>NW_028232848.1:34837500-37237500 GCF_057557595.1 Rhyacophila brunnea | reverse complement strand
TCATTTTCTATGGCCGGCCTTGCATGCACGGATTTGTAAATTTTATGGCATAGATCCGGTTAATGAATGTAACAAATTTATCTCAATTTTTAGCGATTTTGAGTTACGAATGGTACTGGACCAGTGTTATATTTTTCTATGCTGATTATAGTACAAAGGCGTAAAAACTATAGTATTTCTGAAAAATATTTAGTACAGGAGCATTATTTGTCTTGAATCCTTTAAAATTATAGTATTTTGGTATATTTGGCGTAAAATTATAGTATTTTATATTTTTCACTGAATTAAAATTATAGTATTGTACTATAATTATAGTACGGTTGGCATCACTGTACTGGACATACAATAACATATTATGTACGTTAAGTGACAAAAGATCTATAAAAAAAATCTACAGATAAAAGGTGGTTCAGTATGTATCTGCTGAGAACATGTCTTGTTAATGTCAGTGGAATGTAATTTTACTTGTATTTCGAGTCTCCTGTAAAGTACAGAAATATTACATTAAATTTCTTTGGTAATACGTGGCCGAGTTAACAATATGTTTTCATCATCATTGAGGCTATAATGTGCCATTCCAGGTCCCGGCGTATGTTTCCGAATATATTCAGAGAAGGAGTATTCAGCTTTGGAAGCATTTGGCACTCCAGAACTGTTGAGGGTTCCACTGGACAGTCTACTTCTTCTGATGGTATCACTCGGTTTGAATGATGTGAGGAAATTTCCATTCCTCGATGCTCCGCAACCGGAGAGTGTGGAAAATGCACTTCTGGAATTGAAACAGCATGTGAGTACAGTTAATTTAGAACACACTTCATTTTACAGGGCAATGATTTATGATGAATTCAAATTTATTGATATAATTCATATTCACTCATGTATTTACATGAGTTACTACTACAAAAAATTATGTGTAGTTAGAATAATGTGCATAGAATGAGCCTATCTTAAGAATTTATAAGTCAACGTCCATATAAACCAGCGGTGAGGAATCTATGGCGTGTGTACCACGTATGACACACGTGGGAAAATTCTATGAAAGAATTATTGTAGCCACATGTAAAACCTTAACCAATCGCATTCAGAAAATGCCGATGTGTGTAATAGCTGATAGGATAAGATAAGCCGATAGGATTGGAAGAAAAACATAAAATCTTAAATTAAAAAATCCTTTGACCCTCAATTTTTTTTACTTTTTTTAGTACCTATCTATTAATATAACCCACAATGACCGAGCAGTTACCGCGTCGGCTTCTAATGCCATGTGTCCAGCGATCAAATTTGGCAAATTCACATGTCATTTTTCAATGTGTGTTTGGACCAGAGTATGGACCTAATAGGTTGAGCAAGTGGCCAACATCCATCTATCGGAAAAACAAAAAAATATTAATATAACCTCCACACACACTGTGGCAGCCCATATGATCTTTTTGGGATCAAACATGGCAAAAAAAAGAATATAGGGGTTCGACCCACCTTCACACCAGTGAAATATATCAATATACAAAAGAGAAGAGCTCGGGTCCAGAACCTCTGGGAACAAAAAGAAATCGCTCAATTATTGAAATAGGTGAATTGAACATTACTTACCGCGTCTTACTTGCCAGGGACACACAAACCAACACTATAGTGGAACAATTAAACATTGAACATGCGCTGGTGCGATTTCTTCTAGTACGCATGAATTACGTAGGGTAAACGTGATTTTTGTTACTGTTGCATGTTGCACTTACATCAAACCTATTGCATCACCCTCTCTTGCTCGGTGTAAATCCAACTATGTTTTGTTTTTTTTAAAAAGTATCGAACACACTAATATGGTATATTGTTGGAATAATATTATAATATATTTCCACACTTGTCTGCCATATATTTATTTTATTGTCTATGGTCAATTACTATTATCACCATTCTCTTGTGACACACTAAGCTAACAACTGCACACTGTTTTACTTCTCCTGATCATCCGCATTAATCCTAACAGCTTTTGGTTACGTATTAAAGTAATATTGGCAGAATCCTGTTTAATATCATGATATGTAATTATATTTTCAGTATGCTCTGATGTCAAACGAACGCATGACGCCTCTCGGCAAAGCCTTATCTCGTCTCCCGGTGGAAATAGTCCTCGGTAAGATGCTAGTGCTGGGATCTGTTCTTCTGCAATCGGAGGCCGTCCTTTCTTTGGCTGCCGCTCTCTCCGTCCAGTCGCCTTACACTAATCGGGCACACAGAGACATTGATTGTGAGGTTAGGAGTACATATATCTTCCCTATATATATATTATATTCCTAAGTTCCTTTGATGAGATGTCGGTAAGTTCACAACCAAGGCAATGATAAAAAAAATAGAAAAGTTATTTGTACTAAACATTTAATTTAAGTATGCAACCTCTGAGAAGGCTTAAAATAATCTTATTTCAGACTGCCAGGAAACCTCTAGAATCCGATCACGGAGACCCTCTCACACTGCTTAACACTTACGCTGGCTGGTTGGAAATCAAGCACCAGTCTCCGTATGGACACCAGTCGAGGAGAGATGGTGACAGAGACGAGTCCAGGCCAACCAATTCAAAACATTGGTGCAAGAAACGGGGCCTCGAAGAGCAGAGATTCTATGAAATCACAAAGCTACGGACCCAATTCAAAGACTTACTGCAGGTGATGATCGCTGTCATATGTGTTTTGTCACTTCCTCCTTCTTCAAAATTACCTTTGGTGTTTTTCACAAATTGCTTTGCGTGAAGTCCCGTTTACATGATTCACTTTTGACAATCATCGCGGAGGAATCATCCCCAGTGACCCGTGTAAATGCACATTCATCAACGAATCATCGAAAGTGATCATCCGGAATCAAAAGTGAATGAAGTTCAACTGGTTCTACTATTTGATCATTTTGTGTTCACTGCGGATGATTCCAAAGGTCCTGCGCATGCGCACTGCTACTGTACTGTCATCATATTTCCCATGATATTACGTTGCATTACCTATGCATATTAGTATATTAGTCTATGGTTTTATCCACCTACGACTCTTTTTCCTATTCCTCTTTCTCTCAATGAAATTTCTGCATTCATATAACAATCACAAATTGTTTGAATTTCAACCTGCGGCGTAATTTCATTTGACGCCATTTTGGATGAAATGTGTATTGTGTATTGACACATGTAAACAAAAAATGAATGCCTGCATTCAATTCACTGCGGATGATCATCCGCGCCGATCATTCGCAGTGACTCGTCTAAATGAGCCTTTATACATTATTCTTGTTGGGACAATTGAAATTATTTAATATACGCATTTAGCGTGGTTAAGTTGGTAAACTCCACAAATATCGCCCAATTGCGATTCCGATTTTCTCACTCACACAAAACGGCTGCTTATTCAAGTGCTGTTATAATCGGTTTTACCTAAATTCTACAGGAATTTTCAACTAAATAATAATGCAGAAGTTGCAGGAGAATTGGCTGCCTATCTTCCATCTATCATCACGACTGATTGTCTTTTCATACGCCTTGCAATTGAAAAATAAATGTCATAGCAGTAGTGTGAAGTTCTCTGCAAACGAATCTGCAATGTGAACTAACTTGTGGCTAACTTAATCAGTGGACCAGAGTCCTTTTTTTTCTTCAAGTTCATACATTTGCGCTTCACCTATATCATTAGAAGATTTTTTTCTACGGTTACATGTAAATTGTACGTAAAACATTTCACCGTGGCACAGTTCGCCCGTGAGCTTTCATATCAGAAAGAGATGACCGTATACTATACGGTCTCCAATTTTATTAGATTCAATATGACCATTTATTCAATTTTCATTGGTGATTTTGGCAAAATTCATGAATTCAAGAATGAAAACCTAACAAACAATCCAGTATATCGGCTATTTTCAAAATTTGTTTGCTGCTGCCTGTAAAGTGTAAACTGACAAGAATTTTTATTTAGACATGAATTTTATGTCAGTACTATACGACCCAAAGAGGTTGGACAGTATTTGATATACGGCCATATATTTCCTTTTTTTTTTTGTTTTGATTTGTTTATTGTCGATGACTATCTTTTTAACCAAATAATAAATAATAAGGATGATTCAAAAAAAAATAACTATTGTGTTCGATCACACATAATTTATAAATTGTTATTAAAAATAAATATCGTATTTCGTGATTATTATTTAGGTTACTTCAGTCATAGACAAACATAACATGCTGTTCACAGTTCATGTCATAATGACATTTCAAAGATGGTGATAAAGTTTTATTTTATACTACAAAATTCAGTGTATTACTGTGTTTTGAATGTGGATAAATTATCTCATATTGTACCGAAATCATTCGTCAGTGCTTAAAATATATAAGTATTTATTAAATTGTCTAGTGTTCTGATTGAAGTTGAAAATTGTTGTGCGATCATTCCCGAGTTTGACGTTTCTTCAAAAATCAAAAATTATCAAAGCTTGACCTTCCAAGGGCTCATTTAGATTTGAATAAACTTATATTAGACATTTTCACAACAATTTATATGATAAATATTCGTTTTTAACTGGCAGTTATACATTAAACAAACTTTTTTGTTGGCCATGCGAATTCTACTGGCATAAGTGATTTAAATAATTTGACAAATTCAGCGGTGAAACATATGACCAGTGTGTCGTTATTAGTGTGCACCTATTCATCAGTAGTAATATCGTAAGTATTATCTTCTTATTTCCCGTAAGTTGACAAGTGTGCTCTTTTTCTCTGATCTCCACGGCTTACCTCTTTCCAAAAGTCACCATTCGCCACTGCTTTATGGTAAGTAATACGATTGCTGACTTCTGCTTTAAATTATTATTCTATTGTTGTTTCAGGACTGTGGACTTTTGGAAGTGGTGGAACCAGAAACCATGTCATCAGCTGATCGTGCACTTAGGCATGGACAGCTGAAACAATTGAAAGATTTGCGGAGGTAATTGTTTTATATACTCAGCTTAAGTACTAAAAATTGATCATTGATTCCAATTTAATTCAAGTGTTTTTTATTCGATGAATACTACATAAGAGTTAAGAATGTAACATTCTTTATTGAATACACATTATACCTATTATAATTCTTTTTTAGAAAATTTGACATCTCTGACTTTACAAATTATTGGCGAGATCAACAATATTATATCGATAGCTTAATTAGATAATGGTCCCACTCTGTGCAAATATTATTCTAAACTATTTTTTTAATATGTATGTTTCTGATGTTGTTTAAAGTTATGTATATTTCAATTTATTTATTTTAACGTATCATGGAAATTATCATTTATCAGAATTTATTGCACAACTCTTTTTCCCATCGTGGACAATGCAGCGCCAGCGCTTTCCTGAGCTTTCTTTGATCACCTTTAATGCAGTCCAGCCATTTAAATTTGGACCTTCCAGTTCTTCTCTTGCCCTCAGCACGTCATGATGTTAACGCCACCGGCATTATATGCATGTGGCCAATCAATTTCAGTCTTAGCATTTTCATTTACCATATTATGATCATATACCTCTACCTCCAGATACCGTCTTCTTGTAACAGGTGTTAAGTGTTAACTTGCAATTTCGGTAATAGAGTTATCAGTTATGTCATGCAGTTAACTAGTTGGAATAGCCCTGCAGGCATAATTGAAATAATTATGATTTCTAAACGTTAAACTACAGTATGTAAGCATCAATGGTCTTGTATCGTATCAATTCAATTCATGACATATTATCTTGTTTTATTGTAAAGGCAACACAAGAACCAAGCGGCTGAAGAAAGCAAAAAACGTAAGAGACTTAAGATGGAAATGTGGGAATTGGAAGGTGAAGGAATCGAGGGCATGCCTGCTGATGATGGAACTATCGATATCAAAGACGTCGAGTTTCGGATGGTTAATGACATGAAAAAAGTTCAAGTTAGTTTGACATACCTGGTTACAACAAATCTAAGTGGATTATTTGTGAATGTGTGAAATTTGGGAAAATTCGATGCTAGGGTAATTTATTTATTTAAGAATACAAATCATTGTGGTCATAACAAATCTAAATTCAAGACGTACACAACATGAGATTTACATTATAAGTCAAACATTGCCCTCACAAGAGAGAAGAGATTATACAAAAAATATATATACGAGGGTGGGTCAATAAGTCCTTAGAAAAGCCGACAGGTGGCGCGACTAGTACTGTAAGCGGTTTGTTTTCATGCAGCGGCACTACCGATTCAGTATGCTGCGAAGTTTCAATCAGATTGGTCGGGTTGTTGTGTGTTTCTCGTACATTTAAAAAAAAAATTTGCTTGTTAACAAAAATGGAGAAAATTGAGTTTAGAGCTGTTATTAAACATTTTAATATAAAAGGGTTAACAGCAAAGGAAATAAAAAATGAGTTGGATTTAGTTCACGGCATATCTGCTCCTTCACTTGCAACTATTTATAACTGGTTAAATGAATTTAAACGTGGTCGTACATCAACAAAGGATGAACCACGCTCAGGACGTCCTGTAGAGGTGACTACACCAGAAATGATCAATAAAATCCACGATATGGTGTTAAGTAACCGAAGATTAAAGTTGAGTGAGATAATTGAGGTTACAGGGATCTCAAAAGGTAGCGTCATTTCTATTTTACATGACAAATTGGGCATGAAAAAAATTTCTGCAAGATGGGTGCCGCGTTTGTTCACAGTCGACAATAAATGCAATAGGGTGGTGGCCTCTAAAGCCCTGTTGTCGCTCATGCAACGCAATCCGGATGAATTTTTTCGTCGCTTTGTGACTGTAGATGAAACATGGATACACCACTATACTCCCGAGACGAAAGAACAGTCAAAGCAGTGGATTGCGAAAGGCGAACCATGTCCAAAGAAGGCGAAAACCGTAAAATCAGCTGGTAAGGTTATGGCTACTGTATTTTGGGATGCACGTGGAATTATTTTCGTTGACTATTTGGAAAAAGGAAAAACAATAACAGGGGATTATTATGCATCTTTATTGGACCAGCTAAAAAACAAAATTGAAGAAAAACGGCCTCATTTAAACAGGAAAAAAATCCTCTTTCATCAGGACAATGCCCGTGTTCACACATGTTTACGATCAATGGCTAAAATTGAAGAATTGAAGTTCGAATTGGTCGACCACCCACCGTATTCGCCAGATTTAGCCCCCAGTGACTTTTTCCTTTTCCCAAACTTAAAAAAATGGCTAAGTGGACAACGTTTTTTTTTCAAATGAAGAAGTCATCGATCGGACAAATGCTTATTTTGAGGACCTTCCGAAAACTTATTTTTCTGACGGTTTAAAAAAAATTGAGAAACGTCTAACCAAGTGTATTGAGCTCCAAGGAGATTATGTTGAAAAATATAAAATAATACAAAAATAAAAACTGTTTTAATGCTTTTTTCTAAGGTATTATTGACCCACCCTCGTATAATAACATTAAGTACAATTTAATACAGAAAAATATAATTTTTGAAAACAAAAAACATACAATTTTATACAGAAAAATACAGTTTCAAAAACAAAATGCAAAGTACATCATTGAAAATGTCTATGTCTTTAGGGAGCGCATTTACTAATCTTGCACCCCTCGCTAATGGTGCCTGATAGGCTTGACACGAGGAAACGGTTCCAATCCAGAATAAATCATGGCTGCGACCACGTAGGTAATTGACAGGCGCATGTAAATTCAAATTCATTAGGACACCAGGATTGGAAACCATCCTTCGTGATAACAAGCAAAAGTGTTTCAAGAGCAGAAGAGACCGACGAGATTCAAGAGTGAAAAGTAAGCATGCCTTGTAGAAAGGCAGTCGGAAAATAATCATCTGACGAATTATCGAAAGGAAAATAGTTAAATGTCTTAAAATAAAAACATCGAAGATATTTTTTCTGAACGCGTTCTAAAATAAGCTTATAGGAAACCTCATAAGGACACCAGATAATCAACCCATATTCAAGAATGCTACGCACTAATAAGACGTAGAGTGTACGTAATACATTTGGATTCTTGATTGCCGCATGATGAATCCTAGAAGCTTACTCGCACGTAGAGCCGTAGAAGTAGTAATAAAATGCTAATATAAGCTTCAAGGATAACAGAGAGAGTAGTTCTGGAATTGGCCATATTGAATGGCCCACGCAAATTGCTTGTATGTATTCTGAAATTTTGAAATTAAGCCGAATAGGACAGGACAATTTGCAAAATATTACTAAAATATGCTGCAGTTATATTGTTACTATCAAAGTGTGTATTGTAACTCTTTTCGTTTGTTATAATCTATTACCTACATCCAATAGGCAGTCATTGACACTATATTTTGATTGTAGAACTTGATATCTGGGAGCAGTGCATCGAGTCATAGAGACATGTCGACACTAAAACTGATTTTGTGCCGTGCCCTCTATCCTCAACTAGCAGTGGCTGATGAATTCAACCATTGTAAGGTGAGTTATTCTTTTCCCATGTTAGATTCTAAATTGAGTATATGAACACAATGCCAATGTACAAATTTCTCCGTCGAATACTACACTAAATAGTATTTAGAAGACTTCCAGGAATCTGCACTCCAAAATGACTTAAAGAGGAGGCATGCCAACCAAATGAGGCCAACCAAAGGTTAGTAAACGTCACTTTTATTTTAGATCTAATCAACCCATTGAGGGCTGTTCGACAGCCTAATCATTTGGGTTACGATCCTCAGTCATGAGGTCCTGATAAAGTGAAATAGAAGTAATCTTCCATTCACCTAAATAATCTGTCTTTGTTCCGTTCCTGGGGGGGTCCGGAGCTGAAATCAGCCTCCCCCCCTTTTGTGCACGCCTGGTTGATTTGCTACCATAAAATGTTAGATTCAGATTCAAATATTGAACTAATAGCACTTGATTTTGACTGAGTACAGCTGACAATCTTTTCTGGATAGCCAGTTCTTCAACAGTTTTGAGGGAGTTGAGGATTTATCGAAAAATAATTAAGTGTAGCTTTTCATCTCAATTAAATTGTCTTTTTTTTCTCCATTTTCCAGTCAGTATCAGAACAGCTTTTTCACACTTCCAGCAAAGCATTCGTCTCCCTACACCCGATGAGCTATTTCGGAAATCACCCTCAAGTATTACAGCTCGAAGAGAATGACATTGAAACGGACAATATCGCTTTCAAATCAAAATTACCACTCAGTTCAAAACATCAAATCATTTGCTACCTGTAAGTATTGTCATTGATTTAATTCCCATAAATCATTATATTCTTATGAATGAGAGTTAAATTTTATTTTGAGCTTTGGTTTTAACAGGTTTTGTAAAAGGTACATAGTATGTCAAATT
Organism: Rhyacophila brunnea; assembly: GCF_057557595.1. Classification (NCBI taxonomy): domain Eukaryota; kingdom Metazoa; phylum Arthropoda; class Insecta; order Trichoptera; family Rhyacophilidae; genus Rhyacophila; species Rhyacophila brunnea. The sequence continues at coordinate 37,228,186 of NW_028232848.1, read as the reverse complement.
TAATGAATCATCGACAATAATTAGTGATGTAGTTTCGGAAATCTAGATCTCAAAAATAAAAGCAGTACATAGCTAAATATTTTTCTCAAAGTTAGAATTCCTCATGTAGGTATTAAAGTATTTTAAAAGTTCTTTACAATCATATAGAAAATGACTGTGGTAGATATATCTTCCTTTGGTGCCATTGCAGCCATTGAAATATACCTCCCTATCCTAGGACCAGTCGTATCAGATTCCCAATGCCTTAGACCAGTGATTCTCAACTAGTGTGCCGTAGTGATATTAAGGCACCTGAATAGTATGAACAGCAGTATGCAAGGGCGAAATGAAAAAATTCTTACTTCTACGGATAAGCTACTGGCATTTCAAAGAAAAATAATTACCTGGAAAAATAGAGCTAGAGGGGATAAATCTTGAAATGTTTTCTCTGACGACATGGTTGCCCTCGTGGTGGAGCATTCGGAAACCTTGGAGCACAATATCCAACATTACTTTCCATTCTTGACTACAGAGAGATAAGAGTAAGGAACCCATTTATGCCTCATTCATCTGACTTAGATTTTACAATATCCGAAAAGGAAGAGTTATATTTTATTTCAACCGACCACGGTCTTAAAATCAAACACACCGAGTTATCTCTGGATATGTTCCGGATTTCTGTTAGAGAAGAATATTCTGAAATTGCAAAAAAAAAGCTTCGACAGTTTTAATACAGTTTTCTACATTTTATTTATGTGAGTTGGAATTTTTAACACTTAAATTTAAATTTAAATTTAACACATTAATTGCAAAAAAATGGAAAGACTCAACTGTGTTGAAGATGAAATGAGAGTCATCAAGCTCAGGTGTCGACTGCTTAATCTGCAATTTTAAATCAAAATTCTCGGTGTCTGCAAAGCGAAAATTATTTTTCAATTGTGCCGCGAGCACCGGCACCAGAGCAAAAGTTTAAGAAACTCTGCCTTAAACAATGAGTCACTTACATAGGTTGCATAGCCAAAAGAATCTCCATCTACTTACGGTTTTGCTGCCCTCTACCTTTTCCTGTATTATGGTACATTTACGAGACAATCATGTTGTGATATCTTTTCTATTTCAGATCTTTGCTGGAGACAACCAAACCCTATTTAATGAACTCAATGAGAATGCCGGCTGCCCAAACATTATTGCTATTTGCCCATTGTATTGACACTAATCTATCTTTCTCCAGGTAGTCTTACTTGTATTAATATTTAAAATATTTTTTTAGTTTGGCAATACTTTTTTATTGAAGTGCTTTTGCTTTGACATGAGATGTTGGTTTGCTGCCATAAATTTGAATGTTCAGTAACCGTAAACGAATTAAAATCATTTTTTCAGAATGGTCTGCGATTCCTGGCTGCAATTAGAATTCCCAACTCCAGAATCCGGTCTCCAATTACTCCACCAATCATCGAAGCTAAGAAAACAATGGGATTATCTTATCAATGAGAGACTGGAAGGTTTGTGTGTTTTCTCTCAATGTAAGTAGGTATTGATACCTGACCTCTTCTGAAGGGGCGAGAATAGTAAAAAGAGTTGGTGCTGCCTGACATTTGAAAAATTATAACAATTGTATTATGTTGATTCTCATATTTCAAACATTTCTTTATAACATTCTACCCTTAAAGTAAAGTTTTTACATTTTATGAAATGTTTACACATGGATGTATCTTGTCACTTTTAGATATGAATGTAGGTAAGTACTGTAGACTCCCGATTATCCGGTAAAATGGTGGGGAGAACCGGCAAGGATAATCACGGATAATCCGAACTATAGTTTTTTTTCCTTTTAAAATACTACATAATTATTATACACCCGATCATTTTTTTGCACGGAGGATACGTACCAAAGACTACCGTGCAAAACAAAACTGTGTAAAAAAAGATAAGGTGGCCATACAAAAATGGTAGATAGGTTCCATTACTTAAAATCAACTCAAAATACGAAATTCTTGACGCCGAAGCACACGGCGCGTCTCTCGTATCGAACCTGAAGTGACTGACTAGTGGCGCCATGTATCTACGTATGTATGTCTGGGCAGCATTCGGTGACAACATATGTATGCACCAGCAGCGTGCGGTCCATTGCAACGCAATTTTTTGATTAATATGTACATACATACATATTTTTATTCTTTTTAGTTTTTTTAAACCATGTTAAAGCAAAAAAATCAGTGAAAATAAAAAATAATCAGTAAGTACTTTTTTTAAACCATGCAAAAAAAACCGTGTAAAAAGAGGATCGGGTGTATCTACTTTTGTAAAGCAGGCAATAAATTATTATAACATGTTTAATACTCATTATTTATTAAGAAAATCTGTGATTTTGGTTTATTCGCAGAAATCTTTTAATGATTTTTTAATATCAGTTGGAATTTTCCTAAGACCTATTATATCGTTGTATACTCCGTATCGTGCATAGATAATCCGCAAACCGTATAAGCCATACACGAAGTACTTAAATTTACGATGCAATGATTGAAGATTTCTTTTAAAACAAGTCAACTTTGTTAAGTTTATAAAAACTTGACACAAAAATGGCGGCCGGTTTACAGACATTTTGTCAGTATAAGTCAAACTCAATTACAACGCCTTCGTCATGCAGTGTGGTCGTCCGTGTTGAATTTTTTCACGAGCTCACTTCTTCATAATGAACACTGGAAAAAGTAATAATTAATCTAATGAATCAAAATATGGGTTCATTGTGATTTCACAAATGAGTTCAGTTTTTTGCTTGAAAGGTGTGTTAATAGACATATTTTGTGAGTTTCAGCCGTGGACACGTCGCTGGAAAGCACACTTGAAAAATCAAAACAGATTCCAAACAAAAAATCAAATCAGCAACTGCAGTACGAACTGTCAACTGGTTTAAGTGCGTTTATGGCAACACAAGTTTGCTACACGATAAAGCGACTTCTGCCAGCAGATTTGAAAACCCTCTACAAGAATACAGAAGAGAATCAGACTTTCCCTGATGTGAACCCGAACCCATTTGATAACGATTTCAAATGCAGTCCTCACGATAGGAAACCGGGGATTTGGCTCACTGATCATATTGTTTTCGCATGGTAAATTATATGTCATTTTGCTAATAAATCAATTTCTTCATTTGAAATTTAAAATAGAGTTAATAGGTATAAATTTGTTTATAAACATTTCCTATTTTCTTACTACATATATTGGAAACGACAGATAGAAATACAATTTCTCCTAGAAAACTGTGTTTTCGGAGGAGCGAAATCATTTGCCATATCCTGGCCTCGTTTATTTTGCTAATTTTTTCAAAGCTTTATACATTGTACTTACCTAAATCCAAAAAATGAACAGTTGGTAATTCCTAGCCAAGGACTTCAATCCAAAAAATAACAAAATTATGGTAAAGCAAATAAATTCATAATAATCAAGTTTGTAATTCATTGGTTTCTACTTACGAATGTATATTGTAGAGGTTGTCTGTAGTTTGATTTAACAGTTATTTAATGTCGATTTTTAATTTTTTTTACAGCCTTGAAGAAACAGAATGGAGTTTCAATCTATACCAGCAAATAATGGAGACATCGTGGACATGCAGTCAATGCGAATTAACTGTCTGCCTGTCACCACTAGAAAAATTGCAACATACAACATTCACCTGTTCACAGAGTCCCCAAAATTCCACAGCCAACAAGACAGGGAATAGTGTTGCATTATCGAACAAGCCCAACGCCCAAATGTTTACATGCAGTAAATGTAATGTACAAATGCATATGACGCCAGTTGAAATTTTAAAACACAAGAAAAGTTGTAATAGCTAATTCTTTGTAATAAACTTATTTGTTAGCAATTGATCAGTGTTTTATTGCGCCTGTATACATAGACATGCATGGATTTACTGGCACCAATAGTGTGTAAATTAAACTATCGCGATAATAACTGTTAACATGTAATAGAATAGTGCTGACTGTCTCGCCAATCTGTCTTCAAGCGTAAGCGAGGTGCACTGTTTTCATTATATGGTGCTTTTAGATAGGTTGTCAAAATTGGTAAACATCAAAATGCACTGTGGGTTGTAGTTTGTATTTTTTCCGGCAGGTTCGCCACTCAAGGTGGTCATGATCCTCAGCCATGAGGGAATGACCGAGAAGAGACACAATAGCTGTTGACCCTTGGAGAACTCCTAATCTTTAATGAAGGAGGGCCGTATGCTTGAGATTCCCAAATATTTTATAAGCTATTCAACTGATATTCCACTATATAGCGTTGATCTACTGTTTGTGACGTAAGCAATTTTGCGAACATTAAAAACAGTACCTACTCGTGCTGTTTACAAAATACGTACAATTTTGATCGATAGTCTAGAATCTAGATAGTAGGTACAATGCTCTCGTATTTCGATTACATCAAAAAACACAGTATTTCCCATGGAGAGATAAGATGGATTTACATAAGATTACGATAAAATACCTCCACTAAACAACCACAGAGATACTGCTGTATCTGCCATTAAAATATGCAATTGGAAGCATTCTGCATTCTTTCAATATATTATGGTACCTAGTTAATTGTAAGATAACTGTAATAAACAAGGCAAAAGTCTCAAACACACTGGTAACATCAAGATTGTCATACGGTGATTGGTATAAATCAGAGGTCGGCATCGTGTCCAGAATTCACACCTATTTATGAAATGAGAGGTGAAAGAGAGTATTTTAAATAAAATTGGCAATGATTGAAGAAGATATTGTTGTATTATCAGTAGATGATAATATTGTCAATGTTATTGAAGATACTGTTCTTAGTTTTGGAGGCACATCAAATTATAATAGGTAATACATTAAATAGAAAAATTACCAGCAGAAAAAATAACTGATCTAAAAAAATTACTAAGCTTTGTACTTAAGAATGTAGTAATCTTTATTGAAAGCACAACATTGCGGGTGGGTTCATTTCCCACCCAGTATAAGTATTCTGTAAAAATTGTATGTTTCTAAATTATATATCAAACAGTAGTTGACTTGTTTACGAAATTTTCAATCTAGAAAAGAACATAGGTAAGTAACAATGCCGCTAATACTTTTCGTTTTTATACTGTGTACTCTTGACTTTAGTTAGGTACTAATAAAAATAATGTACGGCAACTAAAAAAGCTGTAGCGGTAGCTCATTGAACATTAAATTTGATAAAACAACTTTACAAGCTCAAATAGTTACGCTAATCTAGAAATTGCCCACAGAATTTTCAGTAAACAAAATTATTCCGTTTGCAAGTGTTTAGTGGAGAGGGAAACACTGAAGTTGACAGTATTAGATGATTAGTGAGCTATTGAAACACAAACTTCTTTTAGATTCAATTAAATTTGTCATTATTCACATTTATAGCATCACGTTAATGTAATTATTCCGTGTGATTCCTTTATAATGTTTTATTTCTGAGGAACATAACATTATTTAATTATAATAGATATTTATACTAAAATAATTATTACAAGTATATGAGATGCCGTAATTAAACATCATAAAATAGTTACCAAACAAATATGTATTTATTAGTTAGTACATTTTTTTTGTATATCGTTGCCACACATATTCATTTTTTATGAGTAAGACATAAAATTTAAGGTAGGCTAAGAACAATAGGACGTATTTCTGCAAACAAGATCCAACCCACACGTGTAACATGTTGAGAAAATTGAATATTTGAGTTAGGATTGATTTAAAATGATGTGTGATTATTTGATTTTATTAAAGTATCCCATCAGATGTTTAAATTAAATAATCACAAATCATATTTTTTAAATCAATCATCCTTCAAATATTGAATTTTCTCAACATGTTACACGTGTGAATTGGACCTTGTTTGCAGAAATACGTCCAATTTATTATAGTGGTATTGTGTATTGAAATAGGCCAAATAGGGTAACCTTCCAGTGCAAAAATATATTGTTTGTAAGCAGTTCTGTTAAAAGGTAATTTCAGTTTATTTATACCGCATGTTACATAATCGGTACGCACTAATCCAGTGTTTCCCAACGTGGGGCGTACGCCCCACCGGGGGGCAATGTGCAAATCATTAAATATTTGGTACATTTTTTTTGTTAAAAAATGCATTTTCGAAAATATTTCTTTTATATTGCAACCATGACTTTTCGAGAAAATTAGTTGCCATTCCCATCATAATATTTAGTTGAATGCGGCGCTTTAGCGTTGTAAATGATATGTTACTGAAAAAAATCGTTTTGTTCACAAACTGTGGAGATTTAAGATTAAAATTGACCAAATTAGTCCTCACATAAAAACTCTTTGCAGTTCACATCAAGCATTAGGATCGTAGTAATTTTTTTCCGAGTTGTACATCTAATATTTTTTTTTTTTCTTTTATTATACATAGGTACTTACTTACGAAAGGAAAATTGAAAATAGTATTTATTGCCTATGTGCATTTTTTTTAAGCAATTCATTTTTTTCAGATTTTATTAGTTAACTATGAAATTTTGATAGAGGGAGCATGGAGATTTTTGAAGCATTGAAGTGGGGCATGGCACAAATAAGGTTGGGAAACACTGCACTAATCACATACAGTCTTTGCATGCCTACCTGGCTCACGACAAATCATTTGACTGTCCGTGCTTGAATTTAAGTAAAATAAGTAGCCAAAAATGTAAAGCAGGTCCGAATTCGTGAATATAGTCTTGGAATAAATCGTATTTCTACATTGAACGCGAAAACAATATAATATGTTTAAAATGTACATTAACAGTTCTTTTAGGCTTTTAGGGAGTGCGTCCTAATAAACCATTACACAAAAAGGCACCCATAATACGATTAAATTTACGCATAGGCACAACAAACATTCCAGTACAATTTGAAACTTTAGGTTAGGTTTAGGTCGTTTAGGACAATACACTGGACTCTGTATACCTCATCACGTTAATTTGTGAAAAATTGTATTGGTCTTAGTTAAGTGCATCTTTAAGAAGTAATGGCAGTGAATGAAATAGGTGTGGGGTTAGAGTGGTTAGATAAATCGTGTTCGCAAATTATGTAAGTAAGATATTATTGTGTCATATTGTTTAATTTCATGTGGTCACCAGAGTGACTATTATTTCCTGTATAGATTGCTCTGTTTGAAGACGGAGCGTTAAAAATACTCTCTTCTATACTTTACAAGTCAAATACTTGGACATGATGCCGACCCTTGGTATAAATGATATTATACAGCGATCATTACATATTATTATGTAAATCCATTTTCATTTCCGTCATTTATTCTGTTTTGACATCTCATAATAGAAGTTAGTCATAATAAACGTGAATGTAGCTGCAGAAAGCAAACCTATGTTGCAATTCGATTACTCAATAAATATTGGGAATACTTTGTCCGATATTCAATTCTATTATAAAAACACTACAGTTGTAAAAAAATATTTATAGTTTATATTAACTATTCAATTTATACAGTGTAGTTCGGACACAGTAATTCCACACTTCTTGACAATTTCATTTATTTAATTATAGAAAGGGAATAAATATTTAAAAAAACGGCTACAATTCTGTGACGTCACATACTAACAACAATGTGACGTCTCTAATTTTTGCGTTCATGCATTCAAACTGATTGATTTAAGCTTCAAGGTGTTTTGGGAACTCATGCATACGACGGGGAGTCAATAAAATAAAAGCCACAAATTTATTTATACACATTCCATATTTATTTTCATCATCTTATAATAACTATGAAATACACAATAACAGACACACATACAAGAAACTTTGTGAAAGGTATTTTTATGATTATGTATTTGTTTTAATATTATAATAATTTTTATTGAATACTTTTAATCAGTGATATAAACATTACGATAGATTAGATTCATTTTTTTTATATAAATAGTACAAGCTCATGATCCCATTTTCATTAGAAGTCACATTTTGATACAAGAATACAGAATATTTATTCAGACAGATGCAATATTGTCATAGAAAACATTAATTTTATAAACCCATTTTATCCCTCAACAGGCTAAACTCATTAAGTGATTATAAAAATTATAATACATACCCGGATGAATCAGCATTGAATTACTGCGACTAGAATTGAGACATTTTTCGGCATGACATGTAGCAATCAATTTCTATGTCCAAATGATTTCCACGCAAACAAAAATATGTGTACATAATATTACAGTTCCAAACATGTATGAATAAATTTATAACTGGTTCATTTCATAAACCTCTATATTTTCAGATAATTAAATACAATATCATTTGTTGGGTTTAGCCTGTTTGGATGTATTGTTACAAAAATTAGCAGCAGTTTACATTGGGTGCAAAGAGATATAAAAAGATTATTTCCAATTTTTACTGAGTGTATAATAAGTATTAGCCAATCTTATTCAGTTTATCTTCCAATAATACATTTTCAATCTTTAAAATATGTAACAAATATTGCATTTATAGTAGGTAGATGCTTATGGATACTTTAATTTTACAACTTTTTAAAGATACGATACAATTTACGATAATATATTAGGGTATTTTACTACTGATCATGTTTATTAAGGATGGAAACAATTTCACAACATAATGTAGGAAGCCTTGAGCTTTAATGGTCATATGGATATTGAGCGGGAGCCTGATATCATTCAAGTTTTCAGTTGTTTTGTAATGGCTTCGACATTATCAATAAAACGTCAACTAATAGCCCTTATATCCTTTTTTATATGTAGTAAAATTGTTTATAGCTCAATGATATAAAGTGTTCTAACAACAAAAAAAAACTGTACTTAGTAAGTTTATGATCAATTCCATTAAAATCAATGTATGAATACTGCATGAGATCTAACAATTTAAAAATTTAGCAAAATCTAGTGTGCAAATAGTATAACTTTGCTATTGCATTCAACCCATGCACGCGACGTGTATGTGATCGCTGAAAAATAAGTAAGTCATTAAAGCATATTACTAATCGAATTCAATGATTTTATAAGGATTCGGGGATACAATTTTCATGCCAGTTCAATAATGGCATCTTAATTTACTACACATAATTTGCGGGTCAGATGATTGTCACATTTAAAGGATTACACTTAGAGACATTTATTTTTTTAACATTTTTATCACTGCATACCCCGATTATACATTTATTTATTTATTATATTTTATGGATGACGATAATTATTACACATTTAGACAATTATGTTGCAAATTTCAACGGGAAAAATAAGCGTCAATCAAAATTATTATCTTTCTACAAAAATAGGACAAAAATAGACAGTAATGTTTTAGTGGACAGATCAATTATTTAGAACTCATTTCTACCTTTCATTTATATAATAAGTTTTAATTAAATGTTTAATTTCAATATCCGCACAAAGGTATATTTACCAAATTGGTATATAATGATTACCATTACATTTCTAGTTCAAAGTTTGACAAATAACATGTATCGTTTAAAATACGGTAGATAAATCTATTGTGAAGATTTAAAACGGAACACCGAAGCCGGAAACCGAATCCGATAATTATTTTGGAACCCAAAACGTAACCCTCATTTAAAAATTTTGATAAATCCTTTAAAAATATTGAGGTTACAAACTCCACAGTTCTGGTCGATACAGCTATATTTTTATCTAAAATAAGGATTTATTTATTACTCACCGGGTCACATTGACACGGATATAACCTTGATTTTTAAAACTTTTTAATACCTATTATAAAAGGAGGTCTATTCAAACATTATCAACGTGAATATTATTAATTCTGTGCTAGTTTATAGAAAAATCAATTCTAATAACACAATTCTCGTATTAAGTTTCAATGATAGGTACAGGTTGATTATTTATATGCAAAATAAAATGTTTTCAATCACTGCAGTATCTAATTTCTTTTTTTTTTTTTTAACTAAAAAAAAGGTTCAATTGCCATTATGTTGGAAAATTGTAGAACCATAATATCATATCAGTGATAAAACTAACTAATTGCAATAGTTTATCATTGCACTTAATGTGTTTTATCCTCGATACTATGATAGTGTCATTAAAATATGAACCATAAACAATAATACAAATATTTTAACAAGATTACAGCTACCAACTTGAGCAGAATAAAAAAATAATAACAAAATATTTTTTTGGCGGCGAAACATTTTTAAATAATGTCAATGGTAAATTTTATAACCATCAGCTTTAGTGCGTTAGGTAAAAAATAATTAGAATTGTGAAAATATTGCATAGAAAAACTTTGGAAAGTCAAAAACGAGATTGAAATAAAATATAATACGCAATCCATATTTCAGGTTTCAGGACCGATAACAGCAAAGACAATATGTCAATCAGTCCTGCGTCTTTATTCCAATGTACCCACAGCGAGTGGAATGTATCAATTATTGGCTAGAGTAACCGAGGTAATAACAATTCAATCATCTTGTCATGATACATTTCACTTGCGGTAAGTATATTGGAATAAAGGTGTTGATAGATTTTAAATTATGTAAACGAAATATCACATAATTTGTTGTATTTCATTTTATATAGTCTATTTTTCAACCAAGAGATTGGTGGTTATCAAAATTAAAGTATTTATAGAAAATAATGATTACTAAAGGATGTTATTTATTTTATATTCCACATTCTAGAAAAACTTGAAATATGGACTAAACACACAATATGTATTAACAACCTAGAAACAATAGACGGGGTAACAGAATAGTAACGACGGAAACAAGATACAATTGAATGAAAACAACAGCAATATTATATTTTAATAGTACACATTGAAGTTTGAGACAGACGTGACAATATTATGAACGAACTATAATAAATAGTACCGGATTACATGTATTACATAGTACCTAAATATCGTAAAATAAATTTACGTGCAGTAACGAAACAACTTACTATTTAATTAGACTGTCAGAATTCATCATGTGTAGTAAAAAAAAATAACGCTCACGGTGATGAGCGGCATTCCCCATCACCGATCATACGTGAAAAATGTCTATAATTAATATTCAGTTATACATTGACAATTTTACAAAACGAAGACGACAATATTAATCGACAACCAATGGATATTTGGAGAAGTGTATGCGTTTATATAATTATTATTGTAAGATTTATGCCATATTATAAGCGTTTCTCTTTTAGATATTTATAACATGCTTAAATATTCAGTCGACTTGTGGCAAAAATAGTTATAATAATCATTACAACAAGATTACATTGTTTACAATGTAATATATTATATTCAAGACATTTATTCCTATAGGACAATCACGAAAGGATATTAAAATTTGTATTTCAATGAAATACGATACACATTAATTTATATAATATAGTATAATTAACTAATAGAAAGAGAAGAATAAAATAACAAATAAATAAATTTCTTCAAAGAAAATTTGTGCTAGAAGTGTACCTAATAAAAACATGTAACTGAAATTTGTTTTTGTTTATTAAATAGTGTAAATTTTAGTTAATTTCAGTTATATCACAGAATAATCAAATTTTGTTAATAATTCAGATCGATAATAATAAATACTTAAACAGTTTTGTGATAATTAATATCACAATAAAGTAAACCTAATGATTTAAAATTTGAGACAACAATTCACTATTGGCAGTTTTAAATTGTACTATAAATAAATAATTAAAACTTTTGTGCAAAAGTGTATAGAACATCAGGAAAATGAAAGACATATTTTTACAAATATTTTAGGAATTTAAAATAATTTAAACAATACATAAAAGGGTATTTTCAATACCGCTTTCCGACAGATCCGAATAATTTTGAAAATTATAAATAATACTTTTATGAATAAATAAAATATTTACACTTTTTGGGCCCTCAGCCGGAAAATATTAAAAAATAAAATCTTCCACAACCGATAACTATTATTATTATTGGATATTATAAAATAAAAACAACTATTCTACTAGTACATAACACTATTTTGCGAACAAACGGACAAACTGTATGATCCACATACATTTTGTTTGAACGGTTTCAAACCATTCTGCAGTGTAGAGTTAATTAATTTTTCTACATGAATAAAACACGGAAGGAAGAAATATACAGTACCTACCAGTGGCGAAGGGTGGAGGTAGGCTGTTAAAATCCGCCATAAATAGTGCACACTAAACTTTGTCAGTCAAATGTATATGTTTTTATTGAAATAAGACTACAATTTACAGATGGTATTGGTTAGTTTTCAAAATTCAATTAAACCCTGCGAAAACCAAGCAATAATAGATAATAGTAAAAAAATACTCATCTATCTATAAAATATCTAAAATTATGCAATTAAATCAAACATAACTTTGGATATTTTATAGATAGAATAATAATTCTTATCTATTATAGTTTGGCGTAGGCAGGGCTTATGGAATTTAAAAAAATGAACCAATAATATGTGTAATATGTATTCTTAATCCAACGAAAACAAATAAGTATGTATGAAAAAGTGTGCACAATTTTATCGTATCGCCTAAAATATACAAATACTATTATGGTTTGTTTTAGGCAGGGTTTAATTTATTTTTAAAAACTAACCAATACCATCTGTAAATTGTAGTCTTATTTCAATAAAAACATACACGTTTGACTGACCATGTTTAAGGTGCACTATTTATGGCGGATCTTAACAGCTTACCTCCACCCTTCGCCACTGGTACCTACATACCATTCGACAACAGAAGGTTTATACTATAATTGGATGTATTTTATGCAACAAAAAAAACTACTTTCTATTCGAGAATTGAAAATGTTCAATGTCAATATTTACCCGTATCACATAAAGTAAATTGGCAGTGACCGCTGACAATTCCCCGAATACCGATCAAAAAAAAAAACGCTTCATAATTTTAATACTGCCTCGGTTTAATTCTTTTTTGCGTTAACATCCAATCGGAATAATATTGCGAACAGCAAATTGCGTCGCATGTTGCATTATTACGTTATGTTTGTATTCCATGTAAACAATGCCACGCGAGATATCAAAGAATGGTCAATACGAAATGGTAATCCAAAATACAACAGATATCTGTAATAATAAAAGCCACGTTAGCGTCATTTCCAAACAGAAATTATTCATTGTAACTTTGTATTTTCTTGAAACTTTCAAAAAATACGATTCAGTTAAATAACAACCTTTAGTGTAAATAAAAGTGTATCTCACATGGTCAAGATAGAGTTCACTTTACAATGTAATAATTTTACATAATATATTAAGTATTATAAATATATATTTAATTTATCTTTTTGTTCTGACATATAAATATAAAAGGTCACCAGCCCGACAATTGTGATACATGCAATGCGCATGATGATAACAGGAAAGGTTCAAATCTCTCAGAGAAGACTGCTATTATCATTATAATCTTCAATAAAGCTGAAAGCAGTTGTGAATGTTGTAAATAAGATATATATTATGTTCAAATGCATAGTTAGTTAAGACAGAGATTCAGAACTCACTAGAGTCTTACTTTAATCGAGATTGTTTCGATAAGTTAATTTTAGAAATCAATGCAAGCTCCAACCGTCTTCCAAGAGTTTTGCAATGTTCAATGGTTGAAAACTGCCAAACTAGACTCAGACGAATAGAAGATTTTCTCTCAGTGAAGCTATTTCCTAAAATAATATACTATGTATTGCCATATGCGAAAATTCAACTAATGAAAAATTAATTCAAATATTACTAAAAATGCACGCGCCTTTTTACGTTAATAAGCAAAAATTAAATATATTATGGCTGACTCTATTGAATAGAAAATAACAAGAAACATTTGCTAACTACAACAAATCTATGGCAAATCGTTGTAAATAAAATAATAAATTGAACAGCATTATGCATTTGTGGAATGGTTGTTCGCTATATGCCGAGCCCGTTAGGTCATTGCACTGGATCAAACACATATTGGCAAAGACAACATACATCTTTATTTGGCCAGCCGCAGGATTTATCCCTTCGACTGCTCTATGCACTCGACTGCCTTGAGTGTACATATTTAAGTAAATATTACTTCATCAACAAATGCACAACGCGATCCATTTATTTTTATCGTTAATTTCAATGTCTCAAAACCTTAACTGAAATCATTAACTCGTCAATATTAAAGCAAAAAGGATTTTCAATAACATGTCCCTGTCAGATTCTAGAGCCTTTCATATTATTTCCAAAATTTAACACAATAGAAATCTTTGATTCCTATTAACATGATGTTATAACCGATTCACATCCTCTAAAATACCAAAATAGTTCAATTTAATACAATACGATATCTCTGCCTTGTTAAAAAAATCTCCATTCTAGTTTAAATTCCTTCCGTTGATGAATTTAGGATAGTAACAATAAGTGACGCTGTTCCGAAGATCAGACCGGTGTGATGATGATTCACCGGCGGCTGCGTTTACTTTTTACTGGGCGTGGTGGGCCTGGGTCTGGCGACAGCAGGTCCAGTGTGAGTGCAGTTGCAGATCGCCTCGAACAGTCTGACGATGAAGCCCCGCGCTCTTGTGCCGATGCGACGCTTCATCCCTGTAATTCAAAACATACAATTCATTTTCAGAAATTCTTTTGTCTTCCATCAACTCGAGTCAATCTGACATCGTAAAATTACAGTCAGAAGAGAAATGACAATATCAGCAACTGAAGAACAAAGTGATCCACTATTATATTTTTGTAACCTGTAAAACTACACAATATAATAATCACTGCAAAAGAGGTTTCTATTTTCAAAAACTGATAAGTACACCATTCAATAGTTCAACGAATTTCTGTATTTCATGTGTAAATGGTTAATTTGTTAGTTTCTTTTGTCCTTCTTATTGTATTTTCAAATTAAAACAATTCTACCTACTTATTTTTTAATTCAAATTGATTTATGTTTTTGTACTATTCTATTTGAGTAATTTAATAAGTAATTTGCAATCTGGGTTTCACCTTTCGGCATCTTCAGACACATTACACACTCACCAATGGCAAATACACACTGACAACGAATATGGTTAATTCTTATTTATATACTAATTAATTAATAAAAGAAGGTAAAAACCGTATTACCTACCTAAGTAATGGATCAGGTATAAAAACAAAAAAAAAAATAGTCAAATAGAATAGTACAAAACATAAATCAATTAAAATTCAAATTCCATCCTCAGTGGATAGTATTAATTACTTGTTTTTATTAGCCATACTTTTTTTTAATGAGGCCATGAGGCCATGAGGCCATGAGGCCATGAGGCCATGAGGCCCAATGACTGCAGTGAAACAGTAGTAGAGATACAAGTGAAATAATCACAATCACCCAAACTTTGAAAAAACCAAATAAATATGACGTCACTGGGAATCTAACTCGGAGCCCCTGGATGAAAGGCCAGCACCTTACGCACTGGACTATGAGGGCCATCAAATTGGACAAATCAATATCGGTATATACATTTCTAATTTACTTTTTTCTGTAACGAACTAATAGCGTCTGTGCACATGCTTGGATTTACTTGCATGAATAGTGTGTATTTTAAACTATCGCAATAATAACGGTTTACACGTAAAAGTGCTGACTGTCTCGACAATCTCATTCTTGAAGAGTAAGCAAGACGCGATGTTGTCATTGTATGGTGCTATTTGACACATTCAGGCAGGTTCGTAGATAATCGGTAAATGGCAAAATATTCTGTGCAGTGTAGTTCGTATTACTTCCGGCAGGATCGCCACTATCGTTCATGCACCATGCAAGTACCAATTATTGCGTGAAAATTCACACTTCTGAACTTTTTTTGATACACGATAATGCGTACTGTCAGCAGTAAATCCATGCACGTGTATACGGGGTATAAGTTTCCCGAGGTTATAAATAATTACATTCTACGTATTGTAGAGAATATTGCCACAAAGTTTAAATTTTACAGGAAAGACAGACAACTACTATAGAAGCACAAAAATGAAGGTAGACTTTAACTTGATTTATCAAAATGTAGTGGGGGGCTTGTTATCATCGAGTGTTTGTAATAGAACCGATGTGTTGAATACATTTATTATACTGGAGGTATTATTGTGTTAAAGTAACAATATGTTATGTCAGAGGATGTGTAATTAGTTATATTTAAATTTTGGTGGTATAAGAAACGTTGAAAGTTTTACTTAACAAAAACAAACAGAAAAAAAAATAACGAAATTGTCACATTGGAATCACAATTCAGTACGTAATGGTATGTATGTATATTTTGTTCTATTTTGAATATATGTGTGCATATCGGTTTTTCCAAAATAAACAACTCATGTCTTTATTGATATTTTGGATTAACTGGGAAATTAATTCTCCAATGTATATCTTCATCTATCCTGGTAAATTGAGAGTCAATTGAATTGACAACAATTTGCCTGTAATCATGATTAACAAATAATGAGAAAGCGGGCGCTTCAGAAGAAAACAGCAAGAGGAAGGCAAAGGAATAGGAGGGGTGGTTTGCGGAGAGGAATCTCGGTGCCTTATGAGACAGTCTGAAATAGAATAATTAAGTAACGATAACAAGGGTAGTGGAGAGCTGCCGTGGAAGAGACAATATTTTCTCGCAAAGGGATGTATGATAATAATGTAGTTTCAATGAATCCTATAATCTCCCATCATAGAGCAGGGGTTAGCACGCTCATCTCCCGATCGGCGGGGTCATGTAGGTTCGAATACCACGACTGGTGCGAAATTTCCATGTTGTTTTTCAATTAGTTAAGCCAATAGCTAACTACTAGTCGTCGTAAAAAAGGGATAATAAGATACCTCGACATCGTGGAAGATCACTTAAAAGGAGGAAGGTTGTGAGTGGCACGAGACGATTTGGGAGGAGACAACGCTCGCCGTCGCCGACAGGTACAGGGCAGGCATGCAGAACAAGGTGGCTTCCGACCTTCATCCGTTGGAGAGGAACCAGAAGAAGTTGGAATATGATAGATTAGATAAAGAGTTAGGCTTGAAGTCAAACAACATTGTCTACATGAGAAAAATTATACGGGACAGTTGAAATACTACATTATATAACACTACACGCACAGATATATTATGAGGTTATAGCTTGAGATCTATAATACTTATGTATAATCCAACTGCAGTATTCTTTGGTACGGTGGAGGATAGGTGTTGCAGATGAGATACGGTAGTAGTTGTTCGTGTTGATGGAGGAGGCGACATTTTATTTACTGTTTCAAATAACTACAATGGTACAATCGATGTAATATAATAAATATAACGGTAGTTCGGTGCGATGTGTTTGACGGAGACTTGTAATCGAGTGAGATGTCTGATCGATTCTGACCCGCTATATATACATATACACTATGAAATAATATTTTGAAATCATGATGAACTAATATTAATTCGTAATGTTATGAAATTGCAGATCCGCTATCTCATAACATTACGAAATCTATACTATAATTTCGAAAATATATTTGGATGTTTGTTTGTACCGTCGTGTCGGTTTTTCTTTATACAAATCCACACGCGTAGTTGGATTTCGACAAAATTTGGAGGGTAGACGGAGGCCGACGAGCCAGAGTGCGTGATGGGGGTCTCGAATTTCAGATTTAACCCGCTTCTTCTTCTTCTTCATTCTATCTTCTTTTATTCGTATGGTTCCTATACCATTCCGAAACTTTCGTCAGTTGTTATGCCTACACCCGCGAAGGTTTCTGAATTAGTACAATTATCTTCTTCTATTTGTATTTCCTATACCATTCATCTGATTGCGATGAAACTTTTGTCAGTTGTTGTGCGCACATCCGCGAAGGTTTCTGAATTAGTACAAACATCTTCTTCTTCTTCTATTCGTATGCGTTCCTATACCAGTCATCCGATTGCGATGAAACTTTTGTCAGTTGTTGTGCGCACACCCGCTAACATTTCGAATAGTACAACCATCTTCATAAAATACATAAAATATAAATGTATATAACTTGAAATCATTTTTATTTATGATGATGTATCATTAATGATGTTTTTTAAAATATATATAAAAATATTAAAACTATGACATATATTAGTCAAAAAGCTTTTATTTTATTATTATTGAATAATATATTTGGATGTTTGTAACGTCCTTCGGTTTTTCTTTATACAAATCCACACGCGCAGTCGGATTTCGTCAAAATTGGACAGTAGACGGAGGCTGACAAGCCAAAGTGCATGGTACGGATCAGTTTTACTGTTTTCGCCGCCGTTTTTGCTGCCAATTGATGCTGGTATGACCTGAAACGACGCAAAAAGACGGGCTAGCAACAGGGATTCTTGGAAGCGCCGTGTGGTGTCCATATGCTCCAGCTAAGGGGCGGATGTGGCCCGAAGAAGAAAAAACAAAGAGTGCGGACTATAAACTTTTTATATTACTACATTTGATAGCGAATCTGCAACGTTTCAAGAGTGGTCGAATTGGCATCTACTAAACATTAATTATCCATTTTACAGCGCATCAGGGGAATATTATCATGAATTTTAAATAAATACGAATTAGCTCCATCTATGAATCACCTGTCAAACAAAACGATGTCCTTTCAATTTATTATGCCGTTGTGTAAAGTGTGAATTTATTCATCAATAGATATATAATATTATGTACTTGTGCCCTGTATAATATATGACTTTCCAAGGGTGAACTATTCTTTTCAGTTACCCATCATTTACCACCCCCAATAGGCAATTTTTAAGAAAAGAGTAAGTATAGAGATGTGACAGATGGTATAAGCATATGTTTTGTCATAATATAAGTATATATTCAATATCAAAATGAATCTACTTCCATTTTTAGCAAAATTTAGGAAATCCAATGCATATTTTCAAAGCAAATATTATGTTTGCAAAGCCACTTCAATTAGAAACGTATTGTATGAATCTGAAAACCGATCAATGTTTGCACTTCATTCGTCCATAAAGTGGCAATTGAGTTAACGAGATGCAATTGTATCAAGTATTACTTCTCCAAAACAAACAGCTTACTCTATTTTTATTTCCTATTTATAGTTAGTTTTATGATCATTCTTGTTTCAAAACGCAGTAAGTAATTGCCAATCGATAAGCCAATTTAATTTTATATCCACTATTAAATTTAATCTGCTAAAGTACTTAGGTATAAGTAGATAACTTGGCAGCAAATTTGTACTTTTCTATACTAAGTACTTAACTAATACGAATACCATAAATCACATCCAAAACTATTTCAGAATAAACACTGAATATTATGTCAGTGTATTTTAAATATTATTTTTGTATCTGTTGTAACTGATATTATATCTCCAATGTGTGGCGCTAGACACCTACGCAGTGTTGCCATCTTTTCCTATGCTTATTATAGTACAAAGGCGTAAAAATTATAGTATTTCTGTAAAAAATATAGTACAGGAACATTTTTCATCTGGAATCATTTAAAATTATAGTATTTTGGCATATTTGGCGTAAAATTATAGTATTTTACATTTTTAGCGGAATAAAAATTATAGTATTGTACTATAATTTTATTATAGTACAGTTGGCAACACTGCACCTACGTTCATACAAATTAGCTACGATTACAGGTCTAATAATTTTACAGTTTTTAAAGGTATACAATTCTTGTATTTTATTTATTTTTACAAATCAAGATAAACGTTAAAGCACCAGGCAGTGTCCGACAGGCTGCAGATTATTAATGACATACGTTGAATGTAGAGCAAAGCAAAGCTCTTACTAAAATCGCTGTAATACCGATAATTTGTAGCTTAGTATTTCATAATTATTCAAACAGATGTCACTGTGTGTTTAAGCAAATCAATTGACAGTGGCTAGTAATTTGAGTTTAAAGTGGAACAAGACAACTCGCGAAAACTTGCTGAAGGCATAAAACCAGTTAAAGATATTAGAGATCGAATTGGGCTTACAATGACATTTCAGACATAGATACTTATTTTGATATGAAGTTGTCTGTGTGACCAATATTTTTTGAATAAGATTAAATTTAAATTAAAAAGATCTCAACACCAACAGAATTTTCTCTAACAAAGAGTAAAAAACAAAATAAGCACAATAATTAGACACACACTTTTCTTGTATGCATGACTAATATTGATAGCGTTTCCAATTTCATCACAAATAATAATAGGTACTTCAACAAAGTCAGATAAAGATAAATTACTGCAGACATCATGGCTAATTTATAATGACACCAGAGACAAGTGACACTTTGCATGGCCATACAAAACAGACCCATTATTGAATTAGCATAAGAATCACCCAAAGGTTTCAAAATTCAACACCGTCAATCAAAATGAATATGGGAAAGAAAAACATACAGGACTCAAATCAATTGGACCAAGCTGTATTAACCTAGTGTGTTAAAAATACCTGCGAATTATTTTAGAAAATTATAATAATTGAAAGTGTATCGTTAACTCGAAAAGGTTGAAAAACACTGCATTAACCGATTAACGAATCAAAAATAAGTTAAGCCCTCATTTCAATCGCAACAAAGTGCTTTTTATTTCAAAGACTCCTTTCTTCTTTTTCATGTGTAAGTTCAAGTATTAACTTTCTAAGCGTCTTGAGAATGGAGTCTGTATGCAGTCTAAAATGTTTAGAGAGGAGTGAGAAGACAGTACTACACGATAATAAGCCATTAGACGCGTACTGACTGAGCGAGCAATCTCACCATAGATAATATACGTAAAAGCCTCACGAGGCAAATGCTCAGTTAGTCAGTACACAACTCGCCTCGCGCGCTGCCTTGCCCGAGCGTTGGTGTGGTCGATCCAAGTGTTATCGGTTTGTCGATGCTCGAGGCTGCTCGCTCAGTCAGTACGCGGCTATTTACCAGAGAATAAGTAATATAAGGGGAAAGTCTCGAGCAATATAATGATATTCAAAGGTGATGAAATCCCCTACAGCCTGTGGAATAACTATTTCGCATGATGTGTCTATCGTGCAGTTTACGTATTTAATATCACCATTGATATAAACATAAATAATGATTTTTTATAAATATATGCAGAATAAGATGTAAGATAAATGAAATATTTTTTTATTGCCTCTACAATTTGATCAGGACCTTGGCCACACCTCATGAGGTTATATAACGGTTTTTTTTTATGAGAAATGTTAGCCAATCCATCAGGTCCATGCTCCGGGTCCAAACATATATTGAAAAACAAAACGTAAATTAGACAGACCTAAGACCCACGATTTAATAAGTGGATACGTTACCACTCGTCCATCGCGTGCGCATTGTACACTTTTACCATTCTCTTTTTGTTGGCAAATGAACTGTTTAAGGTGATGAAACATCGACCAGTTGAATTCACATGGCATTTTTCATTTAATTCGTGTTTTGATCAAGATCACTAATCTAATGGCAAACACCTAGTACTAATTAAAAAAAATAATAATATTATAATCTATGGTTAATATTTAATATCAAAATAAAGTAATAAACCATCTTCGGATATAAACAAGTGTAACCAATGCTATAATTTATCAGTAAAACATATCTAAATTTCTAATACAGAACTTAGTTAGTGTTCTTAAAAAAAAAAATTCAACGTTACTGCACAGTATTACTACATTTACTACAGCATAATATCCACGTAACAATAGTCAAAATTATTGCATGATGCACAATTGCCGAACCATAAAAATAATTGTTTTTAATGACTGCTTAGCTATTAACCAACAATGGACTTTTATTAGCAGGTACACGATTCAAACATTACAATACTACCTTTGACTTTCACGGTTGTTTCTCATATTATATGGTAATATTTACAAAAATATACACAATATATTATAGACAGGCAAACACTAACAAAAAATATGTATAATAATTATATTCTATAATATGTGATTTTTATAACTTCAAAAACTAAAATAACAAAATGTCTGCACATCCAATTTTAATGCAAGGGTTTGTTGGCTGATAAAAATGTGCGTATTGATCTAATTGAAAATATAATAAATGCTACAGTAGAAAAATAAATAATGTTAAAACCAATCATTTAAGCTTGAAACATAAAAATGTCAATTACTGCAAATATTGAAAATGGATGCGTCGTATTCTATGGTTACTTGGAATATCACTGTTCCCACAAGAATAATGTAATCAGACCTTCTTTGAAGTAATTTTTTTCATTTTCGAATATATAAATATAAAAGTAAAATATTCCTTTATTCCCAGTGTGTGACCCCCTTAATGTAAGAGAAAAAAATCAAAAATTATGACATCGTGGTATGGGAAGGTGCATGTTGGGCATAAGGCAGAAAGACCACAAAAGAAGCCAATGGATAAGGAGGTAAACAAGAGTATGCGGTGTAACAGAGATTGTCAAATAAGTAATAAGTCTTCGCCACTGGTACGTGCTACCTTTTCTCTCCTCTTTCTTAATGTTTCGAGCTTGATCAAGAGACAATGTGCGAATGTATTGTTAGTTGTATGAATGGTGATGCTACTCAAAGTAATCAAACGCATCAAAAAATTAAGCCAGTTGAAGCGTACATTGAGACATGTTTTGCCAGACCAGATGGCAGACTGCATCACTGACATCTTTTACTATATAGCGATCTCATGGCGTATTTATTTAACTTCTATGTTTACAAAAGGTGTACGCACCTCAGAAAAATAGTATTTTTTAAATCTAAGTAACAAAAGCAGTTTTAAAACCGAATGACTTGTGACAACTGAAATAACAGAAAATAGGTGAGGTACACAACTTCAATTAATTAGTCATAATGTTAAAAAATGGAAAAGGGGTGACTACAAATTTATTTCTGTTGAATGTGAAAATTCCTAAAATATTAAATTACAAAACTGGATAAGATTTTTTATAATCAGCTAATTCATCAATAGAATTATTCTATCCGAGTAGTAGTAGTGAGACTATTTATTTAAATATTGAGTAAAAATATTGTCCTGTCCCGATGATGCAGATGCTTGCTTTTGATCAGTGAATGACAGAACACTACACATTTTAGACCAAACAAACAAGAACATAGAGCGAGAACTAAAGCATTCTGATCCTGCTCACCTGGTGTAAACGCCTGGTGATCAATATCCACAAAAACAAGTTTAAACTAAAAGAGCTAGAATATAGAATACTGCGAGCGAATGCTCTGGCTCTTTCTGTGTTTTTGTTCATTTGGTTTAAACCATTGTATTTGTTTGTTCGCGAGTGCACAACTTGGCTGCGTTTTTGGTTTGAGTGCAACAATACGCAAAAGTGATGCAATATTTAGTAATCGTATAGGTATGTTCAGCCGCGAGCGACGAACACTTTGATGAAACCGCTCCGCCAGCGAGCGCGACAGAACAGGAAAGAATGCTCGACGCAATTGTGCTCTCGCTCTAGCATGCGTTTGGATAAAACGAACGAGCATTCTAGCTAAATGTAGCAAATCTCTGTAGAATTCAAAAGAAAGCTCGCTCGCTCAACAAAAAGCGTTTACGTCAAGAGAATTTCACTGGAGTGGGGGAATAATAAGCATTCGCTCGCTTGATCTAAATGCTGCTTAAGAAGTCACTATCCGATTATCAACGTTCAACTCAATGTGGAATGTCTGAGAAATCCAATTGTTGTAGATGGTGAGAGGTTAATACCTATTCAATATTTCATGAACGGAAGGTTGTGACGGATACTAAGTTGTATGACTATCGGAAACGAGGAGATACAGAGCAGAACACGCAGCCTCTCATTATGGTAGTTTTTCTTTCCTTTTCTTAAACCTAACCGCAGTTAACAGGAGTTCTTGTAGGACAAGAACAAGGATAAAGCGGTGATTATTGTTGAGAAACGGAATCTTGGCCAATTTACAGCGTATTTCCAAAAAAATACAACATTAATAATGCTGACAAATAGGCAACCACACAATAGACAGCATCATGCAACACCGCATCTGTCCTTCGATGGGCTATTTTGAAGACAGCAGAATTGCAATTTTGGTCCCCGTTTTAAGCAGATTCGTTTTAAGAGGTATTTTTTCGGTCCCAATTACCCTCGGATAACGAGGACCCCATGTACAAAGAATTGTGTCTATGATATATTGATTTTAAAAAACAACATGTGAATTTTACACAACCAGTTGAAGGCTCGATGATATTGAGCTACTTTACAAGCTACAAGCCGGCGAATTTACATTCTGCTAGTAAACTCGCCCAGAGCGATAGTGGCGAACCTGCCGGTAAAAATACGAACTACACGATACGTCCTGTCAAATAGTACCAAAAATGATGTTTTAAGACAAAGTATGTACCCTTTCAACATTGGGGTCTGGCGTAAATCCCAATGAACTTTTATTTACATTCACCGCAAATTAAAGAAACAACATAATATGGTTTTAACTCGCTAGCTTGTTAGCTTCTGAGCGAGTGGAAAGTTTTGTGGGTCATCATCACTATTGCACTAGCTGACTTGCCCGATTTTAAACTCGCCGACTAGCAACTTATAAAGTAGCTCAATGTCATTGAGCTACTTTAAGTCTTAACTGACTATACTATATTATTTTGTTTTTCTTTTACATCCAGTCCCTTCTGTTTAATGTCTCTTTGTAACTTTTGATATCCCCTTTTAAGTGGTTAGGCATATCAGCAATCCTACAGCATCTGTGCGTGGCAGTGGCTAAGTGGTCATTAAATAGAATGGTGGGTACGCAACCGGCAACTGGCAACCGACGCTCTGATATGATAGCTCAAACCTTTCTGCCTCTGCTTGTAATTCACGGCTAAGTAAGTAAGCAAGTAGGCAGCTAAGAGTAAACAGTTATAAATATCTCACCTTGGTCTGCCTCGGCCGCCTCCTGACATGAAAACAAACAGAAAACATTTGATAAATAAAATGATAAAAATATCAAAGATATATCATACATGTTAAAACATAGGTTCCCAACACATGAATCGCCAACTACTCTTTTAAATTATGTTGACAAATTTACTCGATGAATAGTAAAAAAGTCATCAAACATGTGGTTATACGATGGGTACTTACTATGTATTTTTAATTTTTGACTGTATTCTGTCGTTACCTTATTATTTTTAATCTGACTAATCTTTTATGATGAAACTACAGTACTCTCTCAGTAATCCGCCACCCCAAAAACCAGACAAGTGTCCAATTAATGAAAGCGGCGGATTATAGTGCATACATTCAAAATATAGTCAAAATTAAAACAGATATTTCGTAAAAATAGTTTTTATTGGGAATTTTGTACTAGCAAAGTCCTGGTAGGTTGTTCCATCCCTCAACTACGTTAAATACAATGTTTTTTATGTTAATTTCCTTAAAAGTTATGGAAATTTCCCCTTCTCGGGTTTATTGCATCCATCACAATTCCAGCTCACATGGCACGCGGCGGACTACTGAATTTGACATATGAATACCGGCGAATTATAGAGCTTGATTTTGTGCTTTCAACTAGTAAAAATAATGGCGGATTATAGTAGTTGTCGGGTAATCGAGAGGCGGATTAGTGAGAGAGTACTGTACTGTAATTTAAACGGGAAATTTTAGATCTTATGTCATCTTGACTCACATTGTAAGTACTTAATTCTATAAAATCTTTTGGAAAGTTGTAAGTATCAAAACTGTTTCTGTACATTTTCGAACATGATAATATTCTGATACAATCATCCATAAGTATATTAATATTGTTTTGCGGTGCAGATGGAAAACATTGTTCATATACAGATGTTCTTGGTCTGGACTAGGCTTTAAGTCACCGACTATAGTGGAACTACGAACTGGCTGACTATTTTTACGCTTTTAATATTCTTAATAAATCTGGTTCTATGCTATCAACAAGTTTTCTTGCTCTATGAGGCCGTGATCGACAGGCCGCACATACAAATTTCGCGAGTTATCTCGTTTGACTTTAAACTCAAATTACTAGACACTGTCGACTGATTTGCAAAATCTAAAAAATTAACACACAGTGACATCTGTTTGAATAATTATGAAATACTAAGCCACAAATTATCGATATTTGAGATTTTAGTAAAAGCTTCGCTCTACATTCATTGTCTGTCGTTATAAATCTGCGGCCTGTCACATACTGCCATAGTAATATCATGAGGCATAGAAAAGGTTATTAATGTATAAGAATTCAAAGGGACAACAAAATATTCACCGCTTTTGTTTCCGGAATCAAAAGCCCCAAAACCAGAACATTTTTTATATTTCCGGTAATTATGCCGTAGCTGCCTGCATGAGCTTTTATAATTTTTTTTTTTACGAAAAATCATGCGGGCATCTGCAACACATTTACCAATATTTTTTTATTCAGTAGACGTGTGGTTGTCAAAGAACATCCTCAATGTGCTGCAATATTTGGTGATGAATGCTATTATAGCTTTAATAAACCTGATCTGTATTCTGTATTGGAAAAAACAACATCAATTTATAGCGTTTTGGCTTATTTGTTTAGTCAGATTTGAGATTAGATAAGAAGTTTATAAGTACTTATTACAACATTTATGGATAACTGTAACAGAGCAGATAGACACGGGAAAAAATAATGAATATCTGGTGAAATACTCTAATGTATGAGGCGCAGTGAACATTGAAGTTAAGTATTTTTTCCAGTACACTATTATATTATCTAGGTATCTACCTATATTATATCGCTTTGACAATTACCATAAAAAGTATTAAAATACTTTTTCTATAGAAAGTAAAATGCTGATGGAAAAAATGATAGTATCCAACAGAATGATAACATGAATATTTTTGCAGTAGGCAACATGGATTTATTTAACCTTGTAGCGCCTGTACACGTGCGTGGATTTACTGTTGGCAATAGTACTTATTTTAACCTATCGTGACAATAACTATTTACACGTACAAGTGCTGACTGTCTCAAGAGTAAGCCAGGTGCGATGTTGTCATTTTTGGTACTCAGACAGGACGTATTGACAATAGGTTAACGTTAAAATGAGTAGTTCATTTTTGTACCGGCAGGTTTGCCATTATCGTTCTACTGCGTAGGCGCAGATCTTATTTGTGCGTTAAAATTCAGAACCTTCCAAACATGTTTGATTTACGCACGCAATCTTGCCAACTGCAGGATAATTCATGTTTCCTCATACATTTTCTTACTGTGCACAGTAAGTCTATATGCATGTGTAAACGGGGTACCTATTCTGCAGTTGGCAAGATTGCGTGCATGAATCAAACAAGTTTGGAAGATTCTGAATTTTAGCGCGCAAGTAAGATCTGCGCTTGCGCAGTAGAATAATAATAGCGAACCTGCCGGTAAAAAAACAAACTACTCATTTTGACGTTAACCGAATTTCAATATGTCTTGTCAAATAGGATTGGAGAGACAGTCAGAACTTTTACATGTAAACAGTTATTGTCACACTAACTTGTTGACTGCGGAGCATTTAATTACTATTAATTACCGCATTTAAATAACATGCTAATTATATCGAATGGCCAATTAATTAGTGTACAACAGGTGTACCATCCGCGTGGAAAGGATTAAAATAAGCAGTATTGCCGACAGTAAATTTATGTAGTGTACAGGCGCTATTTCATTTTTCCTGTAGGAAAACAATGAATGAATAATGAGCTTACTTTTATGGCTAGAAGCTGTAAGTATTGCATATTTTTAAAATGTGCAATTTGGAACAGTAGTATTAATAGCCTACTAGAATAATTGTTAATACATTAATATATTCAGTTATATCGGTATTTTATAATAATGGATAAATGAAGACTTACAGCTCTGGCTCTATCCCGGTCTCTGCTTTTGATTTCGGCTGCACTTTTCGCCTTCTCAAGAAGTTCGTCAACAAATTCGTTCGCCTGCAGCATTTTTTCCGGGTCATTTTTGAACACAGACACCCTCTCCTGCAGGGTCACTTGTTCGGGGTCCGCCAGTTCCAAATTCAAATCCGACTTCATTGTATCGATTTATTTATAACAAAACAATTGACAATCTTAAATTTAATTTAGTTATACAACACCAAGCACCGGTTTGATCAATCACAATATTGACATGGCAGATTATGAAATTTATTAATCTTAATTTTTCGTAACTTCGTACGAGATGAAAATATTTACACAGTCTGATTTAGATAGACGTACTTTTAAAAGTACGAATAGATTTTGATTCACTTGCACGTAAACATAGCTTCCGATGTAAATAATTGAACAAAAATCACAAGATTATTTTTAGAATCAGTCAGACACACACATAATATCGCGTTACGAACGCAACTGAACTGCGAAACACGATCTCGAGACAACTCAATATTTGTACAATCCCATCTGTTTTTTTATCACCGTTTATCGAGGTACACTTCGCAAAAAACAGTAAATTTTATCCACTGACGGGTGGTAAACAATGTCGAATTTTCAACATTAATTAGCTCGGCATCCTCCGAATTATGAGATACGACGAATTAAACAATTAGAAGCTTTTCCTCTCGATGCACTAAAGTAATTCGGATGACAATATTATTTTACAATTTACAATGACAGATCACCTGCGCGAGGAAGTTCGTGCGAAAATTCCATGCATTTGTTTCTTTTGGATCAAACCAAAACGAAATGAAGTCTGGGAATCAGTGTTGCCATATTTTTAAAGTCGAATTATAGTACAGAGCCTCCAAATGTATAGTATTTCGGCCAAAAATACAGTACGCCTTGAATGACCAATACTTTTCTGCATTTTCAAGACATTACACGTAAAATGATTGACGAGACCTTTTTTTTAGACAAAATTCAGATGTAAAGTAATCAACGACAGCTTTTTTTCTGCTTTCCCATTATATCCCTTATATTTTTCATCTATTGCCACCCTTTTTTTCGTAAATTCAAAATATAGTAAATTTGTACTTTCATATTATCGTACATCATGGCCCCCTAAAGGGTGGGGCTGACAGGGCTTTAGCCTGGGGGCCCGGGCTTAAAAGGGGCCCAGCGTGGTGATATTCGACAACTACATAATTCAAGTGAATGTCTTAAAAATACAAAAAACACATAAAAATAACCCACCCTTAATTTTACCTCGAACACCACTTGGAAAATACTACTGTAGAGCGTCACACTGTCTTTTACCTTAGCGGTAGGTAGGGGGGTCGCCAAAGATCCTAGCCTGGGGGCCCGGTTCAGAATATGGGAACCATGTCCTACATAGTACGCTATTAAAAAAAATAGTATTTTGGTTAAAAGTATAGTAGGTACGCGTTGTCTTCGGTTGAAAATATTAGACTTTTTTGTTTCTCACAAAAAAATATAAGATAACTTGAGAAATTGAGAGGCCTTTTTTATTGACCTCTTCCGACCATTGAGATTTTTTCTCTCCTGGTTCCTTTTCCTCTAGCACGTAATTATAGTACTTTTGGCGTATTTTCAATTGTTAAATTTAAATCTGTAGGCAAACAAGTCTTTTTTTTTGCGATATTCAAAGTATTAGTATTTTGGGCCTCTATACTGGCCTATACCTTCCGTTTTAATATCGTACATAGTACACGGGATTAAATTATAGTACAAATACTATAACTATAGTACGGTTGGCAACACTTCAACACTTTAAAGTGAGATGCGATTATTACTTTGATGTCTCTCTCTCTCCTTGCGTACGTTTGGGGTTGATAATTTGTCGAGCTATGGCTCAAAGATGTAATAAGGTATAGTGTTACATAGGTAAATTTTTATAGAAATTAATATTTTAATAATCGCTGGCAATATTCAAATATTGATGTTATATTATAATATTTAATAGGTAATTACATTTCTCCAATCAAAACGTCTTTGATTACTTTTATAGCCAACCCGTTATTGACTTATAATATATTACTTTCGTTAGGTAATAATTCGCAATTTAGGTAGGTATCTACCTAAATGGTACCTACCTACTATGGAAAGAGGCAGCCACAAAAGTCTTTGAGTGAGGACGTCAAACTAAATAATGTTACAATATTTACAGGCCCAAAATAGTTATGTTTTAATTTATAGTTACTAGAAGGTACGGAAATTAAAATATGTACCTATGCTAATAGATTAATATAAATGCCTATTTATTACACGTTTTCACTTGGTCGTCAGGGTGTCATGCTAAAAGCTAAAGAAATATATTGAAATAATAATATGGTCAATAAATATAATCTCAAAAAAGGAAACACATCACCTTTTTTTATTGGATTATATGAAATCATCTGCAGTAAATTAATTTAACCCCACCATAAACAATCAAATTATTTGCACAACACAAGTTGGTTCTAAATTGCTGTTTTTTTAAAGTACCTAGGTCCTAGGTTGTTGGGTTTTGATAAGGTTTAAATGTTCAGTACCTACCTACTTAATTATTATTATTGTTCGAACATGTTGTTATTAAATTTACATCATGTTATTTAAGTACAGTGAAAACGTTATTTTTTTCCACAACATGTTTTTATTAAATAGATCCATACTCCAACTCATACACAGATTGAAAAACAATATGTGTACTTGCCAGACCCAGGATGAGACCCTTGACACTATAGACTGGCGCTTAACACAATCACTGCGCGTACCTTTTCATTAATTTTTAATTACCATGTTTAAATAACATGCTAATTGCATCTAATGGCCGTTTAACAGGGTATTTTACACAAAACATCTATAAAAATAAAAATAATACCAACAAACCTGCTGCAAAACCCTACTGTGTGAAGAAATAAATTAATTTGATCTTGACTGACTTTACTTGGTGTTGCGCAAACTATTTGACTGTTTATGAAACTCTTTCTAAAAATGAATATAAATACTTAGCTCTGTCTCATTCTTTCCCATTAAATTTTTATCAAAACCTACATATTTTGTATTGTGTCCATACACCACCATGTCATTAACTTTCATGGATACATCACCATTGACTCGAGTATAACATCTATACAGGTAATTATTATTATTTCTATGAATCAATTTATTCAATAATTATTAATTTTAAAATATCTTAGTTTCCACTACCCTATTCAACATGGTTACATGTAAATTGTACGTAAAACATGTCACTATGGAACAGTTCGCCGTGAGCTTTCTATCGGAAAGAGATGACCGTATACTATACGGTCTCCAATTTTATTAGATTCAATATGAACATTAATTCAATTTTCATAATTGATTTTGGTAAAATTCATGAATTCAAGAATGAAAACCAAACCTAACCTAACCTAACCTAACAAATAATCTAGTATATTGGCTATTTGCAAAATTTGTTTGCTGCTGGTGAAGTAAAGTAAAGTGTAAACCGACGAGAACCGTGTTTTATTTAGACATGAATTTTATATCTGTAGGTACTATACGAACCTAAGAGGTTAGACGGTTTTAATATACGGCCATATATTTCCGATACAACATTTCACGGTGTGTGTGATACGGTGAACTGCATACATACAAGTTTTTGGACACGATTTTCTAAAACCTAACCCCTTCACACATCTACACTACACTACAAGATAAAAAGAACTTTTTATATAGGTACCACGTTTTTAAATTTTCTGTTGAATCATATTATAAACTTGACAATTCTATGTATTAATAAATACTTTTTTTTGCACTTGATAGAAATACTGAATAAATATAGAATACTGAAATGTCATTTTGACATTTCATATTGATTTCCATAGTAACGCACGTATATATTAATAATTTAGTTGCTAGGACCCCCTTAGCAACCAATAATAGTGTTTTACTTTTTACGAATTTTTTCCGAAATAACTTTCCATACAAAACAGAATTAACTGAAAATGAATTCAATTCTGTTTAAAGATGGCTAAAAGTATTAAAAGAATCCATTGTCATCGTGTTCTAATATATTCTAAAAGTTTCAAATGCCTAGCCAGTCGGGAAGTTAGTTAAAAATCTTCAATCGTCCAATACAAATCTTGAACAAACAAAAAAAAATTTGTACTGGACAAACAAGAATACGAGCTAATAAAAACGTGGTAAAATAGCTGATTTTAGTCAAAATATCTCTCTTAGCTTTCTCTTATCTCTCTAGCAAATATAATATTATTATCTCTTCACTTACCATCACTGCTAGGGTGCTTTCATATTATATACTACCTACAGGATTAAATCTATTGGAAACAAGGAATGTCTTTTGATGTTGAGATATGCCCAGATACCTACTGACTTTATTTGTAGAATTTGGGTTAAAGTATTTATGGAAATATCTTCAGCTTTCAGGAAGTACCGAATAATTAATACTTTGTCATGTAGATTGAAAGGCAATTTTAATTGCAACTACACACCAGTATGTTTTTTTTACGCATGTCAATACAGTCGAACTTGGTTATTACGAGGAAGATGGGATTGACTGAATTTGCTCGTTATATGCATTACTCGTTATATTGTTATATAAAATTTTTCGTGCCACGTTCTATTATAGAACATAAAAAAATTTGAAAACTACCGTAAAAATCCCCTTCATAAACTATAAAAGAAGATGTTTATTGTAATGAAGTGCTGAGCCGCTGGCGCTATTAGGTACCTACCGACTTCACAAAGCTTGGATTTTTTACATGCAATTTTAACCATATGCGTGGATACTTTTTCAATGTTGTCGTCTAAAACACCAATTAGGTACTTAGACACTTAACTAGTGTCATAAACGTAATCCGATCCCGTCGGCATCGGTCTAGTTAACTTCCCGGTCAGATTTTATCGCTTAGGGTCGAAAATGTTGTTTTTAAACGATCGACACATTAACAGTTTTGCTCGGTACACCAGAGAAGTAGCTCGTTATAAAAGTGAATAAATGTATGGAAAAAATCATGAACTAAAATGTCAACGAATGTTTCCTCATTACATCCGAGATCTCGCTATTTCCGTGATCGTAATAACCAAGTTCGACTGTGCCTCCATTTCGGTCAATAAACTATTCATTTACCTCACAGCTTCTCAAATGTCAGTTATTGTCATGCATGACTCATCTATCTTGTGTACTTAATCCAATCATGTAAAGCAGTCCAATTTGGTGATTGTATCTCCAACTCTGCCCCGACTGTGTTTCATTGACGAGTCCGAAGATACCACACAGCGTGCTCTGCTAAAATTAGCCCAACATTCTTTACATGTCTTTGGTCATGCACCATTGGAGCATCTCCGTTAAACTGTTACTTCGACTTACTCAAACTCAATTAAAACAATAAAGAAAAAACATAGTTGTATGTAGGTAACATAAGACAGAAATACCAAACCGGGTCGCCGTAGATCAATGCTTTGACAGCAGTTTTAGTTTATTGCTTAATGAGAGGCAAGCCATTAAGTTTAAGAAATACAATGCCCTCTGAATGACTTTAAATTTTACCAATATTGAATGAGCATTGCATTCACATGACAAACTTTAATGCATATTATGATACAAAAGTAAATAATATTGAAAATAACATATTCTTTAACATATTGTGTTTAAGTTTATTCGATATTTCTCCACACTCAAAAGGGCAAAACTTTTCCCATTATCATTATATTCTCTAGTTGTATATTTTTAAATACATTTTTAAAAAGAAGTACATAATACCTAGTGAGATCCCCGGGGTTCCAGCGGCTAGCTCAGGTGTCCATCGAACCCCGGATTCACAAAAAAAGAAATTCAAACGGTTGGAGTGTAAATAAAACACAGTCCTTCGTGCTCGTAACGTGATATTGTTTATATTTTACATTTTCTTAATTTTTAGTTTTACAAATTATATTTGGGATTTTTACAGTTGTAGTCCTCAGGTCCGTACCTATCGGAAAGGGGACGCTTACTAACCTCCTTTTTTCTTTCTTTTTAAATTCCTCGTACCGACGCCATCCAGCAAAAAAAAGGACTCTCGTGATTGGCCAAATTTTATCGCGTGATCTTTGATTCGGCGAATCACGAGCCTGACCCTGGCGCCGGCGCGCGAGGATTTCACGCACAATGCGCGGCAAAATTTATTATATTTAAATCCTTATATTTAGTCTTAAAATTATCTCTTTCATCCATCATCATTTTTACTTTTTAAATTAAAAAGAAATACTTACGTGGTTGAGCAAGGAATCAGATTAGATGTTTTATGAAGCCGTTTCTAGAGGTCAGGGTTACGTTTCGACTTAAGCTACTAAATGATTATTTTACACCGGGAGAAGCCCGCCTGTAACAGGGGTGTATCACTAGTTATATTTTATGTATATATGCTAGTTTATAGAAAAAAATATGTTTCTATGGCCGAAGTGAAGAAGTGGATATGGAGGTCCATGTTATGATCTGCTTTGTAGTGGAAGTGGTAATTTACAATATCTGTGCTATTAGTTTTACATAGATACTATGCCAATAACCATAATTGATTCATCCATTTATGATTGTCTATCAATCCACGGTGGGGCTTAGCCTCCAATAAATTTTCTCAGATATAATAAATTCTTAACCAAATCCAATTAATCCTTAATCCAACTTCTTTCGACCATGTCCGATCCTAATAGGATCATATGGGCCTCCAAGGAGTGGAGGTTTGTATTAACAGATTTTATTTTTACAAGAAATGGATGTCAGCCACTTGCTCAACCTATTAGGTCCATACTCTGACTCATACACAAATTAAAAAACAATATGTGTACTTGCCAGACCCAGGATTTGAACCTGAGACCCTCGACACTATTGACCGACGCCTAAGCCACGCGGCCATCGTGGGTCCAACTACCAGAGTTTATATCAGTGATTGCCAAACGGTCGCTCGCGAGCTACCGGTAGCTCGCAGAGGCATTTTCCGTAACTCGCGTAGGATATTTCATTATATTTATAAATTTGACATGACATTGAAAACCTATCTAGCTGTATCGTCGAAAATTTGCGAAAAGAATGTAATTGATAGAATTTCAATGTGATTTGTCGCTTAAGACTGTTACCTCAACTATAGAATCTCTATGGCCTTTCGTCCTAACAGGAAAGTATCCAATTTTAGTTTGAATTGCGCTCAAAATGAAGGCATTTTTTTGTTCTACCTACTTTGTGAATCAACGTTTTCCACTATGAAGGTGGTTAAAAGTAAATATGGAAATGGGTTCACAGATGTACATCTTGATAATTGCATTCGGATAGGAGTAACAAGGTATTCACCGAGAACTGAAAAAAATGTGGAGAAAAGTGAATGCCATTCTTTTCACTAATATTTTTACTTTTACTCACACTATTATCACAATAATTAAAGTATGCATTTTATGTTTTATTGGAAGCCCAATGTCCTAATTTATTTTAAGTAATATAATAATATTATGTATGGTACAATAAAGGTCGATGATAAAAAAGTATAAAGAAGGAATATGTATAAGTAGCTCACATCCTTATTGAGTTTGAAGACCAATGGTTTAGATCTACTGATTGATTTACGAACGCTTCCCCTGCTATTCATGAGAATCCTCAGTAGTTGACAAGTACCCGGGGATACAACATAGCTCGCCCGTCAAAGCCTTCTCTTTAGAAGAAACTGCCACTCCATTTTAGACCCGATGGACCATATGAGGCGTCTAATTCCAAAAAGCGATAAGTCCACATTTGGTCAAAATCGAGAGAAAAATACGCACGTATTCTTTGTATAATTTTACACAATATGTATTGATCTGTAAATTCCAAAACGCGACATAACCCTACGAAAAAAATATTTTAAGTCTCGATTTATTACAAAAAGCGCCAAGTCCGTGTTTCATATTATTTAAAACTTAGGACAACTTTTTTTTTCAAAGATATGTGCTTAATTATTTTTTTATATGTATTCTATATTCATTTTGATGAACAGAAAAAATATTTTTTTTGTGTGCGTGTGGTGTCCATTTAGGTGAAAAAAATATTTGTTCTCCGACTTTTTTTTTAATAATAAAAACACAGATTTTTTAGGAAAAAAATTTAATTTCATTTATTTCTGTTACAATAATAATTACTTTATTAATTTTATAGAAGTTTCTCAAAATAATAAACATTTCTAAGGCCTTGTTGGCTTTTTCTTTTGTTCAGATAATTGGTACGGCATAAAACACAGTATGCAAAGGGATACTTTGCAATTTGTTACTGAGCTTCGTATCACTTTCAGCGTAGTGCTGCAATAACCACATCTACGAAGTCTACATTTTTCAGGATAATGATTTGAATTGATATCGTCAGGAAATGGAGGTCGACCAACCCTTTTTCGTGAAGTAAAAGATCCTATCAGCTGATCAGCCAACTTGTTTCTAAAGTGAAGATGTGTAATAGGTTTCCTTTCATTATCCAACACAGCTTGGTATTCTGTAATTCCTTCAAATAATCTCAGGAATGCGTCTTCACCCATGTCTTAAAGGTCATTCGCACTAAAACCTCCGCTTCTCCCATTTTCCATACTCAGACAATAAAAAAAAAAATTGTTCTGCAATATAGGCTTCTACTTATACATATAACATTCCATAACTATTTTATTTCATTCTGAGATATGTATTTCAAAAAATTATTACAGTTGGAATGAAAACAAAAACAATTATTTTTACCTGCGATTTTTATGGAAATCATTTTTTCAAAGAATGACACATATTATCAAATAACTCGATAGCGACTTATTATCCACAAAAAATAACTAGTAATTGTGAAAGTTCATTATATTGTTATATGAAATCAGATGTATTGTGGTTTAGAAATTATTTTTAGTGTCTATATTATGTAAATCAAAAAGGGTCCAAATTATAGAATTTGAGGTTAGATTCTCGACATGCCACTCAATAATTTGATATTATTTTACTATAACACATACAATTTATAGGTGAAATACAAAAAACTATATATTTTTATGTATAGTATAAATGTACATACTTTGTTTTTAGTAAACAAGTCACAATTTTCGAAAACAAGAACTTAAAAACACTGTTGTTGAAAAACTGGCAGGTTCATGTCGCTAAATGGACACCGGTCAGATAACTGACCGGGTCACATTTTTCGTAATCTACTCAATATGTGCAAACTTCAGGGCGATTGGTCAGATTCAAGACCTCTGTGCGTTATCTGAGAATGATTAAAACCCATAAGGGTGATTATAACTTGTAAAATTATAGAAATATAGACCTTAATGTTGCCGGTCTCAAAACTATCCGTTTTTCGCTTATGACCTATAAAGGGTTAGGTCAACCAATAAGGGAACCTTCAATATTGAAAAGGGCGTCTCCCATGCTGTAGCATCTGGTAAACTCATGACAGTGCCACGGAAATATGTGCCTTATTCGGAGTAAATTAAAAAGTGAGGTACAAATAGCGCTACGTCCAATTTTATTTTGCCTATATTTATTACATTTAAGAGTTTATCGGCTGAAACAAATTGCCATTTGGTTCTAATTTCGACATAGAATACAACGGAAAAAATAATCTCACGTTAAAACAAATAATTGAAGCTTGAAACATAAAAACGTTGTTTCCCGAAAATATTGAATTGTGGACTTGTCGCTTTTTGTAATTAGACGCCTCATGTACAGGTGTCATCTACGTTGACAGGTATGAAAATTGCGGCTTGGATAGATTGGTAGATACATGATGGTGAAAAGACAAACGCATAGATTATTATGATTTATTTTTTAATAAAGTAAAACGTAAATGAAAAACTATGCTAAGTTGATATATTAAGTTACTAATCTTTCTATTTACCATTTCATAATATAATATTTACAACAAAAAAATACTAACACTTATGTTCGAAAGTAAATACCTAAAATATATTGCACACTTATTTTTTCTTTAAATTTGGTCAACTATTGTACTTTTTCCACTATTATTTCTACAATATAAGAACAGAATCACTTAAATATTGGCACTTTGCCAGAGAATAATGAAAAATATTAGGTGTTATTTACAAGCATCTAAAACAAAGCCTAAATATTCTTCAAATTCACTGCTAATCAATAGTTCTATAATGTAATATTATAATATTATGAAATACACAAAGCTATACCTATTTTAATTATTTTTATCTTTTTAAAATCATAATACAATAATAATATTTATCATAATCAATAGATTATATTGCACAATAAAACATTCATGGTGTTAGATTAGTATTATTCATAAGGGATTTTATATGTTGATAAATAAAGCCGCGTTGACACGATCCAAGTTGACTTGGACTGAGTGCCATCCGAGCGCACACATTCGAGAAAGCTTCATACTAATTACTCCTATCCAAGCTACTCGGACCGCTTCCTACTCATCCGAGTTAGCTTGGATAGGAGTAATTAGTATGAAGCTGTCTCGTACGAGTGCGCCTGGATGGCGCTTGGTCCAAGTCAACTAAGATCGTACTTGGATCGTGTCAACGCGGTTTAAGGTGTCTTCATAAAATTACAGAAATCTGACAGGAAACATTATGAAATTTTAACCAATAACACTGCACTATTATTTTTGTGCTCTTTGCAACTGGAAAGATTTACATCAAAAGATGATTAATAATCTGTCAAGAAATGCGTACTAGTTAGGAAACAATTATTTATTATCAATTAAGGTAATTTTTTGACTGGAGAGAACATAAAATTCATGTTACATATTAATGGCCCAAACACATTACATCATGTCACATGCTGTCATGTTGAGATAGAGATAGAAACACTGAGATAGCGATATTGAATCTCGTGACAGCACGTGACATGATGGTAATGTGTTCAGGCCATTATTGTGTTGCAAGTATTGTTAATATTATACCCCGTTTACACGTGCATGGATTTACTGTTGACAGTAAGTATTATTGCGACCATAACAAGAAAATGTATGGGTAAAATTGTACTATCCTGCAGTTGGCAAGATTGCATGCATGAATCAAAAAAGTTTGGAAGCTTCTGTGTTTTCCTGCGCCAGTAGGATTTTTTACTACTACAGTCCTACAAACTTATCTGAAGAACGGTCAAAAATGGAACTACAAACTACCATATGGACGCCATTTTGAAAGCATCATTTGAATGTCAGATTATGTCCAGTTGCGAGTCTTGATTGGGTAGTTTTCGACTGTGGCTCCCCCATCGATTCTTCAAATAAGTTTGTATGTCTATACGAACGAATTTTAAGGTTGACCGATTTTCACTACCTGTCAAATAGTACAAAATTGTACCATAAAATGGCAACATCGCGTCTCGCTCACTCTTAAAGAATGAATTGGAGAGACAATCAGCACTTTTACGTGTAAACAGTTATTGTCACGATAGTATAAAATACGCACTATTGCTGCCAGTAAATCCATGCACGATTACAGGCGCTATTAAATTTAGTCAATTTAGCATAAATGTTATTTATGCTATTTTTTGAACATGGATACACAATTTATTATAATGTGATATTATAGTATTATAAATTAACTATTTAGAATGCAATGGACCTATTTAATTTATCTTCAAGGACTGGCATTGTATTTTAAAACTTATAAGTGTAAATATTATCAATAATTGAATTCATATAAATTTAATCAATACTCACATAAAAAGCTGTTTTAATTATAAAGCAAATAGTTCTCAACTATATTTTGTTTATTTTATTTTATTTTGTTTTTATAAGCTTTAATAATCATTAGACTGCATAATATTGTTTTTAACACCGTTAGAATTTAAACTTTCCTAAAATAAGTGTATAATCCAGGTAGTGACACTAACTTTAAAACGCTTTCAAAAGGACATGAATGTATATTTCTGGCTACTACAAATTTAATTGGTTTATCCTTAAAATGCATAACCATAATTCTTATTGGAATTGGATGTTTGAGTGCAGCACACAACTTTGCATATTATATTCATAAGTAGGATTACGTAGTTGTCATTAAAAACTTTATATAGTGTTATATGTGATAATGAATCTGCCAACAAGTTCTTACAAAAACAAAACATAGCATTATATAACTAATGATGATGAAACTATGACATTGGGCCCATAATGAAAATTTATATTAGTGAATGACCACATTGGACAATATGTAATTAAAGGTCATTCCATTCATAAATAGGTTTTCATGTAGATATAATTATGATGCGGTTATGTTTTCGAAATCTATACAGTAGGACTCGAATGGTCAAGGAGACTCAGGTATGCACACTGAGTAATGTACCATGCAAGCGAGTACATATTATGTGAGTAATTTGTAAGGTTGCCATGCATAGATGTCTTTTGTCAAACTCATTTTTACTAAACAATTATTTATTGAAATATAATACAGCAATATTGTATTGTTTAAAACATAAATAGGTGTTATGTGTTACTATTTATTGTTTGTTTAATTAATTGTTTTCTTTTTAGAACGGTGTTTTTGAAGATGTATAGGCTTTTGTATATAAAACTGTGTAATGAATACTAGAATATTTATTCCAAATACATACAGTTATTAATAGTTTAAACAAAGCGTTGTACTGATGCATACCACCATAAATTGTCTGATGTTCGAATGTGGAACTAACAAATACTGAATTATATGCTAAAATTTAATATTGTTATTACCCTCACCCAGTGGTCAACTTATACTGGTAGAGTCCGTATTCTTTATGCTGGCATGCGGTTTTCCCCCCGCTTCAGCATCTTAACCCTGCATTTCCTCTCGTTCCCTTACATTGAAAACTTGCAATAGTCGAACGCGATGACACAATGCTTTCCGTCCGCGAGCGACGTGACGTGAACGCCAGCTAAAAGAATATGGACTCTAGATCTATAGTACAATTGTTTTCTTTCAGGCAACTTACGGAATATAATTAGTGATTTATAAAAAAAAATATTGTAATGTAAAAATCGAATAAAATTAAACTAAGTATTGACAAAACTGATTTTTAATCAAATTAAATACATTCTTAATAATGATTTATAATCACAGTTATTTAAAATAATGTTCATAGTTATTAATTATTATTATAATGTAAATAAATTAATAACGAATAAATTATATTGCACTGTATCGGCCAGTTAATGGATAGTGTAAAAATAATAAAATATAATAGATTGATACACTTGACTATTTATTTATATAGAACATAATACAGGTAACATAACGAAATGAGTCAAATGACAAATAAATTAACAAAATTGTCATATATCATTAAAGTTCTTAGTTAATTGTAATATATTTAAATAGAGAAGTAGCTGTTTTCTTGTGTATATTCATTTTGGTAATAAATAAAGCTTATTTATTTTATTAAGTTCTTTGTAATAAATAAATAAAACACAATGTTAATACGAAATCTAAAAGATCACAAACCGCTAGATAATAAATAGATATCGAGTTGTAAAATTGAGTTGCGTATTTCAAATTCGCAAATCTCCTAATGTCGTTAATGTTGACGTAATGACATTGTTCAATATTGAATTATACCTCCATTTCCCACCAGAATTTGAATTTTCAATCATTTTAGCTGTTGGGTGATTGGTATTGAAAATAGACAATGATGCATTTCCATATTATTCTGTGAATGTCGTTGCGGTGACTACTGGATTATCCAAGTAGGTTTTTTTTTTACCATGTTCGATCCCAAGATCATAATATGGACCTCCGCAGTATGAAGGTTGTATTAACAGATTTTTGATTTTACAAGAAATGGATGTTAGCCATTTACTCAACCTATTATGTCATACTCTGAGTTCAAACAAATGTTGAAAAACAACATGTGATTTGCCAGATCTGGGATTTGAACCCGGGACACTTGACATTAAAAGCTCACCGCTCAACCGTCCAAGAATATAAATGTTTAGCATAAATGCAAAAAGGAAGCCGTGGCTGTTAACTCATTGGACGCTAACGGTAACGATTAGGTGACCATTAGATATTATTAGCATGCTATTTAAATGTGGTAATTAATTAGTAATTATCTAGTCAGCAGTCAATGAGTTAACCTTTTCTATGCCTCACGATATTACTATGACATTATCTGACGGGCCGCAGATTTTTAACGACACACGTTGAATGTAGAGCGAAGCTCTTAATAAAATCGCTGTAATATCGATAATTTGTTGCTTAGTATTTCAAAAATTTTTCAAACAGATGTCACTGTGTTTAATTTTTCAGAATATACAAATCAATCGACAGTGGCTAGTAATTTCAGTTTAAAGTCGGACGAGATAACTCGCGAAATTTGTATATGCTGCCTGTCGATCACGGCCTCATAGAGCAAGAAAACAAGGCATAGAACCGGTTAAAATTCAGCGTCTGTCAAAAACTACATATTACTTTTTCAATGTGTGCGTGATCTTGGGTGAAGAGCTAACAACCATACGTCATAAAGAGTAGGTTATAACCTCCACTCTATAGTCTAATGAAACATTATTGGTAGGTTGTAAAGAATAATTATTTATTGCTGTAGGGCAGCTCTTTCAGTTTATGAATTTATTGTACCATTTAACAGGTTTCATTCAATAATAATGTTTATAGTTGTGGTACCTCTATAATATTATAGCAAAGTAGAAACGTGTTCCTAAAAGCACACTTGTTATAAAAATGATTCTCTTTATGAATTCATTATTAAAAGAAAAATAATGTAATATTCACTAAGAATTTATGCAGGATATATTTAGAAACAATAGCAGTTTATCATTAATGTTATTCGTATTATAAATTATTTAATTTATTTACAGTTTTCCAAAAACATTTTTTGGCTGGAAGTCTTAAAAATACATAATAATACAAATATCTTCGCATTCCACAAATAGGGTTAGATTTTATTAGAGTATTCTTTTAATTCTTTAAATTATAATGGAAATTAATGACAAACGATAATGGAGAGTCAAACAGAAAACTATCCACAAAAAATTCTGCCAAAAACAATTTGATTTAGTTACAATGAACATATATTATTAACCGATTTAAATATGGGTAATTGAATTTAGCAGAATCGATACCTAGTGTAAATGTATTTCACGTTGCTGGGACATTTGGATGTCACATGAGAGTGCTACAATCCGTCACACAGATTCTATTACCATGTAGCAATGCTACAAAAGCTTCTATGACAGTGGCAATTGATCAAGAGAAATGATGCAACCTTTGCTTGTCTATTACTCTGACACTGCAGTGATACAGTGAAGTATATTAGTTCGTCAAGAATTGATAGTTAATCATATTATAATGACTAAAAAATGAAACATTACTTTGGCTATTGAGCCACGCATTGATAAGAGATAAAATGCCACGAAATGACTGGAGGATTCCGAGTTGAAATCGTTTTGAAAGATTTATCGCGATCTATCTTGCAACGAAAGTTTCATAGAAAGTAGTTCTTTTGATCATGTGGATCATATAGATGATCTGGTTGCCAACTTTCTATAGTAGATGGCATCGTAAAAAGAAGATATTATATAATAATTTAAAATAGTTTTACTTTCAATAGAGTGATATCAATACCATTGAAATAAAATATGCATGAAAATATTCCAACTACGAAGATTAATGAATCAAAATTCTAATGGTTATAAATTCTGTACTATTCCATTTGAGTCATTTTTGGTGACACGGGTTTCGCCTTTCGGCATCTTCAGTATGTGCACGCAACAAAAGATTTTCACGATGTATACGCCTATTGATTGTATTATTAGTGATAGGCTTTTTTTTACAAACACTTCAACTATTCATAACTTGTTTGTTATATTTTTTATTGTGATCCTTGATTTAATAGGTAGGTAGGTGATAAAGTTTTTACATACTTTATTGTATTAATTTGTTATATAAGTTTGAATTAATTGTATTCGTTGTCAATGTGTATTTACTTTTTGGTGAGTGCACATCATAGAGGTATTAAATAAAAATAGGGGCAAAGAATCGGCTTTCTCATACGACTGAATGAAGCAGGCCAACAATAGCCGACAACTTACGAGAATAGCGACGCGATAAAAAATTCAGGGCATCACGGAGGATTTACTTTGGTCATTATAACATACCCATGTAATATAATCTTAACGTGGAAATTTTGCCGCAACTTGATTACCAGCCCGCCTCACCATACTAGCCTGCTTCACCATACTTTCATATAACCTGCCACCCCTAGGTGCGTGCACATAGTGCCTGAAGATGCTGAAAGGCGAAACCTGGGTCGCAAAAAATGACTCAAATGGAATAGTACAATACTTAAATCCATTAGAATTTAAATTCAAATTCCATCAAGTACCTTCGTTCGAAAGTTTTAAGATTAATGTATCAGTTTCATAAATAATGCATAAGATTTAAACAAATATACACAGGTTTGACAATATAACTTATGATTAGATTATAATATTCATGTTATATTTT
This sequence comes from Rhyacophila brunnea, assembly GCF_057557595.1. Classification (NCBI taxonomy): domain Eukaryota; kingdom Metazoa; phylum Arthropoda; class Insecta; order Trichoptera; family Rhyacophilidae; genus Rhyacophila; species Rhyacophila brunnea. The sequence continues at coordinate 37,183,997 of NW_028232848.1, read as the reverse complement.
ATTTATAGTAATGGTTTTAATAATAGAATACCAATTTACTTAAGTTATCTATTCTGACATCTATATAATATGTAGTGCACAGTACAGTAAGTATAATATTAAGACTTAATATTGGTATATACACATATAAAATTCATGAAACAGTATTGACACGGATTACACATTGATTTTTGTTTGCTTTTCATCACTTTAAAGTGATAGATGGACGTAAAGATAGTAATTATTAACTATCGGTAGGCTTAAGACAGTAATTTTATTATTTCGGATATTATTTTGATTTAGAAGTAAAGATTTAGGCTAGATACTCATTTAGTTAACGTCGTGGAATTTTTATCTGGCCGGGATCTTACGCATGCTATTGCTAGTGATACTACCACTCGACGATAGCGGCCATCAATAACCTATTTTAGTTTTAGGACCTAATTGTCCTAATTGATAATATCTTTGGTTCAAGAAAAATTGACTCTACGGACAATTGAGTGTAGATAAAAAACTACATGATAGTTTAACCATTTCTTTGCTTAAAAAGAAAAAATCTACTGATGTAATAGGTACATTTAATTTACTGTAAAGCTAGCTGTTGCGACAACAGCGACTGAAATGGACGACAGTGACTGGCATAGTTGTCATAGACAATGTATTTACTACTGATTTCGTAGCAGTAGTATTGCCGCACTCGAACAGCTACCTTTAACTTGAATTATTCATTCTTAAGGAGAGAATCCAATCTATATTATAGAACGTTATTTTTGCTGAAAAAATAGTCAATAAGTACATAATTGTTGGTTTGTAATGAGTGGTTATTAATTTTCTTTAATATAGCGATAAGCAGGTTTTTTTTTTGTATATATTTTGTGAATCCGTCTGCGAGTGCAATAATTGTCCGCGCACTCAATTGTCCGAGTACTATCTGTGGATGGCAGCAATAAATAGTCACTCTTAATGACACCATGAATCAAGATTCTTCTATGTTTCAATTTATATACTCGTACAATGAAATAATGATAAATCCTAATTCCATCAAGTACCCACAGTCGATAGTATTAATTTTCGAAATAACGATAATTTAGATATCAATATATTCACGCCATACACGGATATATAGTCAGCGGGTAAATATCCACTTGAGATGTCTTATTCTTACAGCTGTGTTAACTCACGTGACAGCCGGCTATTGCAACATGTTTTCTATGAGTCCTTTATAAAAACTGAGTCATTTATAATCAAAATTGTTTCTTGTAGTTTCTTATTATAAATCTCAAGCCTATGTTTTATTATTTTATACAAAATACCTACCTACACACTAATAGTATGCGTCAGTTTTTAAATATTTTAGATATATGCTATGTAGAAGCATCAAACTATCTCTGCCATGTAATCCAAAATGGCCATGCTTAACAATTAATAAATAGCTTGATAAATTCACAGAATATCAATATGATAAGCTGTCAACATACATTGTCAAATCATTTTCTGTACTTAGTTGCAAATCTTGATAATATTATGATGTAGTAATTATTCTAGGATGTCATAAACTCAGCTGTTAAATGGCAGCCATATTGGATCACATTGTGGCCATTATCTGTGCTTCTCAATAGTTTCAAGTAAATGCCGTTACTCATAACAATATTATGTGTACAGATGACCATCATAGTATTTTTTAAACATTTTTGTTTTTGCACATAATATATATTCAGCCAATATTCTTGACTGTTACCATATTATATTTTTCTTCAAGAGTCAAGATCTGCAACATCTATCATTGATATATTACGCATTAATGAAATGAAGGAATCATCATTTATGTAGTCATCAAAAAAAAAAAGCTAACCAATTAGTAATGCGTCAATTACATTGAGCTACTTTACGAGCTGCTTGTTGGCGAATTTACAATCTGCCTGTAAAGTCGCCCAGTGTCATCATTGAACAAGCTAACAAGCAGATTGTAAACAATCTACCGAGAAAAGTTGAAAGCCGGTTACATCTGCATCTGCGCAGTAGCAACCTCCCGGTGAAAAACGAACTACATTCTGTCAAAATAGTCGCTGGCTGTGGCTTCTCAGCGAATGGAAAGTTTTGTGTGTCATTATCACAATCGAAGTAGCTGAATCGCCCGCTTTTAAATTCGCCAACGAACAGCTCGTAAAGTAGCTCAATGTAATTGACGCATAAATGCTATAAAATTCACATTGATATGATTGTTAACCCATCACTACCCCATTTCTATTTTGTCATAAGGGAAAATCGGTTATTATATAATTATGTGTATAGTTTCAGTTTCTTTACAGTAGCTCTTGTTATACTAACATTTGTAATCGATCTTAAATCTCGGTTTACTCAAAATTTATAAATTGCGCACTTTACGATAAGATAGCGAGGCTATGAAAATTCAACGATACATGACAATCGTATTATAAAGCAATATTAAAACTGAGGGGTACATAGGTGACAATCGAGTGATTTTATGATTGGCATAGTTTTGAGTTGATACTGCCACTTTTTATTTTTGATTCGTTTCATCTCAGCGTTTCTCAAACTGTGGTGCGAATACCGGTGGTATGCGCTTGTACTTTTTTTTCATAAAAAATATTTGCTTTATCTATTGCATGACATAAATAGAGCCGAAGGGAGCACTCAGTGCCATTCAGGAATAATATAAAAAGAAAAATCCATTTGTGAAACACTTATTGAAAATTATGAAGGATATTCTATATTTTTTCTATTATTCTATTGCAATTTTTCAATTTCGCATTGAGCTGTTAATAGTTTTTCAAATATGCTTGTTTAAATCTATCCACGAGACCAATAATTGGCCAGTTACAAGATTATATTATGTCATATTGTTTAACAATTAGACGGTCTTTAATGAATATAGTTAAAAATGGGGTATTCTGATAAAATTTATATTACTAAAAGGTATGAGTATGTAAGTTTGAGAAACACAAATCTATACTAAATAGATCAATGTATTTGATATCCATGACACTTGTGAGCGATGTAATTGTTTAAAGAAGTTGAGCGATGAGTGGCTTTGAAAGGCACATGTGCTCAGCTCCCCGCACGGGCAGTCGGTTGAGGCAGAAGTGTCGAATCATCTCGGGGATGGTGTCGAAAGGCCGGCTGAACTGGCCCAGGATGTAGCGGCCTGTCTCCGTCGACTGCTGGATCCGCATGTGCATGAAGCCACGGGCCGATCTGGAATAACAATCAAACAGTTTAAAAAAATGCCTTGCGGCTTTGACGAATAATATTTCAAATTATACGGTGTTGCTATTATGAATTTAGTTATGATCTATGGTTGCATCTTAGATGGCAAAGTTTAGCATATTATGCATGACATTGGGGAATAATGGAGGTGGGCTATATATATTATTATTCTACCATGTCCGATCCTAGTAAGATCATATGGGCCTCCACAGAGTAGAGGTTTGTATTAACAGATTTTGCAGACATACATTTGCAGATTAACAGATGTCAGCCACTTGCTCAACCTATTAGGTCAATACTCTGACTCATACACAAAAATCGAAAAATATATATATATATATATAGATATAAATAGTGCCCACTAAACTTTATCAGTAATATTTGTGTTCATTGAACTAAGAAGAATACAAATTGCAGATGGTGTTGGTCATTTAACTAAACCATAATAGATGATAGTAAAAAAATTTAACCATCCTCCTCCGTGCAGTTTTCTGGGTACATTCCCATACCCAGATATTCAGGTTTTTTAGTCTAGTGATGAACACCTGGTCTCCAGGTAGAACTGCAGTTGTTAATGTATGAGTTATTGCGACCTGTCGCATCCACAACCTATCGAGTGCACGTTATTAGGATCGTTAGTGTCTGTTCGTGTCGTTTGTGCTGACTTGTCTTTTAGACATGTCACATCAGAATATTAAAGCAAACATTGTAGATGTCTCAGATGGTTTCACCAATTCATGAATTCCACTGACACAGGCCTTGCGTGTTGTAGAATGATGAATAGAAGGCTATTCTACATTCCAGTCATCCAGGAAGATGAAATAATATTCCATTCACCTAAATAATGTGTATTTTTTATTCCCAGGGGAGGTCCAGACAGCAACCATTAATAAGTCAACGACCACTTACTTCAAACTTAAGGAGTAGTCCCTCCTTGCCGATTCACTATTGCGAACTAAGAACCCGCCCTCTGCGGATCCCCGGAGCACTCCTTCAGCTTCAACTCGGGTCATAGCTCCGTGATACCAACTGGAATAGGAATTGAATTTAAATTATACAATGTTATGCCACGGGAGTACAGAGCACATTGCATATTATTTATTGAAATTGCATTAAAATTTATCATCATCAGCCAGAGTCGATCCACTACTAGATGAAGGCCTCCCCTAGCTCACTCTCCTCTTCTTGGTTCCTTGAATACGTGCACATTTTTGTTGGATTTTGACTATATGTATGACTTATCGGTTTTTGTTATAAAACACCTCATATTTTCTTAAATATCCTATATCGCGTTGAAACTATAAAATTGTGTAACTCCAAAAATGCTACTTCACAGGAGAGACAAAAAACATTACGGTGTTGTACACAAAAAATGTTTACATGTTTTTTGGAATTACATCATTTGCAATACGGGACTATTAACAGTGGCCACTAGATGACATTCAGAGTTTCGATTAAAACGGAGTTACACATTTTTCTAGTTTCAAGGATGATAATATTATTATGGACATACAATATTTTTACAGTATAAAGGTAACAACTCAATTTCAGTAAAAACTAGACGTACAGTATCTCCGCACTAACCGATCAGTATGGTATAAGTAACTACCTAAACCATTTAAATATTAATAATAAGTAATTTCCGATGCATACCCTTGTCGTTCGAGTGGCAAAGCAGTATCGACTACATCGGCCAGGACGGGTACGATTCCAGAGGCTCCAAAGTTTAAGGCGAGTCCTCGACTTCCTTCTCCAGGATTAGCATTAGCAAGGGCTCCTCCGCTTCCTTTTTCTTCCAAGTTGAGGGTGAGGTTTGGCCGTGGTACACCTGAAAACAAGAAAATTATAGAGATTTTATTTTTATACGTACGGAACACCTTGGTAATTCTTTTTAAAAAGTTTACCTTAAAATCATAAACCATAAATTATTCAAACAAAACTTGTATATCTATGCGTGATAAGTATTGTCTCCTTTCACAAAAGAGTTCAAAATATCTATATTTTTATTTAATATAAATAGATAATCGAAAATAAGTAACATTTCTCTGTCAATTTTTTTTTTTGCCTACTTGTCAGACTTAAAATTCGTGCACAGGTGCTAATGTGATGACAATTTTGATCGATTGATTTAATTTAAATATTGTATTATACCCTGTTTACACGTGCATGGATTTACTGCTGATAGAACATATTATCGTGGCCATTACAAGAAAATTCACCTGTAAACATCTAGTATCCTGCAAGTTGCAAGATTGCATGCCTGAATTAAAAAAGTTCAGAAGCCTCTGAATTTTCACGCGACAGATTTGTTCGATATCTGCGCCTGCACAGTAGAATGATAGTGGCAAACCTGCCGAAAAAATGAGCCACACCGTGCAGAGACTCATTTTGAAGTTAACCGATTTTTACGACTGTCGAATATTACCATAAATGACAATGAAACATTTTGCTTACTCCTGAAGAATGAAATTGGTGAGACAGTCAGCACATTTACGTGTAAACAGTTATTATCGCGTTAGTTTAAAATACACACTATTGGTGGAAGTAAAGCCATGCATGTGTACAGGCGCTGTTAGTATGTGTCGTCATTTAGCATATGCAGCAAAAAGTGGGTAGGGGCAGATTTTAATTAGTATAATATATAAATAGATATTGGGCTTGAAGGACCGAGAAATTCTGCATAGTATCAAAGTCAGAAATTTAATAGTAGTACCTTGGCCACATTATGAGAGGACAAAAATACAGTATTCCCCAACTCGGTATACGAGGAAAGATCAGTAAACATAGAAGTTAAGAACCTCTGTGAGCTCCACTAAACTGTTTCGGATAGTAGATGATGAGTAAAATCGCCTTTATGTTGGCCGACCTACAATAGGGGCATGGCACGAGATTAAACAGAGTGTCCCATTGGTTCAGAATCGCTGCTGTAGAGAATTTTGGATGTAGGATGTAGGTACCTATTATTATGGAATAAATCAATTTTATTCATGTTTTCGAAATAGACATTCGCGCTATATCATGAATAAAGTACAAATCAATTCTGTTTCCTGTCAAAAAGAAAATCCAATTACATTAAATCGAAAATTGCAAGATGCTATCTCCCTCTCGGCCCCTCATAAAAACGCGCCGTATAATATTATCTTCTAGGTAAGGTAGATTTCTACTTAGAAGAAATCAAATCGGTTCGAAAGCTCTCTAATCACGTGACAGCTCTTAACTTACTTTGACAGATGGCAGTGCGCGTTAAACTGTTGTACCAGGTTAGTGCACGGGAAAGATGGCGTGAGTAGGTATACGTCGCATTCAATTCTGTTTGATTGATCGACTTTGGGGGTCTACAAAAAAAGTTGTGCAATACTTTTATATCGGAAACATTGATGCGATCTTCAGGGTCGTAAATCATTTTATTATCAGTTGGTCGTAACTTATTAACAAGGTGGCCTTTATCTGTAAACAGAGTTCGGAAAAGTTGCCAGTCTCGTCGGGGAGATGATGTCTTTTGGCAGCATTTTACGAAGAAAATATTTTTACGATTCAGAAAATTGCAACACTAAAATGGTAGATTATTTTGACATTATTAGGACATTAGTCATAAAAACTGTTACAGCGATTGTATCCATTGTTATTTCGTAGGTAATCAAAATATAATTAACATAAATATGTCGACAAACTGAAAATAATAATTCTGTTACGTTATAAAAGGAAAAATAGAAAAAAATGGTGTGTAACTACTTATGTACGCGCGTTAGAAGTTAAACCGTTATACTTACTTCTTTGGCGTAACAAAACAAAAACAAAACATGTGATAACCTAGATTCTTCGACCAGCTCTTAAGAAAAACGGCCGCTTATTGGAGCGCCGTTGGTTTATTTCTACACAGTTTACTTATATTACTAAATTATCTAATTATTTTTCGTTGTTTTTATTTTTAAAATAACAACTGTCACTCTGACGTTTAATCGTTTGTTTACGTAAGGAATTGCAAATGGCTGAAAATAATAAATTCGTTGCCTAGGCAACGGAACAATTCTACTATCAAACTTGCGTTTGTCTACAGCTGACTGGTTCGCAGCTAACTTCATACTGTCGCGCACTTTCGCAACGGTGTGCGCGCGCAGCTCTCAATTTCATTCTCTACTAAACGCCCCAAAAGAAGTATAACTTCAAAAATACAATGGAGTCAATCAAATAAGTATCCTAATATTTTTTCACCTGCGGCGCTATTTTCACTCTTCTTACCGCAGTAAAATAAATGATCTAGCTTGATAATCAATGCAAAATACATGTATATGGAGTACAGCATAAGGCGAATTTAAGGCGAATTTAGAAACGTGGCAGCAAACAGTTGAATGTTTAATTATATCAGATCACATCAAATTGCATCACACATCTACATATTTTTATATTCAAAGGAAGTGAAATAGCGCTGCAGGCGACTTTTTTTTACTAATAAAATAAATTTGAGGTCTGTGTTTATCTCACTTAATTGGTTAACCCACCATGCTGGGCCCCCAGGCTAGAAACCTGTCAGCCCCCCCTTGGGGGCCATGATGATGATAACACTAATCATTTTGTGGGTGAGTTGGGTATTTCCCGAGAAAATCTCAATCTCGAGATTCGGGATTTCCAGAAAAGAATTCTCGAGATATCGGGAAATTAAAAAAAAACTGTACCTAAAATCAATGTAAAAACAGACAAATTCCAAAAAAGATTTTATTTATTTATGTAATAACACAAACAAAATAGAAATAGGAAAACAAAAATAATTCAAAAGTTACTTATTAAAATAGAATTTAAAAAAATACAGACTGTCAATCGCTGCGTCTGACAATCGCGTATGCTTTTGAGACACAAAATTCCCTTATGTTGCAAAAATTGCGCTCATTTTGAGTCGACGTTGGCTTAATTATTGTGTTAAATGCCCCGATCAGTCTCTGAACGTTTTGTCCACTTTTTTCATATAGAAAATCGTTGTTAATTTGATAATAAAGAAATCCCGAATCCCGGGTAAAGATTCTCGAGATCCGGGATTTCCCGAAATGTTAAAAATTTCATTCTCGACATTCAGGATGGAAAATCTAGAAAATTTATCGAGAATTCCCGAAACCCAACTCTAATTATGGGTAAATCAAACTTTCTCATCCATTTACTAATATGAAATGTTGCAAGCTCTGTTGGCGAGTTCTATATCAATTAATTATTGTAAACGAGTGCAAACGATGCGCGGCCCACCTAATGTACAACTTCTCACGGACGTGAGAGCCTTAGCAAAGAAACGAAGCTAATCTCACTAATCTGAGAACGGAGATATAAAAGTGGGTATCGGGCGATTCGAGAGTGACGCCGCGCAGTGGAGAGGCGAGAATTTATTTCACCCGTCTCAAGCTCAAGTTGAGTTGAATTATCCGCGTGTTCCTGTCGGATAGGGCTCCCCACACTCCTCCTGTCCAGCCGGCAATCCGTCTTAATCAGAATAATGTAAGAAAGGAGTGATTCACAACTCGACCTCTTCTCCTAGTATGTACTGGAATTAGGTGCAAATCAAAGAGCGTTTCTTTGTATCGGATTTGTAAAGCGTGAATCAAATTATCTTTCAGCTATTTCTTAACAAACTCGAAGCGATGAGGCTGTATGTTATCAATAATAATATTATCATCACTATGTTAAAACCTTCCACGCAGATAATGCTCACATTATTCAGCTGCGATTTTCTTTGACTCAGATAACGCACTCGATTCGTCAGATGATTTAAAGGGGGCCTCGAAACAGTTAAAATCAGCCATACATTTATTAAATTATCCCGAAATCTTAAAAAGATACATATTTCTATTCTAAGTATATTTTGTATCATTTTTTTTTGTTTTTACGAGAAATCGATGTTAGTCATTTACTCAATGAAATCATACAAAATTGCAACTGAATGTAGGTACACGTTTTTTACATTTCCACGACTAAATTCCTATGGTGGACCCAAAGTCCACTATAGTCAGGCCGTGATACGAAATCGTAAATTTCGATAGTAGAGTATATGCTTCATAACTTTGCACTCCAGCTCTAGGATGAAAATGTTGTAATATATTCTAAAAATATGTTTTTTACATATATCACCTGTCCAATCTGTCTATTTATGTGTTAGGTACTACAAGGTATATTAATACAAGAAAATATCATATTTGATCCAATTTTATGTGAGGTAATCAGGCAAAGAGGCGTATCAGTATATAGTAGAGTGCAAAAAATATGAATGTATCATATTGACATACATGTATACGTTAATTGATTTGAACGAAATATACATTTGAAATGTTTCATTTACTGCCAACAGGTATTCGAATATAATCAATAACTAGCTCTACAATCTATCTTAACTCGTAATTCAATACCCCGGCCTATTTATAGCCGGTCTTGGGTGCGATCCACGTATTGGACATCAGAGAATCTGATCTAGAGCGATTCTGCGCGGATCTGACTATCGTTTTATGAAAGAAACAATGACTTGTAGATATTTGATTAAATTTTAGATTAAGGCGATGTCTTTACCTACTAGAGGCACCTACCGGAAAAATATGAAGTTTGCAATTTCAGACATTTTTTTGATAATTTACAATTTCAACTGTATTAATTGATTAATACATAATATCTGAAAACATTAACTAGAAAAATATTTTTATTTTAAGTCAAAGATAAACTTACAATTGTAAAAAAATGTGAATTTGATCTTATTATTACATATATTTTATGGTCATATTTATTATTAAAATTTAGTTTATTAAGTTTTCTATGCTTCGCTTAAAAGATATTTGACTAATTCATAGTTTTAATATTTTTTATATCTATTTTAAAAAACATCGATTTTTATAAAAAAATATATAAATATGTAAAACTTGAAATCCTTTTTATTTATATCAATTTTTTTTAGGTGTGGTCCCAATATTGAAGCTCGTCAAAATCATCAAAACAATGTGTCAAATTGTAAACTTTGTATTTTTCTGCTAGGTGCCTATGGTAGGTAAAGACATCGCCTTAACGTCGGGATTTTAGACTGCCTAAGAATGGAATGTTACTGATAATTCCAATACCTAACCGTAATTCTATATTATTTAAAATGAAATTATTAAATCAACATAAGATAGGAAGATACCTCCTTAAAAAATGTTAACAACCACTTCTTGATAAGTATATAATATTATCACGAAAGTAGATAGGTACATATACCTACGAGTACATAATATAATACGTGGCCTGCCTAACTACAACACGTAATTCGACTTGATGGATACGAATTAACCCTAGCACTAACCTCAATTTTCCTCCCCACACAGTCTGCTAGCCTAATACATATTTCTTATAAAGAGAATTTTCCAAGTTCATTTTCCGAATGAATTTTCCAACATCAAATAATAAAAGAAATCTTTATCACGAGTTAATAATGGCCGAATTAGCCGGACTTTGTTTTTTCCCCAATAATTTGTAGTGTGAACAAATGTGAAAATAATATTTTCCGATGGTGATTATTTTTTTTTATGAAGGCAATGGTCTAATTTGTGGGGAATATTGTTAGCAGTCACACAAACCTGTCGAAAGTAATTTGACGAAATTTTGTTACTCATACTGAATATATGTATTATTAAACACTAAAAAAAGATTGAAAACATAAAATACGCATTTAAACCTGATATTTTCCATCAAGGCACTTCTTTATACATAGGTATAATTTTTATTTTTTTTAAATTTATTTCTTCAATTAAAACTATAAGCAATTCTCATGAAACATTTTTTTGAACATCATTACCTTGTCAACTACATAGATATAGATCTACATTCTAATGGATTTAAGTTTTGTACTATTCCATTTGAGTCGTTTTTAGCGACCCGGGTTTCGCCTTTCGGCATCTTCAGGCACTGTGTAAATTCACCAAAAAGCAAATGAGCACTGATACCGAATACTATTAACTCTAACTTATATAACAAATCAATATAATAAAGTAGGTAAAAACTTAACACCCACCTATTTAGTTAAGGGTTATAATCAAAAAAATATAACAACACATTATGAATAGTTGAAGTGTTTGTAAAAAACTCCTTACCTTATCAACAATACACTCGATAATTGTATAAATAATCGTCAAAACCTAATAATAGATCATTCGTTATTATAAATAATAACAATACTACACTCAAGAGGCGTAAAATCTTATATTCTGGGAACAATGGTTACCAATGGAGTTAACTAATGAGATATATCTATATATCTATAAGTTAGAGTTAATAGTATTCGGTGTCAGTTTTATTTGCCTTTTAGTAAGTTTCCAAAGTGCCTGAAGATGCCGAAGGGCGAAACCCAGGTCGCAAAAAACGACTCAAATGGAATAGTAGAAAACTTAAATAAAAAAATAAAATTTAAATTCAAATTCCATCAAGTACCTTCGGTCGATAGTAATAATATATAGATCTACGTCAAAAATATGCTGTAATGATTAATTTTGTTCTAGTTTATGACTCCGTATTATAAATATATACAATCAAAGCCATACATAAAGCAATTATTAATTACCTTGGGCACGTTCAGCATCCTGCACACTGTGACTAGAAGATGCATGCGAGCCTCCACTGCTGGCTGGGCTACTGGAAGCTGGAGCCCGCAGCCTTCTCCTGAGTTTGGGCATATCAAAGGGTAACTCTCGAAGATCAACCGAAGTCGCACTACCAGAGGTGCAGGCGTCCTGGGCAGCTGCTCTTCGTCGCCTCAACTTTGGCATATCAAACGGTAAATCGCCAAAGTCGATTTGTCCATTGTTCGCATCGACTGCTATACTACTGGCACTATTATCCACCGGGATTTGGAAAGGCTTTGAGAATCCCATGAACGCACTCCTTGTCTTGGCTCCGTCGCGCGAATGCAACGATATACCACTGTCTGACCCTAAAATTTCTGTATCACCTGTTTTGTTGGCTTGCTGAAATGCCAAGTTTAAAAGATTCTTATTTTGAAGTGGGCGTCTTTTAATTTTGACTCCAGTATTCGTATCTTGTGTTCCAATTTGATTTGCTGTGACATTGTCAGTATCGTCAGGTGATACCTTCTGTGAATTATTGTTCCTATTGTTGTCTGACGTTTCCGAAGCAGGCTCCTGTGAAGATTTATCTGATATCGGGCTAAGTATGTGTAGTTTATTGGCATGGTGGGATATGAATCCGCTAAGAGGACTTGCATGGTGTGCATTAGGGAATCGACCGTTATTGGCAGAATCTGAACTATGGGAACTAAGAGATGCAGAATTGCGACTCTCTGAACTACTGGTGCTACGGTTTCCTTCACTTGTACTGCTGCGAATTGACTCCATACTTCCTCCGCTACTGCTGGTCGCCATACTTTCTGTACTGGAATAATTATGTCTTCGTCTATTCGCAGGCCTTCCTTTGAATTCAAGAATAGGTCCTGATTCTTTACATCCTCTGAATCTATGCATTTCTGGCGTGTCAGTATCAGATACTGGTCGCCCTTTTATTTCTAAAAACAGTCCATTATGCAATCGAGGTCTTCCTTTGATTTCAGATATCCTATCCCGTGAATCACGGATCATATTTCTAACACGGTTTCCACATTCGTATTCCGGGTTATTATTGGACAACGCTTTTATTTCAGCGATACTTCCTTCGCTACTTTCAGGGAGTTCTCTCGCTCTTAATGATTTAACAGGTAGGCGGAGGTCTTTAAGTCTCGGATGGGCGGGTTGGGATGGCAGATTCGGTGCACTCTTGATGCTGTTCATGGCAAGGTTGTCCTTACTCTGACGGAATTTGGTCGGCAAAGGAGCAGTGGACGGTGGAGACGGGGCGTAACCCCGCGATTCCGTATCATTCAATTCAACATTCTCTATTTCTCCAGACAATGCTGATACGACTGGATCTTCAGTTTTTTGACGAAGTCTCGCTGATACCGGTTTCGGTCGCATGTCTGGTTTGATGACGACTCTACGTCGGATTTCTCCGCATGCTGTAGCCGAAGAAGGCTCAACTGTAGAAGATGAAGACGATTTAAAGGTGTCGATTGGAGGAACGCGTCCATCGCTCAGCTGTAGAAGTAGAGGATGGTTGCTGACGCGATCAACGTCATCTAGATCGTCATCGGAGCGAGCGACTTTACAGTCGAAGGCTGTTTCGTAAAGGCGTCGCGCCCTGGCCGCCATTTCGATCTCGCGGAGGTGGTCTGCCGAGTTTGGCGCGAAGAAGGGATCAGGGTCCCAAGCCCCCGGGGGCATGGATTCGCCGGACGAGCTCTCGGCGTCGACCTCGACGAATAGACCCTCAGAAGTGACGGCGTAGCGTGAGACGACCTCGTCAGGACGCGCTAGGTCTCCGTAGTAATATGGCGATGGCTGCCTGCGCGAACGCCGAGGTACCCGAGGGGGGAGGTTGGCATAAGCCGGCTCTTTTTTCTGCGAGCTATTTGTTGCTCCGCGGGCTCGCGAACCGGTGCTCCACGCGCGGCGGGTCAGAGACGGCGCCAAGCTGACTTCTGATGATGACGCGTCATCAGATGAGGATCCATCTGTAACAAACAGAAATAGTAAAATAAGTCACAAAATATACCCAAACTGATCAAACAGTCATATCTAGTACACACTTATTAGGTATGTTACAAATAACGGAAGGCGAGAAGAATAATTCTTATACTTATACTTATCTTGTTACATATTAAACAAAAATGCATAGTATATGCATATTATAGAAGATGGAGATTTCTGTGGATTCCCTATAAAAATGCTTCAGGAAGTTGTTATTTGACCTGAGTGTTATGTGTATAATATACAACAACCTTAAAAAACCCTCAATCTTCTCACTCTGTATAAAAAAATAGTAGACCAGGGCATTTATTTCATTGTACCCACCGCGAGTGGAATATATCGCGCCGAGATAATGGAGTTGAGGTGAATTTCCTAGAGTGACTAAGATAATAACTCAATCATTCTGTCGCGATACATTCCACTCGCGGTAGGTGTACTTTTTTCAATATCTTCGGTAGGTATATATTGTAATGTTTTCAAAACATAAAACAATGTCTAATTTAATTTCAAATCATCCGTGTATTATCATAGTACATATAAGTTGCGAAATCGGTTACCTACATTTTGTGTTTCATAACAATAACTCGATTTGGATAAATCAATTCACCGAAATGTTTGTATTTAATAAAAAAAAATCGCTTCTTGTCGGTTTAAGGGTAGCCAGTGGCAACTTTTTTTGAAAATAGCCGATATACTGGATTGTTTGTTAGATTAGGTTAGGTTTTCATTCTTGAATTCATGAATTTTGCCAAAATCAGCCACCAGCTTCCCTTAAACCAACTTGTCAAAATATCATATAAATTGCACTACCTATCGCTAATATTTTTCAGTTAATAAGTTTTTTTGTAAAAAAAATATCTGAATAAATGCTATTGAGATAGCTGACTTTGTAACCTAGTACTTAAAAAAATATACGTCTATTTTATCTAAAAGCATGGAATGAGAGAGAAAATTAAACTGCCCTCGAACAAATTGAAATAAAAAATACATTCACAGTCTAAGTCCGGATTGTGTAATGGCCCTAACATACATACATATTAAAATCGACCCCTATTTCGAATGACGCGTCCGATGGCTAAACGACCCTCTACAACCCCCGTTTTTCAGTGCAGGGTCGCTCATTTAGAAATATTCGAGTATATTTTCCAGCATTCAATACGATTCGGGTCTTTCAAAAGAAAATGATGACACAATGGGACATGTCAGTAAGAGAGGAATATAAAAGATCTAAATGCGAAGAGAGCACATAAGAAAATTCTTTGAACTATTTGTCTTGTTAGATGGTATTTTATTATACGTACAATTAAATTATAATATGGTTAAAAATATATTATTATTATTGTACACACCAGTGGCGAAGGGTGGAGGTAGGCTGTTAGGATCCGACATAAATAGTGCACACTAAACTTTGTCAGTCAAACGTATTTGTTTTCATTATATTACAATGTATAGATAGTGTTTATTAGTTTTTTCTAAATTCAATTAAACCCTGTCTAACACAAGACATAGTAAATAATAGTCAACAGATATTCGTTTATCTATAAATTAACTAAAATTATGCCATTAAACCATACATAATTTTAGATATTTTATAGATAAAGATAAAAGAATATTTTTATCGATTATGGTTTATATAAGGTTTATTATATTACTACCAATGCGGCTTTAGACGAAACCGCAGTACTACCGATCAAATCTTTACACTGCGCCAAATCTTTGAAAAGAAATGGGAATACGCCCAAGATGTACACTGTCTCTTTGTAGATTTTAAAACCGCATATGACTCTATTGATAGAGAAGCTCTCTGGAATATATTGAAAGAATTCGAAATACCGTCAAAACTTATAAATATAATAAAAGTATGCATGGACGGATCCAGAAGTAGAATTCATATGCAAGGTAGTATATCAGAATCTTTTGAGGTGACAGCAGGACTAAAACAAGGCGACTCCTTGTCACCCATGCTGTTCAACTTAGCTTTAGAGAAAGCCGTTAGAGAAGCTCTGAAAGCAGAAGGTGGAGTTACCCTGAATGGGTCCCATAAAATATTGGGCTACGCAGATGATTTGGTGGTGCTCGGAGAATCTGAAGAAGAAGTCAGAGATATTTTCACTCCTCTGGAGGACACAGCGAAAAGGTTGAACCTACGAGTAAATGTGGGAAAGACCAAGTATTTGAAAATGACAAGAGGCATTGAACCCACTGGAAACATTGGAATAAGAAACTCCTCGTTCGAGAGAACCTCTCTCTTCAAGTACTTGGGCTCCAACATTACCTCTAAAAATGAAATATCCCTATCGTCTGTTCAGGTCCAAAATGCTGTCCATCAAAACGAAATTCCGGGTGTATAACGTGGTCATCAAACCAATCGTCATGTATGGATGTGAAACGTGGGGTTTAACAGAAAAACAAGAAAAGGCGCTCCAAGTGTTTGAAAACAGAATCCTCCGGAGAATACTTGGACCCGTCAATGAGAACCACCGGTGGCGCATCCGCACAAACGCTGAGCTCTTCGACCGATACCAACCTAGAATCACTAATATTCTGAGGTCAAGAAAGCTCAGATGGGCGGGCCACGTTGTACGATCTGAAAGATCTAGAACTCTCTATAGGATTTAGAAAGGCACACCAGCAGGCACTCGACCTCTTGGCCGCCCTCGACGGAGATGGGCGGACAACATTCAAAGGGATGCGGAAAGGCTGGGGATAGTCAACTGGGAAGAGAGAGCGCTGGACAGAGATGCCTGGAGAAACGTTGTGCAGTCGGCCATGGACCTGAACGGCCCCTAGCGCCAGTTTAATAATGGTTTGGTTGGCAGGGCTTAATGAATTTAAAATCATCTGTAATATTAATTAATATGTAGGTACTTATTTTTAATTCAACGAAAACAAAAAAAGTATGACTGAAAAAGTGTGCACTATTTTCGTCGGATTGTCCATAGCATACCTAAACTATTATGGTTGGCTTAAGCAGGGTTTGAATTGAATTTTAAAAAACTAACCAGCACTATTTGCATATTGTATTCTTTGTTCAATGAAAATAAATAAGTATGGCTGACAAAGTTTAGTGTGCATTATTTATGTCGAATCTAAACAGCATACCTCCCCTCCACCCCTCGCCACTAGACATACATAATTTGAAAACATCTCATGCATATACCCACTAGAAAAAATCATTTAAAAAAAAAACGATGAATATACTTATCAAACTGCGTTAATAGTATGGCTATCGGTTTTTGTATATTAAATCAAGGTAGGTATCAATTAAATGACTAAATTACTAACCGACGTCACGGATCACTCCTACTATTTAGTTCGATACACGAGATGTTTTCAAATTATGTATGTTCAATATATAGAATGTTATGTTCTCAAATATTGTGAATTATTAGTTTATTAAAGAATCAAACTTCGAGCCCGTAGATATTTTAACTGAGATAGTAGATATTATTAATATGCCTACGTTTAAATCAGAACAATATTTTGATATCTTCAGTAAGAGTCTGCTTAGAGCAGCCTAGGGTCACCCAAGAATATGTCACCAACTATCTGTCTAACCCTAACCCTAACTTACATAATATATTAAACATACATATCTTAAAAACACCCCAGATATATACCCACTAGAAAAAAATCATATTTGAAAAAAAAATACGAAACTCGACGGGATTTGAACTCGTATAACGATTGGTATCGCACCAATCTGTGCATTAACCAATCATGCTACGAGCCTGCTACATAATTACGACAATTTAAACTAGTAGGTCATACATGAAATGCTTATCAAATTGCGTTATTATTGACTATCAGTTTTTGTGTATTAAATCAAGGAATATCAATTACCTTAATTACCAAACCTAACCAACGCCCGGCTCTCGCCAAATCGTCACTGTTCTGGCAGAAGACACTAATTCGAAAAAAATACATATTGAGTTAGTACCAAAATGTTCCTTATTTTAAACTTTACCGTCTGGAAACCTTCTTAATTAATAACCAGTCTTTATTTTAAAGTCATCCTTTTTACGATTACTTAATAAACTCACATGATAGACCATTATTTCAAACTTTTTAACAACTTCAAAGTGAAATTACTCAAAACTAGTATTCTCCCGTTAGTGTGTTCTGCCAGAACAGGGACGAAATATTTTAATAACCTCTACTTGAACTTGCTAACATTCATTTCATCTTTTTTTCTAGTGGGTATATATATATATATCTGAGGTGTTTTCAAGTTATGTTTGTTCAATATAATATGGAATGTTACATTCTTAAAATATTTTGAACTATTCATTGAATAAAAAAATGGTTTATTACATATATTAACTTAATTCGTAGCCATCGGATCATTGTCACTTCAATACAAAAATATATTTCCTAATATGACTGACTTTCAATGCCTTGCAATTTCTATTCAATAAACTTTGCGATCGTTATAAATAGAACCTCAGTGGTTGTCGATACTCAATTAAAAAAGTTTATACCCCTCCGTTTATTTAAAAAGTGCATAGCCCGTTCCAAGTCAAATTGGCTGAGAGGACAAAAGCTCTCCGTCCGTAATAAATATACCTACGTCATTTTATGCAGTTAAAGCTCTGAATAGACTGTTCGGAAAATAAACCACATGAAAATCTTGAAAATTTTTGGACGAGTTCTGAAGAGTAAATTGAAAAGTATTGGAAGACTAATAATGGACGCAGTATTTGAAAAATAAAAGGATTGCCCCAACAAATTATATTCTAATAAACCATTTTTGTCATTCAACGAATAATTCATAAGATTTTGAGAATGTAACATTCCATAATATTGAACATACATAACTTTAAAACACCTCAGATTTAATTGATATTAATTTTACATTAAATTGATTTAATACACAAAAACCGATAGTCAATAATAACGGAATATGATAAACATTTTTCATGTATGACCTACTAGTTTAAATTGTCGCAATTAGATAGGAGGCACGTAGCATAATTGGATAATGCACAGTTGGCGCGATATCAGTGTTTATACGGGTTCACATCCCGTCGAGCATCGTTTTTTTTCAAATATTTTGATTTTTTCTAGTGGGTATATTATCTGAGGTGTTTTCAAGTTATGTTTGTTTGTTCAAATTATATTCTGCCGTAAATCGGTAAATTTAATACAGATGTATTTTGATTGAAAAATGATGTCTGCATTGCCAAAAGTGTAATTAGGTATTGCAAATCTGCGATTGTTGTACTCCACCTACATTGCAGCAAAGGTGATTATTGTCTTTGGTAAAGTTAAAATCGAAGACAAAGTGGAATAAACATTTCTTTAAAATATAATATAAAAAAAACCTAACCTAACGTTTCAGAGTGAACACGCATCAAAGTTTTCGTTTATAATAATT
This sequence comes from Rhyacophila brunnea, assembly GCF_057557595.1. Taxonomy (NCBI): domain Eukaryota; kingdom Metazoa; phylum Arthropoda; class Insecta; order Trichoptera; family Rhyacophilidae; genus Rhyacophila; species Rhyacophila brunnea. The sequence goes on along the minus strand of NW_028232848.1, from coordinate 37,164,845 downwards.
TGGATTTCTTCAATATCTCGAGATAATTCCGATAACGTAGCCTGCTTCTTAAGCTTCAAGGGTACACATTCCGCGTCTGATAAATCCACATGTTGTTTTTTCAATGTGTGTTTAAGACCAGACCATGGAGCGGCTCACGGAAAATCAACCATGGCGGACAATTATTGAACCCAAGATTTTAATTTGTTTGTTTGTTTGTTTACTTTATGGTTGCTGCATTATTTAAGAATTGTTTATAAAAAAAAATCTACTTATGTAGGTCACTCAATTGACCATGGGCTCAAAATATTTTTAATTATAAAGGTTACATTGAAATCGATATCATTGAACGTAGTTCGTTATAAAATAATTATTGATTTTTAATTTTCATCAATATATTTTTGAATAAGCTTGCCAATCTATTCGCGTAGTGTGAAATTGTAACATATATGCCATATGGGTATAAATTTGATAGAATAGCTAACAACCATTTCTCGTAAAAATATTGTGGAGAAACCTCTTCGGGAGGTGGTTATGACTCACAGAGCATTGAATTGCCAGTGACAATAATATGGATGAATAATATAGCCCAGCCTTTTATTTTTGCAATGACTGTAAGTATAAATAATTAGTAGTAGGCATTTAGATTAAATAATTTATACATCATTCGTTGTTAACCACACTGTTTTTTGAAAGTTCTCCAACAAAATATTCACAAGTCTCTCTTGCATCACTACCCAGTGGTCATGGAGTACTTTAAAACAACCCCTGACAGTTTCAACATTTAGACAAAACTAACCCTTCAGCCCTTTATCGAAGCGATCACATTTAATCGTATGACGAATTGGCACTGACTGCGTTTACCTTTGGTGCAAGAGAGCATGATTGACCAGGCCCGTATTTACGCGAAAAAGGGAAAATAAAAACAAAATATTCGAAAAAATGTAAAGATGATTAGCTTAACGTACCCCAGTCTAACGTAATGATGTTTTAATTGAAAGTGGTAGAAGACAAACAGAGAAAATAAGATATTTTAATACTATTAACCTAATAATATTAAATCCGTTTGGGCCCAATATTACACGTATATGTACTAAGTATATAAATATATGTTTTCCCTTTCGACTACCAACTGGTTTTAGACACAAATTATAGCATACATAGACTTAAAACTGTATACAGTTGTTTCGATAGAATTATTAGGTACGAGTACCATACCATGCATGCGTTGGGAACGGTTTGGGGCTAAGCTTGAGTTCCCATATCGCATGAAACGTGCTTACAGAAATTATATAATGGCTATCGATATGCATTTTTACCAAAAATATATATTAAAAAAAAAAATCGGTGTGTGTACTTATGTACGCGCGTTAGAAGTTATACTTATTTGGCGTAACAAAACAAAAACAAAACTTGTGATAACCTAGATTCTTCGACTAGCTCTTAATTATCTTGTTAAATTACACACTCAAGAAAAACGACCGCTTATTGGAACGCCGTTGGTTTATTTCTATACACTTTAACTTATATTACTAAATTATACAATTATCTATTGTTGTTTTTATTTTTAAAGTAACACCTGCCACTATGACGTATAATAGTTTGTTTACGTAAGGAATTGCAAATGGCCGACAATAATAAATTCGCTGCCTAGGCAACGGAACAATTTTAAACTATAATATTATACTGTATAATCGTCACGATTGGAGTATCATACTGTGGCGTAATGTCAGTGCGTTCGGCTGATAACCGAACAATCGGTGGTTCGAATCCAATCGAGTGCGTTTATTTTTGTATGAAAAAATAAATTATGTGTTACATGTCACACGCCAAAAATACACTCCGATCTTATTTTCCAAACGCATCTATAGAAGTATAACTTCAAAAAATGTCGAATAAGAAATAGCAGGATAAAAAATTAAAAATCAAAAGACACAAGTTTGTCGTTGGAATTAATAATATATAGATACATTAATGATATCAGAATAAGTTAATAATTACGAGGTTATGGCATTTTGTGATGAACAAATGACGCAGAAGAAAATCTTCCTAGATAGAGATAGGACTAAATATATGAAAGTGAAGCATCTGAAATGACCCGATATCTTTTAACTTCCATTCTATCTCTGAGAAGCAGAAAGATAGGATCTTTGCCGGGCCGGGTAGTATTGAGAAAAATCGGAAAAAATCATATCTATTAAATCTGTGAACTTTATGTATTTATTTTTTCATTCGTTACATTCTAAAGAATATTTATTTTGGCTTTCCATTTTAGGGGTATTTGAAAAGTATACCCAACCATTTTAGCGGGTTTTGAAATTTACCCTAATTTTATCATACATACGTATTGACGGTTTTTGGTGTTTTTTAAAGTTCAATCTTTGGCCATCATAGGTATAGGTAACAAAAATATCCATCTAAATACATAATATCTAACTCAAAAATTTCAAAACCGTTTTATGCGTCAATTACATTGAGCTACTTTACGAGCTGTTTGTTGGCGAATTTACAATCTGCCTGTAAAGTCGCCCAGTGTAATCATCGAAAAAACTAACAAGCGGATTGTAAACACTATACCGAGAAAAGTTGAATGCCGGTCAACTTTACACGCTACACGCCGGCGTGTGGGCCTACTGCGTCTGCGCAGTAGAGTGCAGTAGCAACCTCCCGGTAAAAAAACGAACTACATTCTGTCAAAATAGTCGCTGGCTTGTGGCTTCTCAGCGAATGGAAAGTTTTGTGTGTCATCATCATAATCGTAGTAGCTGAATCGCCTACTATTAAATTCGCCAACAAACAGCTCGTAAAGTAGCTCAATGTAATTGACGCTTTAGGAGTTTTTGAAACTAGGCGCTGCTTCCTCATCTATTCCCAAATCCGTCTCTGAGTTGGGGTTCGAATAGTTGATGAATGAATCGGATTTGTTTGTTGTACTGCAAATATGTATCGAGGGTATACTGACAGAACGCATTATTTCAGTTTTTGCTGTTTTTCTGTTTTAAATGCCAAAATGTAAACAATTTTACGCTCTACGTCCTGGTAAAACGCACAAAGGCATAGGATATAATAGTGAGAAAATAGAAACATTATTAAATCATATTGCTATTTTTTTATTCTGATAGAAAGCATGATAATGACCTAATGCGTTCTGCGTATACAAAATACGGGACTTGTAACATGTCATATATTGTGTTTGTCATAAAGGTTAGTCTTTATAATGTAGAAAAAATGTTTTTAAATCATAAAAAAATCTACGTGGGAGAACGCTTTGAAAAAAAAATTAAAGTCCTTTTTGCGATTATCTCAGAACTTGTTTTAATGAGTTAATGCTTTCTGTCAGTATACCCTCGGTATGTAGTAGCTACGAGTGCCCGTTGTTCGAGGGAGTAAATAATACGTATGGCTTTAGAGAGGACCATGGTTTCATTATGCATTGCATTCATATACAAGTGAGTTATGCCGGTTATACAATATGTATGCAGGAAACTGTGCAGTAATTTTTCAGACGGGAAATGGGGTTCTACGTTTGAAATATACCGTACTATAATTATGTTAGCCTGATACTTTTTCACAAGATCATCATCATCATTGCTACATACTGTCAATTGAGTGCATTTTTAACGGCTCACGTGTAGGTCAAAATGGAGGTTTTATGGTATTTTCAGAGCATAATCATGGATATTCCTTAAATGTTGTAGATAATCTATTTATATAATTTTGAAGCCTTATTATTCTTTATATTTTTTTTAAACATTATTTGATGACTGCATAAAGTATTCTTATTTCATAAAATAGTATTATTTTAAACCTTTCGATCTAATGTTTTAGAACATAAGTAGTCATATTTCAGTACATCCATATGCAGTGGTGTTAAGATTTTTTAGATTTTTTAATTTTTAAACGCATTTATAAAACCATTAGTAAAATTAATGTTAGTTTTATATAGTAAAATATTTACGATAAAAAAATATATTTATAATCTCTGTGATCCCAAACTTGACATGAATTAGGCATTTTATTATTCAGAAATGGGCACGATTAACACATTTGAAGATAATTCTAAGGATACTAATTATAAGCTATGTTTTTGACCATTCAAATGTGATAAACATCATATGAATAATGATTGTTTTATAATAATTATTGGCCTAAGAATAAGGTAGTATTTTTTTGAAATACGCCATTTCTTTTGGCATTTCCCAGTGGCTAAGCTGCTACAACATACGGCCGTAGCCATAAATTGACAAACGATAAATGAAGTAGTGAGTAAGATCATGTCAACGCGCGTGTTTGAACATGTACCTAGCCGAAAAAACGATTATCATTTTCTACAAGCCTACATATTTTCGATTCATGTAAATATCGTTTTATTTTTTATTTTTTAGCGGTTAGCACTGTATTTTCTATTATATATGGTCTGCAGGTTGGGTTCTGTTCAAAATATTATCTTTGGACATACGCACCGCGAGTGTAAAACCAAGGCATTTGCAAAAGACATATTTTGGATATATTAGGGTTTGAAGTCTTGGTTTTGTTAGGAGAAATAGAGTTTCTAAAAAAAACCATAATACTTGGTTTCTATCTACATTATATTGCATGTTCATTCAGTTACTTCACTTTTACATTATCAAGTTCACGACTTTTGCAGTTGTTTTGCATTTTAATCTCAAAATTGAAAAAAAATGCAGATGCTTTGGTTTTACACTCACGGTGCGAATATCGCAAGTAATTTTAAACCTTCGCACACGTAGAAACTGATGAAATTAATTGAAATTAGCATAATAATAATTCTCCGTCATTGAATTTACAGAGGTGGTGATCGTTCAACATATTCTGCAAAATGACGAAACCATTTACGAAATCTGTCGCCGTGACAGCGTGACAGTACGCGACGTGCATCTCAATATAATCACAACTTTACTCTACTTTGGACTTCTTTTGCACCGCTGAAGTTAATTCGTAGATATAAAAACTCTCTAGGTGTGTATCTGATGACAATCTAACAGAGCATCCTTAACTTTTCAAATAGGTTGTACTTTCTATACTTAATTTTTATGGCTTTTCCGAGTTTTGTTTTTGTTTCTTTTTCTTTCTTCCTGATTCTTAAGAAACTTCAAAGATTCTGTCTATATATTTCGAATAAACTACTCTGTAGTTTAACAAACGACATTTTCAACGTTAATGACGCACGATGAGAATACATAGACGTAAGGTTTAACTTTGCGTACAAACTGTGCCTAGTTGTAAAGTCGATTATTGTCGAGCCGAAAGTTTAGTCTGAGGTTTTGCGGCGCATTCTTATCTCTCTTGCTCCGTTAAATAGTTAACCACATCCTGCTAGAATGTGCCATTACTTTAATTTCGTGAACAACTAAAGTTACCTCGACGGTTATTTCGAAAGATTTTATCCTTTCATCGCGAATCGTCGGATTACGAATTGGATTCTTATTTAAAATTTTCTTAGTATTTATATTAGAAAATTCTCGTACCGTATTTATTTATTTAGTCTATTTAAATACTCCATTCCTGTACATAATATCTCACTAATTACAGAAACATTTAAGAAGAAAAACACGAATGAGTAAGTCAATCTGTGTAAAATACATCCTGAAGTTGCATTTTTTTAGTATTAGGCCTTTCATCCTACCTACGCTATTCTTTCTAATTCTTTTCTCGTAATTTTGGCTCGTTGCAGAATTCATTCTTTTGAATATATTGAAGAATAAATAACTGTCATCAATATTCGTTATTCCGTAAAAATCTCTGAAAAAACTTTGCGTAATAATAAATTCAAAAACATTACATATTATTAATTTAAGACGTTCACAGCATGACATTTAGAAATAAAAAATATTAATAAAACAGCTTATATTAACAAAAAATATCAGTATTAAGTTATTCAACAGTAGAAAAGTGTAAATACAATTAGATACAATGAAGTACACCGAATGAGCTAAGCAGACCCTATTTGAAGAATTTATAAAACAATGCCTACCTACACTCATACTCACGCAGGTGGAATATGTCAATATCTGAAGTGATTTTGTTGAACAGAGTTATTGCCCTCCCAATTGGTATTACCTGGCATTAATTGGCATTACGTCTTGAAGTCGTATTTTTTTTAAATATTTGGCCTTTTATCATACGCTATTCTTTCTAATTCTTTTCTCGTGATTTTGGCTCGTTGCAGAATTCATTCTCTTGAATATATTGAATAATAACTGTCATCAATATTCGTTATTTCGTGAAAAATAAAAAAAGTACGTTATATCATCTAAATCAGTATGAAAGGAAATAATGGGCGCATTGAAACAAGCTCGTGTCTTGAAGTGATGCATGCTTGTTCAGTGCTATTCGCAACTCTCTTATACTATAAGTAATATATTATGTTATTATACTACTTTGAAAAATTATAAAACAATGTCCACCTATAGTCATCCTCACACAGGTGGAGTATATCAACATCCGAAGCGATTTGGTTGAACAGAGTTATTGCCCTCCCAATTGGAATCACCAATGGCGTGTTAGTTCTGCTCCTCGGAAGAATAAACAACTGATGCTCCCGATTTCTAAGATAGTTATCAGGGACACACAAGTCAATAATACCAAAAGTGGCAGAGTTATCATTTACACTACGTACACGTCGAAAAAAAAACTTTGAGAAAAGTTGTACTTCTTTGGCGTAACAAAACAAAAACAAAACTTGTGATAACCTAGATTCTCCTACTAGCTCTTAATTATCTTGTTGAAATACACACTCAAGAAAAAGGACCGCTTATTGGAACGCCGTTGGTTTATTTCTATACACTTTAACTTATATTACTAAATTATATAATTATTTATCGTTGTTTGCTGACACTATGACGTTTAATAGTTTGTTTATGTTATGTTAAATGCAAATGGCCGACAATAATACATTCGCTGCCTAGGCAACGGAACAATTCTAAACTATAGTATAGTATAATCGTCACGATTAGAGTATCATACTGTGGCGTAATGGTAGTGCGTTCGGCTGATAACCGAACAATCGGTGGTTCGAATCCAATCGAGTGCATAAAAAAAAGAAAAAAAAATATGTGTTACATGTCACACGCCAAAAATACACTCTGATCTTATTTTCCAAACGCGCCTAAAGAAGTATAACTTCAAAAATAGAAAATAATATTTTCTTCTTATTTGAATTTTTATTACTGCAAGCGGCTTTGGGAGTAATTTTGTATTTCTTAAATTAAAATATTCATCACGCTACATTACCCGAGAATATCTACGAACTCAGGGAAGCAGCGGCTTACAAAAAATCGTAATGAAATTATTAAAACAATGACCGGCGCCCCGAAATCTGCGCTGCAGTAAATCAAAAAGTTTTCAAAAAATCCTCACTTTGCTGATAAGTTTTCCTTTGTCCTTTGGAAAAAGTGAAAAGGGGAGCGGTGCGTACAATGTGCCCGGTATTTCGCGGTGAAAATTTTCTTTCTTTTTATTTCACTTTGCATGATATGAATAAATTTCTAAATTCGCGGTCATTTACGCTTTTGCACAAAGGCCCGGTGACAGTAGGTATGAGACAGCGGTATTTTTTTCATCGCACTGAGAGCTTTGGGTGAAAAATATTTTTGAGAGTGAGTATATATTTTTTTAAATAGAGGCCGACACTTAATTTAATCAAGTGCCCGGAAGATAAAACGAGGCATCGCGTAAAAGGATCTAGTTTTTTTGAGTTTTGGCTGATTTATAGCGTAATGAAATTCTTATAATAATAATATGTTGGTTTTGGAACGGCTTGAAAGCCATATTTATCTACTTTAATTTATGACACGGGTTTGCGATGTAATAGAGTTTGCTAAAAACCTCAAATGGGAATGAACTGGGCACATAGCTCGAAGAAGGGTCAATCATTGGATAAATTTAGTCATCCAGTGGTATCCAAGAGGTACAAAACGTCCGCCAAGGTAGACCTAAAAGCAGCTGGATCGATGAAATGAAATTCTGCGGAAGTACGTGGCAATGCCACGCACAGGACCGAGAGAATTGGAATCAGCTTGGAGAGGCCTTCATCCAGCGGTGGATAGATTCAGGCTGATGATGATGATTTTATGAAAGCTAAATGGCAATTGAAATGAAAAGTTTAGATTAATCGTTATTGATTTAAAACTCTTCTTGGTTTCTTTCATTTTATACGATTTATATATTAGAATGGGTCAAGCATAACCCGCGTAAACAACTCGACTTCAGTATTGATAAATGTAATATTTTGTCATTTACTAGAGCCACAAGAGTATTATTTTATGTGAATATAGTTTTTACGTGAATAAAATTTATAATACTCTGCACGATCAGGCTCTCGCTGTTTGTCAGGATAAATCGTCAATCTTAAAGGGCTAATGCACTTAACAATTCAGATACCAAGTCGATCGTCTCGATCCTTTTTTTACTGGTTTATAACGTACGTGGTGTCGCTAGTATTAACGAATACAATTAAAATAAATAAAAACATCCATTGGTCAGCTTGGTGGCTCACCAAACAGTCTTTACTCATATTTCCTTTCTTCATAATATTATTATGTCAACGCAAAAAATGTTACTGATTGTATTTACTAGCATAATATTATATTAGTTTTGTTTCGTACATATTATTATTGTGTTAACACAAAGTCAGACCAATATCATTATGAAAACAAACGTCAAACTGACGGCATTAAAAGGGCCAGATACGAAAGCTCGATTCTTAAGCCAATATGTCATTCCAATCGTCGTGTTCGACTGGAATAAAATAAACATTTTTTCTATAAATTATTTCCTCGTATAATTGCGATATGAGAAATCTTGGCATTACGACTATTACGAGTGAGAATAAATTGACGTTTAAAGTTTTACCATTTGTAACGCGACGCTTCAACTGTTATTTTGTACTTAGTATTAAAACTCGTCGATTTGTTGCGTCCCGTATAAGCTGGAATACGGCCTTATTATAGAAAGGGTTCAAAAGAAATTAAGAGACGTTTTTACTTAAGATTGTATGCATACTCTTCGCACCTTTATCTAATTGACTTATAATCTAGGTAACCTAGCTAATAGGTATGCCTACATAATATATTCTATAAGTTATTATCCACGATTGCAGCGCGGATTAAACGTCGGCCTATAGCGTCGTGGCTCCCAGGTTTGAATCCTGGGTCTAACAAGTAGGTACTCATATTGTTTTTCAATTTATGTATAAGTATGGACCTAATACAGTGGTCGGCAAACTCATTAGTCAACATAGCCAAATATCAATAGTACAACGATTGCGACTTCTTTTGAGAGCCAAATTTCTCTCAAACATCAATTATATAATAATATGTAGGTATACTGTTTATTAACTTAATGAAACTTGATATCATACGTAAAAATGATATTATTTATCGATAAAAATTAAATTGTAAGTATGGTATTCATAAAATTAAATCATGACAATGACTGACAAACCCTCAATGTGAATAATGGCCTTGAATCTCCTTGGAAAGTTTGAGAAGTCAAGTTTGCATGTTGTTGTTTTTAATTTTAACCCTTAAAATGCTACGCAACGATATATCGTTGTTTTTGATAATGGCCAGAAATGCTAACAACGATCGTCGTTTTGCTTTTGATGTCTGAAATGTTAAGTTAATTTGGGAACATACTACTGCACCAGTGGTACGAAACATTGTTTTATCTATTTAGTTTTATTGTTGTGTAATATAACCCGATTCATATATGTTTTGTGACTGGGTAAGTTTAGAACTTATAACTATTGTTTATTTTTTTCATGGCATCACCCTTTTTATAATAGAAACAATTCCAAATACAAATTTCAGTTTACAATATAAAAATTTGTTTACAGTCAAATTCTTGATGGAAGGACAATGTTTTATTTTATTTTATGGATTTGAACCAATGGGAAAGTCTTTTACTCAACTCAGTGTTTAAAGTAAAGTGCATTTGTGCTATATAAAAACAGTTTCATTTATAAAAAAATAATGCAATAAAATCATTTGCAATTCATATTTTAAATGTTCCAGTAAACAAACACCATAACGACCTTTTTCACAAATCATGCATATTGTACGCGATCTTTTAACGAGGCCACCATGCAAAAATTTTCTTTTCAGCAGGGCAGTTTCCTAATTCCACTACTTTGTATTATCCCTCGTGTGGGATAACCTATTGTTTCCAATAACTGATAAAAATCAAAACTCTGTGCGCGGATCGTGCATTTCGCTCGCTCTCACGATTGCCCGTATGATAGAGCGAGAAAGAGATATGTCAATTACTTGCCTCGTCATTTATTCAAAACGATAAATTAATTACGAAACGTGTTTTCATAATATTCCAATTTCGCAGAATCAATTCGAGTGGTAAGGTGTCTAAAAATAATACAATACTTTAATTTATCGACAATTATTGGAAGCAATCCTCGACCGGATTTTGCACAACATCGTAGGTTGTCATCAATGAGACGACTTCTCAATTTACTTTTGATCTCCTCACTTAGAAATCTCTTTACTAACCACAAAACTTGCAATACTATTAACATTGTTGGAAAATTGTATTCAGTAATTAAATACGGAACATGATTTTTCTTGACTCTTCTAAAGTTCCTCAACTGCTTTCTTCCTTGCATCACCAACAGGATATTTAGTGCTTAATGACGTGACAGGGCGTGTTTAGTTGTAAAGTGTCTCTCCAAATTTGACTTCTTGTTATGCGCCAATTTTTCCTGACAAATAATACAGGTCGGTAGGCAGCCCATTTAAGTTTTGAATAAATGCGAAAGTCTCGGTTCATTCAACTTTAAATTCACGGTTTTCGTCTTCCATCTTTCTTTGTTTCTTCTTTGTAGCCATGTCAAATAGGGCAGAGGGAATTTGTGGCTCGCGAGCCGCGGTTTGCCGACCACTGACCTAATAGGTTGAGCAAGTGGCTGATATCCATTTCTCGTAAAAAAAAATCTGTTAATACAAACTTCCACCCTGTGGAGGCCCATATTATGATTTTATTAGGATCGGAGATGGTCGGAAAAAATATTACATTTGGTTACGTAAATGAGAATAACTATTTTCAACCAAATCATTTCGATATTTTACATTTTATAAATTCTTAAGATGGAGTCTACAGAATTTATTTGGCGTACTTCCTTTCACCTGTATGATTCTGTATAATATGCTTTTCTTGTCGCACACCTTGCTACATTTCTGCCAAACATCCATTCAAATTAAAATTATATTCATCATTAAACATATTATGTAGGTACATTTTTTCCTGCGTAAATAGCTATCCAATTTTACAAATTTTCTTTCATACAAAGCGTTCAGAAAACCTTCAATTAGGTGCGCAATGCGCGGTGAAAGCGAAAATATATTTTCTGAATACATATAAGAAGAGTCTTACATCTCTAAATTTGCTTAAATTTATTTGGGACCTATACAGAAGCTACTGTGGAAAAAGCCTCTTTTCAATTTTTCTTTTTATGCATGCGTTTCGCACGTTACGTACACTTACAGATATAATACTTTGAATGAATCGAAAAAAATAATTCAATACGTTTTTTTCTGGGTATGTAGACAATTATGTAACCCACCCAAAGTGCTATTTTTTCTTTTAAAACATTCACAATGTCAATGTCACTCTTATCTCTGCGGTATTCATACTATCTTGTCGAAAGATAGACGTGAGATTTAATGATGCTGCACATTAATGGGACCATTATTATCAGCTGACGATAATAATAATATTTTTCATAGATGTATTAAATTGTTTAAATTGTCACAAGACCAGGCGACTAGCAATTACGGGTCATCAGGCAACCTTGATTGAATAACATTCAGTTATCTCGAGTGACATCAAGAAAGCGGTCGCGTTGCGGGCTTTTGATAGATTAGCCGTCGTTAACTACCGAGTGACTCAAAACTTTGATTTAAAATACAAAAGTCGATCGCTAATAGTAGCTCAATAGTAGCGCTTCAGTGAATATATAAAGCCATCAGTTAAAATTTGTCGCAATCAACTATGGCTCCTTTAGCATAGTGGTCTATGTGCGTGAGCGCGATACCCGAGAGATGCAGGTTCGATTCCTGCGAGGTGTCTTACTTTTTTTAAAAAGATTTTTTCTATTGGTTATAATATTATATTTTCTCAGAAGTGTTTTAAAAATGATGTAATTCAATAATTAGAATGTTACACTCTTAAATCTTGAGAATTATTCGTTGAATAAAAAAAATAGTTAGTTTAACATATTATTATTTTACACTAGCTGAAGTACCCGGCTTCGCACAGGGTCGCTTCGTAGTTATATTTATCTAAGATATTTAAAAATATAATAAGAGGTAATTATTTTTTAATATTAAAATATCTGTGTAATACAATATGGCAATATGAAAATAATTCTAATATGAGTAAAGGTCAAACAAAAAACCACTAAATTAAAATCGAATCCAGAATATGCAAACGTTATTAATGTTATTAATATGTAGTAAAAAAAAATCTAAATTGGATGGAACAAACTTTGTATTTTATATAATACTAATTTAGAAACCTTCGCAGGTGTGCGCACAACAACTGACAAAAGTTTCATCGCAATCGGATGAATGGTATAGGAACGCACACGAATAGGAGAAGAAGATGATTTTCGAATTCAGAAATCTTCGTGGGCATGCGCACGACAACTCACCAAAGGTTCATTGCAATCGGATGAATGGTATAGGAACGCATACGAATAGAAGAAGAAGAAGATGGTTGTAATAATTCAGAAACCTTCGCGGGCGTGCGCACAACAACTGGTTAAAAGTTTCATCGCAATCTGATGAATGGTATAGGAACGCATACGAATAGAAGAAGAAGATGATTTTCTAATTTAGAAATCTTTGTGGGCATGCGTACGATAACTCACCAAAGTTTCATTGCGAATAGAAGAAGATAAAATAGAAAAAGAAGAAGAATATGGTTGGACTAATTCAGAAACCTTCGCGGGTGTTGGCACAATTACTGACGAAAGTTTTATTGCAATCGGATGAATGGAATAGGAACGCATACGAATAGAATAATGTAGAATAGAAGAATAAGATGGTTGTACTAATTCAGAAACCTTCGCGGGTGTTGGCACAACCACTAACGAAAGTTTCATCGCAATCGGATGAAGGGTATAGGGACCATACGAATAAAAGAAGATAGAATGAAGAAGAAGAAGATGGTTGTACTAATTCAGAAACCTTTGCGGGTGTTACCACAACAACTGACGAAGGTTTCATCGCAATCGGATGAATGGTATAGGAACCATACTAATAATAGAAATAGAATGAAGAAGAAGAAGAAGGTGTTGATTTTTATAATTCAGAAACCTTCGCGGCTGTACATACGACTACTTACCAAAATTTCATCACAATCGGTTGAATGGTATATGAACGCATACGGGGCAGACAGAAAGACAGACAGACAGACATTCATTTTTATCTATAAGATATAGCCTATACTCTTCGCGCAAGTGCAAGCAATAAGTTGACAAAGTTTTATCGCAATCGGATGAACGGTTTGCAGCGCATAAAATACAAACAAACAAACAAAATATTGATTTTTATATTATAGATTATTCTGTATCTTCCAAATATCTTTCTAATGTGTTTATCCTTTCAACATAAAGGCACAGTCACTGTGCGTTATTCTACCATTTTCAAATAGTCCATGTAAAGGGAGTAAATCTATGAATTCGTTGAGTACTCTCTAATTAATATTATAGGCATTGGTATTTTTGGGGAAATTAACTGAATTATCTTTACCATCATAATATTATAATATGAAAACAGATTAGTTAGCGATAATCCTCCGATCCATTTTCGTCTGAGACATAATTCACGCCATTATAATAACATTATTAGCATTTCACATTGAATTCTCCCGTCACGTATTCGGTACTAAAGGCCGGGAGTGTAAGCACGCCATGTTGCATAACCACCTCGGTGGTGGGCGTTCCGTCCGCAAATATGTTTTCCTTTGATACGAGGAATATATAAAAATATTTATTGTACACAAAGCCGCCCTCCGAAAATATATTGCCCTCGCAAAGGAATGCAAAAACTAATTCTACTCCCTCCATACTAGATACTTATGAGCGCCGGATACCTCCTTGAATTTTATGATTTCCTAATACATATTATAATATTAAAAAAAACTACACCATAAAAATGAGTTTTCATTTGCATCGTATACATCTTGGGTACCTCTTTAAATATTATTATTTCCACTTACATACAATTTTATTATTTATTTTTAAATCAAACTTGCAATAAAACAAAAGAAAATTAGACTGTTTTACACGAGTTTATAAAAAATAATTACAAGATAAAAAGAACTTTTTATCTTACAACGTTTTTAAATTTTCTGTTGAATCATATAAACTTGACTTGACTAGCTTAAACGATCAAAAAAATTTGTGCTTGATAGAATTAATATTGAAATGTCATTTTGACAAGTCATATTGATTTCCATAGTAACGCACGTATATATTAATAATTTAGTTGCTAGGACCCCAGACCCTTATCAACCAATAATGGTGTCGAAATAACTTTTCATAAAAATCAGAATGAACTGAAAATGAATTCAATTCTACTTAAAGATGGCTAAAAGTATTTAAAAAAATGCATTGGCATCGTGTTATGATATATTCTAAAAGTTTCAAATGTCTAGCTAGTCGGGAAGTTAGTTAAAAATCGATTGCAAGATTTGTACCGGACAATGAAGCACCGGACAAATAATAAGAATACGAGCTAAGAAAAACGTTGTAAAAATGGCCCGTAAATTTCATATTCCTCTCACAAAAAAATACAAAATCATGTATATTATGTTAGGTACTTATATAAATATAATTTTACGTTTTCCTTTTATCAGATATACTTTTACCAGATACCTATTCTTTGTTTCATGATTTCCTAATACATTTATTATAATATAAAAAAACTACACCATATAAATGCTTTTTCATTTGCATCGAATACGTCTTGATACCTCTTTGAATATTATGATTTCCTCTTACATATTTTATTATCAAAAAAATAAAATGTTTATTCTGAATCAAACTTGTAAATACTCAAATAAAACAGAAGATGAATTGTACTGTTTTACACACATGAATGAGTTTATAGAAAACAATGGCCCGTATATTTATTGTTCGTCAATCATAATAAATATATGTTAGGTATATAAAGATAATTCTACCTTTTCCTTTTATCAGTTATATACTTATACCAGATACCTCCTCTTTGTGTTTCATGATTTCCTAATACTTACATATTATTATTATCAAAATTCATATGTAATGCATTATTGGATATGTTTTTTTAAAGTAGAATTACGTCATTGTATTTAGCAAAATAGAATGCTAACTGCTCTGTTATGTCTAAAAAAGATTTTATTTAAATTAGAATCGAACATAGATAATTTGAAAACATCTCACGTGTATATCTCTATATATATAAAAATCTCGTGTCACGATGTTTGTGGTCGAACTCCTCCGAAATGGCTCGACCGATTTTTATGATTTTTTTAATGTATATTTTTTAGGTATGAGAATAGGTCAACAAGTATATTTCATACCGCTAGATGATTAGGGTATCTCTATCCAGAAAAATTTTCTTTTATTTTTTTGACAAATTTTTTTTTGTATTTTTTTATTATTTGGCATAAAAAATACCTATAACCCCAAATTTTCACTCTCCTACCCCCACCCTCCTATTTTTTAATCGCGATTTTATTATTTTTGTATGAACAAATTTAACCGTCGTTCGTATTTCAAACAGAACGAAATTATTTATGTTGTTCAATGAAAGATGGCGCTACGTCCGAGAAGAATTCAAAAGAAGCGTCGCGTCATTTTGACATTTCATTCGGCATATCACAACGCAGTGCGTGCAAAATTTTGTACGATTTATTTTAATTTATCTATTTTTATGTGCGTGTATTACAGTGCACAATGCCAGCAAGACGCAAGGGGGGCCATTTAGGCCGTCGAACGAATAAAGCAACAAACATGCAAAATAGTAGAGCAGAAAGAACAGACGAACAAATCCAACAAGATAACAAAAACGTGCGTGTGAGCATGTCGCAATTGCGTGCATCTCAATCACAATAGGCTCGAGCTGAACGAAATCAACAACGATAATTGGAACGGAGCCAAGCGCGCCGGTTCGTATGACAAATGACCGACAACGCCAACAAGTACATCGAACATTTACATCCGCTTCGTTCCTTCGTCTCGCATTCAAGTACGAGCCAGATATTGAATATTCCGCTCATCCGAAAGTGCTGATTGGTGCTATGGACAAAGAATGTCACCATTGTCATGCGCTCAAATTCAAACATGAGTCAGCCGGGATATGTTGCGCATCAGGAAAAGTGCAACTACCAGAAATTGAGATACCACCAGAACCATTGAACGGCTTGCTCATCGGCACGGTTCCAGATTCAAACCTGTTCCTGAAGTCCATTCGCACATTCAATTCATGCTTCCAAATGACTTCGTCCGGAGCAACAGAAATAGTTCACAATACTGCGGCAAATGGTCAACAATTTCATTCTACGTTCAAAATCAAAGGCCAAGTATACCACAAAGTAGGCTCATTGCTGCCAATACCAAACGAACCACATACATTTTTACAAATCTACTTCATGGGCGCGGCGGTGAGGACATCAATCATGTGGATGCACGTTGCGGCTACAATAGCCTCAATTCGCCTAATGCCTGGCGCATCGTCGGCGAACTGGACGCCCTGTTGAATGAGCACAATGAATTATTGAAATTCTTAAAGGCACACATGCACGAATTGCAAAGTGACAATCACGCTATTGTCATCAATCCTGATAAAACACCAGCTGGAGAGCACGTACGTCGATCCAATGCGACTGTTGTTGACGACATTGCTGGAATCATGGTTGGCGACCGCACATCGACGCGAGAAATCGTGATTCGAAGAAGAAACAATAATCTGGAGTTCATCGCTGACACACACCGTTCATAGGACGCTCTCCAATATCCGCTAATTTTCTGGAAGGGACAAGACGGATATTGCATAAACATTAAACAACGAGATCCTGTCACAGGTAATTCATTCATTATGAACATCATTACTCATTTTGAATTGAAAAAATGAATGGTTGATGTTTTTTTGTTTTTATCGGCGGTCATCGTCTACAGCGCTCTATTCCTCTTTCTGTCATAGATCCCATCCCCACACACTTACGATACATTCGTTATTTTTTATTTAACAACCAAAATATTCACTAGAAATAATTTATATGGCAGAACAACGTTTGCCGGGTCAGCTAGTATTATATATTATATACCCACTAGAAAAAATCTCTTTTGGAAAAAAATACGACACCCGAGGGGACATGAACCTGTAACCACTGGATTCGCACCAATGTGTACATTCAAGTTTTGTACTATTCCATTTGAGTAATTTTTTGCGACACTGGTTTCGTCTTTCGGCATCTTCAGGCACTATATATCAATAAAAGGCAAATACACACTGACAACGAATACTCTAACTTATATAACAAATCAATACAATATAGTAGGTAAAAACTTTATTACCTACCCATTACGCCAAGGATCAAAATAAAAAAAATATATACATAGCAAACAAATTATGAATAGTCAGTTGAAGTGTTTGTAAAAAATCCCCTACCTTATCAATAATCTTGATAAGCGTATATAAATCGTCAAAACTTAATAATACATCATAAGTAGGGAATCCAATCCCGAGCCCAAATTCTGGTCTGGGGATTTCGGGATTACAATTTGACAATCCCAGGATCCCGGGACTGGTCCCGGGATTGGCATTTTTTTCCATTGTTAATATAAATTTTTTACATTTACAAATAACATTGATAAAATCGGCCAAAAATAAATCTAGTATAAATTATACTATTTAAGACATTTATTGTTAATATTGTATGCGTTCTATCTTGGAAATACATAAGTTTAATGGAATAAATAATATTGTAATATAAATAATAATGTGAATTTAATATGAGATTTCTGTTTCTAATAGTAAAGACTTAATGAATGGGTTAGCGATATTTAAAATAGTAAAGCAAATCATGGTGTACTTATGGCCTTTCGCTTCATAAATCTAATTAGTCAGCCAAATATGAAACTGCCGTAAAACGTAAGAGATCATGGTGGAATTACTTTTTTAATAGTGCGAAGCATTGTTTTTTTCCAATCTTTCTCATTTTTATTAATTTATGTGAAAAAATAAAATGAATCGGCAACTTACACACGGGTATAAACCAAACTTCATTCAAAATCAGTTTATTTCAAATGTTGTTATTTGTAATTAAAAGTATTTTTTCTGTTATATTTTCCTTTTTAATTTTATTTTCCATAAAAATTGAAATAAAAATCAATCCCGAAAGTTTCGGAATTATGTTTATCGATCCCGGGATTCATAGGTATCGAAAATAGCTCGGGATCCCGGGATTGTAATCCCTAATCATAAGTAATTATAAATAATAAAAATACTACACTCAAGAGGTGTAAAATCATCCATTCTGGGAACAATGGTAACATATTGGGAATTAATGGAGATTAATGAGTTGCGTTAAAAAATTAAAAAAAGGACCCAATTTAAAATAATTAAATTTAATGGTATTTAGGTATGTTCCAAATTTTAAGATTTTTGTGATAATCTGTTAAAAATGAATATAAATATACCTATTACGAAATTAGCTAAATAACAAAACATGAATAATGGTTTTTTAACGTATTAATAATTATTGAGTCAAACATCTATCTAACGACCATTAATTAAAACGACAACTCATATAAATAACTTCAAATTGTTTTTTGACAATGCGTCCGATTAATAGAACACGAACATCAAAACTATAGGAACTCCGCAAACATGGAATTAATTTAACAGGGAAAACACCTTAAATACCTGTCAACCGAGTTAATAATCGTAATGGGAAGGAAAACTGTCTCACTGGTTTGAATTCTCGGGCGTATCGACTAGTGATGTCATCGTAAAATATTATTAACCGGTTCGCTCACTTCTGACCATATCTGTGGAAGATGTTCAATTTTATGTATGGGAAAAGAATATTATTGAATAACTGTGAAGGATATCAGAACTTTTTCTATCAGAGAGTCTCTAAAACCGAGCACGGAAAGCCCTTCTTAATAGATAGAAAGCCACGAGGAAGCGCACTCAAGGCAGAATGGTGAAAAGGGGGTTCTCTGGTGACCAAGCCTGCAAGTGCGGTAATATACAAACCAGACACCTATTTTAATGCAAGGTATATCCACTAAAGTATAATCCGCTTTACCACTATATGGAAGGATCGGAGAATTTCACAAAAATGATGCTTGTGCAAACATTAGTGTTCTCGATATTCCTATACGGAGTCGAGTCGTGGACCCTGAATGCAAGAGAACGGAAGGCAATTGCTGCCGTTGAGATGTGGTGTTAGCGCCGAATGCTTCGCATTTCTTAGACGGAGCACAGGACGAAGCATTCAATCATCCAGAGACTGAAGATAAAGGAACTGAGAAGAATTCTGTAGTTTTTTGGACATATTATCAGGCGCGGACCGGACAACCTAGAGAGACTGGTAGTTTTGGGTGGCCTCCAGGGAAGGCAAAGCAGAGGAAGAGCGTCTGTGCGATGGAGCGACCAAGTGAAAGAGCTGACTGGGGGCACCATCCATTCTGGCCTGAGAGAAGTGGAAAATCGAGAAGGATGAAAAATCTTGGTCGCTCAAAGGATGGTGAAATTCAAATGTGGTTACGATCCTCAGCCATGAGTGCACGACCAAGAAGAAGAGAGATAATCCGATAGTCGAAAAAACTTGTATTGTTTTTACTAACTTCTGGAGCGAATTTTTGCAGACATTGAAGATTTGACATGTCAGAGAACAAGACGAGATCTCTATAACTCATCACTTATAACATTTTTCTGATGTATATAACAACATTTTCTTCATAGGTTGCCATTTTTTTAAAACTAATGCTCTTATCTCTTCTGACATGATACGTTTTAATAAATTGTTTTCCAGATAATTTATCAGAAGTGAAAAGCGATAAGTTACTTGCATTGGTTACTGATTTGAGTTACGTCAAAGATGTTGAAGAAAACTAGTTTCTTAAATTAAAATATTAAAGTTGAAGCCTAAAAAATGTTACTTAGGGGCGGTTCGGATCTGTAGGTCATTCTTTGTGCATATATCTGGTGTAAATTGACTAATTCATTAATACAGTTTATTTATATACAATTTGGTAAATTACTATTTTCGGTTAGAAGGTATAATGGATCCTTGGTCTCCACAGAGAGTAAATTACAAGATAAAAATAACTTTTTATATACAACGTTTTTAAATTCGGTTGAACCATATAAACTTCACTTGACTAGCTTAAACGATCATAAAAATTTGTACTT
The DNA here is from genome assembly GCF_057557595.1 of Rhyacophila brunnea. Classification (NCBI taxonomy): domain Eukaryota; kingdom Metazoa; phylum Arthropoda; class Insecta; order Trichoptera; family Rhyacophilidae; genus Rhyacophila; species Rhyacophila brunnea. The sequence goes on along the minus strand of NW_028232848.1, from coordinate 37,144,422 downwards.
GACATGTCATATTGATTTCCATAGTAATGCTCGTATATATTAATAATTTAGTTGCTAGGACCCCAGACCCCTAGCAACCGATAATGGTGTCGAAATAACTTTTCATACAAAACAGAATTAACTGAAAATGAATTCAATTCTACTTAAAGATGGCTAAAAGTATTAAAAAAACGCATTGGCATCGTGTTCTGATATATTCTAAAATTTTCAAATGTCTAGCTAGTCGGGAAGTTAGTAAACAATGGAATGCAAGATTTGTACCTGACAAAGAACCACCGGACAAATAAGAATACGAGCTAAGAAAAACGTTGTAAAAATATACATACTTAAGGGTCCATGTATCACTTGAAGGCAAAATAATGAAGTGTTTGAGGTTTGAGCTAAGCCTCAATATTTTTTAGACTTTGTAGGAAAGATGTTTATGTTATTATGATTATCTGTCTTCCTTAATCTTATATGATTAATCGTGACCATATACAAATACAAACGTAGTCATGTTAAAATGCATCAGATGTCCGTGGCTATAGTACCTTTTCAAATTACAATTTGTTAAGATGTTATTCTCACAATGGTTGGCAAATACAGAAGTTGATAATAAGAGATGCATTTATATAAAAGGATTTTTTTTTTGACCATGTCCGACCCTAATAGGATCATATGGGCCTCCACAGAGTAGAGGTTTGTATTAACAGATTTTGTTTTTACGAGGAATGCACGTTAGCCACTTGCTCAACCTATTAGGTCCATACCCTGACTCACACACAAATTGAAAAACAACATGTGTACTTGCCAGACCCAGGATTCGAACCTGAGACCCACGGCGTGATAGTCCAAGCCGCGCTGCCACCTTGGGTGTTTAATCGTTTAAGGTTTACTTACAGTGAATGTAGTTTTAACCTTCCAATTTCATTATTTATTGCAATGAATATTATTGTATCTCTCGGCTCATCGTGTGATATCAAATTTTATCAACCGGTTCGCTACAACTTGCCAAAAATAATAATTACAGCACTGTTATCAGAGTACCAGGCGAGCAAAAGGGTAGCGAAGGTACAACCTTGATTGGTTTTAGACTACCCGCTGGGATTATACTCAACAAGAACAATCGTGTTCAAAAATTGCGCCACTTTTTCAATGATTGGAAAAATATTTCACACGATTCTGATATTAAATGTATTGAAACAGAAAATTGCTGTTTACTTTGACATTGTTATTTCGTTTTCTTTACAAGGTGATAGCTTTTATATTTCGGTATAACTGGTATGGAATTGACGTATTTTTATATATATAAACGAATATTGAATACAAACAAAAAATTGTATATGTGTTTGAACTTTTTTATCTATTTAATATTAACAAATAAAACCAATCACATGAGTATACACTATTGATGAATATAAGATACAAAAAGTAATTAAATTTTTGGCCCCAATGACAGGCTGACACAGAAAGTATTATTTAATCAAACAGTAACACATTTGAGAGAGAAATTAAATATGGTTACAGTGTACTATATAGCTGGTCAACAGAGAATGAATAAATAATTACAAGATAAAAAGAACTTTTTATATACAACGTTTTTAAATTTTCTGTTGGATCATATAAACTTGACTTGACTAGCTTAAACGATCAAAAAAAATTGTACTTGATAGAAATAATACTGAAATGCCATTTTGACATGTCATATTGATTTTCATAGTAACGCACGTATATATTAATAATTTAGTTGCTAGGACCCCAGACCCCTAGCAACCAATAATGGTGTCGAAATAACTTTCCATACAAAACAGAATTAACTGAAAATGAAATCAATTCTACTTAAAGATGGCTAAAAGTATTAAAAAATGCATTGGCATCGTGTTCTGATATATTCTAAAAGCTTCAAATGTCTAGCTAGCCGGGAAGTTAGTTAAAAATTGATTGCAAGATTTGTACCGGACAAAGAACCACTGGACAAATAAGAGTACGAGCTAAGAAAAACGTTGTAAAAAGGACAGGCAACATAAAAATTACAATTAAAAATATAGTTATCTAAAAAAGCAAAATAACAAAATAGTCCCACTCGATAACTTAATTCATAGCAATTCATGTAGAATTGAACCACAGATAGTATCCGAAATTGGTTTTGGTATTTAGTGAAAATATCTGAAGAAAAATATTTAATCCATGTCAAACATAATTTTTAAATTCTATTTTTTGAAATGCGCAACTGTTTGGACAAATGAAAATTCAAATGGTCTGCTACCTTTAATATTAATATTAATATTATATTTCTTGACACAGAATCATTTAGTTAAGTACATTTCTTAAATTTTCGGGGCGGTTCGGATCCATAGATCATTCACCGCGTGCATGTCTGGTGTAAATTGACTAATTAATAAGTAATTTTATTAATTTAAAATGGTAAAAATAATTAACGCTCCTAAGTCGGGAACATCGGCCTCCATATATTGGATGATAATATGAACAGGCTTTTGCATACTTGGTTTGGATTGAAACCGGTAGATACTTACACTACTCCACCATGGGTGCTAAATATGTGACACAGTGAATTATGTAGTGTTCTGACAATATTTTATGATAACAGTGTATAGATAAAAAAATATTCATCAAATGTATTTAGAAGACAAAATTATGTAAGCCATTTATGGTAGTGGGGAAATATAAAAGAAATTAAACAGTGCGGCAGGCGATAAATCTTTTAAAAGAGAAACTAATTTTGTAATAACAACATAATATGCATAGTAGCCTATGGCCCCCACAAGGGGGGGCTGACAGGGCTCTAGCCTGGAGGCCCGGGCTTAGGAGGGGCCCGGCGAGGCGAGTCAACCGGATAAGTGTGATAAACACACATCACAAATTTAGTTTAATAGTAAAAAAAAGTCGCGCGCTGGCGCTGTTTTCCTTCGATATTGTTATTATTTTAAATTAGGTGGTTATACGATAAAAATTTTAATTGTGTATCGATACACGACAGCTCCATAATTCAAATTGATGTAAGTATTAAACTATACTCATTATTTTACTGCGTACACCATTTGGAAAATGCTACTGTAGAGTATCACCCTGCCTTTATCCTTAGTGATAGGTAGGGGGGTCCGCCAAAAATCCTAGCTTGGGGACTGCTTCAGAATGTGGGGGCCATGTAATAGCTTATATATATACAAAGGTGAGTATACAGTCTGGTGTGGTATGCAATCCTTTTTCCAATAATTAATCACTAAAATTAATTTATAACACTGACAACTAAGCAACATCAATCAATCAAAAATTAACCAATTTTGTATACAAAAATGTATTGATTAGCAAAAAAAAAATATCAGGGCGGTAGAAAGGCATTTCGATGTTGCATTTTCGCATTAAATAACACCGACATCAATTTCACGCGTGAACTTTGAAACGATTAGTCACCGCGCCCGCCTTCGGGGTGGCCGCCGGCCCTCGGCGGAATGAAGCTTAATGTCATTTAGACCGGTTTAAATACCACCCACCTCCCTTAGGACCACCTTCTCCTGCGCTCCTGGTAGCTGTCATTTGCTTGACGGGGAATAAGCAACCCCACAATTAGATATGCGTCACTGGTACTGATTTAGGCATCAAAGCGTAAACTGGAATTGAACACGTGAACAGATTTACATTCAATATTAAAATTAGTAATTTGCATTAGCAGGATTTTAATTAAAATACACACAATAAACCATCAGATCACAGCAATGAAAAGATTATGAGAGAACCATTCATAAAAACAATGTACTTACCACTGGTAAGTTTCATTTTCTGCCACCCCATTACATCTGGTAGATGAATTTGAATCGTCTATTTTCTCTTGCCTTTATGATTAAATGTCTTTACATTTATAATCAAATTGCTACTATTATTAAGAAATTAATTTTTAATTATGAAATACTCCTTAACTTTTCATTTACGAAGCAAATAAATTCCGTCCGTTCCGCCGATGTCACATTGAGTTACCGTACGAGATTGACAATATTACTGTTTATTATTTGATTTTTTTATCCATAAAACGATCAAAATGACACCAAAGTAATAGGAGTATTTCTATACATTTCTACACCCTGCAAGTCATAATACTATCTTGTCACCCATTAATTTTACATATATTTCTCAAAATAATTGAGTTATGTCTTTTTGTTCGTAATGGAATCCGACGGTCTGTTTGCAATGTGCATGTGTAATTTATGACAAGTACCTAAATGAAATCTGACGGACATTTTCCAATTATATATGTTTGCTAGATAATGTGATTGATATTGAAAATAACAAAATTTTAATTAGATGGAATATTGATGGTTCTAGAAAAATTAATTGAATATTTGCAGTGTAATGGGTTGGGTAACCTAATCTGACATTACAGTAACGGGAGTGTTAATAATAACTATTTATCATTTCTTGAAGCGATAGTGTAACATATATTGACGTCTCAAGGAAAGAGCTCAACGGCAAACGTAGCAGAAGACTATGCCACACTTAATGGCTGAATAACCTCCGTGAGTTCTATCAAACTATTTAGAGTAGCAGACAACAGAACGATGCAGCTGCTAATTATGGTTGACTTATAATAGGGGATAGCACGATAAAAAGAAGATCTTGTATATAAAAGACATGAAATCTTGCGGACAAACACAGGCATCCAATACCAAATAACTATTCAAGAAGTTTGAAGAAAACTAAGCATGACGCATTCGTAGTAATGCTGAACTCGTGGAATTATTAATGACCCAAATAATAAAGGCTATAGGAACGCGAAGCTTTAGATAGGCAAGCTACGTTATAATTAAGAGCTTTTCACAGAGTCCAAGAGAAAGCTTTGGTAAGACACTAGACGCCCAGGCAGTCCATGAATAGTATAATAATGTTCATTTTATAAACAAATACAATCACTAGGTGTAAAAGTTTAATAACTCCATGTAGAAATTGTTAAAAAATACTCCTTTATAGTTAGAAAACTTTTGACTGTAGATGGATAGGATAGAATCATAGCTGGAATATACATACTGTCTTGTTTTGACATTTCTTTCGCGTAGTGGCTGGTATAAATTAGCGCAGTACTTCGTGGTTAATAATATCAACATTTGTCAATACGATGTAACATTTTATAAACTTGGATGGCATTTAAATTTTATCGAATAATATTTTTCATTTGTACTGATTTTGAAGTGTGTTCTGATAATGACGTCAATTAAGAAACAAAACATGTTGTAGAAAATCTATAGTAAAACTATGTGATTTACTAATTTATCGATGTTATTCGATCAAAGATACATATTATATATATAATGATATATACGTGAAAAGACAGAAACAGCATATCCCATTTAGTTATTTAACTTCCAACAGCGTACATGGTTTTTTTTGTTATTTACCGAAAAACAGTGAAATAGGACATCGTTGTATTTATTGCTAATTGCTTCATATATATACAGGCTTTTTATGAAGCATAGTTGTTAGCTATTTGTCAAACCCGTTCATTTATTTCTCAAGAACTTTTTAATGTTCAAGAACGATATGTTTTTTTACTAGAGCTGGGAATTGGACACGTGCTAGCAGAAAAATGGATCCTTTGACAATATTTCGTTGTATGGATCTTAGAAAAATTAATAATTGACAATAGTTTGTACGGCAACGAAGAAAATATGTACTTCTTTTATGTACACTGATATAGTACGTGTATTTGAAAACCATACAATAGTAAATTATACATATTTTCTGTTCACGCGATCTTTGTAAAGGGCAGTTTTAGTGTATAGTATAGATTATAGACCGTAGAGGCGTAGACGCGTAGACGCGTAGAAGCGTAGCATCCGCATAAGGCATGTGTCGACATATTGTATATTTTACAGTGCCGTAAATCTAACGGCGCAACGCCGTTATTGTGGTGTAGGACGACCGCTAAACGGCCGTTGCGGACGGGCCCTGTTAACGAACGCCGTTACCCGTTAAGCGTTTTAGACGTTGGACTTTTGTTGAACTTTCCGAATTGAGGTGCTTAAACCAAACTAACTATTATTTAACGATAAGTAGTTAGTAACAAAGTTTTTGAAGAAAAAGCTTCATCAATGCAGAAGAAGCTTAATAAAATATATTATACAAATTAAGCTGAAATAGTAATTGAAATTTCAGTCATTACTTATTGAAAAAATATTTAAAGGAAGTTAGTACTACTTGTATTCTGATATACCTTATTTTCTGAAGCAACATTGACATACAAACACCTTAAATTAATTATAAAAGCTTAACAAAGCTTTTTGTATAATGTTTCATACAAATCAAAAATAACAGTGCATACGTTGCAAATATTGTATTTAATAATTTAATACTACCAATGCAGAGAATAATATTTTCCATAGTAACCAATTAAAACAATCACTTTTCTCATGTCATATCCTATCCGAATTCGGCTACTAACAGAGTCATCTATACATATATATTCATTTATGTATATTCTTTTTAATACTACGAAAGGCCTAGAGGTCCATTGACACTAGTATCCGTGAATCGAACCCATGATGCAGCGCCTTACGCACTGCCTCTCTATAGTAACATCTATCAACATAAAATATAACTAACAACCTCAGACGATAATTAAGTACTCATCACTCGAACTTATTATATTACATTGTATTAGATAATATGATGATTAGTCAATATCAAACCTTTCAATCAAGCGTCCACAAAATATAATCTCTCAATTGAATAATCGTTCCTCGTATACTATGCTTGTCCGCAATATACAAGTACATTAAACTATCAAAATAATAAAGTCAAAAAATGTAATATTGAAATAGATACGAAACAATATTCTTCCTATTGTGACACCCCTAGCGGAGGTCGGCTACTATCAAGGCGATCTTAGCTTTGTCAACCGCTACCCAAAATAGTTCAGTGTAGCTGCACTCATACCAATCACAGAGATTTTAAAGCTACAAAATGCGGCGTCGTCTTATGCTGCGCTTACCATTGATCTTTTCTTGGATGATAAGTTGGGGAATGCTGTAGTTTTGTTCTATCATAATATGGCAGAGGTACTGTAGTTTTCTGGTTTTGATACTACGCAGAACTTCTCGGTTTTTTTCTATTCAATTAAGAGGTTCAACATTTATCACCCGGTCAAACCAAAGAATTTTGAGGATGCGTCTATACAGCCACATCTTAAAAGCTTCAACCACAGAACAGATAATAAATAGAATTCCGATAAGCTATATTTTAATGCAGGGTTTTGAATGTGAGAGTGTCTAACGAAAATTAAACACACATTATGCAAGTGCAAAGTGTGTGTTATACACCAATATTAAATGAGCGTCAATGAATAAACCAAAAGCAGTTGACAGTATTCGACGTATGACGTATTCTTGACACGTGTTTAAGTTTATCCTGTATTCTTCCTTACTCGAGATCGGTTACCTGCTACTCCTTACTCGTTAGGCATTTCAGCTCCTATTATTTCTGAGTTCCCTGGCTTCAACTCTCTGTAACATCTCTTGGTTTAGCATCCATACTTCTATACCATATAAAATAATTGAGCACCATATTGTACCATACGCAGTCTCAGATCTAAGTAGACCTCGAAACAATAAACAAACATTAAAACAGTTGTGTATTTATTAATCAAATATGTATCGATATAAAATTACACTTAGGAATTGGACATCACACTAAATTAAAATACCAAACAACTACGAGGTTCTTAAGGAGGAAAGGATCTGTTATCTATGTTCACCATTAATTCATTTAAGTACACAGTTAAATTAATATTTATCAATGTAGGTACATATATTTGAAAATAAATGCCTTATTAATACCTGCTCATAAGCGCTCTCTAAATTGAGTTAATGTAAGCAATCGATTTTTGTATTCTAAATTAAAGTTTTTATTACTTTCAATTACTAACCGACGTCACGAATCACTCCAATATTTTCTGTTGTAACTTACTTGAACTTGCTAATAATTTTAATTAACTATAATCTTGTATTCAACGAATAATTCAAAAGATTTAAGAATGTACCATTCTAATTATTGAACATACATAATTCTGAAAACACTCATGAGAAAATATATCCAATTGAAAAAAATCTTTTTCGAAAAAAGTAAGACACCCGGCAGGAATCGAACCTGCATCTCTTGGATTTCGCGCAATGTGCATTACCACTATGCTACATCTGCTATACTTAATTGCGACAAATTTTAACGTAGCATAGTGGTAATGTTTGAATGGTAGATTCTTAAATCTTGTGAATTATTCGTTGAATAAAAGAAATAGTTAAATAATCAATGTGTATGAAATTTTATTTAAATTTTCAACTTATATTATAAAGTATATTGATTATTTTAAAATTGAATTTCTTGCGAAGTATTCTCATTTTTTGCTATTTATATCCTTGCGGCAGCTCGTTAACAGATAACCTCAAGCAATGTTGGGGTAAGCGATGGAACTAATGAGGGAGTATTAAGATAAAAAATGCGCCTTTTTGTTATCTGCCAGGCGGGTACTTTTTGTCGTTGGATTAGGGATAATGAACCAAATGCGGTGTTTTGCGTGAAGAAAATTTGGGTAGATTTTTTTGACGAATAAACAATCATATCTTTATATAAAATTCGAGAAAAAAATGAGAATATTTAAATTTCTAATAATACAATATTCGTCAACTCCTTTTTATGCGTTTTGAAACTATGTGATAATTTTAATACTTATAGCAAACGATCCATGTCCGACGCGTCGATCACGGGATAGATGTTGGTCCATCGAACCATAGAAACATTAATCATTTATAATTAATTCCTAATCCTTATAATCAGTATCTTTAGAATAAATTATTTTCAAATGTGTTAATCGTGCCCATTTTTTGAATAATAAAATACCTAATTCTTGTCAAATTTGGAATCATAGATTATAAATATAATTTTTTATCGTAAATATTTCACTATATAATGTTAACAACAATTTTACTAATGGTTTTATGAATGCGTTTAAAAATTAATAAATCTAAAAAATCTTAACACCACTGCACATGGATGTATTGAAATATGAATATATTCTAAAACATTAATTAGATCGAGAGGTTTAAGAGAATACTATTTTATGTAATAAAAATACTTTATGCAGTCATCAAACAATGTTTAAAATAAATATAAAGGATAATAGGGCTTCAAAATCATATAAATAGATTATCTACATCGTTCAAGGAATGTCCAGGCTTATGCTCTGAAAATACCATAAAATCTCCATTTTGACTTACGTGGAGCATGTGGGCCCTTAACCACAAGGAAACTTACGTGAAATTGTCGTAGCACTTGATTCGTGTTGCATTAATAACTTTATAAATACATTGTATAACAGTGTATATTATAATGTACTCAAAACTGAACTTTACCTACATTGAAATACGCATGATAATTACATTTTTCTTCTTTCATTTCGTGACCATGTCCGATCCTAATAGAATTATATGGGCTTCCACAGATTTGTCTGTACTAGAAATGTATGTTAGTCACTTGCTCAACTTATTATGTCCATGCTCTGATTTCAAACACAAATGGAAAAACGATATGTGTATTTTGTTAGACCCAGGATTTGAATATATAACCTAAAAATACCCATTTTTCTATTCATATTTGAATGGAGTGTATATTGTATAATATATAATCCATTATATATTCTGTTTTTTAAATTCTATTTTATTGTTTAATTTGTATTTTTTTTTTGAATTATTGTTGTTTTTTTATTTTATTTCTTTTGTATAAAACTATTTTTGCTTAGTTTTTTTTTCTCTACCTTGTTTTTTCTCTAACTGATTACTTGTGAATTTTATTCTAAATGTCATGTTGTGAACGTCCTGAATTAATAATTTGTTATGTACTCAACGTGGCTTTTTAAAAATAAATACATACATAATATCTGTGGTTTATATGTCGACAAATTATAATATTATATTTGACAGCATCATACGATAAGAGAGAGAGACTCTCCTTTTTAGGCTTGACCAAAGTAGTAGAAATATAAATCAAAATTGGAATCCTCTACGTTTTAGTAAGCCCTATTCACAACCAAGGTTTTGGGATACCTCTAACACGACTTTGATATGCGCATCTTAATCGTTACGCCACGGTTTATATCAGAAATTATATGTAAAGTGCTAAAAAATAGAATTTCTATTTGTCTGTTCTTAGTTCGAGAATTACTAAAAAAATATTAATGAAACTCGCACAGTTAGACTACATTGCAGGTAGATACCAACTTACTAAACTTTTATCTCAATATCTCAAAATGAACTTCATGAAAATAATGCACTTGCAACGGCGTGTGGCGTATGGCGTGAGGTGCATGTTGGGAAGCGCATACCTAGTAAACAAACATGCATTACCTGTTTGTTTTGAACAGGTAAATAATACAAATCAGTCTATTTCTTCATTGAGCATTCTTACAGTATTTCACGCGGATGAAATCATGATATAATAAATACAAACTTTGTATAGCATAATATCACTAATGAATGGGTTTTATCACACATAATAATATTAAACTTGTCACCTTCTAAATATATTTTAGACAGTTTGATCTACCCCAGATTTTCTTTTGTCGTAAACAAAGACCCAAACTTAATTCAACGCCCAGAATCCATTCATGCATTAAAATCTTTTTTGAATATTCATAACTTTTATCGTACCCGGGCGAATCCTTATAATCCGTCATATCACGTTTTTATACATTTTATCCTAAGCTGAAATGTCAAAAACAAACGCTTCTCCCCTATTATGATTGCCTGCTTGCTACCAGGCGCTCAGAAAATCTTTCGGGCGAACAAGATCTGTTCTGCAATAACCTCGGGCGGTTTTGACACTCTCGCAGGAAAGTAATTGTATTATCCGTAGCATTACATGGTATCCTGATACCCGGATGCTTTATTACCATTTTAAAAAAAGCGATATTTACAATTAAAATTTATATAAAATTCAAAAACAATAAATTTGTGATTTCAGACGTATCGAGTATCGACATGAAAAATACACAACTGAAATTTTTTTTAAAATTATAATTTATACTAGTGAGGAATGGAGAGGTGTAGCTAATTTAATCGGCTATAAGCTATAATTAATATTTAAAAAAAATTAAGTAGGTGGTCACTTAATCTGGTCGAACATATTGTATACCTTGAAAACACCTCAGATATATACACACTAGAAAAATCACATTTGAAAAAAAATACGACGCCCAAGGGGATTTGAACCCGTATATCCACTGGTATCGCCGCACCAATATTCTTTAACCAATTAAGCTACTGGCTTCCTACTTAATTCTTCTTATTGTGCCATCTTCTAGCGGAGGTCGGCCACCATCAAGACGATCTTAGATTTGTCGTCTGATACCCGGAACAGTTCAGTGGAGCTACACTCGTACCAATCAAGGGGGTTCTTAAGCCACGAAATACGGCGCCGTCCTCTGCTACGCTTACCACTGTTCTTTCCTTGAATGACAAGATGGGGAATGCTGTACTTTTATCCTCTCATAATGTGGCTGAGGTACTGTAGTTTCCTGGTTTTTATACTACGCAGAACTTCTCGGTCCTTCCCCATTCGATTGAGAACTTCAACTACTTCATTACGATAATTTAAACTAGGAGGTCCTAATTTTAACGCTTATCTAATTGTATTTTGACTATTAGTTTTTGTGTTTTAAATCAAGGTATCATTAATTACTTTAATTACTAACCGATGCCCAGCTCTCGGCAAATATTTAGTTATAACGTCTATTCGAATGTGCTAACAATTTTTAATAATCCACTTCTTTTATGTAACGAATAATTCAAAATATTTGAGAATTTAACATTCTACATATTGAACATACATAACTTGAAAACACCTCAGACATATACACTAGAAAAAATTACATTTGAAAACAAAATCTGGACTTTCGACCAACGCAGTCTTGTCAATTGTCATCATGCTTTGGGGAACTCGGCGGGATTAATTTATATACAGTCCATGGTCGCTATCATCGACAATGTTTATAGCGTTTGTATCCTACCAGCTTGTTTCGTTTGCTCCGATGTGGTATATTTATGGGAGCACAACATAGAACTACCCAATTGAAAAGAAAGTAGCTAAGAGTAAGCCATGTGAAATATGTCGACAAACTTATGAAATACCGATAAAATGGACATATCACTTGGCAAATGGGTAATCGCTGGCTAAATGTAGTAATTCCAGAGTATTCGAGGGGTCTAACCTCTAAAACCCGTTGATTTGAGGAAGACATCGCTACGCTGAAAAGAGTGAAATCACCTAGAGTAAGCCTTTAGACTAGATAGTATTAAAAAATCAATTTTCAATATTCAAAACAAGGCTTTAAATATTATTTTTCAATTATGAAAATTTAACCGTTATTTAATTATGATGTAATAAATGTCTGTTATGATTTTTGGAAAAAAATTCATTGACACATTTAAAGTATAGTGATAATACAATACCATACACAAATATTTTCCGTACTAACAACGTGCAAGTACATCATTTTTATAATATCTATGTTGATTTGGGCGCGTACTTTATACCGCGCTTTTAACTGTATACAAATAGCTGATGAATTCTGACCCTTTTATGTTCAAAAAGTCAGTTGAAAAATTTTCCTTTCAGAATCAAAAATGCCCAAAAATTAAAAATTTTCCTTTCAAATTTAGATGTATGGATTTTTCTCCATGTTATTTACATAAAAACTGTAGTATTTCTGACAAAATTTATTAACAATAATGAAATACTGTCGATTCACAAGCCTTTACCTCTAACATCTGCACAGTTTCCACACCCGTTATGTGAGCGTATACCATAGCGTAACAAACGTTAGGCCTCATTTAATGCTGTGCTGATAGTGCTTCTGGACTAACCGCTCACTACTTCAAAATTACTGCCCGTTTCGCAACAAATGCGTATCACTGGTAATTCAAATACATAGTTCGATCGATGATTTGTTTATTTTTAATAACCATACATACTTTTAATATAAATAGGTGTGGGGGTCATGGTGTGATGGATAAAGAGTTCGTCAGAAGGAGAAATGAGAAGTAGATATTTGGTGGTTGCTCCGATGGATGGAAGAGCGAGTTTTATTTACAGCTTAAACAGTCGGTATAAGTGTATGTTACAGTAGTTATGTTAGAGTACTTACGATACTGTTCCGAGGTCCGATCTCGGTAGAATGAGATGTTATGCGGAGTGATTCCGAGACTGAGATACTAACAGAAAAGGAACTTATATTCGAGTGACATGTCCAATGAATTATAATCCACTATTTATTGACGTACTCACAATCACAAATAATATCTTGAGCTGACTATGTGGAAAATGAATATCGCGGAAACAATCATTGCAATCAGCTATCTACTGAGTTTGCCATTACTTGACACTACGGGAAATGGATATTATTAGAGAATTTATAATTTCGGTAATATATTGAATATCGCCGCACGGATTGAGTTGTTTATCACCATATAAGTATGTATTAAAAATAATCAGAATTATAAAATATCTCAATTAGAAAAATATGATAATAAAAGGGTGAATAGATTTTATGTGGAAGTAAATGGTTATTAAAATTAGCGGAGTTGTCATAAAAATTAAAATATTTCAACGTAAAATTACTTCAGTGGTCATAAAATCCTCGAAACATGTTTTGAGGGGCAGTCAAAATTAGTATCCTTCCTGGAGAACGGAGATTAAATACATGCATAAAAAATCGTTATGTAAACAAATAGGGTGATTTTTTTACCCCATTTTATGTGCTCGAAAGTTTCGGCAAGGGTATGAAAATTAAAACATATAAAATATATGAACGAAATGGTGCGTCCTTTCATTCAAAGGGAGTATGTTTTCCCCTCGAGGCAGTGGTTTTCACTATTTTCACTCATTTCCAGAAGACGGGGGATATTCACCCCTGCCGGGCGGAGGAACGCTGGGGGGCGCGGAAGGGTTAAACGCAGCCGAGGGTCATATCAGATAAAAACGTATAGACTGTAAGGGAAAAAAAGTTAAGGGGGTGGTCACAATGAATTACGTATTTATCAAAGACTTCCGAGGACGTCTTTCATTTATTTTCGGCCCGGCGAACACGCGCGTGAGAAATATACTACCTATTGAAAGATTATAGAAAACATTGCGAGGGAAAATATTAATCATTTGAAAAAAGAGCGCTAACGGAAAAAAATCAAATAAAAAAAAAACTAAATTGATAAGGTAGGAAAGTAATTTAAACCCAAACATACATCCTAGAGGTGATCGGCAGAATTATAAACCACCCGCCCTTTTATGCATATGTTACGCCGAATGTGTGAAATTGCGTATTACATAAAATCGGCAAAATTTTGCCTATTTCATAAAAAATGCAAACCCGTTGCCTTATTCATGAATTAGGCAAAACATCTGCCGAGTGCGTGAATTCGGCAGTAATTTTTCTGCCTAGTTCATGCATCGGGCAAATTAGATAGTAGCGCTACGGTGGTGTTTTTTGCAACTAAACCAAATGTGTCAAATGTCATTGATTATATAAAAATATACCAATCAATAACTACAATGATGTTCATTTTCATTTACTATGCCCAAAAAAATCTAGAACTATACTATGATAACGGAAGAATTTTATTAAAAGGTATTTTCGCGATTTGATTCGTGGTTGGGTATCAGGCAATGGTCGATTGTTTGTTTGTGATAGTATGATTTGATAGTTTGTTGACAGATGTTAGCTAACCTCAAAATGGACATTCAGTTGAATTCAGAATTACAAAACCTAATAATAATACTATTATATTTTGTCCAATTATAACTAATAAAACCATCCGTATTAAATTTACTATTTCTACTGTCATGTTGACAGTTTAAAAATTCCATACCCTGCTAAATTCACGTACTCCGCAGATAAATTGCCTTATTCATGAATAATGCAAGCCCGTTGCCTTATTCATGAATTAGGCAAAATATTGCCGATTTCGTGTAATACGCAATTTCACACATTCGGTGTAACATATATAAATCTATACCGCGAACCCAAATTTTGTCCTTTACACACTTTAAATAGTGCTATGAAATTACAGTCATGCCTTCTTGTTGGTAGTAGAATACTTCGATATTATATATATGATATTAAAGATAACGAACAAAACATTGTTATCTAGACACTGAACTTAGATATTTTTATGTGAGCTGAGACATATTTACTAAATCTAATGTATTAAAATATTGTACAGCCTTATTTATATTAGTGACATAATATTATTAGTTTGATATAGTAACACCTATCGACATAAAATAGAACTAACATTCTTAGTCGATAATGAAGTACTCGTCACAAAAACAGTTGACATAAACTAACATTAACTGAACTGATAATATTAATATATAGATTATAATGAGTAGTTCTCACCACCACCCGTCATGTATATATATGTGTGGATATGCACGGCCGCCTTCCATGACACTATACACATGTCTGAAAGAAGTGCTCATTCCGTCCCGAGACGTAGCTGCACGAGACTGATGCTGCAACCATGCACCGCAGTGCTTAAAGAATGAAGTTAAGAAAGATTTTTTTGACTTGGTCTGCTGTCTGTTGACGTTAAGCGCCCTATGTATCCGCATACTTAGTGTCACGAGTCTAAATGGATGAGTCTACAGAGGAGTCGGAACTATCCCGCTCCCCATACGACGCTGCAAATTTCTCGAATGCCGCAAAGTTGGCATCGGTTGCTATATTAATTATTATGAGTAGTCGATATCAAACCTTTCAATCAAGCAGTTCACAGATAGTCTCCCAATAATTGAAGAATCGTTCCTCGCATATTGAATTCGTTCGTAATAAACATAAAACTAATAAAACAATAAAGCCATACTATCATGTAATATTAAAGTAGACATAAAGAAATAAATAACTATAAAAAACAGTTTTGTGTTTGTTAACCAAATTTATGTATCTATATATAAAAAAACTAAACTTAATAGTTGAACCAGTATTGAACCCATGTTCATCGACTTCTCGCATTTTACCTGACTATTTACACAACGTTTTTCTTAGCTCGTCTTCTTATTTGTCCGGTACAAATCTTGCAATCGATTTTTAACTAACTTCCCGACTAGCTAGACATTTGAAACTTTTAGAATATATTAAAACACGATGCCAATGCATTTTTTAAATACTCTTAGCCATCTTTAAGTAGAATTGAATTCATTTTCAGTTAATTCTGTTTTGTATGAAATGTTATTTCGACACCATTATTGGTTGCTAAGCGGATAGTCCTAGCAACTAAATTATTAATATATACGTGCGTTACTATGGAAATCAAAAAGGACATTTCAGTATTATTTCTATCAAGTACAAATTTTTTTGATCGTTTAAGCTAGCAAGTCAAGTTTATATGATTCAACAGAAAATTTAAAAACGTTGTATATAAAAAGTTCTTTTTATCTTGTTATTATTTATATAAAATTTGTACACCGATTTACAATCTTACTGTCAAAACAACGGATATGACATAAATTATATAGCGTACGTCATATAAAATTCCAAATGATTCTGACAGATGTCACAATTTCATTCCATCGATTCGAATAATAAATAACTCCATACTCTCACTTCCCAGTAAAATAATATACTTTCATTTTATTGGTTAGTAAAAACATCTTATAGAGTGAAGTAAAGGCCTTTTGCCGGAATCACTTTTCCGTATCACGGTTATTACATCATCTTATCCATACAAAATATTACATTTCACGTTTTGGTAAGATTTATTTTCTCAACAAAATACGTCTTAACGATCAATAAACGCCATTTATGACTAAATATAAATGGTTTTTATAGATTCAACCGAATCGTATACAACTTTGTTGATCTTGGCAGCTGTAGCACTTAGGGGCAGAAATACCAATGTGATAATTTTATATGGGTTTCATATCACAATTAATTTCGCATATAAAAATATTATAACTTAAATTCAAAGACAATCAAGGGCCCATGTGCCATATTTTGAGGTTATTAGTTTCAAATTAGGAAACCTCCATTTTTACATTTTTTATCTATTTTTCTTGATTCACATAATAACTTGCAGAATTACTTTACAATCATACAGTATCAAAATCAGCTTCTTTTGTTACTTAAAAAGAATTGAGCCGCCATTCTTTATATTTTACAAAAACTTTAAAATGATTTTTTATTAATTTTAATGGCGACATGCATACTATTTTTTGCTATTCGCCTTTTCTGATTATTTATTAATATATTTGAAAAATTAAAATATTGTATTATCTCGAAATGGCATAAAATGTGAATTTAGTTAAAACGTTTGTATATGTACAAAATGGTGTAAAATTACAGCAGAAACACTGAGATCTTGTTAGTAATTTTGGGGCGGGTTGGAGCACGTTTTTGCACTCCGTAGCTCTGCCGTATACACTATGTCGATAGTATTTAGCGGCTTTCTAGAACGCCAGAATCCGTTGGCTTAAAGACTAGGCAAGCCATGTTGAAGTTCGCTTCTCACGTGGCCCAGCAAGGTATTATAACATCACCTCTTCGAGGGTGTTTGGTTCGCTCGTTTATCTCCTAAAGGCTAAAATCATACATCCATCGCAAAAATCTGTTCTTGAAGGTCAGTATACGGTTCATCTGACCCTTCATAAGGTGCCATGATTCAGGACCGTAAAGCAGTACCGTCAGAATGAAAGCGTTGAACAGTGTGAATTTGTTTTTAACCGAGTACAGTCGTCCCGCGTAAAGTTGAATGTTGCTTCAGCCATTCCCATTCAGATACCGAGCACTCAAAATGCCACCAAAAAATAATTATCATCTACTAAATTTAAAAAAAAATTCAGTCACACCCAATTCTTCGTACCTATCGTAATTTCACATATATTCTTTTATTTTATTTTGTAATTGTGTGTATTCATTCTTTGATAAAAACTAAATTAAAATTGTTCACAAGTAAATATTATTCAAAGTCAAACTTGTCTCGAAAAAAAGACAATATTTCAAATTTAATGAGATAATACAAAATTTACCAACAAACAAAACTTATATAAATGATTGCGTTCAACTTAATAAGTTCTATTAATGTATTTTTATATTTATATTTTTCTTGATAATACTACATATTTTATAATCAAACTTTTTTTATTTCGATAAATGTAATATTATATTATTCTGAACAACTCGCATTGAATGTATTTTTATGTTTATTGAATTATATCTTATATGTTCTTCTACATATTATTTTTACGATTCCTCATATAATTATGTACTCGTAAAATTTATTTCCAAATTTCTGCGGATTACAATCAATTTTATTTTATTGATTTAATGCACTTCCAATAATTGGATGAAAGCTTTACATTTCCGAACACTTTATTCAAGAATTTCCCCCAAAAGAAGGTTTTTTTAAGGAAATTTCACACATTAATGACTCATAATTAGGGTTTCCAATCCCGGGATCCCGGGATTCCGAGCTATTTTCGATACCTATGAATCCCGGGATTAATAAACATAATCCCGAAACTTTCGGGATTGATTTTTTTTACCAATTTTTATGGAAAATAAAATAAAAAAGGAAATATAACAGAAAAAATACTTTTAATAACAAATAACTACATTAGAAATAAACTGAGTTTGATTTATACCCATGTGTAAGTTGCCGATTCATTTTATTTTTTCACATAAATTAATTAAAATGAGAAAGATTGGAAAAAACAATGCTTCGCACTATTAACAAAGTAATTCCACCATGATCTCATACGTTTTACGGTAGTTTCATATTTGGCTGAATAATTAGATTTATGAAGCGGAAAGGCCATAAGTACACCATGATTTGCTTCACTATTTTAAATCTCGCTAACCCATTCGATAAGTCTTTACTATCAGAAACAACAATCTCATATTAAATTCACATTATTATTTATATAAAAATATTATTTACTCTATTAAACTTATGTATTTCCAAGATTGAATGTACACAATATTAACAATAAATGTCTTAAATTGTATTTTAAAGTATACTAGATTTATTTTTGACCGATTTTATCAATGTTATTTGTAAATATAAAATTATTATAATAACAATGGAAAAAATGCCAATCCCGGGATTGTCAAAATGTAATCCCGAAATCCCGGGATCAGAATTTTGGCTCGGGATTAGATTCCCTACTCATAATGCAGGATATAAAATTAGTATCTGTTTTTGTAACCAGAATTTGTGGTATCCTTGTTCAAACATTGGTTTCAGCTCCTCATTTATGGATAATTCAATAGTTTAATGATTAAACTATCAAAATAATAAATTCATACTATCATACTATTTAAATAAATACGAAATATTCTTTTTCCTATTATAAGACTCTAGAATCTAGCTAGATGGTGTGCAAGTTTCATCAATATCAGCAGTTATAACGTAAAAAACATACAAATAGAAAAACGTTCTATTTAGGTATTATGGAAATTGTAAAAACGAAACATAAATATTTTGAAATCACAGGAACCGAAGGATGCCCGCACTTCATATACGGTCAGGCGTATAAATATTTCTATACTCGAAAAGGTTGTCATGAAACATCGTTTCCAGGCCAACTACAAGAGTAAGAAACGATCCGAGTAGCCTGGAGAAAAGAATGACCTCAGTGGCAACGAATGGAGGAGGGCGCGATGGCGTGCGCATTCCAGATGGGGCAATATCATCAAGAGAGCGACTCAATTAACAATGACTGAAACTACTCCAATGATCGAACGGTTGGAGGTAACCGTGAATAGGCTCAGCGCGAACTCGAAACATGTGAGTCTTCATCTGAATGCAGCTAAGACCAAATCCATGTGCACTGCTGCAGCATTGACGCCGACACTCCTCTGCGGGTTTCCGGTTTTGCCCGTCGAGCTGGTGTCCAAGTTGAAATACTTGGGTGCCTCGGTTACCGACGTTGGTGGTATTTATAGTGAGCTTGGAATCCGCATGGGTATGGCGGGGTCTGCATTCAGCCAACTTGGAGTCGCATGGAGGTCAAGGCTGTATTTTGTGAGGAACAAATGTCGTTTGTGCAACGCGGGCGTGCTACTTGCGCTCATTTATGGCTGTGAGACATAGCATCTTACTAAGCTTCAAAGATCTCGGCTTTTGAGCTATGAAAATCGATGTCTCCGCCGAATCTTAGGGTTACACTGGTACAACCGCGTTACAAACACCCGAGTTCATGATTAGACACAGCAGCCTTCGGTGATTAAGGTAATCACCGAAGAGATGTTTTACGTGGCTGGGACATGTATTCCGGATGCCGCCAAAGACTGCGACACTTCGTTCCTTTGTGACACAGCCTCAAGGGTTCCGTCGTCATGGCCAGCCCTCCCTCACCCGGCAGCGGTGCTACAAATGCGATCTACGCACTGCAGGTCTGGAATGGCAGTAGGCGAAAGAGTTGGCGATGTATCGAGTGAAGTGGCGCGAACTTGTACTTGCCCTATGCCCCAATGCTGGGTCGTGACATGGTGAAAGAAGAAGAATAAGAAACTACAATATCAGTGCAGAATTGATTGAATGAGATCGTTGGCAACGCTTGTAATTCCAGTGATCACCATCCTTAATTATGAGATTAGTAAGGATGGAGTATCATTAAATTTGCCTTTTTTTAAAGTTTAATAAGAGTTTTTTGTGTTTAATATAGGCAGGCAAGCGCCAACGAAAAAAAAGTAAATTAAGATTAAAAAAATGTCTGCCGTTAGTTAAGTAGTTTACGAAAATATAAGCTATACTAAGAAGAAAAGCACCTTAGCTGTGTTTTTAATTGAACTGTCTACTGTTTTCCTTATCTGATATGTCAGAAAAATTCAAAGGAAGTTATTATTTTGAGCCCGAGACATTTTACATCGGAGTGTTGCCACAGTTAGTTAGATAAGCCGGGTGGCTTTAATCTCCCGTTTAAAAAATATTTTTGAAAAAAAATGGTGTTAATCGTAAAATTACATTTTTTATGATTATAGAATTATATACTTACCTATATTTTGACAGTTTTGTACTATATCGCTACTAAAAAATAAAATAAGAAGTATGAATGGTAAAATTTGTTTTGATAATAACCATAAGACAATTAATATCTCCAGCGGTATTTTTTTTGACGCAAATGACACAACTGATTCCTCAAAAAATTTAAAAAGGCTTCAAAACAGTTTAAACTAGTCAAATAATTATTAGATTGTACCAAAATTTTTAAATATGCGTATTTCCAAAAAATTGAGTACAAACCTACTTATAAAATATTACCCAGCGCATAACTACTAACTTAACATAACCACACGAACAGATATGTATTTTTACACATAAAAAATAAACTAGGTGTAATCAATCAGTAATAATAATTTTTAATCACAGACTGTGATTCTAGGAAAGAGATACATTAATATTTTTACTGATAGTAATTTTATTTTTTACCTTGGAGGTGGCTCAAAATCAGTCAGTGCTTTTAAGTTACTAAACCCGTCAATATATTGCTTTATATTTCGATGCGTCTCAAAGACAAAAGTGATGAGGAACTGTTTTTCGGACCTTGCGATTATCTATATTAATGGCACCTAACTCAAACAAGTCAGCAGCTACGTCTATCTCGGACAACAGGTGTCCATAAACAGAAGCATGCACGAGGAAATTGCTCGAATAACAAAGCTGGGATGGAGTGCTTTCGGACGTCTGAATAGTATCTTCAAGAGTGACCTACCATTGTGTCTTAAGCGTAGGGTGTTCGACCAATGTGTTCTACCCGTGCTCACGTATGGCTGCGAGACGTGGACCCTCAACACGAGAGATGTCCAAAGGCTAAGAGTCGCACAGCGAGGCATGGAGAGGTGTATGTTGGGCATCACGCGAAAGGACCGTAAGAGAAAAGAATGGGTTAGGAAGCAGACAGGAGTACGCGATGTAATAGACGTTGCCAAACAGCTGAAATGGAGATGGGCGGGGTACATTGCTCGCCAAAAGGGCGGCCGCTGGACAAATGCCGTCATCCAGTCAGAAATGGCCACGGGGTCGCCCTAAAAGCCGCTGGATTGACGAACTGGTAAAGTTCGGCGGAAATACGTAGCAGCAAATGACACAGGACCGAGAGAGTTGGAAGAAGCTTGGAGAGGCCTTCATCCAGCAGTGGATTGACCCAGGCTGATGATGATGATATTTCGATGCAAAACGCAATAAAAAAATCTTTCACAATGATGATTGAATTGAAATATATGGCCCAGTGGTGAAGAGTGGAGGTTGGCTATAGATCCGACATAAATAGTGTATACTAAACGTTGTCATTTAAATATATTTGTTTTCATTGCACTAAACTACAGTGTTTGGATAGTGTTTGTTAGCTTTAAAAAATCAATTAAACCCTACCTAAGTATCTAGTAGATAATAGTTAAAAATATTAGTTTATAAGAATATTTTTTATTGATTATGATTTGGTTTAGGCTGGGCTTAATGAATTTTAATAAACTATCCAACGCCATTTCTAATATGTATTCTTCATTCAACGAAAACAAATAAGTATGACTGAAAAAGTATGCACTATTGCTGAAGGATCATCCACATCATACTTAAACTATTATGGTTTGATTTAGGCAGGGTTTAATTGAATTTTAAAAACTAACCAGCACAATCTGCAAATTGTATTCATAGTTCAATGAAAACAAATAAGTATGATTAACAAAGTTTACTGATCACTATTTATGTCGAAACTTAATAGCCTACTTCTACCCTTCGCCACTGAGTCTGAATACAGAAAAACACAAAAACAGAAGAAATCATTTTTCATACCTTTGTATTTCTTATCAAAATGAAACTTGATAATAACTACGTTAACAGTCTACAGAATATTTAAGAAAGAAAATTATGAAGCATATCAATAACTCTTTCGAAGAAAAAATCAGCCCAGTCCGAAAATAGAACATTATTTATTCTACAAATTATATTTTCGAAAACCTCGCAAAGCATCGCGTAGGTAAGTGGCATGAAGAAAAAACATTAAGTTTGAAGCGAAAATTGGATTATGTTTTTTACTGCGGACCGCTTCTCCGATGGCCCACTCCCACGGAAAAACCTTTTCTGGTGACGTCAGCGCTTTTCTCAAAAGAAAATTTTCGCACAAAGCGAATAGTACTTGAAAAGAAACTATCTCCACTCTCATAGCACCGACATAATGTAGTATCTTCTATCTAGAATAGTCATTCAAAACCGTTGCATCACGACACACTGGTGTGTCTATAGGCAGTTGCTAGGTGGGCCATACTCGATAACATTTACTAAAATTATTTTTTACATTCGTGCAATTATTTACGCACGCATTAGCTCCTTCTGATATACGAAGAAAAAATAGCGTCTATGAATAAGCAGACTCACGATTACAGATCCTCACTCCACGGAGAGAGTTACCTTGTGAGGATGACAGAATTTGGTTGTCTCCCAAAATCCTATCAGGCTATCCGAACTGGTCGCCACTAAGGCCAATTATATTGCATTTAAAAATTTTGCGATATCTTATTGCGGACGTGAAGATCTTTTTCCATAATTTTGTTTATACGTATTGTTTTAGTTTTGTTTTTGTGATCTTATATCATTAAATTAATTTTAGTCTCAGTGCCTTTCTCGTCCATCGCATTTTTTATTGAATTACGTCTTTCATTAAACTCACTCAAAGCTCAGTAAACTTGAGAGCGTGGCGACTTGGGTATCTGCTCCTGACACATTCCTAGGCATAAAAAACTGCTGATGCTTCACATACGAACGTATGGCTTCGATTAAGACTGAGTGTGGTGCGAGGCGGATTGGTTTGGAGGCTCCATGTCTGTGTGGTTCATGGGCCCCACATCGTGAAGCGGGCCCCCAGGCTAGGATCTCTGGCGTCCCCCCCTACCTATCACTTACGAGAAAGGCAGTGCGTTTTCCAAATGGTGTACGCGGTAAAATTAATCTGCATATTTAGTGTTTATTATATATTTTAATACATCCACTCGAATTATGGAGATGTCGAGTATTGATGCACAATTAAAAATTGTATCGTACAATCATATAAGTTTAAATAATAACATTACTGAAGTAAAACAGCGTCGCAGGCAACTTTTTATACTTTTAAAGCAAATGTGTGATGTGTGCTTATCTCACTTATCTGGTTGACGCGCCTCGCTGGCCCCCAGGCTAGAGCCCTGCCACCCCCCCCCCCTTGTGGGGGCCATGGTGTGGTTCGTATAACCATTCAGAGTATAGGAAATGTACAAGATTGCTTTATTTCACACCTGCGATAGTTATAATGTCATAACGTAAAATACTCTTGTAAATACTTCATGGATGATGTGAAACGTGTAACATTAAAATAAAAGATAACTTTATGTCAGATTTATCTCTTTTTCTTTAAGTGCAGTTTCCTATGTGAAAGGTTAACAATCATAAAGGCAACTGCTAATCAGAACAATAGGGTTGTTCTCTTGAAAATATGTACAAGTTTCTTCCACTACAATATTCGTTATCTGCCTGTACCTCTTTTTGGAGTGTCCGACCATATGGTCGTAAGTTGTTTTATAGGAGGTAGAGTATTTCCCCACGCGTTACATGTCAATCGTTTTTTATTCTTTATGATATGTACCTAATAGCTATATCTGTCATTTCTTAACTTGTATTTAATAGAATTTTAGGGATAATTCAACCATTAATTTAGTGTAAATAAAATAACGTAATGTGGTTGCGCTGATACACTGGGAAGACGGGCAGACGATGACAGTATTTCATTTCATACATTGGCCAACCGGCAGTTACCTTTTGACGTTATTGATTAAAATATAAATATATTATATATTTTAAGATGCTTAATATGCAACTGTGTTGCAATATCAGACATTATTTATGTCATATATTTCTATTAGAAAAAAGGTTAAGTAACCCTGAAATATAATATGTTCTACCGGTCAATCCCAGAGTGATATCAGATTTTTTTATTTACTACGTGGTTATTATAGACTTTGTGGAGTCATGCTCATAAATCAATACTTTTATATATTTATTTTTATGTAACAACACAATTGCGTATTTTTTTATTTGTAAGTATATATTATATATATAATATTTTTTTATAGCCATCAATATGAAACGATGTATTAGTATACTATTGGATTATTACATTGTTTATAACGAAAGATAGGTTCGATTATTTTATATCCATTTTCATTTTAGTGTCTCGCCATGATGGTAATGGTAACCAATTTTTAATGTCCTAAAGCCCAATTCATGAATTTTCATGAATTACTATAAAGTATTTAAGTAGCCGTGTATCGACTGTTTAACGAATGTGGTGCAAGGAAGAATAAGTGCATTACACTAGTGACCGGTGAAATATGTCACTCACTATTATGCGAGTATTCACACAAATAACACCCGAAAACTCTTTGAAATATTTATAATATCGATTATATATATAAAAACGAACGACTAGCAATGTAAAATACATCTTATGGAGCTTTATATTTAATTTCGTACACACACATCTGAGTACGGTTCGTAATTATATTAATCCAGTATATATTACGGTTACATGTAAGTTTTACGTATGCAGTTCATCGTGGAACACTTATTCGTGCGCCGCAGTACGTGAAACATGAGTTTGTATAACATTTTAACAAATAACGAGTTCTTCGTTGAACATTTCACAGTGGAATACATTTGTAAGTGTCTTACAAAATGCGGAAATAGTTTGCAAATAGTACTGTTCCAATTAGATTAACCCTAACCTAACCTAATAAAGACATCTCCACATGTTGTAGCATACATACAAATATACTCCACGGTGAAATGTTCAACGAAGAACTCGTCATTTGATTAAATGTTACACGAACTCACGTTTCACGTACTGCGGCGCACGAATAAGTGTCCTGCGGTGAACTGTTTACGTACAAATTTCCGGTTACGATATATTACTAGGTATACTGTATCCCATAATGGGTCAATTGATTCAGGTTATTCACTGATAAATCAACTGTATTTAAAGTCATTGAAATGAGTCGTTATTGAAGAGCTGATTATTTCAATCATATCGTATATTTATAATTATAATATTATTGAACTTGACAAAGAATTTTAGTTTATAGTGAATAGGTATTTTGATTGTCATATCACTATCAAAATTGTCACAATCTAATTAATTGTATACTAAAAACAATATTGTAAATTTTAATATAAGTATATCTATCTAATTGAGTGACACACTTTAATATGTATGTTTTGTTGTCAAAACAAAACAATAGAGCAATAATGATCGTCAGGATTTCCCCAATCATAACTAGATCAGTAGTGTCTGTTAATTGCCACAAAATGTTTTGTAATTAGAAGGACTCCATTTGTTTAAATTGGAAGGACAATGCATGGATCGTCACTCTTACATTGAGCCCATCACGCGACGCACTACTATCTCGCTGAAGTCTCTCAGTTCATTATTATAATCAATTTTGATAAAATCCACCTCACCAGTACATCATTACCCGCGATTATAACCGCACGCTGTTATCTTTGTTAAAGTATTATTGTATTCTTGTATCAATACATATACTCTCCCCTCGAAACCCACAAGCAACTACAACCTTTTATCTCCTCCATTTCATTAACCCCAAATCGACTTCCGAAAAACTGAGATCCATTAACTAAATACCTACTAAATGTTTGGTATAAATATATTACAAACAAACCCATCCTGTCCCACGACGATAAATAAATGTTCATGTACCATGATATACAAATTTTATAACTCACCGGTTGTATAAGGCTGCGAATATTCCCTCAATGGATTGTCATGGTCCGGAGCGGGTTCAGGAGGACTCGGGTGCGACTGGCAAAATGAGTCATCCAGAGACGAGCTCAGTCTGTTGGTGCAGGGCTGGTCGCGGGGTTCCCTACTGTCTCGAGGATCGCAGTATGCCTCCACCAATTCCACCTGTAACAGATTACATAATTTGATGATTACCAAATAGATTTTTAGACTAGTGCTTGAAAAAGCTACGTGTCAAGTTTGAAATTAAAACCATTATCTTCCATATAACACGTGGATTACTTTTTGCAATAGCAAGATATTGCATTAGTAAACAGGTAAACATTTTGAAAGGCAATCCATATTTTCTGCTACAGAACGTAGAAATTACATATTCACAGTGAAGGATAATTTAAAAAAATATATTAAATGCTTTTTTTGGCCACTTAGTCAGCTCACTGATTTAACCTGATTACATATATTGCATAGCTCTTCAATCTCTTGGGACCCGACGTATTTTTATAGATAAACTAGAAGTGGATTTTGACTTTAAAACTTAACTAAAAGGTAATGACTTAATTTGGTGTTCCGATATTTTGCTCGTAGTGTGAGATATATGTCAATATTCTTAAGGGGGGACATGCTCAGCGTAGGTCAAAATGGAGCTTTTGTTCTATTTTCAAAGCATGATCCTGGACATACCTTAAACGTTGTAGATAATCTCTTTATATAATTTTGAAGCGTTATTATCCTTTATATTTATTTTAAACATCTGATGACTGCATAAAGTATTTTTATTACATAAAATAGTATTCTTTTAAACCTCTCGCTCTATTCTATCTAAGAATACTATTTTATGTAATAAAAATACTGTATGCAGTCATCAAATGTTTAAAATAAATATAACGGATAATAAGGCTTCAAAATTATATTAATAGATTATCTACAACGTTTAAGGTATGTCCAGGATCATGCTTTGAAAATAGAAAAAAGCTCCATTTTTACCCACGCTGAGCACGGCCGCCCTTATATATTATGGTTTCGCTAAATAGACTGCTTCATCTACAAACTGGCCAACTCCATTTCGGCAAATTATTCAGGAAGGAGAAAAATCTTAATAATCTAACTATCGAGCAGAATTAAACAATTCCAAAAATACACTTGTAACAAATAAGCTACACTATGAATGAATACACTATTTTAGCTTCCCTTTTATAATATATAAAGATTTTTTTTTATAAAGAGCGGAGTTGTTCCATTTCCGATATTGGAAATTTGGCACCTACAGTTGGCTGTTTTGTGTGAATAACGATACCGCATTTATTTATAGGTTTTGAAGTTTGAAATTTTGTGTGAGCATAGAAAACATGCTTTATAACAAAATTTCATCATAATCTCATTTTTGGTCAAAAATGCAGTTGGCTGGTTTGCAGATTAGGCAGTCGAAATGGATGTATCTGCTACGTAAGTAATTTCAGTTGTTTTTTCTACTAATTCAATTCGTTCAAAGTCGTGTATGGTTATTTTGACCTCCAAGCTGTTATAAATATTACAAAATTAGTAAAAATATGTAATATTGTAAACGTATTTAAAGATAACGATAAAAATATGGATGTATTGTAAAGTCTATTAGGTATATTTGTTATTTTCGACCATGTCCAATCCTAGGGCCTCCACAGAGTGGACGTTTGTATCGACAGATTTTTCAGATTTTCAGAACAGACAAAGTCCATTACATACATACCATGACGAAAATACTTGTTTATTTTCAATTTTCAAACAACCTAATAAAAGCAAACATCACACAAACTCGCATATATATTAACAGGCCACGGGGCACTGAGAGTAAATCTAAAAATATTCAAACTAAGGGACGATGACTGTTGTCCATGTGATGGCAACACCTGTCAAACAGTGTATGTGACATATTATCGTTAATGACTGATCAATACTAGAAAAGCAGCGGTGGGTCCTCGGAGCTCTACACAGACAACATAATTACGATATCTACCTCCAAAAACCTTACAAAATACTAAACAACAACATAACACAAAAACACTACACAAAACACATAATTTTGGCCATTCTGGATTATAATATCAATGATACAGACTTCTAAACCTCATAATATAAAATATACTACTCGACTATTATTTTAATATCTTTCACCTAACCAAACAGTATAGGTATATAGTAAACAGTATATAGTATAGTTAAGGCTATACCTCAGCTAAGGCATGGTCTAAAAAGATCGTGACTAGGCGATGCACGGAATGCGGGTCGCGGGTGCAAATGACGGAAGCCGAACGAAATATAATTTATCATAAAATTTTAACATGCGTCCTTTTTATGTTAAGTTTATTAATATATTCATAATAATAATAGTATATTCATTGACATATTTTCTTTTTAAATACATACGTGAAGTTTTTTAGTCATCTTTACACGATTTAAGAATATTTTCATCCGACGCCATGACAAAACGAATCGACTTACAAACGCCTCGACTATCGCTCTCCGAATGACAACGCGGCCGTAATTACGTTCTACATACAGTTGAAAATTATTTGCCGTTTCACTTATGCACGCTCTTAACTATCTTTCAATCTTTTATAAATTCAAATATAATATAAAATTAACTTATTTCTACGCAATAACAGAACCACCTTGCACAAAAAGCAAAATTAATTAATTATAAATGGTAATATAATACCATTGTCATATTATTATCATACTGGACATTGGTAAGGGATATAATTAAATAACATACTCCCAATACATATATGGGTTACACTCGATTTTATCGGAGTTACTGATTGCCAAAGGACAATATTAGGGTAGGGTTAGTCAGTGCCACGCTCAATTACAAATTTCAAGCGATACAATCGGATTTGGTACTATGTTTACAATACAAAGTGATTCCCATGGACTACTGTGCATACAAATCATCAACTTTAATGAATCAACATTATCAGATTATTGCCTCTACAATCAAAGCAATGCTATATTTCATTAATAATGATTTGATTTATTGTATTTTCATGTTTCTGAAACTGCAGATGCTTTCATATGAAATGTTATGGACAATAAAAACAAGATTATTCTTCTCTCGGTAACGTCTTATACGAAATCGATGACATCTCATAAGCTCACTAACAATATATATGTGTCGCTGAGTTTCAAAACCCAATATAACACTTTTTTTTAAAAATAATTAAGATATATATATCTTTGGATTCGTTATTAAAATCTCTACTCTCTCAAATCTCGCCTCTTTCAAAATCCGCTACGATAAACTGTCATTTATGAAACATAATTAATGTGTCTATCAAATCCCGCTATAACACTACTAAAACATTCAAAAACCTTTTTAGTTCAAAAAGTTTTAATTGATTTTCTCAACATAATAAAAAATTGTAATAGCGGGTTTTGAAACTCAGCGACACATATGTCGATTAACGAGTCCAGTGAGAACCAAGCATAATCCATGACATACGAGTCGTTTTCAAATTAACACAGTCACTGCTGACTAGTTAATTACTACAACTCGGCTAGTGCTCAAGACACGCCTGTAATGTAGCAATTAGCATGATAATTAAATGTTGTGAATAGTGACACCAGACACCAACACAAGTTTTGTCATTGACAATGAATCAATCGAATGTGTGACCCATTATAAATATTTAGGTACATGGGTCAATGAGAAATGGGACCAGTCTCATGAAATAAAAACTAGAATTGAGATCGCAAGGAGCGCCTTTCTCAAAATGAGACGCCTCCTTAGCAATCGAGACCTTAACCTAGGTCTGAGACTGCGTATGGTACGTTGTTATGTTCTCTCAATTCTTTTCTATGGTATGGAAGTATGGACGCTAAACCAATAGATGTCACGGAGACTTGAAGCTTTCGAGATGTGGCTTTATAGACGCATCCTCAAAATTCCTTAGACTGACCGGGTGACAAATGTTGAAGTTCTCAATCGAATGGGGAAGGACCGAGAAGTTCTACGTAGTATCAAAACCAAGAAACTACAGTACCTCGGCCACATTATGAGAGGACAAAAGTACAGCATTCCCCAACTTGTCATTCAAGGAAAGATCAACGGTAAGCGTAGCAGAGGACGGCGCCGCATTTCGTGGCTTAAGAACCTCCGTGATTGGTACGAGTGCAGCTCCACTGAACTATTCCGGGTAGCAGACGACAAAGATAATATCGCCTTGATGGTGGCCGACCTCCACTAGGGGATGGCACAATAAGAAGAAGAAGTGAATGTACATGTATCTAATGGCAACACGCCGGCCGTGTTTTGAGCACTGACTGTGTTCATATTATTTAATTATTTATCTAAATGTTCACAGGCAGTCAGCGGTATAAGTTAGTGCTTACTCAGTGAGAAACGCTGACGGCGAAAATAAGATTGTTTATTAGATGAATTTTCTTAGCATACAAATTTCACACGAATCTAGTTACCATTTGAAAATAAGAACTTTTACCTCAGTGATATTTATTATGTTAAAATGCATATCTCACCGAAAATCATGGGATACTAAGTGTCAGCATTATTCAAACGTGAGGGGTTCAATAAATAGCCTATCACGATTGAATGAATGTCACTCAGTATCGCCGAGCCTCGGGCTAAATATTTCACTCGTTTTTTTTTCTATTGTATTATTGTATGTATGTATGTACATATTATGTAAACTGCACTTGTCAATAAAATGCCGCAAATAAATCTCGCAATCGCCATTGAACTACACACTACCAGTCTTCACCCATTACATCACATCATCATCCCCTCCACACACCTGTCACCACACTGTGGTGATAAGATTAAATTATATTAAATAAATACAAACACGTTATAAATTAATAATATGCATAATTTTGAAAACACTTCTGAGAAAATATATTATAACCAATAGACAAAATATTTTTGAAAAAAGTAAAACACCCCTCAGGAATCGAACCTGCATCTCTCGGGTACTCACTGAAGTGCTTTCCAAATGTTTTCAAAATTGTGTATGTTCAATAATTAGAATGTTGCATTCTTAAATCTTATGAATTATTCGTTGAATAAAAAAAATAGTGAATTACATATTAATCCTTTCCACGCGGACAGTACACCAGTTGTACACTAATTAATTGGCCATTCGATATAATTAGCATGTTATTTAAATGCGGTAATTAAATAGTAATTAAATGATTAAATGCTCCGCGTCGAACAAGTTTAATAAATAACGGATTATAAAAAAATACCTACTAATAAACTATTTTTTTTATTCAACGAATAATTCAAAAGTTTTAAAAATATAAAAGCTGACTGTCAAAATAACGCAATTTGTGAACCGCTTAAAAATGTA
Organism: Rhyacophila brunnea; assembly: GCF_057557595.1. NCBI lineage: Eukaryota > Metazoa > Arthropoda > Insecta > Trichoptera > Rhyacophilidae > Rhyacophila > Rhyacophila brunnea. Next base: position 37,112,275 of record NW_028232848.1, on the reverse strand, counting down.
AGAACTAGAGTCTGTCTTCTATAAGCTGGCGTGCCGGTTTCTCCCCCGCTTCAGCATCCATCTCGTTCCCTCGCATTGAAAACTAGCAACAGTTGAACGCGATGTCACAATGCTTTTTGTGAGACGTGTACGCCAGTTTATAGAATACAGAATCTAACAGTTATTTAGCCTTAATTAGATGGATGGTAAAGTATATTGAGCGTACAATTTTTTGTTTTTTAGATTTTTCTGTGTTTACAATGTTTAAAGAAATACTGAATTTTAAACTCATTAATTATGAAAAGCGATGTATATTGTATAGAGAGAAAATCATTTTTCATTCGATTTACATAGAAAAAATTCAACCCCCTTCCGGTGCAAACAAAAAAAAAAGTATCAGGGTCGCATAGCATTGTAAAGTGGTCGAAGAGAGAACGAATAAAAAGCCGAAGCAATACAAAAGGGTTGCATACAATTACACGGTAACGAAGTCGTAGAAAATCTTGAGAGAAGGTAATTTGGTTAGGCGCGGAATTTATTTTCGTACGTGGCCGTGAGATTCTGGCAGGTCGCCTTGAATAGAAATGGCTGCTATCAGGGGATAATAATAGTGAACTGAAAATTTTCCTTTGTAAAATATAAATATAGCATGTTATTATTATAAAAAAGATTGATGGCCATTACTGTTTTGAGATACAGAATAATATAGGTTTCTACAGAGTGGTTACACGTAAATTGTACATAGAACATTTCATCATGGCACAGTTTGCCATGAGCTTTCTATCAGAAAGAGATGACTATAATATACTAGATGGCAGCTTATCAGATTTCCAAGTGCAGATGAATAAGGGACGCCTAACTAAAGTTGATCGCTATCTCTCTAGTCATCATAAAACAAAGGCTTTGCTATGCGAGTAGGGAATCCAATCCCGAGCCAAAATTCTGATCCCGGGATTTCGGGATTACAATTTGACAATCCCGGGATCCCGGGACTGGTCCCGGGATTGGCATTTTTTTCCATTGTTTATATAAAAATTTTATATTTACAAATAACACTGATAAAATCGACCAAAAATAAATCTAGTATAATTCATTCTTTTTAAGAAATTTATTGTTAATATTGTATATGTTCAATCTTGGAAATACACAAGTTTAATGGAGTAAATAATATTGTAATATAAATAATAATGTGAATTTAATATGAGATTGCTGTTTCTGATAGTAAAGACATAATGAATGGATTAGCGAGATTTAAAATAGTAAAGCAAATAATCATGGCGTACTTATGGCCTTTTCGCTTCATAAATCTAATTAGTCAGCCAAATATGAAATTGCCGTAAAACGTATGATATCATGGTGGAATTACTTTGTTAAAAGTGCGAAGCATTGTTTTTTCCAATCTTTCTCATTTTTAATAATTTATGTGAAAAAATAAAATGAATCGGCTACCTACACATGGGTATAAATCAAACTTCATTCAAACTCAGTTTATTTCTAATGTAGTTATTTTTTATTAAAAGTATTATTTCCGTTATATTTTCGCTTTTATTTTATTTTCCATACAAATTGATAAAAAAAAATCAATCCCGAAATCCCGGGATTATGTTTATCAATCCCGGGATTCATAGGTATCGAAAATAGCTCGGGATCCCGGGATTGGAATCCCTATATGCGAGTATATTATTTCGCGCTTTGGAGACTTAATCAAACAATAGTTATCCCTTTAAACGTGGATGTTTACATCATCAGTAACGTAGCCATATACGATCTAGTAACACGTAAATTGTACATAAAACATTTTACCGTGGCACAGTTTGCCATGAGCTTCATCATCATCGTCAGCCTGAATCTATCCACTGCTGGATGAAGGCCTCTTCAAGCTGCTTCCACTTTTCTCGGTCCTGTGCATTGCGTTGCCACGTACTTCCGCAGAACTTTATCATTTCATTGATCCAGTGGCCTCTAGATCTATCTTGCGGACGTTTTTTACTTCTTGGATACCACTGGATGACTAGATTTGTCCAACGATTGTCTCTTCTTCGAGCTATGTGGCAAGCCCATCTCCATTCAAGGCTTTTAATAAACTCTATTACATCGCAAACCCTTATCTGCTTCCTTATCCACTCATTCCTCTTTTTGTCCTTTCGCGTTATGCCCAGCATGCACCTCTCCATATCACGTTGTGCTACTCTAAGTTTCTGGATCTCTTTTTTACTTAGGGTCCATGTTTCACACGCATATGTGATCACGGGAAGCAGTTCGAAGCGAGGTCTTTACTATACGGCCGTATATTTCCGATACAACATTTCACGGTGAAGTTTAATACGGTGAACTGCATACGTACAAGTTTCCGGACACGCTACAGAGTTGGGTTGACGTAACTGGCTTCGTTTTATGAGAGATTTTGGTATGTAAAAAAAAAATAACATGCGTATTTCATCCAGCTACAGGATTAAAATACATGCCCCACGTATGAATAGGCAGGTGTCATATCTACGTCTGGTTTGCATTCACATTACTATAATAATTAATACACAACATTATGTAAAAAAAAAAGATAATACCTACTCTATTCTTAACAGATTATGTTTCTCAAATTCACTTAGGTGTATTGTAACCATATATATACCCATAGGAAACTTTTGAACTGACGACAAATACTAGGAGTTATGATCTCTTTACGAAGTGAATGAGTGGTAAATTATAACACGTCTTATTGTTTTTTACACGTGGTAGGATCTCATCAAATTATATTAATTTATTTGAATACACAGTAGGTAAAAAATAATTCAACAGAAATTAAACAATATATATATATATATATATATAATATAGACTGAGGGTTCGGGGTTTTCATTTAATTGTTCCTAACATTTATTATGTTAATCTTACTTTTAACAATTTATTTTTAGAAGTCAAGTTAACAAAATATAGTGCAAAGCCTAATAAATCTTTCATACAAGCAAAAAAGGTTAAGCATTATTCGCCTGGACGGGCGGGCACTTTTTTTCAGACGGTGAGGGCAGAAAATTACAAATTCATAAAATCAACAAGGCCATATTTAGATCAATATAAATATTATCACAATGCACCGCCTTACTGTAATATTTAGCACTTTTTTCGGATGGTGAGAATGGTGACAAATTACAAATTCATATAATTATTATAAGTTTTATTTAGACAAATTTAATTCACAATACACCAATTTACAAGTCCTGTCGATAGATTATGGTGGTGAAATCACAAAGTTTTAACATTTGGATTTAAACAATAACTTTCTCTCCCCAAAGAGGATAACATTTTTTATCGATTTTTTTATAGAATTATTGAAATGGATCTCAGCAACTTGCTCAACCATACTCTGACTCATACACAAATTGAAAAACAGTATATTATTATGTACTTTCAAGATCCAGGATTCGAACCTGGTACCCACGACGTTATATTTCGACGCTTAAGCCGCGCGGCCATCGTGGGTGAAAATTATAAGTAGGTATATCGTTAGAATAAAAAAAAATCGGTGTGTGTGTACGTATGTACGCGCGTTAGAAGTTATACTTTTTTGGCGTAACAAAAGAAAAACAAAACTTGTGATAAACTAGATTCTTTGACTAGCTCTTAATTATCTTGTTAAATTACACACTCAAGAAAAAGGACCGCTTATTGGAACGCCGTTGGTTTATTTCTATACACTTTTACTTATATTACTAAATTATATAATGATTTCTTGTTGTTTTTATTTTTAACGTTTGACTCTGACGTTTAATCGTTTGTTTACGTAAGGAATTGCAAATGGCCGACAATAATAAAAATTAGCTGCCTAGGCAACGGAACAATTCTAAACTATAATATTATACTGTATAATTATCACGATTGCAGTATCATACTTTGGCGTAAAGGTAGTGCGTTCGGCTGATAACCGAACAATCGGTGTTTCGAATCCAATTGAGTACGTTTTTTTTCGTGTGAAAAAATTAATTATGTGTTACATGTCACACGCCAAAAATACACTCTGATCTGATTTCCCAAACGCGCCAAAAGAAGTATAACTTCAAAAATATCTTTCTTTGACATACTTTGATATACGTACAAATACTTTCAATACATTGTACCTACTTAACTAACTATTGACATGATTCGTCACCAAGTGCCTAGTCGTAGCACTTCACTGTATTCCTTCCCTAAAAAAGTACATATTATAAAATGTATAAAATAATCAAAAAAAAAAATACAGGCAAATCACGAACTGGGTCAAAGTATTTTTTAATCGATATTTGTCCAACTTACGCATATTAGAATAGAACATATTATTATTCAAAAATTATCAAAACAATATCCTACATTATTTTACTCTGCAAGTAGTATTTAAACCCTTTTGTTAGTGGGTGAAAATAGTGATCGTATCAGTCGAAATGAAACCATTCCCAGTAAACTGTTTGCAGATCATTCTTGTGATGATTCTATTACAGATCTCTTTCTCGCAGCCATGAATTAAATTAATCCGCGGATAAGTGATCCGGTTTCATCCCTATTTTAGAGGACGGGTGCAAAAAGGGTTGAATTTCCTATCTGATGCCATTAAATGAATTTGTAATGAAAATTTATTTGTATGTGAATATTCAATGGCTCCTTTTATGTGTTGCATTTAAGATGGTTCGTATTTAAGCTTAATCTCGTAGCGCTGTACGTTAGCGACAAGGTGAACCCGGGTTTGAGTTCAGAAGTAAAATATAATTCACATTTAAATTTTAAAATACTAAAATATTATAGGTATTGAATATACATAGCTTAGAATAGTGGTTCTCACGTGAAATTTAACTGTGGCCGTACAATTGACATTTACAGTTCTATAGAAACGTCTGGTGGTTGCACCAAATTTCACTTTTGTTGTGATTGAAAAAATTAAAGCTAAATTTTATTTACTAAAAAAATGGATCAATTTATTTATAGACAAGTCCATTTAATAAAAGACATTTGAATATTTTAGTACATATCTATTTAACATATATAATTTTGAAAAACACTTTCTGAGAGAGTATATTATAACCAATAGAAAAAATATTTTTTTGAAAAAAGTAAGTCACCCCGACGGGGAATCGAACCCCGTATCTCCCGGGTTTATGCCCCATCCATCGCATTTAACCAATATGCTACGGCGTGACATACTAATGGCGAAAATTTTAACTATTGGTCAATTTTAATACCTACTCATCAACGTTCTTCCAAATCAAGCTACTTCTTGATTTGGAAGACACAGAGGAAAACACTTTCTGAGAGAGTTTTTCTATTGGTTATAATATCGTCGGTGTTTTGTAAAAGGGCGAATCAACCATTTTGGCGAAATCGAGATTATAATGAAAATACAATATGTACCTTACTAGCTTTGTTGTGTAAAAACGGCGAATTTTTATCTTCACAGGAAAGTACTTAAAAACGATAATCGACTAAAATTAAATTAATTAAAATTACGAAATAAAAAGCAAATGTGACATATTAGGCCTTTTAAAATATTATATAATAATACCTATTATAATGACAGTATTCTTTCTAAGCTTTATTATAAACTTGTTAAATATTTATAATCATCTACAGGTAAAAAACAAATAAATGTCTAAAGTTTAAAACCCTCCTCCTGTAAAGTAGCATTTTGGTTAATTTGCCCTTTTTACAAAACACCGACGATATACTCTCTCAGAAAGTGTTTTTCAAAATTATATATGTTCAATAATCAGAATGATATATTCTTAAATCTTGTGAATTATTCGTTGAATAAAAGAAATAGTTAATTACATATCTATTTATTTAAAAATAATAAAAATGGAAATTTCTCAATACTCCTTTTTTCAATGCGAGCCGCATGGCTGCTTCTGAGTTTACATCTGTCAACTGGCTTAGATATTTTTTTATGAAGTGTCAAGTACACTGAATGATCTTTCACAATATACAGTAGTAGGAAAAATCGACAATATTAATAAAGCAATTGTTGCCAATTCTTTGAATTGACTTTATTCTCAGAAACGGACTATTACACATTATGGATCATTTGATCATGGAAAGAAATTTAACACAAGTCATGTGTATTCAACCAATTTCATAAATAAATTTATCTCTATAAAATATTCAAAGTTATGTATAATTTAATTGCATAATTTTAGATAATTAACAGATAGATGAGCATTTCTAACTATTATCTATTATGGCTTGGTTTTCGCAGGGTTTAATTAAATTATAAAAACTAACCAACACCACCTGTAAATTGTAGTCTTATTTCAATGAAAATAAATACGTATGACTGACAAAGTTTAGTGTGCACTATTTATGGCGGATCTTAATAGTCTACTTCCGCCCTTCATCACTGTTAAAATATTATAGTGTGTTTTATTTTCTTAATACTATGTATTTCCACCAAGAATTGACATATAAAACCATTAAATGAAATATAAAACGGTATATTTTCTGACTTTCAAGATTGTCACCGTATTATAGCATTACGTATATTACTACTAAAAAAAGAAAACTTTTACAGTAAGACCTTTTTATCTCGAGTCCAGTTTTATATGATAATGAAGAGATATGACCAGTAAATCAATGCTGCATTTAATAATACCCTGACAGTTTTTCACATAGAGCTTTACGATATGACATAATACATATTTACGATGTTACTAAGTTTCAGTAGCTACGAAGCTATAAAAAAGCGATTTTATGGGCCAGCAATTATGTGACTAGTGCCTGATCTCAATTATATTTGAAGGAATTAAGTAACTACGTGAAAATGAAATCACTTCAAATTAGAAAGAAAATCATACAATTCGCTCCAAAATTCAAATTAAAATTTCTTTATTTACATATACTTAGTGAACATGACATGAAAAACAATTAAATAGTATTAAAACAGTGAAAGTACCTATGCCGAATGAGCTAAGTAGACCCTACTATTTTAAGAATTTATAAAACAACGTCCACCAAAATTCATTTTGGCATCCAGGTTAGCGAAACTTTTTATGCACGCGTGCCAAAATTTCCCAAAGATTATTTTTTGACTGTCTGACGTGCCGATCAGTTTTCATGGGGGGAAAAATGGTTTTTAAGAATGCTATTAAAAAAATTAAAAATTACAATTGAGTTCTTGAGATTCTATCTTTCACCGTGTTTCTAGCCGAAGGCATATCTTTTATTCTTTGAATATTTTTTAACTTATTTTCAAATTTATCAAAGTCATCGTGGTCATACATTTCGGTCCACCAGTTTTGAAACTGTCAGCCAGATTTACTACTACTAGCTCCACCAAGTTTTTTTTTCCTTATTTGTACTATACCCACGACGGCCGCGCGGCTTAAGCCTTGGCCTATTGCGTCGTGGGTCTCAGGTTCGAATCCTGGGTCTGGCAAGTATACATATTGTTTTTCAATTCGTGTATGAGTCAGAGTATGGACCTAATAGGTTGAGCAAGTGGCTGACATCCATTTCTCGTAAAAACAAAATCTGTCAATACAAACCAGCACTCTGTGGAGGCCCATAATATGATCCTATTAGGATCGGATATGGTCAAAGACGTGACTCCTATTTGTAGATTTTTAGCCCATAAAGAGGAATGTGTCAAAAAATTGCTAAAAAAAGTGCCTTAATAGCCATGTCTTCATTTTGAACCGCAGGATAACATATTGGTTTGATCTTTGCTCTGAAATAACTTCAATCATATTATTTCAAAGGCATCAATAATTGTTATTTTGCGTTCTCTTCCTGTCAAGGTCCATATTCTACAAATATATGCTAATATATATATATATATCTTATACAATACGAAACAAGATATTAAAATATATCCACCGGTAAAGGGGAAATTTAGTTCACCAAATATAATAAACAGGAAGCTAGTTTCCATTCAAAACTATCCCTTACAAATACGTTTCAATTACATATATCGTATCAATGTAGTCTGAAAGTTTCTTCATATAAGCTATAAGCAAATGACAGTCGGTATAACCATTAGTCATTTCCATTATCTTGCCTCCCTTAGGCGTTATGTTCCCCTGGTAAAATATAGCTGCGGGTGCAGTGTTGAACTATGAACTTTCATGAAATTTAGAGACTTATATAATATATATTTAACTTTTTTTATCACGTTGAATATATCAATTTTGGTTATTACGGCGACATCTATTATTGCACATTGGTGCGAATCCAGTGGTTACAGGTTCAAGTACCATCGGGCGTCGTGTTTTTTCAAATAATATTTTTTAGTAAGTATATATCATAGGTGTTTTAAAATAATGTATATTCAATATAAATAATGCTACATTCTCAAATCTTGTGAATTATTCGTTGAATAAAAGAAATGTTTTATTATATTATATGGGTGTCGGTTAGCAATTAGACAATTAGGCAATATTTAATGGTACTTTAATTTAAAAAAAAACCCAAAACCGATAGTCAACGTTAACGCAGTTTGATAAGCATTTTAAGTAGGAACTATTAGTTTAATTCATCGTAATTGAGTAGGTTAACCGTAGCCGAATTGGCAAAGCATATAATCTAGTGGTTACAAGTTCAAGTCCCGTGACGTGTCGTATTTTTTTCAAAAAAGATTTTTTCTATTAGGTATAATTATCTGAGGTGTTTTCAGATTAGGTTATATTTATTATATGTAACATAGTTGGTAATCGTCAGAATTTAATACTTGGCGTAACTCAGCTAATACCAAACCAACTTTAATATCTAAGTATCAATTTTATGCACGGACTTATGTTAATAATAACCAAACATATATTTTATCTAGTAGGCAAAAAATATCAAAGTAGTGACTCTTTCCTACAAAATAATAAACAATGATATCTATGATTCAACAACACCTATAAATTAAATTAGGTATATTATGTCGAAAAACGAACCTTGTTCGATATTCAAATATAATCAAATGGGGTTTGAAATACATTCTTATATCGTCAGTGAGGTTTTGAAAAATCTTGAATTTAGTATGGAGTTATAATTAATGTTTCATTAAATTTCAACATATAAATTAATTTTCATCTATCTACTTTGTATGTTATGTTGAAATGGAAGGTATGTGAAGAAACTAGAGAACCTGTTCATTCTAGTACACGCCATTTATACCTACGCATGGTCAAAATAAGTTCTGCTGGTTACAAGAGAAGGTAACAGCGTTATCGCTCAGAAGAAATTTGAAGGACGTTCTTAGTCCTTTGCTTATTATGCGCCCGAAAGAATGCGAATACATGCCTAGTGTTGGAAGGAAGGACACTCCACCCTTACAAATAATCAATTATATTTCAGAATGTTTGGCCTAAAACATCCCTTATCTGGCACTGCATGCAACCCTCTCTTTGAACCCTTTGTCGCGTCTTAAAGCAGCTTTTAGCAAGAGGCCGCGTCACACTTCTTTGTTCCTGTCACCTTAATTTACTTCCCACACCCTCCTTGCAATGCCAATTTCCCCTCTAAGGTCCGCTCGTGAGTGTTCGTTGATTTACGACGTCATTCGTCGACTGTTAAAAATTTACATACCGGTTGTAACAAAGCATATACATCCATACAATCAATTGCATTGTTTTATAAATCACTTATACATATGAGGTTATTTTTTACGATGTACGAAACTAAAAAGTACATAATATATAATGGGATACCAACCACAGAATGGAGATTGTATTAACAGAATTTTTGTTTTTACGAGAAATGAATGTTAACCACTTGCTCAACATACTTTGTATCACATATTGAAAAACAATACGTAAATTTGCCATGAAATTATAAGCCTGACGTGAAACCGCTCGGCTGTCATACAAACTCGGGGGGTTTCTTTGTTTTTTTTGTGTAAAAAACTGGCATTTCAGTCAAATTTAAATTATCTTTAACTATTTTTATAGGAAAATCATAGGTTTCACCTTCAAGAATATTCAACATACTTGGGTTTAATTTACTAATATAGAATTCTATTAGTATTGCTAACAGTATTAACTATCCTGTAAAACATAAAAAAGAGCCCTAGAAACTTAGTGAAATACAACGGGAAATGGACAACTGGGCGCCAGGACAATTGGGCGTCACACTGTCGAAAGAAATAAATAGACGTTCGTTACGATTTTGTACAGAAAGTAGATGAGGTATTTTAATCAGTTTCTATCTACTACTTAATAGTTGTAATTCATTTTGCTCTTAACATAATATTTTTTATTGCGAATTGAGAATTATCATGCCTGAAGCTTTATATAAAAATAAAAGAACTCTTTTTTCGTTGGAACTTAAACATATACACAATTTATTAAATCATTATTTAAGTATGCATATTTAAATTGTTACCAAGTATTAAATATTAATATAATAATTTAAATATAAATAATACTATTAAATATATATTTTAAAGGTAGCTATAATTATTCATTAACGTCTACTTATTTTCGAATTACATTCTATTGCGTGGCGCTCAGTCGACCCGGCGCCGAATCGTCCTCAATACAACATGGTATAAATAGGTGACAAAAGTTAAGACGTTAGGACAAAAATGCAATAATTCTATAAGAAAACACGGAAGGGTATTCGATATAACTAGATACTGCTAATCCTCAATGGAAATGTGAAGGATCCATAAAAGACAATCACTGGATAAATTTAGTCACCCACTGGTTACCCAATAGGTAGAAAACGTCTGATATAGGCTTAGTAGCCGCTGAATCAACAAAATAGTTTAGTCCTGTAAAAGTAAGTACATGGAAATACATCATACATGGTATGCAATAAAGCGTCAATTACATTGAGCTACTTTACGAGCTGTTTGTTGGCGAATTTACTAACTGCCTGTAAAGTCACCCAGTGTAATCATCGAACAAGCTAACAAGCAGATTGTAAACACTCTACCGAGAAAAGTTGACAGCCGGCCAACTTTACACGCTACACGCTGGCGTGTGGGCCTGATGCGTCTGCGCAGTAGAGCGCAGTAGCAACCTCCCGGTAAAAAAACGAACTACGTTCTGTCAAAATAGTCGCTGGCTTGTGGCTTCTCAGCGAATGGAAAGTTTTGTGTGTCATCATCATAATTGCAGTAGCTGAATCGCCCGCTATTAAATTCGCCAACAAACAGCTCGTAAAGTAGCTCAATGTAATTGACGCTTCAATGGCGATAATGATTATAATAATCGAATGCTTGGTATATTACAATAATTGCAGAGCTCTTTATCTGACAAAATAACAATAAAAACAAGCATCAAATATCATTGAAAATACCAGGCTAACAGAATGAAAGAGGAGGTAGTGAATGCACTGTTAGGGAGGGAATATTTATGACGCCAAACAGTGGGCGGTGGAACGAAATGAAATAGATAGTAATGGCCTCGAATGACCATAAAAGATGCCAGAGATGCGCTTCTGTCCCCCTAGTGAGATTTAAGACAGATAGGCGTTCGCAAGCAAGCCTGTATGCCTAATAATAACCAACTCACTGTGCATGTATAGACTCCTAATAGATAGTCCCGATCATCTAACTACTAAATAGTACTGTGAGTAAATTCTAAATAAATATTAATATAACTTTTGCTAAATCAGCTTTCTTTTGAAATTTAATTGGCCAACATAAATTGCCTGTTTCACCGTAAGTATTGTTTTCGCGATTTTAAACAATATGCTGTTGCGATAGGCTGTTAAGATCCGCTATAAATAGTGCACATTAAACATTGTCAGTCAGACGTATTTGTTTTCATTGAAATAATACTACAATTTACAAATGGTTTGGTTAGTTTTTAAAATTCAATTGAACCCTGCGAAAACCAAGCCACAATAGATAATAGTAAAAAAAATACTCGTTTATGTATAAAATATCTAAAATTATGCAATTAAATTATCTACATAACATTTAATATTTTATAGATAGAATAATATTTTGTATCTATTATAGTTTGAATTCTAATGGATTCACTGACACGTCAGTGTGTGTTTACCTTTGTTGAGTGTACACGGCGCCTGAAGATGCCAAAAGGCGAAACCCGGGTCGCAAAAAACAACTTAAATGGAATAGTACAGAGCTTGAATCCATTAGAATTTAAATTCAAATTCCATCAAGTGCCTTCAGTCGATAGTATTAATATTATAGTTTGGTTTAGACAGGGCTTAATGAATTTAAAAAAATAACCGATAATATGTGTAATATGTATTTTTAATCCAACGACAACAAATAAGTATGAATGAAAACGTCAGCACAATTTTGGCGTATCGCTCAAAATATACCAAACCTATTATGGCTTAGTTTAGGCAGGGTTTTATTGATTTTTAAAAACTAACCAATACCATCTGTAAATTGTAGTCTTAGTTCAATAAAACAAATACGTATGACTAAGGAAGTTTAATGTGCACTATTTACGGCGGATCTTAACAGCCTATCTCCACCCTTCGCTACTGTGCGGTATACAGTATAGTTATGAAGTAATGGTTTTCTGCCAAGTTATGCTGGATGGTAGAATGTCTAATTCCGACACTACTATCGACATTTTTCAGTTTGCGTAAGTAAAATATAAAATTAATCTTTTTTGACGAACTTTTACAGAGTTATAAAAATAAACTTTTTGTTAGAAAGATGCTCAAAAGCGATACTCAATAGATGGAAAAAATTTCCGTTCAGTCTGACAAGACTTTAGACTATTTATATTTCGACTTTATCAAGTTTTCAAATATAATATCAAGTACGAAAGTTGGTAAGCTTTCATCAAACACTGATACGATATTTAAATTGTCCGCAGTGAAGCTTATAATGATTGACAAGAGATTATTGAAGAAAATACTTAGAGCAAGAAAAACATAGAATAATAATTAGTCTTTACAAGAACTTTTCCATTAAGATCGGTTTTGGGAAACCGGCCAAAGTTTTCTTAGACTCGTAGGTTAAATTAATTAAATAACCACTTATACTCCAATTCGGAATATACTAATTACATACAGTCTTAGAGAATAACTTAGAAACTATTTGTCAGTGCTCGAAATGGAGCGGAACGCACAATCGATAAAATTATAGCTCCGTCTCGTGGAATAAATAATTTGACCGTCTGAGCTGGATAGGCCATATAATAGAAAATCTAACTCACTTATTTTTATGAAAAAAAAACCACATACACTTTGATAACTTTACTATGTAAAAATCTTAAGAAAACTGTCGAGCGCTCCAGTTCGTAATTTTTTCCATTTCGAGCGCTATTTGTTCAACCCATTGGATTTATACATTGCGTCCAAACACGAGATTCAAATCAACTTCCCATATAACTGGAGGAGAGCGTTAATAAAAAAATTCGGTACTGTTCGGTTATGAGGAATACAGCGGAAAACACATTTTTAAAATAGCCGATATACTGGATTATTTGTCAGGTTAACCTAACCAAACCTAACCTAACCTACCCTAACCCAACCTAACCTAACCTAAACTAACACAAACTAACAATTAATCCAGTATATCGGGTATTTTCAAAATGTGTTTTCCGCTGTATTCCTCATAACCGAACAGTACCAAAAATTCTCCACGGTAGGCGCATTTATCTTGAGCATATCTCTCTTCAAGAAAGATTACCTATATGATTTTTCATTTTAGATTATAAATGTCGATAAACGCTCACTATGGCCTTGCGGCTTAAGCGTCGGCCTATAACGTCGTCATTCACAGGTTATAATCCTGGATCTGGAAAGTACACATATATTTTTTCAATTTGTATATGATCTAATAGCTAACATCCATTTCTCGTAAAAACAACATTTGTTAATAAAACCTCTACTCTGGGGAGACCCATATAATATTATTAAGATCGGACATGGTTAAAAAAATCGTGATTGCATTGAAACGATTTAATTATATTACATTACATTATGAGAGGACAAAATGACAGCATCCCCTTACTTATCAACCAAGAAAAGATCAACGGTGAAACCAAATTGTTTAGCGTGATAGAGTAAACATTGCCCTAATAATGATCGAACTCCATTAGGGAGAATGGCATTATATGAAAAATAATAAGTTATATTCCTACAGCGATACTGGTATAGCATCGCCCGCGTACTTGAAGATTCAGAGAGCGTCTTTCACTTGGTTGAACTATTATGCAATTGACCCTATCTTCTGCTTCGACCCTCGATGTTACCGCTGACGAGACTTTCAGTGCCCGAAAACTCTTCAGAGACCCATTTAGAGAGCTGGTTCTTTGATGTTTGTTTATTTCAGAACGGATTCAATGCATCGATAAAATCTTGAAGATAAGTGTTTATATTATGCTGTTTTTCTATAGTCACATTACTTTCTTTTAATCTCATCAAATAAACATTGCGTTAGAATTCGATTTCTAGAGTTTAATATACTTATAATTTCTTGTTTTATAAAATAATGATAAAGTCAGAAATAAATCCTTTAAGCAGTGATCCTTCAACTGCAGTTCGATGTAAGAGTTAGAATAAATGTTATATTCATCCTGCAAATCCTTTAGAGTCGAACTCACTTAAGAATTCAGAGTTGACACGAAGTCGCAAAGCTAGTCCTGGGAGATTCCGTGCAAAGCAACCAGACGAAAAACTTTTCCGACAAGTTTGTTTTTCTTTAAGTTGTCATGACATCGTACCAAGATCTAAACTAGTTATGGTTTCTGCATACCTACAAGAAACTTAACACTTAAAACTTCTTTGAATTGATCACTCTGACGAAATATATAATATCGATAATTAATGTTCTAATGAATTTAAGTTTTTTACTATTCCATTTGAGCCGTTTGTTGTGGCCCGGGTTTCGCCTTACGGGATCTTCAGGCACTATGAGCAGTCACTAATGGCAAATGCACACTGACTACGAATGTAGGATAAAGTTAGTATTTATTGTGGAAATTTCAAATTTAGGTTTTAATATTATATAAAAGTGCAATCATATATAGACATATGTCTGACACAAATGAATTGGTAAATGCGTTAATAAGGCTTAGCTTTCCTACTTCACACGCATTTTTGTTAGATTCTTAGATTTATGCTGGTCAAAAAAATGAATAAAAATATATAATAAATATTAATTGAACTGGCATTTACGTGTTAGAACTCCGTTTTAATGGTTTTGAAAAATAAGTATTTTTAATAACTTTGTTTCAAAACGAAAAATGTATTTTTTTTTGTGAAAATACTACATTTAAAAACTTCTGAGGGCATCCGAGTTGTTCTTATGAACTAATAATATCATCACATTCCTGCAGGTAGGTCCAATAACTTTATTATAATTGCATATTATGTAATTATATTGCATTTGAATTTCTTTAAAGCAGCTTGTTTATCTTGCCCACTCCATATGCAATTTTGTTAGATAAGCAGTAGTTATTAGATTTAACTGAACACAGAAAAAAATGAATGAAACCTTATCATAAGTAGACAGAGAAAATACATTTAAAAATTTCTCATGGCACCCAAGTTGTTTCGATAGGTTTTAAAACGCCTAGCAATCATTAAACAAAAATAAATTTTACAAATGATTCTTTTTGACATTAGAGAATAAATTGTTATATTATAAATATATTTATGTACCTATTCGTTTTTTAAATCTTCTACAAAATGAATGAATAGTATGCAAGTGACAGTATTTTCTACTTTCTTTTGTCTATTTTTAAATCTTATGAAAATAATGTTTTTTGAATTTGGAATGGTTACATAATATGAAGATAACTATATCGGAAAATATCCCTTACAAATTGTGCATATTATGAAATACTTCATAATAATGTTTTTTTCATATTTTGAAGTAGGATCTATTTATAAACCTAGTCGAATGAATGAATGAATGCCAATTTGATTGTATATTCAAACGAAAACCGTTGTCTATGAAAGGGTACTATATTATAAATGAATAATATAATTAAAATTAAACAGACCATAATATGGTGGGGAGATTAACAAAAGCCACCTTCAATCAACTGCAGAACTGCAGCGTACCGGTTGTTAAGAAAATGATTTGCATTTTATAAGAGAGCTTCATTTTTTTGCAATCTCAAAAAGGAATGCAGCGGCTCTTCTTGGAGATATTAAAAAAGTAAATTGGAATTTAATTGTTTCAGCGGGGAGCTTTCATGAGGGTTCAACTCTTTGTTTGGTTTTTATTGTGCTTTTTATCGAGGCATTCAGGTAATTATTTTTTGTAAAGCCGTAACAACAGAACTTTAAGTTCGTAATATTTTTTTGAGTTTATAATAGGACTTAATTAAAAAGATAAGAAAAAATTGTAAGTTATCGAGACGTCGAGCGTAAAATTGATTAAACGTATCCTTGTCTTATATTAAGATTCATATGATGTCGATTTCGCCATATAAGCAACACACTCAGATACTCAGACACTTGACCAGCACTCAGTGCGTTTATTGCCGTCTGAGTAACAATCACTATCGCAAGCGGCGATTTTCTTTGACGCAGATGGCGCAATTGATACGTCAAAAAAATCATCATTAAATAATACCGAAATCTTAAAAAGATAATATGTAGGTACCTATTCCTTCCAAACGGAGTAATCAAAATCTGTAAAACTAACATCAAAGGGGCCCATAACATAGCCACTCAAACAAATACGTACTTATACATAAAG
Source organism: Rhyacophila brunnea (assembly GCF_057557595.1). Classification (NCBI taxonomy): domain Eukaryota; kingdom Metazoa; phylum Arthropoda; class Insecta; order Trichoptera; family Rhyacophilidae; genus Rhyacophila; species Rhyacophila brunnea. The sequence goes on along the minus strand of NW_028232848.1, from coordinate 37,095,708 downwards.
AAACATACCACTTATACGATTATGACAATGTATCTACAGTGTTATCCTAAAAAATAATTGTTTTTTTAGTGAAAGGATGTGATGTATGGTTTGTATTTTATTTTGTTATCATAGAGGGTCTCAAAATCAGTCAGTGCGTTGAGCCTCCCCATCCCAAAAGCTCCCACTGAGTATAGCGGCGATTTCAACTAATTGGCCAACATTTAAGACAATAATAATATGTACTTATTTGTTGTTTTTACCATTTAGTCCAGTCTTGTTAGGTCAAAACCGTCTTACCTGGAAATAATTCGACTAAAAGGGACACATTGCACATTATATAGTGCTGCTATTGGCCAGTAAAAACATACCAAAATCAACATTCGTACAGACTGTTTTACGGCCGCCATCTTGGAAAATGACGGATGATTTTTAATTTTTCAATTATATCTCATTAATGATTAAAATTATATGTTAAAAAATACACATTTTTAATATGAATATTTTTATTTTATCGTAAAATAGAAATACATATTATAAGAAACAGATTTTAAATTTATCTATGTGACTTATATTTAAAGAAACATTTTATTTTATTTTGTATATTGATTCGATAATATACTAAATATAATATTGCCCACGATGGCCGCGCGGCTAAAGCGACAGTATATAACGTCGTGGGTCCCAGATTCGAATCCTGTATCTGGCAAGTACACAATCATATTGTTTTTCAATTTGTGTAGGTATGAGTCAGAATATAGACCTAATAGGTTGAGCAAGTAGCTAACATCCATTTTTCGTAAAAACAAAATCTGTTAATATAAAACATCCACTCTGTGGAGGCCAATGACACTGGTGGAGGCCCATATGATCTTATTAGGATCGGATATGGTAAAATATAGTCTACCATTTTATCCACCGCCTAGCTCTGTGGTTTTACATATAAAGCCCTCAAGGTGCGATTCGACGCGCACCTTTTAGGATATTCCGGATACCGTTAAGGATCCAGAGCCCACGACGACACTTCGTGGTAGTATACCTTACCAATACTTCTCTAAAATAGACCTGCATTATTTTGTTCGTTTGGATGAACACTGTTTAGTGTAATAAGTGTATTGACATGTTTAGTTCTTACCTGGTCTTGTCTCGGTGTATCAGGAAGACATACGCGCCTCTGCCTATTTCCACTTCTTCCAACTTGGTCTACGGGTAAACTGTATTCCGGCCAACACTGAAACAATAAAAAAATCATATTATTTAATTGGTTTGTAGCAGATACAAAAGAGGCATGTACATTCTTAAAAATAAACAACAATTAAATGAGCTATATTACTATTAAAAAAAAAACTATAAGTTAGTATCGAAATAAAATTTCAAGCATTATTTTAGACTTCAGCGGTCAACATTAAAAACAGATACGCCGTTGATATATATTTTACTTACTTATATTCCGTCATGCCATATTGTTTGTGTATGCGTACATGTGATAAAATAATCGTACGTTAGATCAATTCGTAATTCGCATCCGAAGAAAATGCACGAATATAATAATTTCCAGAGTATGGACCTATTAGGTTGGGCAAGTGGCTAACGTCCATTTATCGTAAAAACAAAAATATGTTAATACAACATCCACTCTGTGAAGGCCCATATTATGATCTTTTTAGGATCGGACATGGTTAAAAAAATTGAACTAAGCGTATTTTACAACGTTTTTATTAGCTCGTATTCTTGTTTGCCCAGTACAAATCTCGCAATAGATTTTTAACTAACTTCCCGACTAGCTAGACATTTGAAACTTTTAGAATATACCAGAACACGATGCCGATTCATTCTTTTAATACTTTTAGCCATCTTTAAGGCGAAGTCTTCACTGAGCCTTTTTTAAAGAGGCACCTAGCGGAAAAATACGAAGCTTGCAATTTGAGACATTTTTTTGATAATTTAAAATGTCAACTGTGTTAATGAATAAATATGTATCTGAAAACATTAAAAAGAAAAATATTTTTTATTTTAAGTCAAAGATAAACTTACAATTGTAAAAAATGTAATAAAATGTGAATTTGTTGAATCGGACCGCACCCTATTATTACATATATTTTATGGTCATATGTATTATTAAAATTTAGTTTATTAAGTTTTCTAAGCATCACTTAAGAGATTTTTGACTTAATCATAGTTTTAATATTTTTTATATCTATTTTAAAAAACATCGATTTTTATAAAAAATATAAATGTGTATAACTTGAAATCCTTTTTATTTGTATCAAATCAAGCTTCAATATTAGGACCATACATAAATAAAATTAATGGCTCAATGAAGAAGAATTGAATTCATTTTCAGTTCTGTTTTGTATGGAAAGTTATTTCAGAAAAATCCGTAAAAAGTAAAAGATTATTATTGGTTGCTAAGGAGGTGATCCTAGCAACCAAATTATTAATATATACGTGCGTTACTATGGAAATCAAAATGAAATGTCAAAATGACATTTCAGTATTCTATATTTGTTTATTTTTTATTTACTTCATATCAAGTACAAGTTTGAGCATATTGAGCATAATAATTCAACAGAAAATTTAAAAACGTTGTATATAAAAAGTTCTTTATATACAACGTTCTCTAGTAATTATTTATCGTTACTTTCATACTTTTTCGAGTGCAGGCATAGTATTTTGTGTGTTTTTTAAATACTATAAAGTTTTCTATCAAGCAAATGAAAAATATTTGTTGCTATACTTTGGCAGTCGTATTTTTTGTAAATCAGCTATTCAATTTATAAATGAATCCAAAAATCAAATATATTAACATTATAACCAAAAAAATTACATAAAAAAATACGAATATTTTTTATATTTATGATCCTCAAATAACTTGGATTGTTATAAAGTCTGCTCGGTCAAAACAATTGGAGAGTGTCGGCGCTGGATCGGCCAGGATGGAGAACATTTTTGAAGGAGGCCAAGACCCACCAAGGATTGTAGTGCCATAAATGATGATGATGTTATAAAGTTTACATCCCAAAATAGCAGTCATTATAAATAACGCAAATATTGGAGAATTTGTCATGTAATTACCACTTCAAGTAATAATTTAGTATAAATATTATATTTTCGTAAAAAATGATTTATTTTTAAATTTCATGCATTTTCAGACTTGAATAGAAAATAATTAAAATACAAATCGGTGATTTTTAAAGTATAGATGTATGAAAATACGCGATAATTATTACTTTATAAATCCATTTGGCCGTAAATTCATTATTCTCCCCCGTGTTTCCACAAGAATTCCAAATAGAACTGGTAAATTTATAGACATTGGAGCCATTCATCCAGCTTTGGCCAGTGTTGGGGTTAAACGATTAACTTTATGAGATGTGGTTCCATAAATTTCAATAGATTTTACAAATAATAATAATTTTCACACTACTCTGTTTTGGCGGACGAAGCTCGGCCGAAACTTTGTGAAGTTTGGTGTATATAATGTTCAATGTTGTATATACTATTATAGTCGTGTCTCTGTCTATATAATAGTCAATGAATATGTCGATTGTGAGTAGACATGAAAGTTTTAACTGGGTTTGGCACATTTCATAAAATCAAATTTCGAACAAATTTCGTAAAAAGTTAACAGAGTACTTTACGGTAGATTTAGAGTTTTATTGATGGAATATTCCGTGTATGGCGTGAATATGTTGATAAGTCTAAAAACATAAATTATCAGTGCAGCTATTTGTAAGGTTAGTTTTATGTGGTAAATCAAAAATTTATTTAAATTAAATATTAGTTTGTTGAGAATTTACAAACGTTTTTCTAAAATTTAAAAACATCCAAAAACATAATATAATCTAATATACCATAGAAAACCAAACGTATAAATAGTTTCCCTGAGAATTGATGTTGTTAGACTTATCAACATATTCACGCCATACACGGAATTATTTGTATGTTTTTTTATAGAAATCCAGTTCGGGAGAAAAATACAAATAATTTTCACTGGAGAAGTGAAACTTCTTTCAAAGAGGCTAGTAAAATTAACCGCGATGGCTGAGCAGTAAGCAGTAATGTGTCGGCTTTTAAAGTCATGGGTCTCGGGTTGGAATCTCGGTTCTAGCAAATTTTGGCTTAAAGTGAGTATATGGAATATGGATAGCAAGTGGCTGACATCCATTTCTCGTAAAAACAAAAATCTGTTCAAATAACTCCGTTTAGGATCGTACATGTTCTAAATAATTTTTTAAACATTTTTATAGGTGTTGATTTTACATTTCTATAATATAATCTTAAATAAACAAATATCATCTGAATTATAATAAGATTATTGACAATCATATTATTTAAAATTATTACACTTAACTGTTCAACTTATTCTATCATTTCCAATCAAATCACCAAACATATTTGTAATTTTGAACAATCACAAACACCCAGGCTTTGAGAAAATCACATAAATATTGTGTCCTGACCGGGAATCGAGCCCAGAACTCTCGGGTAGAAGGCAAGCGCTTTACACACTGCACCACGAGAGCCGCCTACATTAAATATTACATGATATTCATGTAGGTACACAAGCTTAATAAGTTCTTGTGGGTTAGAAGTCTTTTTATAGAGTTTTCTTGACTAAAAAAATTAAAAACCTGATAATTGTAAAGTAGCATTTCCGTTAGATTGACAATACTGAGAGATTCAATTTCACTTGGTTGCCAATCGAAAGGTTAGTGGTTCGATTAATTGGTGTCCGAAAAACCATACTGAAATTCAAATAAATTCCGGATTATTGCAAGAAAATGTCATTATTTTACTACATATTGTATCATACAGATGATACCAGGGTAGCATTACAACTATTAGATCAACATATAAATGTTTCGGAGTTCGATTTTTGAATTTTGCTCAATACAGTATAAAATCACTGAATGCTATTTATTCACATATACTCAATGACCATATACTTATCTATATTATACAATGTAAAAATAATATGTAACTTTGTAATTAATTTATGATATTGAAAATCAATGATAAAATAATTGAATGTACATAATTTTTGAAAAAACTTAAAATATACGAGAAAATATATTATAACTATTAGAAAAATCTTTTTGAGAAAAGTAAGACACCGCGCAGGAATCGAACCTGCATCTCTCGGGTTTTGCGCCCACGCACATAGACCACTATGTTAAAAGAACCATACTTAATTATGACAAATTTTAACTAATGGCTCTTATAATAGTCTCTGAAGCGTTTTATAAATTGAGTTACTATTGGCTGTCGGTTTTTGTATTTTAAATCAAAGTAGGTATTAGGTACTTTAATTACTAACCGAAGTCATTGATCACTCCAAGATGTTTTAGTGTTCTAGCTTCTTTGAACTTGGAAATAATTTTTAATTAACTGCTTTTTTTATTCAACGAATAATTCGCAAGATTTAAGAATGTAACATTCTAGTTATTGAATATTAATTTAATATTAATTTTTCAAAAAGATTTTTTTCTATTGGTTTTAATAAATATTTTGTGTTGATGTTTTCAAAAATGATGAAGTATATTCAATAATTAGGATGTTACATTCTTAAATCTTGTAAATTATTCGTTGAATAAAAAAAGTAATTAATTATTTGACAAATCTTTAGTTAAAACTCCAGCGATATTTTTTATATCTTGAGGAAGCCAAGCTGAAAATCCGTAAAATCCCCGCATTATCACGAGAGAAATCTCATTCTTTCACCACTGAATTCATAACCGAATACCGGGGACGCATCAATGTGGAGGAGGTAAATATTTTCATACTAAGCCCGGCGATGTAAGCGCGCCGCGGGCGGTAGAGGGATCCGTAAGGCGGCCGAGTTCCATTGTGAGGAATACTTGGACCGCGTTGCCTTGCTCAAATATTGCCATTCAAAAAACCCAGAATAATACCGCAATTTATTTTGGGATTCCGTCCTCGAACGGAATCGTAATATTATTGAAATTTTCAAGGTTTATTTCTGTATGAAAATAATAATAAGTATAAGATGCTGAAGAAAATTTTCTCTACTAGGCAGAGCCTAAATAATAAATATTAAAGATGAAAAACAACTCATTGACTAACGTTTAAACGAGTAGAAATCTACATTCATCTTTGATCATCTTTGACAGCAAATTATTAAATATATTCATCAGTGCAGTATCACTACTCACTAGATCAATATTTGCGCATTTTTAATGTTAAAACTTATATTGTTGTTTTTATTTAATAAAACGCAATTTTTATGTAGTACTTATTCCACTTTTAATCAAGAGATTAGGACCGGTTTCGTCCGCCTCAGAGGGACATTTTCAACTAATTACTAACTAAGTGGAATAAGTACTACATAAAAATTGCGTTTTATTAAATAAAAACAACAATACAATGCAGTTCCACAATGAATTGACAGTTAACAAAATAAAAGAAGTTAAAACTTATATTCTAATAGATTTAAGATTTGTACTATTCCATTTGAGTAATTTTTTGCGACACGGGTTTCGCCTTTCGGCATCTTCAGGCACTGTGTACACTTCCCAAAAGGCAAACACACAATGACAACGAACACTATTCTGCCCTTCTAAGGAAGAAGGCAGTAACTGAATCTCACACACCTTCGAGATAAATGACATAATGTGTTTTTTCATACTGTGAATTAATAAAAAACGGTGATAATTTTTATTAGTAGGATGTTAAAATACAAATAAAGTAATAATAAACAAGCAGTAACTGCAATAAATAGGTGCAATTACTGGCTTTTTGCTAAAAAAATTGTATTATTTTAGAAAATGTCCATTTTTTCACTAAGGTATTTTAGTGATAATACTGATTTTAAAGTGAACAGAATACATAGCTTTCAAAATTACCTAACGGATGGCATTCATTACTCAATTTCACAATTTTTGCGAGTTACAGCCTTCTTCCTTGGAAGGGCAGTATTAACTCTAACTTATATAACAAAATAATTTAATAAAGTAGGTAAAAACTTAAGTAATTCAACAAAAGCGACGTTTACTGATGATGTTCGTAAGTTCTTTAAAATGTCTATAATATAGGATTATATAATCCACTTGTTATTACCAATTCATTAAGTTACTGAATCCGAGTAATTTTAACTTGAAATGTCATTATATTATGATTATATGTGAATTACTTCGTCAATTTTACTAATTATTATCTATCAAGATTAATTATTGCTTCTCAATTTGGAAAATAATCGTAATTATACATGTCTATCACCCACGGTGGCCGCGCAGCTTAAGCGTTGGACTACGCTGTGGGTCCCAGGTTCGAATCCTGGGTCTGGCAAGTACACATATTGTTTTTCAATTTGTGTGTGAGTCAGGGTATGGACCCAATAGGTTGAGCAAGTGGCTGACATCCATTTCTCGTAAAAAACAAAATGTGTTAATACAAACCTCTACTCTGTGGAGGCCCATATGTTCCTATTAGGATCGGACATGGTCGGAAATAGAAATAGAAAAAATACATGTATTATGAAAGTTTACAGATTAAGTAGACCGTCTTGTTTTATGTCTGCTACTTTGCCGTTATACATCAGCCGGATTCACTATACCGGTGAAATTGTTGTACCATACGTAAAAAAAATCAGATTGAATATACTCATATTGTAATCATTGATTACAATATGATTAGGGAGCGGATTTATATGCAACAAAAGACATGATTATATGCATGCACATATGCACTTAAAATCATTAAAATATGCACTAAAACCAAAGAAATATGCAGTTAAAAATTGTAAATAGGTACCCACTTCACCCAATATTACTGATAAAAAATCGAATAACAAATTAATAATCTCAATCAATAGGTATAATACATTAACAAAAAACACAAATAATCAATTTTATACAAGTTAATCAATTACAATTTTCAAAATAGTTTGTTTACAAGTACAAATAATTAAATAAGAAATCCAATGTACCTAAACTATACACAACTTTAAAAAACAAAAACGACACACTTAACTAGGTTGGTACTACTAAATACTAAATATTATTGACTGTTTTTTTTTCTCCGAAAAAAAGTTACAATATTGTGCTCTGGCATTAAAATTTTCCGCATATCTGTCAGTATTTTGTTATATGCGGAAAACGACCTCTCAACGTCCACAGAGGTGATTGCGCAAAATTTAAATAAAGGTGCCCGAGTTTTTCTGATAAATCCACAGCTCGGGGATGCCATTAAAAAATGCAAGTGCATCTAAACTATCTACCTACCTAATTTAGTAATATTTCGATAAAATAATTTAAAAAAATAAAATTATAAATGCAAAAGCCTTAAAATATGCATTTATTTATGAAATATGCTCTAACGTCTCAAATATGCATTTATATGCGCAATAAAATTTTATTTTTGGATTCTGCGTCTTTCAAAACGGATTTCTGTACAACTCTCATAGCTGTGCATACACCCTAACAAAACATGCACTAGCATATAAATCCGGACCCTAGTAATCAAAAACAAGGGAATGGCTTCATAGAAGATAACATATGACTAATGACCACTAACTTGCACATTAAAAACTCAATGATAATACATAATGAAATTGGGTCCACGTTATTGATATTTTGTTGTTTATTTCAATCACGATTAGGTACATGGAGCTTCTGCAATGGCCTATTTTTAATTAAAATCTACAATTCACTTTACTTAAGTGAACACTTTTATATATATACCAATATAAAATACTAAATACAGTTTCTTTACGGTTGCGAAACTAAAAAGATACACAGAGGTTTCTAATTCTCTGAGCAAATCGTGGGGACTTTTCTGATAACGATCGACCGGCAAAATAAATACCCGGACGTCATTAATTAACCCGACGCGAGACAATGGATCCGGCTAACAGAAGTTACGATTGGCATTTTCCACTATTCTCTGTCTCCCACACAGCTTTGGATTAAAAGCAATGTTGGTACGTTAAACACCTTTCTTGTATTATGGTACCCTAATCAAAAGAGATCACATGTCAAAGGACGTAGTAATATCAATTCGCTGATTAGTTTTGAGTATTAGATGAAAATTATATACATAAATCGATTAAAAAAATGATACAATGCCTAGACAAAAAGTATTATATAAAAATATTTTAATTGTTGTTACTTTGACACTGTAAGGGTGAAAATGTCTTGTATCCACACAAAATGACCATTTGATTAGACAAGAATGATTATGTAAATTGTATTAAGTCAACAAACTGGATTATTAATTGATAGATATTTTAATTTTCCAACCATTATGGAAGTCGCCTATCAAAATAGCTATAGACAGCGTATTATTTTTCATACTAACTCAATTAATGATATACTTTCGTACTTTAATAACTCTCCATTTTCCAATTTAAGCATATTATAATATAGTTATTACATTTGAAATGTTTATGGTGTTAATGTAAATGAAGAATAATAAATCGCTTCCTGATTTCCAGGTTGTTCTATTTCACATTTTTAAGAAAAATGACTTTTTAATGCCATTTTGTTCTATTTCCAGAACTCTGTTTAACCCATTAGTCAGAATATAAAAATTATGAACGCATTTGTCGATAATCTCGAAAATAAGTTATTCTTTTATATGCAGAACACAGTTTTTAATATATATAGGTTGTGCAATTATTTCAATGTGAACTATCAAATTGCTCTCCTGAGAATTTTACAGAAATGACATAGAACAACCTGGGAATCAGACAGCGAAATGTCGTTATTTTTTTTACACAATGAATATCTTCAGACGTAGTTTAACTATCTCAGCTTAGGTTTCCAAAACCACCTTTCCAAAACTGGCTTACGGGCCCTTTTAATTAATTTTGTAATTAACGTGTTAATTTGCATTTGAAAAGTAATTAGCAAAAACACAATTTTGTGCGGCCCGTAAGCTATGGGTTAAGTCACCTTACCAGGAGCAGGTTGTATTTTTCTTCAATGTTTTAAAAACGATTCATTAAATGCTGCCAGCGCAGAAAATTTAATATTTTTACCTATTGACTATTTTTTCCCTTATGTATGGAATAAAAATGTATTTAGATACCTTCTGGCACCATCTATAAATTGTGATAGAAATATTATTAGTTTGATTAAAATTATAACGTTAGTAGTCTTTCCTAAGCGAAATTTAAAATACTTAAGGGGGGACATGCTCGTCGAAGGTCAAAATTGAGTTTTTATTGTATTTTCAAACCATGATCCTGGACACTCCTTAAACGTTATAGATAATCTACTTATATAATTTTGAAGCCTTATTATCCTTTATAGTTATTTTAAACATTTGATGACTGCATAAAGTATTTTTGTTACATAAAATAGTATTCTTTTAAACCTCTCGCTCTAATGTTTTAGAATATAGTCATATTTCGGTACATAACTGTGCAGTGGTGTTAAGATTTTTTACATTTATTAATTTTTAAACGCATTTATAAAACCATTAGTATAATTTATGACGAGATAATTTTTGTAAAATATTCACGATAAAAAATTATATTGATAATCTCTGTGATCCCAAATTTGACAAGAATTAGGCATTTTATTATTCAAAAAATCGGCAAGATTAACACATTTGAAGATGATTTTAAAGATACTTATTATAAGCTATGTCTTTGACCATTCAAGTGTGATAAACATCTTATGAATAATGGTTGCTTTATAATAATTATTGACCTAAGAATAAGGTAGTGTTTTTTTGAAATACGCCATTTCTTTTGGCATTCCCCAGTAGTTAAGCTACAAGATACGGCCGTAGCCATAAATTGACAAACTATAATTAAAATAGGGAGTAAAATTATGTTAACGCGCGTGTTTGAACATGTTCCTAACCGATTTTTTTTTATTTTTTTTTAAACGGTACATGTTCAAACACGCGCGTCAATATCATTTTACTCCCTACTTCAATTATAGTTTGTCAATTTATGGCTACGGCCGTATGTTGTAGCTTAACCACTGGGGAATGCCAAAAGAAATGGCGTATTTCAAAAAAACACTACCTTATTCTTAGGTCAATAATTATTATAAAGCAATCATTATTCATAAAATCTTTATCACACTTGAATGGTCAAAGACATAGCTTATAATAAGTATCTTTAGAATCATCTTCAAATGTGTTAATCTTGCCGATTTTTTGAATAATAAAATGCCTAATTCTTGTCAAATTTGGGATCACAAAGATTATCAATATAATTTTTTATCGTGAATATTTTACAAAAATTATCTCATAATAAATTATACTAATAGTTTTATAAATGCGTTTAAAAATTAATAAATGTAAAAAATCTTAACACCACTGCACAGTTATGTACCGAAATGTGACTATATTCAAAAATATTAGAGCGAGAGGTTTAAAAGAATACTATTTTATGTAACAAAAATACTTTATGCAGTCATCAAATGTTTAAAATAAATATGAGGGATGATAAGGCTTCAAAATTATATAAATAGATTATCTACAACGTTTAAGGAGTGTCCAGGATCATGTTTTTAAAATACAATAAAAACTCAATTTTGACATACGACTAGCACGTGGGCCGTTAAGATAGCGTAATTATTAGCAATAATGTACCTATATATATATATATATATATATATATATATATATATATATATATATATATACCATAGACGGATCCGTATCTTGAATGATAAGAGAACTCAGCAAAAGAGTGAATATTTGAGTTGAAATTCCACATGGTCTAAAGGATTATTTATAATACGTATGTTTCTGAGGTTTTTCAAAACAAGAATTCACTTTATACAATAATGATTCAACAATTTTTTTTTTGAAATATGTGACCCTTTGAATTTTTAAACTATTTTCTTTTAATAAAGAAGCATTCACTATTACTCTGAGGTCAATGAATATCTACTAACTCACATTATTTGATCCTTCATATAATAATACAATAGCCTATAAATTTCACAAAGGTCAAACTATTACATTTAAAATATTCCCGAATGCTGCCTTCCTATAAACGTCGATTCATCCCTTGACCACACCACCCAGTAAAACGATTAACAACTTAGCTATCAATAACGCTAGCCACCCTTTCTGGTCCTCCGATGGCATTCCTGGAGGTCATCTGCTGCCAGACTGTGGGCAATTATTCGCCGGACAACCGCACGGTGGACAGACGCTGGTAGTCTGGGTACTTGAGTAGGAAACCAACGTACATACTATAGCTTTACATATTGGTTAGTTTAAACTTCCTCGAAATACCTGTAGATATATAATTGTATGTGAGATGAAAGGGAGTGTCTATAGGGAAGTATTTTGAAAATAATGTTTACAATAATCAGACGCTGAAGATTAAATGATTACAAGTGACATTAATTAAAAAATATATTTACGATTAGTATTCACATTATAAAATACCTATTTATTTATATTATATGAAACTGGATTCAAACATGAAAAGTATTTGTAAGCATTTTAGTCTTTATATTTGATTAAAATCCATTGAATTACGTGTGTAAAATGTGTTTTTGATTTTTTTTGGCCTGATTTGACCTTCTGAAAATACTACTGTCGTATTCTACATGTGGTATTCTTTTTTGATATAGGATGTGTATTGCAGATGGGATACGGTAGTAGTTGTTCATGATGATAGAGGAGGCGACATTTTATTTACTGTTTCCAATAACTACAATGGTACAATCTATCCAATATAATAAATATAACGTTAGTTCGGTGCGATGTGTCTTTGACGGAAACTTGTAATCGAGTGAGATGTCCAATCGGTTCTGATCCGCTATTTATACATAATATTTACACTATGAATTAATATTTTGAAATTATGACGAAATATTATTAATTCGTAATGTTATGCAATTGCAGATCCGCTATCTCATAACATTACGAAATAATATTATATATAGGTACTCTGACTGATTGTACGTGAAAAATGAATGTTTAATAAATAATATTATAATTATTAAGATCTGGGAATCCGATGACAGCCACAATACAAACATTAATAAACACTAACAAATCCAACTGGCAATGACCAGCTGTCTTTGCTAGATATTAGATTAAGATTGGTGTCCTAACCACATAGTGGTGGACTTTAATATACTAATGAAATAAATCTAATAATAATGATACATTTTCACTAGGCTTGGGGTGCTTGATTACTCACCGTAATAGGTATTAAAGATGGCAGCATATTTTTATTTAGTGTTGACTTTTGCTCTATAGTTTGACATTATTTTCCTTCTGATATGTCACTTTCGCGAAGATAGTTTTATTTTTCGCTTTTTTTATTGTTGTGGTAAAAAATTTTCATTTTGTTTTTCGACTGAACGATACGCTAATGGATTGGTCAAATGGCTAAAAACTGTTTCTTGTATACAGTTTTTAAAATATAATTATGTGGGGAAGCGGGATCATAAGGTTGCTATTAGAGCGAAAATTTTGATTTAAAAAAAACAGCAATCGCCCTAGTGAATAAATCTAAAAAGGGAAATGAAAATGCTATCGGGACAATATCATTGTTATTAAATAGAATTTTATATTACATAATGATTAATTCAGTTTTAAGCAATCTTGACATTAAATACGGTTCATGCCCCAGGATTATCTTAAAGATGCTTAGTTGGCAAGCATATGATACTACTCGTATATATTCTCATCTATCACTTTTTAATGAATGTGAATAAAAAGTAAGCAAAAAGTAACATTGCCAAAAGGAAGAATAACCATCTGTTTTATATGGAAGTATGTAATACAAATAATATGACAAAAACACGTAATGTGTATATAATGTTATTTCCTATATTAAACGTGACATTATTTTATTGATAGTAGTATTAAAATTATCTATTGTTATTAGTAATGAATATAATATTATAATGTAGTAGGTATATTGATATTAAAAAAAATGTTTTAATTGATTATTTATACTAATATACATTACTTGCAACATTTGTCGATATTTTCTCCGATTTCCGCAAATTCTAAATTTAAAAGTAAACTGACACAAGAAAATAATAAAAGAATTCTTTATAATCAAATCGCAAAAGAAAACAAATGACAATAATTGTCATGTTAGTTTACCAGATACAATAAGTACAATTGACGTATTTTCAGATTATATTTTTGTAGTAATTAGTGAGGAAATATGCATTTATTTCTTGTTTAAACTCATACGTACAAATAATAATTGTGATATATCAAGTTTATAGAAAGTAATAAACTACATTAAAATTAATTTGTGGCACGGTGGATGGAAATATATGAAAACGTATGGTGTTGTTGAAATATATATATATTTATATATATATATAATGTTTAATGATTATGTAATTTTTTAAAAAGATTGTGCTCGATTCAAATTGAAGTAATTTCGGGACTGAAAAATCGAAGCGAAATTAAACTGTGATTATATTGAGATGCACGTCGCGTACTATCACGTGACGTCACAGTAAGCTGACGTTACGGGGGAAAAGTGTGTAATGTCGTTTGTCTTGGTGTTTAAAATGTTATCAGACTGATGCTCTCATCCCGTAGCACATTTTGAACGTTTAAACCAAGTTTGTCAGTTAGCAAAATTTACAGAAGTCACCAGAACAACAATAAGGTCACCTCACGTTGAACTGCACTGCATCGATACCTGCATGACTCAATGAAAGTTTTTTTCTACATCCCTACACATTTTCGACTCATGTGAAAATTGCGTGTTTTTTGTTTTTAGCGATTAGCATTTGTATTTGTAGTTTCTAGAAGATTTTTTTTTATTATCTATGATCTGCAGGTTGGATTATATTCAAAATAATATTATATATTGATGTAGTATCGTAGTAATAAAGCAATTTTAACGTACGCACACGTAGAAACTGAAATTGGCATGGCTAATGAATAATAATTCAAAATACTAATACATTAAGCCGTGTCCACATTGGCAACAATTTGCTGGCAACATCATTAAATTTCGATTAAAACAATTGTTGGTCAAACAAATTTTGATAATTATCATGAAATTTAATTAGGTTACCACCAAATTGTTGCCAGTTGGACACGGCATTAGAGTTGGCACTATCCATCATTGAATTTACAAAGACGGTGATCGTTCAAAATATTCTGCAAAATGACGAAACCTTTGACTAAATTTGTCGCTGTGACAGTACGCGACGTGAAGTAACTCAATATAATCACAACTGGCGTTCAAATCAGGTATCAGTGTGTTACCCAATAGATCTTATCGTATTAATAGTATTATATGAATATCTGTAAATACCACACAATGACACCTTATTGACAATGACAACATATTGTTTTTCAATTTGTGTGTGTCAGGGTATGGACCTAATAGGTTGCGCAAGTGGCTGACATCCATTTCTCGTAAAAAACAAAAATCTGTCAATACAAACCTCCACTCTGTGGAGGCCCATATGATCCTATCAGGATCGGACATGGTCGGAAAAAAAATCTGTAAATACTATTTATTGAAATATTAATAATGGATTGTTTAAACATGTCTCATTTACAGAAATTTCTTAAAATCCCGCATACTGCAAAATATAATATCATTTCTACATCAACTATAATATTTAATTAGCTGGGTTAATAAGTTGATATTATATTGTTTTATGTTTAATTTATAGCAACCCTAGCCGGCAGTATCCAAATAATAATAATAATATGTGAATCCTGTTAGAGAAGAGGGGTAAATTCACATTCCATAGAGCCTGTCTGATGCAATACCAGATACCACGAAATTCAGGATATTTAAG
Source organism: Rhyacophila brunnea (assembly GCF_057557595.1). Classification (NCBI taxonomy): domain Eukaryota; kingdom Metazoa; phylum Arthropoda; class Insecta; order Trichoptera; family Rhyacophilidae; genus Rhyacophila; species Rhyacophila brunnea. Next base: position 37,079,992 of record NW_028232848.1, on the reverse strand, counting down.
ATAATATGTGAACAAAACACTTCACGGAAACATAACTGAAAATAATTATATTATATAACTATCAAAACTGACGCATACAAAATATAATAACTATTATTGATTTAAATTTAAACATACCATTGTATTTATTACATATAAATTCCAATGTAATATTACGATACGTATTTAAAAAATATATCTTTTTCATTTTTAAAATGAAAATAACTTTTTAAATAGCGCGTAAAATAACACAGTATTGTGGATATTTATTTATGTACGAATACAATTAATATTTATTGCCTTCATTGTAAAATGTTTTTGATTGGCATTGGTATGGCAGATTCAATTAATATTTTATTTATTCATATTTTTTTATGGTATTAATAAATTCATGTGAGATACCTATTTAGAAGATTGAAAAAATAGATACATATCATCATCATCGGCCTGAATCTATCCACTGCTGGATGAAGGCCTTTCCAAGCTGATTCCACTTCTCTCGGTCCTGTCCGTTGCGTTGCCACGTACTTCCGCAGAACTTATTCATTTTATCGAACCAGCGGCCTCTACGTCTACCTTGCGGACGTTTTATACCTCTTAGGTACCACTGGATGAATGTCCAACGATTATCCTTTCTTTGAGATATGTGTCCAGTCTATTTCTATTTGAGGTTTTTAGCGAACTCTAACACATCGTAAACCCTTGTCTGTTTCATATTCCTGTTTTTTTCTTTTCGCGTTGTACCCAGCATACACCTCTCCATACCACGTTGTGCTACTCTAAGTTTTTGGATCTCTCTTTTACTTACGGTGAGACTTGTAGTTTTGGGTGGCCTCCAGGGAAGGTGAATCAGACGAAAAGCGTCTGCGCGCTGGAGCGACCAAGTGAAAGAGCTGACTGGGGCACCATTCATTCTGCCCTGAGAGAAGCGGAAGATCGAGAAGGATGGAAAGTCTTGGGCACTCATAGGATGGCAAAATTAAAAAGTGGTCACGATCCTCAACCATGAGTGTACGACCAAGAAGAAGATATATATATAATACGATTTTACGATATACAATATGGCTTAAACTCTTCATATAGGTAATTTCATCATGTATTTTTTCACGACTGTTCCACAGTTGCTATATTTTAATTATCTCTGTCAAATAAACACATCTTTTCTATGACACACTTGTATGTAAAGGTTATTATATAAACAGTTTTTGTAGACATGATAAACGAGTTCTTATCTTTGTAATATATTATAATAAAGGGATATCACGTTCTCTTGTTATAAACTACTATCAGGCAGCCCGTTCCAAGCATATGGCGCCCTGTTCCTCATACCATCATACGGGCACTTTGTCATAATATTGTGCTGACCATTGATATTGAATCTTTTAAAGCAACCTTCAAATAACTTAGGTAACTTACTTATCTTTTATATTTTTTAAATTATTTTCTTTAAGAATATTCTTTTCACTTTCTTGAAAATCGAAGATGATTTATCTCTTAAACAATTTCGCCATGACTAAAATAAGCTAATACATTATATCAAATTCAAATTTAGTAAAAAATGAGACATTTTTCGATCACAATGCACACACACTAATGGCAAATTCATAATTAGCATCTATATATCAAATTAATGTGTTAAAAATCGCGATAACAAATATAATATATGTACTCTAATGGATTTAAGTTTTGTACTATTCCATTTGAGTCGTTTTTTTTTTGCAACCAGGGTTTCGCCTTTCGGCATCTTCAGGCACTATGTATACTCACCAAAAGGCAAATACACACTGAAAATGAATAAGTTAACTCTAACTTATATAACAAATTAAAGTTTTTACCTATTTTTTTATATTAATTTGTTATATAGTTAACTGTATTCGCCTTTTGATGAGTGCACATAGTGCCTGAAGATGCCGAAAGGCGAAACCCGGGTTGCAAAAAAACTACTCAAATGGAATAGTATAAAACTTAAATCTATTAGAATGTAAATTTAAATTCAAATCAAGTACCTTCGGTCGATAGTATTAATACTATTAATATTACAATATACGTATACTTCCAACCAAGCATATTGTTTACATAATATAATTATTCTATTTTAATGACTAACTAACTACCATGGATCATAATGTTATAATATGTATTTGTGTTTTATATAATGTATTGTCATTCATCAGTCACATATCTTATAACCTATTGTTCATGTAGTTTTCAATACTGTATATGTAAAGTTTAGGTAATTATGACTAATGATAAATTTCATACGGTTGTTGGAAGTATTAAAAGTGTTATAAATAGTATGTTAATGTATGATATTACCAAATATCTACTTAGCAACAACATTCCTACGACCTTTTAATGTATTAATTTGATATATAAACGACAATTAACTGCATTAGGTGTCAGTTATGCATTTTCCATCCATGAATGTGCGTAGAAGCTGAAATTTTGAAACAAACACAAAATCCGGATCGCAAAAATGACTCTATAAAATCAATTACAATATCTATTAACATTCTATCAGACGATAATATTATTTTTCGATGCACATCTACAATTATTTTTACTATTTAATATTTATAATTCATGTAACTTTTCCAAGTATATGTCTAAAAATCATGACCGTTTTCAGAAACTGACGTCGGAGTATACCCTGGAAATATTCCGTCCCACCGGTTGTCACCGATTGAAAATAAACGTCACTGCATAATTGAACAGTTTAAATTTGGTGTAACTGTTAATTTGAATCCAGTGTACCTAGCGTATAGATTCGAATATTAACTACATGTTTTGTATCATAAGTGCAATTTAAATAACAGATTCGAAAACGCATTGGACCTACATGGGTTCCGACATGTGTATCCTTTTTTCCCCTAGTATCTTAGTTTTATCAAATTTAACTTTTTTTAAATTGTGCACCGAGCTCACTCCTCGAGTGGATGAATCCCCAGGCTATTAGTGAAGAATAAATGCTGCCTTTTACGCAAATTTGTGTTTTTACTCTACCTGTCCCCGTAATCCCCACTTAGATTCATATCACCGGGTCGTTTCCTTATGGTTCAAAAACATGAAATAAATTCTCATAATCCTCCTTCTTGCTCAAATTCCATGAAAAATGAGGGAAGGTAAGTTATAAAATTTAAGGTAACACAATGAAAATGTATATACTTATTTGTTATTTAACGAAAGATTTGAGAATCTAAAAATTTTTATTGAACATATAGATATAATTTGAAAATACCTCCAGAGATACGCATATTTAATTACTTATTGGAGAAATCCTGACACTGGCTAGTAATCAAGGTATGTACCTATTATTAGTATATAATGTTTGAGGCTTTCACGGTTGTTTTTTTATCGTAGCAGATTTTTGGGTTTCCACCGTGTGTCCTTCTTCCTTCTTTACTCGACGTTTCGGGCTCGTTGCAGAGGCCATTATGAAGAGATGACATGTTTTATGATTAAAATGTAGTGAAGGTATATGAATGTAAACATTGCTCTAAGAATGTGAAAAGAAATCCGATTAGCTAAGAGCAAACGTTGCTCAGAGTAATATGTCAATCGTTACGACCAGAGATACCGGCTCGAATATTGGATTTTGCTGATAGTGCCGGAAGCCATGACGTTTTTAACCGTAATCCATCATCCCTATTCATATTTTCAGGGTTTCTATGGATTTCAATGGCCTCCGAAACGTCGAGTAAAGAAGGAAGAAGGACACACGGTGGAAACCCAAAAATCTACTACTATTATTGGTACTTTGATTAAAGCCTCAAAAATATGAGCAAAATTTATATAGCGTTTAAGTTGCATGACTATCAGTTAATTTAATCGTAATTAGGTATGTCGTAGGTGGATTAATTGGTAAAGCACATTGGCCGGAATTTGATGGATGCAGATTCAAGTCTTGTCTGTTGTCTTTAAATTTTATTCTGATAGGTGAAGTTTTCTGAAAATAGTATTAGTAAAATGAATAACAAACAAATCTTTCATTAACTTTTGAAATTACATCAGCATTTACATGATAGAACTCCATTATAATGGATTGCAATAAAGGTTTTTGTTTCTTAATGTTTTAATAAACCGCTATTTTTTTATTATCAATCATGATTTATCATATTTACTGAATAACATAATCTCATTTCTTCTCTCTAATATATTTATACAATATTATTGTATCGTTCTACGTATAATGTCAATAAATGTCTAAATAAATATTGAATATAACTTTTGCAATCGGTTCAGCAAGAGAAAAACTAACGCAAATCTTCTAGGCGGCATCGGTACACCATCACACGATCGCATTGGACATATGGTTATTCACAAAATGAGTAGGTATGTATCCCATAGACAAATTATTTGAAAAATTAATTGGAATATGCTTCCGCCAGTTACTATGACTACCGCTGTCACAGAGATTCCAGCGTGTATACAAAATATGAAAGGTACGCACCCATAGTCCTGCGGTCTACGCTGAACCGTAGAGGTGGGTTCTGCGCCGCAGAGCTAGGTCCTGCGACGTTTCATGCGACCGCTGGCTACGTGATACCCACCTAATAAACTAATCCCTAGCTTCTACGGGTGTCTGCTCGTCGGGTATTTGAAAATAAATTATATGAAAATTTTAGTTGAAAAGGTAGTGGTTTTCGTGAATTTTATATTAAACATTTGAAACTTTTGAACGATGTAGGGTATCTCGGGTAACATTTGAAAACATTTCAGTAATAAATTTAACATTTTGTAGCAATTTATAAACTGCTTAAATAAATGTTTTACTATAAAACGTGTTCATAATCACTTGCTTCAAACAAAGCAACCCCAAAGTTAAATCACTATTTTCACACCAAGCATATTGATAAAGTAATTTAATAAGCCATATATTAAATAAATAAAAAACATGAATTTTAGAGATTGTGTAGTGCCATTACATAGAATTTCTCAACTATCATTTACTCCTATATTACAAAATATGTAGCAATCTTACCGCTCAGTATTAAATGAGTGACACACTTTTAATAATATGTATGTTTTGTTGTCGAAAAAAAACAATGGAGCGATAATATTAGTCAGCATTTCATCAATCATAACTAAATCAGTATGGTCTGTTATGATTGGTAATTTCAACAATATCTATTGTAATGTATGTACTGCATTTATATAAATTGGAATGATAATGCAGGAATCCTCACTGAACTCATCGAGTCCATCACGAGACGGACTACTATTGTCACAAGTCCTTCACTCGAATCAAGTCTCTCGGTTTATTAATATAATCAATCTCTTCATCACATCAATCTCACTAGTACATCCATATCCGCGATTATAATCTCACTCTATTATCTTTATATTTGTGTTTATTGTATTCTTATATCGATCAATAAACTTTCATTCTTAATCCACGCAATAACAACCTTCTATCTCCTCCACCTTCACCTATCGCCAAACATATTTTCATATTTAACATAATTTGACAACAAAAATGAGTAGTTTTATCAAATCTTTTGATACCAGATGAATATCTTTATTTCTATAAGTATAATATATTATAATGCTAAATAATTGATACCCACGGTGGCCGCGCGGCTTAAGCGTTGGACTATAACGCCTTGGGTCCCAGGTTCAAATCCTGGGTCTGACAAGTACACATATTGTTTTTCAATTTGTGTATGCGTCAGAGTATGGACCTGATAGATTGAGCAAGTGGCTGACATCCATTTCTCGTAAAAACAAAGTCTGTCAATACAAACCTCCAATCTGTGGAGGCCCATATGATCATATTAGGATCGGACATGGTCGAAAGAAAAGAAAGAATAATTGATATTATATGCAATACAACATTACCAACACAATACGTAGGTATTTCTGTGTATAATAATATAACTACCAACTACGTAGGTACATATACTGAGAAAGCACTAAGGTTTTACTGCTAAGGTGGATTGCTTTGGCACCAATTCTTCAGGCGTTGGCTCATTTCCAAGAGTGCAGAAATCCCATAAACAATTTCTTATTCATGGAATTTATGACAAAATTTTCTTTATTGCAAGTAAAATCATAAATCACTCATACTGCACTAAATTTTATGTTGTTTTGATTATTTTTAATAAAATATTAGAATAATGATCGCGAATATTGTTTTTTTGATAATTGTATTGACTTAATAAATTAAAAATCAGATTTAAATAAATATTATGCTACCACAAAATATACATGTCAGTTAATAAATTGTTTTAATTATTCATTTTGTTAAATTTCATATGTACCTACCTTTTTATTTACGAAGAGCCATGCGTAAGTATTTATTGACCTAATAAACCAACCTATACAATTGAATAATACGAGTATTATAATTTATATTATTAGTTTGTTAATTTCAGATGTTTGTATTCAAATCATCATCAGCCGGTTTCAATCCACGGCTGGATAAATGCCTCCTCAAATTTTCTCCATGATTTTCTGTTCATTACTCTTTACTGCCACATAATCTTACCAAAACTTAATATTCTGTCAAAACAGCGTAACTTGAAGTAACCTTTCAGTCGTATTTTATCTCTTAAGCGCACTTATTCACCATTCATTCTATCTGCGAGTTATGTTTCCGGCCCATTGTCATTGATAGGTATTGGCATCCTCTCGATAGCGAGAAATTCTTTTCTCAAAATGAGACACCTCCTAAGCAATCGAGTCCTTAACTTGGATCCGAGATTGTATATGGTTTGCTGTTATGTTCTTTCAATCCTTTTCTATCTATATATATATATATAGTATGAAGGTATAAACGCTAAGCTAGAAGATGCAAGGAAAAGTTGAGACTTTTGAGATGTTACTGTATAAACGGATCCTTAAAGAAGCTTAGCCTGACCAGGTAACAAATGGTAACATATTGACGCGATCTCTTCACTTTGTTTTTGCATACTTAAAATGTATTAACTAGAATCATTATTTTGGTTATTTTACCGTGTTTCTTTTACCCGTAGACAAATTGATTAGAAATTAAAATCAGTGTAAGTATACTTGAGTGTGTGAACATTCCCAGGCATAAAAAAACTGCTGATACTTCTTTAATATCGATTAAGACCAAGTGTGGTGCGGGGTGAGTTGGTTTAGACTAGTTTAGAGTATCTATATTTGTGTTGTTGGCACACAATATGAAATAGGTATGCACCATTTAGTATGAGAACAAGTTTCGTATACATACGTGAGCACTGGATGCAAGAATTGGTTAAACATTATGGCGCAATGGGGATATTGAAAATAACGTTCAGTAATCAAAATGCATACATTTTACATACAATATTGTAATGCATACAACTACAAAATGCTCCATAAGTCCATGATGCACATGCTGTGACAAAAATCCATGTAGTATAAATAAAGAGTTCCGTAATGTCACGCCATAATATTAAAATATATTACAAAATGTTCAAAAACTGACGCTGATAGTTATCGATGCATTGTATGCGGTAACAATGACATTATAAGGTCCCCACCGGTTAATACTGATTCACAGCATGTTTTGATTAAACTTCCCGCTCCCTGACACAACGCATGCGAGCCTGGTAGTCCGAAATTTGATTTAAGCGATGATACTGTCCGCTGGGAGATAATACACCCCTTCAGCCCCCTAACGTATAGGGGATGATATTGTATATTGCATTATTATTGACGGTGCTAAAGTACTTATCGATTTTGAGTACGTTGCATATTATATTGTGCAAACCATATAGGTAAAACAAAGTTTATTATTCTCCTATACTCAGAACTAGAAAAGCAAAGAATTTAAAGTATTACCTACTGTGCCTTGCAAAGAAAAGTTATTATATTTTAAATTCATTATCTTCTTAACCATAGCCTAGAAAGTTGTAAATTTCACCACTGCTGTTTATGGATATGTATCTTCATATTATGATCAACAATTATTGTAGAGGGCATACTATCAATTTTAAGAATTGTAAAGTAAAAAATAAACATAATATAATTTTGATTTTAGCTAAAAGCCTATCCTATATTTTGATAACGGTGGACGTAGGCTGTTGAGATTCAACATAAATAGTTCACATTAAACATTGTCAGTCATTCGTACTTGTATTTATTGAACTAAGACTACAATTTACAGATGCGATTGGTTAGTTTTTAAAAATCAATTAAACCTTGTCTAAATCAAATCATAATAGTTTTGGTATGTTATGAACTATTCGACAAAATAATGCACACTTTTTTATTCATATTTATTTGTTTTCGTTGAATTAAGAATACACATTTCACATTATGTAGGTTAGTTTTTTAAAATTCATTAAGCCAAACCTAACCAAACTATAATAGATAAAAAAATATTATTCTATCTATTAAATATCCAAAGTTATGTATGATTTAATTGCATAATTTTAAATATTTTATAGATATACGATTATATTTTGAATATTATCTATTATGGCTTGGTTTTCGCAGTGTTTAATTGAATTCAAAAATACTAACCAACACCATCTGTAAATTGTATTATTAGTTCAATGAAAACAAATACGTATGACTCACGAGTATATTTTTAATTTATAAAAATATAATAAATAAGTAACAAATTATTGATATAGATGTTTACAGAATATTTAGATTAACAAAAACGTGGTAAAATAAAAATATACAGCACGTTATGTTCACGTCTCTGGAAGCGCATTGACTAGTCTCATAGCACTTTTTATTTATTGGTGACTGACACGAGAAAACTGTTTTCATCCGAAGAGGTCATGGTTTACACTCTACAACCACCCAAAGAGAAAACAAATGTAAATGTGTATGAGGGAGCGAGACTGGGAGAGGCCGTATTAAAATTTGTAAGGTAAGGGAAAACATACGCATCTACGCAAATTCTAAATATTAAAAAATAAACTGGCATGTAAAAAAAAAATGAATCGTATATTTTAATCTGCTCGTTAAATAAAACAAATGATATCATATTCTCATGATAGTTTGACAGATGCTTATATAGTTCAGAACTAGCATTATCAAAGTATATTACAGAAAGAATTCAATGATAATATTACAATTAAGTTGTGACAGCTTGATGGAAAGGTATTAAAAAGTATAGTGTACAGAACTAAACCGCATAAAATAATGTTGACAGGTCTATGTAGTAGTTATATACAGTTTTTTAATTTATGGCTACGGCAGTATGTTGTAGTTTAACCACTGGGGAATGACAAAAGAAATGGCGTATTTCAAAAAAATACTACCTTATTCTTAGGTCAATAATTATTATAAAGCAATCATTATTTATAGGATGTTTATCACACTTGAATGGACAAAGACATAGTTTATAATGAGTACCTTTAGAATTATCTTCAAATGTGTTAATCTTGCCGATTTTTTAAATAATACAATGCCTAATTCTTGTCAAATTTGGGATCAAAGAGATTATCAATATAATTTTTTATCGTGAATATTTTACTAAAATTATCTCGTCATAAATTATACTAATGGTTTTATAAATGCGTTTAAAAATTAATAAATGTAAAAAATCTTAACACCGCTGCACATTCATGTACCGAAATATGACTATATTCTAAAACATTAGACCGAGAGGTTTAAAAGAATACTATTTTATGTAATAAAAATACTTTATGCACTCATCACATGTTTAACAATAAATGTAAAGGATAATAAGGCTTCAAAATTATATAAATAGATTATCTACAACGTTTAAAGAATGTCCAGGATCATGGTTTGAAAATACAATAAAAACTCAATTTTGACCTACGCTGAGCATGTGGGCCGAAATTTTTTTTTCTGGATGTGCTCTAAAATAAGGTTGTAATATGAATGTATTATATTAGATGAATGTCCACAATCAAATGAGGTCGTAAAATCAACCCTTTTCCATTATGTACATAATTGATAAATAGTTTCAATGTGAAACATGAAGTGCATCAGAGATATTACTAATTAAATACCATGGCAGTGTTGTGTAACTACTTGTAGTTCCTACTTAGAGTTATATGTTTGTAAGTCATTTAACATTTGAATGCACTCAGGTATGCCCAATTGCAATGCAGCGCTATGCCATATATCTCACCTTGAATACCTTCAGCCTACAACCCTTAACGCGGTTTCCTCTTGAGGGTGTGTTTAAGCTCTCGGCTAGAACGATTTTCACGTCTTAATCGCGTCTCTTTGTTTCACACTCCGTCGCCTATTCACCAACTCAAATATTAATGCTTCAAAATGTTTAAACCTCCCCCACCCCACAATTGCATTGGCAAGGAAAATATATGATTCAATTGTATAGCGCACCTCCACCTCTGATTTAAAGTGATTATTTATATTGAGGCTTGAATAATTTAAATTAAATAGATGGTTATTATTGTCAAAATATAAAGACAAAGGTGTGATGAATTTATGCATTAATGTATACGACTCTAGTTTACTTTCAGATATTTAATTATACTCCTTAAATAAAGTGCTTTTAAATTCTAATGGATTTAAGTTTTGTACTATTCCATTTGAGTCGTTTTTTGCAACCCGGGTTTCGCCTTTTGGCATCTTCAGATACTGTGTACACTCACCAAAAGGCAAACACACACTGACAACGAACTGTCTTTACTCTAGCTTATATAATAAATCAATACAATAAAGTAGGTAAAAACTCTATTGGAATAGTACAAAGCTTGAATCCATTAGAATTTAAATTCAAATTCCATCAAGTACCTTTGGTCGATAGTATTAATATAATTAACGTTTTATTCTATTCCATTTGAGTCATTTTTTGCAACCCGAGTTTTGTCTTTCGGCATCTTCAGGCACTGTGTACACTCACCAAAAGGCAAACACACACTGACAACGAGCACCATTAACTCTAAAGAAAATAAAAAAGTAATAAAGTTAATAGATACGTTTTCACCTACTTTATTATATTGTTATGTAAGTTAGAGTTAATGGTGTTCATTGGCAGTGTGTGTTGTCCTTTTGGTGAGTGTACACAGTGCCTGAAGATGCCGAAAGGCGGAACCCGAGTCGCAAAAACGACTAGAATGGAACAGTACAAAACTTAAATCTATTAGAATTTAAATTCGAATTCCACCAAGTACCTTCGATCGATGGTACGAGTATTAAAATGCTTTTAATTTGCTATCATTGTATTAAAATATTTATATCCATAAATACTATACTAGAGTAATTTCAAAAGTGACCTCCCATTATGTCTTATGATGCGACTACATTATTATCACGTCATGAGACAAATTTAGTCTATGGTTTCGTCATTCCGCAGAATATTTTGAATGATCACTATCTATAAATTCAATAATTAATTATGGAAAGTGCCAACTCTAATCTATTATTATTTTGAATTGATATTCATTATTTATTGTAATTTGAATTAATTTTAACAGTTTCTACGTGTGCGTAAGTTAAAATTACATGCGATATTGCATTCATAGATAATATTTTAAACAGAACTCAACCAGCAGACTATAGATAATAGACGTAAATACGTGACATATATAATAATTTATTAGAAAATTCATAGAGAAAAAAATACAAAAAGCACGCGTTTTGATGTTTGCCGAAAATGTGTAGGCATGCAGAATAAAATCAAAAGCGTTCATTGAGTCATGTAGTGCGATACGCGTGAGGTGACCTCATTGTTTTTTGGCCATTTCGACAGATTATTCGTTTAAAAACTCAAAATGTGCTACGTCATGGGAGCATCTGTCAGATAACATTTTAAATACCAAGAAAAACGAAATTACACATTTTACCCGTAGCAGCAGCTTACTGTAGCAGGATGTAACGTAATGATAGTGTATTTAAAGCATTAATGTAAGATAAATCCAAAAATTATGAGTAGGTAGTAAAAGTGGCATGGAAATGTGTTGGGCATAACGAAGAAAGATCACAAAAGGAACAAATGGACAATAATTTGATATGCTGCTTATATATAGTGGAACTTCTTCAATATTTTGAATTTCACGACACATCATTGTAGTTGGTTGTTATTGTATAAGTTGTATGTGACTAATATTTATATATTTTAATCTCTGTGGAGTATTTTACTGTTGTATTTTACCACGTGTTTATTAGCTCGTATTCTTGTTCATTCTATTCAGTACAATTTTTTTCTTTTTTGTCAAAATCTTGCAATCGATTTTTAACTAACTTCCCGACTAGCTAGACATTCGAAACTCTTAGAATATATCAGAACACAATGCCAATGCATTCTTTTAATACTTTTAGCCATCTTTAAGCAGAATTGAATTCATTTTCAGTTAATTCTGTTTTGTATGAAAAGTTATTTCGGAAGAAATCCGTAATCCAATCCACTATTATTAGTTGCTAAGGAGGTGGTCCTAGCAACTAAATTATTAATATATACGTGCGTTACTATAGAAATCAAAATGACATTTCAGTATTCTATATTTGTTTGTTTGTTGCAAAATAGCATACAAATATTTTTCCTAAATTATTAATACATAGAATTGTCAAGTTTATATAATTCAACAGAAAATTTAAAAACGTGGTATATAAAAAGGTCTTTTTATCTTGTAATTATTTCAATATTATATTCCTATATTACGGTAAAACTACATAAACCATTTTAAAAAATCAAAAACGAGCTTTAAAAGCATTTAATATTATCATGTCTTTGATTGATTAATTCAGAATATTGCATAATTAAAATGTGACGGTATATTCCGAGTTTCAAATTCATTCAGGTTTTTCGTCAAATTAATTCAACATACTAACACATGTGTTTTAAAATGCAAATATCAGTTATCATTATAGCGCAAACACTAGTAATTCTATAAAATTTTCATGCAAAATTTGCACCGTACGTTTATTTTTTTTTTACTCATTTTGCAGTGCGGAGCCAACTTTTCGCAATATAAGTTGTGAACAGTTCAGCAGAGCGACAAAATGCTACTACAACTGAAGGTATGAATGGAATTTCAAAACGAGTCAACGTTTTTCATCGTACAGAGCAATGCTACGAACGTAGGAAAAACATCCCTTATCGCAAGAAGAAAAAAAACACTGTAACCTTACTGGAATAACAGAACAAGTTTTTGATGCTCTGAAAGTTACATTAAACTATAGATATAAAAAAAACCCATACCCTCTCAATAATATTACACTCGATAAGCGTATAATAAATCGTCAATACCTAATAATAGATCATTAGTAATTATAAACAATAAAAACACTACAACACCCAAGAGGTGTAAAATCGTCCATTTTGGGAACAATGGTTACATATTGGGAATAATTTAGTTAACTAACGAGATATATCTATGATAAAGTTATTAGTTAAACAATTAATATTCAATAAGATAATAAATCGACAAATAAACCCACTTAATGTATGTATATATTTTACAAACCCTTTAATTTTTAACACTATTCATAAATTGTTTGTTATATTTTTTTAATGTGACCCTTCACTTGATAGGTAAGTAATGGAGTTTTTACCTACTTTAATGTATAGATTTGTCATATAAGTTAGAGTTAATAGTATTCGTTGTCAGTGTGTTTTTGCCTTTTGATGAGTATACACAATGCCTGAAGATGCCGAAAGGCGAAACCCGAAACCTCAAATGGAGTAGTTCAAAACTTAAATCCATTAGAAATTAGTTGATTTTTAAATATATTTATTTATTTCAGAAAGCAATGCATAACATTCTAAAGGATAATGTATCAGGGTCTCGGAGAGTGCATCGGGTATATGCATAGAAAGCTTTCCCAGTTCACTTGCACAAAGGCACTATTCGAAAACATAATTCACAATCGAAAGCAAGTCGACGAGGGTCGAAAGAGGGTTCACTTTCAGGCCTCATGCTACCCTGGTATAAAATCCATGGTACGTGGCAGCCTTAGTTTTCCTTTTAATTTCCGGTAAATTTACATTCGAGCCTCGCTGAGTATACCCGACACACAATTTCTGCGCGCCTGGGAGAAATTCTGTTTTTCATGTTATTATTTGTTTGAAATGATTATTATTCGAGTCGCGTGTTATTTTCAAGTGAGTGTAAGAGAAAACATTTTTTTTATAAAATTCAAACAAACTGCTTTATAAAAATGCTAATAATTGAATTCTAGAGTATTTTTATTATAATGAAGGGAAATAATATTCAGTGTAAATTTATACAATTATTTAGGTTATTACAACTTCCTTTTGTAGAAAATTATTTAAATATAATTTTAACAATTTTTACAAACCATAAAAATTAATATCCTCAGATCGTTCTTAGTATGGGTTTATAACCCGAAAAAATAACAACATTAATAACGTAAATGAACAACATTACTAATTATCGTAGATATAAATAAAACTTTGTTACATCATCATCATAATTTTATTGAGTTATACCACGTAAATGCCAGGTTATACCAGGTATATGAGGACCAAATTTTTCAAAGTCAGAAGAATTATTTTTATTAAATCAATAGACTCAAATACGATCTCAAAATAGTTTATCCAAATAAAGATTAAATTACCATTTGTTTTCACTCCTGAGCGGAGTCTCCAAAAGCCATGGTTGCTAGCAATTCGTAACTATTGATGATTGATATAACGACGTGCGTACGTTTTCTTACGCCTCGTTGTTGCTGTCAATTTAGATTTTTTTTCTTGAACCGTATATAAAATATGATGTCTAGAGATATAACATATAACTATAGACAATAGAGGTATTAAATGATATTTCTCAAATTTTGCAATTTTATCATTTCTGAGTTAATAATGCTAAGTAATTCTAAATACCTTAAGTTATTATAAAGAAAATGGTTGAATATCAAAAATCACTTTAAACCATTTTAATTTTTTTTCAAAATATCACAAGATAATAAATAAAATGAGTTTTACATTATGTGAGCTTATTTGTGGATTAGTAATATTTAAAAAAATAGCATGTAAGAATATTTATTTAACTAATATAACTTTTTAAACACTGATATTATTGATGTTATATCTCATCAGTTAACTCCATTAAATTCCCAATATGTTGCAATTGTTTTCCCAGTATTGACGATTTTACTCCTCATATCATTGATTATTATTAAATGATCTATTATTAGGGTTTTGACGATGTATACGCCTATTGATTATATTATTAGTGATAAGGGTTTTTTTACAAATACTTCAACTATTCATAATTTGTTTGTTATGTTTTTTGTTGTGATCATTGATTCGATAGGTAGGTGATAAAGTTTTTACCTACTTTATTGTATTTATTTATTTAAAAAAGATACGTTAAGCACATAACAAATTATTCATTCAAGACGTTCGCAACATGACATTTAGAATAAAAAGTACAAGTAAATCAACTAGAGAAAAACAAGTTAGAGAAAAAAAAACAAAGCCAAAAAATAATTGTATTCGTTGTCAGTGTGTGTTTACATTTTTGGTGAGTGCACATAGTGCCTGAAGATCCAAAAAGTCGAAACCCGGGTCGCAAAAAACGACTCAAATGGAATAATGCAAAAGTTAAATCCATTAGAATTATAATTTTATATATTTAAAAACATTGCAAATCAACAACATATAATACAGTAATCAGGGGAGATCTTTACTTGCCTGTGATTATGAAAAATAGTGCTCTAGTGTTTTTAGTGTCTTTTTCTCAAATTTTGATTTCTGAAGAATATGAGTTATGACTTTGGGGTGCTAAATTATATATTTGTATATCAATGTTGTTTCCTAATTGCATGGTAGAATTTGAACGTACTCGTAGAATTTCAGTAAAATTAATAGAACAAAGCGTGCATATCGAAAACATTTTGCAATTTATTCGATATGTATCCGTATCTAGCACCTATTGTAATCCTATTTGACAAATTAATACTAGAAAAGGCCTGTCACACTGCAACAAAAGAGAGACAGTGAAATAAGAGCGGAGTAGAAAGGCAAAGAAACCTAACAGGTGTTACGAGTTGGCAGGTGGCGAATTACGCGTTACCTGTAAAGAAGTACCGAAGCAATTCTATGTGCCGTCAAACGTGTTGTAGCTTACATTTTGCAAGATGGCCATAAATCCATCTATGCAGGGCATAATGACGTAACTAACAACAATATAATAAATCGATTTATAGTTGTAAATGCCGAATCTTATAATATTTTAGTTGCCTAAAGTCATAACTCACATATTCAAAAAATCGAGTTTTAAGTTAATCGCAAAAAACACTAGATCACTGTTTGTTGTAATTAGAATAAACGTATTAAACTCCCTTGAATATTAATGAGTGGTGAGTCGATTTAGTTTTTTTTTTAAATATATATATATATAATACTTCTAAGGCTGCTAACACACAGCGCACTATGAGAAATAGAGCTCCCTGATTGGTTAGAAAAGCCTTGATGACAGAACTCACATTATTCATTGAAAGATGTGAGCTATGACACCAACAGTCATCTTTGTCAATGATTTTCAGATGGTTTAAAGTGACTTTTGATAGCCAACTATTTTTCTTTATATTTTTACTTACTTTAGAATCACTTTGTATATTTAACTAAAATAAAAAATGACAAAACTGCAAAATGTGAGTTATGACTCTATAGACGACTTAATGACAAAAACACTATTCCATAGAGAAATATATTTTACGTTCTCATTGATTTAAGTTTTGTACTATTCCATTTCAGTATTTTGTATGACCTAGGTTGCGGGTTTTGGCACCTTCAGGCACTATGTACACTCACCAAAAGGCAAATACACACTGACAACCAATACAATACTTAACACTAACTTATAAGTAATAAATCAACACAATAAAGTAGGTAAAAACTTTATCTATAAACTTAATTTGGTATATAGTTTGTTCTCTCATATATACCAAATGTATACATTAAGTAAAGAAGTAGAAAAAATCTGAATTTGTGGTTGGAATTTATATAGATACCCTCTGACAATACATTTAAGAAGCCTAATAGCGTAAATGAGGATATATACGAGAATGCATCAAACAGCCTCTCATACGCTGTGAGTGACGAAGCGACGTTAGATTTTGCTCGACCACGTGGTGCAGATGCCAGAAGAGAACCTCATCGTGGCTTGTCTGTTATTCAAGCTAACCAGATTCTGGCGTCCAGGAAGGCCGCTAAATACAATCTACATAATTTGAGTTACTCCATATCCACCAGCCATGTATATACAGATTTGTGCACTGTCGCCTTCCATGACGTTATACACGTGTCAGAATTAAAAGATTTTAATGCCACACTTTCTTGTCACGAAAAAAAGCTGCAAGGGACTGATACAGCAAATATGTACCTTCTACAGAGTATATACGGCGGAGCTACGTGATGCTGGTATGACATCGAACGACGCAAGAAGACTGGCTAGCGACAGGAATTCTTGGAGGCGGCGTGTGGTTTCCATATGATCCAGCTAAGAGGCAGGTTGCTGAAGAATATGTTGAAATGGTTAATATAGAAAACAATAGAAAAAATCGGTGTATGTATTTATGTACGCGCGTTAGAAGTTATACTCCTTTGGCGTAACAAAACAAAAACAAAACTTGTGATAACCTAGATTCTTCGACTAGCTCTTAATTATCTTGTTAAATTACACACTCAAGAAAAAGGGCCCATTACTGGAGCGCCGTTGGTTTATTTCTATACACTTTAATTTATATTACTAAATTATATTATTATTTCTCGTTGTTTTTATTTTTAACGTAACAACTGTCACTCTGACGTTTAATCGTTTGTTTACGTAAGAAATTGCAAATGGCCGACAATAATAAATTCGTTGCCTAGGCAACGGAACAATTCTACTATCAAATTTGCGTTTGTATGCAGCTGACTGATTCCTAGCCAACTTCATACTGTCGCACACTTTCGTAAAGGTGTGCGCGCGCAGCTCTCAATTTCACTATCAACCAAACGCCGCAAAAGAAGTATAACTTCAAAAATAAATTAAAAAACTAACCAAATCGTATGAAAATGAAATAGAACAACTTTGTTATAGCCAGAAAGTAGTACAATATATATTGTTATATTGTATAAAGTTTGCGTTATATAATAAGCTACCGTAAGATATATACTATGTATATAATATGTATGAATGCATTCAAAGAGTTTCGGAAAATTTCAATACGCTCTTGGAGTTTTCACCTGATACAGCACTTTGTTGTCGTCAAAAACGTACAGGTAAATAAGTACAGTGTTAGTAAAATCTAACTTCAAAGGTATCGCATTGCATAAGACAGGCAGTGAAAAGCATTTTGCAGATATTGCTATATTTAGATTCTACGTTAGGGATGCTTATATGAAATACTAGTTGTATTGTATATTTATTTTGTAAATAATATTATGAAGATCATGTATCGGGAAGGTTTTTTTTGACAAATTTGGTTATTAATATTCATTGTTTAAATATTTATATGTTAGAACGGTCGGTGTTAACACATGGAGGATACTGTTTTTGGAAAGGGGAGTCGAGGGTTGTAAAACCATTGATAATGACGTATTTTTATAAACTGTTACAATGAATTCAAAATAAACAGAATGCTCTGGATAGTTGATTAAGTTGTAAATATTTTTTTACATAGTTTGCATAAACTTTACCAGAGTTCTATCTTTATGTATATTAGGTACTAGTTATTATATACCACAGTGGCGAAGGGTGGAGGTAGGCTGTTAAGATCCGCCATAAACAGAGCACATTAAACTTTTTCAGACATACATATTTGTTTTTATTGAAATAAGACTACAATTTACAGATAGTGTTGGTTAGTTTTTAAAATTCAATTAAACCCTGAGAAACTAAGCCATAATATATAATAGTCAAAAAATACATGTGTATCTATAAAATATCTAAAATTATGCAATTAAGTCATACATAACTTTGAATATTTTATAAATAGAATAATATTTTTTATTTATTATAGTTTGGTTTCGGCAGGGCTTAATGAATTAAAAAAAAATAACCAACAATATGTGTAGTATGTATTTTTAATCCAACGAAAACAAATAACTATGAATGAAAAAGTGTGCACAATTTTGTCGTATTGCCCAAATTAGACCAAAACTATTATGGTTTCGTTTAGGCAGGGTTTAATTGATTTTTAAAAACTAACTAACACCATTTGTAAATTGTAGTCTTAGTTCAATAAAAACAAATACATATGACTAAAAAAGTTTAGTGTGCACTATTTATAGCGAATCTTAACAGCCTACCTCCACCCTTCGCCACTGATATACCAGGTGGCAGTGTCAGCTGTTTTTATCGATGCGTTCAATGTGCAATTTGCAGAGTGTATTGTGTGGCTCTGTGTGTGTGCTGTGCTGTGTTGCACTGTGTTCAGATATATAGATAAATCAAGATATATATATCATTTAATAAGTATATATAGAGTACGAAATGTGATAGAGGCCAATAAGCAGATAAAATGGCAATGAGCTGGAATGTTGCTTGGTACTAACCCCTCCCTAAAACCCGCTGGATTGACGAACTCGCTGAATGTACATGGCAGCAAAGAAGTAGGGATCGAGAATGGATCCAAGTGGATGGAGCTAGGGAAGGGAGCATCATCATTCAACGGCGGATCGACCCCGGCTGATGATGATGATATATTACTATCCTTTAAGCCGTCAACCTCTTTCTCGCCTATTTCTCGTATACTAGACACTTCAATTATATGCACGGCTGGTAATGCAGTGGCAATAATTAGGGGCGGATCGGCGCTCCAAAAGTGGGGATGTCAAATACATACGTATGCAAGATTCAGTCAGTGATATGTGACTGCCACCAGAACCTGTGTATTGTGGTCATATCTGCTTACAATCATAGCTTCAGGAACTCGTTGATCAGATGTCTATTGCAGGAATGGTTTGGATACGGGTATTTTATGCGGGACGTACAAAGGTCCCATAAGCACATGAGGCCAGACGTATCTGGAAATTTGTACGTAAACAGTTCACCGCCGGAGACTTATTCGTGCGCCGCAGTACGTGAAACATGAGTTCGTGTAACATTTAATCAAATGACGAGTTCTTCGTTGAACATTTCACCGTGGAGTATATTTGTACGTATGCTACAACATGTGGCAAATAATATAAGATGTCTTTACTAGGTTAGGTTAGGTTAGGTTAGTGTGAATTAATAAATTAGAACAGTACTATTTGTAAACTATCGCCGCATTTTGTAAGATACGTACAAATGTATTCCACGGTGAAATGTTCAACGAAGCACTCGTCATTTGACAAAATGTTATACGAACTCATGTTTCACGTACTGCTGCGCACGAATAAGTGTCCCGCGATGATCTGCATACGTACAATTTACATGTAACCGAGGTAAGAATACATGGGACCCATGGAGAGTGTTAACTAGCACACTTAAAGTAGTAATGTAAAAGATTGACAAGCGACAACGATACTATGTCCGTGTGGGCTAAGTACTTAAGGAATGATATGGATAATGCAGAATAAGGTGAAACTAATGAAAATCATTATCTATAGTCTATTTTTATGATCCATAATTATAAGCAGCATAGCACAACAACTACATAAACTTATCAATTTAATACTTCCGCGTAATTAATCTCAAAGTGAATTTTAAAGTCAATAAACTTCAGTAATTTTAATCTTAAGTGAGTCATTTTAAAGACTAATCACCGCTACAGTAAGTAAGTGACGCCATAGGGTTGATTTATGGCGTCGATCTTTATCGCGCGCCATATTGGATTTTGATGAACGTTAATAATTTTGCTTTTGGTAACAGTCTTGGTTCTATACGCGCTATAGTGTATTTATAACCTCCTAAAATATAATCACAGCGATCAAAAAAGGTACGAGGTAATTCCATGAAAATAATGAAAGCGATCTAGATATTTTATCTACTTCATCTGTGTCTTTAATAACTTATTCAAGGAAGTATTTAAAGCCTGACATATTAGCATTAAGCAATTATTATTCAAAATAAAATTAATACTATCTATTTACTTGATGAAATAAAATAAAAATTCTAATTGATTATATTTTTTTAATAAACCATTTCTTTTATTCAACGAAATTTGAGAATGTAACATTTCATATATTGAACATACATAACTTGAAAACATCTCAGATATATACACACTAGACTTTATAACTAAATATTTCGCAGCGTGAGTGTAAAACCAAGGCATCTGCAAATTTTTCAATTTCGAGATTAAATGCAAAACAACTGCAAAAGTCGGGAACTCGATAATGTAAAAGTGAAGTAACTGAAAGAACATGCAATATAATGTAGATATAAACCAAATATTATCATTTTTTTTTTTTGAGAAACTCCATTTCTCTTAACAAAACAAAGACTTCAAACCCTAATATATCCAAAATATGTCTTGCAGATGCCTTGGTTTTACACTCACGGTGAGATTTGGTGAGAGCCGAGCGTCTGTTAGTAATTAAGGCAATTAATATTCTTTGATTTAAAACTTTAAAACTAATTAAGTATGAGGCCTGTAGCTTAAATGGTTAAAGCATATTGGTGCGATACCAGTGGGTATACGGGTTTAAATCCCGTTAGGCGTCATATTCGTTTTTCAAATGTGATTTTTCTATTGGGGTTTTTTCAAGTTATGTATGTTCGATTACAGTTTTGTACTACTAAATTTGAGTATTTTTTGCGACCAGCGCATCTATTCTATAGACAAGACTGCTTTCGGATGCAATGACAGCTGTCTATGGTAGGTTTGTATCGAAGTATTAGCACTTATTGTAACAATTACAATAAGTTGGCTGTCTAAACAATCAAAACTGTCTCGCTCTTAAATTTACCAAAGCCAAAAAAAGTGCTGTTAAAAGATAGCACTTATTGTAACAATTACAATTAATTAATTGTAATTGTTACAATAAGTGCTAATACTTCGATACAAACTTACCCCAGATACCTACCATAGCGGCCGAAAGCAGTCTTGTGTTTAGAATAGGTGCGCAGGGTCTTTTGTACTATGCTCACTCACCTATGGTAGCGTTATGATGGTTTTTCGTTACAAATTAACATTCGTTTCACACGTAGCGAATAATATCGCACTATATTTGCTGCATGTGAAACAGGGGTATCAGGTTTCACGCTACTGGCGAAATTAGCGTACCACGCGTAAAAAAATCTTTTCTAATTTCCGCAGTCCTTTATCGCACGAGCCCGTTGAAAAGTTCACTCTGCGAAAGACCATTATAAAATTGCACACAAAATGCCTCGAGTATCATCACGTCCCCAAAAGGATAACAGTTACAAATGCGCCATCCCCTGATGGAAAATGCGTGACGTCCTTCCAGGCTCATATCTCCATCCGGATGCTGCGTGCCTGGTGGCCATAAATTTCTTTTCACCTTTCCCTCTCTGGCGATTCCACAGTAAAATAACCACTGTTTAATAAAATATTTACCTATTTACTCACAAGTGGTTCGTTTATTATGTACGCCTTAATGGGGAATTCGTTGTCAGGTGTACTTGAGGGAATTGTTGGCCGAGATAACAGGTAACGAATTAATTGATAAAGTTATTTGTTGAAATTAGTATTTGTAAAGAAACATTATTTCATAGAAACGTTATAGCTTGTAGGATGCCACAATATATTTTTGGTGAAATTAAAAGCAACACAAATTATTGGCCATTGATAATTTATTTATTAATTCGGTAATATATTATTGGACCCCAGAACGACTTAGATAAATTAGATTTGTACTCTATATCGAGACTTCTGTCACAACAATAGAATTTGCTAGAATTAAAAGAACAATAGATTGTGATCTCTTTAATTAATTTATTAATACAGCTAAGTGGATGATTTCTTTAAATGTTTTGGTATATTTTTTTTTATTATATATCTGTGGTCATGTCCCCTACAAAGGGGAGGGGCTGACAGGGCTCTAGCCTGGGAGCCCAAGCTCAGGAAGGGCCCAGCGTGGCGAGTCGACCAGACAAGTGATATAAACACATCACAAATTCTCTCTAATAGTAAAAAAAATATAGTTGTACGATACAAATTTAAATTGCTTATCGATATTCGTCAACTCCATAATTCAAATGTATGTAAATATTAAAATATGCAAAAAAAACACTAAATATGTATACACATTAATTTTACCGCGAACACCATTTTGAAAACGCTATTGTGTCACACTGCCTTTATCTTTAGCGATAGGTAGGGGGGCGCCAAAGATCTTAGCCGGGGGGGCCGCTTCAGGAAGTAGGGGGCATGTCTGTGGTAGTCATGGTGCTGTGTATAAAGAAGTCAAGATTTGGTGGTTGCTCCGATAGATGGAGGAGCGAGTTTTATTTGCAGCGTAAACAGTCGGTATAAGAGTATGTTACAGTAGTTATGTTACAATACTTATGATACTGTTCCGAGGTCCGAGTCTCGTTAGAATGTGATGTTGTGCGGAGTGATACAGAGGTTGAGATAGTTACAGACCGGGAACTTATATTCGAGTAACATGTCCAATGAATTATGATCCGCTATTTATTGATGTACTCACAATCAAAATAATATCTTGGAAAGAATATTTAGGAAATAATTTTATTATAATAGAGTCAGCTACTCTATATGGAGTTTACGTCATTGGATACGGCTGACTATGCGGAAAAGTGAATATTGCGGAAATTATAATTGCAATAAGCTATTTACTGAGTTTTCCATAACTCGACACTACGGAAAATGGATATTAAGAAATTTGTAATTGCGGTCAGTTATTTAATATCGTCGATCAATATGCTGGCACGAATTAAGTTGTGTATCCCCATGTATATTCTATATGGCGATAGTATTAAAAATAAGTAAAGCATTTGATTAAAAATGAAACAAAATCACTGAACTAGTAATATAAAAGGTGACAGTAAAACCAACATCAATCAACTCAATAACTTCCGGTTTGGCCTGGTGTATGGCTAACACGCATACTTGTTACATAACTCCATGATGTACACCGTGGTATCAAGCTCAATAAACCCGCAAAGTGGTGACTCTTTCAAGTCCCAATTATGCATGACCACACCTGTAGGTCTATTCTATGCAAAAGGCGGCTATCGACGATTGTTTATCATATTTATGTATTGATGTTTAATTTATTGTTACAATAAGTTAGCCGTATAACCTTTCATTTCGACTTTCAAACCGTTCATGAAGAGTTTTTATTGTTTAGGGAAATAATATAAGTCACTACCTCATTTTATTAGGATCATGATTTGCATGCAAACACACATTCAAAATAACGCACGAATTTGTCAGACCTGACATTCATATGATTTCAGAAGCGGACACGTTACCACTTGACCATCGCAAGTTTATTGTATAAAAAACAGTAATGCATGTTGTTTTTATTTCAGTGCAGCCCTAGTTAATACAACTTAGAGCTAACTTGTGTGAATCTTAAAGCATCAAAATTTACAATGTTAATTTAATCGTTAGATTTATAATATTTTTCTGATGCATTATTTCATAGTTTAGACTTTATTTGAGAGAAGGTTTTTAAAAAAATATTTGGAACCGACTAAGTAAGAGGCTTTTGAGCTTTGAGAATCGATGTTTTCGCCGAATCTTATGGTACAAGGGTACGACCGCGTTACAAAAACCCGAGTTCGTGAGCAGACACAGCAGTCTTCGGTGATTGTGGTAATCACGAAGAGACGTTTTACGTGGCTGGGGCATGTGTTTCGGATGCCGTCAAAGAGTGCGACACGACTCCATCGTCGAGGCTGGCCCTCCTTAACCCTACAGCGGTGCTCAAAAGTTTTTTACGCGCTGCAAGTCTGGGATGGCGGGAGACGCAAGAGTTGGCGATGGATCGAGAGAAGTGGCGCGAACTTGTGCTTGCTCTATACCCCAATGCTGGATCGTGATAGGGTGAAAGAGAAGAAAAAAGTAAGAGATCGTATTAATTAAAATAAAACTAAACTAAAGAAAAAAGCTTGAGATTAATAAAGACAATCTATTTAAAAGATTAATAATTTAAATAAATGATATTTTTTTATTCAATGATTAATACACAACATAATATCCAATGTTATAAGTAAATAGCATTCTTTATTAATACTTCAGACTCAATCTATTATAAAAACAAGTATATTATGAAGTACGTTGGGTTAAAGTAATTAAAATATAACAACCATCAAACGTGATTGTTTTCTTATTATATTTCATTAACTATTAACCTATGTTAGAATGAATATAACGATACCAACACGTGCTTGTTAACTTCGGTGTCACGACTTAGATTTGATTAATATCAGAGATCAAACGCATTACAATTTCTCCCAGAATTTTCTTTATACGTAAACAAGCTTGTCTTATATACTATTATTGAACCCTGATACTAAATACTTACCGGTTGGAAAATGCCCCTTTGAAGAAGACAAAACCGATCCTGATTAATCGTCGCTATAGAATTGGTTTCCCGAATATCCGTTTTTGTCGAAATCGACCTTTTAATGCAGAATGTTTTTTTGTATCTAATTGGACTAGAACCATCCCTTTCTTTAAATTACTTTGTAATGGTAATGAATGCATCATTCGTATGCTGTAAAAATAACAATTTAAATATCTCCATGTATTTAAATATAGGATTATGAAATTTGTTTTTCGTCTCCTGAACATTTGGTTTATTCGGGAAATCAATCCTACAGCGACGTAATGTTAAACTATTAATTGAGTCGGAATTTATCAATAGAATCATATCATATAAATTAATATAATTTAAATTACTTATCATTTTGTAATGTTAAACTAAGTGGAATTAGTATCACATTATAGTATGACAAATTAAAAAAAAACTGTTAATACAAGCATACTATTGATCTTTAGTTAAAATATGTTGTATCTTTTTGTTTAATTATAATGGGGCATAGTTATGCAGAAAGTAGCCAGTCCACAAAAAATAAAAAAATGAGATATGATATAGGTCAGGTGCGAGAAGGTTTTCTCTACGTTCTGCTGAAAATATCTAAGCCGCAAAACAAATTTTCTTGAAATAAAATACTATTTGCAATTGTACATTTTTAATATCATTTTGTTGCTAAAGTGCCATTATCTCAGCTCGACATTCTGCATAACTACGTTCAATGTATATATAATGGTAAATCACTTTTTTTATTCAATGAATGATTCACAAGAATTGAGAATGTATAAGTGCCATTGTATATTGAACACACATATTTTAAAAACATCTCACGCATATAGGTACACACTAGAAAAAAATCCATTTGATGACTTTTTATTATTATTTCACCTCTGTTGGATTCAGTCAACATATTTTCATTTTAGCAGCACATAATTTATAATTCATTTTTAAAAACGTAAACGAGTGTGCTTTCTTAATACCGAAAATTCCGGTATTTTGGATTTTTAAATACCGGTATTGCAATCCCTAAATACAACCAATGTAAAGGTGTTTTATGTAATCTCATTTTGTAAAGTAAAAATGGTTAAATATAAATGATATCACACATAAAAATCTCTAACGAAAATTTCGTGCTTATATACAAAAATCTTTTCATTATTATCTAATGAGTAATTACAATGTAATTCTTACGACGTATAAAGCACCACGCAGTCACTCTACGTTTTCAACACTCAAAATTAATTAATGCCAAAGATCACCGCGAAACAATAATGTAACCGCTGAAAGCACCCTCAAAAGTGTCCGCACTTGTATATACCTCTACATACTTCTGGCAACCTGATACCGTGTCAAGGGCCACCGTACATAAATACATGTCAAAACAAACGAGTGGATGGCCCATTTGTCAATGGCACTTCGGTCAACTAGTCCAAGGAGGAAAAATGTTTGCGATACATCACGTTAATATGTTACCCTGTCCTCTGGATAGACTTTTCTATCCACGGTGTCTCGAAAATACGACAGAAGTATGACATATATATACAAGAAAACTATGTAATAATTACAAGATAAAAAGAACTTTTTATATACAACGTTTTTAAATTTTATGTTGAATTATTATGCTCAATATGCTCAAACTTGTACTTGATAATTATGAAGTAAATAAAAAACAAACAAATATAGAATACTGAAATGTCATTTTGACATTTCATTTTGATTTCCATAGTAACGCACGTATATATTAATAATTTAGTTGCTAGGATCCCAGACCCCTCCCCTACCAACCAATAATAGTGGATTGGATTACGGATTTCTTCCGAAATAACTTTCCATACAAAACAGAATCAACTGAAAATGAATTCAATTCTACTTAAAGATAGCTAAAAGTATTAAAAGAATGCATTGGTATCGTGTTCTGATATATTCTAAAAGTTTCAAATATCTAGCTAGTCGGGAAGTTAGTTAAAAATCGATTCCAAGATTTGTACTGGATAAACAACCACCGGAGAACTAAAAAAAACGTGGTAAAATACTAAACAATTATAATAAGAAACCTGTACTTATTTATATAATGTAATTTCTATGTAATTTCGGCGTGTGGTTTGTTCACTTCATCTTAAAATTCCAGAAAAGTGCCTATTACTTATTTAACTTGACCTTTATTTACATGGCCTATCATTAAATTCAAGGATAATTACAAGTATTCATATCATTCAATAGTAAACATTAAAAAAATAGTACTGCATCAATCATCGAAAGAATACATTTTTTTCTAATATTATATACCTACCTACTAGAAAATTCCCAGCGGGAGTCGAATCCTTATCCACATGATTTGTGCCTATGTGCTTTATCATTTGAGTCATGTGCGTCATATCGAATTACGATTAATTCACTGGTAGTTTTTACATGTAAAATGCTTATCAAATTGCGTTGATTTTTGCCAATCGGCTTTTATGTTTTAAATAAAAGAACCTGTCAAATACATTACTTACTAACCGGCATCAAGAATTACTCTCCTAATATTAGTTATAACGTATGCGGAGAGGATGCTTTTCATTTCATGGACGGCCAGGTGTATATAAGTATTCCTCTATATGAAAAGAGATTGATACCAAATCAACGAACGTCTTTCGGCCAATTTCAAGAGACGCGTTCTTCAATTCTTGGGTCACATGGTAAGAAAAGATCCGAGCAGCTTGGTGAGTAAAGTGATCTCTGGTGTTGTTGAAAGAAAGAGTTTACAAGGACATGCGCCTTCCAGGTGGAACGATACGAGTACCTTAAAAAAGCGACTTAATCAACAATAACTGAAGCAATAAGACCAGCGCAGTATCGCTCTAGATAGCAGAATATTATCGGAACACTTGTATTATATCGTCATTACTATACTTAGTATCTTTTATTTTGTTAACTGTCAAAATGTCGAAATAAAGGAGACATATTTTTTAACTTACTGCAAAATAAACATTTAAAAACAATCGATATGAACTATTACACTACCTCTAAGTGTGCTTTTTTTAATTGAACCCATCTAAATCTTTTTTGAATTGAAAGACTACAATAAATCATTCATTTGTCATTATATAATTTGAATATTAAAGTAGCTACAGTGACTACACAGTAATATATATTTTACTATGCCATGATAAATATTTGAGCCATTCTGTACACGAGCTTTTATCTGAAGAAACTTTCCTCTAACATCCATCACTGTTGCATATAAAATGTTTGCTCATCTCGAAATGATTCTGTACACGTACCTACATATATTATGCGTGTCCCTTTATTTTTGTGAGGCTTACTGAATAAATAGGTATATGTCTACCACTTGTAGAATAAAAAGCAATATAGAAACAGTTTAGAAGTATTTAGTTTGGAATGATTGTATACATACCATATTATTATTTAAATGTAATTTAATTAACTATACTTATACATAATTTTTCAGATCAGTAATTTAAAATACCTACTAGTATAGGTACTTTATAGTAAATTGTAGGTAAGTATATATTATGTTGATCTTCTTCTTTTTTTTTCAAAATTATGAGTCAATAAAAGTCGCTACCAATAAACCAAATACATTGGTACAAGTTTGAGGACATTAAAACAATATTAATTTATAATAAAGTTGTAATATTTTAAATTACTAGCTAATAAATGTAATCATATAATAATCTCTTGATATATTCCACTTGCGTGAGGGTGAGTTTAGGTGGACGCTATTTTATAAATTTTTAAAATAGGGTCTCCTTAGCAAGCTCGGTGTACTTCTTTGAACTTCTATAGATGTATAATTGTATTTTAACTGCTTTTGTATGTTTAATGATGCTTGTAAAAAAATGAAGCTTGTAAAAAAAATGATGCTTGTGCAAATATTAGTGTTATCGATATTTCTATACGGAGTCGAGTCGAGGACCCTGAAGGCAAGGGAATGGAAGGCAATTGATGCCTTTGAGATGTGGTGTTGGCGCCGAATGCTTCGTATTTTTTGGATGAAGCACAGGACGAACCAGTCAATCATCCAGAGACTGAAGATAAAGGAACGGCTCTTGACAATATGTCTGAGACGAATTCTGCAGTTTTTTTTTTGACATATTGGAGAGACTGGTGGTTTTAGGTGGCCTCCAGAGAAGGCGAAACAGAGGAAGAGCGTGTGCGCGCTGGAGCGACGAAGTGAAAGAGCTGACTGGAGGCACCATCCATTTTGCCCTTAGAGAAGCGAAAGATCGAGAAGGATGGAAAGTCTTGGTCGCTCAAAGGATGACGAAATTCAAATGTGGTCACGATCCTCAGCCATGAGTGGACGACCAAGAAGAAGAAGTATATTTATATTATGTTCTCTTTTTATATTTTCATTTTATCGTTTTTATTACTTTTCTTCTTTATAATAATGTTTCATGTCATGTTGCGACCATCTTAAACTTATAATTTTTAATGTCCACAATGTGTTAAAAATAAATAAATTGAAATTGAATAAAATGTTAAGAACTAAACACACCTCACTACGACACGTGGTTAGGGTGCTATGCTCAGTGTTTGTTGGGCGACTGACGATATTCGTACCCTCAATTACGTAACATACCTCCCCCCCACCTTCGCATTGTCGCTGGCACTACGTATATTATTACAAAACACATATATTTTTGTTACATATACAACTCCACCTCATTCATTGCGATATCTTGGATAGTTTTTAAATTATCACCAAATAAAGTGACCTCCACAATCACCATGCTGACACCTCATACATACCATAATGCCCCGTACCCAGGAAGCCAATTTTGTAGCCGTATTGAATGACAGTTGAACATCAATTATTATTAATAAGTTTGAACCATATTTCAACAAAGTTGATCAAATTGAAAATTGAATTGAACGTAGTTGAAATCTTTTCTAGTTTTTGTCGTTCAATATTCAAATCAACTGGTTACCTAGGAAGGTAACCAAGGTGATAATAACGTATATTGGCACATCAAACTTGTTTATTTTACTTGACGCCATTTTGATTACGAATCTCGATTCAACTGTAATGACAAAAATCGCCACGTGAGAACGTGGTATAAAGAAAGATGTCGATCTACCTACGTCATAACCTCGATGAAGTTATAACTACTAATAAATGACAATACAGTAGTGGCGAAGGGTGGAGGTAGGCTGTTAAGATCTGCCATAAATAGTGCACACTAAACATTGTCAGCAATATTGCAGCAATTGATACTACAATTTACAGATGCTTTTGCTTAGTTTTTAAAAATCAACCAAACCCTGCGAAAACCAAGTCATATATGTCTAAAAATTCTCGTCTATCTATAAAATATCTAAAATTATGCAATTAAATCATACATAACTTTGGATATTTTATAGATAGAATAATATTATTCATCTATCATAGTTTGGTTTAGGCAGGGCTTAATGAATTAAAAAAAAATAACCAACAATACGTGTAATATTTATTCTTAATCCAACTAAAACAAATAAGTATGAATAGAAAAAGTGTGCACAATTTTGCCTTATCGCCCAAAATATACCAAAACTAAATTCTTTGGTTTAGGCAGGGTTAATTTTATTTAAAAAAATAACCAATACCATCTGTAAAATATAGTCTTAGTTCAATAAAAACAAATACGTATGACTAACAAAGTTTAAAAGGCACTATTTATGGTGGATCTTAACAGCCCACCTCCACCATTCGCTACTCGGGCGGGCGGAATACGCCACTTAACTTTATAATATTTAAATCGTAATTGAACATGTAACTAATATAGTTTAGGAATGTAATTGAAAATATGCTTAGAAAATGGATATATTATATCGTAGATCGCTACGTTTCTGATGACGTAATCATCCACGTTTAAAGGGGTAACTGTTGTTTGATTTAGTCTCCAAAGCGCGAAATAATGTACTCTCATAGCAATGCCTTTGTTTTATGATGACTAGAGAGATAGCGATAAACTTTAGTTAGGCGTCCCTTATTCATCTGCACTTGGAAATCTGGTTGTTATTTACCAAGTGCTTAAAACGTAGATTAATTTTATGCCTA
The DNA here is from genome assembly GCF_057557595.1 of Rhyacophila brunnea. Taxonomy (NCBI): domain Eukaryota; kingdom Metazoa; phylum Arthropoda; class Insecta; order Trichoptera; family Rhyacophilidae; genus Rhyacophila; species Rhyacophila brunnea. The sequence goes on along the minus strand of NW_028232848.1, from coordinate 37,048,661 downwards.
AGTACGAGGGTGGGTCAATAATTCCTTAGAAAAAAGCATTAAAACAGTTTTTATTTTTGTATTTTTTTTTTATTTCTTAACATAATCTCCTTGGAGCTCAATACACTTGGTTAGACGTTTCTCAATATTTTTTAAACCGTCAGAAAAATAAGTTTTCGGAAGGTCCTCAAAATAAGCATTTGTCCGATCGATGACTTCTTCATTTGAAAAAAAACGTTGTCCACTTAGCCATTTTTTTAAGTTTGGGAAAAGGAAAAAGTCACTGGGGGCTAAATCTGGCGAATACGGTGGGTGGTCGACCAATTCAAACTTCAATTCTTCAATTTTAGCCATTGATCGTAAATATGTGTGAACACGGGCATTGTCCTGATGAAAGAGGATTTTTTTCCTGTTTAAATGAGGCCGTTTTTCTTCAATTTTGTTTTTTAGCTGGTCCAATAAAGATGCATAATAATCCCCTGTTATTTTTTTTCCTTTTTCCAAATAGTCAACGAAAATAATTTCACGTGTATCCCAAAATACAGTAGCCATAACCTTACCAGGTGATTTTACGGTTTTCGCCTTCTTTGGACATGGTTTGCCTTCGCAATCCACTGCTTTGACTGTTCTTTCATCTCGGGAGTATAGTGGTATATCCATGTTTCATCTACAGTCACAAAGCGACGAAAAAATTCATCCGGATTGCGTTGCATGAGCGACAACAGGGCTTTAGAGGCCACCACCCTATTGCGTTTATTGTCGACTGTGAGCAAACGCGGCACCCATCTTGCAGAAATATTTTTCATGCCCAATTTGTCATGTAAAATAGAAATGACGCTACCTTTTGAGATCCCTGTAACCTCAATTATCTCAATCAACTTTAATCTTCGGTCACTTAACACCATATCGTGGATTTTATTGATCATTTCTGGTGTAGTCACCTCTACAGGACGTCCTGAGCGTGGTTCATCCTTTGTTGATGTACGACCACGTTTAAATTCATTTAACCAGTTATAAATAGTTGCAAGTGAAGGAGCAGATATGCCGTGAACTAAATCCAACTCATTTTTTATTTCCTTTGCTGTTAACCCTTTTATATTAAAATGTTTAATAACAGCTCTAAACTCAATTTTCTCCATTTTCCATTTTTTCATTTTCCACAAGCAAATTTTTTTTTAAATGTACGAGAAACACACAACAACCCGACCAATCTGATTGAAACTTCGCAGCATACTGAATCGGTAGTGCCGCTGCATGACAGTACTTACAGTACTAGTCGCGCCACCTGTCGGCTTTTCTAAGGACTTATTGACCCACCCTCGTATATTCTTTGTTTTTACACACTTTATAATATTATTAGGCCTATAATATGTATAAGTATTATATAATATACTTATTAGTAAGTATGTCTATCCTTTAAACTGCCAACAGTTTTTATACCTATTTTCCATATATACAGAAGATTGAAATTTATTTCTCATATTATACTATTGTTACGGTGAATGAATATTTTGTTGATATTTCCTGACGGTTTGATATAAAACCATACATACACCAATTTAAAAGACAATCTAAATCGCATTGGAAACTTTTAACAAATAATGTATGCATTATTTTATTAGATAATGATACTTATCCTACCTGGCACACTTTAAAAAAAAGCGGAATAGTACTGAGTGATGGTGCATCTTTGCTGGAGTATAATTATAAGCACATGTTAACAGACATTTTTGGAAGATCGGGTGTTAATGGAAGTAAAAATATGGAATTTAGCTGCAGATCTTCTGTTTATATCTTATATAAGTTTAAAAACTTTAAAATTATTATTTATGTCATATATTCTATACACAAGACTGCTATCGGCAGCTATCGAGGGTAGAGTATATGTTTCATAACTTTTCACATCGGCGCTAGGATGAAAATGATGTTATATATTCTAAAAATATTTGTTTTACATGTATAATCTATTTATGTATTTATTAATAGATATATTAATACAAGTGAATATCATTTGATCTAATTTTATGCGACGTAGCCAATCAAAGCGGCGTATCAAAATAGTTATAAAACGTATACTCTAGTTTATCATATTTTTGTATTAAGGTATTATAATTGTTACAATAGGTTTGTCTATCTCTCTCTATAGGTTAGCACAACCATGAGAGGTGCCGTTAAAATATAGCACTTATTGTAACAATTACAACTAATTTACTATAAAAATAGATAGCAGTCTAGTGTATAGAATAGATGCGCTGAGTTGAAAAAACCTCACATGCATTGATGATAACAATATATTTTATTAGTCGGCGAAAGTTAGTTCGAAAAATCGTACAAATATCATTACAATACATGATGAAACGAAAATCTCACATCGGTGACATCTTGATTTCTTCATCTGGTGACATTACCTGTAGGCAAATACTTTACAAATTTGTGTTTTGAATTATTTTCATCAATTATTAAAAAAATCAAAACGTAAAAACTATATACTACGTAACTATGTTGTATAAGCATATACTGCCATGTAGGCCCCTAGAGTTAATTTGAAGTTTAAACCAGTTAAAAGCACACAATATCAACTTTGATGTACTATGGGTTTTTGGATGATACTGAGTACTGTCAGTATATAATATAGTCTTTTTTCCGGACGGTTGTCACTAAATAAACATAGAATCCATTATATTGTCTAGTTGAATGGGGTTGTTTTTCACGAGGCATTGTTCGAAATTGACTATTGCAACCTTTGTGCAACCCGTGACGATTTATCTTCCACGGACTAACAGGTGAACAGGTTCTCAAACTTTCTACCAATATTAAAAATAAATACGTATTTTACACTCGTTCCCGGCCGGCTCGGACCGGCACCAGTTATGAATGCGTTATAAAAGTGAATGAAACTGATCCTTATTGCTGGCAAATTATGTGAATAAGTATTACATTGTATTTTGTGTATTATTTCAATGAATACAAACAATCAACTATGCGTAAAATTAATTCTATTACGTTACTTTACATTAAATCACTATTACCAACAGATTTTTGTTGTACGAGAAGTGGATGTTAGCCACTTGCTCAACCTATTAGAATGAGGTCCATACTCTGGATCCAGACACACATGAAAAAACAAGATTTGAATTTTCGAAACCCAGGATTTAAACCTGGGACCCACTCCATTATAAGCCGACACGTTATCACATGACCATCCTTAGGTTAATAATATAAAATAAATTACTGGTGTGTAGTGAATTATTGTGTGGCTTATAGATTTATTTCTTGTTTGTACATTATTATCTACTAGTAATAATATTATTTGGTAATATCATCATCAGCCGGGGTCAATCCACTGCTGGATGAAGGCCTCCCCAAGCTTCTTCCAACTCTCTTGGTCTTGCGTCGTTCGCTGCCACGTGTTTCCGCCGAACTTTATCAGTTCGTCAATCCAGCGGCTTTTAGGGCGACCCTGTGGCCGTTTCGTGCCCCTTGGGTACCATTGGATGACGACATTTGTCCAGCGGCCATCCTTTCAGCGAGCAATGTGCCCCGTCCATCTCCATTTCAGCTGTTTGGCAACGCCTATTACATGGCGTACTCTTGTCTGCTTCATAATCCATTCGTTTCTCTTACGGTGCTTTCGGGTGATACCCAACATACATCTCTCCATGCCTCGCTGTGCGACTCTTAGCCTTTGGACATCTCTCGTGTTGAGGGTCCACGTCTCGCAGCCATACGATATATATACGTCTGTTATCTATGGCCATACGTGAGCACGGGCAGCACACATTGGTTGAACACCCTACGCTTAAGACATAATGGTAGTTCATTCTTGAAGATACTATTCAGACTACTAAAGCACTCCATCCCAGCTTTGTTCTGCGAGCAATTTCATCATGCATGCTTCCGTATATGGGCACCTGCTGTCTGAGATAGACGTATCTGCTGACTTGCTCGAGTTGGGTGCCATTAATGCAGATAATCTCACGGTCCGAAAATCAGTTCCTCATCACTTTTGTCTTTGAGACATTTATCTTTAGGCCGACCGTTTGACTGACATCTGCGAGTTCTTGCATTCTACCTTGGAGGTCCTTCGGGTCTTGTGAGAATATAATATAATAAGAATCAATTTATAAAATATCAGTGATAGATTTCTTGGTAAAAAATAAGTACATATTATCTATATCATTTGAAATTAATTCATGTTATGTACACACATACCTAATCATTTATTTAGTGATAATTAATTATGTGCATATACTTAGCTACGTTTTTTAAATATTATTGAATTACAATAATAATAAGTTTTTATTTTACTTTGTGAGAAACATTCTTAAATATTAATGATTGTAACGTAGTTTTAAAAGATTTTTGAATCCAGACATGGACTTAATAAATTAAACGAGTAGGCAATGAATTCTTATGAATTTTGTATTATTGTTAAAAAAAAACCTTTTCGGAAAACGGTCAAGATCTACATAGAATCATGGAACTAGTGAAAAAAAGAGATTTTTGTAGATATGTTTATAATAGTCCAGCAAAACAAAAGACATGATCTACTAAACGCTCAGTTGTCTAGTTATTTACTGCGGCGTATACATATTAAATATCGTCAGACATAGGTACATCAAACATTATCAATCGGATAAGAGGAATCTGAAAGGGTGCCACTTACCGCAGTTCAATGTGATAAATATTATAGAAAACACTGTATAAAATTATTTTATTTTATTTCATAGTTTCCCGTAACTTAGAAATCTTTAATTTCACATTAATTTAAAATTTTTATTTACTTCTGTAATATCTATTATCTATATTTGAGTTCTGACTTAGGACTTTTACAGTATTGTTTTAGAAAATAAAGGTAATATATAGAAATTAGCTTAACTATGGAGAAACTTTGTGTATCATTGTTATAGATAGACGTTATAGTGAAACACTGCGTCCATTGTGTGTTTACTGTTTGACTAAAGTGCGTCTCAAACACCACAGAGGTCAGGAAAAGAAAAACCAGGGTGCAAAAGTATCAGGGTAACATAATGCAGATGGGGTGTGAAGTGTTGCGTTACCCCCTTCCCTTAGCACACTCATGCCTCCCCATCTGGAGTCCGGTCTCCCGGGACTACCAGGAGAACATACTGTTACAACAGATTGTGTTTACGTTGGACCAGAAAGTGTTTTATCAATTTACTTTGTGTCAGAGACTGGATATAAATGATGCATCAAACCCGCGAGTAAACGGTTAAAATGAAAACGATCCTTCACGGTTTCTGCGCGCCTGGTAGTTGTGAAATAAAAACACAGGATTTAAATAATGTTATCATCCATTACACTTTCCATGAAAAAATATTTCACTTAAACTATAAAATATACTTACTAATTTTGGCAATATTCGATAAACTAAATTTAAAATATCTTATCAATTATGTATTTATATTCCATTCCTATAGCATAAATACCTGCTTCTTTTTTTAAAAGCTGGACGATATCTTAATATTATGAAACTTGGATGGTAAATAGAAAAACATTTTTCATTGCTTTTCTACATGTTACGAGTAACTATACATTATATTTTGCATATTATGTATAAAATAAATTTTGATGTACGTATATTTATATTATTATTAATTATTTCCATTCCGATACACAATGTACTAACGTTAGTTTTTTAGGGGATTTTTTGAATTAATGACAGTATTTTTTTTTTCGAAGGCGAAACCCGAATCGCAAAAAACGTCTCAAATGGAATAGTACAAAACTTAAATCGATTAGAATTTTAATTGAATTATTTAATACTTATATTATAAAGCCTCTCCACAGTAGAAAAATACTCAGTACTTAACTTTATAATACATAAGTGAGCTAATTTTTAACAATACCAATATTAAAATCGTTTTTCAACATTCGCTATCAGTGGATAGTATTCATCTCTTACGTAATACAAAAGAAAGTGCATTGTCTCACCTCTTAGTGCATGAAATGCGCTCCCATTCTCTGCACAGCTGTAAGATTACATTTTGATCTCCTGGGATTTCCCAGCACTCTTGCCAGGCTAGCAGAAGAGCGGCAGAGTACAAAGAGGGGAGATTCCAGGTATTATTTATGCACTCGCCCCGAGTGTACTTATTTTTTTTACGCACAGGTGCGCTTGAGTAAAAAATTCACTTAAAAATGGGCTAAATATAAAAAAGAAAATGAGCTGTTCCATCTTTTACAACGTCCTTTGGAGATTTTTAATTGCAATTTTGTATTCCTGCTGATACTAAATTAATAATTAAATGCGATTAACTGCTTTAAATAAGTATTTTTCGTTTTCGTCCCATTTATAAAATCTTACCATCGACGTTTCCAGAGTTTAATTATCAATTCCTACAGTATTTCGTAATAAAACATCAGGTAATTTTGTTATAAAATTTGATGGTTTTTTCCCTTGACAGTCCCATCTATGGTACTATAATAAAAATAAGTCTACAGATACAATAAAATAACTAGATTTTATATTAATTAGAATATTAAAATAAAAAGGTTCTAAGCTAAGATAAATCTCAACTCATTGAATAAATAATATAAGCTTGGGTAAAGGAAATTTTATTTGACGCATGTGACGCAATCGATTTGTCAAAAGATTTAAAAGGGGGTCTCGAAACAGTTCAAATCAGTCGTTTATAATTATCAAAATGTACCAAATTCTTAAATGTGTATTTTAATGTGATCGGTCAGAGCGTCGGGAATTTATGTGCTAAACGGGACACTGAGCTTGGGAAACACGTTCAATTCAAATCGATGATAAGCCTTTGATGAATATGTCATCGTCATATATGAACTTTGTTCCTCTGCTGATTTTATGGAACTAAAAAGGAGAGTATTGATTCAAAAACAAATTTATTTTTTGAATAGATTATTCTACCTGCTTTCTTATTCCCCATTTATAATAAATAAATTATATGACGATGGAGATGTTGAAGTTTTGGAGACTCTCATATGAAGCAGTATGTACGTCCAGTTACCATTAAAATGTCGCCATTAAAATTACTTCATCCCGACTTGCCACAATTGCATCAGTGCCAATTTTCAGTTGAATTGATAATATACGAGGGTGGGTCAATAAGTCCTTAGAAAAGCCGACAGGTGGCGTGACTAGTACTGTAAGCGGTTTGTTTTCATGCAGCGGCACTACCGATTCAGTATGCTGCGAAGTTTCAATCAGATTGGTCGGGTTGTTGTGTGTTTCTCGAACATTAAAAAAAAAAATTTGCTTGTGGAAAATGGAAAAATGGAAAATGGAGAAAATTGAGTTTAGAGCTGTTATTAAACATTTTAATATAAAAGGGTTAACAGCAAAGGAAATAAAAAATGAGTTGGATTTAGTTCACGGCATATCTGTTCCTTCAGTTGCAACTATTTATAACTGGTTAAATGAATTTAAACGTGGTCGTACATCAACAAAGGATGAACCACGCTCAGGACGTCCTGTAGAGGTGACTACACCAGAAATGATCAATAAAATCTACGATATGGTGTTAAGTGACCGAAGATTAAAGTTGATTGAGATAATTGAGGTTACAGGAATCTCAAAAGGTAGCGTCATTTCTATTTTACATGACAAATTGGGCATGAAAAAAGTTTCTGCAAGATGGGTGCCGCGTTTGCTCACAGTCGACAATAAACGCAATAGGGTGGTGGCCTCTAAATCCCTGTTGTCGCTCATGCAACGCAATCTGGATGAATTTTTTCATCGCTTTGTGACTGTAGATGAAACATGGATACACCACTATACTCCCGAGACGAAAGAACAGTCAAAGCAGTGGATTGCGAAAGGCGAACCATGTCCAAAGAAGGCGAAAACCGTAAAATCAGCTGGTAAGGTTATGGCTACTGTATTTTGGGATGCACGTGGAATTATTTTCGTTGACTATTTGGAAAAAGGAAAAACAATAACAGGGGATTATTATGCATCTTTATTGAACCAGCTAAAAAACAAAATTGAAGAAAAACGGCCTCATTTAAACAGGAAAAAAAATCCTCTTTCATCAGGACAATGCCCGTGTTCACACATGTTTAAGATCAATGGCTAAAATTGAAGAATTGAAGTTCGAATTGGTCGACCACCCACCGTATTCGCCAGATTTAGCCCCCAGTGACTTTTTCCTTTTCCCAAACTTAAAAAAATGGCTAAGTGGACAACGTTTTTTTTCAAATGAAGAAGTCATCGATCGGACAAATGCTTATTTTGAGGACCTTCCGAAAACTTATTTTTCTGACGATTTTAAAAAAAATTGAGAAACGTCTAACCAAGTGTATTGAGCTCCAAGGAGATTATGTTGAGAAATAAAAAAAAAATACAAAAATAAAAACTGTTTTAATGCTTTTTTCTAAGGAATTATTGACCCACTCTCGTAACATTTCGGCGTTTTGTTTTTACTGTACCTACATTTTTTTATTTAATGTAAAGTTTCAGAATTATACGCATTAACAATAACCATAGCTTATTTCCCGTTATTAACGCTATACCTCAGTTGAGGCATGGTCTAAAAAGATTGTGGCTAGGCGATGCGCGGATTGTACAAATGACGCGTGCCGAACGAAATATAATTTGTCATACAAATCCAACATGCGTCCATTTAATGTCTTGTTTATTATTCTATAAGTAACAATAATAATATATTCATTGACATGCTTTCTTTTCAAGTAAATGGGTAACGTTTTTTAGTCATCTTTACACGATTTAAGAATTAATACCCCCGTGGCCACCACGAAACAAATTGACCTGTTCACAGCTCGACGTTTGCTCTCCGATTGCCAGCGAGTCCAAAATTTTGTCGCACCTATAGTTGAAAATTATTTGCCGTTTTACTGAAGTACCGTCTTAAAATTATCTTCTTCAATGTAGCGTCAAATTTAATATCAAAACTATAATATTAAATTACAGCAAACAATATTCAATTAACAAGTTATTTTTTTCACAAATATAAACCAAATACAATATTCTATTACAAACACACGAAATCATGTTTGTTAGTTCAAAACTGGAGCACAATTATAACGAAATTGGGTGACAGTTATAGGCTTTCCTAAATGAAAATTAGATCCAAAATATACCAAAGCAACAGCTGTTAACCATTTGGTATGGCGAAAATGTGTTTCAGATTTGTTTCAATCGTATTTCCGTTACTAAAATTTAATTTACCGACTGTAAACGTACTTAAAAACGGTTTTGAAAATTAACTTTAAAAGAATTGATTTTATTATTTGTATTTAACCATTACATATCGCACACTGAGATCTATACGGTCATAACTGCAAAATAGGCCAAAAATGACTTATAAATGCAGTACGATATAAAAAAATCTATTTTTATTGCTATATGGTACTGCTACTTGGAAGCAGTGGCCTCCTACACAATTGTGTCCATGGTTATTTTATATTAAAAATTTTAATTTAGAGCTATATAGAGGCATTATCTTACATGAGGCCCTTTTGCCCAAAAAATATTTCACCTTTGGTACAATATTTATTGTGCTAGACCGCCGTATTTTTCAGCAGTCTACTGCAATTCATTAAATTGTAGTTAATTATTAAACATTCAAACTCTTATTCAGTATTCAAGCTAATTTCAATAAATTTTAACGGTTTAAATTAAATTACTTGCGATACATGCAGAAAATAATAAAATAAAAACGTTCATTGAGTTATGTGGTTGGCGATGTAGTGCGATACGCGTGAGGTGACCTCATTGTTGTTCTGGCCATTCCGGCATATTTTGCTAACTGACAATATTCGTTTAAACTTTAAAGGTTAAAAATGTGCTACGGGAAGGGAGCATCAGTCTGATAATATTTTAAACACAAAGAAATCGACATTACACACTTTTTTTCCGTAGCGGCAGCTTACTGTGACGTCACGTGATAGTACGCGACGTGCATCATAATATATTTGGCACTTTACCCTGCTGACAAATATTCAATAGTGGTAAAAAACGACGTGCATTTTCAAAAAAATTACCAAATCAGAGTTATCTTGTTGTAGTATTGAGGTGGCACCCACGGTAGCTGCGCGGCTTAAGCGTTGGACTATCACGCCATGGGTCTCAGGTTTGAATCCTGGGTCTGGCAAATACACATATTGTTTTTCAATTTGTGTGTGAGTCAGGGTATGGACCTAATAGGTTGACATCCATTTTTCGTAAAAAACAAAATCTGTTAATACAAACCTCTACCCTGTGGAGGCCCATATGATCCTATTAGGATCGGCCATGGTCGGAAAAAAAGTATTGAGGTGACGATATATTTTAATAAGTACCTACTTACAATAAAAAAAAATTTTTTTTCATGGTATCTTATAAATGATTTTACATTGTCCAAATTTTGAAACCTGAAATGCACACGGGTCTTCTGCACAATTCTAATTTCAAAAACATATTTCAAAAACATAAGTCAAAAGTAGCTTACTATAAAAGTTGGACATAAGCAATTTACAAAATTTTACAGGAGACTCACAAACATGTGTGAAAATTGTCCGTTTTTCATATAACATACCAATTTTAAACTCAAAAATCTCTATGAAAACTACCGTTTCTGATACTTTTGGTGAATTTCACTTGCATCACTTGCACTACCATAATCAATTTAAACATGAATTTAGTGGGAGGTGGCGTTTGTCCCACTTTGATACCAAGGTACTCAAATGATGACATAACAGATGGGCAAATCAAATTAAAATAGCATTGCTGTAATTATCACTAAAAAAAATAGTTATTAATTAAAATATATGTGCACGTGATGGTTCCTTAAAATAATATAAACAAAATAAATATTGAAAGATTATAGAAGACACTCTGGCCATTTATAATATGACAGCGTTAATTATTAATTCGTCACTTCAATACTACAACTAGATAACTTGATTTTCACTATTTTACAACGTTTTACTTAGCTCGTATTCTTATTTGTCCGGTGGTTCTTTGTCCGGTACAAATCTTGCAATAGATTTTTAACTAACTTACCGACTATCTAGACATTTGAAACTTTTAGAATTTATCAGAACACGATGACAATGCATTTTTTTAATACTTTTAGCCATCTTTAAGTAGTAGAATTGAATTCATTTTCAGTTAATTCTGTTTTGTATGAAGAGTTATTTTGACACCATTATTGGTTGCTACGGGTCTGGGGTCCTAGCAACTAAATTATTAATATATACGTGCGTTACTATGGAAATCAAAATGACATTTCAGTATTATTTCTATCAAGTACAAATTTTTAATATATTATGTATATTTCTAAGGTTCCTATATCAATATTTTTACAACGTTTTTATAAGGTCGTATTCTTATTTGTCCGGTAGTTGTTTATCCAGTAAAAATCTTGCAATTGATTTTTACCTAACTTAGCGACTAGTTAGACATTTACGTAGAATTGAATTCATTTTCAGTTAATTCTGTTTTGTATGAAAAGTTATTTCGGAAGAAATCCGTAATCCAATCCACTAGTATCGGTTGCTAGGGGTCTGGGGTCCTAGCAACTAAATTATTAATATATATGTGCGTTACTATGGAAATCAATATGACATGTTAAGTACAATTTTTTTTTGATCGTTTAAGCTAGTCAAGTCAAGTTTATATGGTTCAACAGAATTTAAAAACCTTGTATATAAAAAGTTCTTTTTATCTTGTTATTATTTGAGATATATATTGAATATGATTCAACATTTTCTTCTTTACAAAATGATAAAACTAGGTAAGTCAGAAGTTAATGTGAACTGTATTAATTTTGTATTTGAAAATATTAGACAATCTTAAAACCATAAATACATTAAATAAATAAAATAATATATATAATTATATACAGTATTCTTACATACAATTGAACATTATTAAATTATTCCTAATTAGACAAGCACACTTTTCCATTCAATAGTAATTATAGCCTAGATTTATGACAATCAAATACAGTTTAAATTTCATGTTCCCAGCAATGACCAAATCAGAGTTACTGTCGTACAAGAACTTCTTGACCACGTGTTAAAATTGTGAACTAACAAGCCCCTCCTGTTAAGTCGACTACAGCGACTTCCTGTTTTCGACGAGATCTTGTTGTCAGACAGGTCGACCAAGGACTTCTTGTCCACGTGTTAAAATTGTGAACTTACACGCCCCTCCTGTTTAGTCGACTACAGCGACTTGCTGTTTTCGACGAGATCTTGTTGTCAGACAGGTCGAACAAGAACTTCTTGTCCACGTGTTAAAATTGTGAACTAACAAGCTCCTCCTGTTAAGTCGACTACGGCGACTTCCTGTTTTCGACGAGATCTTGTTGTCAGACAGGTCAAACAAGAACTTCCTGTCCACGTGTTAAAATTGCGAACTTACACGTCCCTCCTGTTTAGTCGACTACAGCGACTTCTTGTTTTCGACGAGTTGTCGGACAGCATCTAGTTGTAGTATTGAGGTGACGAATTATTATGGAATTAGTACCTACTTTATATACCTACGCAAGATATTTTCCTAGGCAGTAGTAAAAGAAAAATATAATTACATATTTCATTTTTTGCAGCATAATATTATCAAGTGTTCATAAATAAAACTATGGGTGCACGTTTTATGATTTATCGTGACATTTCATGAAACATTTTAGCACCTCATAAATTTTAAATCCGTTCTGCAAACTACTGCAATAGAGATCTCGGAGTATAAATTATATGAACTCTGTTCATAGAGATCGTCTACATGTATATACTATTATGTGAACTCCTACGCGCATAATACACGTTGTGAACGGTTCATAGTAAACTGTTTCACTTTGCTAAGGCGATTTTGAGAGTTAACATCTTATCCGTGAGATATAAAACTGCACACTAGTAGGAGAGCGGGAAAAGCTTACGATTCAGCAACCGGGAGCTCCCTGCTGAAATTGCATACGATTGCTTTTTAAATATTTACGAGTGCGTTAACCCGATGAGAAAGAGAGAGAGTCCGATGCGTATTGTTATGCATAAGAAAAAGTGCGTAGTAGTCCTATTTACTACCTTAAGGGGGGACATGCTCGTCGAAGGTCAAAATTGAGTTTTTATTGTATTTTCAAACCATGATCCTGGACAATCCTTAAACGTTGTAGATAATCTATTTATATAATTTTGAAGCTTTATTATTTTTTATAGTTATTTTAAACATTTGATGACTGCATAAAGTATTTTTGTTACATAAAATAGTATTCTTTTAAACCTCTCGCTCTAATGTTTTAGAATATAGTCATATTTCGGTTCATAACTGTGCAGTGGTGTTAAAATTTTTTACGTTTATTAATTTTTAAACGCATTTATGAAACCATTAGTATAATTTATTACGAGATAATTTTTGTAAAATATTCACGATAAAAAATTATATTGATAATCTCTGTGATCCCAAATTTGACAAGAATTAGGCGTTTTATTATTCAAAAAATCGGCAAGATTAACACATTCGAAAATGATTCTAAAGATATTTATTATAAGCTATGTTTTTGACCATTCAAGTGTGATAAACATCTTATGAATAATGATTGCTTTATAATAATTATTGACCTAAGAATAAGGTAGTGTTTTTTTGAAAAACGCCATTTCTTTTGTCATTCCCCAGTGGTTAAGCTACAACATACGGCCGTAGCCATAAATTGACAAACTATAGTTAAAGTAGGGAGTAAAATTATGTTAGCTTCAAAATTATATAAATAGATTATCTACAACGTTTAAGGAGTGTCCAGGATCATGGTTTGAAAATACAATAAAAACTCAATTTTGACCTACGACGAGCACGTGGGCCGTTAATATAAATAGGTATGTAGTTGAACAAGAAAATTTTACCCCTAATCTATTCTGAGCTCCTGATAATATTGATGAAAAAATGTTTCCGTTTATCCAATACAGAGAGAGTTCGGTGCATTATTGTTATACGTGTATGTAAGGAAAACTATGTTACTACACCTAATATAAATTATCGAATAATAAAATTTTACTCTTAATCTATTCTTAGCTCCTGATAATATACGTAGAAAATATTTGTGATTTTTATTGATCAAACTAGCATAACTACGGTATAACTATGCTCTGAATACGTAAAAATCTTAAACCTATACAGTATGAGTCATCCGTCAACTTTGTAAAAAATATATATTAAATTTATTAATGATGCCTTATTTTTTCACGTAATATAGTTACCTACATATTTAATGAAATCACAGATTAGTTTTATACAATAAATCATTATTATTTTGAAACTTGTTTGCTATAAAATTTAAAATTATGCTAAATTTTCTATTATAATATTTTTATTTATATATTATTTAGTTTATTATCCATATTACTGAATTAAAAAAACATATATATATATATTACACTATTCATTCATTGATAGCTAAATGAAATAAAAATAATGATTATATTCTGGGTTTACCTTACGAATGTGCTAAACGTGTATTAATAAAATATTAATATAGTAACCTCATTTAAGGTACATAACTTATCATAATACATTGATAATTAGCTATGCATATAATATATTAAACATAATAAATTACTATAGGTATTAGCATATTTTTTTCTAATAAACTATTTATCATCCAAAAAAGTTTAAAATCAAGTTTTCATTACAATTCCATGCTAAGACTTTATTCGTAAAACCTCTTTTCTTATGCGAAAGAATTTTCTTCTGAGAAAATAAGAAAACTTTCATCAGTGAATCTGGGAACCGCCAATTGAAATAACAAAAGTGACTTCGGCTAAAAGCCTTAAATTATATCGCTCCGACCACCCCCGCTGTTGTACTTTTGGCTTAACACGGAAAGCAATTAGGAATTTCCCAATGAAAGCACGAAAGGGTCAACGTGAGCTTTTCTTCGCGTTTTCCGGACCGCGATCACTAAAAGGATTTTCTTCCTTCACACATGACTGGGCATGTATTTTTGTCTGTATTATATTATGTTGTATAATATATACGGGCAATCCGGTAAAAGGTTTGTGTAATTTATAATAATTATTTCATGTATGTACAAGGGACAGCAATCTCAGTCAGAATTTTCAATCTCGGGATTGCAGAAATTGGAAAAACATGACCTTGGATTGATTATCTTATGAGGCAACCTCACATTAAGTTTGAGAAACGTTGTATCGTTTTGTAAAAACGTCTCGAAATAATAATTAGATAAAATTCTCGATTCAAGACTTTTTTGACAAGCAATCTTAAAGCTACACCCTACTATTGTGAAATATAATATAATAATACAGAGTAATTTGTGCATACTAAGGGCCGTATGTATGAGATTCCCAAATTCTTTATAAGCTATTTAACCAATTTTCCACCATATAGCGTATAGCACTGTTTGTGACGTAAGCAATCTGACGTCACACGTCATTCAAAATGCTGCTTCATCTGTCACTTTCAAATGTCATTTTAATAATGCATTCATTACAACAAATGTTAGCTTGAGGCCCTCGTTCATTTTGTAGACTGTAAAACATTTGCGAACTTTAAAAACAGTTCCTAGTCGTGTTGTTTACAAAATACGTATAATTTTGATCCATAGTCTATAATCTAGATAGTAGGTAGCTGATACAATGCTCTCGTATTTCGCTTATATCAAAAAACGTAGTATTTCTTATGGAGAGATAAGATGGATCTACGTAAGATTACGATAAAATACCTCCGCTAAACGACCGCAAAGATAGGTACCTACTGCTATATCTGGCATTAAAATATGCAATTGGAAGAATTGGAAGCATTCTTTCAAAATATTATGATACCTACCTACCTAGTTAATTGTAAGATAACTACTTTAGCAAGTCTCAAACACACTGGTAGCATCAATAGTGTCATACGGTGATTGGTATAAATGATAATATTATAAAGAGATCATTTCATATTATTATATAAATCCATTTTAATTTCTTTCATTTATTCTTATACTGTTTTGACATCTCATAATAGAAGTGATTGGAGTGAAGTTTGTCATAATATAACTGTATGTATTGCCACCAAATGGAAATGTTTACTGGGAATACTCTATCCTTTCGTACAGTAGAATTATAAAATAAATGTGATAAAATAACTGATAAATTATTTAAAGTTCATAATAATTATTCATTTATAATTATTATATTTATATGGTACCTACCGTTCACACACTTTCAGACACATTTACAATTTCAAAATTTTAAATTAGTGATCGGGGAATGAAATTTTATAAGTTTGCCATTATATGAACGCCATGACACATAATGACGTCACATTTGTGAAGTCACTTAACGGATTACATGTGTACTCATGCATGCAAACGAGCAGTATTTAGCCTATAAAGTATTTGGGAATCTCATGCATACGACCCATTGAATACACGCTTAATTACAAGAGTTTCTGGTATTGAGACTAACATTTTAAGTGGATAGGTTGTAGGTATTCCACAGTTCAAGAAAATACCATATGAAAACTATTCCAGAAATTTCGGAATTTCATATTTCTTAATCCCAGATTTCGTTATATATTAAGAAATTTTACGAAATTCCGGGATAGTAAATCTTAGTATCTACGTCAATCATTAATTTATCTAACGCGTCTGCAAAACTTTCTCAACTCGAATCATTAGTGTCTGTTAGACGTCTTTGTTGATCACACAACAAAGTAAGTTCTCGAAGTAATTACTTGATCAAAATATACTAACAACAAGTTACGAAATATAGAATTATAATGTTATACTTAAACCAATAAAGTTGTCCGCCGGCTGAATGTTCAAACCACCGCTTTCATACTAAAACTACGAAATTAACTGTGAAATATTTCTGTATGTAAACACTATGTAAAATTTAAACTAACGTAACGTGACATGGAAATAAACATGTTAAGTTGTGATTATATTACGCTGCACGTCGCGTACTGTCACGTGACGTCACAGTAAGCTTTCGCTATGGGAAAAAATGTGTAATCGTTTTTCTTTGTGTTTACTACCCCTAGCACATTTTGAACCTTTCAGTTAGCAAAATCTGCCGAAATCACCAGAACAACTATGAGGTCACCTCACGTTATACCGCACTACATTAACACCTGCATGATTCAATGAACGTTTTTTATCATTTTCTACATGCCTACACATTTTCGACTCATGTAAAAATTGCGTGTTTTTTGTTTTTAGTAGTTGGCACTACTATGTATTTTCTATAAGAATGTTGTCTATTATAATATGGTCTGCAAGTTGGCTTCTGCTCAAAATATTATTGAATTTACTGAGATTCGTTTACTAGCTTACTCCATCATTGAATCTACAGAGATCGTGTTCGTTCAAAATATTCTGCAAAATGACGAAACCATAGACTACATTTGTCGCCGTCACAGCGTAATAGTACGCGACGTGCATCTCAATGTTATCAAAACTTTAGGCACAATGAAGGAATACTGTGGATTGTATACGTTTCCATTTGAGAATTAATTATTTCTGACAATGTTGTTTTTTGTTGGTGTAATTTTTTTTATTTCTGTGTGTCTACGCCCTGCTAGCATGAGAACAGTGGTTTTAGAACCAGTCAAGATTTCACAATATATGAAACTAAATTATTGCCAAATTGCTAATATTATGGATATAACATGGTAAGAGGATAACAGTTAGATACATGCTTGTACTTAAGAGACACACACATTGGTGGAAAAATAAAAATCAATCATCATCTTTTAGAGTCCCCACACACCTGAATAAAGACTTTAGACCATTAGCTCCTTCCACTTAGAAGTTCTATAAAAGTTACTAATTGCGATTATAGACGAACTGTAAATGAAAAGAAATACAGAATAGTCCATTAATATTAAAATCGTCCCTAAATTTCTGTTGATTTTTAAGTTCCGTTACTGGAAAAAGATGTATAGAGCTTTTTAAAGAGCTTTTTTAATAAAACGATTCAGACTAAAAAGAAAATCTCAATTTGATGTACGAAATTTATAATTTTGAAGAAAAAAATTTAGTCATTATACTGTAAAATTACCCGCAGGAAAGAAAATATGCGAGACCTATATTATCATAGTAGATTTTTGGGTTTCCACCGTGTGTCCTTCTTCCTTCTCTCCTCGAAGTTTCGGGCTCGTTGAAGAGGCCATTATTACATACAAAACAAAGTTAGTATAAGAGGCCAGTTTAAGTTAGGAGGATAAGTTTTGTATTAGCTTTTGTTACTTACTACAATTTTCACGTAAATTCAGTCAAAGTACATTTGAGTGCATGGCGACCTCAGTCTTGGGTAACTGCTTCAGAGACATTAACACAGTAAACAATGATGCTTCACACCATTCGTAGGGTCCAGTGATATGCCCCATTAAGTCTGGGTATGATGCAGGGCGGCTGCGGTTTGGTGCCCCCATTGACACATTTAAAATATTTAATTTGAATTTGAATTTTCTTTATTAAGTTTTTCTTGTACCGCGCGTGGATACCACATATTATATTTTTTTTATTGAATTGCCACCATTTTATATATTATACGGTACCGATTTTAAACATAGATTTATTTTTAAGTGTCCTGGAAATTACTCACGGAAAACTTTCGGCAATTATTGACATCTATCTCGAAAAGTAATTAAGAGAAACTAATTACTAAGTGAGTTAATTAGCTTAAGTTTGTTCATATTCTACGCCCCGTCATTCGATAGACATGATTTGTATGAAAAATTAGGTCACGTAATGGAGAGAAAGAACATTTTGGGAACTTTAGAAATTTAAAAGTGTTGAATATTTAAGAAAACTTTTATTTATTCTTGAGATTGAAACGGACACCTACCTACTTACCTAATTTAAATATTATTATTATAAATAAATATTAACTTACAAAGAAGTGGTTGAAAAAAACACCATTTATTTGTAACTGTTATAAATGGATTGTACATAATTTGAACAACAACACCAACATCCACTGGATTCACGCCAATGTGCTTTACCAATAATTGAGCAATGTGTGTCCTATCTTATTACGACGAAATTGACTAGACATTTTTACATCTTGTAGTGATCAACGAATTGCGGTAATGTTTGGTTATTGACGCGTTATTAATGCAATTATTTTGTTGATCACGTCAATATGTAAAAACTACTAGTTAATTTCGTCGTAATTAGATAGGACGCACATGGCTCAATAGGTAAATTACATTGGTGCGAATACAGTGGATGCGGATTGGAGTCTCGCTAGGCGTCGTATTAAAAAAAAAGATTTTATCTAGTACCATTAAGTAGACAAACATGAATATAAAGCATTTGAACTGATTGATTCGGTATTAATTTGATTAAAAATAACCCATTTGATTTTCGGACTTCAAATTTCTCGTGGGCTATTAATTATTATGTAGGCCCATTTTCGTTAAAAAGGTAAAGTGGATTCAGTCCTGGAAAGCAGATAACATTTTCTTCTGCATCTGCTTTCCGGCTGAGCTATAAATTTTCCACGAACAGTGTAACAATTTAATTGTTATCATACAAAGTTACATAACATTGTTTTTGGGCTATAGACGAAACAGGCCTTGTCCAAAGCTTCCTTTTTATATACAGATGAGCGAACAGCATCAAATGAATCGCGGAAAGGTTAATAGTAATTTACTGGAGATATATAGCTTGGGATAGAGATTCCTCCTGGACTACGGTTGTGTAGTCACTCATCATGTGACTAGTTTGTAGCGCTACCTTAAATAAATAAACAAATATATATATTATATTATATACATATTTTAAGTGTTTTTGTTTTAATCTAAAATCACTGTATAAATAAATTTTGACCATGTGGCAAGTTGTGTTGATCATACCTACAGAAATTTTAATTAAAATCATACTACAAGGCAATGCTGCCGAATAGTGGAAAGTAGCAGTGAAAACTTAAGTTTACACTTTTAAACTGATAATTAAACTAACTTAATACGTATAATATAATTTAGAGAATCTAAAAATTTTGTTACAGATATATACAGTTGTATAATATAATATAATATAATATTATGTGTGATACAAATAAGTCAGAAAAGCTACTATCTCGAATCTGCCATGGCGGAGTTTTTCTGTATGGACCGGCCATTTTGTTAATTTGGAAAAACTTTTCTGTTTCACCACGTCTCCAAATTAAATTACGCCAAAAGAGAGGACGAGAAATACAAAAAAAACTAAAATATATACTTTATATCCAGTAATAGTGATGTATCCCAAAATAATAAAACTAACTAGTGGTTCGCTGTATTATGACATTGTTATTTGAAGATATTTTAATTGTATTGATATCTACAACGTGCGATGCTGTAAAACAAATTACTTGGCTAATGATTAAATTAGCTACAAGCCATTTTGCATTACAAATTATTGATTGCTAGTTATATACACTACAATAGCCCATAATTATCAAACATCTCAAGCATTTCAATATAATTTTAAATTCACTCAATCATTGAATCCAATAAATTATTATTAAATTTATAGATATAACAAGATGACAGCTTGAAAATTGATTTTTTTATTAATGGATGGTATAATTGAAGTGTCTGGAAACGAAAACGGCAGTTTTTAAAAATTGATAAAAACAAAAATAAAATTAAAATTTTAATCGATTCAAGCTCTATACTATTCCATTTAAGTCGTTTTGTTGCGACCGGGTTTCCCCCTTTCGGCATCTTCAAGCGCCGTGTACACTCACCAAAGGTAAACACAGAGTGTACACGGCGCCTGAAGATGCCGAAAGGCGAAACCCGGATCGCAAAAAACGACTTAAATGGAATAGTATAGAGCTTGAATCCATTAGAATTTAAATTCAAATTCCATCAAGTACCTTCAGTCGATAGTATTAATATTAAAAATGAAATTGTTTACCAGCTGCCACCAGAATATTGCCGTTTTTGTTTTTATCGAATTTTAAAAACTTCTGTTATTATTTCCAGACACCTCAAATAATTGTTTATACTACTACTAACATTGGCCATTTATTGATTGTTTTGTACTGAAGCCAAAACATGTCATCAGAATGCAAATTTAGCCTTGTTTTTTATATTACGATTTACAGGGTCTTACATTATAAGACACAAAATAATTATCAATGTATCTGTGGCGACTATTTCTACCATATGAAAATGCTTTAGAAACGTCATATAGTGATTATTGAAAGTGCATATGTTTATCTCTAGTAATAATCTAAGCTTTTTGTATGTATGTATCTAAGTATTAGGTATGATTTATCGACAATATTGTATATTGTATTATATCAAAATGATACAAATGTTAACAATTGGTTCTGTGTCAGGAAAATGGTTATATTATTAACCGGTTCGTCTGATCCGATGAAGATAAACATCGCTGTTTATGTACACATCGAGTTTCCCAACGTGATTTCGTGCGCTGGGAGGTATCAGGCAAACATAGTGCATCCGTGGGTATATGATCACGTAGTCACGAACACGTCCAACGTGCCTGCCAGGAACAGGGGCTTATTTACGTGAGAACACGGCCCGACCGAACTCGTTAATTGAACATGGAAAAGTAAATTGAATGTGGTGTCCCAGTGCCTATGAACAAACCTATGCTACCCTAATACAATATGTTCGCAGGTAGGAAGAAAAGTTTGCCAATCGAACGTAAAAGCGGTAACCCTCGCTATTAAAGGTACAGCTACCTATTTCAATGGCGAGCTTTCTGCAAGCCTGATTAAAACTGACTCGTATTAACAGAAATTTCATTAAACTTTTTAATATATTTTTTTGTTAGCGATCAAATAATCATGTTTGTTTAACAATTTGTTTTCACCACATACACGTGTTCACATAGTGAGCTTTATCAAGTATGCGCACCAAAATATAACGTTTGATTTTATGCAATATTCTTGGTCTATTTGGTACAGTATCCGTCAATGATTCGGTGGGTTGCGGGTTTAATGCCGCATTTATAAAAAAAAAATGCTAACTGTCTCGCCAATTTCATTAGACGCGATGTTGTAATTTTATAGTACTATTTGACAGGTTATGAAAATCGGTTAACCTGAAAATGAGTTGGTGTAGTATCCCAACTGTCGCGTGAAAGTTTAGAAGCTTTCAATTTTTTTTTTGATTCATGCATGCAATCTTACAACTTGCATGATAATACATGTGGTTGGGCCATTTATATTCTTATTCCACTCCTTATCTCTTCACTCATCTCTTAGGCATAAAGCCCATTGACGCAGCTAGTGGGGCGCTCGCGCAAAATTTCTACAAGTGGCGCATAAATCGTCGAAAATACAACGTAATCAAATACGCCAGCGCACACTGGATTTGACGACGCCTTGTGCCCGCGTGCCGCATGAGTCACCGTTTTTCGCTTCTCCGCGATATGAATTAACGAAAATACAACGGAGCCATTCATTGAACACGGCTAGCAAAATCACGCTCCTCGAAGCGTCGTCGATAAGACGGGCGAGAAGCCATTATATAAGAACAGTGTACGCTTTGTTTAGTTATTGCGTGTCCGATATTTAATTACAAGCCCCGAGAAATAATATAATATTTTTATTGCTTTGTTATGAGAGACGCTGTAATAATAATTATTTTGTGCTTCTTGAGCCCCTTATTACATAGGTGAAGGGTAATGCGCGGCAAGAGGCGTGTGATTATGGTTATGAATATACGCTTCTTACGCCGACTGCGCCCGCTCGTCCGTCTTGGTAGGCTTTATGCCTTAATCCCCAGTGTTATTGTCACCAGACAATCAATAAGAAATTACGGGTCATGAGAGACGGTGTTACAAAGAAAATTGAGTTGCATCTCGATAGCGGGCGTGAGCGGGCTTCTAATAGCTTTCCGTCACTTAAATGATTGACTCAATAGATACAGACTCATTCAGAATCTATCATCACCATTCATACACCCTCACATATAATCCATAAAACTGTGTCACAAAGTGCGTGAGTGTATGAACCGGGTGACCCAACAAAAAATAGGGCGCGAGTGACAGTGGAAACCAGACCACGGATCCATCAATTATCATTACAAAGGTCACTGTCTGGCAATCTGTTCCATTGCTCCCACTCCTAGATCCGACCTCATCATCTTCCCTAAAAATAATTACAGTCCACTTAAAAAGCTCAACCAACATATTTACATGTATATTTTCTTGTTAGAGATCCATTTACGTGTAAACGGGGTATAATAGTGAGTGATTGTATCTTCGTATATGCTTGTTTGCAAGATGGGACTGAAAGAAAAATAAACTAATCACGCCAGGGGTGAAATTAGGTATATTGCAATGATAAATTATTATATAAACTTAACCCGTCATAAAAAAAACACAGTTGGCCATAAAGATATTAACATATCTGAATGATTGATTTGACAGCATATATAAATCAGTCTATGACGTAGTTACTTTATAGTGCAATTTTACTGCTCGCTTTGTAAGAACAAAGCTTGCAGAAAAATAATTTATTCCATCGCCCATTAAATCTTCTACAACCCTTGCATAATCCTAGCGGGTCAGCAGAAAACACGCGAAATCACGTGACCGGAGTCCATATAAATCCGGCTTACTTCGAATCTTAACTGCCGGCTTATAGTTCCTATCGGACGCGACGCACTCTCTACCTTTCGCGGCCGTCTGCTTGCCTGATACTTTGGACAAAAATATTCTGAGGAAAGGGTTAAAAACTATAAATACATTGGCAATATATTTGTATAACATTAAAATGCTGAATCTCAGATAGACAGGATATGTCCACGCATGTACTGAATCAAAATAAAAAATTGGCTACTTGGCATACAAGATTGGTTGCATACTGCTAGAGACCAAGGGTAATAGAGGAGTACAAGACTATTTCAGCTGTAGCTCATTGTAATAATAGGGGTCCTGACAAAACCGCCCAGACATTACCGCCAAAACAATTTAGAAATGAAACAATTTTTATTTTTACATAATATTGTATTTTAGATACACAAATAAAAAACGTACGAATAAAGATATATAAAAATAAAGATATGAATACGACTTAAGTCATTGGACGCTAAAGACGCACCTAGCGCGTAACGATCAGGTGGAGATTCGATATAAGTAGCATGCTATTTAAAATGCGTGGTAATTAAAAAGTAATTATCTAGTCAGCAGTCAATCTGACTCGTTATCAGCATTATCTTTGGCAGATATTCCAGGTATTCCATTAGGAAACTCAGGTATAAGCTATGTAGCTGCATCGGATTAAACACGTATTATCGGCGTGTTAAAAGTGTTAAAAGCCGATGATTTTAAGTTTTTACTCTACTAACAGCTTCAACGGATTAAATCTCAAATTACACCGATTATCGTAAGTATGTAAATTTCTATCCATGCGCAGGCGGTTTTGCGGGCGGGTTTCTCTTGGCGGATTTGTCCAGGCGGCATTGACGAGCAGTAGTACGGGCGCATTCGGTTTGTCGGTAACGTCTAACCTAAAACATGCGATTTTGACATGAGTCTAAAATATGTAGGCATGTAGAAAACAATAAAAAAACGTTCACTGAGTCATGCGGGTGTCGATACAGTGCGGTACGCGTGAGGTGACCTCATTTTTGTTCTGGTGATTTCGGCAGATTTCGCTAACTGACAATGTTCGTTGGTTCAAAATGTGATAAGGGATGGGAGCATCGGTCTGATAATATTTTAAACACCAAGCAAAAGGACATTACACACTTTTTTCCCGTAGCGGTGGCTTACTGTGACGTCACGTGATAGCACGCAACGTGCA
Organism: Rhyacophila brunnea; assembly: GCF_057557595.1. Lineage (NCBI taxonomy): Eukaryota > Metazoa > Arthropoda > Insecta > Trichoptera > Rhyacophilidae > Rhyacophila > Rhyacophila brunnea. The sequence continues at coordinate 37,023,980 of NW_028232848.1, read as the reverse complement.
TCATAATAATATTATGATAATCACAGTTTTAATGTATTAGAGATTCAAAAAACAAGTGGCATGATGTGTAGGTCCATATTGGATATATTATAACGAAAAAACCACAAATGACATTCGCGTGTATGATAGATGACGCAAAAAAATATGAAACGTCAATTAATAAATTTTCTTTTGAATTACTATGGGTAAAAATATATTAAGGTACCTACTCTACCCTAAACACGAATAAAGCCAAATCAAACTTTATTAATCACATATACGTAGTTCACACGAAAATAGCATGACTAATACATTTTTAGATTCTGGGAAAATTTTCACAAAAACTTAAATTAGAAAAATACCAACGTCGTAGGTTAAAAATGAAAATAATATTAGGCTAATTTCACTTCGGAAGAATCATGATTCAAATTACTTTTTTAAGCAGTTCTTAATAACACTCTGAGTGTATATTTTTAAATGCCTACAGTATAACATATATTAAAGCTATCTCGATAGGTAGTAGGAAAAAGCAGGCATCAGTGTATTTGAAAGTCATGTTTTAGTCATACATTTCAGACGTGAAAATGGTCATGGCGTGACTTCGAAAATGAAGGTTTTTCATTCAGGTTGTAGTGGTTTTGTAAAAATAATAGGCATATTACAAACAATACACTTAATTATGCACAAATATATTTTATCATATCTACTTTCAGTATAATATGGAGTTGTTTAGATGCATTATTATATTATGTTGGATATTGTAGTGGACATAATATTTTGTAATATTAAGGGGGGACATGCTCAGCGTAGGTCAAAATGGAGCTTTTGTTCTCTTTTCAAAGCATGATCCTGGACATACCTTAAACGTTGTTGATAATCTATTTATATAATTTTGAAGCCTTATTATCTTTTATATTTATTTTAAACATTTGATGACTGCATAAAGTATTTTTATTACATAAAATAGTATTCTTTTAAACCTCTCGCTCTAATGTTTTAGAATATAGTCATATTTCAGTATATCCATGTGCAGTGGTGTTAAGATTTTTTACGTTTATTATTTTTTAAACGTATTTATAAAACCATTAGTATAATTTATATTGACATTATTATAGTGAAATATTTACAATAAAAATTATATTGACAATCTCTGTGATCCTAAATTTGACAAGAATTGGGCATTTTATTATTCAAAAAATGGGCGATATTAACACATTTGAAGATAGTTCTAAAGATACTCATTATAAGCTATGTTTTCTACCATTCAAGTGTGGTAAACATCTTACGAATAATGATTGCTTTGTAATAATTATTGACCTAAGAATAAGGTAGTGTTTTTTTTGAAATACCTACGCCATTTCTTTTGGCATTCCCCAGTGGTTAAGCTACAACATACGGCCGTAGCCATAGATTGACAAACTATAATTGAAGTAGGGAGTAAAATGATGTTAACACGCGTGTTTGAACATGTACCGTTTAAAAAAAATCGGTTAGGTTATAATAATAAGAATCTATTGATCATAACAAACTGCAATATACATCGACATAATTATAAGATATACTAATTTCACAATAGTTCAATTTGGATTTTTTCTTATTTACCAAGCCTTCGAAAGAGCTGGTCGCATTTTTAATATCTACAATGTTAAATTAAATTCTAATGGATTTAAGTTTTGTACTATTCCATTTGAGTATTTTTTTGCGACCCGAGTTTCGTCTTTCGGCATCGTTAGACATTCTGTGAACTCACCAAAATATAAATACATACTCACAACGAATACAATTAATTTAAATTTATATCATAAATTAGTATCAACTACCTATTAAGTCAAGGATCACAATAAAAATTACAAGATAAAAATAACTTTTTATATACAACGTTTTTAAGTTTACTGTTGAAATATCATGCTCAATATGCTCAAACTTGTACTTCATATGAAGTAAATAAAAAACAAATAAACAAACAAATCTACTCGAATAATACTGAAATGTCATTTTGACATTCATTTTGATTTCCATAGTAACGCACGTATATATTAATAATTTAGTTGCTAGGACCACCCCCTTAGCAACCAATAATCTTTTACTTTTCACGGATTTTTCTGAAATAACTTTCTATACAAAACAGAATTAACTGAAAATGAATTCAATTTTGCTTAAAGATGGCTAATTAAAAGAATGTATTGGAATCGTTTTCTGATATATTCTATAAGTTTCAAATGTCTAGCTAGTCGGGAAGTTAGTTAAAAATCGATTGCAAGATTTGTACTGGACAAACAACCACCGGACAAACAAGAATACGAGCTAATAAAAACGTTGTAAAATATAACAAACAAATTATGAATGGTTGAAGTGTTTGTAAAAACCCCTATCACTAATAATAAATAATCAATAGGCATATACATAGGCATAGGCATAGGCAAAACCCTAATTAATATTAAATACTTTAACTAGTGATTTACTTCTAAAGAATCGTGTGTTTAAACTTTAAAGATATGTAAAATGGTGAAAGTAATAAGAATTCACTAATCATAGTGTAAATAAGACGTTTTTTGTAACCCATTCACTGTCGTACACACTTGGTATTGAAATAATGTTAATATGGAGACAACCTTTTACAATTTGCTAATTCTAAGTGATAATCAAATCCAGGACCAGACATTTACTACATTACTAAATAATACACTTTACCATACAGCCACGTTATAATCCAAAATAACTAAATATGTTATACCTACAGAACATATTAATTGTATTATTTTTACTCGTCATGATTTTTTTTAGTTGACTATGCACACAATTTCAAACCACTTTTGTTTTCACTAAAGCATACCCTATGTCCAAAAAATCGTATTCAATGCTGGAAACCCCCTTCAAAGTTGAAAAACATATCCACAAGTGTTTTCTTTTCAATACAACGCAAAAAATCTGAAAGCTCTCAATTAAGTTCCGCAATTCAAAAATATTAGAAATCGAAAGTTATTCAGATTTCAATAAAATATATTAGCTAAGAACACCACATTTTTAAAAATCTGTTTTTATTTTAATACTTACATTGATTTTGATTCATAGACGCCATCAACATAGTATGTATCCTTAAAAGTTAGATTTAACATAATTGCACTTGCATAATATTCTAGTATCATTCTGAATAATATATTATAATCATGTTAGTATATTATTAAAACTTTATTTATTTACAACCCTGCTTATATCCCCATCAGTGGCGAGGGGTGGAGGTAGGCTTTAAAATTTGACATAAATAGTGCATACTAAACTTTGTCAATCATAGTTATTTGTTTTCATTGAACTAAGAAAACAATTTGCAGATGGTTCTGGTTAGTTTTTAAATTCAATTAAACCCTGTCTATTATACCAAACTAATACCTAATAGCTGATAACTAATAGTTTAGGTATAATATAGGTGATCCGATAAAAATAGTGCACACTTTTTCAGTAATACTTATTTGTTTTCATTGATATTTCATTATTCAGTAATACATAAAAATGGTGTTAATCAACCAAATATTCTATTTATAGAATATCTAAAATTATATGGTGTTGATAATTAATTTTAGCTATTTTGTAGATAAATGAATATTTTTTTTACTATTATCGATTATGATTTGGATTAGGTAGGGCTTAATTGAATATAAAAAGCTAAAAAACACAATCTAAACATTGTAATCTTATGAAAAATAATATGTTTGACCGACAAAGTTTAGTGTTGATTATTTATGTCGAATCTTAACAGCCTACCTCCACCCTTCGCCATTGCTTCTCATAGGCGAAATTAGAAACATTTCAGATAACGTACTTAGTAGAATTAATGTGGATCTCTCATATACAGATATGTGGCTTCAAGGATAACACCACTCATTCGTACAGTAAAAGATAATATGACCTCGAATTCCACTCAATCATCCTTGAATAAGCTATCATTTTTAAATCTTGTGTAGGTATATTCATTATTAAATAAATAAATAATAATGTAATGAAAAATACACAGTTTTATGAATGTAGTATTCATTATTGAATATACCTACATAATTTAGAACACCTGAGAAACGTATGTTTAGCAAGCAGGACAATGTTTATATGTGATTAACAAATCAAAAAGAAGAAACTACAGATCAAAAGGCACCAATGGAAATAACTAGGAGAGGTTTTAATCTGGTAGTGGCTTAACGCTGTTCGATGACGGAAATTCACAGTAATAAAAAATAATATAAACCTTTTAAATATATATGCTATGCTATGGGAGCGCCCGCATTTTGTACGGTCCACTCTGAAGTAATGCATTATGCATTTTAATAGAGAATTGGGTCACGAAAGTGAGCAGTTTCGCCGTAACAACCCTATATCTCGGACGTCGGATTTTCCACAGGCGATGTTATTATTTCCCGACCGGGTGAGTCACTCGGCCGTAAATCGGCAACGGGGTAATTCCGTCCCGCGCTCCTCCATGACTCACGATTCAGCGTCAAAGCGCCCTTGAACTTACGGCACCATTAGCGCTAAATGGAAAATGGAAAATCCGCCACGGAAAATTTTATGCCTACGTGTGTCTGCGAGGTGAGTCATTTGCGGTGGAATATTGAAAATAGCTTTGGCATAGTTGATAAACGAGCAAATTCAAAAACATAATGCAGCATCATATACTGTATAGTTACGTTAATGTACATGCCTAAATTGTATTACCATTTCCACCTTGTTCCATTTACATATAATATGGCAGGGTTGGCGAACCTTTTTACGTACGCGTGCCGAAATTTTCCAAATAATATTTTTCGACTGTCTGATCTGCCAAACAGATTTTCATGGCGGAAAAAAAAGTTTTTGAAAGTTTCCTAAAATAATAGTTTTTAAGAATTCCATTAAAAAAAATTAAAAATTACAATTTAGTTCTTGATATTCTATTTTCCACCGTATTTCTAGCCGAATGTCATAGTCTAGCCGTCAAAAATGTCGTGGTGGAAGCATTTAAACCACTCTTCTTTCATATTAGATTCTCAATCACTGAACAGTTTTCCATTTTTAGAGATTATGTTTCGGGCAAAATAACAAACAGTTATTATTTGAATGACTGTCGATAATTAATAATATCATAAGGTTTGTTGATTGAATATTTTTTATTTTTAATTGCCCGATCTTAGGAACCGACCTATGCAATTGTATTTAGAATAAACGTAATGATTATTCTTGAACAGGATCTGCCTATAATCTATAATTTCATCGTTTCCGTTTGCGCATCGAACGGTAAACATAATATAAAAAACCGTAGAAAATAGACATGCCTATGTCGTCATTATTTTTTAAATATGTATATAAAGTAATAATTTCTTTTCTCTTCAAAATAAAACATTCGCGTGCTATGCAAAATCATCTCGCGTGCCATAGGTTCGCCATCCCTGTAATATGGGTTTTACTTATTTATACATATGAGATCGAAATCGATCGAATGAAATACATGTGTATTTTAATCCGCATCCCATGTATTGAGAAACAAAAAAACTACTCACTAATAGGCGATATATGGACGGCATCGTCATTATATTTTTTTATTTCGCCATCTAAACAGCCAAAACTATCTATCTCGCTCTAAAATTTATCACAGCCAAGAGAGGTACTGTTAAAACATAGCACTTATTGTAACAATTACAACTAACTTATTGTAATTGTTACAATAAGTGATGATACTTCGACACAAAAAATGAGAAACTACACTCGATAGCTGCCGATAGCTGTCGATAGCGACGTATAGCAGTCTTGTGTATAGAATAGATGCGCAGATGTGTTTATTCATATGACGAGAAAGACTTGGTGACATAATGACGCAAATATATATCTAAAAAAATAATAAAGATTTTTATAGAATAAATTATTCTTAATCCTTTATTTTTTCCGAACGCTTGAAAAATTAACCGTGTCTTTAAAATTTCACAGATTTATACACTGCGCAGTCTACGCACGTATATGAAGGTACAAAAGAAAGATCAAGTATTTTTAGAAGTAATAGGGCTTCTTTCAGAAAAGTACACCGATTCGGTTCACCCTTACATTTTTTAAAACCGCATTCGAATATTAAACAACCCATAAAACAAACAATTTAAAACTTGAATCCTCCCCCCTCCACTGAATTTCCCATCTAGTACAAGAAACAGAACACTGGTGCTTGGAGGTAAGCGATAAAAATCGTGGTATCTTCCGACGTAACATCTAAGACGAGTGCATAATATCGCCGTATACTTAGCGGAATTACACAGATAAATCATACGGAACATGGATGTGAGGGTTTATGTTTATATGTGTGCGTTTTGGGATATCTACGTTAAAAACGACAGAATACTTCAGTATTATTTTCGGCAGTGACGTAGATTAAAAAAAAATATTATAAATTTTATGTAATTCGTCATATTAAAAATGTTAATAGTACTGGTCAAAAAAAAAAATGAAATCTTTAACATGCATAATATAGAATGTTAATTGGGCACAGCTAAAAATAATGGTATTTATTGAAATGAGGAAGTTCTTATTATATACCAATGATCTGAATGTAGATCTTCGTGAGCATATATTAGGTTTTCTTAGTCTCCCTTTATACAAAAAATACTATGAATGTAATATAATGCAAAATAATCCATTATGCATTTATTCGTATACCTATCTAAAATATAGATAAAATAATAATTAATACGGTTAGTATATAGAATTAAAGAGTTGCTGGATGTATTTCATAAAATGAATTCCAGATATTATAAAGTATTTTGGATGTCATCACCTGGGTACTAAGAACAAAACCAAAGTCCCAGAAATCTCTTAAAACCATCTTCACTATAAAACCGTACTTCAACTGATACGCAGCCCAAACAATCGACAGAATCTTAATTTATATCTAACTAATAAAATATAAAGCTATTTACCTACCCATTTACAGTGATGCCCAAGGGAAACTAAACGTCCACAGAGGCGCTCAAAAACCGACTACATGGAGGACCTCATAAAGGCAGCAAATAACTAAGGATAGAGAAGAGTTGTTGGAGCTAGGGAAGGCCTTTATCCAGCATTAGATTGATTCCAGTTGATGATGACATATTTATCACTTCACCTATTTTTGTCATTCGTCATACTATATAATATCTCCTTTCAGGCAACCAAGTTCTTCGGAATACATAATAGTTATATACCTACTTCTTTTATAAACATGTTATTTGTCTATGAATACAGTACCTACTTACTTATTATTATTTATTTAAATATATTTTTTACTTGTGTACATTTAAAATGTTTTAATGTACTTCAAATATGTAACATTAAAACGAAAATAATATACATACATAATTTGAAAACACCCATCTAATTGTGACAAATTTTAATTAATAGCCGCCTATAGCATTGCGGTCGATGTGCGTGGGCGCGAATCCCTAGAGACGCATGCTCGATACCTGCTGAGTGTTTTTTCCTATTGGTTATTTATTATTTTCTCAGAAGTGTTTTCAAATTATGTATGTTCAATAAAAATAATGGTACATTCTTAAATCTTGTGAATTATTCGTTGAATAAGAAAATAGTTAATTAAATATAATATACATTCACCGATATTAGAGGCAAAAATGCATCAACATATTAAATTACTATCAAAAAAATCAAATATTGAAAATATTTAACGAGGCATTTGTGTTAATTGGAGAACGACAATATTTGAGTACGTCACTGGGAACGAAATAAAGTTAAACGAGTGAAACAAAGATCGCTTAGCATTTTATGTGAGCCTGGTAGAAAATTTATGCCGAAATGTTTAAAAAGCTTCCCAAAATAATATTGGAAGCGTCCTCAACTGTTTGCAAAAGTGCCGAAGTTTAAACGCGTAAATCTCCGACCGGAGTATTTTTATCAGTGTATTTTAACACGCGCTTTGGGGTTTAATATTTTGGAATATTAAACGGTTTCAACACATCGGGGATGAAGGCCAACCCCTGTCGTATTTAATAAAATTATCAATTAAAACTTTTACGTACGCTTATTTTGAATTAGCAATGAAAGATTGTTATGTGTGAAAATCGGGTTTCACAGTTCACACACACTACGACAAAACATGGCAAAGCTTTCAATTATTGAAAATATAAAGATTGGCTTCAGACTATTTAAATTCTAAGCTCTTAACTGGAAATGATGTTTAAATATTGTTAGTTTCACCTAATAGCTATTTTATATCTCTCACCAATTGCTTATGTGACGGTCATAAAAAGTGGGAGGAAAGGAGAATTGCAATGGAAACATTTCTAAGCTTTCATAAAGCTCTCAGTATCTTACGATAAATAACAATGATTATTGTACCAAGTTAATGAATGACTTAGGAAGATATTTCTGACAAAATAATGACACGTGGTGTTGAAACGTGGCGGGTAGTACTAGGAGAAACCAGGTTTATTGACAAAGCTTGATATCAATATTAACTCTAGTCATCATTAATAACTAAGGTTATCTGCTGCTAAACGATGAATTCCTTTGGCTTCTATTCTTCTTCTCGGTATTGAAATTTATGCTGAAAATTCATTCAGCTGAATTTAATAATCATGAAGGTTTTTTCATTTTAAAATATTAATAACATCAAAGCTTAGTTATATTTGCTTTCTTACAGATCGGTTTCATAACCCCTTTATAAACAGAATGATGAATTTAGATTAGTAAGCTATATATTATGTAATGTTTGTCATTTTTTTTTTTAAATATCAAACATTGAATCGGAAGGAATTCAAGTACCTACATATCGTCGTTTCCATTGCAAAATTGAATATCTGCAAAATATGCGTTTTTGACATTTTTGTATAATTAAAACCGCAAAAATCACCTTTACACACATGCAAAATAACACAATTTACAAAAATTGCATTATCGATTAAATTATGAAAACCTTTTTTGAATTGATTCAAGTGCCATACATTTTGTAAACTATTTTTATGCTCCCCTGAAAACTTGAGATTTTGCAGATATTCAATTTTGCAATGGAAACGACGATATATTACAACTAAACTGTGAAACACATATAGACACATTGGTTATCCGTTTATTTGATGTGATTACATAAAGCTGTTTATTTGTGAACATGTGCGTTGCAATGCAAGACAACGTTTATGACTGTATTATATGCGTGTTATGTAATGGAGTATCTGAGTTGGTGACGCTACAAAACTCCCCTCATAATGAAATGCTTTTTTTGTTTTTATAAAACATGTACCCATAATATAAGAAGAATCCAATAACTTATAGTAGCGAAGCGAGACATGGAAAGGTACATGCTTGGCATCATGCAGAAAGACCACAAAATAAATTAATAGCCAATGAGGCATATAAATGTACGCAATTTGATAGAGATTTGACTATAGGTTTGCACTAAGCCTTGTTGGATCGATAATACCATCAACTCTAGCAGCAATGCGTAATATCAAAGAAGTAGGGATCTATAAGACTAGAATAAGCTAGACGAGGTCTTCATCTAGTAGTGAATTAGCCCCAGACGATAGATAATAACGCGTAGCAGTAATTTTTGGTGACGGATGTAATAATGTTTGCCATCCAAGGGTGTCCAACACAACCGCACGGATTCAGTATTCACAGCTGACTCTCCCTTACTCCCTCCTAGACCGTGATATCAGACCGAGGGATAACTTTATGCTAGTAGTTATATCATGGCTCCCACAAAGGGGGGGCTGACAGGGCTCTAGTCTGGGGGCCCGAGCTCAGAAAGGGCCCGGCGTGTCGATTCGACCAGACAAGTGACATAAACACACATCACAAATTCTCTCTAATATTAAAAAAGTCGCCTGCGGCGCTTTTTTTCTTCAGCGATGTTATTATTTAAAATTATATGGTTGTACGATACAAATTTTAATTGCGTACAATATCCAAAAAACACTAAATATAAGTACACATTAATTTTACCGCGAACACCATTTGGAAAACGCTATTGTGTCACACTACCTTTATCTTTAGCACTAGGTAGGGGGGGCCGACAAATATCCTAGCCTGGGGGCCCGCTTCAGGATGTGGGGGCCATGAGTTGTATTAAGTTTAACCATGACAATATACTTAGTGGCTTAACAACGGTTGTAATAAAACAATCATAGAAACACCCAGACTTTGAGAAATTCAAAAAAATATATACACAAAAGTGGGCAACGATACTACTTAATATATTATACTATATCATAGATGCTATATAGTATGTTAGTACAGTGGTTTAGTAGTAGCATATAAGAACTGGGGATGGATAAGATTGGATGAAGATAGGTGAGGTTTTCTTCTGAATCGATCACGGATAATGATGATGAAAACAATAATTTAAAAACGATCCGATATACGTTGTAATATTTTATTGTAATACATTTCAATACAAAAATAGCCAAGAGGAATTCGTATACCTCTCACTGTTTCGATTTATTTGTTCAACTTTTAAGGGTTCGTGATATAGCACTCGAAATAAAATTGAGGCCATGTTTATATTTTCTGAAAATACAATTCACTGAAATATTTTTTCCAATACAAGATAAGTGAATTTTATTTTACTGTGATAAGTTAAGAACGATTCATAAAAGATGAACGATACCGTTTGCTGTATGTGTAATAGTTTCATATGAATTTTCAAATAAAATTCATTATTTAAAAAATCAACTAGTGATATTAAAAAATCTGTAAAATACATCAAGTTATGCAAATCTTATTATAATCAATTTTTATGACAGAAAAATTCATTTTATTTGTTTCGTGTGTTCTTTATTTAAAATCTGTCTTAAGGGCACACATGCTTACCTAGAGTTTCTGTTTTTTCATTTAAAGTTGAACTATGACATTGAATACTAGGTATGATTTTTAAAGTGAAAGTGATATTATGTTACATCTCTTTTACGCATGCTAATATGATTAAAAAGTTTTTCTTTCTCTTTCTGTCACATTCGAATTTGATTACCAAAGTTTAAACATTTACTATGCGTATTAGCTGACGTGCTTCGTCGTTTACAAATTATAACATGAATTTAAAAAATATATGTATTTATAATATTAAATATATTTTATAATGTACACAGATTTTTTTAACAACTATATTATATATACTTTTATTTATTTGTCGCATATTCAAAATGTTCTTGCTATATTAAAATCTTTTTTTTAGCCGGCCAAGTAAATCCGTATTTTTGGCCATAGACTAATAGAAAAAACTCTCTGCTGTCAGATTATGTTGATAGCAAATTGCAAGATACCTAACGAAGGAATTGTGTTTTATATCAGGAATAAGAAACACTATCTGTAAGTACAATATTATGTTATTTATTACTGTAGTAGTATTCTGTGTGTTTTGCATATATTATTCAAGTGTTAATTTATTGTTTTCTTAGTCTACATTAGTTGCGTGGTTAGTTTAGAGGTTATTGCGAGAATGCCTGTGATTTCATATTTATTTGTTTGATATAATCTAAGGCGTTCTAGTTGTTATTAAACATGTTACCTACCTGATTACTTTATTTTAGTTAATCAATCTTTTTTGATGCTTTGTATTATCACTAATCCGTTTTAATTACCATTCTTCAAACAGTCGCACACTATAAAAGATTAAAAATCACACTATTAACAGTTCATATGTTATGTTTTTTGCAGATGGAGAAAATGTCTACCGAGATCTTTGCTTGTCGACGGTTTCATATGAATAAGATGGAATGAAATAAATCTTTTAATTAATAATGAAATAAATCCGACTTTCGGCGTACGATCCGAACATGGCGTGATTCATATAATATTATTTATGACGTAGACCATCAAGCATATATACCCATTTTATAGATTTAATAGTACAATTACAAAAGGTAAATATAAAGTGACTAATGTTTGTAACCTATAGCTATGTCTATCTCGCATACATATTTAAAAAATAAAACAATTTTATAATTACATTTTTGCACTAAATTTATTATCGATAATGATATAAAAGTTGCTAAATTGATTCATAATATTCTAAAATATAATATAATTTTGCATATCAGTTACTTGTATCATATCAGGTATGTCATTTGGTAGAGCTTACTCTCCAAGTCTTTTCTTTTTCATCCTCAATATCACTTTGATATTAGAAACATTGTCTTTCTAACACCATTTCAAAGACTTTAAGTTTTCTAGATGCTGTATATTAATTCTTCTCTTCGGCTATATCTGCATCTTAGTTGCAGCATATGGATACAATGCGGCGCCTCCAAGAATCTCTGTCACTCTAGTTTTTTTGCATCGTTCCAGGTCATACTAGCAGCCCGTAACTCCGCCAGATATGCTATATAGATAGTATTTAGCGGCCATCCAGGACGCCGGAATCCGGTTGGCTTGAAGAACAGGCAAACCAGATTGGGATTCTCTTCAGGCACTCGCAGCACGTGGCCGGGCCAGGTACAAAGTTGCGTATTCACTCTCAACGTGATGCGAGGCTATTTGGTGCGTTCTTTTATCTCCCGTTACTTCTAAAATTACCGCACACCCAGTATCCGTCGTAAACATCTGTTCTCGAAGCTCAGTATACGGTTGCTCGGAGCCTTTGTAAGGTGCCATGACATAAAAACTAGTAAGATATTTAAAATAGCTGCTAGAATGAATACATTGTTGAAAGGAAATGAAAACTGATAATATGATATATCAATTAATTTGTCCATCTGAAGTTGTAGATATCAGTTAATAATTATGTGTTATACCAGTAATTAAATGCTGACTTCAAATGAAAATTGACTATTAAATATTGAAATAATATATTACCAGTTTTGATTTTTTTAAGTACTATACTATATCCATGGTTCATATTACAATGTCATAGTAAAACTTAGAAGAATAAAATATGTCGTAAGACGAAATCAATCTTGGGGTTTTAATATAAGTTAAATAAATATTACACAGCTAATTTGTTATTACTTTGAATACATGCCATGTCTTTACATCAATAAAAAACAGAAAAACAATTTAATAATGTATAAATATTTATATAAGACTTAACAACGTCTAGTTAGACATCTAGTTAGACACGATGACCTCCATTTAATTTCCTCTTATTTTAAAATTCACCAAGATATATCTTAATAAGTAGGTAAGTATATTACATTTGTACATATAATAAGTAAATCAAGTACTTAACATAAATAATTATACTGTAAAATTAAATTACAATTGAAGCAGTATATATGGACCCCACAGAGTAATTAACAATATAATAATTTATATAATTATATCGGGTATATACTATATTGACACATTTTAATGAAGTCTATTTTTCTTGGTACCTACGTTCAATGATAAATGTTGTTTTATATTGTAACATAAACAATGGTAATATGCATTGATCTTTCTGATTTTTAAACTGTGATATCTATTTTATATATCTATTGATTTCTATGTGTATTATTGATACATTATTTATTTCAAATACAATAATTTCAAAACTAACAGTAAATAATATATAGAAAGCGTCATGTTGTTTAGTTGGAACATCTACTAGGAAATTCCATCCAATCCAAATTCAATTTTTACCAGGTGGGTACTTGTAGGTCAGTTATTTTTGGAATAAAATGAATCCCTTAAAAAATATGAAATAAGAATAGAATGATAAATATTTGTGAAAATTTACCAAATCAACATGTTTAACGTGAATATTTTCACACTAAAATGATAAATATTGTTAAGAAAATATACACAAACAGTTCATTCAGAAGTTATGACGTTTAAAAGATCCCGCGAGTTAACTCGTGCGTGGCACTGATCATGAGGTGATATCAGTTATAATCATTTATGAGGAATGGTTATAAGCCATTGGCACAACCAATTTGGTTTTTGACCTTGAGAACAAAATGTACTTTTTACACGGAACCAAAACTCACGGCTGCAGAGACGAATGCTTATACAAAATATGGCGCAGTGGAATCGCCAGCAAGATCAGGTATCATTATTTAGATGTAAGTATACATATTATTTTGAATTTCATAAAATTACACTCGTTCTGGGTGTCTCGTAACAGTAAACTATATTAGTAAATTAGATATATCTTGATGAACTATAAAATAGTGATGTAATATAGACTTGTTGAAAATATATTAAGCATAATAAAATTTAAAATAAAAATTTAGAAATTCAGCCTTTCTGGTTCTCTAATATTCATAGATCTACTGGTTCTGGGATCTACTATTTCTGGCAGTAGACAATTCATATAAAAGTGATATATCTTTTTTTCAATCTTTTCAATACAAAATGTCTCGTCTTTTTTGATTAATTCTATTTTAACAGGAAAATTATGTCCCGTCCAAACTCCAAATAAACAGACATCTTTCTTAGTAATATGAAGCTGCCCCTGAGTCTGGAAGTACCAATCGTGATTTTTATCTATTACCATATTCCTGTCTTTATCTACTTTCCAAAATTTAATTTTTTTCTGTACAATAGCTTCATCTGCACTTATTCCAGCAGCTGAGAAAGGACATTTTATTTCAATAATTGTATCATCATCGCTGATGCCATCTGGCGTTGCACCGATAAAATCATACACATCATCGATAAACAATCCACATCTCTCAATCTTAATCCGTTCTTGTACACTAAGCTGTTGTAAAGCTATTGATTCATTTTCTTTACCATATTTTACCGCTTTCACGTTGGCTAATGATTGGCTATATAATAAACGTTTTACCAAAGGCCCAAATTTTGTATTTTCTCGCCGCTTACACACCTTACCAAAAACAGAGGCAGTAAGAAGGTTTCGTCGCCTTTCTAGCCATTCTGCACATTCAGATTGTAATACGGTGCGTCTTTCTATATCCCTCCTCTCATAGTTTGTCAGTTTGAGTTTTTTCAAAAAAGTTTCTTTTAACAATTGATATTGATTTTTGTCCATATCAGGTTTTTGGCAACTCTCTCCATAATCTGGATTAGATAAAGGAACAGTATGTATTGGTTTTCGCCAAGATTTTCCTATTTTTTTTTTATTTATTTTCAACCTTCTTGATTCTAAGCGATTTATGAAGGCTTTTGGGCTATTTTTATAAACTTGTTTTTGAATTGTGCAATGTAACTTATTTGTATTAAATGCGATTACCGCCGCTGCACATCGTCCCATGTACGATTGTCTTTGAGAGTAGTTAATTCTCTTGCCGCCTACAAATTTTGCAATCATGTTATTAAAAGATTCTGAAATATTAGTAGAAAAATTATAAATTAAACTTTTTGAATTTAGCACCAAACGAGAATTATATATCATTAATTGAGAAAATAGACTGCATTCTTTTAATGCTGGTACATAATTTACATCAAGCATGTCCTCTGTATTTGGTTCATTTGTACAAAAATATGGTAGACAAGAAGTATGGTCTCCAAAAACATGGTGCGGTCCATTAAATAAATCTTTTTTCAGAGCGATAACCTTTTCTTCGAAAGTACTATCTTGTAGTTTTCTATACTTGATTGCACCTATGACGGCTTTCCGCAGACGTCTTTTTCTTGACGCAATGATTTTTCTTACATTCAAGGGATATCTTGTGTCTTTGGTTAATGCCTCTATTTTGCCACAATAATTTCTAATTAAATGGTTTTTACATTCAACTTTCTCGACAGTTACATTCGGATAAGGGTGACAATCAAGAATTTTTTTGTATGTGCTGGAATCTCCATCAGCAATCAATTTTGAATAAATCAATCCATGTGTATTAATAGATTCTTTAAAGCCTTCTAATATTGCTGTAGATTCCATTCCACCTGACGGACCGGTATAATTTAAAAAGCATTTATGTTGTTGAGCAGGGATATTTTTATTTTTAGCTTTGGCGCACAAATCGCAATATTTATTTTTCACTGACATGTACAAAATCTTTCCGGTTCTTTGACCAATGATCGTGGCAGCGCCAGATGCTGCGGAATAATTGCATCTGTATGAACGTTTCGACCAACAGCCGTCTGCAACAACTGATATCATGGGAATACCAGAAGAATCGACGTCACCATTTTCGATTGCAAGTTGTCGCTCTTCTTTCGCAGCGTTTTCCATACTCTTATTTTTGGTTTCTTCAAACCACTCGTACACCTTCTGTTGACTCTTTCTGTATGTTCTTGCTGTAATCGATGGTACGTCAATTGCTGAACACATTTCTTCCAGATTTGAAAATCCACTGCCGATACTGATTATACTGGATACAAATGCGTCACACAGATTCATTTTGTTTTTGTTCATTTCAGTGGTATATAATTTTAATTTTTTACCACAAAGTTTACATTGAATAAAAAATGTACTACTAAAGTTATCCCGATTTTCCCCAAAAATTTCTAAATGTGATAAATTACAATTAAATGGAGAATCATGGTGGCTAATTAATTGAAGTTGTTGGAAAAAATATGAAAAGTCTATAATTCTACGGCCTTCTACACGGAATTTAGGGCTTGAATCTTCAATTTCATTTTCTATAATAAATTCTTCGTGTTCGTGTTCAAATGTGGGATGAAATTCTGGTTCAGGTAGTATGCTTTGAGGATTTCCATGCTCAGGCATAGTCTTCGGCAATATATCAATACTATAATACATTCAAAAATATTAGTTTAGTAGATAGTTAACAGAAAACAAAATGTATAGCTGCTATTAATTATTGTACCAGATTATAATTTTTGTCACAGACACACTAATTTCGAATAAGACATGGCACAAACATAATATAAAAATAATATAAGTACAAATGATCATTATACTTAATTGTGTGTATTAATAAGTAATACGCAAAACTTCCTTTTGCAAGATAAATAAATATTGTGAACCAAAATTTTCTGTGAAATGTGGTTTTTTCAACTATGTATAATTATGTCAAATTATAAAATAATAATTTCAAACCTTTGTGTTTTTAATGTATTAATATTTCCATCTTTTCTCCTACGTCTTTTTTTGGAACTTCCAGCCATCGGATAGTGAGTTCGTGGCATTTTTTGTAAGTACAATCGATATAAATAATTGTGATAATATTGTTAGGTACCTATGTCAAAAACCGAGGATGAAAATTTCGCATTCCCGCTGAAATAAATGACGTTCATAGTATTGCCAGGCTAAACTTTCGAAATTAAAGTTAGTTTTTAAAAAAAAAATTACATTGGAAAATATTATGTAAGTACAGGCATCCATTATTATGTTATTTGATGAAAGTATTCTTTAAAATCATCTGTATTATTATAATCTCGCAAATTCATAATTTAGTAAAAGTTAAATTTTCTGTAATATAAACATCAGTAGGTACCTAACCTATGTTGATTCATAATTTTGGCTAAGTAAAAAATATAGATATTTTTACTTCGCGATGTGTTTGGGGTGTTCTAAATTATGTAAGTATGTTTAATAACAAATGTGAAATTCGTAAAACCTCATGTGTATTATTTATTAAATAAAAATAGTAAAACTAATAGTAGATACAAATGGTGAAAAACTTCATTCTCTTATTTACTAAAATATCAATTCAATAATATTTTAGTAGATATGGCAATACTGGACGACCCGATATATGTCACTGAAATAAAATAAAATCTATCACAATTTATAAAATACATACCTACTACAATCATAATTATTTTGAATGTAGAGGGAGATAGTTATAGAAAGGGACAGAAAACTGATTGCTATGTTGCAATATTAGGCAAAATAGATTGCAACAGTGTTAAAAATTATAATGTATGATTTAGTATGACATAACGTAGAATTGACGCAAATACAAATTTCTTCAGATTTTTTTTTGTTTTGTCCTCAAATGTCAAAATATGTTTTCCTTTTGAATAATATGTTCGAATTTGTGTTTGTTTCGCCTATTTTTGTGCTCAATTTGTAGCATTCACTTTTATAAACATATTTTTGTACAATACTTGTGTGTTGGCGTATTTTTTTGGTCATATAAAGTTAAAATAATACCAGCTAAAGATTCCATACATCATACACCAATTCGCAGGTGGGTCTGGCGGATATCAAGATGGTCGAATATTTCGTGGAAACAGTTGTTTTAAAAAGGTCTCTATTTAGTATTACAAATTTATAACTAACAAGATATTTCATCATTTATTCAATGATTAATGATAAACCTTCTGATACGTAGCTTTATATTATTTCGTATGTCTATAATTGTAGCATATTTAAATAACAAAATGTCCACTCGCTTCCATTAGATTTAGAACCAATAGAAACTGCAAATATTATAATTATACTGAATATATTTTACTACATTATGTTTTATAACATTACAACTATCTATAATAAATCGTTTGAGATAATAATTAAGGGAAAAATTTGTCATCATCACAGCCTATTAATGTCACAAAAATATGGCTTCGTTCTCAATTATCACGTTTCACGGTTTCAAAGAATATTATTTTACGTCATAAAAATACTTTATGTAGTTATCAAATGTTTTACATAAATATTTGACGATGAATAAGCTTCATAATGATATAAATAGTTTTTCTACAAATCTTACGTACTATTCAGGCTTAACCTCTGAAAATACCAGAAAATAGCTGACATGGAACACCTTCCCCCTTAATGCTGCATTCGAATTGGATTGTACACCTATTCACAAATCATAGAGCCCTGATACTTTTTTATATTTCGTGATGAATTTTGGACGTTTTGCTTAAAAAGTTGACATTATGACAGTGGCGAAGGGTGGAGGTAGGCTGTTAAGATTCGACATAAATAGTGCACAATAAACTTTGTCAGTAATACTTATTTTCTTTCATTGAAATAAAAGTGCAATTTACAGATGATGCTTATTAGTTTTTAAATTTTAATTAAACCTTGCGTAGAGTAAACCATTAGAGTTTAGTTATGCTATCGGCGATCCGACAAAAACAGTGCACACTTTTTCAGTCATACTTATTTGTTTTCGTTGAATTAAGAATATATATTACAATATATTATTATGGTGTTGGTTAGTTTGTAAAAAAATCATTAAGCCCTGCCTGAACCAAACCATAATCGATAAAAAATATTCTTGAATCGAAAAAATATCTAAAATTAAGTATGGTTTAATGGCGAATATCAACGAATATTTTTCGATTATTATCTACTATGACTTAGATTATGCAGGGTTTCATTGAATTTTAAAAACTAACAAACACTATCTTTACATTGCAGTCTTAGTTTAATATATACAAATATATTGGACTAACAATGTTTAATGTGCACTATTTATGTCGGATCTTAACAGCCTACTTCCACCTTTCGCCACTGCATTATGATACCTGACAATATTATTATATTTAATCCATTGTTTATAAAATGTAAATGTAGAATTGTGAGACATCATCTCCCTGAATATTATTTCCTATATCGGTTCTTTAATATTCAGTGCCTGAAGTGGGCTCAGGTGCAAAAAGGCGTTGCACGCATTAAAGTATCATGTACACACAGACGAAGCCCTTAAGTGTGGAGTGGCGTGGAGGGGAGTCCACGTCGCCGAATATTTCACTAGACCACAGCGCAAAGAGAATTTATAACGCCCTTATTTTAGAAATATGCTTGAGGGCAGTATTTAAAGGTGGCAAGTTTCTAGAATAGACAGAAATAATTTTAGACTATTAATAACTATTACAAAGACAATAGTTTAATTTACTTTATGATAGACAATATTTCCAAATTATTTTCGGTAGCATAGAAGTATAGACGCTAAACTAGTATATAACTATAATTAACAATCGCCCAGGCTCCCTAAACCTATCAGTAAAATGTGATACTAACATACTTAGCCGGGTCTCACATCAAAAGTCGTCTCGCCTAAAACGTGTCGAATACGTTGATGTGACTTCATCGTTATTCAACACAAACAACAATACACACGTTGCCAAATGGAGCTCCGCAGATTGGCCGAATGCGACGGTTTCATTTGAAAAAAAAAGTTGTACCGAGTCGAAGAGTCGAAGTCACATACAAACACCTACGAATTGGTCATTCCTATACCGGCTCGCCTATCACCGCATTCAAATATCTATATGTTTCGAAGGCTACGCGCGACTGTCGCTAGGTAGATGTGCGCGGTCTTCACAAACAACACTGGATCTCAGTGCTCGGAAAGTTTGTTCGGCACACGAGACGAGTTTGATGTGAGAGCCGGCTTAAGTGTCCAAAGACACAACCTGAATATTCATATAAATTATAAATGGAACGGTTGGGAAGAGGGGGTTGCGTATACATCGAGCCGTTATCTATCTCAATTATTTAAAAAAAAATCAAATCGAATTAATCTACATATTTCTCATGTTGTATATCTGTCTACTTCTGTGTTTCACGCAGACAAAGTCACGGGTTGTCGACAGTGATGTCATAATATAACTATTGGATTGGTGATGGTGGGTGATCGGGGAAACATGTTAGGGTATTTGATGTTAGATTTATTTGAATTAATTATATAATAATATTAATATGTACTATGACTGTATAATTATGACTGTTAAAAATATGCGTCTTGTCTGTGCCAAAGTCTACAGCAGACTGGTTGAATCATGACCACTAGATAACAAACGTTGCTAAAATATAATAGGTATTATTGGTGATTGCCATAATAGAAATTTATGAGTTTTGTCAAATATTTAGTAATCTAACACAATATATACGAGGTATAAAGGAGAACTCTGCCATTTTGAGCAGTGTTGACCTGTATGTCCCTGATAACTATCTTAGAAATAGAGAGCATCAGTGGTTTATTATCCCAAGATGCAGAACCAACCTGCTACTGGTAATGCGAATTGGGAGGGCGATAACTATGTTCAAATATTGCATCGGGTGTTTTAGGTGGACGCTATTTTATTAATTCTTAACCCTTAAATGCATGATTTTTCCGATTTTGATTAAAAAAATATATTCATATGTACTTGATTGTATATAACATGGGAAAAATAATAAAAAAAATAAAAAATATTTTTTGGACAAATTTTAATATAAAAACCATTTGTATTCATATGAATACACCATGCATTTAGCTCATAAAAGTGAAAGTTTACAACATGAAATGGAAAAATTGAAAGACTTAATTAAAACCTTTTAATTATAAATAAAATTCTTAAAATTACTAACAAAACGATTTATAATACATTATGGAATAATTTAAAACAATTTTTTGCTTGATTAAAGCACAATACAATTTCACATTTCTCACAATATACTCTAGATTGTCTTATATAATAGTTATCAAAATACACGATATGATGAATGTTTTTTGAAGCATTTCTTAATAATCTGACGACAGTATTCCCACTTGCTTCCAGGCCTGGTTCAGACGAAATTCTGTTTTTTGCCTCATTTTCTTGTCCAGAGTATATCTCAAATTGGTAGGCAAAGCTTGACACATCACGCAGCACAAACAACTTGAAGCCCCATTTATTTGGCTTTTTAGGCATGTATTGCTTCATGTAATGCCTAATTTTTGACGAACACATTAGTTCATCTACACACAACCTCTACTCCATAGGAATTTTACAGAACATTTGATTTAATTTATCATAAATAGGCCTAATTAATTTATGTAGCCTATCGTGATTAGAGTCAGTTCTGGGAAGAAGCATTGCATTTTGGTTCAGCAGAAAGTGACGAATCTTTTCAAATTTATTTATAGGCATTGTTGATTTTATTGGTTAAAACGGATATACATCTGACCAATATCAACCAATATCAACGAGTGCCAGGATATCGAAAGACAGACATGAAAATAATTATACATATATACTGCCTTATGTCAACACAAGAAACTCCCACGGGCTTACTCGGGTCTTTTTCAATGGAAAAAAAATTCGTTTGAGCAACTATTTCTTCAACTATATCATCGGTAAAAAAATAATTGAAGAATTGTTAAGGTGTTTTGAGCTCTAATGTCTCTTGAAGAAGTGATGTGCTGCCTAAAAAGGATAAGCAGGCTTCATCCAGTGTCATATTTTTCCTTTTCCATAATAGGTTTTAGGGGATTATTTTTTGAAGGTGGAAGTCTTGAAGTTGAAGGTATTGGTTGATCATAGGACTCATCCATTTGCAATGGTGGGTCGTCATTTGGATCATAAGTGGAAACTTCCGCTTCGTCATCTTGCATCCTCCATCTATCTCTGGTCGAAATTCTGGATCCCCAATACTGTCATCGTCACTGAAATCCATTCCATCCTCACTGTCAGATACGTTGTTAGCATACTCTTCAAGTTCCTTGTCAGTTAAATAGTGTCGGCGAGCCATGGTTGATCTAAAAAGGCCAAAATTATGTTCACAAAAATTAGCTTCCTATGTGGTAAATATTACCCGTTAATGCATGGTGTATTCGAATGAATACAGTCGTAAATATCACATTATTCTAGAAATATACAAAAAAATCTGAAATATTTTATAAAACTTTGCTTGACAGACCTTCATTCAGTATAAAATGATTTTTTATAGGACTGGAAGATGTATTATTTCATAGATATAGCACTGCAAACATGGAGAAACGTCACGATCCGATGAAATGTCAGATTGGTGTGGTTAAAGCGTAATAAAAAATAAATTTGTGTCATTTGGTTGTCAAACGTGAAACTAAATGGAAGCATAGACTTTGATAATGATTAAAAGTATTACGTCAATACT
The DNA here is from genome assembly GCF_057557595.1 of Rhyacophila brunnea. NCBI lineage: Eukaryota > Metazoa > Arthropoda > Insecta > Trichoptera > Rhyacophilidae > Rhyacophila > Rhyacophila brunnea. The sequence goes on along the minus strand of NW_028232848.1, from coordinate 37,001,377 downwards.
AAATCTTGGAAGATTTAGACAATAGATGCCCTATTATGCTGTGTATTCGTATGAATACACCATGCATTTAAGGGTTAAAATAGGGCCTCCTTAGTAAACTCGGTATTTTCACTGCTTTGTATGTTTATATTACGTTCTCTTTTTATATTTTCATTTTTATCGCTTTTATTATTTTTTTTTCTTTATAATAAATGTTTCATGTCACGTTATAAAAGTCTTAAACTTATAATTTGTAATGTCCACAATATGCTAAAAATAAATGAATTGAATTAAAATATAAAACAAAAATAACTCAGTAAAAGATCTTTTGATATAAATTTATCTCTTTAATATTAAAAACAATTTGAAATCCTATGATTGAAATAAAATTGTATTTTTACTGTAGCAAAATTTTTTATTTTTGATGGAATACTGTCCATTATTTCACCTTAATGTACCAGGGCACCATGAATGTGAAAAGTTTCATAATTTTTCACTCCCCGTACAAGAAAGAGCACTGCCGGAAGAGTGCGGCGCCTCTCGCGACGAGATAAGGACGTGAGGAAAGGCGACGTGACGACCTAACGGTGCTATTTATCAACCGCACACTCTCCTGAGCGCCCGGTAAAACATGCATAGAAACATTTTCTGGGTGACTCTTTTTAGTGCAGCGTTTTGCAAACTGAGAGCACGAGAGGTCACGAAAGCTTTTCCAGTGAAATACATGTCCTCATGTAAACAGTAGGCTATTCAAGTTTTACGGTTGTTCAATATTATTTTAATTAAAAAGGGCGTAACCCTCAGTTTTTTCAAAATAGGTTTTATTGCATAATAACAATAAATTGTACACAACTAAATACTCGTTGTATTCAAAGGATATAAGCTGAAAATGCCGATTTATTATCTAGATTTAGCTAGCGATTAAAAAAAAAAAAAGAAGAAAGTGACGTGGAAAAAACGAATTAACCATAATTTTTGTTGGTTTTTTTAAATTAATTCAATAATTATTAATATCAGATAAGGGATATAAAACCAAATTATTAATTATCATGCACATTTCGTACTTTAACTTTGACCAAAAACCATAACAAAAACGATTTTATGCCACCTGTAAATTTTGTTTTGTGTGGATTACCCCCTTTTTTCTTTCCAAAGTCGATATCAATACCAATAAAATATAACAACACAAGCATAAACCCACCAAACCATACCGTTCAGCAACATAGTCAGTCTTAGTCGAACGTCTCACGAGATCCTACATTTGGCTGTGAAGTATCAGCAGTTATTCACACTAGGTAATGTCTCAGAAGCAGTTACCCGAGACTGAGGTCACCATGCACTGAAGCGTGCTTTGACTATTGACCGTTACAATGCTACATTCTTAAATATTGTGAATTATTCGTTGAATAAAAAAAAAGTTAAATATAAGAATGTAAAATAAATTTTATATGAAACATTATGATATTAACCCGTTCACCGTGGAATATTTAATTACTATTTAATTACCACATTTAAATAACATGCTAATTGTATCGAACGGCCAACTAATGAGGACACAACAGCTGTGCCGTCAGCGGTAAAAAGGGAATGTTGTATATTCAAATCCCAGGCGGTTCATGATTTTCTAATAGGTTTATTTCTGTGACTTTTCAAGTTGTTCTCTATAAAATAAATGTTGAACAACACTGTCCCATTGCATCGTTTTGAATAATTTTAAAACCCCGTACTCACTTTTTCCTGGGGTATTTTTTTCTCTTTTTGTAAATTCATATTTCTTGAGTTTCGAAAAGAACAAAAAAGAACTGTCGTCAAATAAATAAATTATGGTGATGCTATACGTGTTGGAAAAATTTCAACGCTTTATAAAAAGTTTATAAAATATTTTACCGGCGTTTTATTTAAAATAACCCGCGGTGAAAATTATGTCATTTGACTTCTAGAAGGAAAGATATTTACTGCTTCCGTTTCACAGTCAGAATACTGTGATTTTAATGTTCTTTTGTTGATTTTTTTTATGTACTTATACTTAAGTGGGATTATTAAATACTAGGTACATAATACAATTTATACATTCATATTGAAAATACAATATAATAATTATGTACAGGCGCGCACACAGAAAAATGCTTTAGTTGTTCTTTTTGAAAAAAAATATCAATAATATTTTTTAATGATTTTTAAGGCGGCGGTAGAGGGTAGTGTTAAGGCAATGTCTTTACCTACCAGAGGCACCTAGCGGAAAATACGAAGCTTGCAACTTGAGACATTTTTTTGATAATTTACAATTTCAACTGTGTTAATTAATAAATATGTATCTGAAAACATTAAAAAGATAAATATTTTTTATTTTAAGTCAAAGATAAACTTACAATTGTAAAAAATGTAATAAAATATGAATTTGTTGAATTGGACTCCATCTTATTATTACATAATATATTTTGTGGTCATATTTATTATTAAATTTTTTTTTATTAATATTAATTAATACTATCGACTGAAGGTACTTGATGGAATTCGAGTATAAATTCAAATGGATTCAAGATCTTTACTATTCCATTTAAGTCGTTTTTTGCGACATTTCAACTATTCATAATTTGTTTATTGTATTTTTTGTGACCTTTGACTTGATAGACAGGTAATAGAGTTTTTACCTACTTTATTGTATTGATTTATTATATAAGTAAAGAGTGTTCGTTGTCAGTGTGTGTTTACCTTTGGTGAGTGTACACGGCGCCTGAAGATGCCGAAAGGCGAAACCCGGGTCGCAAAAAACGACTTAAATGGAATAATACAGAGCTTGAATCCATTAGAATTTTTGTTTATTAAGTTTTCTAAGCATTGCCTAACAGATTTTTAGCTAATTAATAGTTTTTTGTTTACCTTACACTATTGAGACTATTTTTAGTGATAAGTATGGTTTCTAGTTGTCAAATGTGATATCTACCTGGTCGAAATTACCGTAAATCACCGTAATAGGTCGAGCGTGTTTATCAGTATTCGTGTACCGTTTGAAGTATTCTCTGTTATTGTTGATTAATCTCTGTGAACTCTGAATAAAAATACTAAAACCGGAAGTGCTTCTGTTTTATAAATACTATAACATACTATAACCGGCGACCAACGTCGGCCCAAAGTGTTTCTAAGTTATAAATAAACAAAAAAATATCCTATGTTATTTAATTTCTAGTTAAAAATGTCATATCTTTCAGAATATTAGACGGATGCATACATAACTATTTAATGCATACATTTTTTATATTTTTCCGACATTTATTAAACATCAGAAAAACGGGTAAACATCTACTAACAATTTGTGTTCAATTGTGTAAGAATTCCTTGCATCGGCCTTTTAAATAATAAATTCTCTATACCTAGTGTAAAAATATACTCTACTAGATTTAATTTAAGTATCAAACATAAAAAAAACATAAAAAAAACAGTCTGTGTGTATGTCTGTCTGGAGATGTTTTTTTAAGTCTAGGCGAGCTTTATTGCACAATATTGGAATCCCTAGACACCATACATCAACGTTCAACAATTACAAGCTTCCGTCCGATTTGGTCTGGGAAAGCTTTTGAGATTCGTACAAAAAGCTCGAAAAATCTTGAAACCTTTTAACTGTTGAAGCCTCCGTTTAAGTGTTTGATGTTTTAAAATTTTAAAGGGATCCTTTAAGTCTACTTAAACAACTGAAAATACAATGCGCTTCGACCAGAATAACTTTAGCGGGACAAAAAAGGTTCTGGGTCAAAGATTATGAACTTTGAAAATATTATATACCCACTTTTTCAAGTCTATAAAAAATGTACAATATATTTTTTCCTTCTAAAAATGCTTTTTGTTAGGTATACGTTTTTTGTTTCACCTACTTTGATAAATTTAATCGTTCATAGATTACTTACTAAGCAATTTCCCCAAAGATGGATACTTCACTATCTAGCCTCGTAGCGTTGGACAACCGCAAGGTCGCGTTATATTATTCTATCGCCATTGTCCTATCGTACGTCTTTCCATGTTAACTAAATTTAGTAAATCTATCAAAAAACTTCTTTCAACTTTCTACACAGTTCCTAAAAACTAAAAAATCTGTTAAAGGCAATATTATCAAAATCAACAATGTATCACAATTTGACCACACTTATTTTCTATAAAAGTATTTACACGATACCTTTAAAAGATAATTAACTTAAATTAATTATTACCTACGCTATTTTTATTATTTTCAATTTGAAATCATATTAATTACTGTAAAATTATGTGTAGCAAAGAAAGCAGTCATAAATCATTTAACGTTTTACCCAAGGACCAGTTGTAGTTCCATTCAAAGAAAGAAAAAAATATTTCATGAATGAAAATATTCCCAATGTATTTTTCGTTGAGAGAAAATCAGCGAACGGAAAATTTTATTAATGAAGCAAAAAATTCTGGCCGTTTTCCAAAAGAAAATGTATGAGAAAAATCATTCAGAAAAGTTTACGCTCTCGAGAACGTAGGTTTTTGGCAAGCGTTTGTATGAAAAACAAAGGTGACATTGTTATTTTTTTTTTGTCTAAAGTTAGACAAAAAATCAGTAAGTATGTAACATACGTACGACAATAAATCTTAACCAAAAATCAGCATTAAATACCAAAGCATTACAGACGTCTTTCTAATGATAATTTTATAAAATACAACGAAAAAAAAAATATTTAATATGAAAAACCATCCATGTATTTTGATATAAACGCAAACGATTATAATCGTATACCTATATTAAAAGTTCATGAATCATGGGTCATCAATATAGACTAGATGTCTCAAATATTTAAATGAAATTACTTCTCACACTGTCATAATCATTTGGAAAATATAATTAATATAAGCCTAAATAAAATGAAACCTATCAACAGAGGGTGTTTGGTAGAAATTGATTTTATTTTTTCATGTCATGATCTGCAGACAATAGTGTAGCACTTAGCAAACAGATCTCGCTATGCTATCTACGTGGGAATCGCTGGAGTAGCACTCAACTCAATGTGGAATGTTTGGTACTTCAGTAGAACTCAGTTAAAACCAGATGCCGCCTGTTCAACGGATGCATTCGTAAGGTAATAATTTACGTCTATGCTAGTCATGGTACTTTGTGAAGATTCAGAAAAACTATTATATGTTGAATTTTGAAAACAGATACTCGGTGATCGGGCGATATGAAGACATCAAGCATGCAGTTGCTCATCATATCCAAGGTGAAGATGCGACGTTAGACCTGGCTCAGCCATGTGACACCACACACTTAAGTGTGCTTTGAAAGAGAAGAACAATAAATATAAAGGACACTTATGTAAAACAGTCGAGCTGGTTAGAAAACCACATGTATTCGTTCGTCGCATTGTTTTCTAAATTATTAAGCTTCCACACAAAGTCCTGACTGGTTTGAATGGTCCGATAAGCCTAGGGATTGCAAAACCGAATGAAATTGTCAATACCGGTTTTTCGGTATTTCTTATTGAATACCGGTATTTCTTAAACAAAAAAAAAACAGAAGTAGATGTTTATCAATAAATATAGCTATTAAAATCTTTTTAAAATATTATTTTATAGCAAAAATCTACAAACCTACATTTATTGATCATAATTGTAGAACTATTGATTGTTTACAAATAATTTTCATAATATATATTGATAATTTTAACTAAAGCCCTCAAAAGTTCATCAAGGGCAAATAAGTCCGGCTGCAGGAAAGCTTCTTAAATTCAACGCTTGTACAGTCATAATAATTGAACATTTTTGTCACGGATGTTTTCTATTTCGAAATAATATTATGATAATTCATCGCGACAATCACTTATATAAATATATTTGAAGAAATTTGTTTTATTATTTTTTCACCTCTGTTGGATTCACTCAATATATTTGCATTTTAGCAGCACATAACTTATAATTCATTTTCAAAAAAGGAAACGACTGTACTTTCTTAATACCAAAAATTCCGGTATTTTGGATTTTTGGATTTTTAAAACCGGTATTTCGGTATTGATAAATACTGAAATACCGGTTTTGAAATACCGGTATTCCAATCCCTACATAGGCCCAACAGGTGATTGAATAAATTTTAATTAACATTACCTGTTCGCACATATTTAAACATATTTATTTTCATGTCTAGTCAAGAATATATTGTTTGAAGGTATATTGTAATTATATTATATTGTTTGCGCTAGAGATGTACGAATGGTAATGGTTGCTTTTGAATCGGACTCAGATTCGGCATACGGGTTCGGTGAATTTACATTTTATTTTTCAATGTGGATGTATGTATTACTAGATTGAGTAAGATGCTAATAAACCAAGATATGTCACAGATAGTTGAAGCTTTCTAGATATGGCTATATAGACGCATCCTCAAAGATTCCTTGGACTGACTGGATGACAAATGTTGAAATTCTCAATCGAATTGGAAAGACAGAGAAGTTGTGCGTATTAAAAAAAACAAGAAACTACGGTAGGTACCTGGGCAACATTATGAGAGGACAAAAGTACAGCATTCCCCTAGGTATCATCCAAGAAAAGATCAACGGTAAGCGTGGGTGTGGATGACGCCGCTTTTCGTGGCTTAAGAGCGTCCGTGATTGGTACGAGTGCAGCTCCACTGAACTGTTTCGGATAGCAGATGATAAGGCTAAGATCGCCCCGATGATGGCCGACCTCCGCTATGGTATAGCACGATAAGAAGAAGAAGATTGAGCAAGTGGTAAACGCTGTTAAGAAACACATCATATTGTAGAGCCACTGACAAAAAACTACGTTGTTTATTATATTTTAAGACAGGCATGTCCATCGCAACAATTGCGGGATGGATTTTGATCGTGGAAATGAAGAATGCGTGTATATTTAATTGTAATATAAAATGATTTCATTGTTGAAGGAAAAGCATTGACCATTCTTAATATTATTTCCTTAACCATATAGGTACATAAAAGTTGTTTTAAGGGGGTGACCTCATCGTAGGTATCATTTGATTTAAATTAGATCATTCATGACCTATCGCAGGAGTAAGAAAAAGAAATTATATAAATCCCCGCCCATTGAGACGTAGTTTCCGCTTACCGTCACTCAGTAGATATAAATAGCTCAATAAATTTATAACATTGAGAAATATGTCAGGTTTTGATACTGGATAGAAGATTACAGCCTACTTGAAGTTGGACATGTCCGTTTTAAGGGAAGAGTGGAAAGATTAAGGGAAGACCTTCACCCAACGACGGTTATAAAAATTGAATACAATTAAAATTATAATATATAAATACGTCATTATTGAATTGTCGAATCTACCAGGGCAGCATTCGCAAAAGAGGGTGGGGTGACAACGTGAAGACCATTTTTCTTGCGACTCTGCAAGTTTTATTTACTCATATAATTTATTGCTTTCGGCGACGAAAAACTTTTCCGTTGCTCACACTGCCTCCTTCATTGTCCGTATAATGTCTGAGATAAAACGTGATAATGTATATTCTCCTGATACAATCGCGATGGCCCCGTAGTCGAACGTGCGTAGCGCTTAATTTTCAAACATTTATCAGAAAACGAGCATTGGGCCTTACGTTACTCGTATCTATAACGTAGTACAGTCGAACTCGGTTATTACGATCTCGGACATAGCGAGATCTCGGATATAATTTGTAAACATTCGTTGACATTTGGTTTATGATTTTCTCCATACATTTATTCACTGTTATAATGAGCAACTTATCGAATATTCCGAGCTGAAATATCGTCAAAAATTTTCTTAAAACTATTAATGTGACGATCGTTTAAAAACATTTCGACCCTAAGCAATAAAATCCGATCGGATAGGATGCCAACGGGGTCGGATTCTGTTTATGATACTAGTTAAGTGTCTAAGTATCTACACAATTGGTGTTTTCGCCGACAATAATGAAAAAGTATCCACGTGCATGGTTGACAAATCCAAGGTTTGTGAAGTCCGTAGGTACTTACCAGCGTTCATTACAATAAACAACTTCTTTTGTAGTTTATGAATGCCATGCTTATTTCGAGGATTTTTACGATGGTTTTCAAATTTTTTATTTTCGACTTTTTGTGTTATGTGACGGCTCATTTCAAAAATCCTATTCACAAATATAACGAGTAACGCTTATAATGAGCAAATTTAGTCGGTCCCATCTTCCTGGTAATAGCCAAGTTCGACTGTAATATGATCCAAACTGATTATGTTTTATTTATTAACATAGTAATACTAATGCTAATGTGAAGTTATAAAATGATATTTTATGACATCGTATTAATTATTTTAGCATTGATCAATGGTAAACAATATAAAAATTCAATATAGTAACGAGGAGAGATAATGCACCGATGAAGCTGTGCTATTCGACAACTTAATCGAAGTCGTTTAAGAGGGATGCATCTACCTACCAGAGGCACCTAGCGGGAAAATACGAAGCTTGCAATTTGAGACATTTTTTTGATAATTTACAATTTCAACTGTATTAATTAATAAATATGTATATAAAAACATTAAAAATAAAAATATTATAGACTTACAATTATTGTAAAAAAAATCTGAATTTGTTACATATTTATGTCCACAGTTACGTTATTATTACGTTATTTTTATGGTCATATTTATTATTAAAATATAGTTTATTAACTTTAAAATTTTTTCTCGTACAGATTTTTGACTAATTCATAGTTTTATTATTTTTACAACGTTTTTCTTAGCTCGTATTCTTATTTGTCCGGTACAAATCTTGCAATCTACTTTTAACTAACTTCCCGAATAGCTAGACATTTGAAACTTTTATAATATATCAGAACACGATGCCAATGCACATTTTTAATACTTTTAGCCATCTTTAAGTAGAATTGAATTCATTTTCAGTTAATTCTGTTTTGTATGAAAAGTTATTTAGACACCATTATTGGTTGCTAAGCGGATGGTCCTAGCAACTAAATTATTAATATATACGTGCGTTACTATGGAAATCAATATGAATGTCAAAATGACATTTCAGTATTATTTCTATCAAGTACAATTTTTTTTTGATCGTTTAAGCTAGTCAAGTCAAGTTTATATGATTCAACAGAAAATTTAAAAACGTTGTATATACAAAGTTCTTTTTATCTTGTAATTATTTATACTTATTTAAAAAAACAACGATTTTCATAAAAATATAAATGTGTATAACTTGGAATCCTTTTTATTTATATCAAATCGAGCTTAAATATTGGGACCATACCTAAATAAGGTTTTCTACAAATAAAAAGGATTTCAAGTTATACACATTTATATTTTTATAAAAATCGACGTTGTTGACTTGAGCGCTCCCAAATGTCAACTGAATTTGTACCTAATCACGTAGCGTGCAATGTGGCAGTAGTGTTTTTAGTGGACAAGCTTAGCACTAAGCAAAGCACTTCAGTGTGGCCGAAGCCTTAGAGTTTATTATGGTTTTTCCGCTACGTACTGAAACATGAAACTCGCCACTACAAATGGCTGTGCGGTAACCACGGAGTATAGAGATGCCTTCAATAATTAAACAGGCAATAACGCCGGAAAAGTATTAGGCGTACATAAATTCGAAAAGGTACTCAAGAATAATAGCCGCGAGTCAGTGTTCCAATGGTAATTCAATAAGCAAGCCTCGGCTGCGTCGCGACTTCAGATCGTCGGGACAAGATAAATACAGGAAGACCGCAAGAAAAACATTAGGACTAATGTGATTTAGTTTGGTGGGCGTGAGGGTGCGTTAATCTCCGGCTGGGTCCGCCATCTAGCGGTTCCCAAGGGAACTATATACGCGGAGTGGATTGAGATGGGACGCAATGAAGTATTAGGCGTTCAGAAATCGAGTGCTATTAAAATAATATACTTCGCTGTAAATTGTCATCTACGTGGTTAAACGTATAGCTAGATACTTCATTATGATTCCCTAATCATGGACTCCACATATTGAAGCGGGCCCCCAGGCCAGGATCTTTGGCAGGCCCCCCTACCCATCGCTAGGGTTAAAGGCAGTGAGACTTTTTACAGAATCGTTTTCTTAATGTTTTGTAAGATAAAATTAAGGGTATTCGTGTATTTTTAGCGATTTTTTGTAGTTAAGTTAGTTGTCAGTTAAGTTATGATTATATTAAGATGCACGTCACTTACTATCACGCTGTCAAATGACAAAATCACGCAACAAATTTAGTCTATGGTTTCGTCATTTTTCAGATTACGATCACCACCTCTGTAAATTCAATGATGATGAGTGCCAACTCTAATTTATTAGTATTTTGAATTATTATTCAATTTCTGTGTCGCTAGATTTCAAAATCAGCCAAGTCCACCTTTAGGTATTTTCGACTTTTTTGTGAATTGTTGAAGAACTACTGCTTTCTAACGTTTATGCATTATCGAAATGTCTAACTTATTAATTTAAAATATTCTATAATCAAAATAATATAAAATTTCATCCTTGTGACTATGTACTTGAGAAAACAAAAAGCTGTTTTTCTCCTATTCATTCATTATGGACATGGCTGATTTTTAAATCTAGCAACACTTTCTGCTAATTTCAATTAATTATAGCGGTTTATACGTGTGCGTACGTTAAAATTACTTGCGATATTATATCCATAGAAAATATTTTGAACAGAAGCCAACAGGCAGACCATAGATAATAGACAACTTCTTATAGAAAATACATAGTTCCAACCGCTAAAAACAAAAAAACATGCGATTTTGACATGAGTCGAAAATGTGTAGGCATGTATAAAATAAAATAAAAACGTTCATTGAGTCTGGCAGGTGTCGATGCAGTGCGGTACAATGTGACGTGACCTCATTGGTTCTGGTGATTTCGGCAGATTTTGCTAACTGACAATGTTCGTTTAAAGGCTCCAAATGTACTACGGGATGGGAGCATCAGTCTGATAACATTTTTAACACCAAGAAAAACGACATTACACACTTTTTTCCTGTAGCAGCAGCTTACTGTGGCGTCACGTGATAGTACGCGACGTGCATCTCAATATAATCACAACTTCGCATACCTACATATTATTTTGTCAGTAAATAGGGTTAATAGTAAAGTTGTATAATAATAGATTAAAATCAGATCAAAATAATATGAACATGTAGTAATAGTTAGCATGTGAGTCAATATCAGCTATAAAATAAAAGTGTCTGCTAAGTATAAAAAAAAAACAGTATGAAATCAAATCACAAAATGGCGATATATTTTTAATAAGAAGAACATTTCAAAGATAAGCAATATGACACTTGTGGTATAAGAACTCGTAAAAGCTCGTAGTGAAAATGCCTCACGCATCGAAAAAAATAACTAATAAAGAAAAATTTTGACGACACGACAAAAATAAATTATACTGGTTTTCGATTTTACGACTACAAAAAATGTTTATTGACTTTGTATTATTATATTTTCTTTACAGCGAATTCTGTAATAGGTATTATGTAAACATAATATGAATAGCTTATTTCAAATATAAATAGTCTTTTCAGAATATTAAATTTAACGTCAAATTCTAAAAAATATTGGTACAATAAAAATATTTCAAGAGATTCTTCAGCTTACTTGTCAATTTATAAAAATAATCACTTGGAATACAATTTTTCTATATAGTGAATATAAACGGTAAACATGTTATATATAAAATAAAATATAATCCAGTTATATACATCAATCATATTAAATCAATGTAAATAGCCTGAGACATTAATAACAGTGACTTACGAATATTTAGCGTTCATTTTATGATAATTCTAAACAAATTATATGGTTGGGATAATTATGGTCGCTTTCATCCCTCCTACCTCAAATCCCCAGTCATTGCCACAAGTCCAGGTATAACTCTGCTACGGGTCATCAGTCAACCGTGATTGTGGAACATGCAGTTACCTCAAGTTACCTGAAGACTAGAGCTAGACCGTCGCAGTCAGAAGTTATTCTTGGACTATGGCCGGGTCTGTTTGATATAGTGTGACCGTCGTCCAAGCGATAATTCTGAATACCTGGCAAGCCGTGATACCGGGTCTTGTCATTTATCATATCATTAATCAATAGTGTACGTCAAGTGCCGCGCACCGGGTGACCCAACAAACAATACCTACTGCGAGAGTGATAGTGCAACCAGATCACGAAGCCTACCGCAACAGCAATAAGGTTAGTGCCTGGCATCCTAACCATAACCTCCCCCCTCAGCATCCACATCCACCATCACAATAATAATTCCATCAATGTCTATTACAGTCCACTATGAAAAGCACAACTATTATAGGTGTATCACAGGTTATTAACCACTTAATAAAAATATTTTACGACACGTATTTAAGTTTTTTGGTGAGATTAATCAATACCTATATATTTTACATTATGTACCTAATTATTGTGCCATACTTAATAATAAAGCGCACTATGTGAGCAAAATATTTCTGCCATTTGAAAAAATCCATTCAATAACCTTCATTAGGTATTAAATTTCACTTCTATAATATGTGTCTATCGGTTCCTTTTTCATTAAAGTTAATGAAAACTATCGTCATTTTAAGAGTCGAATATAAATGAAAAACCTATGTATAAGTAAAGAAAATATATTACCTTATATTCCTGTGATCAATATATTATTATTATATTAGTTAGCGTAAGGGGTTGACATACCTGAAACAAATCAGAAAAATAGTTATTAGTAAATCAGTAAATATAATAAAACGCAATATACAGTAACTCTAGATTTCATTTTTGTCAAATAAAAATACTTAATCAATTTTCTAAACGTTTTGTCTAATAATTATAGTTTTTCAATTATTTTATTAAAATTAATGCTTATAAGTTTTTAAATCAATTATCATGGTTGTAGATTGCGAGTGCCGGACGAAATCCCGAAGGCCGAAATCCCGAAAGCCAAAATCCCGAAGGCCGAAATCCCGAATGGCCGAAATCCCGAATACTGAAATCCCGAATGTTAAGATTAAGTTAAGACTGCGCAATTATTCCTGTTTGTATTTTTTTATTTTTCGGGATTTCGGTCTTCGGGATTCCGGCCATTCGAGATTTCAGCGTTCGGGATTTCGGTATTCGGGATTTCGGCTTTCGGGATTTCGGCCATTCGGGATTTCAGCATTCGGGATTTCGGCCTTCGGGATTCCGGCCTTCGGGATTTCGACCCAAACCCATAGATTTCCCCCCAGTTTATAGCATCCTACGTATCTCTACTAGCCAGGATATTTGAACTAGATGTCAATTCATGTAGTTAAACATACATAATTTTGAAAAACACTTCTGAGAAAATATATTATAACCAATAGAAAAAATCTTTTTGAAAAAAGTAAGACACCCGGCAGGAATCGAACCTGCATCTCTTGAGTTTACGTCCCGCCCCGTCCGCGCATTATCCACTATGCTACGAGGTGACATACTAATTGCGACAAATTTTAGCTACTGGCCTTTTAATACCTGCTCATCAGCGCTCCTCTAAATCAAGCTACTGTTGGCAATCGGTTTTTGTTTATTAAATCAACGTAGGTACTTACTACTGCAATTACCAACTGACGTCACGGATTTCTCCAATATTTTTATGATGTAATAATTTTTAATTAACTATTTCTTTTATTCAATGAATAATTCTCAAGATTTAAGAATGTATCATTCTAATTATTGTAGTTGAGTTGACTGACTTGACAGTTTTATTTGTTTATGTACTAACTTATTACTTCCATGTTCTTCAAACCTTTACGATTGTCTGTCTAAGTCATCGATATATTTAACTTGGATAAATAATGACAGACCAATTGTCAATTTGTAACTGTGCCTACCAACGACAGAAAAGCACAGCAAGATATTTATTTTACGAATATCAACTAATAATGCGTTCATACTGTTATCATGAGTTCCCGAATATCATCTGCATTGCAAAGGCTCTAAAATTTACAAGAAATGAAAATATAATTAATATTAAATTCTACAGGTTTCTGTTTTCAGAAAATCTAGAGTCATTTTAAGCTCCATAATGTTAATCTATGTTAAATATAGCAATGGTCTAAATATTCTTAATAAATACAGTGCGTTGTATAAAAAACTTAAAGTGTAAAGTTTGCAACAGATGTATCATCAGGTTTTATCTAAAAATTAAATAAGCTTTTCTTTTAAAATTTTGGCTATATCTGATAAAAGAAAGTTTCTTTTTTATCTTTACAGTTTGGAGGTATTTTCACATACTTTTATGTCATTTAGTTATTGCCTATCATTCGTTCACCAAGAAGCTCAAATACTGTTTCCTGGTATTGGAAAAGATAGAAGAGCTCGATAAAATTGTAAAGTTTTTAATAGAATTGGAGAGAGGGTCTGAATAAAGGATCCTCACTCATACGAAACGAGTCGATATGACAGCGTGTCACAATCAAATTCACGGTTAAATTATAGAAAAAAACAATAATTATACTTTATAATACTTACTTAATTAAATATTAATAACATTTTGGTTTAAAATATAATTCAAATTTGAAAATACTGACGAAAATACCTATTCGAAAATATTAATTGTAAACTATGTTAGGAATTGTATTACATCGATTTAAATTATCAAGCCAGGTAGTTATTTTTAACTGGAATTTAGGAACAGTCATTATCAATTTTATTGTTTATAAGAACAGTTAGATTTAGCAAAGTGTTTTTATAGCATTCACTCGGAATATAGTTATAAGATATGCGTTCTAATCTCAATCAATTAGTGATGATTTTTAAAAGAGTTTTTCTCGACAAAATGTTTTTTTAATCTTGATATTCAGTCTTAAATATAAATATTTCATTTGTTTATTTATTTAATAATACATAATACATGAGTCCAGATATTTTAATATGTGGATAAATCAAAATGAACGTTGAACATGCGTCATTTGCGAAAATGAATCGCTATAATAAAGCGTATTTCAAATCATATCAAAGAACTGATCCTAATGGTTATTTGAAATAGGAACACAAAACAAAACGCCTTCAGGATTATGTCCCTGAAAAAAAAGCGTTATCGAGACAGCGTTATTGCGATTTCTACTGAGAAAAAGAGACGCAACGAAAACAAAACACAAAAACTCTTGATATGGCTTTAGCTTTAGAAAAAGCATCTCAAATAAAGAGGTTCGGTATTAGGCGGGCAGAGGGTAGAATGGGAGATCTTTTTTATGAAGGAATTGTGTTCTATATGAAAGAACCACACAATGGGCCGCGGATAGAAAATTGCATTCCTCTTCTATTCTTATGCTCCCCGGACAATAGACATGGACGTTTTCTTAGCAATATATTTTTGAATATAATAAAAAACGAGGCAATAAAATGCCGTTTATACCGAATTCTGGCGACTTTTTTTTACCATCGGAGCCCTACTTAAAAGTCGAGGCAGTTTTGCGCATTTTAATTTGACTATAATTAGCATTGAATTATATTAATAAAATTTCTTTTAAATTACACCCATTGTGTAGCAAAAACTACAACACTCGTCTATTGTTACATACCATGATTACAGGCTCCGCAAAAAAACTAATAAATGTGTTAGATTCACCATATGGACATAACTAGTAATATTTTTTGTACACTGACTGTACATAATATAATATATCATAACTGATCAGTAATTCCTAACCAGTGTGCAGTGAGCGTTTGAAAAGTGTGCTGGAGGGATTTATTATAACTCCTTCATGAATCGTATAAATTCTGATCAAAAGTAGAATGTTCTATACAGAATTAAGTAAAATACATCAAATTACCTGCGGTGTAATTTTCTTGTCAATTTGTCAAGCCCAACTATATTCAGGCCGTAGCACTGTATTGCAAATTTCGATGGTGCTAGTTATTGATTATCTTCGATTCGCAGTAAATGAAAATTTTTGATTTCATATTATTTCGTTCAAATTATTACCATTTATTTCAATAATTATGCAACTATTATCATTTTGAGCATACCTAATTCTGAAAACACTAATATAGACATAAATAAATATTAAAATATAGCCAATAGAAATCATCTTGAAAAAAGTAAGACACCCGGCAGGATCGAACTGGCGTCTCTTGGGAATCGCGCCCTGTGCATTACCACTATGCTACGACTGCCATGCTTCATTGCGATAAATTTTAACTATTGGCCTTTTAAATATCTGCTCATAGAGCTCTCCAAATTGGGTTACGGGTAGGCGATCGGTTTTTGTATTCTAAATTTAAGCATTTATTACTTTAATAACTAACCGACGTCACGGATCACTCCAATATTTTCTGTTTTAACTTACTTGAACTTGCTAATAATTTTAAATAACTATTTCTTTTATTCAACGAATCATTCACAAGATTTTAAGAATGTACCTTTCTTATTATTGAACATACATAATTCTGAAGACACTATTGGTAAAATATAGCAATATATGTATGTTCAATAATTAGAATGGAACATTCTTAAAATCTTATGAATTATTCATTGAATAAAAGAAATAGTTAATTAATAGTATTATCTGTTCTACAAACAGTTTACCATATTGCATTGACAATATTTATTTTTGCACGACAGTATTTACTGCATTTCAACCCGAAACGGCTGTCAACATATTATTGTATAAGCAGTCTTCGATGTGCTACAAATAAAATATATCTGGAACAGTGTGCCTTAGCATAAAAAAAGTTGGTAATCACTGCTTTACAAGTTCATATTATTCTTAGTTTATAAAATAAATGGTGAAATACTTTAACTTACTGTTACTTAATCTAATTGTTATCTTATTAAGACGATAAACTAATACATTTGCGAATTCCATAGATATGCTTTTCTGGACGTGACTTGGGAAAAGTTAAGCCAAATGAATATTAATATGAAGACAAAGCGAATAAATAAAACATTATTTTCATATTTGTGTACGGAGTTAAAGCCTGGGTAATAAATGAAATAGACAGATACATTTTGACGTAACATCTTTGTTCATTAACAAATAAAAAAGAAAAATTTCATTTACTACAAAAATCTATACCATAATTTTATAATAGTTATGAATTTGGCCTAAATTGTGGTAATTAATCATTTTTTTTTCTTTGATATTTAGGTAGTTATTAATATTTTATTTTCTTGAAGTATCAGGCGGCCATAAAGTTAACAGGAAGTGAGAAAATACAGAGCTACATCCGTTAGCAATCATTCAAAAATGCGACGGAGCAGACATGCGTAGTGTAAGCGCGTCATACCAAAAAAATGCCTTCGGGCGATACTATCGTGACGTGAAAAGCTCGTTTCATATCCGGTGTATGAAGCTTTGTGATGAGCGGTAGTTTGTGATTTCAAACAATAAATTTATGTACTCACGGAATGTAAAATTCTCTAAAGCTTAGAGGAACTAAGTAAAACATTTACTTTAACTTAAGGGTTGTGCATAGATTCTCGGTGTTTATAACCCCCCTATTTCCATCATCACACATTATGCGCTAATTAAAGATGTAGAAGAAACCATCTTTCTGTCTAATGGAGCATCCTGTGGAGTCCCTTTAAAATCACTGAAGCAAGTTTCAGTTTGTTAAAAGTGACATTTCTTTGCTACAACATTCAAAACTCCTCAAACACCATACAAAGTTTGTATACAAATTTAAAAATTAGAAGTTCTCGAAGCGGCTCTTGTAGTGCAGTGCGTAAGGAGCTGGCCTTTCATCTGTGAGCTCCAGGTTCGACCCGGTGAGGTCGTAATATATTTTCTCAAAGCCTTGGTATTTGTGATTATTTCACTTCTGTTACTAAATACACGACTGTTTCACTACACTACTATCATTGGGCTTCTTGGCTTGTAGTGTTATAAAATAAAGAAAATAATTTTTATTTGTTTGCTTCACTTTTATAGTAATTAGGCTCCATCTATACATAGAAGAAGGTTTTATTCAACATCTCTGGGTTCCGTCAAATGGTTTATTTTACTTAGAGAAATTTCTTTTGTTGAAGTAGCCACCGTAGATTTTTATATGATTTCATAGAGATGCTCAGTTGATCTCGTTAAATTTTTCAATAATGCATAACATAATACTATTTTATGATACTGGTAAATACTTTTCTGAATGTTTTATTTAAATAATGTGACAGCTACACATATCAAATTGTGTGGCATGTCATCAACGATTACCCAATACCATAAAAAGATCGATGGGCTCTCAGATCTCTGTATAGATAACATAATCATAAAATTGACCTCCAAATTACTCAAGGAATACTAAACAACAAAACAACACAGGGTGACTAATGTGGTACTAATGTGCACATTTCACTCAAAACCGTAATCGAGCAAACTTTTAGATACCACAATAAATGTGAATGTGTAAATCACACAATGTCATTAATTCTCTCAACCACCTTGTCCAAAAAAAGCAAGGGCATGGTTATTTTAAAAAAAAATATCAAAAACCTAAATTTAAAAATTCATCCTAGAAAAATTATTTACACCCACGGTGGCCGCGCGGCTTAAGCGTCGGCATATAGTGTCGTGGGTCCCAGGTTCAAATCCTGGGTCTGACAAATACACGTATTGTTTTTCAATTTATGTTTGAGTCAGAGTATGGATATTGACTTGGTATTCACTATAATATATAATAATAAAATATTGTTTCTACTACATATTGTACTATGCTCACGTGATAAGCTTTTTAAAGTATCGGTACTAAAATTTACATTTTAGTTTTTGTAGGAATATTCACATCTGCCAGAAATGATCCACTGCTGGACGGAGACCTTTCATAGCTCCTTCCATTTTTCGCTACCACGTACCTACATCTACAGAATTGTATGTGTTCGTCGGTCCTGTGAGTTTTAGGGTATCCCTATGGTCGGTACTACTGTTAACGGAATTTGTTAGGTTAAAGGTTATCTACACGCCGAACGATATTCCAGCCCGTAACCATTTCATCTGTTTGACGACCTCTATTATATCTCGTGACCTTGTCTGCCCCTTTATCCATTGGTGTCTTTTGTGGTGTTTATGCGTTATGCTAAACATGCACCTTTTATGTCACATTGAGGTACACGTAATTTTTGGTTTCCTTTTAAAACAATAGTCTTCCAACAACAATCGGTCAATTGGTCAACAATCTTATTAGGATTGGACATGGTCGGAAAAAAAAATATTGTAAAAAACAAATATATTTTTATAAAATGTCTTATAATAAGTAGAGTTGTTTCATATCAGACTACTTCATACGTAGAAACAAGTGCGTACTTTTCTTTTATTTCTGCAACATCATCAAACATTAATCACACAAAACAAACCGAACAAAGAAAATTACAACGCACACAATCCAAAAATACTCTTTTTCATCATTTCCAGCGTCATAACTATCCGTACGATTCGTACGTCAGTATCAGGCGCACATAAAAATGGAGAGGCGAGAAAAATCGACGTCGTGAAAAAACCATCGCCAAGATTAAAATCCCTCCGCAGAAGAAAATATGGCGCGCTATAAAAGTTTTCGCGCCATCTCGCGGCGAAACTGCTCACTCGGCGGCCCAATCTCAATCAGTAGCAAAGGTGTGAGGTGGAAATTTCTCGGGAAATATTAATATTTCTCTTGATGAAAAATTGTGTGTCTTTGACTGGGTACATGCACTTGCGGAAAGTGAACTATACCTTGCAATCTTAATTCAAACAAAACAAATACATATATAAGACATATTTTTGTGTGATTTATTATAATATTAATAAACTATTTCTTTTATTCAACGAATAAGACACAAGATTTCAGAATGTAACATTATATATACTGAAGATACATACTTCGAAGACATCTCACCAGGGCTCAAACTTAGGGCCGTTGCTGTTCACGATTTTTATAAATGACATAGCATTGGTAATAAAAAATGCTATGTTCTTGTTGTTCGCTGATGACTTGAAACTCTTTTTGGAAGTTGTCATCTTGGACGATTGTCGTCAGCTCCAACTTGATATAGATAATGTATTAAATTGGGGCAGGCGTAACAAACTAGAATTCAATATTGATAAATGCAATCTTTTATCGTTTACCAGAGCCTCAAAAGTGTTGTTTTTCCAATACTCGATGCATGGCAGAGTTCTGTCACGAATATCATCTGTAAGGGATCTTGGCATTACGTTTGAGAGTAAACTGACATTTATTAGCCATATAGTTACCATTTGTAACAAAGCGCTTAAAATGTTGGGCTTCGTCATGCGTACTTCCCGGGTCTTTTCAGATGTTACGGTATTAAAACTTTTATTTAATTCTTTAGTTCGAAGCAGACTTGAGAGTGGGTCTATTGTTTGGGCACTGCACCAGTTGAAGTATGGCCTTATGGTGGAGAGGGTACAGAAGAAATTCTTGAGACTCCTTTACTTGAGGTTGTATGGATACTATCCGTGGCTTTATCCAACTGACTTTCTCTTAGGCATGCTTACATACTGCAGTCTGCAATTTAGAAGAAATCTTTATTTAGCTACGTATTTTTTTCGACTTATACAAGGTATAAATGAGAACTCTGCCATTCTGGGCAGTGTTGACCTGTGTGTCCCTGATAACTTTCTTAGAAATAGAGACCACCAGTTGTTTATTCTCCCAAGGTGCAGAACCAACCTGCCACTGGTAATGCCAATTGGGAGAGTGATAACTATGTTCAACGAAATTGCTTCGGGTGTTGATATATTCCACCTACGTGAGAATGAGTTTAGGTGGATGTTGTTTTATAAAATTTTAAAATAGGGTCTGCTTAACTCATCCGGTGTACTTCCTTGTACCTATCTAATTCATCTACTGATATATCTCTTTTTTTATGTAATACTGTTATATTTATATCTTTGTTTCTAAATGTCATGTTGTGAACGTCTTAAACTTATAATTTGTAATGTCCACAATATGTTAAAAAAAATAAATGAATTGAATTGAATCTCATGCATATACACACTAGAAAAAATCGTTAATGTTGAAATAATACGACGGGACTTGAACCTGTATCTGCTGGATTCGCGCCAGTGTGTTTTGTGATTAAACTACGGCAGCTTTAGATAATTACGATGATTTTAACTAGTAGTTGTTACATGAAATGCTTATCGAATTGCGTTATAAGGTTGGCTATTGGTTTTGACATTTCATACGTTATAACAAATATTAAGAGAGTTCCTGACACCGGTTAGTAATTAAAGTAATAATGATTATCATTAATACTTTAATTTTAAATACAAAAGCCGACTACCAAAACAATAACAAAATTTAGAAAGCGCTTCATTGAGAATATTAAAAAAAAACTGGTTAACTTCGTCTGAATTAGATAGTACACATATAGCTTAATGGTCAGAGCACATGTGTGCAAATTTCAAGGGGTTCAAATCCCCTTCAATCTTGTATTTGAAAAAGAGATATTTTATAGTGGTTACATATTTTTTGATGTATTTTCAAAATATATAAAATGTAATAAAAAGTATTTAAATAAAATTTCAATTCAGATTTTTTTCATTCGTTTGCAATTTGTGCTTAATCCCATTAATTATATTTACACAAAACCTTCACTATACTATCTAAATAAATTCTTACTTCCAAAGAAAGGAAATTCTACAATCCTTTCAAAATAACGACGAAAAAAGCGTCACAAAAATACCGCTGAAATTAAACCGCTGGCGTTTATTTCGAATGAATACAGTCCGACACGAAAGACGTGCAAACAAACTCTATTCATACAGATACTGAACATTCGTGAATCTTTGCCGAATGTTCGCCGAACGACCACTAATGCCACAGCCTTTTATGTGACATTTTTTCTTTTGGGTGTAAATGTAGCGTCGGGACGCCGAGCTTTTTATGTAATTGGTCTGCAGGGGATGGGTATAACTATCTAGGAATTTTCTGA
Organism: Rhyacophila brunnea; assembly: GCF_057557595.1. Classification (NCBI taxonomy): domain Eukaryota; kingdom Metazoa; phylum Arthropoda; class Insecta; order Trichoptera; family Rhyacophilidae; genus Rhyacophila; species Rhyacophila brunnea. The sequence goes on along the minus strand of NW_028232848.1, from coordinate 36,979,543 downwards.
ATTTTCCTGACATACGCAATGAAAACTAAATATTATTTTATTTAATGCGCTCTAGTGAGTATATTAACATAACGATACTTAAATAATAACCGTTTGATGACATTTAATTTAAAAAAGCAAAAGAATATGTATCATTTAATTTGAACTACTTTGTATTTTATGTTATATATTATTTTAAATGAAAAATCACACATGCGTGTGAAACTTAGGGTCCATTCCTAAGTAAAAGAGAGATCCAGAAACTTAGGGTAGCGCAACGCGAAAAGACAAAAAGAGGAATGAGTGGATAAGGGAACAGACAAGGGTTTTCGATATAATAGATTTTGCTAAAAACCTCAAATGGAAATGGGCTGGACATATAGCTCGAAGAAAGGACAATCGTTGGACAAATTTAGTCATCCAGTGGTATTCAAGAGGTACAAAACGTCCGCAAGGTAGACCTAGAGGCCGCTGGATCGATGAAATGATAAAGTTCTGCGGAAGTACGCGGCAACGCAATGCACAGGACCGAGAGAAGTGGAATCAGCTTGGATAGGCCTTCAACCAGCAGTGGATAGATTCAGGCTGATGATGATATTAAATGAGATAATAGATTTATATATTACTTAAGTAAATTTAACAAGAGGTATCCATTTATGATTATATTAATAATATCGACCGAAGGTACTTCATGTAATTTGAATTTAAATTCTAATGGATCTAAGTTTTGTACTACATATTCCATTTGATTCGTTTTTGCGACCAGGATTTCGCTTTTCGGCATCTTCAGACACTATGCACACTCACCAATGGCAAATAACACACTGACATCGAATATATTTAATTCATCGCTTTTATAATAAATTAATACAATACAATAGTTAAAAACCTTATTACCTACCCACCCTGTAATTGTAAAGGATCCAGTATAAAAATAAAACAAACAATTAATTATGAAAGATTTTTCAAGTATCAAAAAAGATCTGGGTTTAGATATAATGTTAATTAATCAGAATGCTGGGCACTCAGCAAATATGTTGAGAGAAGTATGGATATCTTTGAGACGAGAGTTTTAAGTAGACTCTTTGTGGCTGTTCAAGAACCTGGCATTTGGAGGTCAATGTATAATGAGGAACTATACAAACTTTATGGGGGCGAAAAGACCACGTGGCATATGAAAATGCAGAGACTACGCTGTATCGGCCACGTGCATAGAATGCGCGGAGGATATACCGGCGAGGCGAGTTATGTACGCAACCCCGAATGGCAAGAGCAAGACCTGAATGGCCGAAACTAAGATGGTTGGACTGTGACACGTGAGATTTAAAAGTGCTAGGTCAAAGCAATTGGAGAGTGTTGGCGCTGGATCGACCAGGATGGAGGAAGTTTTTGAATGACGCCAAGAGCCACCAAGGGTTGTAGTGCCATAAATGATGATGATTTGGGATCTATTCCCAATTTCTAATTAAGTTTAAATAGAATACCAAAATAATATAATATACATAAATGGATTTGAAATCACGCAAAAATAAATTCATCACAAAAAAATAACAGGGGGTAAGAACTCGAAAAGAAGTATTTATCTATGTACGTACTATGTAGTGTGTACTAAAAATACTCGGCAAAATACGACAAGGATAATCATAAGTGTGCTACCCGCCTTTTACTGTCTGCCACCCTGATAGCTAAATTTTTGTTGGGGTGCTCTCAGTAAGTACCTACTCGTATTTACTTATAGATTTTTTTTGGTTTTTGTTTTTTGTTTTATTTTTAATTTTTTTATGTAAGCATCTGTATTTCCAATGTCATTCTCAATTATATACAACTGTTAATGCGAGTCAAATAAATAAGAACTGGAGAAGAGAAAGTTTTATATTTTATAGATCAAGACAGATATCGTACAGTTTGCAATATATAAATTATCGGTGCTAATTTTTGAGAATTAAATCCACGTCAGACAGCGCGATCTTACGGTTTGATATTAAGAATCAATTAATTCTATGTTTTACCGTATTTACCGTTTTACTTTTTAAATTCCATGCTTACTTTTTCTCATTTTACAATGTGAATTAGTTGTTTTTCTGAACAACAAACGAGTCAGCTGCCACCGTTTAACTTTCTTACTTATTTTCTGGATCAAAACAAACACGTCATTTTTTTAAGGGCCCACATGCCCAACTTAGGTCAAAATGGAGATTTTATGGTATTTTCAAAGCATTAGCCAGAACACTAATAAAATGCCTAATTCTTGTCAAATTTGGGATAAAATATATTTTATTTTCGTAAATATTTCACTATATAATCTTAACATTAATTTTACTAATGGTTTTATAAATACGTTTAAAAATTAATAAATCTAAAAAATCTTAGCACCACTGCACATGGACGCAAAACGATTCAAAAGATAAGATAAATGATTCTAAAACATTAGATCGAGAGGTTTAAAAGAATACTATTTTATGTAATAAAAATACTTTATGCAGTCATTAAATGTTTAAAATAAATATAAAGGATAATAAGGAATGTTCAGGCTAATACTTTGAAAATACCATAAATCTCCATTTTGACCTACGTTGTGCATGCGGACCGTTAACCCACGATCCACAGATCTTGCGTCTTACTCAGCTATTTGTAATATCTCAACAACTTTTAAATAAAAATACTTTAAACTCAATAATGACTTTCAAATTGTTTCATCGTTCAAGAAGATATGAGAAAGAAGAATAAATTGACATCAAAATAACTTCTACTTCCAATAAGTGAGAGGGGAAATATCTGTATTCGAGCTAAATCGCATTAAATGTATCTACAAACCACAACAGCATTTTATGTATAATCTAATCATCTGGTAGCAATATTCTTTTCAATTCACAAAACTTTTAATAAAACCGTCTTTGTATATCCCGACTCCTGATTGATATTAATTCCACAAAACATCCTTCAACAAAAAAACTCCAATTTGCATTCCACACAATTTACAAGAAATATAATATATACAACTTCCTCCTCTTGTAATTGAAATCTAATTTAAGGGCCTGCTTTTTACAGAATATGCAATTCGGCGTATAATGAACCAGAGAGTAGGAACGAAATTTTTATTATAAGACTCGCTTTGACTTCTCAAGCGTCCATAATAATTTGACTGCATCTTATTTGTTACCAACGTCTATGATTTTGTAACATTCACATAATTTTACTACCAAAAAATTAAAGTAACCATCCGGGTATTTTTGAAATAGGGGAAAATATACTATCCCTTATAATTTAAATAGCATATGACAGGGTTGGCGAACTTTTTTAGTACGCGTACCAAAATTTCCCAAATATTATGTCTGTCTGACTCTATCTGACGTGCCAAGCAGTTATAACAAAAACATAGTTTTTAAAATTTCTATTAAAAGATCTAGATACCACTCATAGAACATAGCAAATATATAGATTTATCACTTTTTTCAATTACGCCATACATTTCGGTCCACCAATAATGTTGAAACTACTGTCTGCCAGAAGTATAAATGAGTATAACTTGAAATCCTTTTTATATATATCAAATCAAGTTTCAATATTGGGACCATACCTAAAATAAAATTTGATATAAATAAAAAGGATTTCATATTATACAAATTTATATTTTTATAAAAATTGATGTTTTTTTAAATAAATATAAAAAATATTAAAACGATGAATTAGTCAAAAACCTACATAATGAAAAATTGAAAACTTAATAAACTAAATTTTAATAATAAATATGACCTTAAAATATAATTTAATAATAAGATGTGACCCTGCAACGAATTCACATTTTTTTACAATTGTAAGTTTATCTTTGAATTAAAAAAAAAATCTTTTTAATGTTTTCAGATACATATTTATTAATTAATACAGTTGAAATTGTAAATTATCAAAAAAAATCTCAAATTACAAGCTTCGTATTTTTCCGCTAGGTTCTCTGCTGGCATGCCTCTCCCCCTTAATAGTGTGTCCGTATTTCCAACATTATATAATATAAATCGACAAACACCTTAGCTTAAACATATGTGTATTTCTGATAATAATATACACATTGAATCAATTATAGTAATGAAACTTTTTGCCTTGGTCTAAGAATAGAGGTCCCCGTTGCCCTTAAGTGTTTAAAATTTGCATATATAAACTGCAACACTACTAAATTGCGGACGGCTGCATTTTATGGCCGGCCATTTTATTTCTTTGACCGGGAATTATTAACAGTGCTTGTGCTTTAAACAGAAAACTTCATTTTTATGAATCGCAATAAAAACAAACTTTTGGAAAAAAATAATAATGGCTAACTTCCGCGCATACTTTCGACTTTATACACCGCAGTATAGAGAAATTAACATAATAATAATAATAAAATCAAGCCACAGCGAAGTTACATTATGATCATTACAAACAAGACACAGTAGCGAAATTATTTCATATTTTTTCTAACAATGTAGGTTTTTGGATTTGGATTCAAAGCATCGGATGTTTAAGTTAAATTCAAATTCAATATTCACATATAGTGGACTGTACAAAATATAAATTTAAGACTATGTAGCTGTCAGTATATTAGCGATCAAATATCTATTTTTAATGTATCAAATTATTCGACCGCAATAATAATTTCACAGCGACTCATATAACGGTAAACAAGTTTACTATTTAGCTGGATCAGCAGATTGATTGACGATATGAAATACGCTATCGCAATGGAAAATTAGTCGAATATCCATTCCCATAGTCTCATATTATATTATGACTGTAATAATAAATAACATTCACAGCTACTCGAATTTAAGCCGCTGACTCGTTCAAAATAATTATGTACTAGAATATAATGTTAAGGTATTACTTACGACTGTATAAATTACGAAGAATGATTTATCAAAATGTCACTCGAATATACATTTCCAGTCTGTTACCATCGCAGTCTCTATATCGCTTCGCCCAACATCTGATTGTACCGAGGTGCGGACCTCGGATTCGTACCTATCATAAGTTTAGTATTGTAACATGAACTGCTGTAACATACTATTGTACCAACCATTACGCTGCAAATAAAACTCGCTCCTGCATACATCTTCGACTTCTTCATCATCATCCTCAACACCCAAATTGGTGACACTTGACTTAAGAAAACTACGCAACCTTCTGATCAGCAAGTTCAACAAGATGCTGAGGGGGCACGACACAACTGTCTCTGCCACAATCTTCTACCGGCAAGTTCAGCAAGGCAACAACTATTTCTTTTATTCAACGAATAATTCACAAGATTTTAAGAATACACAATACTAAGTATTGAACATACCTAATTTTGAAAATACTAATAAGAAAGTATAGCCAATAGAAAAAAATCTTTTTTGTAAAAAGTAAGACACCCGGCAGGAATCGTACCTGCGTCTCTTGTGTATCGCGCCCTGTGCGTTACCACTATGCTACGACTGCCATGCTCAATTGTGACAAATTTGAACTAGTATATTAATAGTATAGTATTATGGTAATTAAAGTAATAAATATTTTAATTTAGAATACAAAAACCGATTGCCTACCGTAACTCAATTTGGATAGTGCTTATGAGCAGGTATTAAAAAGACCAATAGTAAAAATTTGTCGTAATTAAGCATGGCAGTCGTAGCATAGTGGTAATACACATGGCGTGATACCCAGGAGACGCAGGTTCGATTCCTGTCGGAAGTCTTACTTTTTTCAAAAAAGATTTTTTCTATTGGCTATATTTTCTCATGAGTGTTTTCAAAATTAAGTATGTTAAATTTAAGACGTTCACAACGTCTGTATTCGATTGTATTCTGGTGGTTTTTAATTATTTGTGTTATATTTAGACATGGATGTGATGTCAATGTTATACTGATAATTGTTTTTAATACAACATTCACGGTGAATTGTGATACAGTGACCTACATAGGTATAATTTTTCAGACACGAGAAATTATAATATCAGATTCATTCATCATTCATTAAAAATGTGTAAATTCAATATGAAACTACTTAATCTTATTTTCATTTTCAACCATGCTCAACATCAGGTCACTTACGATTACTTCACTGACCTAGCGAATTAGGCAAAGTATATTTAAATGGATATGCTTCTAATATCAATTTAATATATTATATTTCTCAATATAATTTGTTGCCCCAGCATCCGGCATGTTAAGCAGGGTAAATGCTTTCGCCATACATTAGCGTGAGTCAATAACGATGCGCGCCTCTTGGAAAAGCGTTCAGACCGTAACTCTTGGGTGCGTGGCCTGTAGTCACTCCCTTCGAGGGACCGGAATGAAATACCAATACCGGTTTTTCGGTTATACCGGTATTTATACAGTTTTATAAATGAGAATATGGAAGAATGTATGCATTTAATTATATTTATGTAAATAACAATAAGTAAATAAAATATGCTAGAAAATTATTTTGTTCGTAATTCTACACTATCCTACCCACATCATGCATGAAACAGACTCAATGATTATGAAGTTTTCAAACACATGATAAATTAGATAGAAGAGTTTTACTAAGAATGAAGAGCAATAAGCAGACATTTCTGATAATTTTATACTAAAACCACATATTAAAAAAAAAAAATCAGATGCTCACTTAAATGCTAATCTTGCAAATAATAATAAAATAATCGAGTTGTTGTTTCGGTAGAAGAAAGGGTTCCTGACTGGACAGCTATTTTCTGAAGAATTATGGTACGAATTGACGACGATAGCATCCTGCCTCATATAGGACCAAACCCATAAAAAGATGAACTTAGACTTTCAGATGAAATAGCATACTTACGCACACACACAATATTAGGCAATAACAAAAATGATGATAGATATGATAGTAGATTTTACGTACATATTGGTGATGAAATTTTCTGTGAAACTATTTTTAAGCAATTAAAAAAATATATGTAATTATAGCTTATAGTAATATATAAGAAAGCAATAACTCTGTTCATCCAAATGACTTCAAATATTGACATATTCCACCTGCGTGATAATGAGTATAAGTGGGCATTGTTTTATATTTTTTTAAGATAGGGTCTGCTTAGCTCATTCGGTGTACTTCCTTGTATCTAATTTGTATTTATTTTTTGTATTTATACTTTCCTACTATTTAACAAATTTTATATAATACTGTCTAAATAATAGTTCTTTGTTTCTAAATTTCATACTGTGAACGTCTTCATTTAATAATTTGTAATGTTCACTATATTTAATCAACCAAAGCTTGGCTGAATTACAATATAAGTTAATTACTGATGTACAGAATATGTATACAGGTTGAAATTAAGTTAAACATATTATTTACTTTAGCTTAAAATTTCATTAAAAATATCACAATTATTATACGGTGTGTAAACCATGGCCCCCACAAGGAGCTGACAGGGCTCTAGCCTGGGAGCCCGGGATTTGGTAGGGGGGGGGGGGTGCGGCGCGTCTGGTTGACCGGATAAGTGAGATAAACACATATCATAAATTAGCTTTAATAGTAATTAATATTTTAAATTATATGATTGTGCGATGTAATTTTTCATTATTGTGTGTCGATACTCAACAGCTCCATAATTAAAATAGATGTATTAAAAATAGCTAATAATACACTGTATAAGTACCCGTAATTTGTTCTAAAACACAATTTGAAAAGTGCATCACTGCTTTTAACCATAGCGATAGGTAGGGGGGGGGGCGCCAAATAGGGGCCATAGTGTCAACATTTCACAACCGATACCGTTTTTGTTATACTTACTGAAAAAAAACGGTTATTAAAATTACCAGTAGCTCTTTCTTTTTTTCGAAAACCGGTATTGAAATTACCGTTAATTCGGTTTTCTGACAAATGATCCCTAGCCACGTCGCGAACTCGCGCCCCCCGCTCGCTAAGGTTGCATAATGAAATAGAGTAAATTTGCATATCTACAAGATTTGTGGAAGGAGGTTGTATGAATACAACATGCGGCCGGGCAACTTTCGACCGGGGTTATTGCGTTTGGCGGTAGTTACTATTCAAATATTTCAAAGCATTGAGCACCCTTACACTATTAGGGTAAATAATTTGAGGTTAAGTATAACTGTACACAATCAAGCCTCAAAACTACTGTTCCTTTCGCCTTGTGTTAGAAATGTCCAGATGTTTTTAAATAACGCGAAACGTTCATGAGACTAGTTCTAGTGTACACTGCCCTTCTAAGAAAAAAGGAAGTAACTGACTCACACACTTTCGAGATAAATGACATAATGTGGTTTTTTTACAACATTAGTACTGTGAATTAATAAAAAACGGTGAGAATTTTTATTGGTAGGATGTTAAAATACAAATAAAGTAATAATAAACAAGCAGTAACTGCAATAAATAGGTGCAATTACTGGCTTTTTGCTAAGAAATTTGTATTATTTTAGCGGATGTCCATTTTTTCACTAAGGATTTCAATGGTATTTTAGTGATAATTATGATTTTAAATTGAACAGAATATATAGCTTTCAAAATTACCTAACGGATGACATTCATAACTCAATTTCACAAATTTTGCGAGTTACTGCCTTCTTCCTTGGAAGGGCAGTACACTACGTATCAGAGAAGTGTACATTATAATTATAATATATATAAATAATTTCTAGAAGTGACAGGTATTTAAATATAAAATCTTACGAAAGAAGTTTAGCTCTACTTACGACTATAGCATCATCCAATATTGATTACTACAATCACGAGCACTTTAGCCGGTCTCACTGTCTGAAGATGCCGAAAGGCGAAACTCGGGTCGCAAAAATGACTCAAATGGAATAGTACAAAACTTAAATCCATTAGAATTTAAATTATTATTTAATGAATGTGTGACAAATGCATGGTGATTTTTAAGCATTCCGAGTACATTGACAGTTTAATATATGAAATATGTTCGACTTGTACCGAAACCAAAGCATTCACATACTTAATAATACAATTTAATTTATGACTGCCTGTGAAAATACAGCATCAAATATTTTACGTAAGGTTTCCAACATGAGACTAAAAACATAAACAATCACAAAAAAGTGTATTTAAAAACACACGAAAGCGCATAAAGTAACAATAAATTATTGATATCATCAGTTTTCAATACGCCAACCTATAGAATATTAATTTTGCTATATTTACCAATTCAATCACACTAACGACGTTGAGAAATCACGATCAAATGTTGTAATTGAACAAGCACATTAGACTCGCTATAGTTATAGTTCAAACCATTTGCTAATATCCATTTCTTGCAAAAATAAGCATATTTAATAAAATCCAAACATAATTGCAGTGATTTAAATTCATATTAACCAATTAATCTTCTTGAATCTATATTAATATATTGTGGAATGATAACGAATAAAACTTATCTAATCATTTAAACATGCCTGCCATTTTTGAAAATCTTAAAACCACCAATCACACAGATTGATTTATTAATATGTATTTATTTATTACGCTTATAATATACCCTGTTACATGTGACAATCTAACGCCACTATATTATGTATTTGATATAAAAATAGAAAGATGTTGAAATATTACAAATTTGTTGAAAAATAATAATGATTTGATAATATTATATAATAAGAATGAATTATTTGATTCTGTACCATTAAATGAAAAGCATTCATTGAAAGCTTAAAACTCGTACAGCGCTTAATAGTCGCAGTGACCACATTTTAAAGGCACTTTACCACAAAAGCTAAAAAACTGCACTGTTAATGCATCACTCCATACAATTTATCACTGCATGAATAGGGAGAGAGCCATTTGGATCCCGCTGGGCCAGACAACGCTACGGAGTGAAACCCGGAGCCTAAAAGCTCATGCGAAAGCTTACGGTACCCCGCAGTGTGAGCTTTAAGCTTTCGAGATGAAATATCCAAAGTCGAATATGAAAATCAAACTTAATAGAGGGGCAAACGCCGCTTAGAAGTATCTAAATATAAGGGAGAGTGTTGGAAAATTGATAAGTATAACCGATTTGCATTTTTCATTTAAGGAACATCGTCAAAATCAGTTTTCTTATAATATAATCAACATTGTTATTTTAAATCGCGTAATTTTATAAAAATTGCAAAATGGTTACATAGAAAAATCTCATCTTTTACGTGACTATAAATATGCGTAAATAGGTAACTCTCAGTAGGGTTGCGGGTGAAACTTTAACGATGTATTATATTTGGTTTCAATTATTATGATAGAGCGATGGTCTATAATTGGGTGGAGTAACTCTGACCATAGAAGAATGGGGAGGGCAGAGAGAGGATTGATCACTGACCTTGCACTGACTTTTCAATCGAGGCTACAAAACATCCCAGGGAGGCACATCCAAAATAAAATATTAAAATTATAATACAAAAAATAGATTAAAACGGTTATAATTCAGATAGTAAATTGTTACAGAAATATAAATTCATAAACATAATTTCTTTCTGGTTATGAATTTATATAAACACTTTTATTTATTTAAAATCCATTTTAAAAATCGACAGTGCAATTTTATGGGTTAGAGACCACAAAAAACATCACATTCAAAAGGAGGTTATATACCATAAAAACTACATAAATAAGTGTGGGATTTGTACAGACGTTTATCTGGGTCAGATAGGCAGAAGTATTTAATTAACCATATTTCATTATTTTATAATTGAGCGTCGTTATGCGCAAAGCAGCCAGTGCACAAACTCTGTGCTCAAACAGAGATATAAGCACTTTTATGTAAAGTGTGTTTCTTTAAATCGACAAAGCTTCTATATTATATCAACAGTATAATACTTTTTATACCTTTTGAATGGTAGATATTATATAATATATGATTTTGTGTAACTTATAAAGAGATAAAAGCATAACATTTATCAAATTTTGGTGTTTAAGCAGTTCAGGCCGTCTTTTGCAAAACCGTTTTTTAGAATTTTCATTTTTCAGAATGCAGATAACTCTTATTTTTCTACGAAAAATCTTTATTTTGCATCTATTTTCTTAAAAAATACCTTTTTAGTTTTTCTTAGAATTATTAATAATAATCTGCTTGTATTTTCGTACAAGGTGGTTGTTAGTAATTTTGAACAATCACAAACACCTAGGCTTTGAGAAAATCGCATAAATATTGTGTCCTCACCGGGAACCAAACCCAGAATTCTCGTGTGGAAGGCCAGCGCCTTACCCACTACACCACGAGAGCTGCCTACCTTCTTAGTTACTCAAAGATTATGGGAATTTCAAAATTCTGAAAATAATTCGAAAAACTTGTAAATTATAAATTAATATTTAGCTGCCTGGCACTAATTTTTAAATATAATATTATAAAATGAAAAACATATAATGGAATTGAGAAAATAATGTTTATTAATTTAATGTTGAAAAACTCACCTTACAGTCAGGATTTTAATAATTACATAATATTGTCAAGTGGTTGCTTTATATGCAGATCAAATGCATATTTTTAAAACGCATTTATATGACATTTTTGTATGACAGCAGCTTGGTTGATTTGTGCAGAACGTAAAACAAACGTGTGAGATTATGGTAATCACAATAACTCATTTTTTTCAAAATTATGGCCTGGATAACTATGCTCAATTATAAATGATATAATGTTTAAGGAACTTTTATATTGAATGCAATATTATGTTAGCTGTATATAAGATGTATTGCTAAATTATTCTGGTCTAGTCTGAAACATGTTGATAAGGGAAATAAAGTGTAGTACAATCCGGTGCACAGGACTATCAGAGGTGAAATAAGCATTATTATAACTTGCAGTAGTGCGCGTATAATACTATGCAAAGTCCAGGTTTAAGGTGGCACGAATAAATTAAGTCTCGCTTAATCCCCGACTTGAGCCGTTTTTGCAGTATGAAACGTTGGAAAGTTGCAGGGGGTCGCCGTATTCATTAAGCAAATGAGGTGCATTATGAATTGCGCAACAAATACACCTCAGAGAATTTGTCGCAGGACATTTTCAACGTCACCTAAACAGAAATACAAAAAACTGAAAATATGTTAAGTACGCTAAGTGCTAAAGATATAATACGCAACTTAAAAAAAAATAGCATTAATAATAAAGGGTCCTGTTCGGTTATGAGGAATACAGCAGAAAACACATTTTTAAAATAGCCGATATACTGGATTATTTGTTAGGTTAACCTAACCAAACCTAACCTAACCCAACCTAACCTAACCCAAACTAACAAATAATCCAGTATATCGGGTATTTTCAAAATGTGTTTTCCGCTGTATTCCTCATAACCGAACAGCACCTAATAAAGATATATGTACCTACACTAATCGGACATGCTATTCAAAGGCATATACTTATATAATTTCAAAACAACATCTAGCGGGATTCGAACCCGCGCCCTCTGGGATTCGCGCCCATGTGCCTTGACTGCTAAGCTACATGTGTCTTATCTAATTGTGACGACATAAACTAGCGGTTCTTACAATTCTCACTGAAGTGCTTTGTAAATTGCGTTATTATTTTGGCATTGGGCTTTTGTATTTACAATCAAAGTATTAACAATTTACCTCAATTAACTACTTAACGATGTTAGGATATCTCAAAATTTTAATTATAACGTACTTGCACTCATTAATATTTGTTAAATGCAACAAAATAGTTTATTGTCTATACGTATATGGACATTGTATCCTTCTGATTGATTTTTAAAACAAATTAATACAGTGCTACTGTCATTCATTTCTAACGTAATAAAACTTTGAAAACGCTATCTTAAAACAATGACAAACTATTCGCAAAATATAAAAAAAGTACTACCAAGTAGTAAATCCCACACCACAACATAATTGCTATCATAGGAATCAGTACTGGGCAGTTAGTATCACATTTTTTTTTATCCAATTACCATATTATAAATATAATAATTATGTTGAAACAATTAGGCTAAGGCCACTTAGGTAGTTGCCGTGCTTGGTGGTTACGTGCTAGGTGACATATCGTAGCGAACGAACGCACACTATACTATCGCAATGGCCACACTGCAAGCTTCGCGCCTCGCTACGTGCTTATTAGTCACCTAGTGAGTCTCCCGGCAAACAAAAGTGTTAGTTATTTTTATTGTGCCTATTTTACGTCTATTTACGCCCACGGTGGCCGCGCGGCTTAAGCGTTGGACTATGACGCCGTGGGTCCTAGGTTCGAATCCTGGGTCTGGCAAGTACACATATTGTTTTTCAATTTGTGTGTGAGTCAGGGTATGGAACTAATAGGTTGAGCAAGTGGCTGACATTCATTTCACGTAAAAAACAAAATCTGTTAATACAATCTACTACTATGTGGAGGCCCATAAAATGGCATAATATTATTAATATGATCCTATGAAGATCGGGCATGGTTGAAAAAAAAAATTGTTTGTATATGAATAACGACGCATGGGATAAATTGGCATTATGCACCCAACAAGTACGAATTCGAGACTTAAATTCTCTGTGATAAGTAGCTTTCTGGTTAGTTTTGAGAGTGGCTTCTCGTTGTTGACTTGAGCGCTCCCAAATGTCAAATGAATTTGTACCTAACCACGTAGCGTGCAATGTGGCAGTAGTGTTTTTAGTAGACAAGCATAGCACCTAGTTCAGCACTAGCGAAGCATCCACCTATGTGGCCGAATCCTTACGGTATGCGCCGCATCCACAGAATCTATATATAGCACGCCACCGTTGCACATATTAATACGTATTCTTATCTACTACGTCATTCTATCACACTCAACTCCATGGAGATGCCGTCATGGGAGACATACACTCTATAAATGTCAATTTTATAGCATTGTCATAATATGCAGGAAAAACAGCCACGGTGACAATATCCATACAAGAGTGCAGAGTATTGTTGGGTGACAAATGTTGATTTTCTGAGACGAATTGGAAAGGACCGGGAATTTCTGTATATTATCAAAATCATAAAAGTACCTTAGCCATATTATAAGAGGTTAAAAGTCCAGCATTACCGAACTTGTTATCAAAGTTTCGTTATTAACGTATATATTATAAGTTATCAAAAAAATTCGTTTTCGTAAGCACGTTAATTTTAAAGCTTACCGTTATGATTTATCTAATTCTATTTCGACCACTGCAACTTTTATGGTACCATCTTTGGAAAGTCGACGTTCTATATCTGATCAATATTTTCTTTTTAAAATTATCAATGGTTTTGTTGACTCACCAAAGCCACTCAAACGGGTGGATTTCCATTGTCCACCAAGATTTACGCGACAACAAACACCATATCAGTCGTAGCGGTTCTAATTATGCACAAAACTCTTTTATTCGGCGCTCTTGTTTCAATTATAATATGTATTTCTCCACCGTTGATCCTTTTAATAATTCACCTGTTTCATTTAAACGCACTATCTCCAAAATTTTATATAAATATATATACATAATTAAATATATATATTTTTTATGTTACCTTTTTTGTATATAATTTAATTATTCATTATTCTTCCTCATTTTTCTCATGTAATTTTTTATGTAATTTCTTTATATTTATGTTATTCTTACTCTCTATCTTGTTAGGCTTAACTATATTATAATGTATACATGGAAACTTTGCTGGTTGCAATAACTTTTCATTATTATATTTAAATTTTTCTAATCAATATGTAACTGTTTGTTTCCTTAATAAATAAAATAAAATAAAAATAAAATAAATAAATAAAGGTAACATCAATGAAAGACGTACCGGAAGACGACACTACATGTTGTATTTAAAAAACCTTTGTAAAAGTGCAACTTTTCCTAACTTTTCCGAGAAGCAGATGATAGAGAAAAGATCAGTCTAATGGCGACTAACCTCCGTTAGGGGATGATATGATAAGAAATATAACCTTCTATTGATAGAAGATATTCTCGATTCAAATAATATAAACCAGTAGGCAATATTAACGAAAATTGAAAAGCGGTACAGTTGCATGACTACAGTGGAACCCCTATCTACCGTCCCGCCAAACTCCCATAAGAAAAATGTTAAATAATTCCGCATTAACCGTTCCCTGATTTATCGTTTTCCTCGATCTATCATCTAAATATTATGGTCCCGTAACAAACATTATTCCAATTGACCGTTTTTGTTGAATATTTTTCATTTCGCTTACGTAGAATTGTTTATGATACACGTTGCTTTGTTTGTACAGATCGGCCGGCGCTCAGTCTGGCCTCGCATCTTGTATCACGAATTTTTAGAAGTCTGAACTAAAAAATAAACTGAAAATAATTCAAGACATCGAAAAAAATCTAGGAGAAAAACGAGTTGACATTTTTTTATATATCCCGCATTTATCGTTTTTTACGGTCCCTTGAAAACCGGGGAATCGGGGTTTCACTGTACCAGTAGATTATATTGGTAAAGCATATTCTCTAGAGTTCCATGGACGTAGTATCACGTCTAGCCTGGCCTCATATTTTTTCAATTATATATTTTTTAGTATTTGGCACCGTACACCTCACACATAACACTAACGTATTTTAAGTAGTTTTATGGCATAATTTTCTTTAAATTTAAACAAGCATTAGAGCATTGGTAAAATAACAGCCTTGTGGTGTAGTATAATCGATCAATATCCATTTGTAGACGGCGTCTGTCATCGTCGGAAAAACTTCATTAAAACTGAAATAAACAGGCAATTTCACTTTCGATATTATAGTAAAAATACCGTCGCGGCAGCGTCTCGAGTGTCGCCGAGTTTTCCGGAACTTTCTCAAAGTGTAAGTGGATTTTAACAAGACTCACGCCTGAGTGAGCAAAGAGCTAATGCGCAAGTTAAAACGAGGTACAAAATATGGGATGGGTTTCATCACACATTACATATTACAAAAATATTATCTTATACATAATTTTAGAATAACCTCAGCAGAATACATACTATAACAAATATATTTTTTAAAGTTTGCTCCCTCACAATTTTTGATCCCTGGACGTTATGCCCAATACGCATCTTTTCGTACTACTTAGGTTCCCACCACCACCCGCCATGTATATACAGCCGTGGATATGCACGTTACTATTATTTAAACATACATAATTCTGAAAACAGTCATGAGAAAATATAACCAATAGAAAAAATCTTTTTCGAAAAAAGTAAAATACCCGCATTAGAATGGTAAATTCATAAATCTTGTGAATTATTCGTTGAATAAAATAAATAGTTAATTTAAATTATTAGCAAGTTCAAGTAAGTTACAACTTGCTACAAGCTTGGAAAGAGAAAATCAATGGGTAATCGAAAAAAAACACTTGGATATACCTACACATTTTCAAAACATAAAGTTGAATTTTGTTTTTGTTCAATAAAATAAAAGAAATGAATGCTTATTCCACTTAGTTAAATGCTAATTAGAACCAGTTTCGTCCGCTTCAATGCGACTGATAACAAACTTTACAATAATATAAATAATACTAATGATTTTTAAAGTGGACGGAACCGGTCTTGAGTATTAATTAACTAAGTTGAATAGGTACTCCGTATTAAGCTTTATTTTAATCACTACAATGTCTTTCCACCAAGAATTGACAATTAACACAATTAAAAAAATATGTTCAATATTTTACTGATAAGAATGGATTTTAACTTGGCATATTTACCATCATTTTAGTTTAAATGGTTACAGCCAAGTTTCACATCAAACGTTAACACCAGAAGAAGCAGACTACTATCAACAAAGTGTAATAATTATTTTTTTTTAACATACAGTTTAATTTTTCTGGTTATGCGGCAACCTCCTTGCTATGCGCCTGATTTTTATACACATCACGGATATTTTTTTGACATCACCGCTATTCATAATTCATTTAAGTATGCTTGTAATAGTCCCGGTTTCATTGAAATTTGATAGATGTCATTGTACGTAATTTAAATATCTTCTTATTTCTTTCGACCATGTCCGATCCTAATAGGATCATGTGGGCCTCGACAGAGTGGAGGTTTGTATTGACAGATTTTGTTTTTACGAGAAATGGTTGTCAGCCACTTGCTCAACTTATCAGGTCCATACTCTGACTCATACACAAACTGAAAAACAATATGACGTGTACTTGCCAGACCCAAGATTTGAACCTGGGCCATTGCGTAAGCCGCGCGGCCATCGTAGGTCACAAATGCTCACAAATAAATATGTCGATTTTCATTATTTCTACCAAGGTAAACGATAGATGTTAAATATTATTTTTTTATTTGATAATGGTATAAATATTGGTTTGTAGAGCGTGATGTAAGACCCTTACAGGACTGGAGACAGACATAGTCGGACGACTGATGAAAGAGCTTTAGGGGAATTAATCAGGCGAGAGTTTTGAGACGCGAGTTGCTTGGTTGGGTTGGAGAGTGTTTCGTGGATCAAACGCCCTTTTGCACTGCGGATCGCCTTCATAAAGTATCCAACATAGTATGCTCATATACAATGAAAAGTGTTTGTCAAAGGCGAATGACAAACCGATCTCCATTGCAATGTTGTCTAAATGTAACATTATTCTAGACACTTGATGTAAGTAAATGCTTTATGTATACCAGACACATGTCTAATGGATTTTAGTCGATCGCGTCATAATAAATAAAATGTGAAAATGTAAAAAAAATATGATTTCATTGAGATTTTAAAGGGGAAGCAATAACGTTACATTAGTGGGTACGTTTATTTGCTTAATTAACTTACGTGAAAATTGTTTTCAAATTAACCATGAGAAAGCTTGCGTGATCATACCATCTTACTTAATTCGTATTAAATGAAAAATTTAAATCCCCGCGATTTACACTGAGGCGTAGTTTTCTATTACCTTCGCGCAATAGGTTATTTGCACTGTATAAGCATAGTTTGACGATAAGTGCAGAATATTTTAAATTGTAGTCTTAAAAATGTTAATACAGCCGAAATAGCTATCGACCTAAAACCTGCTAAGTAAATACTGACTCAAATAATATCAAAAATAGGACCAAAGCTGTGTAGGAACTAGGAAAAAGCATGGGATATTTGTGCTTTTATGTTAACTGTGTTGGGTTAAATAAAAAGGCTGAAACAATCGATCAAATGTCTCACTCGATCTTTTGACTCCTACATCGCTTATCCACCATCACCTACATCCAAATGTTATTAAAATTCTAAAATTTGTAATGTTTATTCCAGTATGCTTATAATGGAAACACTCAAAATCGTATTATTAATTAATATTATTTATGGTGAAACATACTAATCAATACAAAATTGTATTGTTTGTAATGCCATAAGTTTTTTTTCATTGCTACAGTGAGTAGGTTATAGTTTCTTTTTAATAAGACTGTGAATCCATCTACGTGTACGTGTGAGGTAAATATTGTTGGGATAGATACGCTATTCTAACATTTTCTTTAATATATATATATTTATATATATATGTATATATATTCATTCTTCACTATACAGTTTATTACTATTTTCCCGAAAAAATCTATTGCGTTCGTTTATTATTATTACTACAATCATATATATGAAAACGTTCACTGTATACAATGAAAGTATGTTTTATAATATCGTAGATATATTATACCTATCCAATATGAAAAGACGCCATAACAATAGTTAATAGATATACCCAACACTTTAATAATAGATCATATTTTCGGAAACCATATATCATGTCTACGTTAAATACCTGACTACGATTAATAATAATACAATAGTCACACATCCTGATACTGTCAGAAATAAACATGGAATATATTACTTTAAACACAAACAGTATATATAAATATATATATATGAATCATATAATATAATGTATATACATGGCTTTATAAGCGTCAAATATACCTACTTTTGTTACGAAGTTTTCTCGGATTATATCGTAGATACAAACCAATTTTATGATATATTATACAGGGTGTTCGCCGGGAAGGTTTACTATTTTAATTTTGTATAACTTTATGGAAAATGAAAACAAAATGGTTTCATGCTGATAAATGTTTTATTAAATGTTAAGAATTACGTATAGAAGAGAATTTCAGCTTCTCTGTTAACCTAAAAAATGTGGGCTCTTTTTACAAACATTTTCATCAAATTTTCCTATATTTCAACCGGTATTAAATTAATTTAGTCACGAATGTTTTGTTTAAGTTGCTGAAGTGTTTCTGGTTTGTTGGCATAAACCTTTCTCTTTAGATATCCCCACAAAAAGAAGTTAGGGGTTGTTAAATCTAGCGACCGTATAGGCCAGTGGTCGGCAAACCGCAACTCGCGAGCCACATGCGGCTCTTTGGCCCCTTGAGTGCGGCTCTGCCACAAATGCCCTCTGCCCTATTTTACATGGCTACAAAGAAGAAACAAAGAAAAACGGATGACGAAAACCGTGAATTTAAAGTTGAATGGACCGAGACTTTTGCGTTTATTCAAAACTTAAGTGGCCTGCCGACCTGTATTATTTGTCGGTAAAAATTGGCGCACAACAAGAAGTCAAATTTAAAGGGAAGCTTTGCAACTAAACACGCGTAATTTTAGCAATAAATATCATGTCGGTGATACAAGGAAGAAAGCAGTTGAGGAACTTTGGAAGAGTCAAGTTCTGTATATTTTAATTACTGAATACAATCTTCCAACAATGTTAATATTGCATGTTTTGTGGTTAGTAAAGAGATTTTAAGAGAGGAAGTCAAGAGTAACCTGAGAAGTCGTCTTATTGATGAGAACCTGGAATCATCAATATCAAAAACATCAACATACATACCAACCTGATTTACCCAAACTTTCCAAGGTGATGCAAGGCTATTATTCACATTGAGTGTTTGTCAGTCATTGTCATGATTTAATTTTATGGGTACCTTACTAACAATTTAATTTTTATCAATAAATAAGATCATTATTAAGTATGATATCAGGTTTTATTCAGTGTACCTGCCTATAGTTTAAATAAATCTTAAATAAAGCTTAAATCTTTAACTAAAGTTTATTTAGTTAATAAACAGTGTACCTACATAGGTATATAATTTCAATTTAAGAAATTTGGCTCTCAAAAGAAATCTCAATTGTTGCACCGTTCATATTTGGCTCTGTTGACTAATGAGTTTGCCAACCACTGGTATAGGCCAATCGACATCACCATTTCTTGAGACAATTTTTTGTGGAAACGATCTCCCAGTAATGCCATTGTAACATTGGCTATATGTGAAGTCGTACCATCTTGTTGGAACCACATCTCAACCAAGCCCAAAGCATTCAATTTTGGTGTCAAAAAGTTGTCCATAATGTTACAATAACGTTCCCCATTAACAGTTACCGTAGCGCTGTGTTGATCTTTAAGAAAGTAAGAGCCAATGATTCCTCCAGACCACATCGTGCACCATACAGTCACTTTTAAAGGATCCAAAGGTAACTGATGAATAATTTGGCCTCTAATTATCTGCTATATAGCCTCTTTCTTCAAAATCATTCACTAATAAATATACTAATATAATAAATAGTGGGTTTTGATGGCACGTCATTATTTATACCCAAAATTTTACATAATTTTCTAGTCGTCACAATAATTAATGATTGATTTTGATAGAATGTTTTTACGATAAAAACATATGGGTTTATCAAATCTTTTTCCATAATAAATTGTCCACGTCTATACTTCACGTTTTCCAAATATATTTTCATCCGGGGTCAATCCACTGCTGGATGAAGGCCTCCCTCAGCTCCCTCCACTCTTATCGGTTCCTTGTTTTTCTCTGCCGCGTACTTCCACCAAACCTGACAAGTTCGTCAATCCAGCGGGTTTTGGGGCGCCCCTGTGGCCGCTTAGTGCCCCTCGGGTACCACTGAATGACTGCATTCGTCCAGCGGCCGTCCATTCGCCGTGCAATGTGTCCAGCCCACCGCCATTTCATCAATTTGGTGACCTCTATCACATCTCTCACTCTTGTTTGCTTTCTTATCCATTGGTTACTTCTGCGGTCCTTATGCCCAACATGCACCTTTCCATGCCACGTTGCGCAACTCTCAATTTTTGGATCTCTCGTGTGTTGAGAGTCCATGTTTCGCAAGCATATGTTAGCACTGGTAGCACACATTGGTTGAACACTTTACGCTTCAGGCATATCGGAAGGCCGCTCTTGAATATATTACTTAAGCGCTCGAATGCACTCCAAGCTAGCTTATCTCTTTGAGCAATCTCGTCATATATGCCTCCAAATATGAACTGTCGAAATTCATTTTTACCAAAATGTCAAAACAAAATAGTAAAGCTTTCCGGCAAACACCCTGTATATTATGTAACGAAGAAAATTCAACTTGAGCCGAATTACGCTATAAATTCTTCAGCGCTGAGGGATCTATTAGATACGCACTTTAAATGGAAAACTTTCAGCGCAACATTACATTTCTGAGTTATTAATTATCATTACTGTCAATTGTTAGAAGTTCAACTTTATTGTTCAAGTGATGAGCTTTACAGATTTAATATTACGTAAGTCTATGATAATGAATATTCTATACTTATTCATGGTTAATTAATTAGTTTAATGGATGAAATTTGTTCTCATACAGCAGTGGCGAAGGTCGAAGGTATTCTGTCAAGATCCAATATAAATAGTGCACACTAAACTTTGTCTATCATACTTATTTATTTTCATTGAACTAATACTGCAAAAAATTGCGGATAGTGTTAGTTAGGGTTTAAAATTCAATTAAGTCATGCGTAAACCAAGCCATAATAGATAATATTAAAATAATTACAAGATAAAAAGAACTTTTTATATACAACGTTTTTAAATATTCTGTTGAATCATATAAACTTGACTTGACTAGCTTAAGCGATCAAAAAATTTTGTACTTGATAGAAATAATACTGAAATGTCATTTTGACATTTCATATTGATTTCCATAGTGACGCACGTATATATTAATAATTTAGTTTTTTTTTCATACAAAACAGAATTAACTGAAATTGAATTCAATTATACTTAAAGATGGCTAAAAGTATTAAAAGAATGCATTGGCATCGTGTTCTGTTATATACTAAAAGTTTCAAATGTATAGCTAGTCGGGAAGTTTGTTAAAAATCGATTGCAATATTTTTACTGGATAAACAACCACCGGACAAACAAGAATACGAGCTAAGAAAAACGTGGTATATACCACATGTAGAATATTACGGACGCATTTTTCGTTCTCATTGTTTATATTATTTTTAGGTTTTTTGCTAAGAGTTTTATATAAATATGCAAAAAATATGCAGCAAACCAATTTGGATGATGTTTATTTCCCGCTATCTTATCTATGTTATTTTTTGTCAGTTTTTTTAAAAACGTAAAATCTGGGATTCACTTTTTATGTATAATATTACTTTTATACTTGTGGGATTGCTCTTATTTTTTCATGATCTTTGGAATAATTAATAATGTTTTTCCATCAAGAATTTACAGATTTAATATAATTTATATGTTTATATATTTTAATTTTCTAGCTATTTTCCACTTACACACTCAATAATATCATCGTTAGACGAGGCTTATCTACTACCGGATGAAGGTATCCCTAATTGTCCTCCAATATTCTCGATCCTCCAGTATACATGTATCCTATGAAAAATAAGATGACCAATGTAAAAATATATATAATATATTAATAATTAGCGAAGAAACGTGAAATGGAGAGAATCACGTTGATAACAACGTAAAAGAACCACAAAATATACAGATGTTTAACGATATAAATAAAACAAATAAATCTGCTCAGATATTACGTGAAAAAAATCAATACTGATTCAAAAGAGAAAATAATACGTATTTTTCTTTAATATTATTAACCTACACCTGTATGGCTTCATACTCGTAAATTCGAACTTTATGAGACTTTTTCTCAAATATACGCGATAATTTTCTTATTTGATTATCTACTAAGCTTTAATATTCCACAACAAAAGAATGGCTTCAATCTATGGTTCAATTTCACCCCTCATTATCAATTTATTACATCCGGACATCAGAAAGCTAAGAAGGGCCTTCATAAACCTCGTACATTGATAAATGTTCTAGACGACTAGAAATTGCAGCGATATTGAACAATTTGTGTTCGATAAATAAAAAAGGTGTTTAATAAAAGCTGGTTGTGCTTTTTATAGTGGACTGTAATTGATGTTGATGGAATGATTGTGATGGTGGATGCTGGGGTTAACATGATCTTACTCCCTACTTCAGTTATTGTTTGTCAATTTATGGCTACGCCCGTATGTTGTAGCTTAACCACTGGGAAATGCCAATAGAAAATACTAACTTATCCTTAGGTAAATAATTATTATAAAACAATCATTGTTTGTAGGATGTTTTATCACATTTGAATGGTCAAAGACATAGCTTATAATCAGTATCTTTAGAATTATCTTCGAATGTGTTAATCATGCCATTTTTTGAATAATAAAATGCTTAATTCTTGTCAAATTTGGGATCACAGAGATTATCAATATATTTTTTTATCGTAAATATTTCACTATATAATGTTAACATTAATTTTATTACTGGTTTTATAAATGCGTTTAAAAATTAATAAACGTAAATAATCTTATCACCACTGCACATGGATGTACTGAAATATGACTATATCCTAAAACATTAGATCGAGAGGTTAAAAAGAATATTATTTTATGTAATAAATATACTTTATGTAGTTATCAAATACTTAAAATAAATAGAAAGGACAACAAGGCTTCAAAATTATATAAATAGATTATCTACAACGTTTAAGGAATGTCCAGGTTTACGCTCTAAAAATACCATAAAATCTCCATTTTGACCCACATGGGGCATAATAACGTTAAATCAATAATTTTCAATAAAAGATGTTACATTATTAATGCTTGTGAATTATTCGTTGAATAATGAAAATGGTTTATGAGAAACGAATATAAATAAAGTCATAACGTAACAAAGTGATTTTTAGACGAAATTTCATAAAATAAATACAACTTCAACCAACCTGAATAGGGTGCTCCAATGCCATTTATTTTACCATCACTGCCTTATTACACGCTGCCTCATACCATTGATCGGGGCCGAAGTATCAGGCGCTCAGAAAGTAGCGAAGGAGATCGCAATAAGATTTAGTGCACTAGCATTCTTTGCGGACGGCTATGGGGGACAACCCCATGCACTACGATGGTAGGACCCTTTTAAAAGATGAAACTTTGTCGCTTGTCAATAGAAAATCCTCTGTTTTTAAAAGCTACTTGAAAGAAAATATTTAATTAAAGCGATACAAAAATCTTACCCCATTTTCAAAAGGTTCTAATTACAGTAAATTACCAAATTATAATAGAAAGGGTAGAGTTTACTTTTTACACCTTCAAGCAGTGAGAAAAAACGATTTTACGGTTATTAAATTTAAGATCCATAATGATTTTTTTAAATTTAAATTTGCTGCATCCTAATGCAAATGTGAAGATCTCTTCACATATTTTTTATATATCCGTATTATTTAGCTAGATTTTTGTATTATATTTATAATTAAATTCCTTTTTTTATGTTAGTTTCTCAGTCAGTTAACTCAGTAAACTCAGTCAAAGCTCGCTTGAGAGCGTGGCGATATCAGTCTTGGATATCTGCTCCGGAGACATTACCAGGCGTAAAAGACTGCTGATGCTTCACATACAAACGTAGGAACTCATGATACGCTCGATTAATGCAGAGTTGGTTGATTTGGAAGGGTCTTTATTTGTGCTGTAGCTAATGGTTACTGGTAGTGAATGCGCGCACTGTAAAGTTAACTGGCAAAAGCCGCAAAACGCAGTTTATATCCACCAAAAGTAGAGTATATGTTTAATAACTTTGCACTTTTCTGCACTTTTTACTACACTAATACGTCTCTTTGCTTGATAACCTCGCATAAAATTAGATCAAATGATATTCAATTGCACTAATATATGATTATAGTAATAAATAAATAAATACATTATGTGTAAAACAAATATTTTTAGAATATATTACATCATTTTCATCCTAGCGCCGGAGTGCAAAGTTATTAAGCATAATACTGTATAATATGGTAGTCTCTTAATAGTGGTTGTGTTTTTATTATTATAATAACGTTTTTATTAGCTCGTATTCTTGTTTTTCCGGTGGTTGTTTGTCCAGTACAAATCTTGCAATAAATTTTTAACATCCCGACTAGCTAGACATTTTAAACTTTTAGAATATATCAGAACATGATGACAACGCATTCTTTTAATACTTTTAGCCATCTTTAAGCAGAATTGAATTCATTTTCAGTAAATTCTCTTTTGTATCGAAAGTTATTTCAGAAAAATCTGTAAAAAGTAAAAGACTAATATTGGTTGCTAAGGAGGTGATCCTAGCAACTAAATTATTAATATATACATGCGTTACTATGGAAATCAAAATGACATTTCAGTATTCTATATTTGTTTGTTTGTTTTTTTATTTATTTCATACCAAGTACAAGTTTGAGCATATTGAACAGAAAATTTAAAAACGTTGTATATAAAAAGTTCTTTTTATCTTGTAATTAATATGGTTAAACCTACTGACATAGATTCCATACAAGTGAATCTCTACATAAGACAATATTAAGTAAAGTATATATTATTCTGTCATGAAATAATGATGCAGTATAAAAGTATATATTAAATCACAGAACCTCACCGCGTTCACCTGAAACGTTTCACCCGAATAAATCGCCCGCCATTTCCTTAAACAGGTTTAATAAATTACTCGAATAAAACATATTCGCTTAATAATGCCAGGAAAGCATAATTCGACAAAAGGAAATTTTGCGCACGCGAATAAGGAAGACGACTTCTTGACGAAACGCCCGTATAAATCAACAGAATGGCTGAAATAAAGTCTTTTGTGCTTTCCCGATACGTTTCAATTGGGGGGTAGGTGGTTCGTTTAAAGATGCGTGCCTGACACGACTGCCGTGGCATATGGTCAATTTTCACATACGACCCGAAAATATAGTGCGGCGTTTCCCAAAACACTCTGAAAAAATCAAGTATTATTGTGACAATGGAAATAGTTAGAAACATAATTTGAAATACATCAGAATCTCTACGTAGTACACGGGTCTCGTGGTGCAGTGCGTAATGCGCCGGTCTTCCATATGGGAGCTTTGGGTTCGATTCCTGGCGAGGTCAAAAATAATTACATAATTTAATATGTGACTTCCTCAAGCCTGCCCCTGTAATTGGGCTTCTCGGCATGTTGTGGTGTTTAACAAAGAAAACAAATAAAAATATAGGTAAGTATATATATATATGGTAGGAGGTTAAGTCATTTTTAATAATTATTGAATAAATTAACATTTAATGAATGAAATTATATTAATTCAGTTGATTACCGGGAACAAAGTGGACTTTGAAACCAATTGTATTACCAAAAGCTTGGAAAGATAATTGAAATTATTTTAACATACATAATTTTGAAAACACTTCTGAGAAAATATATAATAACCAATAGAAAAAAGTGCAGGAATCGAACCTGCATCTCTCGGGTTTCGCCTCCATACACATAGATCACTATGCTATAGGCGCCATACTTAATTGCTACAAATTTTAACTAATGGCTCTTAGTACTCTCTGAAGCTCTTTCCAAATTGAGCTACTATTGGCGATCGGCTTTTGTATTTTAAATCAATGTAGGTATTACTTTAATTACTAAAGTTAATTAAATTATCGTAGGGGGCCTCAAAATTGGTGTATGTGTGTATATTATTTCAATATTATTCAAAAGGGTACACGTCAGATATTTTTTTTATTTACAGTTTAATCTAACGTTAAAAAACGCCATGTAAACTTGACAGACCCAAGATTCTAACCCGGGATTATAAATAAACCTTACACGTAACCCCTCGGCTATCGTCTGAATAAACTGCTTATAACTCATTATATACTAAATTGTCACGTATACAAGTAAGCCTTTAATTTTCAGAATCTCAATTATTGAACTGGTGTTTACGAGGTGGAAGATTACAATTACTTTTTTAATTTTATGAATTTCGTGTTTTTGATTTTGTCTGTTTTAAGGCTTTATATCGTCTCTGTTCTGGCAGAACACACTAACTGGAGAATACTAGTTTTGAGTAATTTGACTTTGAAGTTGTTAAAATGTTTGAAATGGTCTATCATGTGAGTTTTTTAAGTAATTGTAAAAAGGATGACTTTAAAATAAAGACTGTTTATTTATTAAAAAGGTTTCCAGACGGTAAAGTTTGAAATGAGGAACATTTTGGTATAACTAACTCTATATGTCATTTTTTCGAATTAGTGTCTTCTGCCAGAACAGTGACGATATATTTTGATAAATATTTAACATTTCGAGAGAAATAAATATTATTTTTTGGTAAACAAATAAAAATAGTAAAATATAATAATAATCATACGTGCATAACTATTTTAAAAAAACATTCTAATACTAGACTATTTGGGAACAATATGTAATACATTTAGATATATTAGAGACTAGCAGTATCACTCAGGCGCTGCCCGGGAGTAGAATGGTTTAATATTTGAAAAAAACTAAAAAATATTATATTAGAGATTTTTATTTTTAACATAATATAGTATAAGACTTTTCTATATAGTATAAATATCCATCCATAATATAAATATCCAATCCATCATTCCAGGGCTTTTCGATATACAATATTTGTGGCTATTTGGTGCCAAAATATATAGATTTTTACTACTCCCGATTCTTGATGCCGCTACATACAATTGTCCGTGAGTGTATGGCAGCACTGCATCGCCCGCGCCGCGCCGGCTTGGTTGGCTCCCTGCCGATAACCGATTCTAATAACACAATTATTTGCATCTAACTTTGCTATTTGACCTCCGATCGAGCTAAAATAAACATTCTAGAGACATCTTTAATAAAAAATGGGGGTTGCAACATTGACTTCCGCGTTTCAACGCCTTTTTCCGCAAAAACCGTAAAACTGTCCCCGGGGTGTAACGGGTTAAATCTGAAATTCGAGACACCCACCACGCACTCCGGCTCATCGGCTTTCGTTTTATGTCTAAATTTTGTTGAAAGCCGACTGCGGGTATGTATTTGTATAAAGAAAAACCGACACGACGGTACAAACATCCAAATTTATTTTCGAAATTATAGTATAGATTTACCACGTTCAAAATATTGACAAGCATTGCATCAAACGATAAACCATTACACGCGATGATGTCTTGAAAGTCATTCAGTGCCCACAGAGCCTACGTACCCTCTCACAGACAGGAAAATTCTCACCCCAAATGAACAAAACTACTTAATAGTAACATCCCCACTTGAGGAGTTACTATGGTACATACGTCTTAAGAGCTTTATCGTGCGAATGTCCCCCTGGCCTTTAGAGCAAACTATCTAATCCGTCCATTCAAATGAAACGCTTTAATTCATTAATCAAATTGATGACGTCTTAAGATTTACTATACAGAGCGGTAGATAATTGATACTACTGTAACCTTTTATTGTAATAAGACTTTAAATAATTACATCTTTTTAAGAGATTCAGCATTTTTCTTCCAACCATGTCCGATTCTAATAGAATCATATGGGCCTCCGCAGAGTAGAGGTTTGTATTAACAGATTTTGTTTTTTTACGAGAAATGGATATCAGCCACTTACTCAAACTATTAGGTTCATATCCTGACTCACACACAAATTGAAAAACAATATGTGTACTTGCCAGACCCAGGATTCGAACCTAGGACCCTCGTCACTATAGACCAGTGCTTAAGCCACGCGGCTATCGTGGGTGTAAACTACACTGGTCTTAAAGTTTTATATAGACGGGCTGTTGTATTTTATGATAATTGAGAGAATTTTGTATTTCTATAGATAATATAATAGAATATCAAGATTCTCATTTCAATCTCGCTGCTCTTATTGTTTTTCAATGTAGAAAAAATCATCACCTGTCTCGACGCATGGGTTGTATGGTGAACGGAACTAGTTTGGTTTTTATGTTAATTGAAGACACATTTTTACCACCAACGCTTAAGCCGCGCGGCCACCGTGGGAAATTCAGCATTTACTTCATTATAAACCCATTTTA
Source organism: Rhyacophila brunnea (assembly GCF_057557595.1). Taxonomy (NCBI): domain Eukaryota; kingdom Metazoa; phylum Arthropoda; class Insecta; order Trichoptera; family Rhyacophilidae; genus Rhyacophila; species Rhyacophila brunnea. The sequence continues at coordinate 36,950,518 of NW_028232848.1, read as the reverse complement.
TAAATTACTCTTATTTTTATTGTGCCACCTCTTATACATGTTAAGCGCGAACCAAATTGAAGTGCATATCGCTGACTATCACGTGAAGTCACAGTAAGTTGTCGCTACGGAAAAAAAATGTGTAATGTCATTGTTCTTGGTGTTTAAAATGTTATCAGACTGATGCTCCCATCCGGTAGCACATTTTGAACCTTTAAACGTACATTGTCAGTTGGCATAACCTGCCGAAATCACTAAAACAACAATAAGGTCACCTCACTTTGAACTGCACTGCATCGACACCTGCATGACGTTTTGAACGTTTTTATCATATTCCATATGCCTACACTTTTCGATTGTCATGTCAAAATCACGTTTTTTTTGTTTTTAGTGGTTGGCACTATGTATTTTCGATAAACATATTGTCTATTATCTATGGTCTGTAGTTTGGGTTCTGTTCAAAATATTATCTATGGATGTCATGTTGCAAGTATTTTAACGTACGCACACGTATAAGCTGTTAAAATGAATTGAAAATAGCATGAATAATTATTAATAATTCAAATAACTACTACATTAAAGATGGTACTCTTCATCTGTGTCATTCTTCATTGAATTGACGGAGATGGTGATCGTTCAAAATATTCTGCAAAATGACGAAACCATAGTCTAAATTTGTCACCGCGACAGCGTAATAGTAGGCGGCATGCACCTCAATTATTTGGTTCCCGCTTTATTGTCTTCTACCAGCGCATCAATTCTATACAAAAGACTGCTTTCGGCGGCTACGGCAGCTATCTAGGGTAGGTTTGTATCGAAGTTTTAGCACATATTGTAACAATTACAATAAAGTAGTTGTAATTGTTTCAATGCGTGCAATGTTTTAACAACACCGCTCTTGGCTATGCTAAATTTTAGAGCGAGATAGATAGTTTTGACTGTTTAACCGGCTAACTTATTGTAATAGTTATTTGGATTTGAAGACTATTAACTGAGTTAATTACGATTTTTTAAACCTTTCCTAAATAATGCACTAGATATATTTTTACTTGAACGTATTTTTAGAGTACTTACTATGTCAAATATTGTCTTATTTCAATTGAATAGTTTACAGCGATATACGTGAACTATTCGGTGATAGCATTATTTGGAATAATTACAAGATAAAAAAAACTTTTTATATACAATGTTTTTAAATTTTCTTTTGAATTATTATGCTCAATATGCTCAAACTTGTACTTGATATGAAGTAAATAAAAAAACAAATAAACAAACGAATATAGAATACTGAAATGTCATTTTGACATTTTATTTTGATTTCCATAGTAACGCACGTATATATTAATAATTTAGTTGCCAGGACCACCCCCTTAGCAACTAATAATAGTCTTTTACTTTTTACGGATTTTTCTGAAATAACTTTTCATACAAAGCAGAATTAACTGAAAATGAATTCAATTCTGCTTAAAGATGGCTAAAAGAATGCATTGGCGTCGTGTTCTGATATATTCTAAAAGTTTCAAATATCTAGCTAGTCGGGAAGTTAGTTAAAAATCGATTGCAAGATTTATACTGGACAAACAACCACCAGACAAACAAGAATACGAGCTAATAAAAACGTTGTAAAATAGACAATGCTGAACTGTATGGTCAGTATGAAGATTATAGCTCAGTTAAATCGATTAAGATTGGTAGCTTACGCTGATTTGGGGCACAGTATGAGTATAAACAACGATGAAACGTTGTATAGATAACATTAAAAAATATGTAAGTAGACAAATTGCAGGATTATTGATAAAGCTATCAATAACTAACATATTCTAAGAGTACCTATTGAATAAAAAAGCTTATATTTTGAATATAGAAAAAAGTGGAGAGAATTATTGAAAAAAAACAGGTTTCATACCGCCTTGTCGCACAAAGCAGCTAAGGCACAAATAATACTTGAAAGATCATATCTTATTAAAAATAAATCTTAAGAAATTTTTCAATATAGCCTCTTTGATCTTTTTAAAAAATGTGTAAGAAAAATCTTTTTATCAGGAAATTTGCAGCTCGGCAGCCCTACGGTAAGTGTTGCTATTTTCGACGATTACACGACATATAAAGAGCGTGAAATAAGCGCTTTACTGCAAAAAAGCAGGGGGCTTATTTTGTTGCGAAGGGGTCTTAGAGTCCATCGTCGGTAATAATAAGAGACCAATGATGGAAGAATATCCCCCACAAATTTTCTTAGCGAAATGATATTCTACTATTTTTATTTTACAATGAGGGATATTTTGGGTTTTAAAATAAGCCAATAAAATACTACGGGTTTTGTGAGTAGGTATTGATCAAAATTTTGACATGTCAATATCCTAAAATATTCGTCAATTTCAAAGTAAATAATGAATTAATAACGTCAGAAACTAAAGCCAATTTTAAATTCTGTCAAATTATTACATTTATCACGATGGTCTAATGTTAATACCCCGTATCTGACACATATGACTAATGTACTGAAAACAACAAAAACAGTGCCCATCGACTGCGAAATTCCCATATTTGTAGTAATTTTAACAAAAATGATGCAGCCATTTTAGTAATTTCTCGAATCTGAACATTGCAGGAATAAACTTGGAATAGCCCGTATCTTTCCTCTAAGCTGTCAAACGTGTTGCATGACGTGTTGAATTCAGCTTCAAAATGTCATTTTCGAATTATTTAAAATGTAAAACAGTAAGTTATATAACAAATTTGGACGTTTATCTTTATTTATTACAACTTTTTTATTAGCTCGTATTCTTGTTTGTCCGGTGGTTGTTTGTCCAGTAAAAATCTTGCAATCGATTTTAAAACTTTTAGAATATATCAGAACACGGTGTCAATGCATTCTTTTAATACCTTTAGCCATCTTTAAGCAGAATTGAATTCATTTTCAGTTAATTCTGCTTTGTATGAAAAGATATTTCAGAAAAATCCGTAAAAAAGTAAAAAAACTATTATTGGTTGCTAAGGGGGTGGTCCTATCAACTAAATTATTAATATATACGTGCGTTACTATGGAAATCGAAATGAAATGTCAAAATGACATTTCAGTATTCTATATTTGTTTGTGTGTTTGTTTTTTATTTACTTCATATCAAGTATAAATTTGAGCATATTGAGCATAATAATTCAACAGAAAATTTAAAAACGTTGTATATAAAAAGTTCTTTTTATCTTGTAATTATGTGTGATACTTTTTTTGGATGTCATCATTATATTAGGCGTTATGTGCTTTGCTTTACCACTTTTTACGTTACGGGTTATTGGCATGCTATGTAGTTACAACATGTGTGAACTATTAATAGTCAGATACGGGATATTCAATATTTAGTTTTTTTTAGCTTCCTACACAATTTGTAAAAAGTCGCTTACGGGATATTAACATTAGGCCATCGATAAATGATATATATTATGAATAAATATGTATTACTGCCGCTAAAATTAGCGAATAATTACAAAATGTAATATGTAAAAAAAGGTATTCATATACTTACCATTTATTCGGAGCCTTAATATGATTACGATTCAACAGTGGCGAATGGTGGATGTAGGCTGTTAAGATCGGACATAAATAATGCACACTAAAATTTGTAATTCATACGTATTTTTTTTAATTGATCTAATAATACAAATTGCAAATGGTGCTAGTTAGTTTTTCAATTTCAATTAACCCCTGCCTAAACCAAACCATCATAGTGGATGTAGATTTTTGAAGATCCGAAAAAAATAGTGTACGCTTTGTCAGACATACTTAATTATTTTCATTGAATTAAGAATACAAATTGCAGGTGATGTTAGTAATTTTTTTTTAGATTCATGTTACTATTACTTCTAATGGCTTGATTTATATAGGGTTTAATTGAATTTAGAAAACTTACCAATTTATCTGTAATTTGTAATCTTAGTTAAATGAAAATTAATACGTATGACTGACATGTATGTATGTCGCATCTTAACATCATACCTTCAATCTTCACCCCTTCGATACAGGTATACGTAAACATATTAATCAGCCGATGCATAGAATCTTGATATTATGTAAATACAAACTAATTAAATATTCCATGCATAGAATAAAGAGAACCTAGCTCGGCCACGTGCTGCGGATGCCTCAAAATAATCCCAACCTGGCCTGCTCATTCTTCAATTCAACCGGATCCCTGCGTGCTTTAAAGCCACTAAATATCATAAACAGGCTCAAGAGTGTATACAGCAGAGCTACGAGGCGTTGACATAACCTGGGTTTATGCAAGAATACTGGCGAGCAACACGGATTCTTGAAGCTGCCGAATGATGTACGTAACATGCTCTAAGTGAGGAACAGAAGAATAATATGATGACATATAGCAAAACAGTGACTGTCAGTCAGTGACGCCCCTAGACAAATGCCGCCCCTAGGCAGTGCCAAAATGCCGCCACATTTTTTTATAGTTACAATACTTTTTAACATCATTTCACGACTCCAATATCTAAAAGATGTGTTGTATGGATACATTACTAACAATATCACTAATTAATCTAATTTAAATGCCATTTCTGCTTCAATAGATAATATTACGAATCGACGATTTCAGATAGGTAGATTTAAAAATATTCCTGACAACTTCTAAAGCGAGTAACCAGCAAACATATTTGGATAAATTTTAAATTAATGTAAATATGTACCTACCTACAATTCAAATATTATTTGCAAATCTACACATGTCATTGCTGTTCACTAAGGACGTGACATCGAAAGGAGAACGGGAGTAAATAAGAACCTGACAAAAAAATAAAGTCCTTGTAAAACTTTTACAGTAAACCAGTGAGCTGAATTTTATAATGGAAATATATTTCCGTTAAGTATTACTAAGTTTAAGTAGCTATTTCTATACATACATAATGATTCTCCTCGATTTACCGCCCTTCGGGTAACTGCAGCCCCCAAGCGACGCTCAATCTGCCTACCCCCACGGGACGTCACTACTGTCAGTGACTTATAAAACATCGTCATTTCCAGCGATCTCAGGTATTGTTTAAATTACGATGTTCCGTAAATTATTAAAACATTTTTTAACAAATTAATTTTAATATACTAGTAATAATATTAACTTAAAATATTGAATATTTGGTTTATTGGTATTTCATTATAAAACTAGACAGTTACAAACTACGTTGCGAACCTACTACTTGTGTCATCAGCTTTTTTCGTTTTATCGGACACAAGTAAACAACATCCAAAACTATATTTACTTGATTTCTGCTTAGAATACCTACGTAAGTATATTATAGCTGCCATTCTTTTTTCAATTTCGCCGCCAGTAGAGATACCTTCTTATCAGTAAGTATGTATTGGTTATTATTTACCCAAAATCAATTGACTAGCGTATTAGCTAACTTATTAAAAAAATGTCTGTAATTGTTGTTATTTTTGTTTATAATAATTGTTTACTGCCGTCTAATAGGCACTTTTGCCACCATTAAGAAGTATATCGCCCATTTATATTGCTGAGTAAAATTCGAAATAAAACCAACCAGCCACCCGATCGATTGCTTGTTAAATTTACTTTCAACAAAGGATGATCCCCTGTTACCTCTCGACGGAAAGCGTCCGTGATTTTCATCCCCGGGGCTCCCCCAGGCTCCGTTTTTAGTAGGGGACAAGTATCAGGGGTACATGCCGCGAAAGAAGTAGTAAGTTGCATTCACGCAACTACTATATTTTATACATACTGGATATTGGTACTTTGGCGGGGCACTTTCTGCTACCCGGATAGCCAGAGATGCGCAATAATCCGGAAAGTTTTCCCCCGAATTTGAATTATGTGTCTCCGAGGCGGCCTGTCGATAGACTACTGGCGCGTGGGGACGCATGATTTTATCCATTCATTTTTCTTAACATTCACCAAGATTCATAACAATAATAAATCTACGATATATTAATCTACAGGATTATTTGAAATAAAATAAATAATTACAAGATAAAAATAACTTTTTGTATACAACGTTTTTAATTTTTCTGTTGAATCATATAAACTTGACGGGGACATGCTCGTCGAGGGTCAAAATTGAGTTTTTATTGTATTTTCAAACCATGATCCTGGACATTCCTTAAACACGCGCGTCAATATCATTTTACTCCCTACTTCAATTATAGTTTGTCAATTTATGGCTACGGCCGTATGTTGTAGCTTAACCACTGGGGAATGACAAAAGAAATGGCGTATTTCAAAAAAACACTACTTTATTCTTAGGTCAATAATTATTATAAAGCAATCATTATTCATAAGATGTTTATCACACTTGAATGGTCAAAGACATAGCTTATAATAATTATCTTTAGAATCATCTTCAAATGTGTTAATCTTGCCGATTTTTTGAATAATAAAATGCCTAATTCTTGTCAAATTTGGGATCACAGAGATTATCAATATAATTTTTTATCGTGAATATTTTACAAAAATTATCTCGTAATAAATTATACTAATGGTTTCATAAATGCGTTTAAAAATTAATAAACATAAAAAATCTTAACACCACTGCACAGTTATGTACCGAAATATGACTATATTCTAAAACATTAGAGCGAGAGGTTTAAAAGAATACTATTTTATGTAACAAAAATACTTTACGCAGTCATCAAATGTTTAAAATAACTATAAAGGATAATAAGGCTTCAAAATTATATAAATAGATTATCTACAACGTTTAAGGAGTGTCCAGGATCATGGTTTAAAAATACAATAAAAACTCAATTTTGACCTACGACGAGCACGTGGGCCGTTAAACGATCAGAAAAAAAATGTATTTGATAGAAATAATACTAAAATGTCATGTTGACACTCATATTGATATCCATAGTAACGCACGTATATATTAATAATTTCCTAACAACTAATAATAGTGGATTGGATTACAGATTTCTTCCGAAATAACTTTTCATACAAAACAGAATTAACTGAAAATGAATTTAATTCTACTTAAAGATGGCTAAAAGTATTTAAAAAATGCATTGGCATCGTGTTCTGATATATTCTAAAAGTTTCAAATGTCTAGCTAGTCGGGAAGTTAATTAAAAATCGATTGCAAGATTTGTACCGGACAAACAACCACCGGACAAATAAGAATACGACCTAATAAAACGTTGTAAAATACTACAAACTAGTAGTGATCGATAACCAGTGACCCGTAGACAGTGAACCACAAACATGCATTAATTGTTAAAGCCAATGAATAAATGACCATACTGCAGTCTTTTAATAAATAGATTTTATTTAAAATATTGAATACCTAATATACACAAAATTTAAAAATGTTTGATTGTTATTATTGAAAATAAATAAATATTTTTTTTTTGACCATGTCCGATCTAATAAAATCATATGGGCCTCCACAGAGTGGTGGTTTGTATTAACAGAATTGATTTTACGAGAAATGGATGATAGCCACTTGCTTAACCTAGTAGCTCCATACTCTGATTCATACACAAATTGAAAAACAATATGTGTACTTGCCAGATCCAGGATTCGAACCTGAGACCCACGACACTATAGGCCGATGCTTAAGTCCGGTGTCATCATGAATACACACTGAGTAAACGGTGAATTTATTGAAAAGTCTTTTGTAAACAAAAAACACATTTCTATCTAGAATTCATTTTGAAATAATATGTGTTAATGCCAGAAATGTATTTCGTTTTCTTAAATTTAATTTTCTAAAGAAAATGTTTTCTGACATTTACACACACGGTTGGGTAGGTAACAGGCGAGCAGAAAACGCTAGCCGGAAATCAAATTCAAAATGTCATAAAAGTCCCCTTACATAAAAATCAAAACAGTCCGGTACAGAAGACAAATAAAGTTTTTCGCTAAAACGCCCTCGAATAATATTTCCTTACCCGTGCTACCTACCTGTAGAGAGAAGCCCGCTCGTTCATCATGCGATGTGAAATAAATCGAATTTGCTTGTACGCTCCCAGCGATCTTCGTATACTTTTGCATGGCTTCTGTTAGCCTAATATTTTCGATTCGTTTATTTTTCAAAATTCAAAGTTCAATTTTATTGTAAAATGATAGACGTACCTAAATAAAACATGCTTTTGCAATTATCCTATAATGAATGTGTCACCATCGTAGACTAAGGGTTTATTTCTTACTTAATAACACAGTAGGTATATAGGAAAAGACAACTCGATCCGTTTCAGCATATTAATCAGCGATATTAAATAACTGACCGCAATTATAAATTCCTTAATATCCATTTCCCGTAATGTCTAAGTATGGCAAACTCAGTAAATAGCTTACTGCAATTATTATTTCCGCAATATCTGTTTTTCCAAATAGTCAGCCATATCCAATGACGTAAACTCCATATAGAGTAGCTGACTCAATTTTAATAATTATTTCCTAAATAAATATTCTTTTCAAGATATTATTTTATTTGTGAGTACGTCAATATATAGCGGAACACCATACCTGAAACGCACAGGTAGTACATGGTTTCGGTTGGCTTAATACTTTCGACTCGTTTATTCATTAGTAAATAATATATAAATTTATATTTTATTTATATTTATAAATATACCTACATACAAATGATTTTGGAAATATCCCAAAGGTAAATACGTCATCATCGTAGACGTGGGGGTTGTATCTTTATTTATATCATACCTAGGTATGCTAACATACTGTAGTTTAATTGCTAGAAGATATCAATATTTGGCCACGTATTTTTTTCGACTTATATGTTGTGTAAAAGAGAACTCTGCCATTATTGGTAGTATTGACTTGTGTGTCCCTGATAACTATCTTAGAAATCGGGAGCATCAGTTGTTTCTTCTCCCGAGGAGCAGAACTAACCTGCCATTGGTGATGCTAATTGGGAGGGCAATAAATTTCACCTACGTGAGGATGAGTATAGGTGGATGTTGTTTTATAAATTCTTAAAATATGGCCACTTAGCTCGTTCGGTGTGCTCCCATGCTTTATAATTAATATTTGTTATAATAATATTTGTACATATTATTTTACTTTTCATACTGTTTTTATGATACTGCATATATTTATTTCTTCTTTACACTGTTTTTTGTTAAATGTCATGCTGTGAACGTCTTAAATTTATAATTTGTAATGTTCACGGTATGTAAAAAAAAAAAAAAAAAAAAAAAAAATGAATTTGAATTTGAATTTAACGGAATCTTATAGTAAACATTATTTTAATACAATAATTGCCAGTTCGCCTGCAGTACACTCGCCTGATATGTATGTCCCATGATAGGAAAATAAAAAAAAAATTAAAGTATATAAAATACCAATGAAATAAAAGGTCAAAATGGTGTTCTATTTATAACATGTAAATTTTCATTATTATTTTTTCTCTTGAACATACAATATTTTTTCTTGAAATTGGTTAAACCCATTTCCCCATGGCTAAAAGGGATCTTAAGTACATAAATAATAATAGAAAAAATAAGAGCGACCTTTTTAAAAATAGGAAGATATTACGGACAATCGATTTTTGTTTACTTAAGTACCTACTACCTTTTTCGTGAATGAAAATTTCAGTTATTTTCATTTTAATAACTTTGCAACCTATTCTAAGTATTTTTTTTACCATAAAACTCTGACATAAATTATGTATACTTCAGTATATAGTTTCCAACCAGAGTCAGTAAGCTTAATAAGACTTTAAATCTGTATAAATCTATGTAAATGTTTATAAATATGCCATAAGGATGCCAGACACTGAACTTTTATGATTAGAGGGCTGGCGCGCGCTGGAGCTGGTTTGGTGTTCACGGACTGACGCACTGATAAACGGACGGTTCGGAATGATACTCTCACGGTTTTACTTGGGTTTTGGGGTAAATGATGATGAAAAGTTTAAGATGGATGATAGGCATAAACCGTATCAGATTTGAGAAAAATATATTTAATATGTATTCTTAATCCAACGAAAACAAATAAGTATGAATGAAAAGTGTGCACAATTTTGTCTTATCGTCCAAAATATATCAAAACTATTATGGTTTGGTTTAGGCATGGTTTAATTGATTTTTAAAAACTGTCAACACCATCTGTAAATTGTAGTCTTAGTTCAATAAAAACTAATACGTACGACTAACAAAGTTTAATGTGCACTATTTATAGCGGATCTTAACAGCCTACCTCAACCCTTCGCTTCTGAGGTTCATTATATTATCCTTCACTTGTCTAAAATAAGTGTTCGCTAATTATTCCAAGCAAACTTATGATAGCCTAATACTTACTATAAAAGTAATGACAGGGCACCACACAACAATCATTACCCTCGTTAAATTCAAGTAACGACTATAACAGGGAATCTACAAAGACATCTCTTTTGCCCCCAGCAATTTCTAATACGCTAGTATGGGTCGGTCATTCGACGCTACCTGATCGCCGACCCGGAAAGCCTCCCGATCATAAAAATGGCGCCCAAATTAGCCAATAAAGCCTGACGGGAAATGTATACGCCATTACTGACCAATCGGTTGACGGTGAAACGGTTCATGGCTGATGGAAATGGGAAATGAGATATTTTAGATAGGTCAAACGGTGAGATGATTATGTAGGTATACAATATTAGAATGTATGTAATATGTAACATTTTTTATTCGCTCTCTTAAAGTTTTTAAATCTATATCATGAGTACCGTAGCCCCATGTTGTTGTTTATATTTGAACAAATGGATTTAAGTTTTGTATTATTCCATTTGAATCGTTCTTTGCGACCTCCTATATAATATGATGGTTTACATGCGAGACTATAATTATGAGGCGCCCAGTATCAAAGTGGACCAAAGGTACCTGGATGTTTTTTTACAGAAAGGGCGAAAAACAGTAGTTATACTTTTGACAACGTATCATCATCATCATCAGCCTGAATCTATCCACTGCTGGATGAAAGCCTCTTCAAGCTGTTTCCACTTCTCTCGGACCTGTGCGTTGCGTTGTCACGTACTTCCGCAGAACTCAACCATTTCATCGATCCAGAGGCCTATAGGTCAACCTTGCGGACGTTTTGCACCTCTTGAGTACCACTGGATGACTAGATTTGTCCAGCGAGTTTCCTTTCTTCGAGCTATGTGTCCAGCCCATTTCCATTTGAGGTTTTTAGCGAAGTCTATTACATCGAAAACCCTGTCTGTGTCTGTTTTTTTATCCAATCATTCCGTTTTTTGTCCGTCGCGTTATGCCCAGCATGCACCTCTCCATATCACGTTGTGCTACTCTTAGTTTCTGGATCCCTCTTTTACTTAAGGTCCATTTTTCACACGTATATATGGTCACGGGAAGAAGCACGCACTGGTTGAACACTTTGCGCTTTAGGCACAGTGGGAGTATAATTTATACTATTTAAGACATTTATTGTTAATATTGTATACGTTCAATCTTGGAAATACATAAGTTCCTTCCATGAATCGTTCAGTTCACCTTCCAACTTCCATGAATCCTAAAAGACCGGAGGTGTTCTTCGAAACGAGTTTTTATAGGCCTGCCAGATTGACCAATATAGCATAGACTACAACATGTGCCACATGATATTTTATAAAGATTTTATCTTTACTATTTTTAAAGTTTAGTCCTAGATTACTACATTATATTTTTTAAAACTCATATATAATGACGAAAAATACTATGACTCCCCTATTAATATTTTAGAGCTTTTGTATGTATGCCACTCAAAATTCAGCAATTTCACTCATATTATAATCGTAACAGATGAGTTTGTATACCGAGTAAACAATTTAACGTTAAATTTCTTCCACAAATTCTCTTTAGAATATTAATTATTGTAACTATAATTACTCTGTGAATAGCTTAAAACACTTTGTGGCTATTAGAATGTAGCTAAGTAAGTATTTTAGTACACTTAGATTAGGGCTTTACAAATCGATGAGCAAATTGTGGATGGTTGTGTAGTCGACTATAGACCTGAAAGGTCTGCAGCATCAGTATAAGTAAGTGAATTCGAAGATGATTTGTTGACGTTCTGTTTAACACTGATAACTTCACTCCATTGATGCTGGTGTGCTTCAACATGGTGTCTGTTGATTGTGGTTAGGTTAGGTTAGGTTATCGATCGTGATGAGGAGAGTAATCATGAAATAATTGACTGAAACAATTTTTCACATTGCAGCTGTATTTATGAAAAAATTTATACAGATAAATTATTCAAAATACTTATGACGTACTGAAAAATATTCAGATAATTTCCGTCACCCAAAAACGAGTTTATATAAAATTTAATTACATCGCAGTGAGATCACTTAGAGTGAATTAATTTTCCTCGTATTTTTAAATTGTCAAATCTGCATAATATTTTAAGACTAGTTTAAGTACGGGGTACTTCATCCCCTTTTTCAGTCCCCCTCCCCCATTATTTCGCCTTGGGGAGTGACGTCATTCTGCGAGATGAGATAGATGGAAGCGTAACGCCTTGAACTCGTCTGAAATGGTCCAAGTGTAAATTGCAGCGTTCTATAATATGATATGTGTGAAGTTATATTATTTATGCTTCTAAATTACTTTGTAACTTAACTGCAACCCTGATACTGCGATACTATTAACTTTCGCATGTATCTATAAAACTATGAAATGCGGCCAAAATATTTTTTTAATTTGATATACTTAAATAGTTTGGACAATGAATAAATGTATCGATTATGATCGTTTATATTGTGCAATTGTATGTGATTATTTATCTAAATGATAATGGTTAGTCACAATTCATAACGAATTTTAATTTAAAGGATCTTAATTATGAAAATCTGTTTAAATTTTATTGTCATACTTGCGGTTTCGACAATTACGGACGTCATGATGATAGTGTGAAGTTTGCCACGAATGTATTATACCTACGCAAAGCAAGATGATCAGCAGCCAAAGATTTGTATTATCTAACTTATGAACTTGGTAGTTTTAATACCCATAGCAAGACAAATATCCCGTAAGTTTATAAAAAAGGAAATAACACATATCAGCTTGCTTACAGCCGAAATGTGTCAATTCGTACAATAATAATAATAACTTATGCGCATCTATTCTATGCACAAGGCTGCTATCGAGAGTAGTTTATCATATTTATGTATTGACCCGGTTAATTGTTACAATAAGTTAGTAATTTAGAAGTATTTACTAGTTAGAATTTTCAAAAAGTGCTATGTTTTAATAGCACCTCTCTTCGCTGGGTTAACTTTTAGAACGAGTTAGATAGTTTTGACAGTTTAGACGGCCAACTTATTATAACAATAACTCAATACATAAACATGATAAAATACCCTCGATAGCCGCCGATAGCAGCCTTGTGTATATAATAGATGCGAAGGACTGTTAATAATATTATAGTTATGGCGACTATTAATTATAGTCGTTGTAAACGAGATCAAAAGCAGATATTCATATATTAATACAAACCCTCTTACTTTATTTGAAATGAATGCGTATTGTATGAATCTTTGGGATCCGTTAATGCATACCGTTTTTAAGATGGATTTATTGTCTGAAACAGCTGTAAAAAAAAATCACTCATGTATTGTACAATTATCAAAAAAAGTTTCAAAACCATGATAAATCGTGGAGTTGACTATTAGAGTTCTTCTAAATTGTGTTGAAATGTTTGCGGTTTGGATACATAGTAAAATTCGATACAAATGAATGTTGAATATGAAGTCTATTTTCATATTATATTTGTAGCGTCCCGTCTGAACTGTATAGTAGGATTCAAGCCGGGGCACACTCACATTACACAGTCACGCACACAAGCCCAAATTAATATCTTCAAAATCAAAACTCCCGTTAAAATTAAACTCACAATGGTGACCCCGACGTGATAAAAATCAATCAACTCAAAGAAATCTGATATCATATTCGTAAGTGTTGAAAAGTGTGCTATTCAAAATAACAAATGATTATAATAAGTATTGTCAAATTGTATTGTATTATTATAAGTATATGCTCATTGTATACACTTTCATAAATTAAGAATTATTATGACACACATTAATACGATGTCATTCCATTAAGCATTTTACTACGAGGGGGGTCCTGTAGTTTCATCCTGTCTAAACTCAGCTCGTCGTTTGTCTCACGGCGCAGCTCACACGCATTACACAGTCACGCACACAAGTCCAAATTAATATTTTTAAATAATCAAAACTCCCGCGAAAAATCAAGCCAACATTTATTTAAGACTCGTTTAATGGAGAAGGTCTTCTACCTTTTTAAACAGTATATAACATGTTTTTATTTTAAGTTAATTTAAAATAATTATTGTGATTTTTTCGATATATTATATTTCTTCAAACTACCAGGCTCGCATAAAAATAAATCGCAATAACTTGTCAAGTATATATGGTGTTTAGTAGTATTTACACGAGTTATTATTATATCAGAGAAAATTCTTAATAAAATCCGTGTTTCTTGACTTGCACAGGATATGAAACCTTATCATTACACTCACGTCCTATCGAATTTGTCATAGCGGATTTTCGTTCGACGATGACGGAAGAAAGTATTAGGGGAACATCAAGAATCGAAGATGTGTTTCGCTGTGGACCAAACGCGAACAAAAAGAAATTCCGTTACCCGAGAGAAAAGTTTTCTCATGCGGCGATGCACAATTGATATTTCGGATTTTATTCAATTACTCTCTATGAAAACGTCTTTGTAGAATTGTTGATTTTTTCAATCTGTTTTCACCTAGTTGCTACAAAAAATCACACCGCATAACATTTTTCATTTGTTAAGTCAGTATTTTTCTATAAAAATGAGCAAGAAAGAATAATTTTTTTTTATTGAGAGTATATAAAGTTAAAAATGAATGTGGCCTTCACCATCAAACTTATTAATGACAATTAAAGTGAAAATTGACCATATCGAAACGTGTTTTTATAAAATATCAAAAAAATACAAATTGAAGATACAAATAAAACATAAATTTTAAGATAATAATAGTTTTTTTCTTTGTGTTTTTAGTAATAGGAAATCGTCTACTTTTCTTGATAACTTTGAAATTGTTGTAAACATTGACGTTAATGGCCCCACCAAATCACATCCGCGCCACACCACACCCGGTTTTAATCTAGTGTATCACGGGAACCTACGTTTGTGTGAAGCATCATTTTTTTTTTACTAGAAATTTCGTATGCACTTACTTTACGTGATTTTAAATTAAGAGTACCCATGGGTGAGAAGAGCACGTAGAGGCCCATTTTAAAATTGTAGTAAGTAACAAAAGCTTTTACAAAACTGCCGAATAGTCTAAGTTATGAGATCTTCACATAGGCAACAAATTTAAGGCCGCAAATTTTCAAAATGCAATAAAATTGGCCTTTGTGGCGACCAGGTCAGACGGCCTGGTGGGCCCAACAGTTGGTTGAGCCAAATTGATCAGCTTTGCCCTTTTTGTACACATTTTAAGACATTCCTAGAACAATTATTATAAACAAAATAAAACAATTCAAATTGTGTAATTAATACAAAATAATCATGTGTTGTACTGCTAGAGTGCCTGAACGGAAGTATAGAACACGTCAGTGGAGTAACTATTAGAAAGATAATAAATCATTGGAATTCAAGAGTGCATGGAAAAATTTGATTTATAAAAATCAAATTAAAAAGGGTGACAATTTCTTTTTGCCTATAGTTATTACAAAAAATAATAACTAAATAAATTACTATTTCAAAAATAGAACAAAATTAAAATTTCAACAAATCATGGACATTTCAACATATTAATTAAAGATTTATATTTTTTAAGTGACTTTGGGTTACCTAATTAATTTGACATTATTGGTAAAAACGCAATGCGTAAACTTATTTTGAATTGCACAAAAATACGTAAATAATTATTATGAAAACATGTCAATAATAATATGCAATAAATGCCACCAATTGATTGATTTATTCATATTCAATTACGTATATTATGAATACAATGATAACAAGTAATTTATAGAGATTAGCTAATGCATGCAATTATTGCATTAAAGCATGAAATAAACATGTGGTCGTATTTATCCAATGACATTAATATATTATTGTCAGTGACGTTTTAAAATTTCATCGATTTCGTATGCCATATGGGAACCATTATTATTACCACGTTTTTTTAACTAACTTCCCGACTAGCTAGACATTTGAAACTTTTATAATATATCATAACACGACGACAATGCATTATTTTAATACTTTTGGTCATCTTTAAGCAGAATTGAATTCATTTTCAGTTAATTCTGTTTTGTATGTTTCGGAAAAAATTCGTTAAAAGTAATATTTACTACTCATTATTATTGGTTGCTAAGTGGGTCCTAGCAACTAAATTATTAATATATATATATATATATATATATATATATACGTACGTTACTATGGAAATCAATATGATATGTCAAAATGCCATTTCTGTATTTTATAATATTTATCTACAGTATTTCTATCAAGTGCAATAAAAAGTTTTTATTAATACATAGAATTGTCAAGTTTATATGATTCAACAGAAAATTTAAAAACGTGGTATATAAAAAGTTCGTTTTATCTTGTAATTATTTTTATTTAAAAATGGAACCGAAAATTATAAATATCTGTCAGTTTCCGCTGCGCAGACAGTAACACGGAGTGTAATTAACAAATAAAATTAACAATGTTTTAATATTAGACTGTCATATCAGGCTTAACTGTCGTAAATTTTCATGTGCTTTATTTTATAATACAGTATTTATGGTTCGTATATATTTGACAAACTGCCGCCATATGAACAGTTATATATATTATATATATTAAGTTTAATTTTTAGCTAAGAATCATTCCTCACCCCAACTGGCAGTTTTTGCCACCATCAAAACACATGATAAAAACACCCATATATACGAAAAGAAAATTTCTTATATAGGTGAGCATTCGACTTTTCATATCATTCCTGGCTATATAATAAAAGTTTCCCACATTTCGCGGTGGTTATTGATTTCCCATTTCTTTCCTTGGCCAGCGGCTGTGTGTTTTGACTTCAAGGGGATGCAGGGAAATGGTTACGGGGGTGCAGGATGTGTAATAAATGAAATGACAAATGTGAACGAGTGACAGAATTTATTTGAGACGATGTGAAGAAACGCACGCCTCTCTGGCAATAACATCTTTTTAAGAGTCAAAAGTACCTAACTTTGTATAGGCACTTTCGAACAAAGGAACGATTAAGTCATAAAATTATCTTTTTCCCAAAGATGTTGAAATACTATTTAGATAGAGCGTTGTCTATGAAAATGAAGCCTAAGACAATTGGTTAAATCGGCTGCAAGTTATTTTACAATGTTGATTAATTTGCAGCAAAATGAATACAACGTTGACATTTATTTTTAACAGCATGTTGCGTATATGTTGACGCTTTGTAAAAACAACTAGTTCAGAATGTTATTAAAATATGTGTATTTCAATGTATATTTAGTACACATATTTCTATTTATATTACAACGTTTTTCTTAGCTCGTATTCTTGTTTGTCCGGTGGTTGTTTATCCAGTACACATCTTGCAATCGATTTTTAACTAATTTCCAGACTAGCTAGACTTTTCAAACTTTTAGAATATATCAGAACACGACGCCAATGCATTATTTTAATACTTTTAGCCATCTTTAAGTAGAATTGAATTCATTTTCAGTTAATTTTGTTTTGTATAAAAAGTTATTTCGGAAGAAATCCGTAAAAAGTAAAATACTATTATTGGTTGCTAGGGGTCTGGAGTCCTAGCAACTAAATTATTAATATATACGTGCGTTACTATGGAAATCAATATGAAATGTCAAAATGACATTTCAGTTTTCTATATTTATTCAGTATTTCTATCAAGTACAATTTTTTTTGATCGTTTAAGCTAGTCTATAGTTTATATGATTCAACAGAAAATTTAAAAACGTTGTATATAAAAAGTTCTTTTTATCTTGTAATTATAATATCTGATGCATTTGAAAATTATCTATTTGTATTTCTTGGCGCTGAAAATGTATATTTATATACCAACATTGTAATCCTGAGTGCTTTAGAAGCCGAGATATTGATAATATATGTATTTCAAGATGGCTACTGGAACAGGTGGCTACGCTCCTAAAAAGCTGTGGAAAAAATTAATGCTTTTTTTCCAGGGTATCCGCATTTACTTAAAATTTGTCGAAAAGCTCCATAATTACTTTGAATGTGTTATATATGTTATGTAAAACATAAAAAAAATATTGTACTTATGCATTTTTTTCCCAGTACAAAATATTATTTTCCGTATTAAAAAAAGGCATCCTGCATCCGCCCCGTATCGGTTCGCTTGCATCCGATGCAGTGTCACGTCGAGCCGCCTCTCATTATGGACAGGCCGTCCCCTTGAAAAGTGTTCGCCGGCTCGCCGTCACGTACGAAGGCAGGCGCCGAATCATTATTCGCTTTTTCATCTTGCGCGTGTGTCCCTTCCGTGACATTCGCGAAACAGGGCTGGTAAAATGTAGTAATATAACTATTGTCATTTGTGTTCTATTGTATTATGTTATTTTAGTTTGCACAATAAAGCGTTGGTTCAAGCTATTTTTACCAGTAAGATAGGATTAAGATTTGAACGATTTGGACGTAGGGCAGCAGTTTTTATAACATTCAACGGCATGCAGGGTCTATTTCCTCATCGTCTTCGATCTTGGACCTTATAAACAATACAATTTTCCAAGATGTCACAGCCGCTTCAATGTGGCCAATAAACTGAAGAATCCGTAACCGAAAAATCGATAAAATTGTGTCTCGACTAACAATTTTACTGACGATGGATTCATTTATCAGTTTGGCTGTCTATGAAACTTCTAGTACCACTTTTAAAAAACACCGATTTACTTATTTTGTCGTGATATCAGTGTCTATATTTTAAGAGGCTTATAATATAAGTATAAATTGAAAAGACTAGAAATGTTTCTAGACTCAAATTAGTCATGTTGGTTATATTTTCTCTCTTAGAAATTGCTTATAGGAACTATATAACGTTTTTAACTATTAGTAATCTAATTTTGATATCAATTAGCATTCAACTTAATCAGACGTGATCATACTAAGGCCATCCTCCCACGGCGCAACTTATGTCCGTCGGAACTGAAACTAAAATTCCAGCCAGTATCTAGCTAATGTATTTCAATGGCGGCTCGCTGACGGCGAGACTGGAATCTCTCAGCTTCAAAACGGTCGCGAAGAGATGCGACATGCTAGTCGCGCGGTCTCTGAAGTTTCCAGTCACCGTAAAACAATGGTACCAACATCATTAGATTTCGGTGAAAAATCATATTTTCTTACCAAAATTGGTTAAATGTTAATTGGAAAATCAAAATAACCTTATGTAAACGCTGCAGCGCGCGTGTTGTCAGTTTTTGTACAACACGGTTGATAGTTGAGTTTGACAGTTTGAGGTTATGTGATTATTATTTCAACTGGGTTTCAGTAGCGCCGTGTGCGAAGCATCACATTGGTCAGTTTATGAGTTCCTTCATAAACCAGTTTCATCAGATTTCAGTTGCGCCGTGGGAGGATGGCCTAAGAGATATACACCGATTTTCATCAAAATTATTTATATATAACTTTAAATATTTCATAACTCACAATTGTCCAGACGGGGGTAGCTTTGAAACATTGTGCAAGTTGCTTACCTGAAAAATAAAGAAAAAAATGTATTAGTTAAATATTGCATAGGTACATTATAATGAAAATTAAAAACTAAATGAAATTTGAGACAAATCTTTAGTCAAATTAATAGCTAATACATACTCATCAACGAGTACAATATAATATATCTACATTATTTATTTTATAATATATCATGGTAAAACAGTTTTTACAAAATTATACAGTATGTAAAAATAAAATGCATATATAGGAAAAAGAAGATACGAGTACTTTAAATATAGCTAAAAAACTATTAATAATCAAATATTAACTTAACCTATTTATTTCGCAAAAATAAATAATTCACAACAATTGTCAATCCAAATAGTACTACCAAATAATTACATCAAATAGTTTAACCACACGATAGACAGCGTCATTAAACAACATTATATTATTATCCGTTATGTTACTTATGTCGTTGGTGAGAATATGAACGTGTGAAAGGAATATATTTTTAATAAAAAAAATCATTGTTTGGTTGGACAAGGCTTATATTGATATTTAATAACATAAATAGAAGAAAATAATTGGAAAAATTCTTTTGATTTTCATATTCATAAGGGAATAATATGTGCATAATATATTTTCTTCAAATACATAATGTAAGCAAGTATTCACACCAATCTTTCTCAGTTGTATACATAACATAATTGTACATAGAGCGTAATTAACAGTCATACTTAGATGTGTAAGAATGTTATAAATCTAACTTACGCTGCCGAAATCGGCGACTTATAATAAGTGAAAAAAACAATTATTATTGTTATTTTTATTTCAAAGTTTTAGTTGAGGCTAACTTTGCATTGATATCTTTGCACTATGCTCAATCCTAAATTCAAAACTCATACCGAGTTTTATTAAAGAGTAAAAAGCAATCAATAATTTGAGTTAACAATTATTGATTAATATTAATAAAACGATTTTTTTTGTACTTATTCCACTTTATTATTTAATAAATTTGGACCGGTTTCCTCCGCCTTAAAGCGACATTTAAAATTAAAATTAATTAATCAATTAATTATTAAATAATTAATGGTAATCAATAATACAATACAGTTCCACCATGTATTTTGACAGTTAACACAATAAATGAATTAACAATCTTTACTTATCAATCACCTTCAGTTGTTAATATGAATTGTTTACACATTTACAAAATACCTATATTCTAAAAAATAATTCAAAATATAATCATTTCATTCAATCATGACACAATATTGTACAAAAAAATATTATTTAACCCCTTATCAAAACTATCTAGGTATCAGGATCAAAGAAAAAGCCACCGGGTCAAGAATGTTATTGATACACGAAATTAAATGACAAATCGCCAACCCTCTTACCCGTGAACCCTCATGCGCGCCTAATATCGTTTAAAGAGTGAAGTACGTTTGCGATGGAGATTGTATTGAATTCTTCGCCTGGCAGGGGACTTATTCACTTTATTGCGTTTTAAAATATCACGTGTGATGTAATGAGATCTCTCTCCTACAGCTCGAACACTCGATGGTTTTTAATCGCTGCTTTGATGTTGAATTGAAAGGAATACTTACTCAACACCATTTTTACGACGTTTTTGTTAACTCGTATTCTTGATTGTCCAGTACAAATTTTTTCTTGTTTGTACAAGATTTGTATTGGACGATTGAAGATTTTAAACTTACTTCCCGACTATCTAGACATTTGAAACGTTTAGAATATACCAGAACACGACGACAGTGCATTGTTTTAATACTTTTCGCCATTTTAAGCAGAATTGATTTCATTTTCAGTTAATTCTGTTTTGATTAATACATAGAATTATCAAGTTTATATGATTCCACAGAAAATTTAAAAACGTGGTATATAAAAAGTTCTTTTTATCTTGTAATTTTATTATTATTTTTTAGTCAATACTGAATATACATAAGGTTTGGTAGGAATATTAGATTTTTTATTATATATGAAAAATATAATTTTTCAAAACCTCTTCACATGAGTTTCAGTCCTCCATGGTACATTCTTTTTTCTAGATTTTTTTCTAATAATATGTATGTTTCTGAGGTTTTTCAGGGTCATTTTTATCATTTTGTATTTTTAAAGATATAGAAATGCAATCTGCTTCTTATTATACGCAATTGTCTATTTAGTTGTAATTACAATGTCCACTTCTAAACGGAGTATAAATAATATGGACCTAAATAAAGTGGGGGTTGTATTTTTTACATACTGCAGTCAGCAAATTAGAAGAGATCTTTATTTAGCTACGTATTTTTTTCGACTTATACGTGGTGTAAATGAGAACTCTGCCATTCTTGGTAGTATTGACTTGTGTGTCCCTGATAATTATCTTAGAAATCGGGAGCATCAGTTGTTTGTTCTCACAAGGAGCAGAACTAACCTGCCATTGGTGATGCCAATTGGGAGGGCAATAATTCTGTTCAACCAAATCGCTTCGGATGTAGATATATTCCACCTACGTGAGGATGAGTATAGGTAGACATTGTTTTATAAATTCTTAAAATAGTGTCTGCTTAGCTCATTCGGTGTACTTCCTTGTACCTAATTTAGAATTAAATTAGGTACAAGGTAATTAAATTTAGATTTTTTTTGTCTTTACGCTTTTCTACTGTTTAATAACTTTTAACATGGAACTCCGACGCAAAAGCTTTACGAAAAATAGACGTAGAATAACTATAGACGCGCGCCGATTATTTTCATTTTACCTTTAGTAGCCTACATTCTGTGCGACGTATTGTTCGTCTGTTATTATTCCTTCTTTAGTTTTATTATTGTAATTCCATAATTTTAAGAATGGTAAAAAAAATTTGAAACCTTTGGATTCGGTTACTTTGACAAATAAATTTTCTTTCGAATTTGGACAACCAGCATTTAGAGAATCAGTAGGTAAAGCATGTTCCATGTTTAATAATTCTAGCCGTCAGGGTTTAAGTAACCATCATCTGAAGGGCCCAGGTTTTAATAACTTTTATTTTTTTCTAAATGTCATGTTGTGAACGTCTTAAATTCATAATTTGTAATGTTCACTATAATATGTAAAAGTAAATTAAATTTGAAATTTGAGTACATCTAAGACTCAATAGTCGAATTGACAAACCGCTCTAGACATTTTTAAAACCCTCTTTATTATACATTTAATGACATTTCCTTGTGAATCGGTATATTTGTCATCAGCATTTAATGTCATTAAATATGATGAAAAAATAAAATTATAATTTATATTGACATGGTATGTATGAAGTGAAGAACATTTATTTTTATTTTTTCTTAAATGGAAAAGTCGCCGGTGCGAATTTTGTAATTTAACGATTCACATAATGTATTTCCGCAAATCCTTTTGTTTATTCACTCACTGTCTGTATTAACTTTAAATTCAATGACAGCAGCTTTTATCAAAACGTTTAACTCAGTGACAACGAATCACCATTATTATTACAGGAAAGATAAGAATCTCGTAATAGCCCTTACATAAATAAAACAAAATGCTATTTTTATCTTTGACTCAACTCTTTTGCTACGCGACACTCCCCAGAACAAGCCTCGAAAACGAAAAAAGCAAGAAAGGAAATACAATAACAAACGCATATTTCATCGGACGTGACCGCAAGGATATAATATGTACTATAATGTCTACATAGTTATGCTAGCGATAAATCACAGTAAAACTCATCACCATACAAATTCTATAACATAATATAGCTGATTAAAAAAATCATTTATTTTGTAATACCAACATCATAGCCTCCACAAGAGGGGGCTGACAGGGCTCTAGCCTAGAGGCCCGTACTCAGGGGCGGCGGCGTGGCGTGTCGACCAGATAAATGAGATAAACACAAATCTTAGATTTGATCTAATAGTAAAAAAAGTCGCTATTTTACTTCGTGGTTATTACCTTTTATAGTTGTGCGATGCATTTTTTATTGATGTGTGTTAATACTCAACAACTTCATAATTAGATGTGTTAAAAAATCGCTAAAAAATACAATGAGTTATATTTGACCTCCAAACCAAAAGCGTAGAATAGTGTCAGATTCTTATGGCAGTGTATGCGACTGCGAGGTGGTGGTATGGTATAGTTACTTTCTAATGACACAAACACAGTTACAAAATGATTTCGACGTGGCCGCATCGCCATAAGAATATGTCCTTCATCTACTTGTTCGGATTAAATTTTAAATTCTAATAGATTTAACTTGTACACCTACTATTTTTTGGGACCCGGGTTTCGCCTTTCGGCATCATCAGGCACTATGCACACCACAAAACAGATTAATAAATATAATTCCGATAGGCTATCTCAATACTCTATATTTTGACACAGGGTTTTGAGTATGTGAGTGTCCTCATTGACGATTTATATACGCCTATCGAGTGTATTATTATTGATAAGGTTTTAACAAACACTTCAACTATATATTTGCCTCTTGGTGAGTGTACATAGTGCATGAAGATGCCAAAAGGCGAAACCCGGGTCGCAAGAAACGACTCAAATTGAATAGTATAAAACTTAAATTCATTAGAACATAATATGTTATAATTCAATCACAACAATTTACATAGATAAATGTGCTATAGTTATTTATAAACGAAGATTGCTTACTACATTCGTCGTCGAGTTTACGAGTCATGGAGACAGTGAATGTAATTTATGCATCCATAAGATTAGCAACGATTGTAAAAAGTAGAGGACAAACTGTCCGGCAACGAATTGCAAAAAACACTGTTGCATACCAAGCCTTCCGCTATTCGCGAACCAAATAAAAACATGGCAAAAATTCGTAATGTTGTTGTTTATAATTCAGATCACGTTGCGGTCGCCGCGGTAACGACTCTCCGTAACGACGCAGCCGTTGCGGCAATCCGTTACTCGGAGCGCCGATCCGTTGGGCCGTTAGCGACGCCCGATGTTATTCCGTTAGGCGGAATGGAGCAATCGAACAAAAGCATTATTTCGGCAATCAAGTTAATAATACAACTAATTTACAACGCAATATTCTGTAGTCGGCAAATAAATGGCCCACATTTTTCTATAAAAACAACCATTTGCTTTTTTTTTAAATAATTTCTAATAGGTACTTGTAACGCGTTTTTCTCCAGTGCCTGAGCTGTATCCCGTAAATATATTATTACAATATGGTCAATACACAACAAATATTGTCGTTGTATCTTTGTTCATTCAGTAATATAGTGACAATACATTTTTATATCCGTCCCTAATATCACAATGTGTTATTAAAATAACACAATTTATTTTATAATCGAATTAACAGAAAATCTTCTTTTTGAAGTACTTCTTTTGGGGCGTTTGGTAGAGAGTTAAATTGATCGCACACCGTTACGAAAGTGCGCGACAGTATGAAGTTCGCTGCGAATCATTCAGCTATATACAAACGCAAGTTTGATAGTAGAATTGTTCCGTTGCCTAGGCAATGAATTTATTATTGTAGGCCATTTGCAATTCCTTACGTAAACAAACAATTAAACGTCAGAGTGACAGCTGTTACTTTAAAAATAAAAACAACGAGAAATAATTATATAATTTAGTAATATAAGTTAAAGTGTATAGAAATAAACTAACGGCGCTCCAATAAGCGGCCCTTTTTCTTGGGTGTGTAATTTAACAAGATAATTATTAAGAGCTAGTCGAAGAAACTATGTTATCACAAGTTTTCTTACGCCAAAGAAGTATAACTTCTAACGCGCGTACATAAGTACACATACCGATTTTTTCTGCGCGTTATCAGTTATCAGATATCGATGAAAATTTTGGAATAATTCAAAATCACAAAATATTAATAAATAAAATTTAAAAAACGAAATTTGCAAATCATCTTGGACGTATAATTATTGGTTAATTTCGTCAAGATTATAATACATTGACACACGACATCAATATTTTTTTTCAAATTGTTATTCCTCTTTCCATTCTATGTTAGCACTACGACAGGACATAAGGTCCAATGGTCCAATCACAAGCACCCAGGCTTTGAGAAAATCACATAAATAGATGACGTGAAGCCCTTGGATGAAAGCCCAGTGCTTTACGTACTGGACTACAAGGCCCGCAAAACTTGTTTCTGAGGGATTCCAAATATGTATATTCAAGAACGAATATTATATTTTTGAATATTGTAAAAAGTAATTCAATGGATAAAAAATGAACAACTTGGATTTGCTAGTATAAATACAATAAGATTTTATATCAGTTAATAATATCTCATTGAAGCATATGTTACCGGCCTCTGCCATTAATAAATTATCTAGAATTAGTGCTTATTGCTATGCTTTACATTAATAAAATGTTTGTTCACAAACAATTTGACAGTTAACAGCGTTAAAGAGAATTTTCATTATTACTTCTTAGGCCTTGTCCACATGGCGTATTTTCACTCGCGCGCAATCCAAGTGCATGTTACTTATTGAGCCGTCCACACACACTCGCGGCGAGACACGCGCCATGTGGACAAGGCCTAACTGTATGCACATTTATTTGCGTATTTTCCGTGAAAGGTGTTATTATTTACAGAAATTACCTTGGATTGTCTCACCATCTTATGATGCTATAAGAACGACCTACACCATAATTGGTAGATAATTTAAGAAGCGCTGAACCAATTGAAAGTCCACGACTTTATCATTGCCGTCTTTAGAAGGCTGGAGCATAATATGACGAAGTAAATAAAATTAAAATGATTATTATATGTATGTGTAAACGGTAATCATAAATATAATAATATATGCATATATATAATTTTAAAACGTCTTCTGCATATACACACTAGAAAAAATCGTTTTGTAGAAAAAAATACAACACCTGCTGGATTCGCGCCAGTATGTTTTACCAATTAAACTACGGGCGCCTTAGATAATTAGAACGATTTTAACTATAATAGTAGTTGTTACATGAAATGCTTATCGAATTGCGTTATAAGGTTGGCTGTCGGTTTTAGTATATTAAATTAAGGTATTTATCAATTAATTCCTTAACCGATTCACTGCAGACTTACTAATTAATTACCACATTTAAATATGATGTTAATTATATCTAATGGCCAACTAATGCAAACGCGCCATTCGGGTTGTCAGCACTAAATGAGTTAATTACTATATGTGATCACATACATTTTGTGTAAGAGTGATTCTATAATATAGACTGGTAAAACAGGACTAAATTTGCTTAACCTCATCGAATTTATCGTTTGTTTGCATAGACAATATAATATTTACGCTTTCTTGATTACGTTTGCCGCGAAAATGGCGAACCATAGACAAACAGACGGAATTAGATTAACCGGACGCGACCGACGTGTCGCATATCCGCTTTTCCAAGATCTGACAGAAAACAAATGTCCGGCTTGTACCAGGCGCGCATGGACAAAAAAGGATAGAAAATAACATATTGTGTGACAACGTTAAACAATCATAAATTCGATTTATCCCCAGTCTAGACGACCAGGCAAACAGAAGGACCGCGAACAACTTGCAGCGACGACAGATAGAACGATTCCGAGGTGTTGGTTATATCCATTAAATAAATGAAACGTTCCTCAATACTCTGGAAGATTTCTGTTATCCTGGTAGAATTTATTTTATAGAGCAGGCTTAGAGGATTTTAGTGATCTTTTAAATAATGTTCTTTCAATTTGACGGAATATATAAAAGAGTACGTAGGTACATGACGTACTCTAATATATTTTTAATAAATGTTGTGTTTCTTTAAAATAAATTGTGATTATTTATATTTATAAAATTAAAATATCGGATAAAATTTAAGAATTTGTTATTGATATGTAGTTTTTCACGTGATTAAATAATAATCAGTACCGGTTTCGCCCATATAACAGGACATTCTCAACTGACAAAATTATTTTCATTAGGTATTATAATGTTTACTAATCAATAAGTATTTCATATATCATTTCACTTTTCAATCATTTCCGTTTCCGAGGAGAAGGAAAATTTTAATTTAGAATAGATACTTATCATAGGCATATTATATAAAAATTGGATAAATAAATAAAGTATAAAATTAACAATATTAAATGCATCATTAAAAATGGTTTCAGCTGATTGGTATTTTACTAATATTATTATTAAGAATATAAGATTAATACTGTTTAGTGAGACTACGTGCGTGATGAGATTTGAATTTAAATTAAAATTTATATCAGTCTCACATTATTCCATTTTAATCATTTATTAACCTTCCCTTGACGATGCTTATAAATTTCGCCCGTTCCGATGATGTTACTTTAAGTTACCGTACGAGATTAATAATAATATTACAGTAGGTAAAGGAAATTGCTTATTTTGACAACACAAATAAGTCTACTAAGGTTTAATCATCATTATTTGCTATTTATTTTATCTATAAAATTGTCAAAATGGCATCAAACCCTAGTTATAATCATACGAGAATTTCTCTACATTCTTACAGCTAACAAGTCATAATACTATCTTGATCTCAACTCCTATGCTCGTATCTCTTTCTCACAATTCATTATAATATCTCTCTTGATCGCATATACTTTTAAATCTATCTCTTTTGTACAATATAATACGTCGCACTCTGTTTGCAATTTGCATTTATAAATTTATAACAGATAAATCAAATCCAACGGATATCTATCAATTATACGTATTAACGCTATCGATATTGAAAATAATTATTTTTTTACCTAAATGTACCTAATATTGATGATTCTATAAATAGCCGAATTATAAAGATGTTGAAGTGAATATTAACTTAAATATGTTCAGTTCAATGGGCTGGGTAACTTAAGGTGACATTACAGTAACGAATGTGTTAATAAAAATTCTATTCAATATATTTTACTTGCAGAAATATATAATAAATTCTTTCTTATTTATTCTAGTAAATATTTCAAAGTTCAAAGAGGATAACGGTAGATATTCCGGAAAATGCTTCACATATATAATTACCTTTTAGGTGTGCTATTATTGACAGCTAAACCTTCTTATATATAAATCCTTTGTATCCGGAGATAATCTCAAACAACATCCGTTTATATTATGTTTAGTAGAATGTAAAACCCTAGTGTTATAATATTATATACAAATTTATCAAATGCGAGTAAATGTATTATATTTCATATTCCTAAAAAACTTTGAAAAAAATTAATATTTCATGAAATATAATATAAATTGTCAGTGATTTGTGATGCATATGATTTTCTGTATCATTACTACACAAATCTACATTATACTGTGGTCTCAACTGGGAAATGCACACAGAAAATTATGCACGGTTGACGAAATCCCAACACACAAAGCGCATAGATGCACGAGCTGCAGTAAATTGCAACAAAGTATACTGCCGAGTGCATCGCCATTTTCCGGATGGTATTCCCACTAGAGAAAATGCACTGTTTTTACTCGATTATCTACATTGTTTGCTATCTTGTTAAGTGCAGTTTTAATCTATTTAAGTGCGTTTGATCTTTTAAAATTTAGTTTTATCAATTTGAGTAATTTTATTATTTTGTTTACTATATTGGACGTATACCATGGAATCAATATAATATATAATAATGATACCATAAGAATATAAATACAATGATAAAATATCATAAAAATGTCATCGTAATCGATGTGGACTTTTTCTAGGTCGTTACATTTGAACGAGTACATTATTCATAAAACAAACTTTTTATGCTATTTTGAATACTATTATACTTTTGTCACAACTGTTGTAGGTACCTGTATACAAAATTTGAAGTTTTCTGATAAATTGGAAATATGAGAAAAGGTATTTGATAGTATAAATATAAATACTATATATACACATATAGCAGTGGCAAATGATGGAGGTAGGCTGTTAAGATTCACCATAAATAGTGCACACTAAACTTTGTCAGTCATACGTATTTATTTTCATTCAAATAAGACTACAATTTACAGATGCTGTTGGTTAGTTTTTATAATTCAATTAAACCCTGCGAAAACCAAGCCATTATAAATAATAGTCAAAAAATACTCGTACATCTATATTATAGTTTGGTTTAGGCGCCCTGCCTAATACCTAATATGTATTCTTAATCCAATGAAAACAAATAATTATGAATGAAAAAGTGTGCAAAAATCTACCAAAACTATTATGGTTTGGTTTAGGCAGGGTGTAATTATTTTTTTAAATCTAATCAATAATCTTTAAATTGTAGACTTAGTTCAATGAAAACAAATACGCATGGTTAATAAAGTTTGATGTGGCCTATTTATGTCGGATCTTAACAGCCTACCTCCACCCTTCGCCACGGACATATAGGCTCTACATAAAGTTAATAAAACATAGGAAAAATATGTAGGTACCTACTTGTTTACACCAAAATGTATAGAAACGATCTAAATTATAAATATGTATCCAATTTATAAATATAATTAACAATTTCAAAGTTATTTGGTAACAGAAATGAATTAATTTCATTCCATTTAAAACTTGCGATAATAAGATTAAATTAAATTTAGCAACAAAGTTAACCCATGCGTAAACATTCTGGCAAAAGTTCCAAGAATAGCGACGAAACTTTCTGTCCAAAATAAAATTTACAACAATTACCCGTTAAATAATAATTATAACATTGGCTGAAGAAAATGATTAAAATCTTAATCTAACATCTCTCTAAACATCTTTCGTCTGAAATGAAAATTTTCTTCGTGAAGCAATACTCGAAGCGATCTTGACAAGCTGATTGTTTCGCCTGGCTTGCTCTCTGTCCGCCTGATCAAAATTTTCTCGGCCACCTAAGGGAACGTGCCTTATCTCGCCCTGATAATTTTGCCCTAGTTTCGAATAATACACCAGGGAAGCAGAAAGTGCTTACAGCTTTAGTAGTCAGCGAATTATCAAATCCAACGTACTCAGGCACAAAACATCGCTTTTAATTTCTGCAAGCCTGGTATTTTGAGATGAAATAAAATCGTTGAATCAGACAAAAGGTCGCGTAAGTCAAAATCAAATATCTGACAGAAAGAGGTTGTAATAAAGACATGATTGTCAAAAAGACATAATATATAAAATTATAACTAATGACGTGGCAAAAGTATTCATACCATAAAATAATTTAAGGATAAATATAATAAATGTACATACATATTTTTGAAAACACTTCTGAGAAAATATGTTATAAGTAATAGAAAAAATCTTTTTGAAAAAGGTAAGACACCCAGCAAATCGTATCTGCATCTATCGGGTATCGCGCCCACGCATATAGTTCACTATGCTAAAGAAGTCATACTTAATTACGAGAAATTTTAACTATTGGCCTTTTTAATACCTACTGAAGCGCTTTCTAAATTGAGCTACTGTTTGGCGATCGGCTTTTATATTTTAAATCAAAGTAGGCATTACTTTAATTACTAATCGACGCCACGGATCACTCCAAGATTTTTTGTTGTAACTTACCTGAACTTGCTCATAATTTTTAATTAACTATTTTTTGTTATGTCACTAATAAAAAAATAGTTAAATATTATATGCGTACCTACCAATTTGGATTTATAAAACAATTGAATTTAAGTAACAAACAATTAAAAAATATATATGTATATGCAGTAATAAAATAATCATATAATATATAAGTAATATAACTATATAATACATAATTTAAAATAAAATTATAGTAAATAATTTTCTTTTATTGAACATACATAAATTGGAAACACCTTACAAAAAACCTTGAAAATTGACCGGAATCCGATAGATTCAGATTTGAGTCCAATCTGTACCATATAATTTTCATTTTTTTTAATAAGTATGTTTTTGAGGTGTTTCCAAATTATGTATGATCAATAAAAATTGTTACATTCTTAAGTCTTGCAAATTATTCGTTGAATAAAAAATTAATTAAATTATTAGCAAGTACAAGCATGTTAAACTTTTTAAAAAAGATCCTCACGTCGGTTCGGAATCGCGGTATTTAATATTCCCTTAATTCAAACCGCAAAATCCAAACAAAATTTGAGAAGCGCTTCAGTTTCGTGACGTTTAGTTAATTCTATCGTAATTAAGGGTACAGATAGCTATTTTGGTAAAACACATTGGCCGAAATGTCCGGTACCATATTTTTTCAAAGTTGTTTTGACATGTTTCAAAATAACAT
Organism: Rhyacophila brunnea; assembly: GCF_057557595.1. Lineage (NCBI taxonomy): Eukaryota > Metazoa > Arthropoda > Insecta > Trichoptera > Rhyacophilidae > Rhyacophila > Rhyacophila brunnea. Next base: position 36,918,718 of record NW_028232848.1, on the reverse strand, counting down.
AATTATTTTCAATATATAATATTACATTCTTATCTCTTGTTAATTATTCTTTCAATAAAAAAGTAGTTTATTAATTAATTTATCAAAAAAAATATACAACTCATTTTTATCACGTTCCCTTGCATTCAATTATACTTCTAACAATAATGTTAAATTATGATTCAACGCTATTGCTTCAGAGTATCTGTTTACTTGAATTCTCCCCGAAGACTTTCAATTAAAAACTTGACCGGCTGTGAACTTTCGCTGTTTCTATTAATTTTATTCAACGATAGAAATAATATTCGTTAGCGATTTTCTCCGTACTAACGTTATGCAGCTTTTTGTTTGAACTTTCAGAAAAACAATGTTGGACTACTTAACTTTCTAACAATATTAAAACTTAAGTAATTTATGTGTTGGGTTATTTTAAGCATTTACCACTGTATTGGGTATGTTTCCATTGCTATATTTTGTAAAACAGTATGGTTATATACAGCTCTATTGAAGAGTGTATATAATGATAATTGATACTTTTATATTTATAGTATTACAGTTACAGGCCACTTTTGTGGATGCGTGATTGGCTTCCAGTATATTATTAACGCAGACACAATAGCAAGCAGACAGACCATCATGTGTACGCGGTTTCTTCTGCTACTATTATCGTTTTATTAAGACAATTTAATGCATTTAACGAACGGATGTTTAAGTTGCCAGCTGTTTCGCTAGATATTAAATTTGATTTTGTGTCCCACCCACATAGTGATGGTTTTTAATACAATACTGATTTTGTTTTTGACCATCCCAATAAGATCATATGGGCCTCCACAGATTAGAGGTTTTGTATTTTGATTTGAGATTTTGTTTTGACAAGAAATAGTCAACCATTTGCTAAACCCATTAGGTCCATACTCTGACTCATACACAAATTGAAAAACAAAATGTGTACTTGTCAAACCCAGGATTCGAACAATAGTGATACAAATCTAATAATAATAATACGCTTTGATTTGGGGTGGGTATTTGATTACTTACTGTAATATAAATTTAAAACATGCGCACAGTTTTTGCTTTATGTCTGACTTTCGCTTTACTGCTAGTATAGATATAAAAATATTAAACAACATTCAAATAAATTTTTGACAAATTGATATGAAAAATATGGTGTCGGATAGAAAACACATTTTTGAAAATGATATATCTCTGAAAATATGAACATGCTCGATCCAAATGATAAACATTTTGGAAGTGCATAAATCGAAGTGAAAGTACTTATTAAAAAATCAACAATGTGGCTAAAAATAGTGTGTTATCTAAGAGATTTAATAGAATAATAATTATATTATTGATGATTATTAATAACACTGTTTACTTACTCGTGTGCTATGATTTTACTAAATTTTTCTACAAAATAACAATGCCAGTGCTGTGGCTGATTATTTACTTATAGTGATTACCATTTCATGTGTCCTGAGAATAGAAGTTTGAAGCTATTTTTAAATAAATCTGAAATGTAATTACTAATTGTAACTAACATAATCAGTAACCTGGAGTTCCTTTTTCTTGCTTCACTTTATTATCTCTAAGTCCCATCTATAGATAACGTTTTCTCAAAATTAAACACAAGTCTATGGGAATTTTACCCAGCTGCACTTTCATATATTTTGGTTTTTGCTAGTAGAGAAAAAATGTGCAAAGACTTTGATGATAATATACTATAATAGGTGTTGAATTTTTAAATTATATGTTGATATAGCTTTAACAATGTATAATCTAGAATAAATACTTATATTAATATATATTAAGGTTACGGCAAGTAACAATGCATAATAAGCTAAGAGAAGCGAAAAGATAAAACCAAATGCGAAATATAATGACATTTGCTCACTTTATCTCTATTTTCTTCGCATACTCGTAATATGTATGCTGTAGAGATTGGAATAACCGAGAAAAACTATACTACCGGTTTTCGGTTTTTTTTTAACCGGTAAACCAATAGTAAACTCGTCACATATTAATATTTTTTAATATAATTTACTGAGTTGAACCATTAATTTAATTATTTAGTAATATCATGCAACTTCAGCCGCGTAAAATGCGTAAAATAAAATGTCAAAATACAAAATGAAAAAATCAACCAATTTGAACGTAGTATATCCAGTTATATATTTTTAAATCAATAAGCTATAATATAATGGTTATTACTAGACGTATATTCCTCAGTAGCACACTCAACTGAGAGTTCGACTGCCTCGGATCGACAACGGTTGAATATAGACACATAATCTTATCAATACATCACTGATATCTGATCAATTTACTTACTTATAATGCCTGTACACGTGCATGCATTTACTGGCAGCAATAGTGCGTATTTTAAACTATCATGATAATAACTGTTACATACATTTTCTTGGTATGGCCGCGATAATACTTACTGTCAACAGTAAATCCATGCACGTGTAAACGGGGTATTATTCATTACTAATTATTACAAGTATATTATTTTCGAGAAGTTTAATCTTTTGAGATATCGAAATGAAATTAAACTAAATACACAGATAAACATTTTCACTTGCATGTGAAATGATAATATTATTTTATTTATTAATACATACATGAGAAATACGACGACTACTTATCAGACACATTCTATGTATTATAACATAAATATCCTCTTAATAGATAGACAATTTTAATTATTTTTATACAGATAATATACTGAAATATAGAAATTTAGATAAACAATTACATATTTTATATATTACCTAAAATTCCTACCTACCAAATATTACAATGCGCCAAATTATTCTGTCTATAAGTCTACCAAGTCAACCACGCTACATAAGTTCCAGAAATACCACCCATTGCTTTTATATTCAAAGTACATAAGGCTACTTCTGAGTATAGTCTTATCTATAGTTATAAATTATGATTTTGATAAAACCGGTTTACCGATAACCGGTATTGTAATCCTTGTTAGTACGACGACGTATATGAAAATCTATTGAGAATATAAAATGAAATGTCAGACAAACAAGAAATGCACCAGACTATGAAGATGGCGGCTAGGCGATTACCGGAAGAAAAACGTAAAATTACGCCTGGAAATATTTCGTTCACTTACTTGCGGGAAAAATCCGGAAAAACTTAGGTCGGAAAAGTTTTCTAAACCCGCAATGGAGGGTGTTATGACATTTTTCTCAAGTAAATGGGCTCTTATAACTTCGGTATAGACTATTATTTGACGTCGCCGAAGTGATACAAGGAAAAATGGTTAGAACTACTTTGCAAGTTTTAAATACTACATAAGCCACTTTGAACACAAATACGTGCTTGACATGAAAGAATTTTTGAAATTTAAATTTTCATCTTGTTCTTTGAATATTTTTTTTTATACATATATTACACTAACGCCAAGTCTGTATTTAATTTTGATCTTTTTCATTTAAATTCGTGAGCTTACAAAATGCCGTAAATTTCCAACATAACTTTCGTATTTGAAATATTAAAAAAAAAACCAATGTTACTTACTACGCTATCATATAATATTAATGTACATACGTTTGAAGGCGACCCTACGACACTCCTTTGATCTATACCTCCATATAGATACTTTTAAAACTTGGAAATATATATTTTTTTTATTAAACATATATAATTTGAAATCATCTCATGCTCTACTAGAAAAAAATCTCTTTTTTAAACAAATACGACTACCGCGGTACTTGAGTCTGTAACCGCTGGATTCATGTCAGTATTTTTTTCCAATTAAGCTACGGGTATCCTACTTAATTACGACATTTTCAACTAGTAGTTCTTACATGAAATGTTTATCAATGAGTTGTTTTCAAAGTATGTATGTTCAATATATAGAATGTTACATTCTCAAACCTTTGTTGAATACAAGAAATAACATACGTTACTAAGAAAAGTCGTAACATACATATAATATTAAAAAAGAAAGGGTAATAATAATAATAATCGAACCTGCATCTCTTGGGTATCGCGCCCACGTACATAGACCACTCTGCTAAAGGAGTCATACTTAATTGCGACAAATTTTAACTAATGGCTTTTAATACTCTCTGAAGCGTTTTCCAAATTGAGCTACTATTGGCGATCGGCTTTTGTATTTTAAATCAATGTATGTATTACTTTAATTACTAACCGTTGCCACGGACCACTCGAATATTTTTTTGTTGTTACTTATTTGAACTTGCTAATAATTTTTAATTAACAAAACTTATCAAAAACTTATTTCTTTCAAAATAATGTATGTTCAATATATATATATATTATATATTATGTTATAATTTCAAATATTATTATATATTTATTTTAATTCTGAAGTCACATTAAACAGATAACAAAAAAAACCTTCACTTTCCATTTTTGTAAAACGATGGCAAGTTAATAAAAATATCGGTACAGTTCGGTTATGAGGAACAGCGGAAACACATTTTGAAAATACCCGATATACTGGATTATTTGTTAGTTTGGGTTAGTTTAGGTTAGGTTAGGTTGGGTTATGTTAGGTTAGGTTAGGTTGGGTTAGGTAGGGTTAGGTTTGGTTAGGTTAAACTAACAAATAATCCAGTATATCGGCTATTTTCAAAATGTGTTTGCCGCTGTATTCCTCATAACCGAACTGTACCAAAATATCTTATTTCAATATTAATTGCATTAATCATTAAATGCATCCAGAAGGTATCTTTTAATTATAAATTGAATTTTTATAATATTTTAAGTATAACTAATTAACATATCATGAGTTTTACATCTTCACTTCAGATAAATATTAATATTATATATATATATATAATATATATATATATTAAATATAATTGATAAATGAAGTGCATTTTTATTCGTCAGTTATCTTTTGTATGTCAATTATTATATACTAATGGGACATCACTCATACAATGTCAGTGGATACATATTAAATAACTGATAATGTCGTTAGAAGTTAGTCCTTCCTGCGGCCCATGTAATCTAATATCCCGGTGAGGTCACACTTACTACATCCAATAACATCCACTAAATTAACCGCCCTTAAGGGATTAGGTTTAATCTGACTTCTGACGGTCTTATAATAAAAAGAAAAATTAATATTATATTTTATTTGAATACTGTTATATTTTTTTTTAAATTAGCTATAACAAACATTTTACCTGGTCCCATATTTGTAGAAATCAAAGCTCAGATAACACGTGCGAATAGCAAACGATGTCAGTCAGACCTCGTTCTTTACAGGGGCAAGTTGCTTGATTTTAATTCTCAAGAATGAATATTTATAATATTGAAAATTATATGCTGTTTATGATGGTTTGTGCAATATAATCCGTTCTTTAAACAAGTTTGATTATTGAACTCGTAGCATAAAAACTAGTTATGTAATTTTTTGAAATCCTGGGCATTTCTGTAATTGTTTTATTGCCACTACAACACTACTATAAAACTATTGTCGTCGGACCATATGGATTATCATGGTGTTAAAATGAAACGCACGCGTGCTACCTGTGCTCCTGTATGGCTATAAAACATGGCATCTTACTAAACTTCAAAGTTCTATTTGAGCTTTGAGAATCGATGACTCCGCCAAATCTTAGACCCGTTTCACACGAGACATCTGTGGCAAGCCACCGGCGGGGCTAGATTTTGCATTTACATATAAATGAACGCGTTACTTGTGTATCTTCGTCTGAACGCGCCCATTCAGCTACATGTAAATGCGGCCGCTCGCCACGCCGGTGGCGCCATTCAAGTGTCCCGTGTGAAACGGGTCCTAGGGGTACATTGGTACGACCGTGTTACAAATACCCGAACTCGTAAGCGGACACAGTAGCCTTCGGTGATTGAGGTAATCACAAAGAGATGTTTTACGTGGCTGGGACATGTGTTCCAGATGCTGCCAAAGAGTGCGACACTTCGTACCCTTACGGCAAAGCCTCAAGGATTCCATCGTCGTGGCTGGCCCTCGACCTTACAGATCCTCGACCTCGACCTAGAAACGATCTACGCGCTGCAGGTCTGGCATGGCGGGAGGCGCAAGAGTTGGCGATGGATCGAGTGAAGTGGCGCGAGCTTATGCTTGCTCTATGCCCCAATGCTAGATCGTGACAGGGTGAAAGAATAAAATGAAAAACTGAACATAGTAAAAGTAAAAATAACCAAAAAGTTTCCAAGAACATTGAAAGCAAAAGTAAGGCAGACTTAGAAAAGTGTATTTTCAAAATTGAAAATTAATACAGCGGTTTCAAAGTCATTTCAGAAACAAGGGCATCAAACTTTAGCTGTCTTGAATAGACAAGCGATATAACAAAACTTCATTTACAGACGAGTAGAGTGGCTTAGTATGCAGTCGCAACTTGCACCGGTTCCCCGTACAAAACGAGCTTTCGAACACAACATAATCTGCATGTTTGATTACTTTGGAAGCCTCTTGCTCGGATGCGAAACTTTGTCAACTGTTCTAAAAGCATGATACAAACTTTCTAGCAGTTTCTACATGGTAAGTATCTGACAAATACATCTACAAAAAATTATTAAGTTTAAAAACACTCAAAATACATAAAATGAGTAGTCGTACAAGATGGTTCTGTTATTACATATAGTCACCTCAATTAATATTACAACTAGATAACTTGATTTTCACTGTTTTTGAGATAGCTATTGAATATGATTCTCCTTTCTCTTCTTTCTTCTTTACAAAATTATGAAACTAGGTACTTTAGTCAGAATTTAATAAAAACTGTATTAATTTTGTGTTTGGAAATTTAATATTTAATAACTATAAAACCATAAATGCATTAAATAAATAAAATAATATTAAACATTATGTATTTAATTGAACCCAATAGACAAGCACAATTTTCCATTTTTATTTTAATTAATAATTATAGCTTAGATTTATGTTAATCAGGTAAAGTTTAAATTTCATTTTCCCAACAATGACCGAATCAGAGTTATCTAGTTGTAGTGTTGAGGTGACGATATAGATAAGTTAATTATTTCTTAAAAAAATTGATTTTATAGAGGTTGTTTAGATAGATAGTTATAATAATAGTTGTTTAGTGTTTATTGATATGTTTTATGTTAATTTTATAATTATTGTTTCGCCTGCATAGAACTCCGACAGCCCATCGATTCTTTTCTAGTATTGGACATTCATTAATGACATGTCACACTATTCCAAAAGTGTTCCTGTCACATGAACAATAGTCATCCTCTCTCAATTTGTTTTTTAGATACTCTTGTTGTGATATATCCTGTATTAAACACTGTAGTTTATTTTATCGTAATTTTGAATATTTACTTAACAAAAAAATCATTTTTCAGGAGGCGTTTCACGTCGCTCATAGATGTGCTCCAGATACCACTCAAAAGTGAAATACTCCGTACCCTTGTACCACATCCTTATAGATTGTGACACCGTTGCTGACTCCTTTTAACCATACAAATGTACAATCTGCGTGCTGCAGGTTTTACATGGCGAAAGGAAAAGAACTTAGCGATGGATCGATAATAAAGGCAGATATTGGGCTTGCCTTGTACTCTGATGCTAGAACCATATAATATAGCATCCTGCCTGAGCTCAGTCCATCGCAGGCCTCCGGGCACAACAAACGCGCATTACATAGTCACGCACACGAGTATAATCTTCTTTTTTAATCAAATAAATCTAATATCAATAGTGTCCTCACGTATTTCACTGGTCACTCACCAACAACCAACTCCACAGTAACACTCTCATCAGTCTTGTTGGGGGTCATCACTATGGGAGTCATGGTGTTGTGGATGAAGAAGTCGCGATTTTGGTGGTTGCTCCGACGGATGGTGGAGCGGGTTTTATTTGCAGCGTAAACGTTTGGTACAAGAGTATAGTACTTATGATACTGTTTCGAGGTCCGAATCTCGGTAGAATGAGATGTTGTGCGGAGCGATACAGACACTGAGATACTAACAGACCGAGAACGTATATTCGAGTGACATTTCTAATGAATTATGCTTTGACGTATGAATTATATGTACGATAAATTGACTTACTCAAAATCAAAATAATATCTTGAAAAGAATATTTAGGAAATAATTATTATAATTGGGTCAGCTACTATATGGAGTTTGTGTCATCAGATATAGCTGACTATGTGGAAAAATAGATACGTAGAAATTCAGCTATTTACTGAGTTTTCCATAATTGGACACTACGGGAAATGGATCAATATGCTGATACGGGTTGAGTTGTTTATCTTCATAGAATATTTAAATATGAAATAAGTTTTTCTATTTAAAATAGCAATAGTCCAGATATGTTTATATTACTTGTTCTTACATTGCGTAACCTCGGAGAGAATTTCTAACCGTAATCTACACTTTACAGAATGACATAATTATATAATTTCCTTCGCAAATCATGGTCGTTTATACAATTTGCTTAATATTAATGTTCTTTCCCACTTTAACAATACCTATAGAATAGCAGAAACCGGAAAACCAAAGAAACTTAAGCATCGCCGTAATACGGTACTTGAGCTTAGAAACAAATGACTGCAGACAATCAAGTAATCGTAAATTTAAGCACAGAGCGAAAGCTCGCCTAAGGAATGCAATATTACCGAAAGGCAAACAAAAGCTCCCGACCCACCAATCACTTGAAACAAAATAGAAAGAACGTAATTAATTGACATTGTTCATCCCCGGCACAAGTCGAGGGAAAGTGAAGAAGTCGACCGATTGGGCACGTACCGGCCGACAAGTGTTTTTCAATTCGAACTTTAAGCTCGCAATTGAACGATAAAGAGCTTTTTTAAAGAGACAGTATTGCAACCTACATAAAATTACAGAGAATTGGTTAAAAAAAAATAGTACGTACATCTATTTCTTTCGTAGCTATGTGTAAAAACTATTACTTCGAATATAGGAGATAACACATTCTGTTCACAATAAATATTTTGCTGGATTGAATCCTTAAATTAGATCAAATCCATGCGTTTTCAATAAATTTGATTTTTGTGTAACTAAACGTAAGTAATAATTAATTCTAATTAACTATTTTTTTTATTCAACGAATAATTCACAAGATTTAAGAATGTAACATTCTAATTATTGAACATACATAATTTTAAAAACACTTCTGAGAAAATATATTAAAACCAATAGATTTTTTTTTGTATCGAACCTACATCTTTTGGGTATCGCGCCCACGCACATTGACTACAGTGCTAAAGGAGCCATACTTAATGACGACAAATTTTAACTAATAGCTTTTTAATACTTACTGAAGCGCTTTCTAAATTGAGCTACATTGGCGAATTAAAAATGATTAGCAAGTTCACAGTACGAGTAAGTTACAACAAAAAAAAAATGGAGTGATCCGTGACGTCAGTTAGTAATTAAAGTAATACTTACTTTGATTTAAAATACAAAAGCTTGGAAAGCGCTTCAGTGTGTATTAAAATGCCATTAGTAAAAATGTATCGTAATTAAGTATGACTCCTTTAGCATTGCGGTCAATGTGCGTAGGCACGATACCCGAGAGATGCAGGTTTGATTCCTGCGGGGTGTCTAACAAAAAGATTTTTTCTATTGGTTATAATATATTTTCTCAGAAGTGTTTTCAAAATTATGTATGTTCAATAATTAATTATAATGTCATATAATTTGCTTTAAATTATTACGCAATACAAGATTTACACGTTAATAATAATTATCAATCAACAGAGAGTTGAATTTCTTGTTAAAACTATTATTAATATCCTTCATCTGGATGGATGATTCAGTATTAACTACTCATTTTTTGTAATTGTTTATTTAAATATTCTAAGTAAATATATTTCAATGGATATGGCTGTCTATCAATTTACAATAATTGACAACTGATTATTCTTCCATGGGTAGTTAGAGATAGATTTTCATTATAATATCAATGTGTTCATTTCGGTACAAGTTTGACATATTTTATGTTCAAAAAGCAAAACCACCCGCTTCATAACATTATGTTCAAGTTTATGGAATTAGCTTCACAATATCTGTATCGATACTAATTGAGTTAATATAAATAATTGTAAATTTTAATGGATTTAAGTTTCGTACTATTCTATTTGAGTCGTATTTTGCGACCCGGGTTTCGCCTTTCGGCACCTTCAGGCACTAAGTGTACTCACCAAAAGACAAATACACACTGACAACGAATACAGTTAACCCTAACTTATTTAACAAATTAATTCAATAAAGTAGGTAAACACTTTATCACCTTCCTATTTAGACAAGTATCACAATAAAAAATATAACATGCAAATTATGAATAGTTGAAGACGTATTTGTCAAAAACCTTTACCTTCACTCTCGATAAGCGTATCAATCGTCGAAACCTAATAATAGATCATTTGTAATTATAATCAATAAAAATACTACACTCAAGAGGTGTAAAATCGTGAATTCTGGGAACAATGGTAACATACTGGGAATTTAATAGAGTTAGCTAATGAGATATATCAATAATATGAAACCCGGGTCGCATCAAAACTACTCAAATGGTATGGTACAAAACTATTCAATAAAATTTAAATTCAAATTCCATCAAGTATCTACCCTTGTCGATAGTATTAATATTATAAATAATTGTGTTGAAATTCTTGCTGGTTTTTGACACATCAAGATGATAACGATGACAAATGAATATCTAAATAAAATTATCTTATTTATATTTCATCAAACTACCAGGCAAGCATAAAAACCATTCGATATAATAATATAATATTTTGTATGTATATTTTTAAGAAACACCTTTTGATCAAACGAATTTAAATTTAGAATTTGTACGTATTGGATTTGAATAAACATGCAGCATTGCCACAAACTGCGTTCGAAAGAAAAAGAGAGGAAATTCTTTTTTCACTTGTTTCAGCCTTGTAAAAATTTACATATGAATTGGTTCTGGCGCTATGTGGCGTCGCATCGTAAGTTTTAAGATGCCAACTTCGAAGCAACGAACGTCTTCCAAATGACGCTTTTCACACCTGTAACTTTTTTTGATAGCCTGGTAAATTTGATTCGTTAGTACGGAATTAATGACGTTTATAGATCTGAAAAATTCTGAACAATTTTATAATTTTGATTTATTTAGCATATATTTTTGGCTAATAGTATCCAATTTTAAAAAATGATCTCTATAAAATTTTTCATTTTCTTCACAACTCTAAAAAAACCACGTTTTAATTAAGTTTTTACTTTTCGGTATAGCCATATTTTAAAACCGTTTTCATTTTATTGATAGAAATAATAAGATAGCTAGAATGATTTTGTTTAAAGAAACATAATTTCAAATTGAATATCATTTAAAATTGAAAAAAGAATATTTTAACCACGGGGTTTGTATGCAATTAAGTGCGACCTTTTGAATGAATTCAAATTATTATACATAATAGTTCTTTTCCATTAATATGTTTTTTGCTTTTATTTTATTATTTTAATCCTAAATTGAACATAATAATTGAATATTTACGGCTAGGATAGGCTAGCGGCTACCGCGTCGACTTGTAATGTTGTGGGTCCCGGGTTCGAAACCCAGGTCTGAAAATGTGTGTTCGGACCAGACTATGGACCTAAGTAGTTAACATCCAATCTCTCTCTGTGGAGGCCTATAATATGATCTTCAAATCAAATTTCTTCATTGTTGTGATGTCCTGGTTTTTTTCTAAAAATGTAATTAACAACATAATAGATTTTCTATGATAATAATATATTTCTGAGGTTGTTTGTGTTTTCAATCAAAATACTGCTGCATTCTTAAATTATAAATTGTATATTATTTATAGTCAGTATTGAATATAAAATAAATCTAACTTATCTTTTGATCTATAGATACATAACGCGATCCAATTAGGATACGACTCGTCATAGAATGAAACAATATACAATTATTCATAAATTAATTGAATAATTCAAGCATTATTGAAACGACTTGCGCAGCTTAAGTGTTCCAGTTCTTGTTGTGTAGTATTTACATATTGTGGGGAATTTGTGTCAAATCTCATTATCGTAAGCCACACTGTCTCCACATTAGTTAACTTAAAACGGAGGCACTTTCGTTGTGTGCATACTTTATTTAAACTAGACCACTAATAAAGTGAAAACAAAGCTGTGTGTAATGTGTGTTTTCAATCCATTTATTTAGGCATTTATTGTTATCTTACGTTTAAAATATAATAGAGTAGATATACAATTAGTTATTTCATGGTAAACTGAAAAATTATGTAAATCTATTTTTAATTAATATATCTCAAATAACTATATAAATATGAAATAAATCAAATACTAACTTTACGTTATAAATAAAAACAATACAAAATATTAAAATTATTATTGACTTTTTTTATTTAATCGGGTTCGTAGTCAAATCATAATGTAAAACTTCAAAATCAACATAAAAACTAATGTGATAGTCCTGTATTAGTGCCGTGTTTATCCAAACTTATTATTTACAATATAAAATCAAGAAAATACCAACACTGTATTATCCATCACTATCCGAATTTACCATATCACGCATACTCAACGTAACCTTCTAAATAAGCAGTACTCGAAATAGAAAATCTTGCGAACCGGAGCGGTGAATAATCATTCAAAAATATCAAATTACGTTAAATATTTTTCGGATATCATAAGGGCGATATGCCTAATAATCAAGGTTTCATTTATACTTGAAGGGGCTCTGCGCTAATAACCATTACCCCCCCCCCCCTCCAATACAACAATAAAATGTAGTTTTTTTTTTAAATGGTTACCTACTCATTTTTGCAAAAACACTTATTTTTCATCAATTTTCTTAGAATTGGGCTCTTATCTTCAAAATTTTAGATGCTCGTACATTTGTGTATTCCTTCGCTGGAAGGTTTTTTGTGATTTCAAGGTTCTGGACCTGTAGCCCCTTTAGCCCTTTTTATAAACACATCTGAAGTCCGAAGAGCCTATACTATTTTATAGACCTTGTAATATAATATAGACTAAAATCGAACTAATCATTAATAAATAATATACACATTTTGTCAGCGCCGCATGCGAATTTTTTCCCACGAATCAGTTCTTACAACTTTAAAAACTACATACCTACATGTTACTTATATTATCTCAATAACATGAAACGGAACGCAATTTTCAAAGAATCCACGAGCCGGAATGGTATCTTTTACAATTTCACGAACAGGAACGGCGCTCCGGTGCGTTTCGGTCTATTTCGAGCCCTGTAAATAAGAACCTTTACTCTGTAGAGACCCATATGATCTTATTAGGATCGGACATGGTCGAAAAGAAAAATATAATATCTACAAATGGCCACAAAACTAATGTAAATTGAGTTGCCTTCTGGCTGAGGTTGTAACAAGGCTTAATTTTCGAGTATGAAAAAATATGTCATCATCATCATCATCAGGGGCGCGACAACCCGGTGTGGGTACTGGCCTCCTCCAACAGCTCCCTCCACCTGTCCCTATCCAGTGTGGCCGCTTTTCAATTTGGTACCCCCAGAATACGGCAGTCACTGGCAGCTCCATCTAACCAGCGAATCTTTGGCCTCCCTCTTCTTCTACGTCCTATTGGATTGCTGGACATCACTCTCTTTGCCGGTTCATTGTCATTCATATGGTTCATATGACCTAACCATCGCAGTCTCCCAATCTTAATTGATTGAACTGCGCTGCAATCTTCGTACAGCTCGTAGAGCTCAGCATTATATCTTCTCGTCCAATTGGTGCCATCCCTGATCGGTCCATATATACGGCGGAGAATTTTTCTTTCAAAGATGTTCAAGGCTCGTTCATTTCGCAGAGTTAATGTCCAGGTTTCCGATGCGTAGGTAAGCACTGGCTTTACAAGTGTCTTGTAAAGAGTGCTTTTAGTTCGACGAGATAGTAAGCGGGAATTAAAATGTCTTAACAGACCAAAGAAAAATATGTGATGATCTTAAATACGTGTTTTATTTTCAATCGTTACGTTTGCATTAAAGTCTGTCTCGTAAATGAAACACGCATTCAATATTGATAATATTTGAGAGTATTTAGGTAAGGTTCATGTTTTTTGCGTTTTATGAGCTGGTCTTCACAAAGTAAAAAGCCAAATACAGCTTCAAAATCTTGGTCAATGGCGACTAGCTTTGACATTTCTTTTTTATTATTCGATTTCGTGATATCTACATTTGGTATATATATACACAATTAGAATTTTAAAAGCTATATTGGTGTAGTATTTAAGGAGTAAGTAATTATATTCTATGTACATTATTTTATATTTTCTATATAACCTGAAGATTTCGAAAGACTAAACCCACGTACTGAACCTCAAAGCAAACCGCTATGTTTCAATACGCCAACGCATAAAACTTTACCTTTTCAATAGCTACCATTTCGAACACACTAAAATCGTTCTGAAATATCCACCGAGTGTAGTAATTACAACAGGCTCATATAAATCCGTGCAGGTATATTTTTACCTCTTAATTCATCACATAAAATTACATGACCAGTGTTCACAGAAATAATCTCAAAAAACGTTGTGCTCTGAGACCTATAAAAATTATTAACAAAAATATTTCATTTGTCGACGTGATTTCAATTTCAATTTTTTTTTTTTTTAACATATTGTGGACATTACAAATTATAAGTTTAAGACGTTCACAACATGACATTTAGAAACAAAGATATATAAATATAACAGTATTACATAAAAAAAGAGATATATCAGTAGATAAATTAGATAGGTACAAGGAAGTACACCGGATGAGTTAAGCAGACCCTATTTTAAGAATTTATAAAACAACATCCACCTAAACTCATTCTCACGTAGGTGGAATATATCAACACCCGAAGCAATTTCGTTGAACATAGTTATCGCTCTCCCAAGTGGCATTACCAGTGGCAGGTTGGTTCTGCACCTTGGGAGAATAAACAACTGATGGTCTCTATTTCTAAGATAGTTATCAGGGACACACAGGTCAACACTGCCCATAATGGCAGAGTTCTATAAATACTATATTAAGAAACCTTCTATATAATATGGTTAAAATCTAACAATATATATAATAGTATGTGTGTAATTTCACACTATACCTATACCCGCCAAAACCGTATAAAAACTCAATGCTTTGCTTCTGACGAAAACTCGATGAATTAAAATGATTCGAATAAATTTATATGTGTACAATTTTATTTTCTATTGCAAAAAATGATTTATTGGCTAATAAAAATGGACATTATCCGAATGGGAATGACTGGAGCAACATTCAACTCAATGCGGAGTGTCTGGAACTCACGATTGTACTCGGTCATAACCAAATGCCGCCTATTTGATGGTTGCATTCTGACAGTGCTACTTTACGGTAACGAATCATGGCACCTTACGTAAGCTCAGAGCAACCGTATACTGAGCTTCGAAGACAGATGTTTGCGACGGATACTGGGTGTGCGGTGGTATGACTTTAGGAGAAACGAAGAGATAAGAGAGCGCACCAAGCAGCCTCTCATCGCGCAGCGAGTGAAGAGGCGACGTTGGACCTTGATCGGCCACGTGCTGCGGATGCCAGTAGAGAATTTTAACCTTGCTTGCCTGTTCTTCAAGCCAACTGGATTCCGGCGTCTTGGAAGGCCGCTAAATACTATCGAAGTAGTGAAGCTACGGGATGCTGATTTGACATGGAACGATGCAAGAAGACTGGCGAGCGACAGGGATTCTTGGTGGCGCACTCGTGGTGTCTATATACTCCGACTAAGGGGCAGATGTGGCCGAAGAAGAAAGAAAAATGGACATTAATTTCATACTGCAATATATACAAAAATATACGTTAAAACTAACCATTTACGATTGAAACTCAAATATATATTTGTGGACGTTCAATTTTTGAAAATATACACATTATTTCAAGTATTCATGATATTGAGTTTTATGTAAAATACATTTTGCCGATATAATTTAACATCGTTACAAAAGCCATGTTTCAATACACAACCTGTTACAATTTAGCGACATTAACATAACGAATGTCCCCATAAAAGCGACACCTCGTCTCAAAATAACATTTCAAACTGAATGAGGCGTAAATATAAATTTAGACTGAGGAAATAGCGCTTTCGGAGGACCAGGGGTACATAATAATCTCGCAACGACCGCCCCACAATCAACAGACATGGCTGTAAGTGCGGCCCATGGGACGAGGCGATGACTCATACAACACGGTGTCCCACCCCGCGGGAGGCAATCTCCATACTACAATGTTAGTGTTACTTTATACCTCCTCACTTTTCTGGTAGCCTGATACTTTCGCTAAGCAAAATGCGAAATAAAAAAATAATTCTTTCTCATTTTTTTTTTATTTTTTGAGAAAAGTTAAAGAAGTTTTTTTCTCTCCATAATAAGTCATTTTTAACTGACAAAGGTGACTTCATTTTTTTTTACCTGAAAATTGTTTTTATAAAAATACATGTGTTCAAAAGTAAGCACATGTACAATAATTCTATTAGAATTGTTGACGATGTACCTATTGAAACCTATTCAAATTCAAATTTATTTATTTTAAATATAATAAACATAACAAACTATAAATTCAAAGCGTTCAAGACATGACAAAATGGTGTGTATACTTATGTACACGCGTTAGAACTTATACTTCTTTGGCGTAATAAAACAAAAACAAAACTTGTGATAACCTAGATTCTTCGACTAGTTCTTAATTATCTTGTTAAATTACAAACTCAAGAAAAAGGGCCGCTTACTGACATTTAATCGTTTGTTTACGTAAAGAATTGCAAATGGCCGATAATAATAAATTCGTTACCTAGGCAACGGAACAATTCTACTATCAAACTTGAGTTTGTATACAGCTGACTGATTCGCAGCTAACTTCATACTGTCGCGCACTTTCGTCATGGTGTACGCGCGCGGCTCTCAATTTCACTATCTACCAAATGCCTCTAAATAAGTACAACTTCAATAAGTGTTAACAATATTTTAAATAAAAATACAGGCTAATAAATAACTAAGAAAAATAAAATTACATGGTAGTAAGTTAACAGACCATACCTTAAAAACTTCGTCCACCTAAATTTCATTCTCACGTAAGTGGAATATATCAATATCCGAAGCGATTTGATTAAACAAAGTTATTGCCCTCCCAATTGGCATTACTAATGGCAGGTTAGTTCTGCACTTTGGGATAACAAGCAACGGATGCCCTCAATTCTTTAGATAATTATCAGAGACACACAAGCCAATGCCACCAAGAACGGCAGAGTTTCCATTTACGCCGCGTATAAGTCGGAAAAATATGTAGCTAAATAAAGATTCCTTATAAACTTTAAGGTACAGTGTAAGCATACCTAGAACTCCGAATAAATAAATACTTTAACTGTCGACCAACGTGGGCCCAAAGTATTTATATGTTATTTAATAAATAAAACCATTCTATTCCTTTATTTCAAACGTAACAATTCAGTTATAATTATTGCATACCGCAATTAACAAAACCATACCAAGAGAGCATACCATATCAAATTAACAAAATCATTGAATCCAACGTTCCCGTATGAGGTTATCTGATGCTAAGTGAAATAGCAGAGTATAAACAGTAATCATTGTTACGGCTTCATTAAAACTGGGCACCGAGAAGTGCCCACAAGCATCCGCAAGTGCCCGCCCTGGACATAACGAGCATCCGGACACCTAACTACGTCCGTCCGAATACTTCAAATAACAAATTCAATATTACATGACAAGGTAAGCATGTTTTCCTGATATTCCGCATAGCTGTGGAAAACCTCAAGGACTCGAGCACGCCGTTGCGATGATTTTTTTTAGCAAAAATTTATAAATGAGATTATATTTCACGATGGCATTTATATTTTAGCCACAAAAATGCGGTACATGCCTAGTCAAATAATTCAATTCAATTTTACAAAATTGCGACACAACATTTTTACTGTAATAAAATGTCAAAATAAAATATCATTAATATAACATTTTTTTTATTAAATTTATTTTAAATTGCCATTTTTTAATTAAATAACAATTTTCCATGTTTGATTCAATGTGACAAGAAATCTTAAGCATTCATTATTAAATTATACATTTTATAAATTGAATTGAAATTAATGTCTGCCTTATATTTGTGTAGTTGATTAATTACATCATTATTTTTTTTATAATTGTGTTAAAATATCTTAGTCGGACAATCGACCTCTGCGAACAATTAATTGCACGCGTGGATAGATTCACAAGCTTATCCAAATACATATAGATACTTACCATCATGATATTACAATCATATTAATCAAAATTCTAAATGATTTAAATTGTGTACTATTCCATTACCTACCTATCAAGTCAAGGGTCACAATAAAAATAATATAACAAAAAAATTATGAATTGTTGAAGTGTTTGTAAAAACCCCCCATATTATCAATAATAATACACTCGATAAGTGTAAGTATAATAAATCGTCAAACCCTAATAATAGATCATTAGTAATTATAAATAATAAAAATACTATACTCAAGAGGTTTAAAATCGTCCTTTCTGGGAACAATGTCAACATATTGGGAATTAATGGAATTAACTAATGAGATATATCTATGATATCAGTCTTTAAAAGTTATTTAAATTCAAATTCCATCAAGTACATTCAGTCGATAGTATTAATAAAATAAAATACAATATGTATAACTTATGTATTCCACTTATTTTATTAATAATCAGTACCAGTTTCGTTCGTTTCATAGTACCTACACAATAAACAATAATACAGATATTTATACTAACATTTTTTTTAAATTAATCCATGACACGAAATTCGCTATTCAAAAATAAATCAATTTATCCAATTGAAGCGAGTAAAACCAGTCCTGATTATTATTTAACTAATTTGAGTAAGTGTGTACTACATACCTTCTGTAATTTATCTTCATAAATATGATGTATTTTCACTGAAAATTGAGAGTTAACACCATAAAAAAAATATTACTTATGAGTGTAGAAAAGACTTTCTTACAATACAAATAAAGTTTAATAACATTATGCATTTGAATAAAAGCTGTAGAATTTTAAACAATTTAAGTTGATTGCCAAGATACGTGAAAGACATATAGGTATTAAACCCATTCGAAATGTGGTGCTGAAAACGGATGCTGAAAATCTCGTGGTTGACAAGTTAAACAAACGATTCCATCATCAGGAAACTCCAGATTCAATACATTTATCTATTCACTAGTGTGTAGATATATGCATGAGATGTTTTCAAATGATATTATTCAGTACCTACTTACCTATATTGAATTTTGCATTCTCAAATCTTGTGTCTTATTCGTTGAATAAAATAAATAGCAAGTGTAAATACGTTATAAAAACCAAATAATGGAGTGATCCGTGACGTCGGTTAGTAATGAAGGAATTAATTGATACCTACTTTAATTTAATAAACTAAAACCGATAGCCAACATTATAACGCAATTCCATAAGCATTTCACGTAACAACTACTAGCTGAAATCGTCGTAGTTCAATAATATGCCTGTTCCTTAATTGGAAAAGTAGACTGGCGCGAATCCAGCAGATACTGGATCAAGTCCCTTCGGGTTATCGTATTGTTTCTACAAAATGTTTTTTTCTAGCGTGTATATGCATGAGATGTTTTCAAGTTATGTATATTCACCATATAGAATGTTACATTCCCAAATCGTGTATCTTAATCGTTGAATAAAAGAAATAGTTTATTATATTCTTTTTCGTTTGTCGGCGCCGGACATTCATTTTTTTAGTCACATGGTGGATGACCATAATAATATAGAGTTTAGTTTTTTGAACGCTCGCTTTCATTTATTATGGGCTAATTGATAAAAACGATGTGTAAACAATATGTTTCAATGTGTGATTAATCCACTGCCAATGGACTGAATAGATTATAAATGACTAACAATAATTCATTTTTAAAGTCTGTTAATATTAACTAAAGAAAAATCACAAAATATGTTAACAAACCAAAAAATAAACAGAATATCAGTCGAATTTCCCCCATGCACCCCATAGTTCATGATCGCTGACGCCATAACAGAATTTCAGAGGGTAGCAGGAGGTATATGGGGTTCACGGTTAGTTACATATTATATGCATATTCGAAGGGGGTGATGGTTAATGTAAAATTTGATACGTTTACCAACAGACTGAGGTATCAGGCGCTCAGAAGCGAAACGTTCTCGACGCGAAACACCGCTCTAACATTTTAAAATATTACCAGAAGTCTCGAGTATTAATTTACATTGCATCCCCTATTTCGAATTCTCTAAAACCACAAATAAGATCTATTTGCCGCCAGGGTATTTAGACCTTAAATTAATATTGCCAACTTTAATAACAAATCACTAATTAGTGATTTTTGTATCAAAGGGATTAAATGGGGTGGTGACCTACTAATATTAAATTTAACAAAATTATTTTAACAGTCGACAGCTATTTTGGCTGTTATACCACTATCCGTTCCGATCCATGATCGACCTTCCGTCACCATACAGCGGTACTATAAAAGCAATCTACGCGCTACAGGTCTCAAATAACAAGAGGCTCGAGACGTGGTGATGGACCGAGAGAAGTCGTGCAACCTTATGCTCCCCCTATGCTCAAATACTGGTACGTGACATGGTAAGGTAAGTAAGTAATACTACTATCATATCCATGGCCCCTACTTTCTAAAGCGGGCCCCTAGGCCAGGATCTTTGGCGGACCCCCCCTACCTATCGCTAAGGTTAAAGACAATATGATATCTATGATAATCTACACGTAACGATGTTCGAGGTCAAATAAAGTGAATTATTTTTAGTGATTATTTGTATGTTTTAATACATCCACTTAAATTGTGGAGTTAACGAGTATTGATATAATACTCGTATAATACTCAAAAATTGTATCACACAACATATTTTTAAGTGATTACATCCTTGAAAGAAAATTACAGCAAATTTGAGTATATTATCTCACTTATCTGGTCAACCTGCCACGCCGCCGCCTCTGATTGCTTACATATTTTACTAACAGAATGAGATGAGATTTTTATTATAGAAAATGCTTAATTTTGAAAAATAATCAGAAACATAAAAAAAAACAAGTGGAATTCAAACCTACATAATATATTATTCAAGAAGGATATTAATAGGCCATCCATGGACTGAAACCGTATGCGGTTTAGAACCGTGTGCTATACTAAGCTTATCTTTTCTATTCTTGGAAATATATTTTCACAAACTATATTATAAGCATCTGATCGTATCCGTTTATACCATACACTTACACTTACAAATTTAGTGAAAATATATTTCCATGAACAAAAATCATAAGTTTAGTATGGTACACGGATCTAAACCGCATACGGTTTCAGTCCATGGATGGCCTCTTTAGAACCGTGTGCTATAAGCTTATCTTTTCTGTTCTTGGAAATATATTTTCACAAACTATATTATAAGCATCTGATCGTATCCGTTTATACCATACACTTACACTTACAAATTTAGTGAAAATATATTTTCATGAACAAAAATCATAAGTTTAGTATGGTACACGGATCTAAACCGCATACGGTTTCAGTCCATGGATGGCCTCTTTAGAACCGTGTGCTATAAGCTTATCTTTTCTGTTCTTGGAAATATATTTTCACAAACTATATTATAAGCATCTGATCGTATCCGTTTATACCATACACTTACACTTACAAATTTAGTAAAAATATATTTTCATGAACAAAAATCACAAGTTAAGTATGGTACACGGATCTAAACCGCATACGGTTTCAGTCCATGGATGGCCTCTAAAACTACAATTTAGATAAATCCTGATATTATTTATAAATTAAAATTTAAAATAGTAATATTAAGTTAATTTATAATTAGAAAAGGTTGCCATTGCTTGTCATGATAAACTTAGAAAATAACTATTAAAATACATATTTATTACACAATATCTATTAATCAATGGCATATTAATTACTCGCCCGGTATGATATAGACGTTGATTTAAATTACACTAGGTTTAAGTTGTTACAATGTGTTTTTTTAATATATATGTATTTTCAAAAAACATATCTTCTAATTATTATGATTATTCAGTATTGAGTAGAAAATAATTAAATTTAAAATATTTAATCAAATTTCGTAATATTATTATTAGCTTGACTCGTTCATATAAATAATAATGTTTCCCCTTGATAGACTTTAAAATACCTCAAATGCGTGTTTTAGTAAATATCTACACTGATAGTAGGTACTTGATATTATTATGTAGCTGCAAAATGATAGCGATCAAATATCTATTGTTTAAGGTATCAAATTACTCTGCAGTAACATATTCCCAGCGAATTAATTTCCAGCAAACAATCTTAGCTAAATCAGCAAGTTGTTTGGCGACATTAGATACGGTATATTATTACATATCATATCACATTATAAATCATTACGGTGTATTAGCTGAATAATCATTTTTATAGTATCATATTTTCGTACAACTGTAATAACAAATAATATTTCATTTCGCTACTCAATTTAAAACGCTGACTCTATATTTAGTTCAACACTCTATACTCTATACTACACGTTCTATACTATAATAATATACAATAGAAAATACAATTAAGAATATTAAACAAAAAATAATAATTAGAGAAAAAAGCTAGCGACTATAAATGACACTTACACACTTACAGCTACATAGTTATATTAATATAGAATGATATATAACCTTAATATATATATATATATTATGTTTTAAGATTTGAATGATTAATTGTCTTCATTGAAATAGTGTAATCAGTAGAATAATAAAAATAATGTGCTTAGACAATTATATTAATCTGTACAAAAAATTACAGCACTACTTGGGCTCTACGCATAGCTACGCTAAACCTCTACGCTCGACGTAGCACATCGTGCGATGATTAATGACCAATTTTTATAATGCGCAATTATTATTTGCAAAACGTAGTGGCAACATGTTTTTCATAACGTTATTTTTAGTCACTAGCCTTTTTCATTTAAATGAAAGGAAAATAATATAATTCATTTGAAAGCAGACGTACATAAATCTATTACATAAAACTATTTCACTGTACATTTTATTTAAATAAATTTCCTATCGAAACCGCCCATCTAGAATCAGTTTTACAGAGATGAGCATTATTGGTATAAAGATATAATATCATATTATGTATATATTTTTTAAAACAACATGCTCCCTTATTTGTCCAGCCGCAGATAGAACCCGTAATCCCCGGTTTGATTAAAGGCTGCTCTGCTACCCAACCATATTCAATTTGTAAAATATATTTTGTAACATCGATTTACCTATTTAAATGTACTAGAAATGTTAGACATAATAAATATCATAAAATGAAACCGTTGTCGGTAGATTATTATTATCGTATATTATATTTCCTTTAATAAAACATAGCGTTTTATTTTTCGCGTATGCCATAGGCTTCTCAAGAAATGCCTACCTTCTTCATACATTTTCTAATATTATTTATGATGACACCAGTGAATTTGTTTAATTTTTTATGAGTAAGTTTTCTATGACTGCGGGGATTTCACTGCTTAATTTAATCACACAAATAAATACTATTTTTCAATCACCAAATTCATTTTAATAGTTAGATTATCGTAATTATATGATACAAATCAGAGTAAACATGTAATGTTTAATAACCATTTTCTATTAAGTCTCTATACTATAAAAAATTTCTTAATGATATACACATATAATATATTATATACCAATCCGGCTAAAGCTTTGATCGTATATCGTAGATATTTGTTAACAGTTTTTATGTGAGAAATGATTGCTTACCATCTTAAACCACTTAGAATTATGCTTAAGATCCATAAAAAATATTTTCGACATGGAATTCGATGATCTTCAGAAACAGAAATATTTCCACTCAAGCAAGTACGTAATAAATTAGCTGAGTCATTTTATATGAAAGTGTCATTTGAGCTTCACACTGTAATTGTACTGTACTGTAACTGTACTTAAAATGTATGCTAGAAAACTAAATGCTACAAGCTTTACGTAAATTCTAATTAATGTATCTAAGTAATAAAAAAGTGGCGTCAATTTTTAACATTATTTAAAACATTGCGTTCAGTTCCATTAAAATAGAGAATATAATTTACTTTTGTATGGTTACTAATTCAACTGTACTAAAATCGTTATGTAAAGTTATATAATACAAAAAACTACCTCTCTAAATGTGTTTGACTAACTCTATATTTTGTATACTAAGCTATATCTAATTGAATAGATACTAGTGTACTTATTTATCACGGTCCAAAAGTACTTAGCAATATAAAGCTTCGAGTACTACTAAATCGGTTATAAAAAAGCTCTTTTCTGATTCAATTCACGGTCGTAAAAAAATAACACATGACAACATATCACGAAGGTTGTATTAAATCTTATCAGATCCACAGCGTAGTAAGGTTATACTAAGCTTTAATCATTTAACGGTAAAATTAAACTTGACAGTAACACACTGCAAAGTGTATTGATAATTAAAATGCAATACCTCGTAACGCCAAAAGAATTTTCATTCATTGATATTAATAAACTGATATGACTCAAAAAAGCAAGCCAAATACACGTATTCCAAAATACCCATCATCGAATACTGGTGAGATTGGAAGACCACGGCTACGTTGGATTAATGAAGAGGGGACGAGTTGAAGCTGTTTGGTGTGCTGACTGACTGACTGAATACTAGTGGTGAATGAGGCTTGTAGAGAAGAAGAATATTTACGTTTCTTTTCAGTATGCAGTTATAATAATATAGTATTTGGAGAGGTGCGTGCTGGGCATAACGCGAAAAGACAAAAAGAGGAATGAGTGGCTAAGGAAGCAGACAAAGGTTTGCGATGTGATAGAGTTAATTAAAAGCCTCAAATGGAGACGGGCTGGGCACATAGGTAGAAGAAGAGACAATCGTTGGACGAATTTAGTCATCCAGTGGTAACTAAGAGGTACAAAACGTCCGCAAGGTAGACCTAGATGCCACTGGATCGATGAAACGATAAAGTTCTCCGGAAGTACGTGGCAACACAATACACATGACCGAGAGTAGTGGAAGCAGCTTGAAGAAGCTTTCATCCAGCAGTGGATAGATTCAGGCTGATGATGATGACTTTTTTTGGGTTCATTTATAATCAATAAATTAATATATACTATCAAGATATTCATACCAATATAACTCTACGGTCTACAAAACAAGACAGGTGAAGTGATGTATTACGCTATTTATCGTACGGTTTTAACATATTTTATTGCACAATGGATGCAGGTTGTAAAATATTAAATTTTAGATATAATTAATTATTGTTCTTTAAAGTTATTTGTTTGAACTTTTTCTTATCTGACCATTTGTAACAACAATCTTTTTATAGTATAGTAATTCGATTATTTAATGAATTATTTTACACACTTGCGATTGTTGTGAATTGATATCAAAAAATTCAGTAACATTTTTCGCAATATATAATGAAATTCTACAAATCGAATCGCACGTCATGTGATATTTTGCTAACGCAAATATTTGAATAACCTTTTTTCGCTTTCGTACCCCACATTATTGAAGTATGCCTTCTCTATATTCCACCATACATACAACTGACTGTAGTACGACTATTATATAATATGCAACCTTCTTCTTCTGTTTTAACCCTCTATTTTATAACTGATAATAAGGCTTTCCAAATTATTGTTTTCGCTTCTAACTATTACTACTACAACTACTAAGGAGCTTTAGTACGCATACACTGATCATGGATTGAGCATTTTCCCAAAGAGAAACCCCTTCTTGGAAACATGGATATGCATTATAATAATTATACGATATTTCTTTGGATCACGGATAAATCACACGACCAATAATAATTTATCAAAGACAAAAACCAATAATACAATTAATTTTAAGATTTTGTTTTGCCATTTTTATGTTTGCTGTATATTATTCAGAAATGGATCAAATGAAACATTCACCGATGTAATTCATTTAATTATTTAACGTATTTTGTGGTGAAACAAATGTGATCAATACACAAACGTGAATTCATAATATTTTCTGAATATGCTTGTAAATTTATTTGCGCGACCAATTGTCCGACTACGCCAATTATATTAAAATGTGTATAGTTCTTCTTTTGAATCTACACAACTCGAATGTTTATGTCAGTTTGACACCCATCCGGTGAGTTCTTTCATCTGACATTATCCGTTCGCAGTTTAACCAAATGTCATCAGTATGACTAAAACGAAGAAAAATGCATACATGCAGAATGCAGAACTCAAAGGACATTTATTTATTTATTTAGAAAAAAGAGTATTACGGCATTACAGCAATTGACCAATGCGCCATAATACATAATAAATACAAAATTATAAAAAATGTTTTAATTACAAATAACAACAAATATCACAATAAAGTAGAAAAAACAGCATGTGTTTATGTAAATATTAAAGAAACATGATATATACAATTATAAATTTAACGTATTTTACACGTCCACAAACATTATATAGTTAATAAAAAATAAATCGACCTTTATGGTGCCATCAAATAAGTTAATCGCACGATACACAGCATCATAAAACATAACATCTTTTCTGCGACGAGGTATCACGAAGACCGTAGAGTTACGAGTGATTTCGGTGGGAACATAAAAATTAATATTTGCCAGTATATACGGATTGTAAATGAATCCACGAAGAAGTAAAAAGAAATGCTTTAAAAGAGCAATCACTCTTCGGGTGGACAGGGATTGCATTTATAGCATACCCAGAAGAAAACGAGTCGAAAAATTCATTTTATTATCATTATCATAAGGAAAGAACCCGTATGTTCTTAAGTAGAGACATCTAAGAAATCTATTGTGGACTCGATCCAACTTAATTGTGTGGAGGACCTATTAGGACTCAAAATAATGCTAGCATATTCAAGAATACTCAACACAAATGATACGTATAATGTACGTAGCACTCGGATGTTTTTGAATATACATAATATATTTTAGTGACATCTTAGTTTATTGTCATCCATGAAACTCTAAGCAAACATAGTCACGACCATATTATTTGAAATGCATCAATCTTTTTTTTGTCGTATAATATTTTACACCAATACGTTTTTTTACCAGAAGTAGTATTAATTCTGAGATACGATGTATTGTGTGTTGTGTCGGATATACTACAATGGTAAAGATTGCTTGTTTTGATGCCGAATATCGCAATTAACCCATTTCATTCACAGAAGTGGCACGACACGGAAATGCCGCGGCAACGTTGTGGGATGATTTTATTTAGTTGAACGCTTTTCTAAATATCCATAATATATGTATTTTACTGTCGTAAAATTTACATACTACACTAAATTTAATAGTATAATATTAAATTTATAAAATGTGCTTATGTAGTCCATATCACCGTTATCGACAAAACTCGTGTTAATGGTATTAAAACCGAAATAAATATTATTAACAAACATATTTGCAAATCTTTATATTTCTAATATTATACTATGTATTGTAGAATATAATTATGCTAAGTGAATTTTATCTTAATCAATAAATTCTACGTATGTGTCTTATTAAGAATCAATAGATATTTCGGATTTTACTCATTGATGTAGCTAGATTCCTTAAAGGGCCGATTATTTTTAATTAAATTTAAATCAGTGTAAGTATTTATTAAAAATTATACCATTTTTATACGATTATATTATATCATTTTAAAATCCATTTTCCACAAATTAAGGTATGTACATATGTATATATGTATATGTATAAGGTACCAAACATAGTGTCACATTACTTTAATAATTCAATATGATTTCAAAATAACCACAGTTAAAAATCAAATTGCAACATCAATTAATATATTACAATATAAGTTAAGTAAGTATTTTTAAATTTCACACACATACTTTGATCATATTTTTTAAAATTATGTTATGTTTTGCGATAAAAAAAATATTATTTTAATATTACTTATATAACACTAAAGAAAAGAGGAGTCAGAGATGTTTGTAAAGGCATTTATCCAACAGTGAATCAATCTCGCTTTATGATGATTATACTAAATTTATATACCAAGTACGTTTTCATGCATGATAATATCAATATTATAATCTAATAATTATCTCCAATGATAATATAATACGTCACATTTCCAATAAAAATACCGCTTCATACATATCAGTAGCGAAGGGTGGAGGTAGGCTTTTAAGACCCGCCATAAATAGTGCACATTAAATTTTGTTAGTCATACATATTTGTTTTTATTGAACTAATACTACAATAATTTACAGATTGTGTTGGTTAGTTTTTAAAAATCAATGAAACCCTGCCTAAATCAAACCAAAACTTATTTATTTTCATTGGATTAGGAATACATATTACAAATATTGTCGGTTCATTTTTTAAATTCATTAGCACTACCTAAACAAAACTATAATAGATGAAAATATTATTCATTTAATTTTATAATTTTAGATATTTTATAGATAGACAAGTATTTTTTGACTGCTCTAATGGCTTGATTTTCACAGGGTTTAATTAAATTGCAAAAATTAACCAATACCTTCTGTAAATTATTGTAGTCTTATTTCAATGAAAACAAATACGTATGATTTTGGTGTGCACCATAGATGTGGTGTGCACTATTTATGGTAGATCTTAACAGCCTACCTCCACTCTTCCCCACTGATACATACAATATATATAAATAAAACCAATGAGATACTTTTTTATAGAATTAATAAAAAAATATTTGCTAATAATAATTAAGTACTTAAATATTTATATTATTTTTTGAGAACTCATAGCAACAAATTCGTTAATGACAAAACCGTGCGACGTAGACATTACGGAAAATATTATTTTATAATATCAAGAAAAATACAATCTAAAATAAATCATCCCTTTAATGTTTTCAACTGTCAATTCTTGGTAAAAAAAATATAATAATATATATGTGGAAAAAATTATACATATACTTACTTCGTTCGCATAATAATAATGACTTGACAATGTAATTCTAGTCGGAGAAAACCAGTCAAGATCATTATAAAAGCAATTTACCATTTTCATTCCTAAGCGGAGTATATAGGTATAGACATAGTATAGATTATAATATTAACAGACCATTTGTTAAGAAAGATAAATGGGATCTAAGACATTTTGAAAAAAATAACATGCGTTTTGTATCCAGCTGTGGGATTGAACCTGCGACCCACGCCTTCATAGACGGCCGCTTTACCAAATAAGCCAACACGATGCCGTATCTATATAAAATTTATTTTATGTCTTTCTAACTAAACCGTTGAAACCGGTATCTGTACGTATTAAATAATGTCAATTAATTACCAATACATATTTTTTTAATTTACATTTATATATTATTGATAAATTTTCCGTCAAAATAAGTTTTCAAAACCACAGTAAGTATATAAATAATTTCAAAAAATTATTATAATACTGCTTATATAAACAACAAAAAACCTGTGGATATTATCTGTGTTAAAAATAATATAAGACGTTTTAGTGAATATGTTTTAGAATGGATTCTTTTTTTTAATCCAATTATTGCGGACAGAATTGCGTGACGTCACACAAAACACTGATAAAAACAAAGACCTCTTTTCCAACGATAAACACTATGACTCACCTTTTTGACAGCCGAATTGGGCCAATGCTCGCTTCAGTAGTGGTGTATTTACCAAGAGATTCACGATAACACGCGACAGGCTGTCAAATATTTACATACTATCACCAAATTGTCATAATATGGTCGATAAAACACTCTACAGAATCTATTACAAAACGCTCGAAAAATGTACGCCGTATATTTTTTGAAAATAGAACTACCCAATACACTTTTTGAGGGAAAATTTCGCGTGGCGGTTCAGGGGCCGAGCATGCAACCCGCAGAGCAGCCGCGAGTCGACTGAAGGGATACCTATGACATCATAGGGGTTGTGGATGACATCATAATGGACCAATCAGAGAACCGGATCGGGGCGCATGCGCCGGATCCGGTCGCCGCAGCCTAGGGGGCGCCTCTTTACTGAGACGAGAAAATTCACGGCGGCCTATAGAGGGTTTTCTTCTACAGTGAAAATATATATTCATTAAAACTATTTTTAATCAACGTCTTAAGTCATTTTCTGCCAATATCCATTAATTAAATTTTAATTAATAAGACAATATTATGAACTTCTTAGGTAATGTGTTATGAGGTGTAATGTACATTTACTAAAACTTAAAAAAGATAGAGTATATTAGTAAGACATATGTATTTCGTTATATTTGCTAATAATACCCATTATATCCAACTATTTTCATATAATAATTGTACCAGATCAACGTATGACTTATTTTAGATGCTAGCGGATATATAGAAACGAACATTCGTACACCCGCATTTAGACCAAGCGAGCGAATGTTTGTTTTTCCCCCACTCCATCGAAAGTCTTATGCTCGCTCAACAAAAAGCGAGAACGAATTATTTATAAACGTATGTATACACATAAAGAGACAACTGTAATTGAAGTGTATCAAATATTTATACATAAAAATATATTAATATATTATATATATTATTATATATTATATATATATATATTATTATATATTATATATATATAATATATTAATATATTATATATATATTTAATGTAATTATAGATTTTTTTACATACATTAAAATATAAAATAAAATAAACAGAAATTTACATTTTTTAACGGGCATTAAAAAATAAATTCACAGAATGAATATTTTAACAAAAACAATTAAGAATTATTTTACACTATGTATTTTCTTTATTTTAAAAATAAATTGAAATAACTCTGCATATTTTAGGTTGTCTTTTGTGTCAATAATTAAAATTTATTATAATCATGTACCCATTTAAAACTCAACACAAGATATACCTGTATATATTTAACAAAATTAAATAAAAACAATATTATATTTTATCTAAGTTTATTTAAAGTAATATATTAAATAAATACAATATAAATTTTCTCATCCCTTAGTATCGAGGTGGCCGCGCGCAAAAGCGGGTGAATACGATGCCATTGATTTTCGCCGGCCGAGCGAGATAGAGCCATATCAAAATGAACTCGTCAGAGAGAGACACCACTATATACAGTGTATGTTTGGGATGCTGTATGATTCGCTCTAACAATACTGATACAACTGAAAAGTATGCGCACATAAAGTAGTATTGTTTCATTCTGTAGCAGTACAATTTTCTCGGTGGGAGTTTGTGTAGCTTTTGCCTGCGGGAGCTTTAAGATATGTTTGCTATTAGCTTTGCGAATACTTAATATTATAATTAGGTTCAATATATATGCTTTGAATTTATAGTTTTTATTGATTACATTATTATGTGAATTTTATATTATAATAATAAAAAACATACATTATAACATTTATGTTAATGTATCAAAACGTCATGTACATTATTAGATTTTTTTTTCGACTTTGTTCGAAATGATGATAAGATCATAATGGGCCTCCACAGGGTGGAGGTTTGTATTAATAGATTTTGTTTTGAGAAACGGATGTCAGCCACTTGCTCAACCTATAAGGTCCATACCCTGACACACAAATTGAAAAACAATAAGTGTACTTGCCAAACCCAGGATTCGAACCTGGGACCCACGGCTTTATAGTCCAACACTTAAGCCGCGCGGCCACCGTGAACGTAAGATTACTTGATAACTAAATTTAATGATAATAATTATTATATATAATATAGGACATCATACTATATGTAAATTTGTCCTAACACCTACCTACAAAAAAACAAAGCTAAAACAATACAAATATTTTTTTAAACGCAACAATTGTAAAACAGATACTTAGTTTTTTTTGCAAAGTGTTTCTCGTCATTTCAATTATTCTAGTCTGGGCTCCAGTATTCTTATAAATGGTAACTGAGATTTTTTTAATTAAGATTTTGATTAAGAAAATAAAACATTGTGGACATAACAAATCAAAATTCAGGACGTTCACAACATGAGATTTACATTATAACAAATATTACTCTCACAAAAGAGAAGAAGAATAATAATAATAATAATAATAAAACATTAACAATTTTATATAATAAAATAAAGTTTCAAAAACAAACTGCGAAGTAGGTACATCATTGAAATTGTCTTTATTGAGCGCATTTACTAATCTTGCATCTTCGCTAATGGTGTTTGATAAGCTTGGCTCGAAGAAACAGTTCTGACCCAGAATAGGTCATGGCTGCGACCACGTAGGTAATGGACAGGCGCATATAAATTTTAATTCTTTAAGACGCCACTATTAGAAACCATCCCTCGTGATAGTAGGCAAAAATGTTTCAAGAGCAGAAGTGACCTACGAGATTCAAGAGAGTGAAAAGTGAGCATGCCCTGTTGAAAGGCAGTCGTAAAGTAATCGTTTGACGAATTGTTAAAAGGAAAATAGTTATATGTATATATGTATATTTTACATGGTCCACCCTCTTTCAAACATACATTGAAAAAACAACATGAATTTTTGCCAGTCGCTAGATTGAATACTCGATCCACGTTAAATCAATCGACCGCTCTACCAACTAGGCCACCATGAACGAGAATAATATAGTGAGTACAAATGACAAAAAAAAACGGAAATAAAACAACAAAAATTATTTTTTTACAATGAATAATATTTTATTATATTTTTTTATACCCAACGATTTCAAAAGCTGTTTACCAAAACGACAAATTAATCCGATAGCCTTTGGGTTGTAATTAAACTGAATGAGAAAATTTAATGACTCTCCATTAACAAATGAATTTATTTCAACTCCGTAAAAGGGCACATTAATTATAATCACAGTTTTTTTTATTAATTGTATTCTCTCTACAGATGAAATAATTGAAACATTTTTTTTTACTTTTATTAAAAAATATTTTTTACAATTTAATCTACACTATGGTTAATTGAAAAATGAATCTAGCGGCAAGCAGAGTGCGTCGTGTTGAAAATAGGATTGCTAAAAATAAATTTCATACGTAGGTAAATTTAGAATTTCAATTTAAGAATATGTAAGTACTTTGGGGTAGACACTTTAATATTAAATGCTTACGGCACGTAAGATATCTTATTAAGCAATCTAAAAATACAACCTCTAACGACTGTTTACTTTTCGTTATATTTTTAGGTAGATAATAATTATAATTTTACATAGCTCTTAAAACTGAGTTTCATTCGAAGCATTTTAATGTTATAAATAATTTGAAATACGTCAGACAAATAAACCAGAATTAAATGAATTCGGGTTTAAGTCACGTTCCATGTCAATATTTTTTCTGTAGCGAATGTTACATTTTTAAATGTTCTGACTTATTCATTGAGTAAAAAAATAGCTTGACAGTTTATGTTGTTCATTTATTTTTTGTTACAACAAGTTCAAGCTTATTTGAAGGAGAGCGAAGAGGTTGTACATCACGGTTTCCGAAGTGCAGCAAATAATGTCAGAGAATTTTCAAGGTGTTAGAACTTCCCCAGTTAGTTGAGAGGGAGAACAAACAACTAATAACAAGACTAAGTTTATCAGTAAAACAATAAATACATAAGTTTAAAAAAATAATTTACGAATAGTTTTTAGATAAGCACATACATATTTATTATGGTTTTGAAACAAAGTTTTTTGTTAAGTCTCCTTTTGCTGAGTTATTTATACTTAATACTACTTATAGTCGACTGTTCCAAAGATGTGTTCATAGACTAAAACAACTGTAAACTTAAGTAAATTAGGTACTGTAAAATAAAACTAAATGTTTCAAAACCATTATAATGAAAGTCTACCACGTAAGCCCCAGTTCAGTTAATACCTTCTTATGACTTTGTTTGATAAGAAATTAAGTGTTTAAAATAAATATTATGTAATGTGTATAATTTATTTCTATTATTTTTATAGCAACGTATCAAGTTAGAATGATTTTCCTTACTGTATTCCTTAAATTTCAATCACTAAAAATAATAATACACATACCTAAATTTTAAGAAGTTATCTTACCATATGAATAATACAAAAAATACTTTAGATGATGTTGAGATGGATACTGCAATAATTAATTAATCTTGAAGTTGATTTACTAAACTTGATTGTATGTAATCTTCAACTCCCATTAAATACATATTTATTGATTACAGTTGAGTTTTCTTTATATTTACCGCAAAGAATTTTCAAACAACGGTAATATTAAATTTAAAAAAAAAACTTTCATGACTAATCGTGAGTCAATTTTCTCCAGCCCAGTCGATTCAATATCACCTCTTTTCAATTCTTCTGGTGAAACATCTCCAAATCATTCATTGACGTATTATCCCAAGAAATGTTTCCACTTCTTTATCTCCAGTAAGCTCTCTCCATCACCTCTTAGCCTCAGGGATGTTTTATGTCTTTCTTCAAAATCCCGAATATCCTTTTCTCTTCTGGTCAATTAAAAACAAACCTACATAATATGACGTCGGTTAGTAATGAAAGTAATTAATACCTACTTTGATTTAAAATACAAAAGCCAATCGCCAATCGTAACCCAATTTGGAAAGCGTTTCAAAGAGTATTGTAGAACCATTAGTTAAAATTTGTTGCAATTAGATAGGATATCTATAGTATTGTGGTCGATTTGCGTGGGCGCGAATCCCGAGAGACGCAGCTTCTATTCCTGCTGGGTGTCGTATTTTTTCAAAAAACGATTTTTTTCTATTTGTTAAGTTGTTAAGTAAAGTGTCTATGGAACTGTAGTAGGACTTGTTTTCTCTAGATAAATTCTTCTTTATTTATGCTGTTTTGGTGAGTAATTCATGATTCAAATCTACTGTGGCACATATCAGCCAACTCAGTCATGGCCGTGCCAGTCTTCTCTTATTCCCGTGGGATGCATACGTAGCCAGCCTGTCTGGTAGCTCTTCGGACATTCTATATTATTTGTTGCCAATTCACCACAGTTATAAGTCACTTGATCATTTCATCCCGTAAAGTAAATATAGCTCTTCATTATCTCGTTTTGTTGTATTGTCTTTACTATAAATCGAAATACCGAAGCTTTCAATATTTTAACTGAATAGTCCATTTGATTTTGCTATGCCGTAATTAAAAGTCCAATTTCATTCACTCGTTAACGGTAGTGCGTGTTTTAATACATTTTCTAATGACGAGGGCTTAAAACACAGTAGCGCCTCGAAATCGTGAACTAATATAATCAATATTAAATACCCATTAGTTAAAAGTTATTGATATTTTTATTATTAAATGTACAAAACTTTGTACATGTTTTTTGAATTACCTAGCTCTACAATGCGATGCGGATCTTGGCCGAATTTTATTTTTACAAGAAATGGCAACTTGCTTGACTTACTAGGTCTTTTCTCTGGGTCTAAACCCGGGATTCAAACTCGAGACCCATAACTTCATAAGTCGACACGTGACCGCTCCGGTATCGTAAATATTTATATTAATACTTACATAATTTAATAAAAAATGATTAATTTATCAATTGACGAAGTTGCAGCCTAAAAACCGGAATTAGACAGGATTTTGTTTTAGTATTAAATCGACTATCTCTAACGACCGTATCACTGATAATGATATTTAATATATAAATATAAAGTGTAGTAACATCTATCAACATAAATTATAAATAATGACCCTCGAACATCATATTAATCAGTTGATATGAAACCTTCCTATCAAGCAGTTCTAAAGTAACCTTTCAATTATCTAGCCACTCCTCGCGTATTATATTCGTCCCAATATAACATAAAACTATTACTATATACATAATATATACTAGATTCATATAGCTAACTAGCGATGCTTTTTAGTGGGCTATAATTTAGAATAATTGTGGATGTGGATGCTGGGGGAGGGCGGTATGAACGGGAGTCGATCTAAGCACTAACCTTAATGTTGTCTGACCGTCTGCTGGAGTAGCCATGCACACACGCACTAGTATGCAAATGGTTATGTTTATTACTCGCACGGTACACTGGAGTTTTGGGGTTGATGTTGACACTCGAAAGGATACTTGTTTGATTAGTCACCCTGTAAGCGTTGAATAACTGTCTTTGTATCAATTACAGGTGACTAATAACTTGTTAAATATTTAAGCGCCTGGATAACAACAATAAATGAGGATATTAGGTATGAGATATTTTTGCGAGCGGATTGGATTGGGATCATAATCAAACCCAACCAGTAACTAATTTAATATAATCTAAATATATACATCCTCAAAATGTAATACAGTGTTCATGCAATAAAACAACCATAAAAAAATCTGTCTATTAATCAATTTATCAAAACTTAAACGTAGTAGTTGAACAATTATAAATGGCAACACCTTAAATTCATTAACAACTACAAAGGTAAATTACTAATTATTTCTTTAATTACCCTTTGTTATTTCTATATTATGTACCTAACATAAATTTCCGTACTTAACCTTGAAAAACCTCACTATGAGAGTAAACACGAGTCGTATAACCGTATAAATTTTTATGAAATAAATTTTAAGTTACCATAACTTAATTGAATATTTAACTTCTTAATTAATATATATAAACAGTTATAAGATTATTAATATTATGCTATGTAGATAGGTACCAGTAGAATCAAGTTTCGTCGTACTGAAAACTAAGTTTATTTCAGCACCACTTAAACAGTTGCGTCAGACTTGTTGAGTATATTAACACACAAGTTTAAAATTGGCACTCGCGAAACTCGGAATAATTGATTCACGAGTCGTTACTGGCAGTCGCTCCAGACAACAGACCGTACAAAGTACTAGCGATATTAACTCTACAACTCTACTTAGTAGATAGCTACTCAAAGCTTTTCAAATGAACATAAGCTTGCTTTCTCTCAAATGTCTACTTTATGTACGCCTGATACATATTGTATCAAACTATTGAATAATAAATTTACGTATTTTGAGCTTTCATTGATTTTAAATTTATAGTTACCAAATACACCGTATCTTTACGGTGACTGTAATTTTAAGATGCTGGTTGGTGGATTACGGTTCTAGGGGGGGGGGGGTTAACAGGATTCCAGGTACTGACCTTTTATGTTGAGAGGGCTGGCACGCTGGAGTGGATTTGGTGTTCACGCACTCACGCACTGGTAAACGGACTGTTCGGAATTTCACTCTCACGATTTTGGGATGAATTATGATGTCAAGTTCAGGATGGATAATAGACACGACGTTCGCTCAACTCGTA
Source organism: Rhyacophila brunnea (assembly GCF_057557595.1). Lineage (NCBI taxonomy): Eukaryota > Metazoa > Arthropoda > Insecta > Trichoptera > Rhyacophilidae > Rhyacophila > Rhyacophila brunnea. The sequence continues at coordinate 36,881,418 of NW_028232848.1, read as the reverse complement.
TCAGATTTAACGCAACAAAGGTCAAACATACGCGTTTTGAGTCACTCTGTAATAACGCGGCCCCGTTCGTATCGTGTCAGATAGAGGGCGATAGCTTTAACTAGCCTAGATGCGGCAGCTGTCTTGAAGTAACTAAACTTAACTTTTATCATGGTCGATCATAACCCGTGACTGCTGGTCGCCTGGTTATGTGACAATAATAAGGAATTTGGAGGTAGGTGGGAAGAAAGGAATGAAAGTCATCTAATTGGCCCAATCAGTAACTATAACTAATACCAATAATATTATGTTTATTGATACCACACTCATAATTAAGATTTCCTTCGCTTCTTATAAAAAAAATATTTTTCATTAAAAAAATTTGAATGGTTTACAATGTACAACGTAAACGGTAGGATCAATTTAGATCATACAAAGTTTTGAGAATAAAATGGCCGCCGGAGCACAGTTATCGATACCTCTTATATTATACCTGTTTCGCCAACGTTTAATGTCCGACCGGGTAATATCTGATATTTACCATTAGGTGACTCTTTTATCTTATTTAGAATAACGAGCTCATCCATCTAACCATTTTCTAGCCATTACAAATGGCAAATTGATACAAGGCGCTTACAATGTAGGGCTTCGTCATGCGTACTTCCCGGGTCTTTTCGGATGTTACGGTATTTAAACTTTTATTTAATTATTTAGTTCGAAGCAGACTTGAGAGTGGGTCTATTGTTTGGGCACCGCATCAGTTGAAGCACGGCCTTATGGTGGAGAGTTCAAAAGAAATTTTTGAGACTCTTTTACTTGAGGTTGTATGGATACTATCCGTGGCTTTATCCAACTGACTTTCTCTTAGGCATGCTAACATACTGCAGTCTGCAATTTAGAACAAATCTTTATTTAGCTACGTATTTTTTTCGACTTATACGAAGTATAAATGAGAACTCTGCCATTCTGGGCAGTGTTGACCTGTGTGTCCCTCATAACTATCTTAGAAATAGAGACCATCAGTTGTTTATTCTCCCAAGGTGCAGAACCAACTTGCCACTGGTAATGCCAATTGGGAGAGCGATAACTATGTTCAACGAAATTGCTTCGGGTGTTGGCATATTCAACCTACGTGAGGATGAGTATCGGTGGACGTTGTTTTATAAATTCTTAAAATAGGGTCTGCTTAACTCATCCAGTGTACTTCCTTATACCTATCTAATTTATATTTTTTGTATTTACACATTTCTACTGTTTAATAACATACTATCTATCTCTTTTTTTATGTAATACTGTTTTATATTTCTTTGTTTCTAAATGTCATGTTGTGAACATCTTAAACTTATAATTTGTAATGTCCACAGTATGTTAAAAAATAAATAAATTGAAATTGAACTAATTTGTATTTTTTCGGCGCCGCGAAACAAAGTTTGAAAATTACTGATTTAAACTATATATATAATATGATTTGATTTAACATACAACCTAGTTATATTTAGAATTTTTCGTACACACGTCTGTCAAAAAGGATTTTTTAACAATAACTCTCACTGGAATCAGAGAGAGAAAATCTTACGTTGCCCTACTTTTCAAAGATATCTTCCGCAATATTTCTCGTTTGCGGCTATATTTACATACGCAGTTGACTTTATATTGCTTTGAAAATTTCCATTTCGAAAAAAATCACAATCTCTCGCCCGGGGGATAGATATTCCATCGAGAGAACTGAAAATTTTACGTCCCAATTCCATACAAACACTCAACACAGTCCTATAAAATTTTACGCCTCATAACAGAGTACACCTGTTCTGGGAAATGTAATGCTAACTAGATTTTAAATAACTAAGGGTGCCATAAACACTGGAAAGTTCATCGGGCCACGTACAGGCCGACGGTCGCGTGTCCATTTTAAATATTTAGACACTTGTAGTTTGTACATTCAACTTTTGGAAGAGTAGATGGAATCAGCGTTTACTAAATTATGTAAATACGATTAAAATCTAATCGTAGACAATAGAGAAAAATATAAATTAATTATTTTTTATGCGCTCTACGTGGAACCGCCTCACGAAGAGGTTTAAGCGCGAATCAAATTGAGGTGCATGTCGACTACTGTCACGCTGTCGCGGCGATAAATTTCGTCTATGGTTTCGTCATTTTGCAGAATATTTTGAACGATCACCATCAATGTAAATTCACTGAAGAATGCCACCGATGAAGAGTGCCAACTATAATGTATTAATAATTTGAATTATTATTAATTATTCATGCTAATTTCAATTAATTTTAACAGTTTCTATCAGTAGCTATCTAGGGTAGGTTTGTATCGAAGTATTACCAGTTATTGTAACAATTACAATATATTAGCCGTCTAAACAGTCAAAACTGTCTATCTCACTTTAAAATTTAACGCAGCCAAAAGAGGCGCTGTTAAAACATAGCACTTATTGTTGTAACAATTACAATTATCTTATTATAGTATTTACAATAAGTGCTAATACTTCGATACAAACCTACTCTAGATAGCTGCCGTAGCGGCCGAAAGCAGTCTTGTGTATAGAATAACCAACTCTAGATGCACACTAAATATTTATTAGGCTTGCGAACTTTGCGTCCTACTGTATCTGCAACGGTCAACGGTCGGATTTTTTTATTCGTGCAATATTACGGCTATTTTTTATGTTCATTGTGATTATTTACTCGAGTTTGGTTTTTTACAAATTTTATTGGATGTTTCAACTAAATAATAATGCCGAAGTATAATTATTTTACTGCCTGCTTATCAACTCTTTATCTATATATTTGATAATTCGACTGTGGAAAGGAAAAAGGCCGTAATTCACATAAATCAAATTTGAGGCACAAGAACGTTTTTGTTATAGTTTTCGGTCAAAGTTAAAATACAAAACAGACATAGCCTTTAAGTGCATGATAATTAATAATTTGGTTATTATATCCCTAATCTGATATTAATTATTGATTAAATTAAAAAAAAAAAAAAAAGCAACAACAAAGATGATGGTTAAGTCGTTTTTTCCACGTCACCTCCATTTTTTTTTTAATTGATAGCTAAATTTAGATAATAAATAGGCATTTGCAGCTTACATCTTTTGAACACAACGTGTATTTAGTCGTGTACAATGTTATTATGCAATATAATATGCTTTGTCTTGCGTACTTCCCGGGTCTTTTCGGATGTTACGGTACTAAAAGTTCTCTATAACTCCTTGGTTAGAAGCAGACTTGAGAGCGGGTCTATCGTTTGGGTCCCGCATCGGTTGAAGTACGGCCTTATGGTGGAGAAAGTCCAAAAGAAATTTTTGAGATCCATATACTTTCAGCTGTATGGATATTATCCTTGGCTCTATCCGACTGACTTTCTCTTAGGTATGCTTACATACTGTAGCTTAAAATTTAGAAGGGATATTAGCTACTTAAATCTGAACTCTGCCATTCTAGGTGGTGTTGGCCTCTGTGTCTCTGATAATTATCTTAGGAATCGAGGGCATCCGTTGTTTGTTCTCCCAAGGAGCAGAACTAACCTGCCATTAGTGATGCTAATTGGGAGAGCAATAACCATGTTTAATAAAATCGCTTCGGATATTGATATATTCCACTTATGTGAGGGTGAATTTAGGTGGACGTTGTTTTATAAGTTTTGCTTCCATCTACTTTTACTTTGACTTTTATTTTTGTTATTTTATTTTATTTCTTATTTTATTACTTATTGTATTAACTCACATTTCTCTGTATTGTTATTTAAATGTTTAACACTTATTTTATGTCATGTCGTGAACGCTTTGAATTTATAATTTGTTATGTTCGTTATATGTAAAATAAATTAATTTTATTTGAATTTGAATTAATTTAAAACCCATATTGAAAAAACTGCGGGTTACGTCTTTTTTCCCTTCTATCGTCAATATGACTATTCATCACGTCAAAATTATACAATTCCTTAGATTTTCTGAGCTATACTATCAGACTATAATAAAAACCGTCTGGAAACGCCTTCAAGTGTAGTTTTAACAAAAAATTCTTATGACTCTATAGTGATTTAATCCCTTTGTCAAATACACAGGTATTTGGTTAGACGAGAAACACTACTATTTTACAACCGCCTCTCGTCCTATTTAAACCATAGGCGGCGCAGAGTATGAGAAAGGGCGGATGTTGACTATAGGGCGGGTAATTAGACGCTGCGGTACAAGGGAATCATGAAAGTTTAAACTCAGCGGTCTAAAGGGCGGAATTTCAAACGTGACGTGTCCATCAGTATGTACTTTACCTATATCTATTTAAATAGTTTTCTACCCGTTACAGATTTCTGTACGCCTGATACATACTTTAACGTTTTTAATCAGTATTCTTTTTTGCCAATTGAAAATTCATGGACATAATATCATTTTGACAAGTACACGCACGGCAGATAAGGATCCGGACCGCCCCTAATATTCAGAATTCAAACTCTCAATTTTACACACAATAACTATCATAAAAATATAAGTATCAAGCAAAGAGGTTGAAAAACTCTTCTTCTACCAGATTAAGTCTTATGTGGTCTCTTTATCAAATGTTTATACTTACTCCATCTGTATAAAAGAAAGTTTTATTCAATATTTTTTATTCAAAAACGAAACCAATGTATTTAGTTTTAGTAGATAGATTGCTAGGGCAATGAATGAAATGACATGTTTGATATAAACCGACCGACTTTACCTATTATAATATGGTTGGGCCAATTATGGTCGCTTTTTCCCACCTACCTAAAATCCCAAATTATTGTTACAAGACCAGGCGACCACCAGTCACGGGTCATCAGTCGATCGTGATTAAGTTATATTCAGTTACTTCAAGACAGCAGACGTACCAACGCATCTATTTTATACGCAAGACTACTTTCGACCCACTACGGCAGCTATCTAGGATAATAAAGTATCGAAATATTAACACTTATTGTACCAATTATACAGGTACATCTAAATAGTCAAAACTGACTATCTCGATCTGAAATTTATCATAGCCAAGAGAGGCGCTGTAAAAACATAGCACTTATCGTAACAATTACAACTAACGTATTGTAATTGTTACAATAAGTGCTAATATTTTGATACTTTCCTACCCTATATAGCTGTTGTAGCAGCCGAAAGCAGTCTTGTGTATAGAATAGATGCGTAAAGCTTGTTAAAGCTAAAATTCTATTGCGCCGTTATCTAATACGATACGACCAAAGCCGTCTTAACCACAGAGTGACTCATCCAAAACGCATCTGTTGCGCCAAATCTGATATAGTTTGAATGAACGTCGCGTCTATAATCCATCCTAAACTTTTCATCATCATTTATCCTAAAACCCTAGTGAAACCGTGAGAGTGACATTCCGAACCGTCCGTTTATCAGTGCGTGAGTGCGTGAACACCGAACCAGCTCCAGCGCACCACCCCTGTTAACATAAAAGGTCAGTGCCTAACATCCTGTTTAAACCCCCCCCTAGATCTGTAATCCAAAATCATCATCTAATTACAGTCCACTGCAAAAAGCGCAACCATATTACTTTATATTCCTGATTGGTTCCATAAATTTAAAAATAGTATTTGGTACAATACAATGCTAGTCTTGTCAATGTCGCGTAACCTGTAGCTAAATATTTTGTAAATTTATTTAAAATAATCACAAGATAAAAAGAACTTTATATATACAACGTTTTAAAATTTTCTATTGAATCATATAAACTTGACTTGACTAGCTTAGACGATCGAAAAAAATTGTACTTGATAGAAATAATACTTAAATGTCATTGATTTCCATAGTAACGCACGTATATATTAAGAATTTAATTGCCCCAGACCCCTAGCAACCAATAATAGTGGATTGAATGACGGATTTCTTCCGAAATAACTTTCCATACAAAACAGAATTAACTGAAAATGAATTCAATTCTACTTAAAGATGGCTAAAAGTATTAAAATAATGCATTGGCATCGTGTTCTGATATATTCTAAAAGTTTCAAATGTCTAGATAGTCGGGAAATTAGTTAAAAATCGATTGCAAGATTTGTACTGGATAAACAATCACCGGACAAACAAGAATACGAGTAAGAAAAACGTTGTAAAATAATAACTTTTTTGAACATATATAATTTAGAAAAACACTTTCAGAGAGCATACATTATAACCAATAGAAAAAATCTTTTTTTGAAAAAAGTAAGCCAACCCGACGGGGATTCGAACTCCGTATCTCCCAGGTATACGCCCTGATCCGCTGCATTAAAGATTTTTTCTATTGGTTATAATGTATGCTCTCAGAAAGTGTTTTTCTAAATTATATATGTTCAATAATCAGAATGATATATTCTTAAATCTTGTGAATTATTCATTGAATAAAAGAAATAGTTAATTATAAATAACTTTTTTACTTAGGTGCTTGTAATAACTAAATATATTACTATTTTAAAAATTGAACAAATTGGACGTTTCAAATTATTAATTTTAATTAAATTTAAAAGATTTATAAAACGTGGTAATAATGGACACAGAAAATAAATCGACTGCAACGGAATAATAAATTCGTAGAATTTTTATTTCATCAGAGGATTCCGAGTTGATTACTTCCTGTTAATGAATTCCAGGATTATCAGGCTGGCATGAGATACAATGGGTAAAAATGTGACCCTAACAATATGCGGATTAGGTGAAAACAATGGACGCGAAGGGCTCAGACAGTCTGTTTGGCAACAAAGCGATTCATGTTATCAAATCAACCAGGCTTATTTCATTCGGCATCATTATTATGATGTGTTTCATCAATATTCGCACGCTGTCGTCATGCAAATGCAAACTCATTCGCTAATGGGGTAACTCGATACCCATATACGTTCCTGTACGCCTAATACTTTTTACCTACAATAATATACTAGGAGATTATTAAATTTCATCATCCACTATGACTAATGAATGCAGCATTTTTAGTAGGCATCTACAAAGTGTGTAATGCAAAAACGTTGTTGAAAACCGTCTCTACTAGTCAATTAAAAATAACTTAAAATATTCGCATATAATTGATATCTACCTTAACTTAATATACTAAAACCGACAGCCAACATTATAACGCATTTGGATAAGCAGTCCATGTAACAACTACCTATTAAAATCGTCGTAATTCAATAATATGCCCGTAGCTTAATTGGAAAAGTATACTGGCACGAATCCAGCAGATACAGGTTCAAGTCCCGTCGGGTGTCGTATTTTTTCCACAAAATGATATTTTTTAGTATGGATATGCGTGATATGTTATCAAATTATGTATATTCAGTAAATGGAATGTTACATTCTCAAATCTTGTGTCTTATTCGTTGAATAAAAGCAATAGTTTATTATTTTAGTTTAGTTCTTACTCCTGTTTTAATATTTTGCTGGCATAAAGCTGACTTATGTATGTCAATACTTACTACTATGCATAGGGCTCTAAGATTCGTTTAATTAATTATACTCATGATACAAATAACATAGCAAGTAATAATGTGGAAAATACTTTATAATTTGAAGTAATACTAATTGAGTGTTCAGCTTTAACAACGTAATTGCCCTAATATGTATCGTAACTTTGTATGAAGTTATAATCATTTAACGACATGCACAAAACTGCCGTGCGGCACTGAACCTGAATTGAAAAACTGTAAAGCCGTTGAATAAAACCTTATTCATATAAGTAAACTAGCCTTTAACTGCATGATGTTTTGTGTTTGATTTTTTTTATAAATCTAATTAACTTTCTATAAAATCAAAATTTGCAGATCTGCAACACCATAATAATATATTATAATATAGATGGACCACATAAAAAAATTTATTCCTTTAATTTATTGAATTACCACATGATGAGATTATAATAACTAGTATGAAATTAGACAATGATTAGGTATAAAAAATAACTTAAAAAATAAGTTGATGGCAAATGAACAAAATAAATGAAAATAGCGTTAATGCGAGTGACGCATTACGCACTGAAAATAAATAGTTTAATAATAATTGCTTTTTTTTAATTTAAAACCGAATATTATACACAATAATTTAGAATATACAATTATTTTTTATTACAAATACATAATTTTGAAAAGATTCCAACCATAAATACCATTTAGAAAAAACTAAATATCCATTCTGCGAATAATTCATAAGAATGAAATACTTGAGGTATTTTAAATTTCGTCAATATATTGCTACCGTCTTTATAATTTAAAACAAGGTAATAACATTACTAGCGTTGATTCCTACACGAACGTTTTACCGGTCACGGAGGGAGGTGTTAGGAAAATGGATGGCGGTTAGGACGCCTCGGGAGGCACCGTTATTGTTTGCGGAAAAGCAACGAACTAAACTACATAAGGCGATAGTTTCTCCACTTCGGTAGTATACATTGCGCACATACGTGATAATGATTGTGTCCTGAGATTTAAAAATAAATGTTTCATACTGAAAAGTGTATCGCAACGTTTGACGGCCACGTTAGTGGTCGGTAACCTGCTCATGTAGAATGGCCTTAAAATTACAAGCACGCCATATACGAATGCACAATTCATTTTATTAAATTATTGTGAATTTCTAAAATGCAGAATCTTTTGAATTATGTTTGCCAAAAATCGCTTTATCTATGCTATGAATGCGTAACTCTGTCCAATTATGGTAAAGATTATAAAAAAAATATATAATACAATACATATTATACACAAATTATCAAAATTAATAATTATAAACACAAATGCATACAAAGAAAACACATAAATATATTATTAATACATTAATTGTATGCCCATTTGTAGGGTTGCCAGTAGTAAATTAAAATAATCAATTAATTAAAGCGAAGTCAGTGATTTTAATAAAAATAATACAATAGTCTATAAATTAATTATTTCATTACCACTATAATTCTCTTGCGTGACCTTCAATACAATTTCCAGTACCTTATGTATACCTTTAGTAGACATTGAAGGACGCGCATTGATAAAGCTTAATCAACGAACCATAGCATATGATTAATAATATTTTATTAAAATATTTTAATATACAATCTTTAAATGCCTACTAAGAGGAAAAATTACATTTTTTTTATTAAACAGCAATAAATGTAATACGTTATAATTAGGTTTTTTTTATTTTTAAAAATGTACCTAGATGAAAATGGGTAAGAATTGTATAACTTAATGAAGAAATAATCGCTGGACAAATTACATAATCCAGTAGTATCCAATGGGTGTTAAGAGATCTACAGAGATACAAAATTATGTTTTATTGATAAGATAACCAAGCTTAGCAGAATTAAGTAGAGATAAAAGAAAGTGAGATAGAGATTGATACAGCATAGAAATACCTTCATCGAGAAGACAAATATCATTATAGTTGTACTGTAGGTATACGTAAGCCTAAATATACGAAAAGACGAATGACGGATCAATAAAAACTGTCAATATATATTATATATATAATAATAATATGATTCATACAAATTTCCGATAATTTTGAATTTTAATTTTAATAGTCTATAATACTAATACGCAAAAGGTGAGGTCACATTAGATTTATCTGATTTTCAAAAATCCTGGGTGCCTATGTGATTGTTTCACTTCTACTACTGCAATACTCTATTTCACTACACTACTATCACTGTTGTGTTAAAAGATAAATATTCTTTAATTTAAATTGAATTTAAATTCAAATTCTAAACAATCTAACAACGTAAATAATTACAACTATTTCTTTTACATGTTTGATTTAGCAACCTTGAAACAGTAACGTCCCGTGGGGGTAGGCAGATTGAGCATCGCTTGGGGACAGCAGTTACTCGAAGGGCGAAACATATATCGATATAACTACCTAAACTGAGTACCTAATAACGAAAATATCTTTCCTTTAAAAAAAATCAGCTCACTGATTGGAAACAAAATGCATCAATTAACATAAACGGTTTATCATGACTGTAATTTTTTGTCAGGTTCGCGATGTCTAGTTTACTTTCATTGCCTTTCGATGTCATTGGTGACCAGAAATGACACGAGCACGCATAATAAAAATATAACAAATTGGGCGGCATTTTGACTAGAGACGTCACTGCCTCGAAATTATAATAATTAATATATTTAAACAAATTTATCAGAATAGTATATTTTTTACTAAACTTTATTAGCGGTGTGCAGATCTCCGGTCAACTATCATAAATCAATCTATAAACTGTGCCATAATAAATAGTCCAGTATTTATCGTCTACAAGAGACGCCGTGAGATAAAAGGCTATTCCGTTGTAATTTTCGCGCTTTGCTAGACGGAACAATTATTTGACTAATGAATGACCTAAGGCGTATAATTTTCTCTCTTCCTATTAAGGTCTGATCTACTGTAACATAACACAGTGGTGTTTCTATCCGAACAATACACACTTATGTTAACATAAATATTAAAAAAAAAAAAAACATTTTATTTGAGATAAAATTTGTTTAAATATTTTGTACGGAAAGAGCCCAATACCTTATAGTTCAATATTATTCTAATCCGCATAGTACTTATATTGAATTTAAAATATTATAGCTCATGACCCCCACGTATCCTGAAGTTGGCCCCCATAGCTATCGTTAAGGACAGTGCGATGTTATACAATTTAGTGGTCGCTAAATGGTATCCCAGCGTTCCACAAAGTAAAATTAAGGACATTCTATGTATTTTTAGCGATTTTATGTATTTATATATAAATATGTACACTTAAATTATTACGTTGTCGACTCTCGGCATTCAATTATGAAGCACTGTTCACGACCTCCTTTTATCGTAGTAAAGTAACATGCGACCTTTCAATATATGACAAAAAATAAACATTTTTTATTAGTCGGGAAGCACACCAAAAATAATAATTAAAATAAATTTCTACATATGAATTATCATTTAATTATATCAATCATCACATGACATCGCATTGCATATTTATAAATGTTAATAATTTCAAGTAAAGTAGCAGGCAACTTTTTTTTTACTATCGGCAATTTTATGATGTGTGTTTATCTGACTTAACTGATCGACCTGCTTAGCCGGGCCTCCTCTAAGCCCGGGCCTCCAATCTAGAGCTCTGTCAGTCCTCCTTGTGGGGGCCATGTTAAAGCTAATTGGTATGATTACTTTCCATAAATTTAGTTTATCTGATTTCTCTAATTTAATAACTAATTCGGTTTCAACATCATTATCATAGTCGTAACAATACAGTTATAACCGAAATTTCTATCGACTAAAAAACTAAATTTGTATAATTTATATTATTAAATTCTCAATTAAATTATGAAGAACGCACGCATTTACCCTTACATATTACTTTTTGTGATTATTTTACACTTTCATCTGCCTATTACTTTTATTATTATTGGACAATTTTAATGAGATATACTTAATTATCATTTATTTATTATTCACTGTCTATGTGCACTGTTGTTATCCTTACCATACATTCTTACATTAATTACATAATTATATTAAATTTCAATGGAAAAACATTATTAAAATATAATTAATATACATATGTATATATTGAGAGTGGTCACCATCCTCAGCCATGATGGTAAGACAATTTTAAATGTACTTATATCAATCTTCTTCGGTTTAAGAGTATTATAATTGTGAACATATTCTAAAACAAGCTCAGAAGTATACATACTTACTAGAAAAAAAATATGCCGAATGGGAGACGAATGGAACAAATGTGTATATTTAAAAATATAATCGTATATTCCTAAATCTTGTGTATTTACTATTTACAATGAATAAAAAACAGTTTAATTAAAACTGTGCTGGACACACCGCGGCATCTCATCTGAATAAATTAGTTCAATCGCACAGGTTCAGCAATTATTCTTTTGGCTTAATGCTATACTACTGTAAAACGAACTTCTACCAACTAAATGCTATCATAATTAATTATTAATTAACAAAATATATAAATATTATGTAAATGCCAGTAACGCCACTGCCTTAAGAATCCTGGTAGAAAAATAGCTCAGATTATTTTTTAATATAATATTGGTATTTCTTTGTAACGGAAAAGTGTTTATGAAACTCATTATTTGTAATCGATTTTATAATTTGCAATGTTTATTGATTATGCTATGGTAGGTACAATATCACCATGCTATTAAGGGTCTATAATATCTGAATAAGGGTTCGTAATAATGTTGCTGCTATGTTCTATGACCTATACTATATTATTATCATAATAATATACTAGTAGATGCTAAGTGTTTTATTATGAAATACATTACACTATCGCTCCATAACTTGTGAGGAAAGAGATGATTTTAGGTGTTTTTGCCTTATACTACTAAACCTACAAGAAAAAAATACAAATAATATTTATATGTGATATAAAATTATTTGGCCAGTCATTAAGTAGATAATTTTATTTTGAATTCGCTCGACAGCATTTAAGGGCCGAACCTTGTTTTTTCATCTGCTGTCATACTCTGTCAGCAATTGGATATTTTCAAGCGTGTAAAATCACGTTCCATTATCAAATCTTATTATATAATATATATGTGTAGTTTCGTTTTAATATTTACATTTTTTTTAATAAAAAAGAATGGACCTTCATAATAATTTAGGCTCGATTCCCGGTGAGGACACAATATTTATGCGTTTTTCTCAAAGCCTGGATGTTTGTAATTCTTCAAAATTTCTAACAACCACCTTGTACGAAAAAATAAGGACATGGTTATTAATAATTCTAAAAAAACTCCATCGAGTATGTAATGAACCGAACATAATATAACCATATACATCTGTGGGTCTATTCTATACATAATGCGGCTATCGACGGTAGTTTATCATAATTATGTATTGTGGCGGCTAAGTTAACCGTGTAAACTGTCAAAAAGTGCTATGTTTTAACAGCCCTTCTCTTAGCTGTGTTAACTTTTAAAATGATTCGCTTTTTATAACATTTGTGTCGTATTCCGCTAGCGTGTCTGCAGCTGTCCAACATTTTTTTGTTAAAAAAATGTATTTACTATGTAGGTACTTAAAAATTTTGCTCTACCTACATGGAAATTAGGATGATTCTTTCAAATTTACAATCATATCTTTGACCTATTTTTAAACGTATATAATAATATTGAGGCTTTGTATGTGAAGGAGCAGCTTTGTACATAGCAGCAGCAGGGAACTCAGAAATAGTGGGAACTGAAATACCTTACGGGTAAGGAATAGCAGGCAACCGATCTCAAGTAAGGAAGAATCAGGGACACGTGTCAAGAATACGACGAATACTGACAACTGCTCTCGGTTTATGCATTGACGCTCGTTTAATATTGGTGTATTACACACACACACACTATTGCAGTGCATAATACGTGTTTCATTTTTGTTGGACACTCACACATTCAAAACCCTGCATCAAAATGTAGTTGTAAATTCTAATCATTAATCTATTCTGTGAGCAGCAGACTACTAAAAAATATAATATTATGTTAATTTTATCCAAATTTAAATTAAAATGTTTTTAATTTTTTTGTACAACAATATTTTTAATTATTTACATACATCTATTAAAAAAACAATGCATTGTTTAAACAGCTTACTATGTTATAAAAAAAACTAAATCAAAGTGGGCGTGAAGTATTGCCATCAATATACAAACCATTCAGTAACAAATTCATCTTTTTTTCTCAATTTAATGGACGAACATGTGTTCGTTTTCCCACGAATAATATTAAATTTATTTGCTTCTAACTCAAGGTTCGGTAGGTAGGTGAGATAATGAAATTAAAATACAAATCACTCGAAGCAGTGACAATAGGATATATAAATTTTTCATTTGCGCGAAGATCTTCGAAGTACTTGGAAACAAGAGGAAGTGGATATGTATCATAGATGTGGAATCTTGCGCTAAATACCAACGCTTCCCCAACAATAATTTATTAATGTTAATACTATCAACCGAATGTACTTGATGGAATTTGAATTTAAATTCTAATGGATTTAAGTTTTGTACTATTCCATTTGGGTCGTTTTTTTGCGACCCGGGTTTCGCCTTTCGGAATTTTCAGGCACTATGTACACTCACCAAAATTCAAATATACACTGACAATCAATACTTATCTTAAGCGTCAATTACATTGAGCTACTTTACGAGCTGCTTGTTGGCGAATTTACAATCTGCCTGTAAAGTCGCCCAGTGTCATTATCGAACAAGCTAACAAGCAGATTGTAAACACTCTACCGAGAAAAGTTGAAAACTAGTCAACTTTACACGCTACACGCCGGGGTGTGGGCCTACTGCGTCTGCGCAGTAGATACCTCACGGTAAAAAAACGAACTACGTTCTGTCAAAATAGAAGCTGGCTTGTGGCTTCTCAGCGAATGGAAAGTTTTATGTGTCATCATCACAATCGCAGTAGCTGAATCGCCCGCTTTTAAATCCGCCAACAAACAGCTCGTAAAGTAGCTCAATGTAATTGACGCTTTATACACTTAAACTATCTTATAAAACTCAGTAAATAGCTAACTGCAATTATAATTTCCGAGATTTCCATTTTTCTACATAATCAGCCATATCCAATGACGAAAAATCTGACTCAATTATATTAATCATTTCCTAAATATTCTTTTTAAGATATTTTTAATTGTGAGTACGTCAATAAATAGCGGATCATAATTCATTGGACATGTCACTCGAATATAAATTCCCGGTCTGTTAGTATCTCAGTCTCTGTATCGCTCCGCACAACATCTTATTCCACCGAGGCTCGGACCTCGGAACAATATCATAAGTATTATAACATACTCTTGTACCGACTGTTTACGCTGCAAATAAAACTCGCACCTCCATCCATCGGAGCAACCTCGAACTCTTGACTTCTTTATCCACAACACCATGACTTTCACAGGTACTTACTATAAAAAAGGACTCTAGTCTCATATATTTTCCTGGTGACCGCTCTCTTCCCTTATGCTATCGGTCGGCCTATGACTCATGCAAGTTGAATCTAATATTTATGTGCTCGGAGTTATATCAAACTTCGACAAGGTGAAGCTGCTGTGTTTATATATAAATCGACGTATGATATTACTAACACGACTTAAGGCTATAGTTCAGTTGAGGCACGGTCTAAAAAGATCGTGGCTAGGCGATGCGCGGATTGCGGGTCGCGGCTGCAAATGACGCATGCCGAACGAAATATAATTTGTCATATAAATCCAACATGCGTCCATGTAATGTTCTGGTTATTGTTCTATTAGTAACAATAATAATATATTCATTGACATGTTTTCTTTTTCAAGTAAATGGGTAACGTTTTTAGTCATCTTTACACGATTTAAGAATTAATACCCCCGTCGCCATCACGAAACAAATTGACGTATTCACACCTCGACGTTCGCTCTCCGAATGCCAGCGAGTCCAAAATTTCGTCGTGCCTATAGTTGAAAATTATTTGCCGTTTCACTTATGTATCGTCTTATGGACACTGATGACAAAAGTAAAATGGTGTGAGGCTCGAGGCCGATTTGGTCTATCTAGGATTTTTTTTGAATATTATATTTTTTTTTTTGACATTTAATGGCATGGAGTGGTGTATGTTGGGCATCACGCGAAAGGACCGTAAGAGAAACGAATGGGTTAGGAAGCAGACAGGAGTACGCGATGTATAGACGTTGCCAAACAGCTGAAATGGAGATGGGCAGGGTACATTGCTCGCCGAAAGGACGGCCGCTGGACAAATGCCGTTATCCAGTGGTACCCAAGGGGCACAAAACGGCCACAGGGTCGCCCTAAAAGCCGCTGGATTGACGAACTGATAAAGTTCGGCGGAAATACGTGGCAGCGAACGACACAGGATCGAGAGAGTTGGAAGAAACTTGGGGAGGCCTTCATTCAGCAGTGGATTGACCCCGGCTGATGATGATGATATTTTAATTAATATTAATAGACGTATTTGAGAAACACTGTTACAGGATTTAGATTCGAGAAACTTGACCGATTAATGTCTAAAATGTTTAATGGGATCGTTTGCAAAGCAAGGCTAAATTAACGACATTGTTTGTTTTTTTTTTAGATTTTTAATACAGCCATTATTTACGGGAACTGAGCTTGCTTTAGAGATTTAATTGGATATATTTTAAGTGATACAATTTTTCATTTACGAGTAAATGAAGCATGGTCATCATTAGACTGTATAAAGATATCAAAACTGAACAACCAAGTACCCACTTCGTTTTGTTAGTATATTAAATTGGAATATAATATATTATATTTAAATTGAGTTATCATTTACGCCGTTTTCATTGGACACTTCGCGAGCATAATATTATAATGACTGGTGTTAAGGTTTCCTATTAATAAAGGTGTCCGACAAGGCGATATGATCTCATACAAAGTATTCACCATCACTATGAATTAACTGGAAGTTCAGAGGATTCACTATTAACAGTGTTTATTTCAAACCACAACGACACTTTATTCTAGGATTTAGCAAAAACTGGAAAATGAATGTCACAAGGTAGATTGAATGGTAACTGCTTCAAAGGTAAACATATTGATAAACTAATTAGCCAGCTCAAAAGAGCTTCTCACCAATGCCATAAAATCGAACGGGATACCAAAGTCTATCTCTCGAGCACGTATGCTGCTGAAGCTATCAAGCTTGTATATTATAGAACAGTCGTGTGCCAAAATAGTGCCATCAAAAGTGACCCTCCTTCTTCTTTCTTTCGACCATGTCCGATCCTAATAGGATCATATGGGCCTCCACAGAGTGGAGGTTTGTATTGACAGATTTTTGTTTTTACGAGAAATGGATGTCAGCCACTTGCTCAACCTATTAGGTCCATACTCTGACTCATACACAAATTGAAAAACAATATGTGTCCTAGCCAGACCCAGGATTCGAACCTGGGACCCTCGACTCTATAGGCCGGCATTTAAGCCACTCGGCCATCGTGGGTGACCCTCCACTGAATTAAAAATGTTGAGTTCATTTATTAATAATTATTTTATATATCAAGTGATGACGTACGCATTTGAAGCGGTTACATGTAAAAAAAACGTAAAACATTTCACCGCGGCACAGTTGGCCGTGAGCTTTCTTATCGGAAAGAGATGGCTCTATACTCGTATACCATACGGCTCCAATCTTATTAGATTCAATATGAACAACAATTAAATTTTCAAAGCTGATTTTGGCAAAATTCATGAATTCAAGAGTGAAAACCTAACGTAACCTAACCTAACAAATAATCCAGTATATCGGCTATTTTCAAAATTTGTTTGCTGCTGGCTTCTTGTAAAGTGTAAACCGACATGAACCGTGTATTATTTAGACATGAATTTTATATCAGTACTTACTATACGACCCAAAGAGGTTGGACGGTCGTTAAAATACGGCCATATATTGCATATAACGACATTTCACGGTGAAGTGCGATACGGCGAACTGCATACGTACAAGTTTCCGGATACGGTTTGAAACATGAACCCTTTATGTAAGAAAAAAATAATTATACGATGTGATTGTATTTTTAATTTACTTACCTACCAATTTCCTTCTGTCTTTCCTTGTATTTTTATGTGTTTTAATTAGACACGAATTTTATATCAATACTATACGGCCATCTCTTTCCGATACAACGATATACGATCATACGACGAACTGTGATACGGTCAACTGTATACAACACAAGCATAGACCCCATAAACCATTCCGCCCCGCACCATTCTCGGTCTTAATCGAGCGTATCACCTACGTTTGGATGTGAAACATCAGTAGTTTTTTTACGCATGGGAATGTCTCAGGAGCAGATGCCCAAGACTGAGATCGCCACGCTCTCAAGTGAGCTTTGACTGAGTTTGCTGAAAGACGTAATTTAATAAAAAGTGCCATGGATGAGAAAAGCACGTAGACTTAATGTTAAACTTATAATGATATAACATACAAAAAAACAAAGCTAAAACAATACGGACAAACAAAAGTATGAGAGGAGATCTCACGTCCGCAATAAAATGCCGCAAATTTTTTTAATGCAATATAATTGGCCTTTGTGGCGACCAGGTTGGACGGCCCGATGGGCCCAACAGCTGGTTGGACCGACTTAAGCATCTTTTCTCTCTTGGAGCACATTCTCGGACATTCCTGACTATATTTTGATTACCTGATTTATTAATCTACCATTTACCAAGCAAACATGTTGAAAAAAATGTCTTCACCCAACATTCAGGTTGCAAGCGAATGATGGAAAGGCCGCCACGACTCCAGTGAATCGATGGATGCATTGGAATTACTTGGCATGTAGGATTAGTCGGAGACTGCTGGAAACCAAGGACAACGGAGAAGGCTCGATTTAAAAAATAGCATTATTAGAATAAGTAGTATTCATTTAAACGCAACGCACATCTATTCTATATACAAGACTACTTTCGGCCGCTACGACAGCTATTTAGGGTAGGTTTGTATTGAAGTATTAGCACAAATTGTAACATTTACAATATTTTAGTTGTAATCGTTACAATAAGTGCTATGTTTTAACAGCACCTCTTTTGGCTGAGGTAAATATTAGAGTGAAATAGACAGTTTTGACTGTTTAGACGGCTAAATTGTTACAATAAGTGCTAATGCTTCGATACAAACCTACCCTAGAGAGCTTCAGTAGCGGCTGAAAGCAGTCTTGTGTATAGAATAGATGCGCTGGGAATCAATGTTAGCATTCACCGCGTGCTTCAGGTAACTAACCACACAAACCAATTTTCATTTTGTAACCCTTTATCAACTTTTTAAAAGATTGCACGCCATATTTCTTTTATTTACATAGCGTAAAGAATTAATGCCCCGCGGGCTGCATTGTGCCCACCCGCAGTGCTAATAATAATTTAATGCAAGAATGTGCAACGTGCATAGCTTTACGATCCGGATGCATTACTGTCTGCAGTAGAAGCGCCCTGTAGCAATTTGACAGTAATCATCACTCTGAGTTATATTTAAACATGAGGCCTTTTTTACAACACGGGTAATTTATAATATTTTATTAAAGTAGAACACGTTTTTCACGGTGTTAACTGTCAATGGAAATGCATTGTAATAATTAAAATAACCTACAATAATAAGTGACACTATAGTGAAACAACTTAACCTTGATATTGCGCAGATGTCGATTTCTTCTACTGCGCACGAATTACATAGGGTTAATTTAATTATTGTGACCGTTATTATTTCCGACTTATACATTAAGCCTATTGCATCGTTTTTCTTCGCTCATCTTCGCTCTAACTATGTCACATTTTCTGTCAAAGCTATTAAACTTCACGCTTATTTTCTTTGTAAGTATGTTTAATTTATATTTTTGTTAATAATTAAAGGTTTCTATTATTCTAATAACTATTGCCTTCCAATTGTTCATACTCTATTGAATTCCTAGTATTTTTACAATATTGTAATAATAATTAGTGTATACAGCTTATGTACCTAAATGCCATTATAATAATGTTTTCTTATCATAATCATCATCAGCCTGAATCTATCCACTGCTGGAGATGAAGGCCTCTCTCGGTCCTGTGCGTTGCTTTGCCACGTACTTTCGCAGAACTTTATCATGTTATCAATCCAGCGGCCTCTAGGTCTACCTTGCGGACATTTTGTACCTCTTGGATACCACTAAATGACTAAATTTGTCCAACGATTGTCCCTTCTTCGAACTAAGTGTCCAGTCCGTTTCCATTCGAGGTTTTAAACGAACTATATTACGTTATTATGTAATAAATGTTTTATTATAAGCTAGATTAACTGAATTGATTCATCTTTAAACAGAGATTTTTTTAGAATTTAATTGAATATATATCTCTATAATACTATTGTATATTTTTACCCTTTGAAGTGGATGAAACATTAATAATAACACAAGTGCTACATAATATTGTGATTTACTTACAAATATATATATGAAACGTTAACTGACAGAACCTACCACGAAAAAATGCTTCAAAAGTTTATTGTCGACGTCCAGTTTACAGACGATATATTTTTCGTGCGGTCACATGTCTATGAGAAAGCGTTCTTCGCAAAAATCTCATGCTCAGCCTCTTAACCACCGGCATAATTGGGTGCAACAAAATTAAATAAGCGTTTATACTAGTGCAAACTCGGCTCGAAACGCCTTCGGCATCAGAAGTAAAGTAAGAAGCCAAAGTGGATATCTGATGAAACTTGGAATACACTTAGAAAGCAAGACAGGCTAAAAACCCTGAGAGGAAACAGATCACGATCGAATTGAGGACCATCAGACTGACTACCAAAGTCAAGACAGGCTGGTCAAGAGATCCGCGCGGCTTGATAAGGCGTGCAGATTTATAAACCCTTTTCATTATCACTATGATATCATATAAAAGCTTTACCTTCGTGTAATAATATTTTCTTTGACATTTACACCAAACAGTGATTTAACACTCACAACCATCTTTCGTACTTGAATATTATTAAAAACCTCAACATACCTCGTTAATATTTAAACGATATGTGGCTGGATGTCGTAGGAAGTTAATATCCTCACAGTGCTATAAATAAGGATTGATAATGATAATAACTTTTACAATATCCATGCCGTCTTTTGAAAATATGACCCCTATTTTATGACCCCACTCAGTTGTGATTTGCGACAAGGCTTTGCATTGAAAATTTTACAACCATCTTAAATAATGATAATAATTCTCATTTTCATATTTGTTTTTACTTTCGTATGCTAACTATGTCAATTTATGGTGAGTATGCCATATGATTTAAATTAAAAAAAGACAATATGTATCTATAAAACGTAACTAACTAAGGAAATCAACTTATACCTATAATAATATACATTTTTTGTGACTCCTTTCCTTGATATTATCCAGGGTTTTATCGGACAGACTTTCTATTAGGTATGCTTACATACTGTAGTCTAAACACTCCAAATGCAATAAAATATCAATATAATTGGCCACTTGACTTAAACTCGGTGTAAATGAGAACTCTGCCACTCTTGGAAATATTGACCTGTGTGTCCCTGTTAATTATCTTAGGAATCGGGAGCATCACTTGTTCGTTCTGCCAATGTGTATAACTAACCTGACGTAGGTAATTCCAATTGGGAGAGCAATAATTTTACTGTAATCAACTATTTTGTTGATGGTGTTAACTGTCAATCCTTGGTTTAAATGCATTGTATTAATTAAAATAAAACACAATAGGTATATAGTGATTATTCCACTTAATTTAGTCAGATATTGATATATTCCAGCTTCAAATACCTGGAGGTACACATCACGGGAGATGGCATTTTGCAAAGAAAGCTTGCTCTCCGATTGGGGATGGCTGGAGCAACATTCAACTCGATGTGGAGTGTCTGTGATGCAAGAATACTGGCGAGCAACATGGATTCTTGGAGACAACGTGTAGTGTACACACGCTCCAGCTAAAGAGCGGAGATGACATGGCCGAAGAACAGGTATATATTCCAGTTGCGTGACGATGAGTTTATGAAAGACTTTGTTTTATTTGGATTTACTTTACTCATCTAATGTTTCTAGGTCGCTTTTATCCAACAGTCATGTGATAGACCATTTTTTTACCGTGGTGTTACAATCAAAAATCAAGAAAGCAGGCGCGTATTATACTAGACACATGAAGTACAATAATTTAAAAGGATAAAAAAACTTTATGACCAGGTAAAAAAACGATGCATCTCAATTAAAACATTTATGCATTTATTTATCACCTTAGAGATGAAAGTCTGGAAGTCAAATATTCAATATTTTGCAATAGAGCAGTTTTAAAATAGTTAATCTAATCTAGTTAAAATACTCATTCGCGTTCGGCCTAAAACTCAGTATGTTGGACTTCCGCACTTCTGAAATTAATCTTTTTGCTATAGATTACAGCAAAAATCCGTTAAATTGGACTTCCACTCTTTCAGCTCTGAAATATAATAATTGGACTATCGTCGTTTTAGAAGTAGGTATTTTGAAAACCATGTGACATTGGACTCCCAAATTGTCAGCATTAAGAGAATGTGAATACAAATTTAAATCTGCATACTCCACTCAAAAATGATAAAAATTTGACTTCCGCCCTTTAACCTTTAAGGTTCTGTTTCAAAAGAATATCTAGTTATTAAAAAAATAAAACTCAATACCACCAAACAAGGCTCTTTTTTGGCTGTACTAAAAAGTTGCGTTTTTCACTTAAGTCACTAAGAATAATAAGAGTACTTGGAGACTGTTTCATCAAAAAAACAATCTCTGGCAGCTGAACTGTATTTGTATTCGCTAAAAAAGTATCAGGCGAGCATAAAGTTACAAGAGGTAGTATCTTCTGAGACATTCGTAGGGCGTGCATTGTCTCGCATCGCCCAATTAACCGCATAGCCCAGCGAATAAAACAGCATAGCCTGCGAAGCGTCACGTACAAGGTGAGACCGCTTGGAGACAGTGACCATGAAAAAGACGCGTCTACCCCGCCGTGCAGATATTACAAACACGTGCTTTACGATTTACCGCCTTGCTGAACACATATAAGCTTTCTCTATTTAACAAAAAAAATCGAATAGTTTATTTTGTGTTAGTCCTATTAATTTTAATGAGATTGCAGATGCCTTATTCAATCTAAGGTATGCATCACGTAAATAACAATAAAGGGTAGTTCGGTTATGAGGAATACAGCGGAAAACACATTTTTAAAATTCCCGATATACTGGATTATTTGTTAGTTTGGGTTAGCTTAGGTTAGGTTAGGTTGGGTTAGGTTAAGTTAGGTTAGGTTAGGTAAGGTTTGATTAGGTTAACCTAACAAATAATCCAGTATATCGGGTATTTTAAAAATGTGTTTTCCGCTGTATTCCTCATAACCGAACAGTACCCAATAAAGAGTCGCATTGAAAAAAATTCTATATCGCATTCTATAACTATGCCAGTCATTATTTTAATGAGAAAATATTACAACGTGGAAGTGATAAGGTTCTGTTGTATTAAGGGGGAGGCAAAGAAATTTATTGTCAAATTAAAGCTTTAAAAAAAATTGACCGATCAACCCCTATCTAAATACAATGGAAATAATTACAAGACAAAAAGAACTTTTTATACACAACGTTTTAAAATTTTCTGTTGAATTATTATGCTCAATATGCTCAAACTTGTACTTGATATGAAGTAAATAAAAAACAAACAAATAAATAAATATAGAATACTGAAATGTCATTTTGATTTCCATAGTAACGCACGCATATATTAATAATTTAGTTGCTAGGACCACCCACTTAGCAACCAATAATAGTGGATTGGATTACAGATTCCTTCGAAAAAACTTTTTATACAAAACAGAATTAACTGAAAATGAATTCAATTCTACTTAAAGATGGCTAAACGTATTAAAAGAATGCATTGGGCATCATGTTCTGATATATTCTAAAAGTTTCAAATGTCTAGCTAGTCGGGAAGTTAGTTAAAAATCGATTGCAAGATTTGCACTGGATAAACAACCACCGGACAAATAAGAATACGAGCTAATAAAAACGTTATAAAAAGTGAACTTACTGCACGACATTATTTAACACCACTTAGATCTTCACAGCTTTTAACGGTGATCGCAAAGCCTGTGCGCAAAAACTTCAATTTAACACAATTTATGGATAGGTTTTATTTAAAATAATCTATAAAAACCATGTAAAGATATTTTTATTTTTTTAATATAAAAATAAAGTAAGAAAAAAAGTAACGTTTGTACGGTCATTTAAAAATAAGCATTGTTTTCAAAACATGTAAGTTTACATAAATTTGCTAAACCTTCAAAGTGAATATTTTTTAAAACATACTATTATGATAATAGTGTATTATGTAGGTATGATACGTGGAATATTTATGTGAAACTTATAATATAATACATATTTATAAGATTTTAATTATGGCTTAATTTCTTTTGAACAATGCGATGAAAAATGCAGTCTTTAAAAGTAAAAAAAGAGTCTGTAAGCGCTTTCAAAATACTTGTAGAATGTTTCATGTATAGGTACTTATCAGAAGCTTTTTTTGTTGTTAACAGAGTATTAAGAATTTATTGTGTAAATAATTATAAAATATTATATTTTATTATGAAATTCGACTGAAATCAACCATAATTATTATCGCAATGCAAGAATTTAATAAGACTGTTAATAGGTTTCAAATTAAAATGTTAAATAAATTTAGAATGTACCTATAATAAATCATGATTGTATGATATATTAAGGACAAAAAACTGAATGATCGGACAAGGAAATAAATAAGGGTATGCAATATAATAAAGCTCGAAGAAGGTGTTAATCATAATATATAAGTAAGGATAAAAAACGGAACAATTGGTGCGGAGACAGAGTGAAACAAACAATGAATGGTATACGATTTAATTGAGTTTGCTAAAACCTTAAATAAAAATGGCTTACACACATAACTCGAAGAAGAGACAATAGCTGGTACCTACCCAAGAAATACAAAAAAGTCTGTAAGGTAGATTTAGAGGCAGCTAAATTGTTATGTTATTGCGAAAGAATGTGGCGGGCACACAAGGAGGAGTGGAGGGGGTCGGGTCCGGACCCCAAAAAAATACAAATCATGTAGATAAATAATGGAATATTACTTCTTCTTATTCTTTATCAGGGCCTCATGACTGTAGATCGCGACCCGGGTTTTTTTTGCGACCCGGGGCAACTTTTTGAAATCTCGGCATTCAATGGCACGCAAGGCCTGTGGCCACTGGAAGACCCGTGGTACTCGTAAATTCATGCAACTATCTGAGGCATCTAATGTTTGTTTTAATATTACGATGCGACATGTTTGAAAGACAAGATTACGCGGATGACATAAACGGACACTAACGATCCTAATATTCATGATTGTTAAGCCACGCGTATACTATAACCACTTGTGAATGCGACAACTCGCAATAACGCGTACGTAAACAACTTTAGTTATACATGTATGCCATTTTTTTTAGCCAGACTCAGAATTGCGGAGTGTCTGGGTATGGGGAATACACCTGGAAAATTTCTAGGGTCGAAGATTGAAGCTTCAAAAAAAAGTAGTAGGTGAGGTTAAAGTGAATGACACCTCGTAGTTTTTTTTCCCCAACCCTCTCTTAAATCTATAAAAAAAATTGTCATTTCTATATTAAAGTAGTCCTGTCTATATTAAAGTTTCAAAAAAAGCTACTCAACAATTTTTTATTCCAAATTTCTAAATATTATTTTTTACTAAGTTATATTTTCATTTTGTGTTTCATTCATTGTTTATTTGCATTAGACATGCACTTTTCACCACTGGTATAGAGTATACACACTAATTATTTCTTGTTTATAAGTACACGTTTGCAATACTAATTGTAATTTGTATCACGACTAACAATTTGTAAAGAAAATAAATAAACATTACTAAGATCAATACATGATATCTTAAGAAAAGAAAAACATATTTGAACCTTCATTTACATACAATTACTCTGCATTATTAAACTGAATATGGCTTACATCGAGTAATTTGCAAACAAAAACTTTAATAATGCATTACTGCAACAATTATTGCGATAAAGAAGATTCCTTTAATAGTAACATATTGCTACATTATTCCAGGTCAGTTTATCTTCTCAAATTACTTCTTACACGCATTAATAAACTGCCTTCGAAAAAAAACTGGTTCAAAAGCATTGCCTTGCAGATCAAGTGAGAGCCCTTGAATTCAGCACATTAAAATATATCGCCTCGGGCGATCGAAAAAAATCAATCTCGATCAACTTTACTGGAAACTCCCACAGTTACAATAAGGGTTTCCGAAATAACCGAAAAAAATATACCGGTTATCATCATCAGTCGAAGTCGATCCATTGTTGTATAGAAGCCTACCTTAGCTCCTCTAGTTCTTCGCTGCTACGTATATCCGGTATTTAAGGGTGTCTCTGTGGTGTTATAGTGCCCCTTGGGTACCACTGTATGAAGGCATTTATCTAGTAAAGGTCCAGTTTATTGCCATTTCACCTAAGTATAGACCTCTATCACTCAATGATCCATACGCATAAATAAACACTAAAGGCACACATTGGTTTAACACGTTATGCTCAAGATACAGTGGGAGGCACTATTCAGGCGCCCAAATGCGTTCCAGAAGAGTTTGGTTCTGCAAGCAACTCGTTATACATATCTCCTTCAATTGAAATTGGTTGACCGAGATAGGCGTAGTTGTTGTTTACTCAGTTTTTTTGTATAATATTTGAAATTAATTCAAAATTTATACAGTCGTATATATTTCATATAACATTACAAATAAACGTGTATTGAGCACACGACAATTTATGTATAGTTATAATTCGAAATTGTATTACAGCGACAGTGTACAGCTCACATAGCGGTTTATTAAGTAAGAAAAAATTTAAATCTGACAGTCTTGATAATATCGAGGGTATACTGACAAAAAGCATTAACTCATTTAAACAAGTTCTGAGATAATCGCAAAAAGGACATTAATTTTTTTTCAAAGCGTTCTCCCACGTAGATTTTTTTATGATTTAAAAACATTTTTTCTACGTTATAAAGACTAACCTTTATGGCAAACACAATATACGACATGTTACAAGTCCTGTATTTTGTATACGCAGAACGCATTAGATCATTATCATGCTTTCTATCAGAATAAAAAAATAACTATATGATTTAATAATAATAATTTTTGCACCATTATATCCTATGCCTTTGTGCTTTTTACCAGGACGTAGAGCGTAAAATTGTATACATTTTGACATTTAAAACAGAAAAACAGCAAAAACTGAGTTAATACGTTCTGTCAGTATACCCTCGAATCATAATAGAGTACTGTTTTATTAACAGTTGTAACTGCGACATCTATTGGTATTATTTTGTAATGCTCAATTTTGTATTCAGTTGTTAAATTCAGATATATTACACTTTCAGCAATTTTTTTGAAAGAGACTGAACAAGAACTGCTTGTAGGAAGGGACAGATAAACTCACTAGTAATGACATAATCATAGTTTTTGAATAAGTACATTAAGTTCACGAGGCTTGGATGTATGGTCATTTCTTCTAAAAACTATAAGGAATGATTTTTCCCTAATATTTTATAATATAAAACAAAGATAAAATTTATGTCGTAACTAGGTATTTATTTTATTATTTTCTATAAAATTGATTAAATTTCATAAATAATTACTGCATACAATATCAGCACTAAAAATATACCAGCAATATTTCGCTAATGTTATGCGAATATTCATACAAGTAAAAGTAGCTATATTATCGGTAAGTTTTAATACTACACCATTTAACCGGTTAACCGGTACAGCAAACAGTGTTAAGCCCTAAGTATAGCAAGTTATCGCAATGCATTCATTTAAAAAGATGATCAAATTATTGCATTTAATATGTTGCAATTTAATTGAACTGGTTTCGTTTGATTGCCATAATGATAACCACTATTAACATTAACACTATTAATTTCAATATATGATTTTTTTCTTTATTTTATCTTGAAATTTATTCAACAAGTCAAAGTCGTTCTATAAATTTAATGTATCCGTGGTTCTTTACAATACGTCTTTATAAAGTAGGTTTGTGGCTAATTTTACACGTCAAAATCTAGTTATCATTTCAAAATTATGTCAATCTAAAGTGGTAAATACTTATTTTGTAATTACAACAGTATAATATTCTTCATATTTCGTAGTCTATAGCTACTTCTAGATAGAGTATATAGATATCACACACGACTTTCTAAAGATGTGATTATATTGAAATGCATGTCGCGTACTGTCACGCTGTCACGGCGACAAATTTAGTCTTTGGTTTCGTCATTTTGCAAAATATTTTGATCGAACACGGTCTCTGTAAATTCAATAATATTTTGAACAGAACCTAACCCGCAGACCATAGATAATAAACAACATTCTTATAGAAAATGAAAATACATAGTGCCAACCTCTAAAAACAAAAAACACGCGATTTTGACATGATTCGAAAATGTGTCTAGGCATTAGAAAATGATAAAAAAACCTTCATTGAGTCATGCAGGTGTCGATGCTGTGCAGTACAGCGTGAGGTGACCTCATTGTTGTTCTGGTGATTTCGGCAGATTTTGCTGACTTACTGACAATTTTCGTTTAAAGATTCAAAGTGTGCTACGGGATGGAAGCATCAGTCTTATAACATTTTAAACACCAAGAAAACTACATTACACACTTTTTTCCCGTAGCGGCAGCTTACTGTGACGTCACATGATAGTACGCGACGTGGGCCATAATATATTTCACGCTTACGAATCCTTCTCACTCGTCTCATCTTGTGTTTCGCGTATAATATTAATAACATCAAATTCAACTTCCATTCTCCATTTTCCATTTCTATACCTCAGAAGGTAACTTTCGAGTGAAGTCAAATCCAAAAAAAAATTTCTTACTTGTAATGCTAAATCACTTTCTTGAGAGTGCTTGATATTATTTGAGTTTCAAAACATGCCAAATTCAATATCAAATCGTTTAAATAACCTACTCCTTCACTTCAGGTCCAGCGCTCTTCTTCTGCATCAATTTTACTGTATTGGCTACCCAAAACTGTCAGTTTCTCCAGGTTATCCGGAAAAATCAGATTACAAAACTGCAAAATGCGTCTCAGACCTATTGTCAAGAGTCGTTCCTTTATCTGGAATCTCTGAATGATTGAGTAGCTCTTCCTGTACTCTGTCCAAGAAAAAAATTGTCTCCAATACATACATTTTGAAGGCATCAATTACCTTCTGCTCCATTATATTCAGGCTCAATGACTCGACACGTACATAAAAATGGTATTTGGAATGGAATCATTTCGTGGCAATTTTAATTCCTCGATCTGTGATATACTCGACCAGTGATATATACAATAATTTAATCCAAACATTTATTGTAATAACATTACTAATAATATCGGTAATAAACTATATTAAATAACTATCAGTTTTAATGCTAATTTATAGATTTTAAATTGGTTTACGAAATATTTATAAGAATAAGTGTTGTCACAATGGGTAATGATATTTGATGTTGCACAAAATCGAACCAAATACCTTTACACTAACCATGACCTGGAGAAAATTTTATATTCTGTGGGTGTTAATTGTTTTTTTAATTTGTATAATTTAAATATACAAAATGCAACGGAGAAAAATCATTCGTAGATTATTTTGTGTGTCAAACCAAATTACTTTTCAAACTATTAATCAAAAGGCTTGTCGCTATATACGGAATCGAAATTGGTACAATGCTATTGTTATTGTCATTAGTTATTATAAATGACATGTTGCAGTTATTTATTTATATGTCACACTGTAAAAAGTGATAATCGTATTTTAATCCTTGATTTTTTTATGACGAATGATTATTTTTTGAACGAAAGTGACAGAGTGGTCCAAATCGTATTGAAATTTTATTTAACTATCCATTACAATTATTATTTTGTCATTATTAAATAGTAGAAGTGAATCTAAAGTAAGTAGGCAATTCCGCAATGCGCAAGATATATAAAAGCATGATACACCAAATGATGCTCAGTATGTGTGCTAGTATTTTCCATAAGTACTATGCCTTTGTGCTATGGAAACATCAACACTGAAAGCGAGAGAGGTAAACGGCTGAATGCTTTGAATTGTGATGCCAGAGAAAGATGCTTTGAATTTTATGAATTTTCTGAAGGAGCTAAATTTCTAGAATAGATTCTCAGCATTATAATCATACTCGTTTTTGTCGCCACATTACTCGCAGAATTTGGAGAGGCTGATAGTCATCGAAAAAATCCAGGAACGTCAAGGGATGTTTACACCACCATCACCAATTATTATATTAGAGAGTTAATGTACCTTCATCGATCTAGGTCACCTTTCAAAGACCCGAAGAGATTTGGGTGGCTCACAATAATTATGGATCAGGTCCAATTTTCATAAAATTCGATTTTCGCTAGATAAAACAGATTTCTATATTGTGTATTAATATCACAATCATAGCTCTACAATTTTCCGCATAAATGACAATACTAGTATTGATAAGACACCAAATTGAATGTGGATCATGTCCATTTTGACAGTTCCTTCAGCATTATAAAGAGGTATTTGCTAATAATAATAAAGCCCGAATATACGACTATTTATTTAAATTGATCCATTTACGATCAAAATATGGTAAGTATATATAGTGAAAACATTCCTGAATTTTTAACTTCAGGTCCAAATATATCAGGATCCATTTTGATGGACTTGATCCATAATTATATCACGACCACGGTGGGGTTTTTATCACCTAGATGCAATTTATATTATATTACCATAAACTATAATATGAAATCGTGTAATCAGAATGAATCATTGAGTTATATATCTTTGTTACAATATCGTAAATTATTACATATTATTGAGATAATTTTCAAACGACCAATTAAAACTGTCATAATACTGCCATTAATTATGTGTTTCATTTAAATTTGGAATTGGCAGCTTTGAAAGTAATATTTATCAAATTCTGTAAAACGGTGTAAATTAAAAACGGATTCAGAGCAAGCGAAGCAATCACAAAGCGAGTTGGTCAAAGATGATTTATAGGAGTTTTAATAACTTGACGGTGGCCATTCATTTCAGGGCTTATTTATCATTGACGCAGTCTTCGTATAGTAATGATTAATGAGGCAAGCAAGTGATCAAAATATGAACAAAACCTCTTTATCTTGGACCAGAATTTTTAAAAGATTATATTGTATATTTTTCGTAATAAATTTGCAGTAAAAATTAACTGTGAATTTATTACCATTTTCGTTCTAAGACTCAAAATATGGGCCTCCATAATATGCTGTCGGTTATCTATAATTATATTATGTTTTACTACAATCATATAGTGGTGATAAGTTGATATTTATAAGCAATAATTTAAATGTTACCTTGTCTCGTAAAAATAATAACAATATACATAATTTGAAAATTACACACTTGGAAAAATCATTTTGTAGAAAAAAATTCGATACCCGATGGGACTTAAACCTGTATCTGCTGGATTTGCGCAGTATGTTTAACCATTAAACTACGCGCGCCTTAGATAATTACGACGATTTTAACCAGTGGTTGTTACATGAAATGCTTATCGAATTGCGTTATAATAGTCGGTTTTAGTATATTAAATTAAATTGGGTATTTATTAATTCCTTAATTACTAACCGACGTCGCGGATTACTCCATTATTTCGTTTTTATAACGTACTTACACTTGCTAATATTTCAATAATTTTTTTTTTTATTCAACGTTGAATAAAAAAATAGTTTATTAAATAATAACAATATAAATATAAGAATTTTATAATAGTCCAGGTGCTTGTTTACATATCATAAATGATGCAGTTTCTTTTGCAATTCGTCTACCTGAAACGATAGTATAGTCTAAATTTCAACTTACCGGCCACTTCTTGACTCCAAACTGGGTATATTAAAGGCAATTTGACTTCCGGTTTGTGTTAAGTATGCAAACATATTATTTTGTTGAGTAGAGGCCTTATCCGTGACTCGGATTTATCCCTCTCGGTATCCAATGGTACTCAGAGCCTGTTTCAGTGGAATATACACATTTTTAACCAGTTTTACGCCAATCAGTATTTTTACGTTTAATTAAACTATAGTTTTATTTTATAATATGCAGTCTAGGGACTGTCATGTTATACTGAGCGTCTGTCACATTATGGAGACTAATCTGAGATACGCAAGTTGTTCCCGTCAAGTTTCGATGTAAGGAGTGGAAGCCACGACCACTCCCGTGTCAAGTAGATGAAATTTTGAACATGTTCATTATGTTGTCATAAAATTCCCCGTGACAATTTAAATTTCAGAAAATATACTATTTGTTATAAAAAAAATGCTTGTCTTATATCCA
The DNA here is from genome assembly GCF_057557595.1 of Rhyacophila brunnea. Taxonomy (NCBI): domain Eukaryota; kingdom Metazoa; phylum Arthropoda; class Insecta; order Trichoptera; family Rhyacophilidae; genus Rhyacophila; species Rhyacophila brunnea. The sequence continues at coordinate 36,849,493 of NW_028232848.1, read as the reverse complement.
AATATGTGGAAAATGATATGCATTATTATTATTTAGTTTAGCAGCAGCAAACTCAGGGATCTCATTCATAATTGAATTAAATATATGTAACTTCATCAGATTTCATAGTCGTATGCAAAGTATAAATAAAAAGATAGATTTAACTACAGTAAGTTGTTTTATAAAGATGTATTCTGCCAAATTTGGCGAAAGTCTGACATAAAGTATTTGGTAAATAATTATTATTATACTATGCTTTAACTTGATGTAACTCTGCTTTATGAATTTTATAAAATAAAGTTACTTCTTTACTTTACAAATCACCATTACTGTGGAACCGGTGGGCGGTTAGAAATTTTTACCACTAACAGAGATACAAAAGTGGGCGGTGGGTATAAAAAGGTTGACTACCCCTGGTGTACACCGTAAGGGAAATGACAGATTAGAATCTAAATAAGGTAGACAGATTAAATTAAGAGTACTATATTTGCTGAATTTCAAAAAGTGAGATATCGACAAACAGGTGAGAACTCCCATCTTACCATTTTACGTAAAATTTTGTATGGTGGCGCTTTTAGCAGTGGACTGTATAATTTGAAGGTGATGGTGGATGGTGGATTCCGGATCTAGGAGGAGTTTAACAGGATTCCAGACACTGACCTTTTATGATGTTGATGATGGCTCCGTGGTCTGGTTGCACTGTCACTCGCGCGGTATTGTTTGTTTGGGTTACCCGGTGCGCGGCACTTGATAGATGCGGCAGTTGAGTTGAAATGATAATGATAGGTTATATAAATGATGGACGCGACGTTCACTCAAACCATAATATACTTAGTGCAACGAAGGTCGAACAGATACTTTTTGAGTTAACTTTTGAATCACTCTATATAACGCTATGCGGCAACACGCACCAGTGGTATTCTTGAGCTGACTCACGCGCGACGGCGGTTTGTAAGTAACTCCACAATATTTGCATCACGGTCTATCATGACCCGTGACTGCCGGTCACTTGATCTTGTGACAATAATACTGGGATTTGAGGGAGGTGGTAAATAAGGATTAATGTAAGTATAAATAGCACAACCATTTTGTATTCTTTGCTCTGTACACTTCCACTAATTATTATAATCTGTCAAGGTTGTCTCCATCTGTTTTACGCCTATCTAATGAATCATCAGACATGTCTTCCTGCATGTCGTGAAGAGGCGTTTATTAATTTATTAATTTCAAGTAGAATGGAATCTTTACAATAACTATTAAATTTTATCTATTTAAGTAGGCAAGCACTCGCCATACATCTTTATAATATTTTTATAAATATATTACTCATTCCAACGTGTAATTTGCATATATTGATTACAATGTACAAAGTGGGTATTGATAAATAATAAATTTCATATCACGGCCAAGTTAGCTCTTCAAAAATAGACTTGAACGGTTTTCCTATATTTTCTATGCGATAACATTCAAAATGCATACAGTGAACATCGAGATAAAAATGCCAGTGGCTACATCAATTATAATATAAGTATTATTATATTACCAAGCACTGAAATTGTTTATTTTTTTTAGTTATAATAATATCTACTAATATACTACTTATATAGAGTAATATTTTTTAATATGTGAATGAAATTTAAATCCGTGCAGCTTCGATTTGTTCTAAAGACATTTTCTTAAAAAACAGTACAATAATATTTCATGACAATTTCATTGTAATGTGTTTTTGTATTCTATTTTGACCGTATATTTGTTCTTCTCCTTTTGTCGATTTAATAATATATATATATGTATTATTATCCAATAGTTTTCTGTTGTAACTTTCTACTTAAACTTCCTAATAATTTTAATTAACTATTTCTTTTATTCAACGAATAATTCACAAGATTTAAAAATGTACCAATCTAATTATTGAACATAAATGATTCTGAAAACACATATGAGAAAGTAAGGCACCCGGCAGGAATCGAACCTGCGTCTCTTGGGTATCGCGCCCTATGCATTACCACTATGCTACGCCTACCATAACTAAATTTGGAGAGCGCTTATGAGCAGGTATTATAAAAGCCAATAGTTAAAATTTGTCGCAATTAAGCATGGTAGTCGTAGCATCGTGGTAATGCACAGTGCGCCATACCCAAGAGACGCAGGTTCGATTCCTGCCGGGTGTCTTACTTTTTTCGAAAAAGGTTTTTTAATTAATTAATAATTTAATTAATAATAATTAGGTACATTCTTAAATCTTGTAAATTATTAGTTGAATAAAATAAATAATTTATTAAAATTATTAGCAAGTTTAAGTTAGTTACAGCAGAAAAATATTGGAGTGATCCATGACGTCGGTTAGTAATTAAAGTAATAAATACTTTAATTTAGAATACAAAAATCGATCGCCTACCGTAAGTAAATTTGGAGAGCGCTTATGAGCAGGTATTAAAAAGACCAATAGTTAAAATTTGATAAAATTAAGCATGGCAGTCGTAGCATTGTGATAATGCACAGGGCGCGATACCCAAGAGACGCAGGTTTAATCTTGCCGGGGGCCTAATTTTTTTCGAAAAAGATTTTTTCTATTGGCTATATTTCCTCATGAGTATTTTCAGAATTATTTATGTTTAAAATATATCCGTTAGAACCTTTATAATATAGACTATCATACTCGTAAAAATAAGATGAAAAGTTGATATCATTTTTTTTATAAGAAAAACGACATAATTTATTTATTATACAGGTGATCTCATTATTGTCCTTGGGTCAATATATTATAAAAGTTAATTATAGTTAGTAGTAATATAAAATAAAATATATTTATGATACACCATTTACAATATAATGTTCATCAATCTAGAATAATTATCATTAAAGTGTACATATGTGGGTTAAAATTAAAGGTCAATATTTTTACAATATCCGTATTTTTATACTGTTTTACAGTTATGATTTTTTCAAGTGCAATTTATGAAATAAATTACAATACAAATTTTAATTCATTATACATATTATTATAATCTTGTTATGTGTGGCTAGTTGATTCATAAAAACAACGCATTTTTAAAAGAACAGGTGATTAAAATAGCTATACCTAAGTAAAATAATTTATAGAATTTCTTGCGACAAACAAATGCTTGCATCCGTTTCTGAAGCCGTTAGTAACGGATAATGAAGGTTACCAATGATTGACTGCCTACATCTCCATCCGTCATGTATATGCAGACAGGAAGGAATAAGGCTGGTAGAGACGCCTTAGATGCACTGAGAGGACTGTGAGAAGATATATTCTACAAGGGTATAATGTCTGGAAAAGGAGCACTGATGATCAGGCACGTGCGTGAAAATGGGGGAATGGGGAAAGTATATGTAGACAGCAGTGGCGAAGTGTGGAGGTAGGCTATTAAGATCCGCTATAAATAGTGCACACTTAACTCTGTCAGTCATACGTATTTGTTTTTATTGAACTAAGACTACAGTTTACAGATGGAGTTGGTTAGTTTTTAAAATTAATCCCTGCGAAAACCATGCCACAACAGATAATAGTCAAAAAATACTTGTCTTTCTATAAAATATCTAAAATTATTCAATTAAATCATCCATAATTTTGGATATTTTATAGATAGAATAATATTTTATATCTATTATAGTTTATTTTAGGCAGGGCTTAACGAATTTAAAAAATAAACCAACAATATGTGTAATATGTATTCTTAATCTAACGAAAATAAATAAATATGAATGAAAAATTGTGCACAATTTTGTCGTATCGCCCAAAATCTACCAAAACTATTATAGTTTGATTTGGGCAGGGTTTAATTGAATTTTAAAAACTAACAAACACCATCTGTAAAATGTATTCTTAGTTCAATAAAAACAAACACGTATGACTAACAGGGTTTAATGTGCACTATTTATGGCGGATCTTAATAGCCTACCTCCACCCTTCGCTATTGGTAGACAGTAGAAGAATTATATTATTTACTATTTAGATATCATAACAATAGAAGTGACTTTTCTTCATTAAATCTCTGTGAGGATAGCTGGAATCTTAGACTACTGAAAGATCAATATAATACGGGCAGTGGCAGCTGTTCCTTAAATTGATTTCAGTGTGAGTGCATAAAAATGTACTTATCTTACTAGTATTTTAAAATAAGATCTATTTAGCATTATTTCCGTTATCGAAAACCACTATGATTTTCTCAAAAGTATAGTAAAAGTATTTTTCGATTATCATGGATATAGATGAAATCGTAAAAATTATTTTTGAAAATTGGCTACACCATAATAAAACAGTATAAAATTCAAAAAATGAATGATAACTATGCATTCCTATGAATAACGATTACACACAATGTATTAAATATTTTGAAAGGGGTGCTGTGCACTTACTTGGTGTTTGAAAAAAAAATGTACAAGAAAGTGGACTCTAAAAAATAAGACACAATGAAAAGATGAACACTCTGAGTTTTCATACACAACTTTTCAACTGCTGCGACTCAGGTTAACAGAAAATATTCACAGTATACCAAACACACGGATTTCAAATATAATACTACTGCTTTACTGGATAGATGGAGGAAGGGTGGCGCGTTGTAGCTGCTTGACATAGAAGATTGGCTGGAGACTGCTAAAAGAATGGATTTTTGGTGAAGGTAAATTTTTTCTTCAATATTTTGTACACTGCAAAGATCTCTATCGAATACCATCTGTAAGTGATCTTGGCATTACGTTTGGCAGTAAACTGACTGTATGGTTACAATTTGTAACAAGGCGATTCAAATATTGGGCTTCGTCTTGCGTACTTCCCAGGTATTTTTTGGATATTACGGCGTTATTTCGCAACAGACTTCAGATTGGTTCGATTGTCTGGGCCTCGCATTAGTTGAAGTACGGCAAAACTTTATTCAATTTACTCGATGTACTTTCTTACATCCGTATTAACTTATTCCGTAAAATTACCGTGTATTTTATTTAAATATTGTCTATTTTTTTTGTTTTATGTGTCATATTAACGCTTTAAATTTTTAAATTGTCATTCTTTTTACAAAGTATATTTCAATTTCAAGGTTATTTTAATAAAACATTTAAATATAACATTTTTTTATTAACTATTTTTTTTATTCAACGAATAATTCACAAGATTTAATAATGTAACAATTGTTTCGGAAGTGTTTTCAAAATTATGTATATTCAATAATTAGAATGTTACATTCTTAAATCTTGTGAATTATTCGTTGAATAAAAAAATAGTTAATTAAAAATTATTAGTTAGTTCAAGTAAGTTACAATAAAAAATCTTGGAGTGATCCGTGACGTCGGTTATTAAATTAATACCTATTTTGATTTAAAATGCAAAAGCCGATCGCCAATAGTAGCTCAATTTTGAAAGCACTGCAGTGAGTATTAAAAGCCATTAAAATTTGTTACAATTAAGTATGACTCATTTAGCATAGTGGGTCTATGTGCATGAGCGCGATACCCGAGAGATGCAGATTTCGTGCGGGGTGTCTTACTTTTTTCAAAATGATTTTTTCTATCGGTTATAATATATTTTCTCAGAAGTGTTTTCAAAGTGATGTATGTTAAATAATATAATATGTTTAAATAGTGCTTGTGAGAGAAGTAATAATATAAAAGATTTATTTATATTTTGAACTTTTTATTTATTATACAGATATATATTTCAAAAATATAAAATATTGATGTAAGGGTATTTTTAATGCCTCTATAATTTTCAGTACCCACGCATCTCCTTCAATCATTGTTAAAAGTTTCAATATGAATACATGGACATACTTAGCCGTTGGGCAGTTTAAAATACTCATCAATAATATGAACGCAATAAATATTTCTTCGATAAATTATAAAGTATTGAAAAACGTGTGGGAAGTTTTTATTGTAAAGTCACAGAATAGGTGTGAACGAATCCCAATGGGCATTGAAATATCTATTATTAATGGTTACAACTTCGTTTTATATTTCGTCCATTATTTATACAAACGGTAGAGCCCAGTATTGAGTATTTGATTATAGTGTAAGCATGTTACTATTATACTTACACGCTAATATTAATGTATCCTTTTTCCTGGCAGTTAATCATTGTTTTTGTATTTTTTTGTAAGAATACAAACCTAACGGTAAATTGAATATAATATATTGATAACATTGAACTTTGTTGATAAAAAATGAACCAGTGACAACAAAGGTAACTATTATTTGAAGGAATTAAGTTGTGATTATATTGAGACGCATGTCACGTACCAATACCATCTGTAAATTGTAGTCTTAGTTCAATAAAAACAAATACGTATGACTAACAAAGTTTAATGTGCAATATTTAAAGCGGATGTGTTTAATATTATGGCGGATCTTCCTCCACCCTTCGCTACTGATTTTCGTAAAAACAAAAATCTGTGGAAGCCCATAATATTGTCCTCTTAGCGATAGCGCTCATAGAACGCGTCGAGCGGGCGAAGTCGGCGAATGCAGTGTTTATTCATAACCATAATCACACGTCTCTTCCCGCGCATTACCCTTCACCTATGTAATAAGCGGCCCAAGCAGCACAAAATAATTATTTTTACAGTGTCTCTCATAACAAAGCAATAAAAATATTATATTATTTCGGGGCTTGTCATTAATATTTACGACGACATTATTCAACCAGCGATAAACTGAACACGCAATAAAATTAAACAATGACTTCTCTGTAATTAAATAATTGCTTTTCGCCCGTCGATCGACGAGGCCTCGAGCAGCGTAATTTTGGTAGCCGTGTTCAATGAATGGACTTCTTTGTATTTTCATTAAATCGTATCGCCGAGAAGCGAAAAACGGTGACTCATGCGGCACGCGGGGCGCAAGGCATCGTGAAGTCCAGTGGGCGCTGGCGTATTTGATTACGTTGTATTTTTGATGATTTACGCGCCACTTGTAGAAATTTTGCGCGAGCGCCGCACTCGCTGCGTCAATGGGCTTTATGCCTTAGAATCAAACATGGTGATTGAATTGCATCAGTCACTTATTAAATAGGGAAATGATGCTATACTGAATTTTTAGGTATCTTAATATAATTTTTACGAAGATTGGTTGTTAATCATTCATACACTTCATTTTCTTTAAATGCTGAAATCAAACACACACATTGATTAAAAATTAAACAATGTATATTTAAACATGGCGCGGGATTTAATCTCATAACAATCAAGTGTGAAAATGATTTTTAAGTTGTGATTATATTGAGATGCACGTCGCGTACTATCACGCTGTCACGGCAACAAATTTAGTCCATGGTTTCATCATTTTGCAGAATATTTTGAACGAACACGATCTCTGTAAATTCAATGGTGGAGTAACCTATCAACGAATCTCTGTAAATTCTATAACATTTGTTTATATAACAGAACCCAAAGTGCAGACCATAGATAATAGATAACATTCTTATATAAAATACATAGTGCCAAGCGCTAAAAACAAAAAACAGGCAATTTTGACATGCTTCAAAAATGTGTAAGCATGTATAAAATGATAAAAACACGTTCATTGAGTCATGCAGGTGTCGATATAATGCACTACAACGTGAAGTGACTTCATTCTTGTCCTGGTGATTTCGGCATATTTTTCTAACTGACAGTGTTCGTTTAAAAGTTTAAAATGTGTAACAGAATGGGATTATCAGTCTGATAACATTTTAAACACCAAGCACAACGACATAACACATTTTTTCCCGTAGCGGCAGCTTACTGTGCCGTCACATGATAGTAAGCGACATGCACCTCAATATATTTCGCGCTTAGTTGCAAAGTCAATTGCCTGACCAAAATTAATCACGAAGTATTAGCACAAAATAATATTCGAGGAGGTGTTCGATTATGAGGTAAACAAACATGAACAAATAAAGATAAATTTTAAACGTAAAACACTAGAAACAAGGGAATTGATTATAATACGATTGGTTATATTAATTACGTAAATCTTTTTTTGACATGAGAATAAGATGATTTCTTAGCCCAAAAATACAAAATAAATATTACTTTACAATTATTCTTTAAAATTGAATGGTTTTATTGCTACATTTAACTTAAGTGGTTACTCAAATATACTGATACGACCGCGTTACAAACACTCGAGTTCATAACTTTTACGTGACTTGGACATATGTTGTTAACGATTCTGACAGGGAGTGTGAAATGCTATTGAAATGGTTGTAACATATTAACAATAATTTCGTTGCACGACGGAACATCCCTTACCTAACAGCGGTGCTATAAAAGCTATCTACACATTGCAGGTTTTACATGACGAAAGACGCGAGAAGTGGGTGATGAACAGATGAAAATGGCGTGGTCTCGTGTGTACTTTATGGTCATATGCTGAAGCGTTGATTAATTGACATGTTTATGGTAATTAATAATCTTTACCTTTGCAGCGCGTGGAGATAACTCATATTTTCTATCGTGGTAATATTAAATTTGTAATATTTGATGACACCCACGATGGCCGCATGCCTTAAGCGTCGGCCTATAGCGTCGTTGGTCCCCGGTTCGAATGATGTGTCTAGCAAGTACACATATTGTTTTTAAATTTGTGTGTGAGTCAGATTATAGACCTAATACTTGAGCAAGTGGCTGACATCCATTTCTCGTAAATACAAAAATCTGTTAATACAAATATCCATCCTGTGGAGGCCCTTATGATCTTATTAGGATCGGATATGGTCAAATAAAAATATTGAATGTTCTATATTTAAAATACATCTTTATTTCTTCAGGTTTGTTTACTTCAGAATCAAATACCTCCTCGCGTATCATATTGCCTTGATACTTTATGATATTTCGTGACTAACTTTGGTCTCTCATTCCTTTCCTTCACAAGACTACGTTACCCGGGCTAAAGATGGTTTACTTCGAAAAATTATTAAATGGTATGAAAAACAAAAAAAAGTATCAGGCGATCAGAAAATGGAACAGTATTTCAACATTTCAAACGATACATCCTTGCCCATATTGGCGCGTAGGCATATAGGGTACCTACTCGATACAAAATAATAATGAGTTGCGCACGTGATGGTCCAATGGTGCAAAAGAGATGATCTACTTGCAAAAGAGTGGTCGTCCTCGCGATGGACATTCGCCGCGAGAATCTGACCTGACCGATCACCATCTTGAATAATAAAATCGTAATTATAATTAATACCCGCTCAATAGTTATGTTATCCGGATCGATTAGGATGACCGCATCGTTGAATACATAAAATATTTTGCACATTTTTAGAGCATGTGAACTACTATTTCGATATTATTGCAACTGTGAATATATCTGTATATCAGATACATTTTCTATCGAATATAAGTATTTATAGTACCTACAGATTTTTTTACCCAAATTATTCAATTATTCAGAGCCAATTTACTTTCTATGTATATTCTCATTAGAACCAAGATTTTTTAACGTCGTAAAGACACAAATAAATTAAATTATCATTATCATTAACCTGAATCTATCCACTGCTGGATGAAGGGCTCCCCAAACTGATTTCACTTCTCTCGGTCCTGTGGGTTGCATTGCCACGTACTTCCGCATAACTTTATCATTTCATCGATCCAGCGGCCTCTAGATCTACCCTACGGAAGTTTTGTGCCTCTTGGATACCACTGGTTGACTAAATTTGTCCAACGATTGTCCCCTCTTCGAGCTATGTGTCCAGCCCATTTCCATTTGAGTTTTTTACTTAGGATCCATGTTTCACATGCATATGTGATTACGGGAAGCACACATTGGTTGAATAATTTGCGCTTTATGCACAGTTCTAGGTCACTTTTAAAGACATTATTCAGGCGGCCAAAAGCACTCCAGCCTAGCTTTACTCTACGAACAATTTCATCAATTAAATATACATCCATCTGTAGACACGTGTTGTCCCAGATAGATTTAGGTTTTAACCTGTTTTAGCTGAGAGTTACATTTTAATATCGATATAATATACCTAAGCTGTAGTAAAAATATTAGGCAGACTTTCTTGACATAAATTAAGAAGTAATAAATTAAGGTAAGAAATAAATTACCAGATGACTGCTTATAATGGAATTGAATCGTATTAGGGAAGTTCGTGTACAGATATTGCCAAAATATTTAGGAAGTATTTAGATGAACAACCACAAATATGCCAAACATATTTCTATTATTTGTAATGTAAAATTAAAACCAAAAGCGCAAAAATAACTCATTTTCGCTTTTCCTCTTAACTTACTAATATCTGTTTCTCAAAGACAGTCCATCGTATATAACATTACCTATACAAAAAATACCTTGAGTGTAGATTTCGTACATAATGCTTTACCCTTATTTCACACTATACACTATAACGGTAAGAATTCAAATCGACAACAAGCGGCTTATGCACGGTTTTTTTTTCGTCACAAACTCAGTATGTGGTTGAGTGTTATGCTGTTTGTACGATTTTAAACCGTCTAATGTGAGTGTCAATTATTAGGTCACGTACACCACTCATCATCTCAAGTAAGGATTCCAATCCCGGGATCCCGAGCTATTTTCGATACCTATGAATCCCGAGATTGATAAACATAATCCCGAAACTTTCGGGATTGATTATTTTATCAATTTTTATGGAAAATAAAATAAAAACGAAAATATAACAGAAAAAATACTTTTAATAACAAATAACTACATTAGAAATAAACTGAGTTTAAATGAAGTTTGATTTATACCCATGTGTAAGTTGCCGATTGATTTTATTTTTTCAGATAAATTAATAAAAATGAGAAAGATTGGAAAAAAAGAATGCTTCGCACGGCAGTTTCATATTTGGCTAACTAATTAGATTTATGAAGTGGAAAGGCCATAAGTACACCATGATTTGCTTTACTATTTTAAATCTCGCTAACCCATTCATTAAGTCTTTACTATTAGAAACAGCAATCTCATATTAAATTCACATTATTATTTATATTACAATATTATTTACTCCATTAAACTTATGTATTTCCAATTGATTGAACGTATACAATATTAATAATAAATGTCTTAAATAGTATAAATTATACTAGATTTAATTTTGACCGATTTTATCAATGTTATTTGTAAATATTAAATTTTTATATTAACAATGGAAAAAATGCCAATCCCGGGATTGTCAAATTGTAATCCCGAAATCCCGGGATCAGAATTTTGCTCGGGATTGGATTCCCTAATCTCAAGTCATCGATGGCCGTCCGGGCGCCGTGAATACTGTGAAAATGAACGACTGCTATACGGCGCGGTTTCGGTTTTTAACCATCTTCGTGTAATATGAAAAGGACTGTGCTCTTCTTCACGCCACTATTTCACGAATTTTTGCCGTACGGTCAAAACCGTATAATGTGAAAGGAGCGTTAGGCATAATATATTTCAGAACCTATTGACTATTCATAACAAAAGCTAAAAAATTATAAAATAAAAAAAACCGAAAGTCTGTAGACATCGAAAATATTAAATTCTGTTTTCCCGAGAGCATTATATTTTGGTATACGACACACTGGTTCTCATGTTGATCAAAATAAACCTTTGTTAAATAAAATGTCTGATCTTTTTACATGTGTAAAAAACTAAAAATAAAATAACAGCAGGAAGTATGCATCGTTAAAAAAAAAGATTAATCAAACAAACACCAAATAAAATTAAATGTATTGTCGGAATAATACTAATAACGCCATACAAAATAATAAATAGCAGTAAAATAACGGTAGTCATTTTTATTAGATAAATTATCAAAAACTACAACAAAATTTATTAACCTGACCTATCTGGTCTTTTCGAATGCGATTTAAATAAACTCAGTACAACCAATATTTTATTGTGTAGAAAGATAACATCTGAATTATCTACTTATGTCAAACATTATTGTTTGCAAGGATGAGACACCCGGAGCGCATACCGTGGGTAGAGATTTGTGTGGGTACTTAACGTGCAAAATTACTATGACACCAAGGATTTAATGTGTAATTTTGTACCGATTTGATGGCTCATCTAACCTCTTGCCCTGGTAGAATTGCCGCCTAAATCAATGTTTAAGCCAGATGAAAAATAAAATGACAAGAGATTTTATCCTTTGTCTTTTCCGCCTCTTTACCGGATATCATAGCCTGATACTAATTATTATTGAAACTCTAAATAAATAAATACTTTTAAATTTAGAAAAAATGTATAATTTAATTATTTACTGGTCATTATATGGTGGGCCTTCATTGAAATTCCCATCAATTATTGTCAAGAAAACAGAAGTCATCACTAATACTTACGATACTTCTCTTAATATGAGAAAAATATTATTTCTATATAAACATAATATTTGAAACTTTTACGGTTGTTTTTTATCGTAATAGGTTCTTGTGTTTCCACCGCGTGTACTTCTTCCTTCTTTGTATCCAATTTCAATTTATTTTTTAACGTATTGTGGACATTACAAATTATAAGTTTAAGACGTTCACAATACGACATGAAACATTATTATAAAGAAAAAAAATAATAATGATGATAAAAATGAAAATGTAAAAAGAGAACATAATATTATAAACATACATAAAGCAGTGAAAATACAATCATACAAATATATATAGGTTCAAAGAAGTACACCTAGTTTGCAAAGGAGACCCTATTTAAGAATTTACAAAATAGCGTTCACCTAAACTCACCCTCATGCAAGTGGAATAGATCAACCACCATATATCAGAATATATATGTTATCGCCCTCCCAATTGACATTACCAGTGGCAGGTTGGATCAAAATATAATGATAATGGCCTCTTCAACGAGCCCGAAACGTCGAGGAAAGAAGGAAGAAGAACACTCGCTTGAAACCCAAGAATCTATTACGATATTGTAAACAATATATACGATTTTTATACGAACACCTCCGATATATATCTTCTATAAAAAATACGACGCCCGACGGGACTTGAACCTGTAACCACTAGATTCACACCAATGTATTTTACCAATTAAGTTACGGGCATCCAACTTAATTACAGCAAATTTAACTAGTAGTTCTTACATGAAATGCTTATCAAATTCCGTTACAATGTCGGCTATCGGTTTTTGTATATTAAATTATAGTATGTAATTAAATGTCTTAATTACTAACCGACGTCATGAATTTCTCCAATGTTTTATTTTATATTACCTACTTAGACTTCTTTTATTCGTCAAATAATTCACAAAATATTTTTTTTTATTATTATTTGATATTTTTTATTTTATATGAAAATGTAACCGCGGGATTTGCGCAGGTGTGCTTTTCCAATTTGCACCTTCCTCACCACGTGCCATGTGCATCGCATATGACGCCAAACACCTTTCTCAATATCTTTCCAACAAAATTCAAGATTTATTCCATCCTCTTTTTAAAGTTAATTTTTATTTTATTTTTCTTTGAGAAGAGTCTTGATTTCTTTTTCTTGAGTGTTTCTATAAAATGTAAGTTAATATGTATAAACTCTTTTTTTCCTAATTATATAATAATATATTTGCTGTAAATGCATCATTTCTCCCAATAAATAATAACGATACAGCATTTAGTTTTAAAAAATCTTTTGACATTTCATGACAATTATCATAATTTAATTGAATATGGCACGATGACTGGCATTTATGGTATTAGGAGATCATAAAAACGTAATATTATGTAAATTGACGGTGTAACAATCGATATTGGCATGTCATCGATCGACTGTATGGTAGAATCTCACGCGTAATTCATAGCTACGAAGGCAAGTGCAGAATCCTTGACCCAACTCCAAATTTACCAAAGAGATTAATAATTAAAGTAGGTACGGTACGCTCAATAATAATTATGTCTGAATCCTCATAGGTGGGCCGTTAATACCCTCCGTAACCTCTAATAGCCTAATACGTCCAGTGGTTTTCAATAGTCGAAAAAAAATGTTATTTTTATCAAATAGATTATTTTAAAATATCTCAGAATTACACATAAGTAGCTAAGATCAAATAAAATCAAAAAAATCAAACTATATTTATTTTTACACATAGTGAACATTATAAAGTATGAATTTAACACGTTCACAATATGAAATTTAATAAACTATTTAACATACATAATTTTGAAAACACTTCTGAAAAAATATATATTATAACGAATAGACAAAATCTATTTTGAAAAAAATAAGACACCCAGCAGAAATCGAACCTGCATCTCTCGGGTTTCATTGACATGCACATAGACCAATATGCTATAGGCGCCATACTTAATTGCGAAAAAATTTAACTAATGATTCTTAATACTCCTTGAAGCGCTTTCCAAATTGAGTTACTATTGACTATCGGCTTTTGTATTTTAAATCAAAGTAGGTTTTTGTCATTATAAACAATATAAAAAATCTTTTTTGAAAAAAGTAAGACACCCAGCAGGAATCGAACCTGCATCTCTCGGGTTTCGTTTTCATGCACATAGAACAATATGCTATAGGCGCCATACTTAATTGCGACAAATTTTAACTAATGGCTCTTAATATTCCTTGAAGCGCTTTCCAAATTGAGTTACTATTGACTATCAGTTTTCAAAGTAACTATTTGCTATGAATATTTAATGTTACATTTTTAAATCTTGTGAATTATTTGTCGAATATAACCTACATAAGAATATAATATCATTTCTAAATCGTGTGTATATTCGAATAAATAATCTACTTTTATAAAAAAAATATTTTTATGATGAGTACGTACAATGGCTCCCGCATCTTCAAGCGTGCCCCCAGGCTAGGATGTTTGGCGGGCCCCCTACATATCGCTAGGGTAAGTTAGTATAACGCGCTGCAGTAGCTTTTCCAAATGGTATATGCAGTAAAATTAAGGTGTGTTATTAGCGTTTTTTTATATTTTTAATATGTACATCCATTTCAATTATGGAGTTGCTAGGTGTCGGCATACAGTAAAAAATTGCATCGTTTAATTAATGATAGCATTGCAGTAAAATAGCGCTGCAGGCGACATTTTTACTATTATAGCAAATTTGTGATGTGTGTTTATCTCACTTATCTGGTTGACTCGTCACGCCGGGCCCTTTCTGAGCCCGGGCCCCCAGGCTAGAGCCCTGTCAGCCCCCCCCCCCTTGTGGGAGCCATGGTACCTACACTTCGGCAGTAGTTGAAAAGTATAGAAGTTCAGTTGAAAAATCCTGTAAAATTTGTGAAAAACCATTTATAAAAATTCCGCCATGTTGCGTGAATAACAAAATCGGATTGGCAACTGAGCGATATTAACATTTATAGTTTACCAACTTAACAATGGTGAGGCACTTGCAAGCTTCCTTGGACATCAGCAATCCGACTCCACTACGTCGCAATGTGGCGTGTCCGGAGTACAATAGACGAAACCCACGAATAAACTTCTCGCCAATGCCAGTGAGTCGACACTCACTGATCCCGAGAACATCTAACTTGTATTGAGAAAGTATTTCTGTTAGATGCTCGGCCTTTCCAGGGACATTTAGAGTACGGATATTGTAGGTTCCAAAACAAAATCGTTTACCGAATTCAGGCGAGGTCGTCAAGATGGAAACGGGGGTCCGAGGCTTCCCTGTGCTTGGATTAATCTGGGAACCTATCTCCGAACGTCTACTCCGCGCTACTTTCAAGACCAAGTCGGGCTCCATCACTTTTCTGCAGTGCTATGCTCCCACAGAGGCTGCTAGCGATGCAGATAAGGATACATTCTACGAAAGTTTGGCGGAAGCCGCTGGAAATATCCCCAGCTGTGATCATGCAGTTATCCTTGGTGATCTTAATGCCAAAGTAGGATCTGACCCCTCGCGTGGACCCTTTGTGCTGGGAAAACATGGCCTTGGCCAAATGAACGATAATGGTTCCCGTCTGGTAGATTTTGCCTCAATGAATGGTCTTGTGATTGGTGGTAGTCTTTTCCCTCATAAGACCATCCACAAATATACATGGACATCGCCAGACGGTAATACAAGAAACCAGATCGACCACATTTTGGTCAAAGCGAAATACCGGCATGAACTGCTAGACGTGCGGACATATAGAGGTGCAGACATCCACAGTGACCACGAACTCTTGGTCGGGAAATCCCGTATAGACCTCAAACGAGTCCCAAAACCCAAAAGGACGGTCAGACTCGATGTGGAAAAACTGAAAAGTACCCGTGTGCGTGCAACCTATGAGCTGGAGCTGCAGAAGCGCTTATATGATGCTAGAACTCTCACGTCTTCCATCGACTCGGATCCCTTAGAAGGAAAATGGATATTATTCCGGGATGCTATAATGAGCTCCGCAACTACTGCATTAGGAGAGCGGCATACGCACAGACCGGACTGGATGTCACCTCATACATGGGAGATGATTGAGAAGAGGAAGCTCCTGAAAGAATTGCGAGACAATGGTACATACGACCCACAGCGCAGCGCGGAATACCAGACAATGGACCGCGTGGTAAAGCGTTCTGCCCGCCGCGATAAGCGCCGACGCCTGGATGACCTCATTTGGGATGCGGAATCTGCTGCCTGCAAGAATAATCCAAGTGCTCTCTTCCGCATCACCAGAGCAATTTGCGGTAAGAAACGTCCAGTGGTCACTGCATTACGCAACTCTGACGGAGTGACAGTCACCGAACCTGCAAAGGTCCAGGAGCTATGGCGCCAACATTTCAGTGATGTCCTGAATCGCCCACCTCCATTGCATCCCTTCGATATTCCGTCGGAGATCACTGCCCTCCGACAACTGCTGAAGTTAAAGAGGCTGTCAAAAGACTGAAGCGCAGGAAAGCTCCTGGAGATGATGGCATCCATGCAGAATTTCTGCTCTGCGGACTGAGCGCTGTATTGCCGTCCTTGTGTGACCTTCTGCACGAGGTGTGGGAAAGGGAGCAGTGCCCCAAAGCCTGGAGGGATGGTACCGTTGTTACTCTGCACAAAAAGGGTAACCCACAAGACTGTAATAATTACAGAGGAATCACTCTCCTCAGCGTTCCCGGGAAGGTGTTGGCGCAGATTCTCCTGTACAGGATTAGAAGTCCCATGCTGGACGTTTTGCGTGCGCAGCAGAGTGGATTTGTCCCGGGGAAGTCCTGCTCAGAGCATATTTCAACTCTCCGAAGCCTTCTGCAACAGTACCAAGAGATGAATATACCTGTCGCCTGCTGCTTCGTGGACTATGAAAAGGCATTTGACAGTCCTCATCGTGAATCTCTGTGGCAAATTCTGCTAGGATATGGTGTCCCACGGAAACTGGTCGCCGTGATAAGTGCTCTCTACACCAATACAGAGTGTCGCGTGAGAGCAGCCGGAACATCCTCTGACCTCTTTGAAATCACGTCAGGAGTTAAGCAAGGATGTG
Organism: Rhyacophila brunnea; assembly: GCF_057557595.1. NCBI lineage: Eukaryota > Metazoa > Arthropoda > Insecta > Trichoptera > Rhyacophilidae > Rhyacophila > Rhyacophila brunnea. Next base: position 36,832,157 of record NW_028232848.1, on the reverse strand, counting down.
TACTTGCGCCCTTTCTTTTTATCATCATGATGGATTTCATAATGCGTAAGACGGTTTGCCCCGACAGTGGGATACGCCTACATCATGATGACACAAGCGATCTATGCGAAGAAAGACTGTGCGACTTGGAGTATGCAGACGACGCAGTCGTGTTTGACTCGACGATCGAGAGGTTGGAGGTGATCGTGAACAGGCTAGCCGCGAACTCGATGCGTGTGGGTCTTCATCTGAATGCCGCTAAGACCAAATCCATGTGCAGTGCTGCTTGCATCGACGCCGACACTCCTCTGCGGGTTTCTGGTCTGCCCGTCGAGCTGGTGTCCAGATTCAAGTACTTGGGTGCCACGGTTGCCGATGATGGTGGTATTTCTAGTGAGCTTGGAATCCGCATGGGTGTGGCGGGCTCTGCGTTCAACCAACTTGGAGTCGCATGGAGGTCAAGGCTGTATTCTGTGAGGACCAAATGTCGTTTGTTTAACGCGTGCGTGCTACCTGTGCTCCTGTATGGCTGTGAGACATGGCATCTTACTAAGCTTCAAGAGTCACGGCTTTTGAGCTTTGAGAATCGATGTCTCCGCAGAATCTTAGGGGTACATTGGTACGACCGCGTTACAAATATCCGAGTTCGTGAGCAGACACAACAGCCTTCGGTGATTGAAGTTATCACGAAGAGACGATTCACGTGGCTGGGACATGTATTCCGGATGCCGCCAAAGAGTGCGGCACTTCGTACCCTTGTGGCACAGCCTCAAGGGTTCCGTCGCCGTGGCCGGCCCTCCCTCACCCTGCAGCGATGCTACAAAAGCGACCTACGTGCTGCAGGTCTGACATGGCGGGAGGCACAGGAGTTGGCGATGGACCGAGGGAAGTGGCGCCAACTTGTGCTTGCCCTATGTCCCAATGTTGGGACGTGACAGGGTGAAAGAAGAAGAAAGAAGAACTTAACAATGCTTCACGCGCATGCTAAATAATTTCAAATATCATAATAAAAATAATGTATAAGGTATTTATAGTTCAAATTCTTTGATATTTATACTTTTTACTGTGTTTTACTGAACGCTTTAAACTTGTAATTTGTAATGTTCACACATTCTAATAAATAAATGAATGAATAAGTCCCTCATGCATATTTTTTTTGCCTAACGCATCGGCTTATATTTTCGTGGGTCCCAGGTTCGAATCGTGGGTCTGGAAAATATACATATTGTTTTTCAATGTGTGTTTGGAGTCAGAGAATGGACTTAATAAATTAAGCAAAAGGCTAACATCTATTATTTAACGTAAAAACAAAAACCTGTTAAAACAAATCTCCACTCTGTAGATGCCTATATTATGATCTTTGGATCGGACATGGTAAAAAAAGTAATGAATAATTAAATACATGATAATAAAATAAAACTTATGTTTGTAAGCCCTGCAATTATGACATCATCGCTAATTCATTGTGTGTGCAACCGTTGTCATCTAATTTGTATATCAGTTAGTTTACAATGTGAGAACAGACGATTTATTGCTGTTTCGCAAAACCTCTTGTCTTTGAGAGAATCAACAGTTATTTTCTATGCTGCTATGTTATGAAACAATAATAAAATATATTAATATGTATTTATAATTAAAATATTGCATTTATTTTAACGCAATTTATTGTTCTAGATTTTTAGGGACGTTTAGTGTAATTTTTTTACTATATTTCTAATTGATATAGAATCTTCTTTCTCTTCTTTATCGATGGTGCTACAGGAGAAATTGAGCTTTGATCTTTTAATGTTCCGTCTCCTTTATACTTGGTACTCTACTGCTCATATCCGGCTGCTTGCTCTTGGTTTTCCAACAAATCTTTTCTATCATGGGAATTCACAAAGTATCTTTTTTGCGATTTTCATTTGATTCGTCTATTGCGAGCGTCCCGTTTATTCCAGTATCGCAATAGATTTTACTTGGTAAAAAACCAATTTTATGTGTTTTTTAATTGGCTCTACTATTGTCACATCTTTCGACAAAAATTGTTACCAACGCTCGCAGTCGATAATACAGCACCCCTCAGAAAACACTTGTAATTTTAGTCGCGTCACAGCAGTCAATCAATAAACATTCATCACAATCATCGCTGTGTATTAATTAATCAATTCTGACTTCATATCTCAAAAACATAAACTTAATAAACATACATAATTTTGAAAAACACTTTCTGAGAAAATATATTATATCCAATAGAAAAAATCTTTTTTGAAAAAAGTAAGCCACCCCGGCAGGGAATCGAACCCTGCATCTCCCGGGTTTACGCCCCATCCGCGCATTACCTCTATGCTACGCAGTGACATACTAATTGCGACAAATTTAACTATTGGCCACTTTTAATACCCACTCATCAGCGCTCTTCCAAATCAAGCTACTTTGGCAATCGATTTTTGTTTATTAAATCAAAGTAGATACCTATTACCTCAATTACTAACCGACGTCGTGGATTTCTCCAATATTTTTCGTGATGTGACTTACTTGAACTTGCTAATAATTTATAATTAACTTCTTCTTTTATGCAACGAATAATTCACAAGATTTAAGAATGTACCTACCATTCTAATTATTGAACATACAATGTTACAAATAAATTTAAATGTTCAATAATTAGAATGGTACATTCTTAAATCTTGTGAATTAATCGTTGAATAAAAGAAATAGTTAACTATAAACTTAATAACTAAACAGCTATAAATTGGTGACCCCCACGTGATTTTAACATAATCCAATGTAGATCTTGGCCGCTTGCCTAATAAAATGGTTTCGTAGCAGATGTTTGTTTTGCGAGAAATATAGATTAGCCACTTGTTTGACATATTATCACCATGCCTTACGTCTAAACACACATTGAATCAACAATATGTGACTTTACCAGACCTGGGACACAAAAATGAGACCCACGACTTAATAACCATTGCTTTACTGCTCAGCCATTCTGGGCGCGTGTTGTGTTTTATAATATTATCTTAATTCAATGCTTACGCGCCTTTTAAATTAATTTTGTAATTAACGTGTTATTTGCATTTGAAAATCAATTAGCAAAAACACAATTTTGTGTGCCCCCTAAACATTTATTAATTATTAATTTTAATAAAAATAAGGCAAATTTTATTGTACTAATTCCAGTTTTTATTAATTTATTGGACCAGTTTTGTCCGTCTTAGAGGGACATTTACAACTAATATAATATAAAACAAAACAGTCATTTATAATAAAGAGACAAAAACCTATCCAACAATATTAGGCACTCACATTTAGTAGGTACCTAATTAAAATGAATAAATTGAAGATTATTATTTGTTCATTAAGCATCAATAATAAGACACTACAACTAGGGATTGCAATACCGGTATTTCAAAACTGGTATTCAATTATGTATCGATACCAAAATACCGGTTTCAAAATTTCAAAATATCCGGTATTTTTGGTATTAAAAAAACATACACCTATAATTATGTAACGTACATAATTTAGTGTAGGTATAAGTTTTATGCTGCCAAAACGCAAATAGATTGACTGAAACCAACAAAAGTTAAATAACATTACAATAAAATCTCTCAAATATACTTATAGAATTGTCACGATGAATAATAAACTCTGTCAGCGCTAAAAACGCGCTAGGCGCATGGCCATTTGATGGCCATTAGATACTTTTGGCATAACAAATAAATGTAGTAGTTAATTAGTAATTAACTGATCAGCTGTGAATGTGAAAAGAAAAAATATTTAGTTCCAAATATTTCCAATTATTCTACAACTATTGATCCAACATTGATAGCATATTCAACAAACGTACCCGGACCCGGACGTATAGTACCTATTTGTAAAAATTTACAGTTCTAAATGATGCCAATCCATTCTTTTAATACTTTTAGTCATCTTTAAGTAGAATTGAATTCATTTTCAGTTAATTCTGTTTTGTATGAAAAGTTATTTCGGAAGAAATCCGTAAAAAGTAAAATACTATTATTGGTTGCTAGGGGTCTGGGGTCCTAGCAACTAAATTATTAATATATATGTACGTTACTATAGAAATCAATATGAAATGTCAAAATGACATTTCAGTATTCCATATTTATATTATATTTATAGTATCCATTATTTCTATCAAGTACAAAATTTTTTGATCGTTTAAGCTAGTCAAGTCAAGTTTATATGATTTAGAAGAAATCTTTATTTAGCTATTTATTTTTTTCGACTTATACGAGGTATAAATGAGAACTCTGCCATTCTGGGCAGTGTTGACCTGTGTGTCCCTGATAACTATCTTAGAAATAGAGAACATCAGTTGTTTATTCTCAATGCCAATTGGGAGGGCGATAACTATGTTCAACGAAATTGCTTCGGGTGTTGATATATTCCGCCTACGTGAGGATGAGTATAGGTGGACGTTATTTTATATTTTTTTTAAATAGGGTCTGTTTAACTCATCCGGTGTATTTCCATGTACCTATATAATTAATATTTTTGTATGTACATATTTCTACTGTTTAATAACATACTATCTATCTCTTTTTTTATGTCATGTTGTGAACGTCTTAAACTTATAATTTGTAATGTCCACAATATCGCGAGTGGAGAACTACAAGGTTCTAAGTGTTTGTCCTTGACGAAACAAAAGTAACAATGTGGTAGCTTAGAATACTACTTCATTGTTGAGTTTGTTTTTTCAAGGACGAACACTTAGAACCTTGTAGTATTAGGCTCGCGATATGTAAAAAATAAATAAATTGAATAGAATTGAATTGAACAGAAATTTTAAAAACGTTGTATACAACAAGTTCTTTTTATCTTGTAATTATTCTATAATATGTTTCGACAAAACCGGTATTGATATTATATTCATTTGGTATTGCAATCCCTAACTACAACCAAATTAACTAATTATTAACAAAAAACAAAATTAAAAGTACAATCTAAAGTAAATAACCACTTACTTACTAACACGTTATGTATATTACAAGACAATTTTTTTTTTGATTACTTAATAATTAATAACGTGATATATCTAATTATTAGTTAATTTATAAATTTCAATGTAATATATTATTAAAACCACTTAATGAACATTTTGAGCAAATAATGGAACAGTTAATTTTGACATATGCAGTCAACGTTTTAAAATGTATACAAAAAACCTGCGTTTAGAATCAGATTACTTATTTTAGTAGACAGGTAATTAAAACATAATTTAAAAAATAAAACATTAAGTAGCTGTGAGGTGTTAAATATAAATATACGTGTGTATCATAAATTCTCCACCTGCTAATTTATATACGCAGTCAATGCTAAACGTTTAGTAAAAACATCATTTGGGTTAAGTTCTTTGCCTCCATAAATATTAATTGTGTCAAAAATATACTCTAATATACTTACTTATGAGTAATATCAAATTACATCGTAATGTTAGCGTTAATCAGTAGGCCAAAATTAATCTCGAAACGTCAAAAAATGTATCATGGCGTTGATCGGAAACCTTTGAACCACGACGCTTTCTACGTTCAACGTATTATATACATATATATATATATATATTTTTGATTCGTACGAATTTGACTCCATGCAATGTTTCGATTTATTTGGTAGTCTGCTGGGAGGACGACGGAATGAGGGTCTTCAATGTGGGACCCTAGATTCGCAAATGCCTTCCAGATTTTTTTCACTGTCTCTCCATCTGACCAAATGCTATATATTATATTGTGTCGAATCGAACCCGGAGTTCCTGGATAAAAGGCCAGCGCCTTACGCATTGCACCACTAGAGCCGTTTAGGTAGTCCTTATTACACATTGAAAAAATACCATCGCAAATAATTGAGCTGACAAAAAACTAATTATATTTAAATTTAAGATTTTCTTCCTATTTTTTGTTTACTTGGGGGCAACTAACTGTATTATCCAAGAAAAGGTTAAAATAAAAATTCACTGAACTACCTCATTCAATTGTTCATAAACTGGACTGATTTAAAATATGAAAGGAGGCACTCCAATCCATATTAATAAATGTCATTTGTAGGTAATAAAACAAAGTAATCATTATAAAATTGTTTTATAATGTCAAAGTGTGTCATTATTAAGTTTCTTCAATAGCGTAATAAATAGGTAATATTTTTGAATATGTAATTCCGAAATTTAATTGTATACTTCTGTATATTTTATGGATTCGCTTTAGCATTCTACAATATAAATGTTCTAAAAAAATTCTAAGCTGAAAACGATTCAACTTAAAAACCTAGCCTTTCAGAATGCATCTAATATAAGTAGGTAGTCACTTCAAGTTAAACATGAACGTCTTTAATCTTTAACTAAATCAAAAAGTTAATTAAACCAATTAGTTAATAGATAACACCAACACAATTTTGTCATTAACAGCGAACCAATGGGTCCACCATGGGACCAGTCTAAGTAAATAAAAACTAGAATTAAGATCGTAAGGAGTACCTTTCTCAAACTGAGACGCCTCCTTTGCAATCGAGACCTTAACCTAGATCTGAGACTGCGTATGGTACGTTATTTTGTTCTCTCAATTATTTTCTATGGTTTGGTAGTATGGACGCTAAACCAAGAGATGTCACGTAGAGTTGAAGTTTTCGAGATGTGGTTGTATAAACGCATCCTCAAAATGCCTTGGACTGACCGGATGATAAATGTTGAAGTTCGCAATCGAATGGGAAAGGACCGAGAAGTTCTACGTAGTATCAAAACCATAAAACTACAGTACTTCGGCCACATTATGAGAGGACAAAAGTACAGCATTACCCAACTTGTCATTCGAGGAAAGATCAATGGTAAGCGTAGCAAAGGACGACGCCGCATTTCGTGACGTAAGAACATCCGTGATTGATACGAGTTCAGCTCAATTGAACTGTACCTGGTAGCAGATGACAAAGCTAAGATCGCCTTGATGGTGGCCGACCTCTGCTAGGGGATGGCACAATAAGAAGAATGTACTAAGTTTTAAATAATTTTAATTACTTTAATGCTATTTTCGCATAGGTATTTAATTTGAAACTGTTTACGACTACTACAATAAACAGATCTCACTTATGTTGTAGTACAAAAAATATTCAAATAATTATATATTATATATATATTATTTTAAAAACATCGTGACGAGACAATTTTTCAGTAGCGTTATCACGTCTTATGGTAACCTCAGCTACAAATAATATGTCGAAAGATTTTTTATAACATTACTCGAACGTTAGATCATCGTTCTGTTAATACCCGAACGCATTTCGTCAGTATTAAGATGGATTCATTTTTCTAAGATATCCTTGGTGCAAATAATGCGTCAAGTCCATAGAGCATAATTCATATAGCTTATCATAATATATATTAAAATTTTAATACGTATTTTTCAATATAAGTGTTAACATATTTATAAATGTTACCATTCCAAATGCAAAACGCATTATTTCGATATTCAGTCATTTAAATAAAGCTTTATAAAAGACAAAAAATGATCGCAAATACTCGCTTTTCCCTTGACCATCTGCAACGTCTCTACACCCATTATGCAGGCGTATACCGTGGAGTAACAAACGTCTTCAAATTTGTGCCGAAAGTGTCCCAGGAGCAACTTCTCAAGACCTTGGTTGGCGTGCACTAGAGTGTGCGTGATCCCTACTTCCATATAATGTATTACGGTCAATTTTCGATGAGAAAAGACCTCGCTCGCCGTAAAATGCCGCAAACTTTTTAAAAGCTGAGAAATTTTCCCTCGTAGATACCAAGTCGCAATGGCCGACCGATCCAACTGATGGTCGGACCAACTTGAGAAGCTCTTCCCTTTCAACCGACATATGGGGACACTCCTAGAGTGTGATCGGCATCCAGCAATTCGCCATATAGTCAAGTCGGAGATTATATTAGGGCATTAGGCCAAGCTAACAGAGCTTGGGGGCAAAACCACCGTGTCTGGTTAAGAAATTAGCAAATACTGTCACTTGCATACTAGCCACTCCAGTATAATCCGGTGTGGATCTTTTCCGCGTCATGAAGAGATTTTTTCACGTTTGTTTGCGAGAAATAGATGTTAGCTAATTTATTAGGACCATGGTCCTGCTCCAAACACATATTGAAAACCAGTAGATATGCGAATTTTGCCAGCGATTCATACCTGAGACTCGTAACACGTTGGAACTCGGACATCGCGGGCTAATTGTACATATTATTAATTTAAATAATACATACATAATTCTGAAAACACTCATGAGAAAAAATCTTTTTCGAAAAAGTAAGACACCTATTACTACTAACTACGAGGGTGGGTCAATAATTCCTTAGAAAAAAGCATTAAAACAGTTTTTATTTTTTTATTTTTTTTTTATTTCTCAACATAATCTCCTTGGAGCTCAATACACTTGGTTAGACGTTTCTCAATTTTTTTTAAACCGTCAGAAAAATAAGTTTTCGGAAGGTCCTCAAAATAAGCATTTGTCCGATCGATGACTTCTTCATTTGAAAAAAAACGTTGTCCACTTAGCCATTTTTTTAAGTTTGGGAAAAGGAAAAAGTCACTGGGGGCTAAATCTGGCGAATACGGTGGGTGGTCGACCAATTCGAACTTCAATTCTTCAATTTTAGCCATTGATCGTAAACATGTGTGAACACGGGCATTGTCCTGATGAAAGAGGATTTTTTTCCTGTTTAAATGAGGCCGTTTTTCTTCAATTTTGTTTTTTAGCTGGTCCAATAAAGATGCATAATAATCCCCTGTTATTGTTTTTCCTTTTTCCAAATAGTCAACGAAAATAATTCCACGTGCATCCCAAAATACAGTAGCCATAACCTTACCAGCTGATTTTACGGTTTTCGCCTTCTTTGGACATGGTTCGCCTTTCGCAATCCACTGCTTTGACTGTTCTTTCGTCTCGGGAGTATAGTGGTGTATTCATGTTTCATCTACAGTCACAAAGCGACGAAAAAATTCATCCGGATTGTGTTGCATGAGCGACAACAGGGCTTTAGAGGCCACCACCCTATTGCGTTTATTGTCGACTGTGAGCAAACGCGGCACCCATCTTGCAGAAATTTTTTTCATGCCCAATTTGTCATGTAAAATAGAAATGACGCTACCTTTTGAGATCCCTGTAACCTCAATTATCTCACTCAACTTTAATCTTCGGTCACTTAACACCATATCGTGGATTTTATTGATCATTTCTGGTGTAGTCACCTCTACAGGACGTCCTGAGCGTGGTTCATCCTTTGTTGATGTACGACCACGTTTAAATTCATTTAACCAGTTATAAATAGTTGCAAGTGAAGGAGCAGATATGCCGTGAACTAAATCCAACTCATTTTTTATTTCCTTTGCTGTTAACCCTTTTATATTAAAATGTTTAATAACAGCTCTAAACTCAATTTTCTCCATTTTCCATTTTTCCATTTTCCACAAGCAATTTTTTTTTTTTAAATGTACGAGAAACACACAACAACCCGACCAATCTGATTGAAACTTCGCAGCATACTGAATCGGTAGTGCCGCTGCATGAAAACAAACCGCTTACAGTACTAGTCGCGCCACCTGTCGGCTTTTCTAAGGACTTATTGACCCACCCTCGTATAATTAACTTTTATAATATATTGACCCAAGGACAATAATGAGATCACCTGTATAATAAATAAATTATGTCGTTTTTCTTATAAAAAAAATGATAACAACTTTTCATCTTATTTTTACGAGTATGATAGTCTATATTATAAAGGTTCTAACGGATATATTTTAAGCATAAATAATTCTGAAAATACTCATGAGGAAATATAGACAATAGAAAAAATCTTTTTCGAAAAAAGTAAGACACCCGGCAAGATTGAACCTACGTCTGTTGGGTTTCGCGCCCTGTGCATTACCACTATGCTACGACTGGCATGCTTAATTGCGACAAATCTTGACTATTGGCTTTATTAATACCTGCTCATAAGCGCTCTCTAAATTGAGTTACTGTTTGTTGAGAAATTGAGTTTTTTCTATTGGCTATATTTTTTCATGATTGTTTTCAGAATTATATCTGTTCAATAATTAAAATGGTACATTCTTAAATCTTGTGAATTATTCATTGAGTAATAGAAAAATGTAATTAAATAATACATATTTTGTACTTATGCCACATTGATAATATTAATGCGGACAAAACCCGTCCTATGCGAAATAAGTGGTAAATATTGTGTTTTATTTTAATTAATACAATGTAATAATTATTTTCAACAAGAATAATTGACAGTTAGCTTCATTAAAGAAAAAAAAATACATATTATTAAGCCAATAATATATGCCGCGATAACCTTCAAAATAATATTATTTCATGCTCCATTAACAAATACCAAGTATTGCACTTGACTCACTCGCCCTGTCAGACAACTAACTGGATTGTGTAATATTTAGGTACCTACTTAACACCGCTGTACGAATTTGTAAATTTCATTCAATGTAATGATTCCGGTGATTATAAAAATTAAATATTTTTAATTCATTTTTCCTAATGCTATAATTTAAATATAATTGACTAAACACAGATTTTCATAAAACAAACCTATAGGGTGACTAAAAGTTTCTAAGCTTATAAATTCTATCTAACCACATTCTAAACTTGGAATTTATAACAATAATGGTAAGATGCTATGTTTTTTCGGTCTTATTATATGGCATATAGATATGGATACTCACAGAAACAATGCTTAGAAAACTTGAAGCTATCGAAAAGTGGATGTACATATGTATGTACCATATCAGTTAGAAAGACAAAGTTACGAATGTCGAGTATAAAAAAAGCGGAATGTCTTGAGTTCAAAAATCTATAGATAGGTACGGTTACAATCTCAAAATAAGTTAAAGTAAGATTTAGATCATATACCATGATTTTAATAGCTAAATTAAATGACAAGTAAATAACATTGCAGTCATCTCAGTATGTCAGGATGACATTGTTTGGAAATGGATACATGATAATAATCATCAAAACATGAATTAAATACTAGCCTGAGACTAATATATAATATCAGCGGACAGTCTAAGCAAGTTGTATATTGAGAAGCCTAAAAATTAATATATTCAGATACTACGCACGCAAAAACCATACACCATGCATGATGTTTAAGATGAAAAATTCGTGAAATTGAGAATTCAGCCTAATGAAGTAGTCTCAAGGGGAAAATGGAATTTAGGCGTTTTAAGGATGGGTGAAATTAGTAATTCATTGTCATGACAGAAGATTTTCTATCAATGAAAGGAAAACTAGGAATCAACTTTGGAAATACCTGAATAAAGTAAATATATCGATATATAAAAATAGTGACCCAACTCGGTATCATAGTGATTGAGTGAAACTGTGTTGTTCCTATACCTCTTTCAAAATAAGTTATACAAACCCCAAAGCTACATAATTACCATAACTTTATTATTTATTGAATTTTTGTTTTATATTGCCTACTCTTTATTAATATTTTATTTTCTCGTCACTTTCTTCTACTCATTTTTTTATCTCTCCCTCTACTATATTATATGATTGTTAATAAATTTATTTAATTATGCTTTTGTATTCATCTATTATTGGGGTGATTACTTATGTATTTAGTATATACATATATATATATTCTATTATCTTTCCATATTGTATACTTATGTGCGTATTCTTATTCTTTCTTTTCTTTCGACCATGTCCGATCCTAATAGGATCATATGGGCCTCCACAGAGTAGAGGTTTGTATTGACAGATTTTGTTTTTTTACGAGAAATGGATGTCAGCCACTTGCTCAACCTAGGTCCATACCCTGACACATATAAATTTAAAAACAATATGTGTACTTGCCAGACCCAGGATTCTAACCTGAGACCCACGACGCTATAGGCCGACGCTTAATCCGTGCGGCCATCGTGGGTGATATATATGGCCGTATATTAAAGACCGTCCAGCCTCTTTGACGGTAAACATTCATGTCTAAATAAAACACGGTTCTTGTTGGTTTACACTTTACACCTTGACCTTGACCTTAATAAAAAAAAATGTTGGAAGAAAAAGAAGACAGTTAATATTTTATATTCAATTGTCACTTTATCAAAATACCATGTGAAAAACCAGACGTGAAAACGACCGGAATTCTTATATGGAACGGAGTCAGCAATTACATTTAATCCGATTTACAAATAGGATTATCACAACAGCTGAATTAATAAAACGTATTATCAAAATGTTGAACCAGATTCGAAAATCTGGTGTAATGGAAAATGAATGTAGTGGTATTTGGGTAAGAGGTGAACATATTTATCGTCCAATAAAATAAACGTAAATACATATAATATTGCGCTACTAAAATATAACAAAAATTCAATTTCTACACTATTATATATATACTAAAATCTTTTTTGCCACGCTCATTTTTTTGTATGTTTTCTGCAGATACGTCGATTCAATGACATTAATATGGACGAAGTTGCTGGAAAATAAAATGACACTCACTTTTTTGTCGGGTCTGCCGAATAGCATAATCTGTTCTAACGCCATTACAATAAAGGTGATATTGGTATAAATTCCCGATGCTTTTTGTCGGTCTGCCGAATGGCATAATTCATATTTGAATATCAATATCGTTCGTTCAAATGAACATTGATACTAGAAACACTGTTCTAACGCTATTGCAATAAAGGTGATATTGCTATAAATTCCCAATGTGTGATATCGCATAATGGAATTTGTCACGTGACGTCTACCTATACATGTGCGAATGTCTTTATGCGCGAATTTACTTGCTAGCTACTGTAGTGAGTGCGTTGTCCATTAATAATGTCATTGCGTAGATTAGATAGATTTGAAATTTGGTACACAAGTTTTAAAATGGTGGCAATCAAACACTCCTTTATGGATTCACAAGACCGAGCTGAATTGGGTGTTGCTGCCCACCAACGACGAAGAATAGTTGCTTAAGTGACCAGTATAGCAATAGCACTAGTACCACAATAGCAACAACTGACCAGACCTACTGAACAACAAACAATGTGACAGATGAAGATGTTAGAACAAAGAGCCACATGTATACAACAGCTTTCGAAAGCCCAATAATAGGGAAGTATCTAGGACATGGAGATCATCCAGCCATATTCTTGCAGCTACTAGCAAAACAGAACATGACAAAACAGAACAGTGATAAAACAGAACAGTGATAAAACAGAACAGCCAGGGGAAAAATGAAACATTATTTTTTAGGTTAGGTCATTATTTCGTTGTACCTAGTCACCCAATCATTTTTAACATATTATATTGATTAAGATGAGATATCTTAGGCTTGCCGCAAAGTCCCGTTTATTTGAGGCTTTCTAGCGATTAGGAATGCAGAAATTAGGTATATAATTTGATTTATTATGGCGTATTGAAAATCTGTGATGTTAAAAATTTATCAACATAATAGAGATAGGACAATTTCAATATTAAATTTATATTTTTCCTGAAAGGTCATAGTTATATTTATCATTGTTCTGTTTTGTCACTGTTCTAATTTTAAGCTACTGCAGTTGAAAAATATTGGATTCAATAATATATAAATGCATAATTGAACTAATCGTCTAAATAGTTTGTTTTTCGCAAACTAAAATATTTATTTAATGCTCCTTTTTCTCATCCAAAGCGTCAGGTAATAAATTAAAATACCGTCATTTTATATATAAGTGCTTTAACACTTTAGCAAAACGAGTATGCCGAGGTGAGTATGGAATGCCTCGAGACAAATTCAGCTCACAAAGATGATCTCGTTTGGCATGTCGAGTTGCGTAACTTGCCTATCGCCACTTGGATTAATAAATGAGACGCATCTTCGCATAGCGTCTGACCGCACCTTATTTTGCAAATTCGCAACTCTGTGTTATATGCAACGCAGTAAAAATGAAGTGAGTAATTTAAATTTTAAATAATATATTTTTAATTAACTATTTTTTTTATTCAACGAATATTTCACAAGATTTAAGAATGTAACATTCTAATTATTGAAAATACATAATTTTGAAAACACTTCTGAGAAAATATATTATAACCAATATAAAAAATCTTTTTGAAAAAAGTGAGACCGGCTTTTGTATTTTAAATCAAACCAATTAGTAGCTCAATTTGGAAAGCGCTTCAGTGAATATTAAAAGCCTTGTAAAAATCTTGAATTTATAATTTATAAAGTTCACTATATGCAAATGCTTCCCGCGTGATCTCGTTGTATCATTTGTCTCATATATAATCACTCATATAATAAGAAAAAGAAAATATGTGAATCCCGGTGGTTTTAACTGAGGCGTAGTCTCTTTTTACCGTCGTACAGTAGACTTTTATGTTTAGGATGTTCTGACGATGTTTTTGTAGAACGAAACATCTGTCAGCAAAAATAACTTAAATATTGTAGAATTAATCAAAAAAAAATATTTCGAAACCATTATAAACTTGTGCCTTTCTGAGTTATTCTCTTCCACGGCGCTACATTCCGGGGTGGGATTTGGCCTCCTCCACAACCGCTCTCCACTCACTCCGGTCTCTCGCCACACTTCTCCAGTTACCGGGTCTTCCTATATGAAGCCAGTCCACTTCGACGGCGTCAGTCCGTCTCCTTCTTGGACGGCCTCTGGGTCTCTTCCGTTGGGGTAGCCACTTCGTCATGATCCTTGGCGCTCTAACTTCAAGCATTCTCTCTACATGTCCCGCCCATTGTAGTCTTAGGGACTTACAGTATCTAATGATACTTTGCTGTTCAATCAGCTCTTCCAGCTCGTGGTTCATTTTTATTCTGTAGTTTCCATTTTCCAACGTTGGTCCAAAGATTTTTCGGAGTATTTTGCGCTCGAAGACAGCTAATTTATTTTCCTCGTTTTGAGTTAAGCACCAAGTTTATAAGTGACCACTGGCCTTATAATTGTTTTATATATTAAAAGTTTACTTCTTCGGCCTAGAATTTTCAACCCCACTAGTCGCTTGCAGGCATGCCAGCATTTATTCCCGGATATAAGGCGGATTTTTACCTCCTCTGCTGTCTTATTTTGGGTATTTAGGCTGGATCCGAGATACGTGAACTTGTCCACCCCTTCATATATATGCTATCCTATGTCTATATTCTGCAGCGGTACCTGATCGCGTGTGCTGGCCATTTACTTAGTTTTTGACTGGTTTATTTGCAGCCCACCGTTGGACTATGAAAATAAAAGCAAAAACGCTGGGCTTTCTGAGTTATTAGTCCATAAAAATTAAAAAATATATTTGTTTTATATAAAAAATACAGAATATATATATACACATATATATACAGGGCATATTATTAAAAATCTGGGCTACGGCTAAGTTTTGAAAAGTGACTCCCAAAGGCTAAAAGTCATACAGAAATCACTTTACATCGTTTTAAACGGCTAAATAATTACTACGCTACATAATAATTTATTCAAGAGTGACTTTATACCAAGTTTAAACTGTTTACAAAGTAATAAATATTATATTTTTAATTAAATTATAATTTCTTAGTGCCAATTAAAAATTATCCGTAAATAAGCATGTGGACAGGGTTAACGCCTTACACTGATAATTAATATATAAAATCTAAATTGCTAGAAATTAATACTATTAATTTTTCACTACAAAATAACGATTCTTATAAGATGCAGGTATATGGTATCGTATCCGGAAATTCGTATGTAAATAGTTCACCGCAGGACACTTATTCGTGCGCCGCAGTACTATGAAACATGAGTTCGTGTAACATTTAATCAAATGACGGGTTCTTCGTTGAATATTTCACCGTGGAGTATATTTGTACGTATGCTACAACATGTGGAGATGTCTTTACTAGGTTAGATTAGGTTAGATTAGGGTTAATCTAATTGGAACACTACTATTTGCAAGCTATCGCCGCATTTTGTAACATACATACAAATGTTTCACGTACTGCGGCGCACGAATAAGTGTCCCACGATGAACTGCATACGTAAAACTTACATGTGACCATATGGTATAACGCCATTTCTCACCACTTGAGGCGTCACTTCCCGGTCCTTAAGTATTATTTAATAGAACATCTTCGTTTAATTTTAAAACGCAATTAAAATAATATTATGTAAAAGTATATCTAAAAAGTAAGAAAAATATTTTGAATAGGATCTCGTAATCGTCTGATCCAATTATTCATCAGCAACTGAATAAATGCATTTTTATTTTTCGTGAAAATCGATCTTTCTTAAATTGAACAAAAAAAAAACATTAAAACTATAATTATTTGATAAAAGCGTACGAGGGTTCCAATAAAACTTATTAAACAACATTAAATTTGTAATTTTATTTCAAGAAACTACTCGAAACAATTCAAAATAACGTACAGTCAAACCAATTTTTTTCTAAATTGTCCATTTATCTTTGAAATAAAAAAAATATGCTATTTTACAACGTTTTTATTAGCTTGTATTGTTGTTTATCCGGTGGTTGTTTGTCCAGTACAAATCTTCCAATCTATTTTTAACTAACATCCCGACTAGGTACCTAGTCGGAAAGTTAGTTAAAAATATTAATTGTTATTATTAAAATTATTAAATTATTTAAAGTTAGTTGAAACTTTTAGAATATATCAGAACACGATGCCAGTGCATTCTTTTACTACTTTTAGCCATCTTTAAGCAGAATTGAATTCATTTTCAAATAATTATGTTTTGTATGGAAAGTTATTTCAGAAAAATCCGTAAATAGTAAAAGACTATTATTGGTTGCTAAGGGGGTGGTCCTAGCAACTAAATTATTAATATATACATGCGTTACTATGGAAATCAAAATGAAATGTCAAAATGACATTTCAGTATTCTATATTTGTTTTTTATTTACTTCATATCAAGTGCAAGTTTGAGCATATTGAGCATAATAATTCAACAGAAAATTTAAAAACGTTGTATGTAAAAAGTTTTTTTATCTTGTAATTATTTTCATTGTATTTAGATAGGGGTTGATCGGTTAAAATATTTTTAAAGCTTTAATTTGCCAATAAAATTCTTTGCCTCCCCTTTAATACCACAGAACCTTATCACTTCCATGTTGAAATTTCTCATCAAAATAATGACAACATTTTGAAGAATTTTTGGGGTCCATTAATAATAGAGTGCACTGAGATACTTTAACCATTGTTTAAATTCAATATAATAAAGAGTTATTTGGTTTAATTTAAACATTTCAAAGAGTGACTGTTGTGTATTTCAAAAATGAAGAGAAGCCCTTTTGCTTCTTACCTACTCAATTACCATCTCAAACCTTTTAAAATACAAAGTTGTGTAATTGATATGTATTATTCATAGAATATGTATGAAGATGGCCAAAAGTATAAGCGGTTCGGGAATTACAATCTAGGGTACTGATCTATATAAAAAAACAATATTAATTTTAAGTCTTGTAAATTAAGCACATTGAGTATTTAACCACGGATTACACGAAATTACAACAAAAATGATAATATATTTATGTTTTGCTTCAGATTTGCCGACAATTACGACGATTAGACGCAACGACAATTCTTAGGATGTAGCAGTCAAGGCAAACGATTCGGGGACGGTTCGAACATGGGGAGATTACGAGGTATTCGCAGTGAGATCAAAAGGACGGCGACCGGATTCCCTAAATAATGCGCTCGCCGGCCGCGGAATAATGGGCGTGCAAGATTTCCCCATGCCCTGATAAATATCCCCACGTCTAAACTGTCCCATAAAATTTCACCTAGACATTAAAATAGAGGCTTAAATATTACAGCTTAGTAACATATATACGTTAACATATTATATTGCGATGATTAATTATCAGTGATGGCATTGTAAACAAAACATTTTCATGCGTAAGTTTAGTACCAACATAATAATATTACATTAAATCTTTTAAAACATTCATTAAGAAATTTTCTCCCAGGGCAAAATACTATAAGCAATATAAAATCGATTTAAAACTCAGATATTAAAATAATCACAGTGTTTTAAAAAATCCAATTAAATTCTGAATAGGCCAGGTGCTTAAAAGTCAAATTTTTCACGCGCTGTGTGTTTAACTGACCATTTATCATTATAATACTAATCATGACCGAATACATTAAATGCTGTATTTAATACAGGGATTGTTTTATGTTTTAATCAATTTTTGTAACCTTCTTCGAAATTTGGATCATCTTTTTTTCATTTTTATTTATATCAACTGACGCTTTTTTCGAACTAAGATAATATTTTGTATTCACTGAAAAACATATAAGATCTAAGAACATGACAGTCGTTTTCAAATATACATAATTTAGAACATCTCAGAAAAGTACATTATTATTTATTCTACATTGTGTATTTGGAACAATAATTTTATTAAAAAATATTATTAAGAAAATATTCTATATTATAAACGATTAACCTCGAAGAAAAGTTACTATGTCTGATGATTAAATTAATGGTAAGTCATTTCGCATTGCAGATTCTTTTGTTATCGCTCGCATCTGACAAAAAATTAAGCATTTCAACGCAATTTTAGATTCACATAATCAGACAATTATATTAATTGTTAAATGTACAGACATTGCCAAGATAAACTCTGAAACCATAATATGAAATAAATGTATAGTATTGTTTGATTAATACTACATAATATATTTACCATTTCCAACACGAATTGTGTCGACTTGTACTGAAACCAAAACATCGTTAATAATATAATGAAAATGTATGTATAGCTGTCTGTGAAATAACAGACCACGTTAATAATTATTGTATACAATTAGGCAACCAAGTCAAGGCGATACCTCAGCTGAGGCATGGTCTAAAAAGATTGTAACTATGCGACGCGCGGATTGTGCTAATGATGCGTGCCGAACGGAACATAATTTGTCATAAAAATTCAACATGCGTCCATTTAGTGTCATGATTATTGTTATATTAGTAATAATATATTCGTTAACATGTTGCCTTTTCGAGTACAGGCATAACGTTTTTTAGTCATCTTTACTCAATATAAGAATATATTCTTACGACGCCATCACAAAAAAAATCGACGTGCTCCCACCTCAATTGCCGCTCGCCGATTGGTGACGATGCGAAATTTCGTCGCACCTATTGTTGAAAATTATTTGCCGTTTCACTTATGTATGCGATTATTATGTAAAACCATCGTTATTTAGAATATTTAGATCACATAATATTAATTATGTCACACGTACCTATACAATACCGAAACGTCAACATGTTTATAAGTTTGCAAAAATATTGTACACGAGTTTTGTGCAGGTAGTTCGAATAGTATTTCGTACAGTTTAAAAATGTATCATGTTTAAACGTCGAAACAATGTGATTTTTGACAGGTCGATAAAAAATGAAAGCTCCATATAAAGCCTACAGTTAAAATGCAATATTTTCGGATCTGTTTATTTCTTATAAAGATGTAACGTACTAACTAGGGATTCCAATCCCGATATCCCGAGCTATTTTCGATACCTATGAATCCCAGGATTAATAAACAAATTCCCTAAACTTTCAGGATTGATTTTTTTATCAATTTTTATGGAAAATAAAATAAAAACGAAAATATAACAGAAAAATACTTTTAATAACAAATAACTACATTAGAAATAAACGGAGTTTGAATGAAGTTTGATTTATACCCATGTGTAAGTTGCCGATTCATTTTATTTTTTCACATAAATTAATAAAAAATGAGAAAGATTGGAAAAACAATGCTTCGCACTATTAACAAAGTAATTCCACCATGATCTCATACGTTTTACGGCAGTTTCCTATTTCGCTGACTAATTAGATTTATGAAGCGGAAAGGCCATACGTACACCATGATTTGCTTTACTATTTTAAATCTCGCTAACCCATTCATTAAGTCTTTACTATCAGAAACAGCAATCTCATATTAAATTCAGATTATTATTTATATTACAATATTATTCACTCCATTAAACTTATGTATTTCCAAGATTGACCGTATACAATATTAACAATAAATGTCTTAAATAGTATCAATTATACTAGATTTATTTTTGACCGATTTTATCAATGTTATTTGTAAATATAAAATTTTTATATTAACAATGGAAAAAAATGCCAATACCGGGATTGTCAAATTGTAATCCCGAAATCCCGGGATCAGAATTTTAACTCGGGATTGGATTTCCTAGTTCTAACTAAAGCTATTGTGGTTGCAAATAAATCAAAGTGAAAACGTCAAATAAGTGGTCTGTCCACGTTAAATGAATACGTCCGTTCTTCAAAATTATTAGATACATAAATATAGCTAAAATAATATTTGTCAATATAAATGTACATACCATTACATACATAGATTAGTAGAATTTTACAGCAATGATTCATAACATTTCTGTATAATTTAATATTAAAATACAAAGAATGTGTCCATCTATAGATTGTAGTTTGTTGCACTTTGAATACACATGACTGATGCATTTTAAATGCAACATAATTGCAAGGTTACTCTAGTGACATATGTGGAGTACAGTTTTTATTCAACAATTATGCAGTAGGTACTTCTATAAATATAATATTATCCAACGTGGCTAAAATGCTTTTGAAAACCTGTGTCAATGTCACTGATCTGAGTAGCGCAGTCACGTAGATTAATCTTGTAAATATTTAAATAATGAAGAGTGTGGTCATGTATATATATATAATAGTATCTGATATGTATATAATATACAATAAGAATATGTCTAGATTCGGAGAAAATACAATATATTATATGCAGTGTAATTTTGAACTGTGATATTCTTGGTGCTGACCTGTGTGTTCCTGATAATTATATTAGAAATTATTAAGTAAAATCATTTATTTGTTCTCCCAATGCGCAGACTGGTAAAAACAATTTGGCGGGCAATAGCTGTACAATCAAATAACTTCCAATGTTTATATATTCCACCTACGTGAGAGTGAGTTTAAATGGACTTTGATTAATTAATTATTAAATGGTTGGCGTCCTTTCGTGTATTTAATCTGTAGTTTTCTAATACTGCTTCAATTTCTGTTGTCTTTTAAATAGTGTTGTAATACTATTTCTTTGTGTTTCAAATCATGTTGTGAACGTTTTGAATTCGTCATTTGTAAAGTTCTTTTCCGACCATGTCCGATCCTAATAAGATCATATGGACCTCCACGGAATACAGGTTTTTATTGACAGATTTTATTTTTACGAGAAATGACTTGCTCTACCGATTAGGTCCATACCCAGACTAATACACAAATTGAAAAACAATATGTGTATTTGCCAGACCCAAGATTTGACCCCGAGACACAAGACGCTATAGGCTGACGCTTAAACCGCGCGGCCATCGTGAGCCATCGTTCAGTATATGTAAATATATATTTTTTTATTGAATTGAATTTTAACTATCAGCGACACTTACACACTATGTGACCTGCGAAACATAACAAAATTAATAGCTTTGATACAAAGGGGTTGTGAATTAATTGTTATTAAGACGTGGATGACCTTTTAAATACTTTACGAACACCTGTTACTTATTTTTTAGAAACCTTTTAACTGAGTCATTATAATATTATTTGTATAATTACCTACTTTTTAAACAACGGATCATATAAGTATGTTATTTAATGTTATTTAAACATAAATATATAATAGAAAAACTATGACAGGTTAACTGTAATTTTTAATTGATTTAATTAACATAATCAGTGAATAATTATTATATTATCTCTTAATAGACATTTATGTATTAATAACCATAACCAATAAATCACTTCCGTGTTGTATTTAATTTATGTATAGCCATATAACTAAACATGAAAGAAATATCACATTTATCTAGTATTTTTGAAATACTCATTGATAAGTTATTACAGACTAAACAACTAAATATATTGCTTATTACAATGAATATCCATTTGCATAGAAATACTTACATACGTATTTTTATTAAATGTAAATCTTCGTTATTAAATGGTGTGCCACTTATTTTTTTAAAACCTTAGAACCTCCGATATAACGATATGACATACGTCATTTTAATGAGACTGTAATACCTCCATTGTATGTATAAAGTACTTGTCGCATCGGAGCCATTACAAACACTCGATTAAGACAATCTCCCCGCGATCTGTTATTTAGATAAATCGGGTTACTCAGTTTTTTAATGGAGCTTTCTTTAGAGTGTTCTTTTTCTTTCTTGTGAAAACTAAAATAATGTTGTCACATCAAAGGTTTCAACAACTGCACGTGTCCCAGTTGACCGATGTGCGTCGTATTTTAGTTATAGCAGTCATGTTTGTCGTGTACCATGTTAGCTTGGTAGAGAATCAAAAAGAAAACATGCTGATTTGTAAAAAAGATAAAAATAAACATGTGAGTGTCACATTCAAAAGTTCTCCTCGTTTAGGGTAACAAAGTACAAATAAATTTAAGAGCTTTTTTTAAACCATCTGAATTGTCAATTAAAATTAATTAATTTAAACATCAGACTGATGTTTTTTCAGTTTCAACGTTATTGGTAGGGATAAGATGTAAAGTGTACGTAAAACATTTCACGGTGGCACAGTTTGCCGTGAGCTTTCTATCGGAAAGAGATGACCGTATACTATACGGTCTCCAATTATATTAGATGGAATATGAACAATATTTCAATTTTCATATCTGATTTTGGTAATATTCAAGAATTCAATAATGAAACCCTAACCTAACCTAACAAATAATCCAGTATATCGGCTATTTTCAAAATTTGTTTACTAAGTAAACCGTCAAGAACCGTGTTTTATTTAGACATGAATTTTATGTCAGTACTATACGACCCAAAGAAATTGGACGGTCTTTAATATACGGCCATATATTTCCGATACAACATTTCACAGTGAAGTTTGATACGGCGAACTGCATACGTACAAGTTTCCGGACACGATTGGTAGATACCTAAAACTGCGACTGCATTACAATTTTGGATGTATGATTATTCACATACTCACAGCTACTCACCTAAATATCAAACCTCCCTTCTCTTAGCTAATATTATATCATTTATTGTCTGTATAATTTATTTGTATTATGTTCTTCTTTTAATATAGATTTATCGTAATAATATATATATTTCGGAACAATAATTATTATTAATTACAAGTACATATTCAGATTTTAGTACACATTATTACAAATTATATTATTTTATTAATATAAATAACATATGAAAAACAAGAATTTATATTAAAAACCACGCAAACTGAACACGCGTGATGAAAAAAATGTAATTTTTATCACACATAAATCATTTCAAACGACTTCAAAAATCATATAGACTTCTCGAAATTCGCACATTAAAAAAAACGTATTCTTTTGTGCGTATCCTTTTCTGTCCAAGATAAAATTAAATTAAAAAAATGTTGTAATTTAAATGCAAAACACACATCTTCAACATTCAGTGAATCGTGTTAGGTTTCACTAAAATTCATAAAATACCAGATCTGTTATAAATAATATTATATAAACTGCATTTAGGAATTGGATAAAATTCTATAAAAATACGTGACAGTGGAAAATATTCAGTAGGTACCAAAAGTAATATTATTATTAATTTTTCTTTCGACCATGTCCGATCCTAATAGGATCATATGGGCCTCCACAGAGTAGAGGTTTGTATTGACAGATTTTGTTTTTTTTACGAGAAATGGATGTCAGCCACTTGCTCAACCTATTAGGTCCATACCCTGACACACACAAATTGAAAAATAATATGTGTACTTGCCAGACCCAGGATTCGAACCTGGGACCCACAGCGTTATAGTCCAACGCTTGCGCGGCCACCGTGGGCGTATTATTATAGACTGTGATTAATTGACATTAAAAAATCCATTTTTCTAAGACTATTTTGATTTCCTGAACACGAGATTTTTCGATTTATTTTGAAGAAATCAAAGAACGCCCTCTACTTATAAAATCTGAGACCTTTTTAACCCCTTAAACTGCTAATTAAAAATAACTACTCTGTTTCAAGGGTTGGAACTTTTTCGAGTCTTCCGGAACCGAGAAAAATTTAATTATTTTTAACTTATCCAAATTAACTCATTTGATCCATATACCTTATGAATTGAGCAAATGACAATCACTCTTCGTTAAAAATTACTTTTAAGGATACCTATATTATTATCTGTTAATACAAACCTCCACTCCGGGGAGGCCCTTATGACCCTATTAGGATCGGACATGGTCGAAAGAAAGAAAGAAAGATATTATTTTAACATGGATAGCTGGTTGATTTATGATTATTTATTTTCATGGCAGATTATTTTTATTCTTTTCGAGTAACATACACAGTCTGTATAGGTAGACGTCACGCAATTTCCATTATGCGATATCACGCATCGGGAATTTATAGCAATATGACCTTTATTGTAATGGCGTTAGAGCAGTGTTTCTAATGTCAATGATCATTTGAGCGAACTCGTTCGAACCGAACCATTTGGCAGACCCAACAAAAAGCATCAGGAATTTATAGCAATATCACCTTTATTGTAATGGCGTTAGAACAGATTATGCCATTCGGCAGACCCGACAATAAAGTGGGTGTCATTTTTTTTCCAGATGATTCGTCCATGTTAATGTCATTGAATGTAGGTTATATGGACCCACGATGGCCGCGCGGCTTAAGCGTTAGACTATCACTCCGTGGGTCCCAGGTTCAAATCCTGGGTCTGGCAAGTACAGATACTATTTTTCGATTTGTGTGTGAGTCAGGGTATGGACCTAATACGTTGAGGAAGTGGCTAACATCCATTTCTCGTAAAAAACAAAATCTATTAATACAAACCTCTACTCTGTGGAGGCCCATATGATCCTATTAAGAACGGACATGGTCGAAAAAAAAGGTTATATAACATTATAGAAGTTATTAGTTTCAAAGTCGGTAAACCCCATATTATTAGACATCCGCAAAAAAAATGTCAGCATATTTTAATAATATTTATATTTTTATATTTTTACTTTCTAACAATGAATTTTTGAAAATTCAATTTGTCTACTTATAAAAAATGTATCAAACTATATTTCAACGATGAAAACATTTCTATAAAACACGATGTACTAATAAAAATTAAACTTATATACCCTTATGTCTCAATGAAAAAAATAAAAACAAATATTTTAATGTTTTAGATTAGTTTCTTACTATATTCAATTATTCTGTTTTATGTTCATACGCGTAATATCTAGCATATACCTTTTCACATCACGCTGTGCGTTTCTTGATCTCTCTAAATGACTCAATCTATAACAATAAAAATCTTAAGGATAATAAAAATAATTTACTATAAAATTCTACCAACGTTACAATATAATAATATATATGTGTCGCTAGATTTCAAAATCAGCCAAGTCCATAATAGATGAATATGAGAAAAACAGCTTTTTGTTTTCTCAAATACACAGTCACAAGGGTGAAAGTTTATATTATTTCGAGTATGGAATATTTAAAATTAATAAATTCCACATTTTGATAATTCAGAAATGTTAGAAAGCAGTAGTTCTTCAGTAATTCACAAAAAAGTAACAAAAACCTAAAGGTGGACTGAATGGTGGCTGATTTTGAAATGTAGCGACACAATATACCGGATCATTCCTAAATTGACCTTTTACTCAATCCAATATCATAAACGGCTGTATACCAAACCTTTAAAGGGTGTTCTATATAAAATGAAATGTCGTGGATTCTTACAATACTGATCAGAGTGACGGAGCATTTTGCATTGAGGTGTGTCTTTTTGTGATTAATATTACGAAGGTACGTGCAGATACTTCTATATGCGTGACTGTGTTTCATAAACCACAAAGCAACGAGTAAGTTCATGATTCAATGTCTGGTGATGATTTTACATTTTCTCGCGACTCCTGAGAAAGATGATGGAGATTAAGTGAGATTTAACCCGTATTGAAGAATGTTGATTTTAAAATAGGTGACTAGAGTAAGGTATGAAATTACCAGAATTCTAACAGAAAAACTTTAGCAATACGACCTGAAATTTTAAAAAAATTGGTGTGTGTACTTATGTACGCGCGTTAGAAGTTATGCTTCTTTGGCGTAACAAAACAAAAACAAATCTTGTGATAACCTAGATTCTTCGACTAGCTCTTAATTATCTTGTTAAATTACACACTCAAGAAAAAGAACCGCTTATTGGAACGCCATTGGTTTATTTCTATACACTTTAACTTATGTTACTAAATTATATAATTATTTATCGATGTTTTTATTTTTAAAGTAACAACTGCTACTTTGGCGTTTACCTAATAGTTTGTTTACGTAAGAAATTTCAAATGGCCGACAATAATAAATTCGCTGCCTAGGCAACGGAACAATTCTAAACTATAATATTATACTGTATAATCGTCACGATTGGAGTATCATACCGTGGCATAAAGGCAGTGCGTTCGGCTGATAACCGAACAATCGGTGGCTCTAATCCAATCGAGTGCATTTATTTTTGTATGAAAAAATAAATTATGTGTTATATGTCACACGCCCAAAAATACGTTCTGATCTGATTTTCCAAACGCACCTAAAGAAGTATAACTTCAAAAATGAAACATACCTATTGGTATATTTAATGTACCAGCACAATAGAGCAAGTATATCTAAAAAAGCCTCTTCAAAAATAGCCAGATTATAAACCATATTATATGTATTAAAATCTACTTAAGGGGGGACATGCTCGTCGAAGGTCAAAATTGAGTTTTTATTGTATATTCAAACCATGATCCTGGACACTCCTTAAACGTTGTAGATGATCTATTTATATACTTTTGAAGCCTTATTATCCTTTATAGTTATTTTAAACATTTGATGACTGCATGAAGTATTTTTGTTACATAAAATAGTATTCTTTTAAACCTCTCGCTCTAATGTTTTAGAATATAGTCATATTTCGGTACATAACTGTGCAGTGGTGTTAAGATTTTTTACATTTATTAATTTTTAAACGCATTTATAAAACCATAAGCATAATTTATTACGAGATAATTTTTGTAAAATATTCACGATAAAAAATTATATTGATAATCTCTGTGATCCCAAATTTGACAAGAATTAGGCATTTTATTATTCAAAAAATCGGCAAGATTAACACATTTCAAGATGATTCTAAAGATATTTATTATAAGCTATGTCTTTGACCATTCAAGTGTGATAAACATCTTATGAATAATGATTGCTTTATAATAATTATTGACCTAAGAATAAGGTAGTGTTTTTTTGAAATACGCCATTTCTTTTGTCATTCCCCAGTGGTTAAGCTACAACATACGGCCGTAGCCATAAATTGACAAACTATAATTGAAGTAAAGAGTAAAATGATATTGACGCGCGTGTTTGAACATGTACCGTTTAAAAAAAAAATAAAAAAAAATTCGGTTAGGTACATGTTCAAACACGCGCGTTAACATAATTTTACTCCCTACTTTAATTATAGTTTGTCATTTTATGGCTACGGCCGTATGTTGTAGCTTAACCACTAGGGAATGACAAAAGAAATGGCGTATTTCAAAAAAACACTACCTTATTCTTAGGTCAATAATTATTATAAAGCAATCATTATTCATAAGATTTTTATCACACTTGAATGGTCAAAGACATAGCTTATAATAAATATCTTTAGAATCATCTTCAAATGTGTTAATCTTGCCGATTTTTTGAATAATAAAATGCCTAATTCTTGTCAAATTTGGGATCACAGAGATTATCAAAATAATTTTTTATCGTGAATATTTTACAAAAATTATCTCGTAATAAATTATACTAATGGTTTTATAAATGCGTTTAAAAATTAATAAATGTAAAAAATCTTAACACCACTGCACAGTTCTGTACCGAAATATGACTATATTCTAAAACATTAGAGCGAGAGGTTTAAAAGAATACTATTTTATGTAACAAAAATACTTCATGCAGTCATCAAATGTTTAAAATAACTATAAAAGATAATAAGGCTTCAAAATTATATAAATAGATTATCTACAACGTTTAAGGAGTGTCCAGGATCATGGTTTGAAAATACAATAAAAACTCAATTTTGACCTTCGACGAGCATGTCCCCCCTTAAGGGATTATGTCAAAACTGGTTTCTAACAGTTTTAAAACCTAGAGTTGGCTGTAATTTACCTAAGATTAATATTAAGTTGTATGTTAATGATTATTATGTGCTAAAATTAGCTTTAAGAACAATTGTAAATTATAACTTGCTCAATCAAATGTTAGCGGACCCAACATTTTAAGAAGAACAGTCGGCCACTTAACGTCGCGAAGACTCAGCTCATGTTCCTTGGAAAGCCAGAATTTTGTATCGTTGTAAACGTATATTCATAATTATTGTAATACACTGCAATCATTTTTTTTTTAAATAAATACTTCCTTTCTATAAGTTTTATTCATTTGATTCGCCCACCTCCCTATGCAATAATATATACAAAATAAATAAAACAATAATAATGAATTTGAAAAAATCTATATTTTTAAGTATGTTTTGAGGTTGTCTTGAATTATAAATGTTCATTAAAAATGTATGAGAAATAATTATAAAGTTAATTAATACAACAACCAAACGTTACTAGTGAGTGTATGTACTTACTTAGTAAACAAAAATGTGGATAGAACCGGACGTCTGGAAATCAAGTCAGTGTCGTTGACATAAAGATGATCGTTACTATTAGCAAAATTCAATTCTGCGTGATTACAACAATACCTGTATTAGTAACTTAATGTGTAAATTCCATGTAAACCATTTTCGTCTAGTATGTATATATGTTTTGAAGTGTTTAAAATTATGTACGTACAAATAAATAATAGCAATATTATATGTATATAATATCAATCCATCAATATAATAAAAAAAAAACTAAATTATGGGTACTTACT
The DNA here is from genome assembly GCF_057557595.1 of Rhyacophila brunnea. Classification (NCBI taxonomy): domain Eukaryota; kingdom Metazoa; phylum Arthropoda; class Insecta; order Trichoptera; family Rhyacophilidae; genus Rhyacophila; species Rhyacophila brunnea. Next base: position 36,803,263 of record NW_028232848.1, on the reverse strand, counting down.
ATTATATTTTTTATAAGGTCCAATTAGTATAAGTTAATTTTACACTTTTTCTTAAGGTAACATTGATATTAGTATTATTGCAAACAAACAGTTACATTAAGAGTTTTATTATATAGTGAATTTAAAAAAATATATAGATAAACAATAATAATAATAAAAGAATAAAACAAAATAAATGATAAAAGATATAAAATTAAACGATATAAGTACATAATATAATAAAATATAAACCAATAAAATAATAATTATAAAACTATTGATATACTAGGTTTCCCCAAGTATATAAACTACCTCCTCTAGTACCTAAAACAGCGATTGCATTACCACTTTGGATTTATATTATGCTTATTCGCTGTCGTTTTCAAAGCATACTGTCCCTAGGGTTCAAATGTCTCGAAACCTAGGGGACAGACAACATTTACACTAGTATTTGAAGCCAGGAGTTTATTTGCAACATATTTTTTCTTATAATATACTCGTATTTTTACTATAGTTAATAAATAATTCAGTAAACGTCTAAGAATTGCTCTCCGAACAAACTTTTTTGTAGAGTGGATAAGGTAAACGTTATTGCAAAATAAAAATGTCTAGATACTACAATAAAAACTGTTGGGAATTAAGTATTATATTCACAAGTTTTCATCTCTATAGATTATAAAATGTTATAAATTATTTCCAGATACTAAAGGGTTTAGTAGATGCATTTGTTTTAACGACAGATAGCGGGTACAGCAGAAACCTTGAACTTTGCACATCCGCGTCATCGCGCGCGTTTGTTTCCATGAACTGAGACAATACGTTTAGTCTGTTCATCATATTATTACTACCAATGTATTTAATTTTTTCACTTAATACATATCTCTGCTAAGCCGATAGTGGACCATAATAGCTGAATTATCTATTTCGAGCCTATGTGCTAAGTCAGTTACCTCCATTTTTTTAATTTTGAATATTTTCTTGATTTTATTTCTCAAAATACTTTTCTGTCTTATGTATGTATATTAATAAACTATCAAATCTAGTGCTGTTTGTTAGTAAAATAGTATTAAACCTGAAGTTAATTAAAAACTCAATTATATTCATTAGCCGCCATTTTTATAAGTTTCGATGAACTTGAAACACTATTTTTCATTAATTCGAATATATTTTAGTTCATTTTATTTCGCTATTTACTTTTTCAAATTGTTTTTAAATATATTTGCAAAAAAATGTATATATATTGAATCAAGATTTGATGTGGTCATAATACCAACGCTCGAAATGAAAGAATTTCAAGTTATTTTCATTTATATATATTGTAAAAAAATCTATTTTTTAAATTATACTTCTTTTGGCGCGTTTGGGAAATCAGATAAGAGTGTATTTTTGGCGTGTGACATGTAACACATAATTTATTTTTCACACGAAAAAAAACGCACTCGATTGGATTCGAAACACTGATTGTTCGGTTATCAGCCGAACGCACTACCTTTACGCCACAGTATGATACTGCAATCGTGACTATTAAACAGTATAATATTATAGTTCAGAATTTTTTCGTTGCCTAGGTAGCGAATTTATTATTGTCAGCCATTTGCAATTCCTTACGTAAACAAACGATTATACGTCAGTTAGTAATGTAAGTTAAAGTGTATAAAAATAAACCAACGGCGTTCCAATAAGAAAACTATAATTTTACACCTTCTAAGTAACTTGTAAAACTATATGAAGGGTATGTACACGCCAAAAACAGGCTCATCCTTAGACTATAGATACATCGGCTCAACGCTTTTTTTCATTTTTGAGATTTAAATGCCAATTTATTCAATAGAAGTGATCAAGAATGGTATCATTAAAACTACCAAAATCGATTTCATTGCTTCTTAAATGAAGGAAGAAGAAAGTGTAGCCAAGGCAAAAATCATCTCATTGTGTATAAAACTGCACAAAAACGTAGGATATGTTTTTATTACTTTTTTCACTTTTATTATAATTAAAAATAAATGAAAAATCAACATATAAATTCTTTTACTTAATGCTAAACCCATTTTCCAATCCATAACGATTTCATTCTTCTTTTTGCTTTCCTGCTCAATAATTATCATTTTATCGATAAGCCTGTTTTTGCCGGGTACCTTTCATATGTTAGGATTTATAAAAAATATTCTAAAAATTCATGTAGTAATAAAAATCTGGCTTCCAAAATACGCGCATTTTATCATGTTTTTTTTTCAATTAAAAAATATCAATAAAATGTACTAATTGCAATTTTCAATAGCATCTGTACACGTGCATGGATTTGCTGGCAGCAATAGTGCGTGTTTTAAATTATCGTGACAATAACTGTTTACACGTAAAAGTGCTGACTGTCTCTCCAATCTCATTTTTCAAGAGTTAGCAAGACGCGATGTTGTCATTATAAGGTACTATTTGACAGGTACCTAGTGAAAATCGGTTTACCTCAAAATAACTATAGTTCGTTTTTAAGCTTCCAAACTTTTTTGATTCGTGCATGCAAGCTTGCAACTGCAGGATAATACATGTTTACCCACACATTTTCTTCTTATGGCCGCGATAATACTTACTGTCAACAGTAAATCCATGTTGAAGTGTCAGTAAAAAACCTAATTAGTAAAAACCCTATCTTATTAGGTTACAATACACTCGTATAATTAATGTAATTAATAAGATAGGGTTTTTACTAATTCGGTTTTTTACTGACACTTCAACTATTCATAATTTGTTTATTGTATTTTTTGTAACCATTGACTTGATAGGTAGGCAATGGAATTTTTACCTACTTTATTGTATTGATTTATTACATAAGCTAGGGTAAAGAGAGTTCGTTGTCAGTGTGTGTTTACCCTTGGTGAGTGTATACGGCGCCTGAAGATGCCGAAAGGCGAAACCCGGGTCGCAAAAACGACTTAAATGGAATAGTACAGAGCTTGAATCCATTAGAATTTAAATTCAAATTCCATCAAGTACCTTCAGTCGATAGTATTAATATAGTAAATCCATGCTTGTGTAAACGGGATATTATGAGCATGTCGATACAAAAGTTGACATCGTACGATACCTCGCTTTTTAGAATTATTAATGATGTACCGATATTTGATGAAGGCTAACTAATACCAATTTTGATTTTGTGACATATTATATCTAATAATTTGTTGTATTTTCAATGAATAAAATACTTCATAATAATAAGTCATTTAATTACTATATTAGTCCCAAATACGTAATCCAAACAAACTAGTATACATTATAATAAAAAGATACCAAATACATGATTGTATACAGGAAAACTATTTATCACTGCACCTGCAAAAACAACTATGTAAAATCTATAAGAGGCAAAAGCACCTTAAGTAATTGCAAGATAAAAAGATTTTTTTATGTACCGTGTTTTCAAATTATCTGTTGAATTATTATACTCAATATGCTCAAACTTGTACTTGATATAAAGAAATAAAAAACAAACATAATATATATAGAATAATGAAATATCATTTTGACATTTCATTTTGATTTCCATAGTAACGCACGTATATATTAATAATATAAATGCTAGGATAACTTCCATACAAAACAGAATTAACTAAATGAATCCAATTCTGCTTAAGTATGGCTAAAAGTATTAAAAGAATGCATTGACATCGTGTTCTGATCTTCTGAATCTGAAAGTTTCAAATGTCTATCTAGTCGGGAAGTTAGTTAAAAAGCGATTGCAAGATTTGTACTGGACAAACAAGAATACGAGCTAATAAAAACGTTGTAAAAACATTGTAATATAAAAATAAATGAATGTATTTACACAAAGTAACTATTACCTTTGAAACAATCTACAATTCTATCATAACTGTTGGCATCGAATTAAAATGAATTCTTGAAGTAATTTGACAACATCAAATGTAAATAATATTTAAGAATGAGGACGTCAATACACCCACGATGACCGCGCGGCTTAAGCGTCAGCCTATAGCGTCGTGGGTCCCAGGTTCGAATCCTGGGTCTGGCAAGTACATATTATATTGTTTTTCAAGTTATCGTCGCTATAGGATAGGTTTCCCGAATATCCGTTTTTGTCGAAATCGACCTTTTAATGCAGAATGTTTTTTTGTATCTAATTGGACTAGAACCATCCCTTTCTTTAAATTACTTTGTTATGGTAATGAATACATCATTCATATGCTGTAAAAATAACAATTTAAATATCTCCATGTATTTAAATATAGGATTATTAACTTTGTTTTTCGTCTCCGGAACATTTGGTCTATTCGGGAAACCAATCCTACAGCGTCGTTATGTATGAGTCAGAGTATGGATCTAATAGTTTGAGCAAGTGGCTAACATCCATTTCTCGTAAAAACTAAATCTGTTAATACGAATCTTCACTCTGTGGAGGCCCATATGATCTTATTAGAATCGGAAATAGTCGGGGGAAAAAAAACGTTAATAAAACTCATGATTATATAATTCTTATTTATATATCAGTATATACATAAGCATTTCATGTAGGACCTACTAGTTTAAATTGTCGTAATTAGATAGGAGGCTTGTAGCATAATTGCTTAATGTACAGTTTGCGCGATACCAGTGGTTATTCGGGTTCAAATCCCGCCGAGAATCGTATTTTTTTCAAATATGATTTTTCTGGTGGGTATATATCTAAGGTTTTTTCAAGTTATGTATGTTACATTCTCAAAATCTTGTAAATTATTCGTTGAATAAAAGAAATTGCTTATTAAAATAAATATCGTATGCTTCGGATGTTATCGAATCATTATAGGTATAGTACTATGCATACACTTGGTGATGTATTAATCGTTGAGAAACTATATCAAACAATTTATTATTATTTAGTGTTAGTACACGGTACGACGGCACGAATTACAAAAGACTATCTAAGAATCTAATAGATACGTTGCAGTTATAGAGTCTGTCAGGCTATATTGACAGGTGTTTTCGTAAGAGGCGGTGGCTGTCACTTTTTTGAAGGCTTTGTGTCTTCTGACTAGCCAAGGTCTGGGCCGAGAGAAATGGAAAGTGCTTCAAAGCCTCTTATAAGTGTGTTATCTTTTATTTTTTTCATTGTTGAGAGTTTATTATGTTACAGATAGATTGGTTTACGTCACGCATTACGTGTAGGTTTATTTTGTCGACAAATTTGATGTTGAAATCATTCTTTATTTGATCTAAACTTTTTTTATAAAATTTAACCTTCAAAACAGTAACGTTATTGATAGTAGTCATCATCAATCAGTCTCTGTTGGGAAATTATAAATGAAGATCTTTTATGTATTCTATAAATTGAATTATAATAACAAAAAACAATGGGGTTATATTATGTAAATAATTAAAGTGTTGAAAGTATTTACAACAATCAATGATAAGTCTACTTTTTTTAAATTTTCTCCATAAGTAAACTTCTCTGTTTATTCTACAATACCAATAATTCATTATTTTTCTTATAGTAATTCTATTGACATGTTCAATACATCCATTCAAGCACTCAAGTGGGTCTATTCTATGCTTATCGACCGCTAAAGTGATAAATTGATAAATATTATCAAACTTAGGGTAGGTTTGTATCAAAATATTAGCACTTATTGTAACAATTACACGAAGTTGGTTTTTATTGTTGCAATAAGTGCTATATTTTATCAGCACCTATCTTGCTGCTGTTAAAATATCGCACTTATTGCAACAATAAAAACCAGCTTCGTGTAATTGTTACAATAAGTGCTAATATTTTGATACAAACCTACCCTAAGTTTGATACTATTTATCAATTTAGTGTTCGATAAGTATAGAATAGACCCAAAGGACTGCAATAAATTGCTTTACAGATGGTGTTGCTTAGTTTTTTTTAAACCTTGACAACCAAACTATAATCGATAAAAAATATTCTATCTATAAAATATTTAAAATAATGTATTGTTTAATGCTATAATTTTAGATATTTTATAGATAAACGAATATTTTTTTACTATTATCTACTATGGTTTGAATTAGGAAGGGTTTAATTGAATTTTGAAAACTAACAAATACTATCTCCTGTATTGAAGTCTTTAAGTACTATTAATGTCGGATCTTAACACCCTACCTCCACATTTCGTCATTGAGCTATGTGGCATCACTATTTTGCAAATAACGCTCGAAACATAATATTATATTTGGTACTAAAAGTATTGAAAATAGTATTTGTCTAATCACACCCCATTTCATAGTACACGTTTATTTCGTTATGCATTTAAAAACAGGTCATGTTACTGATAAAGCTGTTTGATATATTATATTGACTCGAAACAACTGTCAAATTTAAAAGAAACAATGTATTTATTGGCGAATAACGAACAAGGAATATTAAAACGAAACACTCTCATTTTTCCGTCTATATGTTCCATCTGGAGTAAAAATTTTGAAAACAATTGCTAACATACTGTACATATTTTAATGAATTGTTGTCCCCAATGAGCGTTTAAATTGTCCACGTAACTAGTGAATAAGTATCAAATGATCCGATACCGACAAAACTATCAATACCGGTATCATATCAGAAGAACATTATCAATACGTTTTTGACGTCCCTGGGTACTATTTATTAAAAACACAAAAAAGTTCTGAATCAACGAAAGCTTATAATGTCAGTCTGTGGCGAAGGGTAGAGGTTGTTAAGATCCGACATAAATAGTGCACACGAAACTTTGTCAGTCATGCGTATTTATTTTCATTAAAATAATACTACAATTTACAGATGGTCTTGGTTAGTTTTAAAAATCAACTAAATTCTACGAAAACAAAGTCATAACAGATAATTTAGGCAGGATTTACTGAATTAAAAAAAAATAACAAACAATATGTGTAATATGTATTCTTAATCCAACGAAAACAAATAGGTATGAATGAAAAAGTGTGCACAATTTTGTCGTATCACCCAAAGTATACCAAAACTAGTATGGTTTGGTTTAGGCAGGGTTTACTTGATTTTTAAAAACTAACCAACATCATCTGTAAAGTATAGTATTAGTTCAATAAAAACAAAAACGTATAACTAACAAAATGTGCACTATTTATGGCGGATCTTAACAGCCTACCTCCAGCCTTGTCAGTACAATGGGTTAAAAAACGTTGATTTTTTTAGTAGAAAACTTGTTTTTAATTATTGTTTATTGCACACAGTTTAAAACAGCGATTTCCAAACTGGGGGGTGCACCTCCCTAGGGAGGCGCGGACTGTTGCAAAGGAAGGCGCGAAAGGTTTAACACAATAATGTAGTCACATGTTTGCAGTTTGCATGTGCATAGTTCATAAAACGGCAGCTAGTTATAAACTACATAAAAAACAGTCCTATAAAAGTTAGGTTATTTGCAACCCTGTATGAAGATATGGAGACTAATTTTATTATACCTCATTTCTATACTTTTGTGCAAGGCCCCTACAAAAGGAGGGCTGACAGGGCTCCAGCCTGGGGGCCCAGCATTGCGGATCGACCAGTTAAGTGAGATAAACACACACCACAAACTCGTTCTATTAGTAAAAAAAGGCGCTGTTTCGGTTGCGGGTTATTAACATTTTATAATATATGTGTCTGTAAGATACAATTTAATGTGATTGTATGATAATTCACATATAGAATTTTATTTTATAATTATGTGTAGTGTGTTTCCTGACTAATAAAAATTGCTAGGTATATGGAAACAAAAACCTTGTAATATTAATTATTAAAATAATAATATAATACTTTTTCAAGAAAAGCAATGCAAGTAGGTACCTACTGCTACCGTTTGTAACATCATATTTATGCGAAACGGAATTTTCTGCATTAGATGCAATGAAATCCATATATCGAGCCTGTTTAGTAGAAAAAAGGGTACTGTTCGGTTATCAGGCATACAGCGGAAAACACATTTTGAAAATAGCCGATAAACTGGATTATTTGTTAGGTTAATCTAACCTAACCTAACTTAACCTAACCTGCACTAACCCAAACTAACAAATAATCCAGTTTATCGCCTATTTTCAAAATGTGTTTTCCGCTGTATTCCTGATAACCGAACAGTACCGAAAAAAGCACTTTGTGTAAAAATGTATTTAATGAAATAAAGGGGGAGGGGAGGAGGCGCCAAGATTATTTTTTTTTAAAAGGGAGGCGTAGGTAACGTAAAGTTTGGAAACCTCTGGTTTAAAGCAAGACAGTAGATTTATGTATATGTAACAGGCGACGATAAAATCTAAAAGATAAATGCGGTCAAGTGACGAGCTGAATTCAATTTCCAAGTTCGTGCTAATATTCGTTGCGTAAATAAGACATATTTTTCAAGGATACATTTCGCGAGGGAAAAAATCGCATTAAAAAGCCTTAATTTCATGCGATTTGCATTTTTATCAGCCTACATTGGCGATCCACTGATAAGATTATTAGCGTTTCATCATGAGAGACAGTAAAAACGTGTAGGAAAAAGAACTATTGCAATTTTTTTAAATTTATGATGGCCCTGGTTTTTTACAGTACACTAAAATGTCAAGAGACCATTAAACCATTTATATATTATACATTATGAAGCATTTTATATTAATTAGAATAAACACAATATATTTATGATACTACTACGTATGTCGAAAATATTTACTTCGCACAAGAAAGCACTTTTTTTTTTAAATAAATAACTATTAGGTAATCTTGTTAAATGCAGATGTAGAAATAAATTCAACCTACATGGCTGTATTCTGTGAGGACCAAATAATGTCGTTTGTTTAACGCGTGCGTGCTACTTGTGCTCCTTCCTGTATGGCTGTGATACATACTAAGCTTCAAGACTCTCGGCTTTTGAGCTTTGAGAATCGATGTCTCCGCCGAATCTTAGGAGTACATTGGTACGACCGCCTTACAAATACCCGAGTTCATGAGCAGACACAACAGCCTTCGTTGATTGAAGTTATCACGAAGAGACGCTTTACGTGGCTGGCACACGTATTCCAAACGTACGCCAAAAAGTTCGGCACTTCGTACCCTTGTGGCACAGCCTCAAGGGTTCCATCGCCATGGCCGGCCCTCCCTCACCCTGCAGCGGTGCTACAAGAGCGACCTACTTGCTGCAGGTCTGACATGGCGGGAGGCGCAAGAGTTGGCGATGGACCGAGGGATGTGGCGCCAACTTGTGTTTGCCCTATGCCCCAATGTTGGGAAGTGACAGGGTGGAAAAAGAAGACACACATAACCTCATTCTTTTTTTGTTTAATATAAAACAATATAATGCAATTTCTTCTTAAAAATAAACATATTAGGTATATTTTAATAAACATACCTAATTTTAAAATACCTCATAAAAATATATAACCACTAAAAAAAACTTTCTGATGTGTTTTCAAACTATGTATGTTCAATAAAGTTTGTTATATTCTCAAACCTTGAGAATTAATAGTTTTTTTATATATATATATATATATAAATATTATTATTAATAACATGATAACCATGTTCTTACTTTTTCGTACAAGATAGTTGTTAGTAGATTTATACAATCACAAATACCCAGGCTTTGATTAAATCACATAAATAATATATTGTGTCCTCACTGGGACTCGAACCTATGGCTCCCGGATAGAAGGCCAGTGCCTTACGCACTGCATCACGAGAGCCGCCAGATTATTAATTGAATAAAAAAATAGTTTACTATTTTTTTAGCAAATTCAAGTACGTTAGAGAGATCCTGACACCGGTTAGTAGTTAATGTAATTAATACTTTGATTTAAAATACTTAAGCTGACTGCCAAAATTAACGCAATAATTAGTAGAGCGCTTTAGGTGTAAAAAACTTATAGTTAATTTCGTCGCAATTTAATGGGTCATGTGTAGCTTAGTTGTAAAGCACATTGGCGCAAATCCTGTAGACGGAGGTTCGTATCGCGCTGGGCGTCGAATTTTTTTTTACAGAAACCATTTTTTCTAATGGTTATATTATATTATGTCTCTGAAGTATTTTCAATTATAAAATACTTTTCAAGAGAAAGATGATCAATGATATGAGTTTCATGATGGATATCTCGTCCTGTGGACTTCTACATCATTGCTACAATTGCAGGTAAATATTAAAATAAAAAAAATAAAAAATTGAAAAAATCATATAAGTTGGTATTTTGCAAATTAAGTAAATAATTATTAATATAATTTATTTATTATTTTATATGAACCACCTAGTTTCAAAACCCCCTAAAACGGTTTTTTATGTATTTAGATGGATATTTTTGTAAATATTGAGCTTTAAAAAACGCCAAAAACCATCAATACGTTTGATCAAAAATTATGGTAAATTTCAAAACTCGCTTAAATGGTTGGGTGTGCTTTTCAAATACCCCTAAAATATAAAGCCAAAATACTCCTTAGAATCTAACGAATTGAAAAATAAATACATAAAGTTCACAGATTTAATAGATATGAGTTTTTCTCATTTTTCTCAGAACATTCCCAAAAATCGTTTTAAAGGCTTTTGAAACTAAGTGCTTCATATAAAATTCAGTTTATTATTTTGTTTACCTTTAATTTGATATATCGATTGATAGTATATTGTAATTACGAGCCAAGCCAGGTAGGATTTCGTAAACGTCAACATGAGGATCTGGACCGCTCCATAATAATCTCTACGCTACTCGAATCACTGCAGACTTATCTTATTCAATAAGAAAGTTGGGGGCTACATTCCTGCCAAATTTCAGCTACATATCTTTGAGGAACATCGCGTGTACAAACATTACTGGAGTAAGTGTACTATGACTCCCCCATCAATTAAACAGCAAAGTTTGTAGCAAAAGCTCCAATCTGATCGTTAGGATTGCAGTCAGTCGCTACCGTTTGATCATCATTCACGTAAGCTTGTAAGTCGTGATGCAACAAAGCTTTACCGGCGAGTGCAGCTTGTTCCCGCGACATAAAAACATCAACGCGCGGGCAAGAGTGAAACGTCCGAGCCGTACCTAATGATAACATCACATTTTCTTATTAAAGTATATATAAGTGGCGTACTGCAATTGACGATATAAATAGACACAGTATATAAAAAAAATATATAAAAGCCTTCATAAACGACTCTGCCCATAGTCAGTAAACCGATGAATACAGATGAAAGTGGTTCAAACAAAAAACTACCTAGGTACCTACATCATAATAAAAGACATAATTTTTTGAACATACATTATTCTGAAAACATTCATGAGAAAATATAGACAATAAAAAAAAATCTTTTTCGAAAAAAGTAAGACACCCGGCAGGAATCGAACCTGCGTCTCTTGGGTATCGCGCCCTGTGCATTACCACTATGCTACGACTGCCATGCTTAATTATTGCGACAAATTTTAACTACTGCTCAAAAGCGCTCTCCTAATTGAGTTTTGTAAATTAAATAAATTAAAGTATTTATTTATAACTTTAATAATTACTAACCGACGTCACGGATCACTCCAATATTTTCTGTTGTAACTTACTTGAACTTGCTAATAACGCAACTGGTGCGTTGCCCATCAGGTGGACATTAGATATAATTAGCATGTTATTTAAATGTGGTAATTAAATATTAATTAAAAGGTCCGCAGCGAATGGGTTTTAATATTCAAGGGAGTTCAATACTTGGCTCCTGATTACAAAAAAACAGTGCTCTGGTAGTTTTTTTGCAATTATTTCAAAACTCGATTTTTTGGAATATGTGAGTTATGACTCTAGGTAACTCAAATAATTAAACGTAATATCTCTCTGATTTTAATCAACCTACGCACTCCACTTTGCTTGTCAGATGAGTCGTGTTCCCATTATGCGTCTACATTTAAAGTCTTTTGTGAAAGATGTTCATTTTGCTTCGTGTCAACAAAGCTGCTGGAGACCACTGCCCAATTGTGATGCTCCAAACACATTTTTATCGAGCGTGCTTTTACTCTCATCTATTATGCAAGCTTTATTGGATGCGCACGAGACTATTATTTTCTTTTTTTTTTTAACTTTTGGCTGGCAAGCTTTCTACTGGGCTAGTATGTTATCGGTTTAGAGATGCATCGGCATGACTTTTCTAGTTTAGCGGCGGAAGTGCAACGTACCTATATATCAGTAGTGGCCAAACCGTGGCGCAATGGATGATTACAAATTATTTGATTATGATTACAAAGTGCGCATTGCATCTTTGCGCCTACTTATTCTTTTGGAGTAGGCGCCATAACTGAATCTATCTTCATATTTTCAACACCTAAGTGCTGATTAAAAGCAAAACAAGGTCGCGAATAACTGATTGAAATTTGTAGAATTCTCTGCTGCTCTCAGTAACAAATTTAACAGCAAACATTGAAAGACTAGCAAAATCCAAACGCTCAAAAGCTCTCAGTGCTCCCGCTGAGAGCTCTCTCTTTCTCATTGCATCCAACGACTGTGGTCCAGAGTTATCTTCACCAAACGAGACTCTTCGGCAGCTGTAGCACCATCAGCGGGGTCCACGACAGCAATCACCCTCTCGTCCAAGAGATCATTTCTGACAATTGAGTTATTCCTTCTCCTCCTGCGACCTACGCGCATATGCTCGATTAAGACCGAGTGTGGTGCGTGGCTAGTTTTGGTTTGGAGGGATTAACTTCAATGCAGATCTGTAATGGCGGGAGGCGCAAGAGTAGGCAATGGATCGATGGAAGTGGGGCGAACTTGTGCTTGCCCAAATGCTGGGTCGTGACAGGGTGAAAGAAGAAGAATTATCACACAACAAATATCAGCAGAACCAAACTGGCATAAATTTCATTTGGGCGCTTGAATAGTGTTTTCAAAAGTGACCTCCCATTGTGTCTTAAGCGTAAAGTGTTCAACCGATGTGTGCATGTGCTCACGTAAGCGTATTAAACATTGATTAATAAAATAAATCCAAAAAATACGTATAGCGCAACGTACCATGTAAAGGTACATGTTAAGCATAACACGGAAAGATCACAAAACAAACCAATGGACATGGAAGTATACAAGAGTACGTGATAGAGGTCGTTAAACAGATTTAATGCAATAGGCTGGCGCGTAGACAAATGCCGTCATACAGTGGTACCCAAAATGCACTAAATGACCACAGTTACCCTTCAAAACCCATTGTATAAACGAATTCACAAAGTTCGGTGAATGTACGTAGTAGTGAAGAACTAGGAATTAACTGAAGTGAGCCAGAGAAGGCATTCATCTAGCAGTAGATCGAACCCGGCTGATGATGGTGATGATTATTATCTTTTTATAAGGTCATCCCTAGTGGAGATCGGTCACCATCAGGAGGGGGGCGAGTATTATACAAAATTTAAAAATCATATGTACGTAAATTGGAAGACAGTAATAGAATATTAAAAAAAGCTAATTTAAAAAATACAATTAATATGTTGCTAAAGTACGCGCCCAATGCAATAATTACAAGTTTACGTCTTAATTTTGAATGGGTATACTTCTGAGGCGTTTCAAATTATGTATTTATTAAATAACTTACAACCTCAGAGTAATAACATAAAGAAAGTGGGTATTTTTCAGCAAAATGAAACCGTGTTTCTTGCGTATAACGCACAGTAGAAGCTCAATTTTATTATTATGAACTTAACTATGAAACATTATACCATCATGTTGCTTCTCAGTACGGCTACAAAATTTAAACATAACATGGTTAACCGTGTTTTCCACTAAATTAAGAATTATCACTAACTTTATAATATTTAACACAAAAACAATAAATTTCAACAAGTGTTCGCAGATTTTAAATGACTAATCATCCAAATCAATAATTAGCGGCGACGTCTACAAAAAATATTTAATTCAGCCGTAGACATTAATTATCATACTCTAACGCATATTGTGGAGATATAAGAGTGCCGAATGCTTCTTTTTCTGTCCTGTTATGAATTTCAATCAATTTTCACTCATACAAATGTTTTCATACTTTATAGCAGTGTTTCCCAACGTGGGGCGTAATTTGAATGTTTTGGGGGGCAATGTGGAAATCATTAATATTTAGCAGATTTTTTTTTCTTTAAAAACGATTTTTTTAAATATTTTTTTGATATTTCAACCAAGACATACCTAGAAAATTACTGTTACCATTCCCATCATTAAAAATAATATTTAGTTGAATGCGGCGCTTTAGCGCTATAAATTATTTGTTATTAAAAAAAATCATTTTAATATCACAAACGAGATTTAAGATTAAAATTGACCAAATCAGTACCTCACATAAAAAACTCTTTTCAACTCACATCAAGCACAAGGATCTCACTAATTTTCTTCAAAATTGTACATCTAATATAACGTCACTGTTCTGGCAGAAGACACTAATTCGAAAAAATGACATATTGAGTTAGTTATACCAAAATGTTCCTTATTTCAAACATTACCGTCTGAAAATCTTCTTAATACATAAACAATCTTTATTTTAAAGTCATCCTTTTTACGATTACATAATAAACTCACATGATAGACCATTTCAAACATTTTATCAACTTCAAAGTCAAATTACTCAAAACTAGTATTCTCTAGTTAGTGTGTTCTGCCAGAACAGAGACGATAATATACATAGGTACTTACTTACGAAAGTTCAATTAAAAATAGCATTTTTTTATTTGAAGCAATTCATTTTTTTCAGAATGTGGGGCATGGCAGAAAAAAAGGTTGGGAAACATTAACTGTTAATTTAGTATATAAAGTAGTAATTTAGTAAACTGAGTATATAAAAATTAGCGCCCACTAAAAGTATTTCATGTGAAACTACCAAATGTCTAGTTCGATTTCATTATTTTTCTTAATTGCGTTTGTCATTGGCAAATCTACCGTTCGATATTTTTCCTACATTATATAAGACAATAAACAAAAAAAAAACTTGTTGGCAGAGTATATTGCAAACAATAATAATTAAAAGATGGGGAAACTGATGTCATGGACATTTGCCAAATTAATATTTTCTTATGGTTCCAGACAACCTTCAGTTTATTTTATTTCTGATGATTAAATATCCGCTGTGCGAGAGAACTTATCATCAGCTATCCATACGACAATCTTTAATACTTATCTGACCAATTAAAAATAATGTCAGTATGTCCAATAAATATAATAAAAAAGTCATAAATATATAATAAGTACCACAGTATATTATTAGGTAGGTATTAAAATAAATAAACATTACTTATTTCATGAGATTTTCGTGATAATTTTATGTTGTCGTGGATTTTAATTAAATTATAAGTCTTCAGAACCAAACGATATTTTTCGGCTGCATTCAAACGTTTACTGTGCATATTAAACACAAATATAACGTACAATATACATCGTCAAAGTATTCTACATATATTATATAATACTACTATAAATTCTGTGTTTAAAAAAATCAACAAACAAATAAATAAATGCCTACATATTGTGAAAAAATAAACACTAAAATTAAAAGTATTATTACTTACCCATTCCTGTTTATTGTCACCACAAGCATGAGTTATGAAGTTCATCAATTTTTACCTGAAAATAAAAAAAAAGATTCATTAATATGACAGAAATCTTGCTAATAAAAAACCTAACTAAACAAGAGTTCAGTTCAAATATAGTTTTCTTTACTATATTAAAATAAGTATAATATAAGTATAATAATTTCTATGTATACGTATTATACTTATGCATCTCTGAAAGCAATAAAAAATGACTGCTAGAGGCAAATGTTAAGAGTCCCATGGATGAGCTAAACTCTATACTGTGCTAAACGTTTATTGTAGATACGTTTTCTATTTATCTTGCATCGCACTCTCCAGTTTTCTGACCACATTGTGTGCAGATAATAAGATGGATCGGAATATTTCACAGATGTTATCATCATCATTACTCAGAGTGGATTCACTGCTATATGTAGGCCTCCCTTAGCTCCTTCCACTATATTTTGTCTCTAGTTCTTTGCCCTCACCCTTTCACCCCTTAGGTATCATGTCCACCACTTTGCCATTTCGACAGCTTGGCGACCTCTATCACATCGAGTTTAACTCTCTATTCATTGGTTTCTTGTGTAGTCCTTCCACGTTATGCACAAAATTTGTCACATTATTACATTTAAAAACATTGTTTCTAATGGTTATATATTTCACTGAAGTGTTCTCAAATTATGTATACCCGATAAAGATGTTTCATTGTGAAATCTTGTGAATTGAAAAATAGTTTATTTAATTAATAAACATTTTTTTTATTGCGTGTTGTGAATGACAGGAACGCTTTTTTTAATTTTTTTTCATCTATCTTGACGTCATCATTTAACTTAAAAATAATGTTTTTTTTTAATTAGAACAGCCTTAGCCCTAGACGAAACATTTAGAAAATGTAAAAATTATAAGTATTTAAGATAATATAACTATCTTTCATAAATTGAGAAGATCAAAATGTTGAAATAAATATATTATTTTGCTCAATTATAGCAATAGGTATTATTCAAAAGAACATAAATTTACATATTTTAATTAAATAATTTTAATATAATATTTAACGAATATTGCATAGAATTATGTTATGTTTCAACATATTATCTGTCATTAGTTTACTTTACATCGTCTATGTACGAGATGCATATTAAGCTGTCATGGCCACGCAAACGCTTTGGGGCAAATGTTTACATTATAATAGCAATATAATCTAGATTTTATCATTAACGCATCAACCATCGTCTCACCATTTAATACTATGGTGGATTATATCAACAGTTTACCACGCATCCAGATATACATCATATGCATAAAAACTAAACTGGTTTTGGAGTAGTTTAAATAAATCATAAACAAATGGCAAAGAATGCTCTGTTGAAACTGTAGTTTATTTTAAAGTGCAAAAACATAACAAAACTACTAACATGCATATACATACATAGTTAGATCCCATATTGTCAATACAATATTATGTACATTGAATTTCATTTCATATTTTAAAAATATATATACTTGTTAGCATAATAATATATTATTTTATAACAAAATAACAGGCAATTATTCTCAATGACAGTAGTAACAGAAGATAAATAATCACAAACCACCAGGCTTTGATAAAATCACATAAATATATTGTAACCTCATCGGGATCGAACCCAGAACTCCCGGATGAAAAGCCATTCCCTTAGGTACTCTGCACCACTTCAATTTTATTTATTTATGGATACTGTTCTAATTCACTTACACACTTTTTGGTTCTTAGTTCCATGCTGCCACGTAATTCTCTAAGCTTGATGACTTTGTTAAACCAGTGAGTTATAAGGAGGTTTTTAATATATAATTATATTCCTATATATTTTTTTAAATTATTAATAACCATGTAATTGCATTTTCGTACAAGATGGTTGTTTATAATTTTAAACAATCACAAATACCCTGACTCTTAGAAAATCATATGAATATATTGTGTCCTCACAGGAAATCAACCCCAGAGCTCCCGGATAAAAGTCCAGCACCTTACCCACTGCACCAAGAGAGCCGCTAGCTTTGTAATATTTAATTCTTCTTAGATGCCACTGTATTTATCCAGTTAATGTCCACTCACGTAGCGACTATCCGGTACATTGCAATTTTATCAATATAGTATATCATTATCTGCCTTATTATGCACATATACATCCGAAACTGATCGAAATATACAGAAAAAACATTGTGAAATGTTGTGCAAGAGGTAAATGACGAGATTCTCGTAGACGGTCAAGACGCTAGCCAGATAATTTGTCTGATAACGATCTAGATATTTGCAGCATTCTGTCTTCAATTTGCGTGCTTCTTTTTTACGAATTTTTGCTCACGTAATCTCCCAGAAACAACACCAACTTATTAAAAAAACTCGTAGCTTTTAACCAGGTCAAAATTCTAATCAGACTAGTGGAAAGCTCTGATAAGCTTTCGTGTAGCATTAATTTATCTGCTTATTGCTGAGTATATAGAGGTCAAACCATTATGTGAAAAACATAAATCAATAGCCAATCGTTTAAATTGAAATCCTTAGTCAACATGTCACAAAGAAAAAGTATATATATATATATATAGTTTGATGCAACCTATCTCTTTGACTTCATACTACGGAAGTCAATACCACCTGACCAAGGCATATTTGTTACCCCCATGGTGAAGCTATGCATGCGACCTGGAATACGTCGATGACGCTGTCCTATTCGACAACTCAATCGAAGTCATTCAAAGGAATTCGTCTCGAGTTGATTTGAAAATCAATGTGAAGAAAACCAACATTTTAAACAACAGAACCTGTCCCGATCCAGATTTCCTTCTGATTAGCGAAGGGCAAAGCATCGAAAGCGTCTACAGCTTTAAATACCTGGGGTTACACACCACGGGAGATGGCATTTTGCAGAAAGAGCTCGTTATCCGAATGGGAATGGCTGGAGCAACATTCAACTCGATGCGGAATGTATGGGACTCACGATTGTACTCGGTCAAAACCAAATGCTGCCTATTCGACGCTTGAATTCTGAGGGTGCTGCTTTACATACAGACATTTTATCGATTTTCAATATTTACCAATGATATTGAACGATGTATTCTTTACTACTTTACAAAGTAGATATGGAGCACCATGAACAAATATTGGTAATGTGACAGTACTGCACTGCAAACTCATAGGCGACCTCCTTATATGTATAAAAACGTAAAGTATTTTACGACAAAAACGATCACCAATATATACTTACGTAATAGAAAATAACATCTACTATTACTTGTCAAAAATTAACAAAACCAGTTACATTGTATATTATTGACATTTTATGATGATATAACGTATTTTAAGCACAACATAACATAACATTAACGATTAATTTGCAAAGACATCGATGCGACTTTTACTGTGTATCAGGCTGACATAAAACTTAATGGATTACGATACTTTGGTAAGTTTTCATCGCTACCGTGCGCAGTATCAAGGTAATAGCATAAGCTCGTTGAGGCGCGACAGGGTACGTTTATGGCTCGCTTACCACATAGTTAACCTTGCCGCCAGAGTATCATTCACAGGAAATTCTGCGAAACCGTATACGTTTTCTGTGCGCCTGGTAGATATCAGATTTCTTTTTTATCCAAATGGTTGTATTTATTTTTTATTAATTTTGTATTTTTTTATCACGTCTACTACCAGATGAAGCATATGACAACGACAACCACACTACGAGATTATCGAAATGTGTAATAGGAAGTAGAATTTAAATAAAATATTACTTATATTGGACCGCGTTACCTATATATATTTTTAGGTCAATCAACTTATCAAATAAATTAGCTATCAACAAAGAGTTTGGACCACAAATAGAGGAAGTTCTATGAACTTCACGTATTACAACCATTTAATAATTAACGCGGCCATAACAATAAAATGCACGTGTAAATATGTATTATCCTGCAAGTTGCAAGATTGCATGCATGTATCAAAAAAGTTTGGAAGCTTCTGAATTTTCACGCGACAGTTGGGATTTATTCGATCTACGCCTGCGCAGTAGAACGATAGTAACAAACCTGCCGAGAAAAACGAACTACACCGCACAGAGACTCATTTTGAGGTTAACCGGTTTTCACGACTGCCAATAGTACCATAAAATGACAACATTGCGTCTCGCTTACTCTTGAAGAATGAGATTGGCGAGACAGTCAGCGCGTTTACATGTAATCGTTACGTTTTACGATTCTCGATAGTTAAAAATACACATAATTGATGCAAGTAAATCTATGCACGTGTACATGCGCTATAATATTATATACGTAGATGCATTGACATAAACGCTGTCATGTCCACGTGATTTTTTTGTAATTGTATAACCAAATTTTATAAATAAGCAAGGATATCGTGTATTTCTATTGTGGGAATAATTTATTTTTTCAATTTTAGAGATAGAACGCATTAATATTTTTTGTATAAAATTAACTATTTTAGGTTCCCTATCTGCACCCGTCATCCCGTCATGTATGTCTAGCCGAACTACAAGAGAAGAAATTTCTTCGATGTCTTTATTTTAAAACATTTAACTATTTTCCTTTCGATAATTCGTCATATGATTATTTTCCGACTGCCTTTCTACAAGGCATGCTTACTTTTCACTCTCTTGAATCTCGTCGGTCTCTTCTGCTGTTGAAACACTTTTACCTGTTATCGAGAGGGATGGTTTCCAATCCTGGTGTCCTAATGAATTTGAATTTCCATGCGCCTGTCAATTACCTACGTGGTCGCAGCCATGATTTATTCTGGATTGGAACCGTTTCTTCGTGTCAAGCCTATCAGGCACCATTAGCGAGGGGTGCAAGATTAGTAAATGCGCCCCCTAAAGACATAGACATTTTCAATGATGTACTTTGCATTTTGCTTTTGAAACTGTATTTTTCTGTATAAATTCTAGGTTTTTCGTTCTCGAAAATTATATTTTTCTGTATTAAATTGTACTTAAGTATGTTTTGATTATTTTTTTTGTTATTATCATTGTTATTATATATATATTTCTTTTTCTATATTCTCTTCTCTCTTGTGAGGGTAATGTTTGACTTATAATGTAAGTCTCATGTTGTGTACGTCTTGAATTTAGATTTGTTATGTCCACAATGTTTTGTATTCTTAAATAAATAATAATTTAATTGAACGTCACGTAAAATTTCAAATAATAGTACGCAAGTAAATAAGCAAAGCAAAACGTCAATGACAAAATATCGACTACTTAATCTGCAAACCGACTAACTCCATTAGTGAAAATTATTTAGGAAGGAGAAAAAACTTAATAATTTAACTATGAAAAAAAATATAACAATTCCAAAACTATTTTTTTTACAAATATGTTGCACTATAAATTAATACGCTATTTTAAGTTCCCTTTTATATATAAAGAAAAAAAATATAACAATTCCAAAACTATTTTTTTTACAAATATGTTGCACTATAAATTAATACGCTATTTTAAGTTCCCTTTTATATATAAAGAAAATTTATATAAAGAGCGGAGTTCTATTTACGATATTAGAAATGTGTTACCTGCAATTAACCGTTTGGTGTGAAGATTAATAACGCATTAATTTATAGGGTTAGAAATTTGAAATTTGAAATTTTGTGTGAGCATAGAAAACATAATTTATAAAAAATGACATCAAAATATCATTTTTGGTGAAAAGTGCAGTCAGCTGGTTTATAGATTAAGCAGTCAATATGACCATTATGATTGTATCTATAAAAGTTATCCAAATTATGTTTAATTAACAATAATTCAACCTTAGGTACGAAAAATTGTCAAAAATTTTAATAAAAATACTATAGTTCGAAGTCTACATTATTTATGTAAAGAAGTTACAAAATGTAAGTTTAATCTCTTATGTATCCATCTTATTGAGTAGTTTGGACTAAAAATCAAATCATCTTAATATATCTATCTAATATATAAAAAATAATATTTGTTTGTTTGTTTGTTCGTATTGTATGCGCTGCCATACCGTTCATCTGATTGCGATAAAACTTTGTTAACTTATTGCTTGCACTTCCGCGAAGAGTATAAGCTATATCTTATATATAAAAATGATTGTCTGTCTGTCTGTATGCCTGTCTGTCTGTCCCGTATGCATTCCTATACCATTCATCTGATTGCGATGAAATTTTGGTAAGTGGTTTTATGCACACCCGCAAAAGGTTTCTGAATTAGAAAAATCATCATCTTCTTCTTTTTCATCATTCTATTTTCTTTTATTCGTATGGTTCCTATACCATTCATCCGATTGCGACAAAACTTACGTCAGTTATTGTACGCACACCTGCGAAGGTTTCTAAATTAGTATTATATAAAATACAACGTTTGTTGTTTGTTTGTTCCATGCAATTTTGATTTTTTTACTGCATATTAATAACATTAATAACGTTTGCATATTTTGGATTCGATGTTAATTTAGTGGTCTTTTGTTTGACCTTTACTCCTATTAGAATTATTTTCATATTGCCATATTGTATGACACAGATATTTTAGTATTAAAAAAATAATTACCTCTTATTATTTTTTAAATATCTAAGATAAATATAACCACGAAGCGACCCTGTGCGAAGCCGGGTACTTCAGCTAGTAGCTAATAAAACTACAATATTAATATTTTTTCACTATCGTTTTATTATAATTGTCAATTTGAATCCAAAAAAATAATACTTTTTTTGTAAGGTGAGTCAGTAATTTCGTAGTAGCTGCCAAGAAAATGTGTTTTCTTCATAAATTTATGATTAATTATCTTTCCATCGGTAATAAAAGTAATCAATCGAAAGAAAAAAGATTAAGTACAAAGATATCCATAAAATTATTCAATTTTCGTACCAATATTGAATCCATAAATCAAAACCAACCAACATAAACGGTATAGTTTTTCTTGAAACAAAACGAATAAAGCATGCTAAGAAATAAATTTATTTTGACGTCTTGAATTACCGTCTGCTCCATTTATGGAAGGCTTTTTACGAAATGGATAATCGTAATGGAAAAAAAGAAATGATGGGATATTAAACATTCAGTGCATCTTTTTTAAGGACATCGTATCAAGGGCACAGAAACACGGCGAAAGTTGATACAGATATTTTTTTTACTTGAAAACCTGAATTGGTTCACAAAAAAACTCGTTTACAATAAATAACGTGGTTTATTTTAGGTGTATTATTTGCTTTGGTATCGATTTACATGCGATTTATTAATACACCGGTCAAACTTGTATTATTTAACTGGGAGTTTAAGGATATTGAAGTAATTTATTCAGATAATGAGTTAATTTGATAGGATATAAAATGATTCATTAAAATATTCATTCTTTTTATTTTACAATGATTGTGTTTAAATTATTTGATTTTTATTTATTTAAAAATACTACTTTTAACTATGTTTATAACATACTCTAGAAATACCTTACTGCGGTTATATTCTCATACAATTAAATGAGCATGTCATGCTCTATACTTGACCAAATCAAAGATACACTAAATAAAACTGTTGGGGTCACTAGTGTGGTGTCGATGTGAAGGTAGAGGATGATGATAATGACGAAGTCTACGATGTAACAGGGTGATATTTATTAGCAGCGTATCGGTTCAATAGTATATTATACATGATAGCTACTAGCTAAGTACTCTGTTTCGAGTGACATTGAGATAAATTGTTCTTCGTTATTCATACAATAAAAGGTAGTACATTAACATTAAATTCTGTTACATAATCATATTAAACTAAATATAGAGTCAGCGTTTTAAATCGAGTGGCGAAATGAAATATTATTTGTTATTACAGTTGTAATAAAATACTATGAAAAATGATTATTCAGCTAATACACCGCAATGGTATAATGTGCTGTGATATGATGTAATAATACACCGTCTCTAATTTCGCCAATCGACTTGTTGGTCTAGCTGAATTATTTACTGGAAATGGATTCGCTGGGAATATATTACTGCAAAGTAATTTGATATTTTTATAAACAATATATATTTGATCGCTTATTATTCTGCAGCTACAAAACTATAGTCATATGCCTACGATGGTTCAGATTCTATTGTATATTAAAATTTAAGGTAATCAATAGCGGATGATCTTAAAAAAAATGAGGTGGCCAGTAGATCCCAATTGTTTATACTTCATAGATTAAGTCCATAAAGAAAATGACTGTGTCAAAGAATATAGATAGATTTTCACCATGGAGGAGTCCAAAATAAAGAAAAATGGAGTAATTCCAATAAACCTTCCCCATGCATTGGTTTGCTATCGCCTATGAGCATAAATGAGCAAGCTAATATCGGGCTATACAATGCGTAAATGATTTGATATCCTCGTGCATACAAGCGATTCACAGGTCTATGAATGTGATATTTAGGAGAATATTATATACATTGCAGTACAATTCTCAAAATTTGAGTGACAGAAAGCATCGCATTGAGGGCTCCATAAAATCATAATTTTCTTCAAGAAATTATATACATACAAATGGTATATATCAATACCATTCCACCATTATATTATATTATATAAACCATCATATTATAAGATATAGCAATGGGCTATTAGGAGAGCTAAGTTGATTATTCAGGATAGACAGGCTCTTCAACTTTACTGTACTCTATTTATCTCGAATATTTCTTGGTAAAAACTTGTATATTTGCCTTTTGGTGATTGCACATAGTGCCCGAAGATGCCGGAAGACGAAACCCGGGTCGCAAAAAACGACAGAATAGTACAAAATTTAAATCCATTAGAATTTAAATTCAAATGCCATCAAGTACCTTCGGTCGATAGTATTAATACTATATTATGTATTACTTTTTGACAATTTACCTAAACTAATAATACATAATATATTGAACATGCATAACTTAAAAACACCTCATATATTAATGTTCAATATATGGAATGTTACATTCTCAAATTATGTGAATCATTCGTTGGATAAAAGAAATAGTTTATAATAATACATGCATATAAAAATAATATCACTTAATAGAGTATTCAAAATATATAAAAATATGTATTAATTTCATTATACAAAAAAATAATGAGGTTTATTACAATATTAATTCTGAATTTACTGCCATTTATTTCAATATGGCAGTATTATGGAATCGAAATTGATTTAGTATCATTAAAGACCTTATTAAAATATCTGTTGAATTCATTCAAAAGATTAAATCAATAAATGATTATTAATGTTTATCGAAACTAGTTAATACAAAATAATTATCTCAAGAAACAAGTCAAATTCCTAGTATATTCATAGTTTAACAATAATAAAACCAATTAAGAAAGAAACTGTGACTAGTTCTAATTGCCATATTGATTAGATTAAGTTCATTAAACATAGTTCAACGGGTAGCAACCTAGGTGTCAGGTTGTTGCTCCTAAGACATTCTCAGACTTACTGAACAACTGAAGAACAATACTGAAGATACTTCCCATCGATAATAAATGACTATATTTATCATAGGATTGGTTATCAGAGTATTATTTGATTGCATATTATATAAGATGACGCACAGTAGAAGCATTGCAACTAATTTCCTATTATCACATAATTATATTAGAAAATGGTTCCTGATCAAACACTGCTACAGACCTACGTAGTCATGCATCTGTAAGACAAGACGCTAAGCCATCATAATGTATATTTTGTTTATATATAAATAACCATGCTCTTTCTTTTTCATACAAGGTGGTTGGGAGGGTTGGTTACATTAATGTGTAGTTAATTATGTTCATCCATTTATACCTTTAATTTTCTTTATGGACAAAATTAAATATTTTGTGTAGTATTTCGTTAGGTTTTTGGAGATAAATTTCATAGTTTAGCTGTCTACATAGATTCCTGAGAGTCCA
Source organism: Rhyacophila brunnea (assembly GCF_057557595.1). Lineage (NCBI taxonomy): Eukaryota > Metazoa > Arthropoda > Insecta > Trichoptera > Rhyacophilidae > Rhyacophila > Rhyacophila brunnea. The sequence continues at coordinate 36,777,932 of NW_028232848.1, read as the reverse complement.
TCGCTCCCTTTCTAGTATAGGGCAGTCGTTGATGATATGCCATACAGTTTGAGATTTGTAGCCGTCACATGGACAAAAGTCATCGTCCCTCAATTTAAGTCTTTTTAGATATGCTCGCACTGCTCCGTGGCCTGTTAGTATATGTGTGAATTCATGTGATAATTTTATGTTCGTGGACAAGAGTGAGCGCAGAGTTTATGTTTGGAATAAATTTCTGCGTTATTGATCCTGTGGGGGATGTTGTGTATCTGTGGTTCCATAGCTCTGTTGTGTATTCGTTTAGTTTTTGTTTTGCGTAAATAATGTATATTATTAGAATGCGGTATAAATCGGGTCCAATAATCAAAAGTTGAAGCGGAGAACGGTTTTTATTTGAGAATATAACTGAATTAAAATAATTAAGACATTACAAACAGCGTGGGTAGGAGGTTACAATATAACAAGAGTAACTGAGAAGATGACGATCATAATAACTAACTCTAGGTGGTAATACTATATGTGGTTGTATTATAAATTTGATAGTAGATACTACACAGTATCATCGAATGAAGGCATCGAGGTACCACAATAGGACAATTTTAGTTTTAACCAGATAAAATAATGAAATTGTGTAAAATGTTTCAACATGTCTACAATAATTATATTCGGTAACATTTGTTTTAAAAAGTCACCTATCAGGAGACGTGTTTTCACTCTTTTTCATATTGCTCCATCCTTGTTCTTTCAGAAAATTAGGAGCTTTGTGTGGGAGTGTGTTTAATATAGATTAGGGTTTTTCTTTTTCATAAATTTTGATACCCTATATCCTTTGCATTGTGGTTCTGACTTTGACGTTCGGCCACGGAGATAAATAATGTGTCGAAATCTATTTAGATCAATATTTTTGGTATATTTTGATGACTGAATAAACCAAGACAGTGCTGAAGAAATACCGTATTTTCATTTTATAACAAACCATATTTTCAAAATGTTTACTAACTATCTTGGCATAAAGGTATCACCTTTTTCAGCTCAGTGAGCACAAGTATTCAATTAGAAAAAATAGTATTATTTTATTACAAAGATTAGCCATACAGCATCATCATCATCAACCGGGGTCAATCCACTGCTCGACGAAGGCCTCGGGTACCACTGGATGACAGCATTTGTCCAGCGGCCCGTCCTTTCGGCGAGCAATGTACCCCGCCCATCTCTATTTCAGCTGTTTGGCAACGTCTATTACATCGCGTACTCCTGTCTGCTTCCTAACCCATTCGTTTCTCTTACGGTCCTTTCGCGCGATGCCCAACATACACCTCTCCATGCCTCGCTGTGCGACTCTTAGCCTTTGGACATCTCTCGTGTTGAGGGTCCACGTCCATACAGCATAATACATAATAAATACAAAATATACAACATATTTAATTACAAATACCAATAACTATTTTGGTTGAGTCAGCTATTTTATATCGAGATTGTGATAATTGGATATGGCTGACAATATGGGAAAACGGATATTAACGAAATCATACTTACGGTCAGCTATTTAATATCACCGATCAATATGCTGGTACGGCTTGATTTGTTAATCCCCATTAGTTCAAAAAATAATAATCAAATAGCTACATAACATTTTTCAAACAATTTATCTGTTTATATCGGAAATTATTGTCATATCTCTTTATGTTTGAAGAATTATTACTGCATTAGTATTTAAAAATATAGCTACAGTGTAAAATGTTTTAAATCTCCTTTTGATTGACCATAAAAGGAATTAAATTCCATTTCATTTTCAAATAAAGAACACTCTTCTGTATAATTACTCCATTTTTCAAACCGCACTTAACCTCCAAACTGAGAATAAGCGCGGGAAAAAAGCCGCCAATAAAACGAGACTAGAACACCGGCGAAAAAAAACAGATCATCTCAACGATTTCCATATAGAGACGCAACATCGATAACGATCGAACAATAGCAACGAAAACTATACCTATCCCTCTCTCAATACAACGGAATATGTTATAGATAAAACGAGATGGATGACGCAACTCTCACTACTCATCCGGATGAGCAGGTATGAAAAAAAGATGATATAATTCTTGCAAGTGTTACTTTAAATAAAATCGAGAGTGGACCAGAAGTGGAAGGTCGACTTGTTGGAGAGGCAGAGGTGAAAAGTGGGTAGGGACTTACCGACCGCAACGCATCTAGATCAACTACCTTGAATTGTTCTGCCTACATACCAGAGGACAACGTTTTTCCAAAAGGCGGCACGGCACGTTAATACATAATTATTATGTTATTTTAATATTGATATTAATTACTTTAATGAAATTACGTTATACCACTCAATTTTCTTAAAAGATAAAGTTTTTTCCTGTATATTAAGTACTATATTATAAATACTACTTACATAATTTCAACAATATTTACATTTTCGAATAATATTAATGTAAAAATAATTAAAATAAAATACAATATAAAGTACTTAATCCACATATTGTAATAAAGATTATGGCCGGATCCAGATTTTATGGATACTATCCGTGGCTTTATCCAACTGACTTTCTCTTAGACATGCTTACATACTGCAGTCTGCAATTTAGAAGAAATCTGTATTTAGCTACGTATTTTTTTCGACTTATAAGAGGTATAAATGAGAACTCTGCCATTCTGGGTAGTGTTGACCTGTGTGTCCCTGATAATTATCTTAGAAATAGAGACCATCAGTTGTTTATTCTCCCTAGGTGCAGAACCAACCACTGGTAATGCCAATTGGGAGGGCGATAACTATGTTCAACGAAATTGCTTCGGGTGTTGATATTATATTCCACCTACGTGAGGATGAGTAAAGGTGGATGTTGTTTTATAAATTCTTAAAATAGGGTCTGCTTAACTCATCCGGTGTACTTCCTTATACCTATCTAATATATATCTAATTTATATTTTTTGTATTTACACATTTCTACTGTTTAATAACATAGTATCTATCAGTGGCGAAGGGTGACTTTTGGAAAAAGGTAAGCTGTGGAGATCAGAGAAAAAGAGCACACTTGTCAGGTAACTTACGGGAAATAAGAAGATAATACTTACGATATTACTACTGATGAATAGGTGCACACTAATGACAACGACACACTGGTCATAAGTTTCACCGCTGAATTTGTCAAATTATTTAAATCACTTATGGCAGTAGAATTCCACGCATACTTTCTTTACCAAACAATACGCATCGCCAACAAAAAAGTTTGTTTAATGTATAACTGCCAGTTAAAAACAAATATTTATCATTTATAAATTGTTGTGAAAATGTCTAATATAAGTTTTTTTGCTGTATTCAAATCTAAATGAACCCTTGGAAGGTCAAGCTTTGATAATTTTTAAATGCAATCGTTCGCACATTTTCTACCGGGACACTACACAATTTAATAAATACTTATATATTTAAAGCACTGGCGAATGATTTCGGTACAATATGAGATAATTTATCCACATTCACAGTAACACAATGAATTTTGTATTATAAAATAAACCTTTACCACCGCTTTGTCATGTCAAAAGGACATAAACTGTGAATAGCATGTTATGTTTGTCTATGACTGAAGTAACCTAAATAATAATCGCGAATTAATACAATATTTATTTTTAATTACAATTTATAAATTATATGTGATCGAACACAATAGTTATTATTTTTTTTAATCATCCTTATTATTTATTATTTGCTTTTAAAGATAAGCAAAGACAATAAAAAAATCAACATTTCGAATAAGCTTGTCTGTTAACGCTTCTGAGTCTCGAACAAAAACCCAGACATGCATGAAGTTGGCAACTGAATTTCGGTAGAAAATTCGGCTTGGATTATCGTTGAAATAATTCTAAAAATAGCACTCACGTTGGACGTTCCGTCATTTATTTTTGATTCGAAACATGACTAAATTAAAAGCTCTACTTATAAATAACGACGATAGATGGCAATCAATATTTTTATTATAACCTACAATGTCCTACAATATAGATATTTATTTATATAAATTAAATACTTGAAAATAGAAGGTAAGCTTTAAATAATCGCTTAGTATGGAGCCTTCGCCACTGGTATCTATCTGTATACTGATCTATCTCTTTTTTATGTAATACTGTTTTATATTTCTTTGTTTCTAAATGTCATGTTGTGAACGTCTTAAACTTATAATTTGTAATGTCCACAATATGTTAAAAATAAATAAATTGAAATTGAAAAAGAAATCATCTACTTTCTGCATATAAAAGAAAATTATATGTAAATCTTATTAATTTTAGACGTTCGAGTAGAACTTCACGTAATTTTTTTTCTTGGATTTTTGATTTCTCAAGTACTGGTTGAGCCATTTATGTTCCCATTCCACTCCTTATCTCCTCACCCACCTCCTAATCCCCAGTGTTATTGTTACAAGACAATCAATAAGCAATTAGAGACAAGAGAGACGGTGTTAAAAAGAACATCCAGTTGCATCTCGACAGCGGACGCGTGCGGGCTTCTAATAGCTTTCCGTCGCTTAAGTGATTGACTCAATATATACAGACTCATTCATAAACTATCATCATCATTCATACACCCTCACATATAATCCATAAAACTGTGTCACAAAGTGCGGGAGTTTACGAACCGGGTGACCCAAAACAACTATACCGCGCGAGCGAAAGTTGAAACCAGACCATGGAGCCATCATACATCATCACAAAAGTCAGTGTCTGCCACTCTGTTCCATTGCCCCACCACTAGATCCGACCTTCTCATCTTCCCTTAAAAATAATTACAGTCCACTTAAAAAGCTCTACCAAGTAGGTACAATTTCAAAATTATGAATTTTTAGTAGGACGAATTTTGAATATAACTAATAATTTAATATTCAAATTCAACTTTATATATTTTTACATAGAGTGAACTTTATAAATTATAAATTTTAGATGTTCACAACATGACATTTAAAAAACAAAGAAATTGTAATAAAACCGTATAAAGAACCAAGAAATATATTATGCAGTATTGAAAGTAAATCGGTACAAAAATTATAACGTAGATAAAATGGAAGAACACTGAATGAGCTTAGTGGACCCAATTAAAAAAATATATAAAACAACGCCTATTATAGAGTATAATACTCATCTTCACGTAGATAGAATATATCAACATCCGAAGCGATTTGGTTGAACTAAGTTAACTCCCTACCCAATTGACATCACCAATGGCAGGTTAGTTATTTACCTTGGGAGAACAAACAACTGATATTCCTGATTTCTAAGATAGTTATCATGGAAACAGGTCAATACTACCAATAACGATAGAGTTCTTATTCACACTGCGTATGAGTCGGAAAAAATACATGGCCAAATATAGATGTATTCTAGTGTTTAATTTACAGTATTTAAGCATACCTAAGAGACAGCTAGTTGGAAAAAGCCACGGATAGTATTCATATAACCTCAAGTAACTTAGTCTCAATAATTTCTTTTAAACTCTCTCCACCATAAAGTCGTATTTTAACTGATGCGGGGCCAAACAATCGACCCACTCTTAAGCCGGCTTCTAACTAGGATTTTTAATAGTTATTTAAATTAATTACTTTAATAATTTTACTTTCCGTCACTGCTTTTGCGGAATACTACGAGCAGGCTCGCGTCAATGTCACACAGCCGTCGGCAGGTATTTTCATGCGAGAGAAATAAAAAAATAACACTTGCACTCCCGCTGCAAGCGACGACCGTCTTCGCTCCGAACGTGAACTTGCTCCCATACCTCCTCCATTAACAGCGTGATTGTACACCTTAACACGTTGAATCCCAATTCGACTGTCAGCTGTCAAAATGAAGCACTTTCACAGTGCTTGAACTTGGAGCATAGAAAACTTCGATACATTGTCTATATCGAAATGTATTGAGAAATTAGTACTTTCGCTACGTTACAAGTGTATATACTTCACTATGAATTTTTGATGTTAATCTATTTTCGAATCGAAACAATCCTAGATAACATATTTACGCATACACTCGACATCAAAAATGATTCCAAATATTCTAGTATCTAGTATTATATATTATGTAATCCATGATTTGTTAATTCATGGTGGAATGTATTGTATTATTTATTATTATTAAACTGGCGCTAGGGGCCGTTCAGGTCCATGGCTGACTGCACAACGTTTCTCCAGGAATCTCTGTCCAGTGCTCTCTCTTCCCAGTTGACTATCCCCAGCCTTTCCGCATCCCTTTGAATGTTGTCCGTCCATCTCCATCGAGGGCGGCCAAGAGGTCGAGTGCCAGCTGGTGTGCCTTTGTAAATCCTATAGAGAGTTCTAGATCTTTCAGATCGTACAACGTGGCCCGCCCATCTGAGCCTTCTTGACTTCAGAATATTAGTGATTCTAGGTTGGTATCGGTCGAAGAGCTCAGCGTTTGTGCGGATGCGCCACCGGTGGTTCTCATTGACGGGTCCAAGTATTCTCCGGAGGATTCTGTTTTCAAACACTTGGAGCGCCTTTTCTTGTTTTTCCGTTAAACCCCACGTTTCACATCCATACATGACGATCGGTTTGATGACTACGTTACACACATATAATTGTTACAATAAGTTAGCCGTCTAAACAGTCAAAACTGTCTATATCGCTCTAAAATTTAGCACACCCAAGAGAGGTGCTGTTAAAACATAGCACTTATTGTAACAATTACAACTAACTTATTGTAATTGTTAGAATAAGTGTTAATTATTACAATAATTAACAAAACTACCCTCTATAGCTGCCGATAGCAGTCTTGTGTATTGAATAGATGCGCTGGTCCAGTTTCGTCCGCCTTAAAGGTACATTTTCAACCCAAATAATATACATCAAATATACATGTGGGTAATTAAATGAATACATTAAATATTTATAATTCCTTTATAGGAATCTAAAACCAAAAATTGTAATTATTAACATAACACATAAAATATAGAAGAACATTTTAAAGAAATGACCACTTAATCACTAACACGTTTGGTATATCACAAGAAAATCATAAAATGCCTCCACGGAGTGGACGTTGTACTAAGAGATTTTTGTTTTAACGAAAATTGCTCAACTTATTAGATCAATACTCTGGGTCCAAACACATATTGAATAATAAGATATGAATTAGCCAGACATACGAACCCGAGACCCACGACGTTATAAGCCTGACGGTATAAAGCACACCTTATATTATGATGAATTAGAATCTGGTTACTTCAAATTCACGTGTTGCTTTTTCAACGTTGTGCGTTTGGATGCAATATATTATTATCCATAGTGATACGTTTGTTACATTCACTGCTGAGCTACTAATTACCACCTTAATTACCTCAATTCGATAACATGATAATGACCTCTAATGGCCTTGGGCCAGGCGCGGTGTGCGCACTCAACGAATTAATATCCTCGAGTCAAGCCTATCAGGCACCATTAGCGAGGGTTGAAGACTAGTCAAAGCGCTCCCTAAAGACATAGATATTTTCAATGATTTACTTTGTATTTTGCTTTTAAAACTATATGTTTTATTTATTGGTATATAATTGGTTATGTTTTCTTTTCTTCTTCTCTCTTGTGAGAGTAATATTTTTGTTATAATGTAAATCTTATGTTGTGAACGTCCTGAACTTTGTTTTGTTATATTCACAATGTTTTTTTCTTAATCCTTACAGCGCTGACGGCACAGCTGTTATATCCTCATTAGATGTCCATTAGATATAATTAGCATGTTATTTAAATGCTCCGCGGTGAAGAAGATAAATAAATATATCATCATACTGTACAATAATTTCACTTGCCTTCAAGATATAACTTTGTATCGAATTATAAAGATATACGTTTATAATTCGATATGAAAACACGTGGTATTTTTTAGTATTGTGTAATAGATCAAACTAAAAACAGGTGTTATTAAAGTGAATAAATATATACTGCACCCCTGGGGTTTAATTATCACAAGACTAGTCTATCAAAACGTCGGAGATGAACCACACAAAGGTGTTTTAATTGATTTGTAATAAAAAATGCAACTAATGGTAGCCGCGTAGTTTATAAAAATTGATTCACAGATTGAAAGAACCTTTTTCAAATTCTCTTTTATAATATTTATTTAATTACTTTTATAGTATTGAATATAATACATTCTTTGGTGTTAAGATATTATACATATTTTGGATACATCAGAAACATACATATTAGAAAATAATGCTACATAGTATAGGTATATCAAATGACATCATTTAATTTAATCTGTGCAGGGATTCTTTCATTCCGGATAGCTGGATGTACTCAGAGGCCCGTAGCGTCATTCAATTGGTTGACCCATTCAGTCTTCTCTCTTCCATATCGATCACTTACAATGAACCTTTCCAAATTATCGTTTTTCCTTCTGACCATGTCACTTAAGAACTATATCACTCACTTATATGTCTTCAGGAAAGAATATGTTCATCTTTTCTGCCTTTCTAACTCTCTACATCATAAAAATTCCAGATACTTCACCAGATATTATTCATTTTGTTTGATATAGTGTATTCTATAATACAACTATCTCATGAATAATTTTCTTATAGTATTAATACTATACTAATTGAATGTGTGTTTTTTTATATAGAATTATTAATAACCATATCCTTGCTTTTTCGTCCAAGGTGGTTGTTAGTAATTTTGAACAATCACAAACACGTGGCTTTAAGAAAAACACATAAATATTGTGTGTCCTGACCGGGAATCGAACCCAGGAACTCTCGGGTGGAAGGCAAGCGCCTTACGCACTGCACCACAAGAGCCGCCAATTGAATGTGTCATAAGTGAGTAGTTATCTAATGATTTATTATTTAGGGTTTGAACGATTTATACGCCTATTCAATATAATATTAGTAATTAGGTTTTTTATTATAATCCTTAATTTCATAGATAGGTAGGTGATAAAAATTTTACCTACTTTATTGTATTAATTTATTATATAACTTAGAATTAACTGTATTCGTTATCAGTGTGTATTTACCATTGATTAGTCCGCATGTGCCTGAAGATGCCGAAAGGCAAAACCCGGGTCGTAAAATACGACTCAAATGGAATAGTAAAAAACTTAAATCCATTAGAATTTAATGATGTTGTTCTTTTGGTGCCGTTTTCTATCGAAGACTGGCGAATAACATAATACACCTCCCTATCCTGGGCCAGCTGCATCATATTCTCAACGCCTTGGCCATAGATTATTTACAGAGTTTAACCAAAGTAACCTCCGTCTGTCAACACCTATGCTGCCCTCTGCATTTTTCTACATTATAAGTTGGAGTAAAATATTGCCTAAGTATTCAGTTTTTCTACCCTTGATAATAGATATGTCTTAGTCATCTTTCTATATCAGCCAGTCTTAAAACCTCTCCATTGGTAATGTAATCAGCCCATGATTATGTTCAGGTTACATACACCAATATACTGCTACATCTCAAAACCTTCTAGTCTTTTTATATTCGTTTTTTTAACGTCCAGGCTTTGACTCCATAGACCAGCACGGAATGGGTATTATTTAATTTATTATTATCACTTTTTCCTTGCATAGACATCTGCAACACTTGTTTGTTATGCTACGATTGCATACAAACATGGTTAAACCTAAATCGTACATAAAACATTTCACCGTAGCACAGTTCGCTGTGAGTTTTCTTATTCGAAAGAGATGAACGTATACTACACGGTCTCTAATTTTATTAGATTCAATATAAACATTAATTCAATTTTCATAGCTGATTTTGGCAAAATTAATGAATTCAAGAATGAAAACCTAACCTAACCTAACAAATAATCCAGTATATCGGTTATTTTCAATTTTTTTTGCCGCTTGCTTCGTTTTTCAACCGACCAGAATCGTGTTGTATTTAGACATAAATTTTAAAAAAGTGCCCTCCAAACCAAACCCGCCCCGAACCACACTCGGTCTTAATCGAGGATATCACGAGGCACATTACGTTTGTGATGTAATGCATCTGTATAGTTTTTTACGCCTGGTAATGTCCCGGGAGCAGATACCCAAGACTGAGGTTGCCACGCTCTAAGTGAGTTTACTCTAATACAAAGTGCCATGGAGAGAAAAGCACATGGAAATGACAGAAAAGAAAATTAATTTAATATATGTCAGTACTATACGACACAAAGAGGTTGGACGGTCTTTAATGTACGGGCATATATTTCCGAAACAACATTTCACGGTGAAGTGTGATTCGGCGAACTGCATACCTACCAACAAGTTTCCGGACACGTGCAAATTTAATATAAGTCAAACCTTACAAATTAAAGCTTATTTTGGGCTTAACGTGTTAGACGACTCACTTAATGAATCGGAACGCATGAAACATTAAAATCATAAATAATATTAATAAAAAAAAATGCAAAAAAAAATTGCACCGATTCATCGTTTCGAAACGGCGCAAGTCGACGCCTTATAATTTACAACTTGATCCCGTAAAGAAAGAGAGAAGACGCTCACTAGATGCGCTGTGGGAGGGAGGGAGATGATCGCGGAGGTTGAATTGATAAAACGCGTAAAAATGAAGGTGGTTCAAATTATAGAACATTATAAAATACAGTCATATTTTTTAATTAGTCAATGTGGGTCCGTCTGATCAACTTAATTTTAAAACTGTTAAAATGTAATGTAGACATTTACTTCTTGATATATTATGATAATCATAACTATGAAATGCAATCATCTACTTCACAAACAAAACTGTGCACCCCTCATAGCTTCCACTTTTGTTAAAAAAAAAAAAAAAACGCTCCTATCCCCAGTAAGGTCATTCCCTTGATTACTCCGATGCTCTTTCTCTGATTCGCTTTCCTTTAAAGACGCATTTAGACCAAGCGAGCGAATGTTTGTTCTTTCTCCACTCCAACGAAATTCTTATTCTCGCTCAACAAAAAGCATTTACGTCAAGAGAATTTTGCTGGAGTGGGGGAAGAATAGACATTCGCTCGCTTGGTCTAAATGCGGCTTAAGACTACTCAAAACCATCCGTTTCTTTATATTTTCCAGTCCACGATTAGTAATAATATGTTATAGAAATGTTTCAGTATTCATTTTAGACATATCATTGATAGTTAGATAGATATTTACTACTTACTAAAAATACTAATGCGTGGTATTGTTTTTAATGGACGGTGTGGTGCTGGAGGTAAATTTTTATAGTTCCACTCATACACATTATTTATCATTATCGCTAACTAACTATTTATACAATTATTTATTTCACTATATGTGGGCTACTATTTTGCTAGTATTCTAACTACCCGTCTGGATCATTTTGTAACTTGTAAAATGAGTCAATATAAAATTATAATAGATACAGACCAATGATTTTAAAGAAAAAAATATCTATATGAAGTAAAAATGACCCAAGTCCGTGTTGTCCAAGTTGTTTTTGCAATGTTGATAGGAAAACCACAGAAGACATTTTTTAACATTTATAGTCTACAGCAAGTTCACATAAAAAATTGATATCCTGTGTTAACTGCGATAGAATTTAACTGAGCCTGTGGACCAGTGGTTGAGGTTTATTTTGTAAAGCATCAAATTTTTTTATCTAGTAGCTCTATAAAATGTTTGAAATACGAATAATGGAATTGCTTTTTTATACAATTTATAAAAATAAGGTTCAATATTAGTATTACATATCAAATTTGATTGTATATATTTACATATTAATATGCTAACCTATATTAATATTTTACATTTCATTTTTGATAACGTCTTTTCATGTCATGAATGTACCAGTATATGATCTAATTAACCATAGTTATCGCTTGGAAGATATTTATAGAAGTCAGTTTTATTCATCACTTGAAATTTGCTTTTTAGTAATTCAATACACTACAGATAATGACTTATAATTACTGAAGGCTAACTGATTAATTATTGCACTTTATAGTTTAGAGTGCTTATTCTGCTAATTACAACGTTAAAAATAATTTTTAAGTTAACTTCAAAGTTAGCTTCCGGTCCGTATAAAAAGAGATGATGACCCTAGTGTATCAATCTCTGCTGCGGACACATAAAATATTAATACATTAGAAATACGAAAGCCAGTCGCCATCAATCAAGACTTTTACCAAAGTTTTCATTATTGTATTACTTAGGGACAAGCTATTGAACATAATAAATATAATATTACCAATATTGAATACGCGTTGTGCCTATGTAACAAATATTAAAAATAACATATTCCTTAACACATTTTTAAGTTTATCCGAAATTGTTCTACACTCTAAAATTATACCTTCTTATAACTACGTCAAGAAGGTAACGTAATATCTAATATTTTTTCTATTCCCTGATATTTATATATGTGGTAGGTATTTGACTTGTAAGCCGACTCTAAATGAAAAAAATATCAAAATTACAAACACAATAATGAAATTACCAATATTAGTATTTTAGTACCTATTAAAAATAGCTAAATTATTTTATAACCATGAATGTTAACATCATTATTCCATAACCTTCAGTAAAATCTGGTATATCATTTACGTTTTCACAGTAAGGACATCACCTGTCAAATCTGAACTACCTCTCAAACCTATCATCACCGTACTGCTCTAGTAAAACGTACGGGATCGTAAGATGATCTCTTTGGTCAGTTAAACCCTGTGGTAGGATGGCATGCAGTATAAATAGCGCCGAACAGGGATACAGAGCATCAGTCATCATCTGACAATCATCAGAAACACACTGAGACTAAAGCCAGTTCTTAAAGTTTCCTTCGAACCAGTTGTTTTACTTTAAATCACAGCAGTCATGAAACTGGTAAGGACTTAAGCAATATCAAAAATCTTTTGGTATTCCTATATTATTTTAAATAGTGAAGTGTAATATAATATATTATTTTTCGTTGAAATCGAAGCTTTTAAATCGATCGGGTTTTCACGAGCTTTTAAAGCTCCACATAAAAATATTCTGGATGCGTGTATATTGTCTGTTGATTATTTTCAAAAACATTGTGGTTTAATACCAAATTAATTCTGAATTTTTCAAAAGCATTTTCATTATTCTTGTAAATTTATTCGACTAAGAAATTTTATAGATAATATGGTCTTTTAATCAAAATATTTATATGATTGTCATTAATATTACAAAGTATATTGTATTAGAAAGGATTAAATATATGCTATAAACAGTTTTATTAAAAACATCGATAATAATTAATGGATTACCCTTCGTCATCTAAATATATATTTACCCTGGAATTTGGTTGAAGACTTCATTGTCATTCATAATAATTAATATATTAAAGTATACCCGTTTGTTTTTTTAATGAAATACATTTTTATCAAATAAAAAATTAATTATTAATATTATAATAAAGGAATTTACTTGATACAATATACAGTTTTATTAAAAAAACCTTTTCATTTAAAAATGGAATGTTTTAAAGTGAAGATTTTAATAATTTGAAATTAGTTATCATTTACCTGACAGAACTCTGTTTTACAACCATTAAATAAATACCATCAATTCAATTTTATATATTTTTAGTCAATATAGATTTCAGTTTATACACTGTTACCAACATAACTTCCTTGTATTTAATTCAATGTAGCAAATTACTATACGTTGCATATAAATAAATTACTGTTCTTAAAACACGAATATTTTTTGGTAAAAATACAATTGTTTTGTAGCCATATAAATGCCAATTCAATTAATTAGTTACAGAAATAAAAAATCAGATATCTATATATAATTTATTGATTAATTTATTTAAGCTTTAACAAAAAAATATTGTAGAATTATAGTTTGTATATAACTATTTTCAAAATAATAAAAATACCGTAGATATATTATTTAATACCCGATATTATATTAACATCAGATCTGAAAAGTTTAATATTTTTGTAATATTGATAATATGAAAATACAATAACGTTAATCTCACAATAAACAGCAGCGTGTAATATTACATAAATAATTACAAGATAAAAAGAACTTTGTATGTACAACGTTTTTAAATTTTCTGTTGAATCATATAAACTTGACTTGACTAGCTTAAACGATCAAAAAAATGTATTTGATTGAAATAATACTGAAATGTCATTTTAACACTCATATTGATTTCCATAGTAATGCACGTATATATTAATAATTTCCTAGCAACTAAAAATAGTGGATTGGATTACGGATTTCTTCCGTAATAACTTTTCATACAAAACAGAATTAACTGAAAATTAATTTAATTCTATTTAAAGATGGCTAAAAGTATTATAAAAAGTGCATTGGCATCGTGTTCTGATATATACTAAAAGTTTCAAATGTCTAGCTAGTCGGGAAGTTAATTAAAAATCGATTGCAAGATTTGTACCGGACAAATAAGAATACGACCTAATAAAAACGTTGTAAAATTTATTTTCATTCCATGACATAGTTTTACTTTAGTAATCTCAAAACAAGTTCAATAAGTACTCACTTACTTTAAATACCTGTACATCTCCAACTGAGATACAGTGTCATATTATTACTATGCAAATACAATGTTTCGTGACACTTAACAAAATGCTTTCAGTATAATTATTATATTAAACTAAATAATATGCACATGCTCGGTTTCAATGCAAGTGTGACATATTCGGTTATGAAACCGTAATCTTCAATTGTATAATAATAACGTATGTACGTAATAGTCATTTAAATAGCTATTCAAATAAGCGAAATTCATTTACCATGCTATCATTGTCTTTTGAATTCTAATTAATTCATTCACATCTTTTATTATTATGTAAAAATAGGTCACTATGTAATAATAATACATGCTTAAATTCGTTTCAATTTTTTTAAGAGAATGTGTCATCTTTAATTCCATTTTAATTTTCATTTAATACAACTATTATTAATAGTACATGAAAAACTCGTGAAAACTTTTATTCACAATAATTTTTATGAGTATAGTGCATTGTGTATACAATATAATGGAAAATTATACATTACTACTATTTTAAATTAATGTCTTTCTCGTAATCGAAACTAAATTTATCTCCACATAATAATAATTCATATTCCGTGATATATTTTCTCAAAATAAAACCTTATAATATATTTTACGATGTTCCAATTATAAAAATATTATTTTGAAGTCGATGACAAATGAACACAGAACAAATGAAAATCGCCTAGCTGTCATTTGCATTATTATTATATTGTAGTGGTTAAAATTATGTATTTTCAAAGCACAAAAAAGATTAATTAGAAGGTTATATAAGACATTGTTCTAGCTCTAGTTCACACTAAAAATATATTCGATAAATTTTCTATTGAAGTTTAAAATTAACTTCTCATTTTGGTGCAATTATATTAACTTTCCGTGTAATATATATATAAATATTATTTCTAAAAGTGATTAAATCTTCTCTTCTTCTACAGTTAATCGTAGTGGCAGCATTAGCCGCCTCCTGCAGCGCTGATCTCTTAGCCCTGAGACAACGTGCCCCACAGAGCGCATACTCAGCCGGCGGCGGTGACTTCCTGAACACCCAACGAAATACCTACATTCCCCCACAAAACAATTACCTGCCCCCTTCAAACAGCTATCAACCCCCTAAGCCAATATACCTTCCCCCTCAGGTGACCACTGCCAGACCAACCACCCAGTACTTGCCCCCTCAGAAGCCTACAAACTCATACCTTCCCCCCCAGAACTCCTACTTGCCTCCTGGTAATAATAAACCAGTTACTCCACCAGTCCCAATCCTGAAGCAGATTAATGAGATTCATGAAGATGGAAGCTATAAATACGAGTGAGTAAATATTGTCTTTATTATTATTGAATTAAATTAGAAATTGTTTTAATATAAATATAAAATATCACATAATATGTTGTATCCAGTTTTGTTTGTTTTAAAAAAATTGGAAGATACAAATACATAACAATATATAGTAGAATGACATAATATTCTTTCAATTCTCTAATTTTATGACTAATGTTAGTGGCCAACATATAGTGACGTTGAGGCCCGACGCAGTGATTAATTTTAAGACTCACTCACTTAATTTCACAAATTTCAAAAATTCACGTCCCGGTATCTGGTATCAAAAATGTAGGTTGATAATATTCGCAATATCTGCCTTAACTTGCTGTCCTATAGCAACGTATGATCTGCCTATTCACACGGGACCTAACTAATTTTAACAATGTTGAATGATAGTTGAGAGTCTTTCAATCTAAATCGGTATTACTTATGCAATGAAGAATACTAATATTCTTTAGATCTTTGTATAATTTAATAATTCTATGACTGGTTTGACGACCCCCTTTTAAATTTTCTGATGAATCGATTGCGTCATTTGTGTCAAAGAAAAATGCCGCTGACTAGCGTACGATTCTAGAAACTCTCAGAAACACTCATTAAAAAAATCTTAGACCGAATGGTACTCGAACAAACATCTTCTACTTGCTGGGTGAATACATTTATTCAATAAGTAAGTTAATGACCTGACTTATAATAACTATGCTGTCTAGGGTTATAAGTTTGAGTAATTCATGTGTTATTACGGAAAATCTGTAGTATGTACTCTTTCTCAGCTTATTGGTTGGTATTAAAACCTTGTCATTGATAACGTGATGAACCTCAATTCTCAGTATACCTCAAAAAACTACATCTCAAAAGACTGTGTAGTACTTCCTACAGGATTTAACTCCGTAGATCAATATGTATATTATGTAAAATCCAATCGCTTCCAGCGGGCTATTTCTTTATTCCAGAAAAGATGTATTTTTTATTTACTGAAGTATTTTGCGTGGTGATTATTATGTGTAATTAAAAAATCAATTATAATACAATTGAACAATTAAATGACCTGTATCTCCAGATACCATTTAAAAGCTGGTCTGTCATTATCAATTCCCATAAATGCAACAGTGAATATGATATTATAAATACTTAGCCATAATATAAAACTAATCAATAAATCACTTATAACTTATCTACGACGAAATGTCATTAAATTAAAATATTTTATTATTAATCTCTAAGTCAATCACTTTGTTGAGAAACTTAATCGATGAATCACAAAGAACAGAAATGCTCCTCAGTAGATTAATGACGGGGCTAAAATTCCCACGTGGAGTGATAATATGACATGACATGACAGGTAAGCACAACGATTATCTATAAACAGTAATTGTTCGTGTACAACATTATAATCGACAAAACGAGTTTCTTTATAACATTTATATGAGAATAAAATTGATATATATATTTTTCGTATTCATAAAAATACTTCGGCACATTATGAATATGTTTGTTAATCTAGTTTGGAATCGAATTAATAGTTAATAATTTTAAAAAAATGATTTTATTCTAAATAAAAATACACTTTTGGAAAGTCTTCATTCAAACTTTATTTTTAAGTCAGGTTTTTTTTCTCTACTATTAATATTCTTTTAACGTTTATATAATGATGCCAAATATTACTAAAATATTAATTAATTTGATTTCTTTTACTGTTTCATATAAGATAATTTTTGCCACCAGAAGTTACGCCTTTCGGCATCTTCAGACACTATTTACACCCAAAACAAATGTAACTCAATTTGGAAAGCGCTTCAGAGATTATTAAGAGCCATTAGTTATCTTTCGCGTGAAAAGCTTGATAAAACTTAAATGTCTTTTATATATTCGTAACTATTTAATATTTACATATATTTAAAAAAAATATATATTAAATTGTATAACAATTTCGTGTCATGTTATGAAGTGATCCATTAAACTGTTCACGAGGCACTACGAAACGTAGTTGGTTAAGTTATTTGGATTTAAAATGTGTCGCAATTAAGTATGGCGCCTAAAGCAGAGGTCTATGTGCATGGGCGCTAAATTCTTTTTATCTGAAGTGTTTTCATGTTCAATAATTGAAATGTTACATTCTTAAATCTTGTGAATTATTTGTTGAATAAAAAAATAGTTAATTAAAAATGAAAATAAGCTTTCAAAAAAAATATTTAGAATAACTGAAAGTTTAAACAATCAGTACTTAAAATTTTAGCTCACTGAATCAATAGGTATAAGAACGATTGCGATATTAGAAAAATCTGTTAGCTTCAGTTAAAATCTTAATAATTTGTTACTGATGTGTGCCAAATTTTGAAAAATAAATATTTCAAACACACATTTAAACAAAAAACAGTCTTAATACCTATTAAAAATAGGCTTCAAATTATTGGGTAAGTATATATATGCATTAACAGCAAGTATTTTAATAAAAACTTGAGCAAGTATTTTATTAAAAAGGTGGGAACTATTTAATATGAACAGCAAGTAAAAAATGATTATTGGTAAGTATTATAATATAACAATGGAAGTATTTAAATTATGATAGGGAATTATTTAAATAATTTTCGGGAATTATTTTAATAATTAATGGTAAGTATAAATATCAATTTGTCAGTATAAAATCTATTTTGGACAGATTTTTTTCTTTTACAAAAATAACTTATTTAGTAGCTTCCTTATTATGTTAAATTTAGTAGGATATTATTGTTCTTTCTATCTGGCTCTCCAGAACAGATTGTACTATTAGAATGGTATTTCTCAATTATTTCATCCCTTACGCCCATTTAGTGTAGCAGCATTTGTGTATCTATAAAATGGCTCAATGATGCAATGCGAGTCTCCTGAGCAAGCTTCAGTGCCTTAAAGACTATTTCATTTTAACTATCAGCTGTAACTTAACTTCACTGCACCTTCCGAACCATCAGTTGTAGGTAGCTGTTAGGCATACACTCTTGATCTAAGCGCACTTCAAAGATATATGTAACCTTACCTTATGAGATTCAAACCCTTAATTTCTACTTCATTGCGGAGTTAAATAAATTGTAGTGTCTATTATATACATTTTCAACTTTGCAATAATAACAAGACATACTTCAGACTTGTATAGTGCTTATTACATATTATTTTCAGTATCAGAATTAAATAATAAGACAGACTTCAGTTGTTTACAATAAATGTATTTCTTGTGTTCAAAAATTCACAATAATAATCAATGGTAACAAACATATGACAGAATAAGACGTTTCCTTCAATGATATATCAATTACATACAACCTATTACTAAAGACGACCGATGTCGATCAATGTGAATGATTGAAAATGATAATCTAGAATACACACCCAGTCAAACGATAACATAAAAATCTTTTCCTTCAATTACGTACAACCTATTACTAAAACGTTTATGAAATTCATAATAGAAAACATAAAATTTGTGTTGTTTTTACTGTTATATTATTTTATGCAAGTCTACATATAAATAACACAACATTTTAGGATTATCGGAAAACATTCCGATAATCGCAACTTTTGACTTTTGACAGCTCGATTTTTTTATTCGTTCGTTGATCAGTATCAGAGCATAGACAAATCGGACGACTTATTAATTGTCACCGGACTTTTGGCTCGCCAATGGCAATACGTTTCACGGTCTTATTTACATTACATACTGTAATAAATTAACAATATTAAATTATTATCTGATTCGGCATTTACACTAATAGTAAAAATAATAATATACATATTATATAAATAATTAAGATACTTACTTAAATTAGTAATTTTAAAAGACGTTGAAAAAAACCTTTTTTGCAGATTGTCATGTTACATTTCACGTAACATGGCTACTTTTCAAACGCAGATATTAAAATAAATAATGTTAATTAAATAACAAAATTTGGCACAACCTTGTTAAAAAGTGTGTGTCAACCCTTGCTTCCAAGACAAAGACGGTTAAAAATAAGCCAATCGGATTCATTCCCGCTTTTTTGAAAGCGTCTTGTTTACAAATAACTTATTTCCGCCCACAAGATCCTCACTCCAAGTTTAGATTCAGTGCCGAACGGGTGTCACCGGTTAAAGTATAGATACAGTTTCAACGCCATTTGTAGTTACTTCCTCTCGGACAGGAAGAAGGATTCGCAGTTCATAATTCCAGCCAAGATGAAGTTCCAGCCATCACAATTTAAACATAAAGTTAAGTAATAGTTACCATCTTCCAAGAAATTTCTCTATGCCCATACCAAGCAACGCTTCTCAAATTGTATTTTTTTTTGTATCATTCTTAAATTTCAATGGTTTGTGTAATTAAATGACACTTTTCACGATTAGCTGTGTTCTTATTTTTAAACTGTTATATTTAATTTGTAATTACACATATTTCAAGGCGCCCAAAAATTATAATTTAATATTTCAACGAGTTTACAAATGACATTTTATTTGAGGTAGATAAGTGATTTATAAAGCATTCTTTACACAGGGTTAAGTTGGCAGAAAGCCGAATCTTATAAGCTGTGAGATTAAATATTTCATGTTTTATTAATTGAATTAGTTGGCACTCAATGTTTAATAATTGTGCATTATAATTATTAAACTTCTTTAACTATATACATTTTTATACACTATCATTTTTCTAATATGACAAGTGATGAGTAAAAAACATGTAAAATATAAAAAATCCACGAACCCAAACTAATTAATTTAGCATACAATTTTAATTGAGATAAATTTAATATCATACTATAAATTATTGTTGTACCCAAACTGAGATTCATTTTTTTTTATAAAATTAGACAATAATAGGTAATAAAAATGTACTTAGTTTAAAAAAATGATTTCTGTAATATTTGTAGTACCTACCTAGAGAACCTATCAATTATTAATTTAATCTTTGAGGTTATTCGCATTTATTTTGTGAAATGTCCATCTAGCTCTTTTTTCTGCACCTCTGCGACTTCTTATTTGATCTTCTTTTAATAATATTATAATCATAAATAGTTTGTTCTTACCGATATTCATGAATGCATAGACTAATATACTTTATATGCGATAATGGTAACCCTAAAATGCCGTGCGCCCCATTGAACGTTTTTTACTTTTCATACTATCAAAATAATAATGGATATTGATTTTATCTATTGGCCCATGTCATTTAAATAATGATTATTTATTTTTACTACTGATTTTTGAATATTATTTCTTGCTGTACCAATATTTTACATTCAACATTAAAACTGGCGGGCTTATACCGATACTTTGAAATAAATACTTACCATTCATTTAAAATTCTGACAGTTGTTATTTAAAAACTTTTCAAAATTGTCTATTAATACTTGCTTCAAAAATGCACGCCTTAAAAATATTGTCTTCGCCTTTATTCGCCTGCCACACTTTAAATTCTCAAACTGTGTATTGGTTCTAAGTTCTAAGATATGAGAATCCAAATATTATTAAAATGTACTATATGAGATAAACTGTTTATGTAGCACTAATTTGACATAAGTGAATTTACTAACAATATTTTTTGTATTCAATATTTTATAACTAGAGATAAAAATGACAAATAATATGTGGTATTTATATTCTTTACAACACAATGCAACTATCAATCATATCTTTATCCAACAGAACCTTGACCGGAGATCAGACCCATATCGAGCAGATGGGCCACATCGAGAACCTTGGAACCGATCACGAAGAACAGGTGATGCACGGATCGTACTCCTACGTCGGAGATGACGGCAAAACCTACACCGTCACTTACGTAGCGGATTCCAATGGATTCAGGGCTTTCGGTGATCATCTTCCCACTCCTCCACCAATCCCAGAAGCCATCCAACAGTAAGATATATACTCATTTATTCTTCTACATAACCGTCATATTTATTTCAATGCTAATTTACATATTGTAGTAACTGTTACAAATTTTAAAATAAAAATACAGTCGTACTCGGTTATTACGATCACGGATATAGCGAGATCTCGAATGTAACGAGGAAACATTCGTTTACGTTTATAATTTTCTCCATACACTTATTCACTTTTATAACGAGCTACTTATCGGATATACCGAGCTAAAAATCGTCAAAAAAATTTTTAAACTATTAATGTGTCGATCGTTTAAAAACATTTCGGCCCTAACCAATAAAATCCGACCGGACAGAATGCCGCGGCACCGGATTACGTTTATGACACTAGTTAAGTGCCTAAGTACCTACCTTATTGGTGTTTTCGTCGACAATATTGAAAAAGTTTCCACGCATATGGTTGAAATTGCATGTAAAAAATCCAAGGTTTGTGAAGTTGGTAGGTACCTACCAGCGTTCATTACAATAAACAACTTCTTTTGTAGTTCATGAATGTCATGCTTGTTTCTAGGAAACATTCTAATTGTATATTTTTATTTGAATTGCGACTTTTTGTGTTATGTGACCTCTCTTTTAAAAATACCTATTCACTCATATAACGAGTAACGCTTATAACGAGCAAATTCGGTCGGTCCCATCTTCTTCGTAATAACCAAGTTCGACTGTATATCTCGCATCTATATACAAATTGTAAGTAAAAAAGATACATTTCCCATATTTTTTTCATAATATGCAAAGTATATTACGGAATTCCACAGAAAATAGGTTATTTCAACACAGTTTTTAATGAGAAATGTTGCAAGTTTCTCCCTCTCTCTCTCTCTCTCTCTCTACCAAATAAAAAAACAACAAATTGTAAATTTTGAATTCGCGAATAACTGCTTTAAAACGGACACTGCTATTAAATATTTATATTTTCAACAATTTTAATAATAGTGTCAAAAACAATAAATGTACATGTATAGTGAAACAATAGCTCATTTAAAACAGTTTATCAATACTACTTCGGTAGAGTAATCCATAGTAGGTGTACCACAATCATAACTGAGCAATGCATTGGTTTCTTATACAAATGATTCCTGGTTAGATTCTAGGTGAGGTCACATAATATGTGATTTGCCCTCAAGCCCATGTGTTTCTGTGGTGTATTTCATCAACTACTGTTAACGTGGCTTCGTTTAACGTGTTTTATTCTTTTGTCTCGTATATTTTATTTTATCTATCACAGGTTTTATTTTATTAACTTATTCATTATTTATTCTCTGTAATACCCGACCTTTCTTAATCCGGTATTGAAACACGAAGGTCTCTTAAAAGGCAGGATACTAATAATTCCGAGAACACTGAAACCTCGAACACTTTGTGTTTTATTATACATCCAGATTTCGGTGCATCAATACATAATTACTTACTTATAATCTTCTTATTAAATGCGACAAATTTTTAGATGCACTAATTAAAAAGACACGAAAATGCTCATTAAATTTGACACGACAAGGTAAACGACTGATTTAAACAGATGTCATATAAACGTCTTATTGTTCTAGGGCACTAGACCAGAACGCACGCGAAGAGGCAGCCCAAGGTAGCCAAGGATACCCTTCAGGACCTTCTCAAGGTTATCCATCAGGACCGGCCGGTGGATACCCATCAGGACCTCCCCAGCAGACATACCTTCCCCCAAGCAAGCCAACGTTCAACCCACAATCTGGATACCAGTATTAGGACAGCAGAACAATGCAGACCTCGCTTTAAAAATGGAATAAACCGACTGAATCTTTAGGTGTAATATTTCGCTGACGTCTCGCATATATTGATAATATATTTATCTAGCATTCTTTATGATGCCCTGATACAATTTCTGCGGTATATTTATTTATTAATACTTTTAATCACTTTTAATAAGTGATTTTTTTTTAAATAAATCGACAAATTATCAATTTTTCTTTTGTTGTAAATAAATTTAAAAAAATATTTGATAAATATTTCAATGTGCTTGACAGATTAAATATTGCAGCTAACGATACTTTCTAATGTATTTTTAAAATAATATTATTCTGCCAATCAAAAATTACGTGTTTTAACGATTTTTATTTCCAATATAAATACATTTTTTATTTTCTTAATTTAATAAGAAAAATCTTGCGGCCATTTTATATACTTAATATTATATTATTTATTTTATCAAAGGAGAGTAATGTCTTTATTTATATTTTTCGTTGATAATCTAAAACTATTTATTTGTCTTCCTAGTCTATTTTCTTTCTTTTTAAGGGGGGCTTAACTATTTATTGGGTGCCTATTTATTTTATATTAACGTTTATATTGAGACTTATAAAAATCGTTAAAAATGTACGCAGAGATAAGGTAATGTTCTAACACGGTGTGATGTTTTGAACAAATGTATAAATGCGAATATGTACATAGGTATTATATGTGCATAACATGTAACTTATTATTTTTGTAATAAAAATAATGACAAGTGTTAAAGTAATACAGTTTTTTATTCTCTAAAATACTTTCCTTTACCCTTTGATAACCATATTATAACAAAACGTAACGTTTAGAAAAACTATTCCAGGATGTCCATGTCAGATTCTCACATAGTATAACATCTGGAATAAATAAACAATCTTATTTATACAAAATAATTGCCATAGATATGGAGAAAATGTATTTTTTATAAGTAAGGTGTAAAATATATGATCTCTGCTTTTATTTTATATATATCTCTACACAAACATATTATGTATATTATGCCCAGCTTTCCAGCAGCTTCGTTAACCAGCATATTGTTAAAAATCACAAATTTAAAGAATTATTAGAAAATGTATATCAGAATATTATTTTAATATATCGAGATATTAATTTATTTTATTCAGTGCTTTACGGATAATGAATAAAATTCCTAAAGTTTACTAAGTAATATTATTAATGATCATTATTATTAGACCATTTCTTGCATTTTCATTCAATTTTAGTATATTCACTTCCACATAGTACCAATTACTTTAACATACGTTTGACAAGTATTTTTTAAACTATATCTTTTATTCAAGGAATATTTCAAAAATATTAAGAATTTAACATTCTTTTATTGAACATACACATATATGTGGGTCACAATTGGGTAATATGATGACTGTCGTATTGCTACTACCTCGCAGTGTTTCGCTGACAATGCTTGGGGTTGTCGACGCTCTCTTGCTTATGTCACACTTGCATACTGTGCAGACCGTAGATGAAGTGATATATGTGCAATAATTAGGCTTTATGTAATCACGGAGCATTTGCTGACGTTGCTAAGAGTTGTTGGTCCACATTCATATATATAGCTTAGTGGTCAGAGAAGAGTAATCCCATGTGACGCAAGTTCTAATCCTAACTAAGTGTTTTCAAATTATGTATGAAGAATTATTAACTATAATGCAAAATATATTATTAAATACTTGTTTTATTTCTGAGTTGCACGCATTAGCCGGCTCGCACATCACAACTCGCCTTGTGTGCCTGACGGCCATAAATTAAAACCTTCGAGACTGCCGGCGAATGTTTCACGATCACAACCTCGCACATCTGCCTAGCGCTGCTAGCTCTAGCTCTACCAAACGCAGCGACAGTCTGGAGAGAAATGGCCGATTCGCCCGATTCTGCAGCTGTGTGCATGCGCGGAGTCGATATTGGCCGGACATCGACATGCAGGCTTTGGCCAATGCAACTAGACAAATGTCGCAGGGTCGCAGAGTTGCAGTTGCATCGACCAATCTGCGAAGCTCCATTTGATAACGTTTGTTTCTTGGTTTACGATGACGTCACATCGACGAATTCGTCGTAAGACGCATGCGGTGAGTTCTGATGTGCGAGCCCTCTTAATCACACAGGTTTGGAATTTGCACCCGAGACCCATCCATATATGTAGATACTGACATTATGCTACTGATTAAAATGAAAATAGTTTACTTCTGGCACGCCATACATACCTGGAAGTATCTCCGATTTTTTATTACATTTAGAACAGAAAGACGAAGATAAATAGATACGAAAAATGTATTCTGATTGTCCAATATAAAGCAATTGACTGTGTTTATTTTGGTTTAGAAATTGCATCACGCAGACCAAGCTACAGACAGAGGTAGATTCTTCCACTACATTACCGCAGGCATTATGAAACGTTTCAGACCAGAAAACTTTAATATCGAGAAAATCTTGAAATGTCCCAGCACTGTGGAATGCACCGTTTGACCCCCCGCTCACCTGTCGACCCTTCCGTCATAGGCAATGTGGAAGTGCAGGAAAAATAAGGGTCATAAATAGATAAAAACGCAACCATGAGACAGCATAATGGACGCTGAGCATTATGATAGAAAGACTTAATTAAATTATGGTAACTATTTTCCATGATTTATCGTCATACTTACTAAATGTTGTATGTAAATGTGAAAAAAGGGCTTGTTATTTAAGGGGCAAATGCATATTCATAATAATTATATGCTTAGCCAAATAATAAGTAGCCTTAAGCACCACTCAACCTTAAAAATGTCGACTTAGTCTAAGAAAGAAAAACAATAGATATGTTTACTGTTATTATTATTACAATGTTTTAATTGAAGCTTACTAAACGTCTATATCTCTGCATTATGCCATAAGTTTTAAAAAAATGAAATGATGTTTTATAATTAAAATGAAAATATATAACTAATAGTTCGTAAGAAAGGTTGTATAAACGTTTTTTAATAAGGTTCCATTCGGAAGAGACAAGAGAACAAAATAGTTTTACATAATCACTAGATAAAATGATAACGAAAACACTTGTACGAAAGTAATTTGGCTGAAAGCAGTTAAGCCCGTCAGCTCTTTGCCAAAACGATAATTTGTACGAATTCGTAATAATTACCAATGATTCGAGATACGACATTTCGTTGAAGACAGCAAAGTTACTTCAAAGTTACATATTACAGAATTGTACAGTAATTGAAAGTAAATATATACCTATGCCCAATCCTAATAAGATCATATCGGCCTCCACAGAGTAGAGGTTTGTATTAACTGAATATTTTTTTTACGAGAAATGGATGTTAGCCACATGCTCAACCTAATAAGTCCATACGACTCAAACACAAATTGAAAACAATATTATTATGTGTATTTTCCAGACCTATGATGCAAACCTGGGACCCTCGCCACTATAAGCCGACGCTTAAGCCGGTCGTAAAGTATTCACTATGAATGAGTTATAAAGGAAATTATTTTCAAATAAATAATTCGAATATAATAATATATCCAATTATATAAGAAAAATATATTTATAATACGCATTTCGGCTATAATGTTTTTCTACCATTAGTAAATCGGCCTGGTGGTATGGGTAAAATTTCATTCGTACGAATATCGTATTCGTATTCATATAAATTATATCGTACACCATATAAATTTATTTCACGTGAATTCTGTATAAAATTAAGTTAAAATATACTAATCACTTAAGCCATCGCAATTATAGCTACTTAATAATAATTAACACTTGTTATTTGAAGTAAGTATTCATCTCGAAGATGCATCACTGCGGTGGAAACACTTCGAAATTGTTAAAACTCTTAATGAGATATGATCTGTTAATTTATTCAATGTATGCAAAGTGAATTAATTAACCTCATTAGCATGTACCTGCGTATAACACAAGGTAAAAAGAGCGATTGTAAAATATTAAAAATTCTGCTATGATAACCCTTCCACTTCTGTGGAAACTAATCTAGATTACATTAAATGTGACCCTCGTTTTTATTTAATTTGTAAGATAAAATGATATGTAAGCTCGCCAACATTTACTTTTTCTCTGTATTTATGCTTTCATGCGTAAAACTTTGATAATTGTTAAATATAAGTATCTTTAGAGGTATTGTTACTTGATTATGTTGATAGCCATTCAATAAAAATACCTGTTTAAGAGGTGCAGATTACTAATCAAATGATAGATAGTACTTTAAAAATATGCACTTGGAGCATTATACCTCTCAAGTAAGGACTACAATACCGGTATTTCAAAATAGGTACAGTACTCTCTATCAGTAATCCGCCAACCCAAAAACTAGACATTTGTCCAATTAGCGAAAGCGGCGAATTATAATGCATAAATACAAAATATGTTTGAAATTAAAACAGGTACATGTTTCGTAAAAATAGTTTTTATGGTAATTTTGACCAGCAAAGTCCCGGTTGGTTGTTCCATGCTTCAGATAGTTAAATATGACGTTTTTATTTTAATTTCCTTGGAGGTTTTGGAAATGACACCCCCCCCCCCCCCACCCTTCTCAGCTTATTGCATCCATCGAAATTCCAGCTGGCATGGCACGCGGCGGACTACTGAATTTGACAATCGAATACTGGCGAATTATAGAGCTTGATTTTGTGCTTTCAACTAGTAAAAATAACGGCGGATTATAATAGTAGTTGTCGGATAATCGAGCGGCGGATTACTGAAATTACTGAGTATCCAATTATTTATCGATACCGAAATACCGGTTTCAAAAATCCAAAATACCGATATTTTCGGTATTGAGCATACACGTAGGTATATGTTTTTCAAAAATGAATTTTATATTATGTTTTATATAAGTTTTACGCTGCCAAAACGCAAATATATTCACTGAAATCAAAAAAAGTTAAATAATATTAAAACAAAATCTCTCAAATATACGTCTTATAGAATTTGTTGCGATGAATTAACATATTTTGAAAAAAAAAAAAACATTCGTGGCAAATATTTCCAATTATTCTATAACTATTGATCCAACGTTGATAGTACATCCATGAAACGTTAAATTTCAGAGAGATTTTTCTGTACCCGGTATAGTATTTGTAGGCAGTTCTAAAATATTATGATCTATACATATTTACAAAGTTCAACATCATAAATGTAGGTAGGTACTTTAGGTTGCCATAAAATAGTTATGATTTGTCATAAATTGGAAGGACAATGCATGAATCATCACTCATCTCATAGAGTCCGTCACGAGACGCACTACTATTGTCACTAGTTCTTCACTCGACATAGTTAACCATCACTCTCAGTCCATTACTATAGTCTTCTCCACCTCATCATCCACTTCCAATACTTCCCTGCTAAGTAAAAAGGCAGTGTTTTTGGTTTTAGTGAAATGAGAAAGTCTTAAATTACCTTTTCTCTTATTATTATGTAAAATTATTGGATTGTTTTAACATAATCTGTAAATGGACACATTTAGCTTAAAATTTGGATTCTCATTTCAACATTCTCATTAATTCTCATTCTCATTAACCAAAAAAACTGTCGTTTTTACTTAGCATGGCAGTATATGTTTAATCCTCAGAATCTCTTACTTGGAACTTTTAATCTTTATTTTAAAGATTTATTCTATAATATGTTCTATCTGCCAGTAGCGAAGAGTGGAGATAGGCTGATAAGATCCGCCATAAATAGTGCACACTAAACTGAATTAGTTATACGTATTTGTTTTCATTGAAATAAGACTACATATATTTATAGATGGTCTTGGTAAGTTTTTCAAATTCAATTAAACCCCGCGAAAACCAAACCATAATAGATAATAGTCAAAAATTCTCGGCTATCAATAAGATATCTAAAATTATGCAATTTAATCATAAATAACTTTGGATACTTTATAAATAAAATAATATTTTTATCTATTATAGTTTGATTTGGGCAGGGCTTAATGAATTTATAAAATGAACCAACAATATGTGTAATAATAAATGTACCTATTCTTAATTCAACGAAAACAAATAAGTATGAATGAAAAAATGTGCACAATTTTGTCGTATCGCCCAAAATATATCAAAACTATTATGGTTTGGCTTTAATCAGGGTTTAATTGTTTTTTTAAAACTAACCAGCACCATATGTAAATTATAATCTTAGTTCAATAAAAACAAATGCATATAACCAAACGCACTCAATACAGTAGCTAGCAAGCAAATTCACGCATAGCCACATTCGCACATGTATAGGTAAACGTCACGCAATTCCATTATGCGATATCACGCATCGGGAATTTATAGCAATATCACCTTTATTGTAATGGCATTAGAACAGTGTTTCTAGTGTCAATTTTCATTTGAGCGAACCCCTTCGAACCGAATTCGGCAGACCCGACAAAAAGCATCGGGAATTTATAGCAATATCACCTTTATTTTAATGGCGTTAGAATAGATTATACCATTCGGCAGACCCGACAATAAAGTGAGTATTATTTTTTTTTCAGATGCTTCGTTCATATTAATGTCATTGCATATAACTAACAAAATGTGCACTATTTATGGCGGATCTTAACAGCCTGTCACTACCCTTTGCTACTGATCTGCATAATATAAGAATGTTTTGATCAACATTATTGATTGTGACTGAAAATGTACGATGTATTCATAGTATCAAGTTTATGTATGCCCACATATAAGCTTCCAAAGCGAATCGGTATTTAAAAAAATCTCCTATCAGAGATCTATTGCAGTCCGTTCATCAATCGAGATGGATACTTCCGTTCATTGCCACGTACATTCAGATAAACCAATCTAAGACTAATACTTATACAATGGTATGTTTGCGTGGAGGTAAATAGTTATAACTACCACACAAGGGACCCAATAGGCCCGTAGATGGATCGAGATAGGATTTAATATATAGGCGTAGTTATTGTTTGAGATAGTTAGTTGAAAATATTATATTCCTAAATTTATTTATTTCTAAAAGTATCCACATTAATCATGATGACGTGAAGTTTTTATTGAGGCATTCAATATACAATTTTATATACTATCGACCGACGGTACTTGATGGAATTTGAATTTAAATTATAATGGATTTAAGTTCTATACTATTCCATTTGAGTAATGGAATAGTACAAAATCAACTCAAATTAAAACTCAAATGAAATAGTACAAAACTTAAATCCATTAGAACACAATTTGATGTTTACTAAATCTTTAGCATAAATAATTATTGTATTATATTATATTGCTTATTTATAGCGTGTCCAGAATAAATTTCTTCGACTATTTTCGTTTAGGTAATTTTTCAAACGAGTATTTTCCGACTAGCTTTCTTCAAGGCATGCTTTTATTCTCCTAAAGCTCTTTCATGCTCTTAAAGCATTTTTCCCTGCTCTCACATGATATAGTTTCCAATCCTGATATTCTAGAAAATTTTTTATTTCTATGCACCCGTCAATTACATGCATGGTCGCCATGACCACTTTTGGATGAAAACTGTTTCCTCGTATCAAGCTTATGGGTCACCAATGGTTAGGACTGGTCAATACACTCACTAGAGATAAAGATATTTTTACTAATTTGTTTTTAAAATTCTATTTTATTGTTCTTATTTTTAATTGGGTATTGTTGTTTTTTATTTTATTTTTTTGCTATAAAATTATTTTTTGGCTTATTTTTTCACTTTGCTAACTTGATTTACCTCTTATTTTTATTCTAAATTCTATGCTGTGAACGTCTTGAAATAATAATTTGTTATATAATCAAAATGGTTTTTTTTAATAAATAAATAAATAATTTTACATTTTCAGAATAGCCTGAAATGCGCATGAGTCTTATTGGTAGTTCCAAAGTTATATGATAACATAACTGTACTTTCAGAGAATCTGATAGGAAGAGAATTAACGCGTTCAAGATCTGATGTTGGCGACGGATGCTCTGTATTCCATGGACGGCCAGGCGTACAATTTTCTCTGTACTGGAAGAGCTCGGCATCAAATAAAATCTCTCATTCTACAATACTCTGGTCACGTAGTGAGAAAAGATCCGAGCAACCTAGAGAGAAGAGTGATCTCTAGCAGGGGGACGTGGCGAGAGCGTGCGCCTTCCAAACGGAGCGAAACCATCAAGAAAGCGACTGAAGCAACAATATCACCGCAACATCACTCCGGATGAAAAAAAATTATTGGCAATGTTTGTAATTTCAGTGAGCACCATCCCCAGTAATAAAGCAAATGATATGAAGAGATGACGTCATGACATATGAATAAAGAAATATGAAAATAGCGTTTTTGTTATTCGCATTATGCACCTGCGTCGGCGTGCACAAGGTTGGGAATACCTGATCTAAAACAAGAAAGCAATTACATATCTATATCTACGATATTCCTAATCATATAATTTAAATATATCCAATAACTAGTTTATACTCCTAGTTTTAAAGATCCCGATACGTATGTTATCAAGGGCTTTGGCATTTTTTATCATTCAACGTGTTTCCACGTCGGTAATTAAAATTGTGACAGGCAATGAAAATGGAAACAGCTGATGCGTTACCAACAGAATGTATTCGATACACTTTTCAGATATTACAATATCCACATGTTTTAGATTATAGCATTCATTTACCAGTGGCTAAGACTACATACTTATTTAATGTCGACCTTCGTTGTCAAGTGCGCAAGACGTTAGCATTCCATCAGGGGGTTCCGAATTCGATCTTTTGAAATTAATCCCTCCAAACTTCGATCTGGGTGAGGTCACAATATATTTGTATGGCCTATTGTAGTTTTAAAAATAAAGTGTAAGAAAAGTCTTAAGAAAAATATGTTTAGTCTATTAACATTGTTATTTAAAAAAATGTTTTTATTATAATGAAATCTATCAAGTATATTTAATTCTTCTAGCTATACCAATAATAAAGCCTTTACCTGTATCCATTATAATTTAATTTTGTTGAGAAAAAGTTTTTTTTCTAAATACAACCAACATACCTACATGAAATTATTGAAGTTAATAAATTAATTCGCTAACGCGCCCACGCGTAGTTAAAATTTGTCTCAATTAAGTATGACTCTTTTAGTATCGTGGTATGTGTAAGTGGGCGCGATACCCGAGAGATGCAGGTTCGATTCCTGCGAGATGTCTTACATTTTTCAAAAATATTTTTTCTATTGGTTATCATATATTTTCTCAGAAGTGTTTTCAAAATTATGTATATTCAATAATTAGAATTTTACATTCTTAAATCTTGTGAATTATTCGTTGAATAAAAACATACTAGAACGTTTAAATAACTGCCAAATGATAGTTTATAACCGCTGTCTTTCAATGTCTCATTTTTTTCTAAATTCAACCACACTAATACTTAGTACATATCAAGATAGATACATCTGCACGAGAAACTGTGCATAATATAAAATGTTTTGATACGAATATTCTAGTGTATTTGTATTCCACCGTGGGTGAGAAATATTGTTCGCGTACAGATCCATCTTGGTGTATATGTTACGCCGAATGTGTGAAATTGACTATTACATGAAATATGCAAAATTTTGACTAATTCATGTAACAGTCAAGCCCGTTGCCTTATTCATGAATTAGGTAAATTGTCTGCCAAGTGCGTGAATTCGCCAGGGTATGGAATTCTTAAACTGTCAACATGACAGTAAATTTTATTAGTTATAATTGGACATAATATATTATTATTATTATTAGGTTAGGTTAGGTTTTGTAATTCTGAATTCAACTGAATGTCCATTTCGAGGTTAGCTAACAAGTGTCAACAAACTGTCACAAACAAACAATCGACCATTGCACGATTGATACCCAAGCACGAATCAAATCGCGAAAATTCCTTTTAATAAAATTCTTCCGTTATCATAATATTATAGTTCTAGATTTTTGTTGGACATAGTAAATGGATATGAACGTCACTGTAGTTATTGATTGGTATATTTTTATATAATCAATGACATTTGACCATTCGACACATTTGGTTAGTTTGATTAGTTTCAAAAAACACCACCGGCGCGCGACCATCTATTTTGACCAATGCATGAGCATTTGACACATTTGGTTTAGTTGCAAAAAACACCACCGTATCGCTACTATCTAATTTTACCAATGCATGAACTAGGCAGAAAAATTACTGCCGAATTCACGCACTTGGCAGATATTTTGCCTAATTCATAAATAAGGCAACGAACTTGCATTTTTCATGATTTAGGCAAAATTTTACCAATTTCATGTAATAGTCAATTTTGCACATTTGGCGTAACATATACATAACGTAACATATACATAACGTAACATATACATAACATTAAAATACAGTAAATCTCATAAGACTCCTAACTTTGGTGAAAAATCTTTGATAACGACGACTATTTTATATAATAATATCGAGATTTTTCATCATGGTTTTGCATACCAGCACATACGCATATAAATAACACACGTCATTTAAAAAAAACAAACAAACAAAACGGTAATAAAATGATACGCTTGACTCTACACAGAGGTCAGTTCATTTTTTTCATTAAAAATCTCATTCTTTCTACACCAGCTCTTAATTAATTTAGACTTGCTTTAAATAATCGAGAATCGTTCGTACAATTGATAGCATTCCTCAATCCCATATGTACATAGGTACAGGATGTCTTAATATAATAGAGGAAACTAAGTTGCAATAAATAAAAGGTCATTGATATGACGTGGGTATCATTTCCTATTAAATGCAATACAATAAACGACAAATATAATAAAAGAGCCATGAAAAAGAATGTGGGAAGAAATGAATTAAAAAACAAATAATTGTTCCCGCTGAAATCAAACCAATTCAACCAGTTTGTCATTTATTAAAAACAATTTAAGTCTAATACATACGACGCTACAAACTACCACATTCATACCACGTTGACACGGTTACTGAGTCGGTTTAGTATTCCAGTAGGGCTATTCTAACATGGTTACATGTAAATTTAACATAAAACATTTCATCCTGGCACAGTTCGCCGTGAGCTGTCTGGTTACATGTAAGTTGTACCTATGCAGTTCATCGTGGGATGCTTATTCGTGCGCCGCAGTACGTGAAATCTGAGTTCGTATAACATTTTATCAAATGACGAGTTCTTCGTTGAACATGTCACCATGGAATACATTTGTACGTATCTTACAAAATGCGGCAATAGTTTTCAAATAGTACTGTTTCAATTAAATTAACCATAACCTAACCTAACCTAGTAAAAACATCTCGTAAAATTTGCCACATGTTGTAGCATACGTATAAAATATACTCCACGGTGAAATGTTCAATGAAGAACTCGTCATTTGATTTAATGTATGTAATACGGTCTCCAATTTTATTAGATTCAATATAAAATTTGCATAGCTGATTTTGGCAAAATTCATTAATTCACGTATGGAAACCTAACCTAACCTAACAAATAATCCAGTATTTCGGCTATTTTCAATTTTTTTCGCTACTGGCTTCCTGTAAATTGTAAGCCGACAAGAACCAAGTTTTATTTAGACATGAATTGTATGTCAGTACTATACGACCCAAAGAGGTTTGACGGTCTTTAATATACGGCCATATATTTCCGATACAACATTTCACGGTGAAGTATGTTACGGCGAATTGCATACGTACAAGTTTCCGGACACGATTCTGACATACCACTTAACTCCAAAATCAATATAAAAGTGATAAATATGATAGGTATGTTGTATTCAGGCATTTAATTATCCCGGGGAAGTTAACTGTCAGGCGTGATATTTTTTAACACGGCTGCTCATGACCGTGATAACCGCGAGCTATCACAGGCAGTGTGATGCGCTACAATAGCGTTTTTCATGGTGTATAAGGTATAAATTAAGGTGTACTTTTAGGGATTTTTTGTATTTTTAATATGTACATCCATTTGAATTATGGAGTTGTCGAGTATCGACACACAGTTAAAAATAGCATCGTACAATCAAATATTTTAATTATCAATAATTATTGAACTTTTTTTTGACTTTTTTTTACTATTAGAGCAAATTTTTGGTCTGTGTTTATCTCGCTTATCGGTCGACTCGTCACGCCGGGCCCCTAGGCTAGAGCCCTGTCAGCCCCCCCCTTGTGGGGGCTATGGAAGAGACGTTTGTACTTAAGCCATTTGGCTTGATGGGGATATGAATTTCAAATGATGGGGAGGCCTTCACTATCATTCTCAATTTAGTATCACAAAAATGTTAGATATCATTGGTATAGACGTGACATGGAATTATATAACGAAGTCATAACCGTTATAATTTGAGTTGTGATAAATATTCAAATGGCTAGATCTAGTTATCGTTATTATCTTGATCAAAACAATGACAAAACACCGTAAATATCTTTGTAGTTTTGCAAATCGTCACATCTCTCCTGTAGGATAATGTAATATGTAAGTGTATTAAATTTAAATAATGTAGACGAAATAAAATAAATTGTGCGCATTATAACTAATATGATTCTTTTAACTTCGTGGAATACACGACATTTTCCGTTGCTTTGTCTTTTATAATAAACATTTAATACAGGCTCACTAAAAAGTTTATTGAATAAAATTAAACATACCTAGTAGGAAAATACTGAACTGCGCAGACGTATCTAATGCTTGTTATATTATTTTAATGCAGTATTAATATATTTTTTTTCATGATTTTTTGGGGTGCCGAAAGGCACCTAAAGAAGGCCGAAATCCCGAATGCTGAAATCCCGAAGGCCGAAATCCCGAATGCCAAAATCCCGAATGCTGAAATCCCGAATGGCCGGAATCCTGAATGGCCGAAATCCCGAAGGCCGAAATCCTGCAAAATAAAAAAATACAAACAGTAATCATTGCGCAATCCTAACACTTGACATCTTGAATTGCGAAAATTTTACAAGAGAGACAAAAAACCATTTTTGTGTATAACAAATTGGTTTAATTGCTGTTTTTTTATCTTTCGGGATTTCGGCCTTCAGGATTCCGGCCATTCGGGATTTCGGCCGTTCGGGATTTCAGCTTCGGGATTTCGGTATTCGGGATTCCGGCCATTCGGGATTTCAGCATTCAGGATTTCAGCCATTCGGGATTTCGGCTTTAGGGATTTAGGCTTTCACGATTTCGGCCATTCGGGATTTCAGCATTCGGGATTTTGGCCTTCGGAATTTCGATCCAAACCTGATTTTTTGTGTTTGACAATAAAGAATATTGTTCATTGCATCTTGTCGTGAAGGTTTTCAAATACTCATTAATAAGGTACACATCTCTGTAGAGGTTTTACCCAACTCTACAACTGTCACACCACTGTCTATGCTCATGTTTAGGGCATAGACAACGGCGAAGCGGAAATAAGAATCTGACAGTAGTCTAGAGACCTCGTTCCTGTGTAAAGATTATAAGGACGCTCCAGTCCTTCGCTAAATTTCCAAGTTAAAAGATTTATGATAAACCTTAGCGATATAATATAATTTAACACTTATTTGTCATACAATAACGAACAAGTTAATATGTGCCATAACATAAACGATATAAAACACCATTTTGTGTATTATTTAACTCTGCCCGAATACTTGTCACACACACGAGCAACCTATCTTATATCAAACGAATAACGAATGTAGTTGGAACAAAGTATGAAAGGACTACATCCCTTATACCCCCAGGCCAGGATATTTGGCGGACTCCTACCTATCGCCGAGGTTAAGAGCAGTTTGATGTTTTACAACAGAGTTCCCCAAATGGTATTCCGTGGAGCCTCATGGTTCTGTGAGGTATAATTAAAGGTGTTCGTGTACTTTTAGCGATCGATTAAAATGTAAAATAACATGCATATCGTAAAATATTCTAACTCATTTAGTCATACCTCTTGGTTGCATTTTTTTTGCAGTGGACTGTAATTTGAAGATGCTTGTAGATTACGGATCTAGGGGGGGTTAAACAGGATGTCAGGCACTGACCTTTTGTGTTGAGAGAGCTGGCGCACTGGTGCTCGTTCGGTGTTCGCGCACTCAGGTACTGGTAAACGGACGGTTCGGAATTTCACTCTCACGGTTTCACTTGGGTTTTGGGATTAATGATAATGACAAGTTCAGGATGGATGATAGACGTGACGTTCACTCAAACCGTATCAGATTTAGCGCAAAGAAAGGCCGAACAGATGCGTTTTAGATGAGTCACTCTGTGGGTAACGACGGCTTAGCTTTAATAAGCCTTGAAGTAACTCAACTTAACTCTAATCTTGGTCGACTAATGACGCGTGACTGATGGTTGCCTGGTCTTGCGACAATAACTGGAATTTTTGGTAGGTAGAAAAAAAGGAATGAGGGCCACCATAATTGGCCCAACCAATATATACTCATAGTTTTATTTAGGTCTAACTAGATGAAGAATCCGGCTTTGTACGAAATCGCTTTATTGAACGATATAAATATATTTTACCTTATAAAATAATTGTATAATCTAGGCAGACTATAATATATCAAACTAAGCCTGGTGGCAGTAAAAGTCAGGCAAAATAATCCCAACTTAAAACCGAATCTAAAATGTGCAGATTTTATCTTATGCTGTGCAAAAAATTTAACATTGGAAGAAACCAAAGAATAATTACAAGATAAAAGAACTTTTTATATACAACGTTTTTAAATTTTCTGTTGAATCATATAAACTTAACTTGACTAGCTTAAACGATCAAAAAACTTGTACTTGATAGAAATAATACTGAAATGTTATTTTGACATTCATATTGATTTCCATAGTAACGCACGTATATATTAATAATTTAGTTGCTAGGACCATCCGCTTAACAACGTGTCAACAATGGTGTCGAAATAACTTTTCATACAAAACAGAATTAACTGAAAATGAATTCAATTCTACTTAAAGATGACTAAAAGTATTTAAAAAATGCATTGGCATCGTGTTCTGATATATTCTAAAAGTTTCAAATGTCTATCTAGTCGGGAAGTTAATTAAAAATCGATTGCAAGATTTGTACCGGACAAATAAGAATACGACCTAATAAAAACGTTATAAAATAGTTATTTTTTTCCTGATCGCCCTGTCATAAGATAAATATCTTACCTTGGCTTGGTTACAATGTCGTCTCTCCGCAAACGAGATCATTTTATATGTAGCGCATGAACGAAATAATGTTTTTTTTTCTGAAAAAAACGTACAAAAGTTTATAAAATATTTTCATCTCGTGGTTTCACAAAATAAAACTATGAATATTCTTTGAAGAACTTTGGTCTGACCTTTAACATAACAAGGGATTTGATGGAAAAAACAATATTAAAAATATATTTATGTGGTCTATAGTCTTCTGTTTCGGTACATAAGGTTTATGAAATGTATTGGTTAAGTTGGCTGCGTTCAAGCGAAGAATTGATCCGCAGCAGTGACGTCCCGTGGGGGTAGGCAGATTGAGCGTCGCTTGGGGGCGGCAGTTACTCGAAGGGCGGCAAATCGAGGAGAATCATTTGGTATATGAGTATAGAAATAGCTACCAAACTTAGTAATAACAAAAATATCTTTATATTTAAAAAATCAGCTGACTGGTTGGAAACAAAATATATTAATTACCATAAAAGGTTTAATATGACTGTATTTTTTGTCGAGTTCGCAATGTCTAGTTTACTTCTGTTGCCCTTCGACGTCCTTGATGACCAGAAACGACACGTGCAGATTTGAGAATACTATAACACTACTAACTATTCAACCAGTCCGCATGGAAGTTGCGTTGGCCATCAAAACTAAAAATGTCAACGATTTTAGTCTGTATCGAAGTGTCGCGCCGTCATTATATCGATAATAGTGCTTAAACCTTTGCGATCTCAGGCTAAAAAATAATATCATTACAAATGATGTTGCCAAGTTTTGTGAAGAAGAAAAGTGATATGGATCGCCTTTAATTCCTCAAGACAGTAAATTAATGTATTTCAAAAATGACATGTAAGAATTACCAACATCAAAAAAATCCCCACTTTTAGGGGAAATATTTTAAATTTAATTTTGTATGTTTTGTTATTTCTTAGATATTGGGATCGTGAAAGGATGATAAAAAATGGGGCGGCATTTTGTCTAGGGACGTCACTGATCCCCACACTCACATAGATGCAATTTGATTCTCAACCTTGTGTGCATAATATCATATCGGCTCCATGTGTGAAATATATGAACACTATATGGCTTCTCCAAGCACCGTCGCTCGCTAGTCTTCTTGCGTCGTCACAAATCATGCCAGCATTCGCAAGTCTCATCATATGCCTACACCATTTTGGTTTGGACTCATTTGAGATATTCTTAATACGTGGTCCGCCTTCTTCAGTCAGACTGTATTATCTAACCAAGTAGGGGTCAAACCGTGGCGCATTAGATATAATTACAAGTGGCGCATTGCATCTTTGCGCCTACTTATTCTGTTGAAGTAGGCGCCATAAATGAATCCATCTTCATATTCCCATCTCAATGATCTACATTTAAAACTACGTGGCAAGAATATATTATTTCCTAGCTTAGTAAATAGCATCAGATCATTTAAAATGAAATTAAAACTATTCATCTCTCGGTTAGAAAATGAGGATTTGAGTCAATTTCTACACTTGAAAGAGTAAAATAAATGTGCTGCGGATAATAGCAATTTGACCAAATATCTATATTGGAAAAATGAAGATATTGCAAGGGTCATTTGAAAGTCGTTTTCGTGATTTCGCTAAAGAAGGAAACTGCATGCTCGCATCTACAAATCCATTTCCACTTAATGAACAAAATGTAATGCAGATAGATGCCTAGTAACATACAAATGGAACTGATTGATTTAAAAACAAATTCATTAATGAAATCCAAACGCTCAAAAACTCTCAGTGGTCCATCCCTCTCAGAGCTCTTTCTCTCTCTGTCATATCACAACCAACTGTTGTCCAGAGATATCTTCACCAAACGAGACTCTCCGGCAGCTGTAGCACCATCAGCAGGGTCCACGACAGCGATCACCCTCTCGTCCAAGAAATCATTTCTGACTATTGTAGATTGGAGCTACAGTAAACGTGTGTTTTTTTGAACTGGCATAAATTAATTAATTTAATTGCGTGATTGAGTTATTCCTTTTCCTCCCCTAAGCGAAGCAGATCCTACCCCTAACCCTATTTTCCAACCCCAACCGTGAACGTAAGAAGGTAGAAAAGGTGCGTGAGTTGTATGGCGCATCTGAACTCGTCTGTGAAAAAAATTGGCGCATGGTATGCAAAAGGTTGACCACCCCTGATCTAACCATTGATAGAAATGGCACAATATATATTTTAAATAAATTATAAACCTGGTTAATTTTAATCAATGTTAAAAGGTTTGATCACCCAGGGTCAGTCCTAAGCCTCCTCAAGAATCTTTTCCATTTTCACACAGTTTACTTAGTTTCCAATTACCCTGAAGGTATTTAATTACCAAATCTTTGACTTTCCACTAAATCTGCTGTCTTCTGGGCTATTTTTCAATACACACTGCTTAAGTAAAGTGACCTCATATTATGTCTTAAGCGTAAAGTAATTAACCAACGTATGCATGTGAAACATGGACTTTTAGCGACAAAGCACACTGCGAGTGGCCGTGTGATGCGCGCGTGGCACGAGAGGCGTAAAAACCACTTGCCTTGCGCACAACGTAGTGCGCAAAGCATGTGCCATTTAGGCCTTCTTGCAGTGTGCTCCGCCACTTAATACATTGGATATCTAAAAATTACGATTGGTGCAACGTGGCATGTTGGGTATAATGCGATATGATCAAAAAATAAACCTATGTGACAGAGGTCGTTAACTAGATGATTTGGCAATGGGTTGGACATGTTGCCCGTCGAGTGGAGTGCAGACAAGCAGCCCTATGTTGTAACTTGTGACATGAAGTCGCCCGACGACATGACGTAATTGTGACGTATGCTCAATACACGCATCGAGGCGAGCCGCCCAATGCACACGGCTCACCATAGATATTATTATGCTGAAACACCTATTTGTGTTTGGGGACAATGAATAACGCCAGTATTAGAGTAGCGTTAATTTCTCGAAGACTATTGACTCACTCCGGTAGTATGTCACAATGATGTCATATGACGTCATGTCACCGGGCGACTTCAACTCGCAAGTTACAACATAAGGCCCCAGGTGTTATCGCTTGACTTAAAATGTCTGGGTTTGAGGGTTGCACCAGGAAAAGTTTAAGTGTTCTCAATGGAAGTAAAGAAGATATAAGTATTCTGCGCGGTTAAATTAATAACATTTTATAACAGTAAATTAATTTCTATTAAAACAAATATTTTGTTATTATAATTATTAAAAGATAAACCACAGCCAGCCCTGTAAAAAGTGATGTATCCTCAATCAAACACCTCCCATTTCATTAGACTACGCGTAGTGATGTCTCACCAAGTAATAATCTATTATCATCTGGTTCGCGAATATAATATGATTAGGTAGGTACCTTTTATCATCAAATTTTAATTTAAAATCTTTTAATCATACTTAGTGTAATATACGTTACCAAATTTTCACAGAATTATTTTATTCTAAATAACAAAGATACTCGTAAAACAATTATCTGTAAATGATATTATGTTCCACTTATGTAGGTACCTAAGTGAAGGTGAGTTTATATCAAATAATATAATTTGGTTCAGATTAAATCGATTGGTAGATTAGTGGACTTATTTATATATTATTTTATATATACAACTTAAAAATTCGTTGTATGTATACACATAAATTTTTAAATGCATATTATAAAATAACTGTTCATTACTTACAATAGGTATGTAAATAAATTTGCCTAACTTCAAATCACATTCTGATATATTTCAAACTCTATCGACAAAATATCTACTATGTTTTAAATTAAAATTAATAGAATTACATTACTAATAACAATTACACTATATTATTGGTGGCATCAAATGTTCTCCAAATTATAGTTTTAACCTACACTTCCTAATAATTTTGGATTATTTTATTTTATGACTTCGTATACAAGATTTTTAAATTTTGCAGTATTTTTATCATAAAGAGCACTCACTCAATTTAAAAAAAAATGTAATTCAACTGGGATCGAGATATTTTTCTAGTATTTCTTCTAACTCATATGCTTTTTGAAAGTATGTATTATAATGTGTAGGGTTCGATTTGAGTTACCAATATAGGAGTCGTCGACGTGTCGTAGGTTATGGTGTTGAAAATGATGATGAAGAAGTCGAAGATGGATGCAGGAGCGAGTTTTATTTACAGCGTTAACAATCGGTACAAGAGTATGTTACAGTAGTTATGTTACAATACTTATAATAATGTTCCGAGGTCCGATCTCGGCAGAATGAGATATTGTACGGTGCGATTGAGAGACTGAGATTCTAACAGACCGGGAACTTATATACGAGTGACATTTCCGATGAATTATTATTCGCTATTTATACAATCAAAATAATATTCTTTTTATTGAAATAATCGAGTCAGCTATTTATTATCTCGCGTTTGCGTTAAAGGATAGCTGACTAAGTGAAAAATGGATATGCAGAATTTATTATTGAGGTCAGATCCTTACCGAGCTTGTTATAATTTTACACTATGGAAAATAGATATATCTTTATAAATGTTTTAATTTAAAAACTTATTTTCATTCATTTATTGTTATTTCAAATTCAGTTTGGAATTCAGTTTTTTGTAGATTTTTATGTTATATCTACTGTCTGTCATATCCATCTACCGGTTCTTAATACTGATGTGGGACATCACTAACACAGTACCATTCGTCATTGCTGTATTATTATTTCTGAGATGATCTCGTTTCGCGGCCGTTGGAGCAAAACAAAAAATGTAGATGAGAACAAAACCGATACAAGAGCAGGGCAGAGTCATCTGTTGCGCAATTAAATACCTAACAAAGTAACTCGGCGCGAGAGAAAAGGCCTTGATAACAGATGGCGCGAAGCCCTTCTTCTGCCATCTTCATCTCTCGATCTCCCGGTACAGTCAGATGTAATGGTACAATTCAATTTAACCATATCCGAACCACGCGGACGGATTCACAAACTAATTGTAAGAATAGTTACCTACTCACTACGATATTTTTAAGAATAATATTTGAAATTCGAATTCTAAATTCAAATTAATTTCTTTATAATATATTATACATAGTATGTATGGCCATACATAAGTATGGATTGTACTTAACCGTCAAGGAGAATCCTGGGTACCAGACCAGTCGGCAGGCCCAGATTCCGGTGATTGGACGGTGTCAACCAGTAGCGAAGGGTGGAGGTAGGCTGTTAAGATCTGACATAAATAATAGTGCGCGTTAAACTTTGTTAGTCATACGTATTTGTTTTTATTGAACTAAGACTACAATTTATACAATTCTGATGATGTTGGTTAGTTTTTGAAAATCAAGTAAACCTTGCCTAAACCAAACCACAATAGTTTTGGTATACTTTGGGCGATACGACAAAATAGTGCACACTTTTTATTCACACTTATTTGTTTTCGTTGAATTATGAATACATAATATTATACATGGTGGTGCTTAGTTTTTTTTTTTAATTCATTTAGCTCTGCTTGAACCAAACAATAATGGATAAAAATAGTATTCTATCTATCAAATATCCAAAACTATAATAATATGATTTAATGGCATAATTTTAGATATTTTATAGATAAACGAACATTTTTGACT
Organism: Rhyacophila brunnea; assembly: GCF_057557595.1. Taxonomy (NCBI): domain Eukaryota; kingdom Metazoa; phylum Arthropoda; class Insecta; order Trichoptera; family Rhyacophilidae; genus Rhyacophila; species Rhyacophila brunnea. The sequence continues at coordinate 36,733,766 of NW_028232848.1, read as the reverse complement.
ATTATCTATTATGGCTTGGTTTCACAGGGATTAATTGAATTTTAAAAACGAACCAACATCATCTGTAAATTGTAGTATTAGTTCAATAAAAACAAATACGTATGACTAACAAAGTTTAACGCGCACTATTATTTATGTCAGATGTTAACAGCCTACCTCCACCCTTCGCCACTGGTGTCAACAAAGATGCTAAAGCGGCCGGCCCAGACACCTGGAAAATACTGATCCAGAATGGGGGAATTCTTGGAGAAGATCAGGAACCGTCTTGGGGTATTGGGCCACTTATGACGATGGTGGTAGTAAAGTTACAATTCACAAAATTCAAAACATTCACAACATGACATGAAAACCCCAAGAAATGGTAAACTATTTTTTTATTCATTTATAAGAATTTACAAAAATAACATTTTCATTATAATTGGGTATGACACAGGTGGGTCAATTGATACCTAATCACATTGAGTGGATGCGGGTGTACCTAAGTCCCGCCCGGCTTCATATTATTCACTATGTTATTCCATATTATACATAATTCGCAAACAACTCAGAAACACATATATATTTAAAATATATATATATAGTCACCTCAATACTACAAATAGATACCTAACTCTGATTGTTGGGAAAATGAAATTTAAACTTTACTTGATTAGGTAACATATATAACTATATGTAAATATAGGCTATAATTATTATCTGAAATAAAAATAGAAAATTGTGTTTGTCTAATTGGGAACAATTAAATAATGTTGCCGGCTCTTGTGGTACAGTAATATGTGGGCGCTAGCCTTCCATCAGAGAGTTCTGGGTTCGATCCCGGTGAGGACACAATATTTATCATATATATTAATATGTGTTTTTATCAAAGCCTGGGTATTTGCGATTGTTCAAAATTACTAACAACCACCTTGTACGAAAAAGCAAGGACATGGTTATTAATAATTTAAAAAAACAATTAAATAATGTTCAATTTTATCAAAAATTATTTTAGATGTATTATTTATTTAATGCATTTATGGTTTTAAAATTATCTAATATTTTCAAACACAAAATTAATACAGTTCCCATTAATTTCTGATTTACCTAGTTTTATCACTTTGTAGAGAAGGAAATGTAGAATCATATTCAGTAGCTATCTTAAAAACAGTGAAAATCAAGTTATCTAGTTGTAGTATATTGAGGTGACGATATTGTAGTAACCCAGCCACACGTATTCTACCAACTAACCAAAGTATACAAAAGATGGTGAAATCAATTAATATAAATAACAAATCAAAAAAAATCCAAAATGGAAATTACATATTCGATTAGGTTATTGATTTATTATCATCATAATGAAACAAAAGAGTTCGTTTCTTGATATTGCCGATATACTTTTTTCTTAGCAACGCTTCTTATTATTTTCCGTGTTTTTCCTAATTAAAAACTATTACAAATGCCACAAATAATTTCTATTAGAAACACATTCGTTTCATCAACGGTAGGTGGATGAATTTTGCAAAACTTTTACGAAAAAAAATGCTAATTGCTTTTTTAAACAATGCCGGATCGAAAATCTCAAAACGAGAGTAAGTGTTTCACCGTACGCGATTTTGTGAACAAACTATTACAAAAATATTAATCAACAAAAAAAATAGGAAATGCGATTTCTTAATACGATGCAATTTCATAAAAATGCATTAATATTAATTACTAGACCACGACTAGACTAATCGCATAAATAACTCTGATACATTATTGCAAATTATTTATCTCGAAATAAAACCAAAATTTAGATTTTAAACTTCTTTGCAGAAATTATGGGCAAAGTATGAGGTTCTTCTGCGCTTGATAATTTGTAATGTGATTCAGTGGCGATGGGTGGAGGTAGGCTATTAAGATTTGAACTAAGACTAGGCACAATATTGTGTCGAATACTTGTTAGTTTTTAAAATTCAATTAACCCATGGCTAATCCAAACAATAGTAGATAATAGTCAAAAAATATTTGTTTATGTATAAAATATGTAAAATTATGCCATTAAACCATAGTACATAATTTTAGTTATTTTATAGATAGAAAAATATTTTTATCGGTCATGGTTTGGTTCAGGCAGGGCTTAATGAATTAAAAAAAACTAACCAACATCCTTCATCCAACGAAAACAAATAATGTGAAATGAACTGAAAAATGTGCACTAATTTTGTCAGATCGCCCATAGCATACGACATAAACTAATGTGGTTTGGTTTAGGCAGGGTTTAATTACGTTTTTAAAACTAACCAGAACATCTGCAAATTGTATTCTTAGTTAAATGAATACAAATAAGTATGACTGAGAAAGTTTAGTGTGCACCATTTATATTTCATCTTAACAGCCTACCTTCACCCCTCGCCACTGATGTGATCAGACTAGGATATCTTCATGGTACATCTCAAAAGCCTCCATGAATCTTATTTTTTATTCTTTTAATGTCCAAGATTCGAATCCATGATCTTTTACTTAGGTAATAAGATGTTTACCTTCTTTTATTGTATTAAATTGATATATAAACAATAATTAACCGTACCTATTCGTTTTCAGTGTGTTATTTAAAGTGTCACAAAAAATGACTCAAATGGAATAGTAAAAAAGTCAAATTAATTATAATTTAAATTCAAATTTCATCAAGTACCTCTGATTAATTGACAATAATTATCAATGATTTCTACGACGTAAACGCCTTTTTTTATTGAAAAAATCCCCCTGAACAACTCATTCACAATAAAAATATGTAGATATAAAAAGTAAATTTTAATAATATTACCTACATGCAAACACTGAGGGATAAGTGAGCATAATTTCATATATTTTCTAGGACCCCGTGATTACAATCTGTACCCACAAACCTCTTAAATACGATGCAGTCTCTGCATATCTATTTCTAAATAAAGGTTTCCTCCTCAGATTAAGTTATCATTTTCATTCTTCATTTACCCAAATTCAGTCAGGCGCATTATTTCCTGATTATTAATAGTGCCACTAACGTATTATACTAAACAACTAACCCAATCAAATCATTTCCTTTTACGACTTATTACAATAATCAACGTACAAAAAGTATAATAATTGTCTGTGTGTTTGATTCAATAGACTATTTCAGATTGTTTGGAATTGAAGGTACAGTTGATCGCTTTGTGTATTCGTATATATATCTTATTTAATTAAGACACATCCTTTTTCGTTGCATTGCACATATAAATATATAATTGAAAACAATAATAATTGAAGGTCATTTTGAATAATAAATAGTTTTTTATTATTAATAATAATAAAAGTGAAGCTGTGAAGAATTCGATTGACTAAAAATAATAATTCTGATCAAGTATTAGCAATTAAATGTACTGTGGTGAATTTTGATTTTTTTCTAAACACCAAATCAGTTTATTCTATGTGACCAAATAGGGCTGGTCTTTTACTGGTGTTTCTGTCCTATCGAAGATATGAATAATTATTGGTATTATCCCTCACATCAAAAGTATTAATCTTACGTCTTTATATTGTAGAAAACATCTGTTTTGGTTGACAATAAAAGTCACCCCTCATCGAACAGTCGATATCAAACCTTTCAATCAAGCAGTTCGCAAATAATTTCTCAATTAAATAATCGTTCCTCGCATACTGTGTTTGTCCGCAGTAGACATTAAACTATCAAAATAATAAATCCAAACTATCATGTAATTTTAAAATAGATGTGAAATGATAAACAACAATAAAAATACTTCTGTGTGTATTAATCAATTAATATTTATTTATATATTTGAAAAAGACACGTTAAGTACATAACAAATTATTAATTTGGGACGTATACAACATGAAATTTAGAATAAAAATTACAAGTAACCAGTTAAAGAAAAAACAATGTGGAAAAAAAAAGAAAGCAAAAATAGTTTTATACAAAAGAAATAAAATTTAAAAAAAACAATTATTCGAAAAATACAAATTAAACAATAAAATAGAATTTAAAAAACAGATAATCCAGATAAAACTAAACTGAGTAGTTAGACGCCATACCAAAATACTACAAATGGTGATCCAGACAGAAAGTGAAGAACAACTAGAGTCCGTATTCTTTATGCTTGCGTGCGGTTTCCTCTCCCTCGCTTCAGCATCTTAACACTGCATTCCCTCTCGTTCCATCCTATTGAAAACTTGCAACAGTCGAACGCGACCACACAAAGCTTTTCGTCCGCGAGCTACGTGACGCGAACGCTAGCATCAAGAATACGGACTCTATAAATTTGATTAAATTCTACGGGTAATTTAAATAGTCAATAGCTATTTTGGTTGTCACACCATTATCATGACTACGAGACAAACCGTGAGCCCTTTAACTGCCCGTGACTAAGGATTACAGTAAATAAATAAATAAATAAAACCACCACTAACAAAACACCACTGGTAATTCCACATACGGTTTTATTACACTTTTAACACTAAATTACTTCTTTACTTTTATCCCATAAGAAGTAAAACCAAATACAATATTGCTCACTTTTTTGTTAAAAATATATATATATTTCTCTATTATTATATAAGCTACTATTGAGTAGATAAACATCAAACTGTTAGGCACAGGCAAGTCCATTATAGTAGACTTACTATTTATTATATTATAAAAAAATATTCTCTGAATTCTATAAATACTCCCTGAAGCGTTTTCTAAATTGAGCTACTTATTGGCTATCGACTTAAGTATTTTAAATCAAATTAGGCATTACTCTAATTACTAACCGACGTCAAGGATAACTCCAAGATATTTTAGTGTTGTAGCTTCCTTGAACTTGCTAATAATTTTTATTCGTTGAATAAAAAAGTAGTTAATTAAAATTATATTACAGTTTGTTTGAATATTTAAGCTTCCAGATTAGTAAACTTTTCAATGAAAAATCATATACATAGTTAAAATCAGATTATTAAATTAAACATACTTGATAATAAGATTTTATTCTGAAGAGACAATCGACAGGTTGCATGAGAACTCGTCTCAAGTTGGTTAAAAAATCAACGCAAAGAAAACAAACGTTTTATGCAGCACCTGTCCTGATCCAGATTTTCCTCTGATTAGCGACGGGCAAAACATCGAGAGTGTCGATAGCTTCAAATGCCTGGGGGTACACATCACAGGAGATGGCATTTTGCAGAGAGAGCTCGCTATCAGAATGGGAATGACTGGAGCACCATTCAACTCGATGCGAAGTGTCTGGGACTCACGATTGTACTCGGTCAAAACCAAATGCCGCCTATTCGACGCTTGCGTTCTGACGGTGCTGTTTTACGGTAGCGAATCATGGCACCTTACCTAGACTCAGAGCAACCGTATACTGAGCTCCGAAAACAGATGTTTTCAACGGATACTGGGTGTGAGGTGGTATGACGTTCACCAAACAGCGTCTCATTACGCTGTGAGTGAAGAGGTGACCTTGGACCTGGCTCGGCCACGTGCTGCGGATGCCAGAAGAGAACGTCAATCTGGCTTGCCTGTTCTTCAAGCCGACTGGATTCCGGCGTTCTGAAAAGCCGCTAAATACTATCTATAGAGTGTATACGGCGGAGCTACTGGGTGCTGGTTTGACCTGGAACGAAGCAAGAAGACTGGCGAGCGACAGGGATTGTTGGAGGCGCCTGGTGGTGTCCATATGCTCCAACTAAGGGGCGGATAGTGTAAAAGTGTAAAGGCAATGCATGAATAATTATGGCATTATCATTAATTATGGAATCACTGTTGAATAATTTACTGTCCAAATTTCGACACCATTTTAAAATGAGGTTAACAAACACATCGCATTATTTGATATTATCTACAAAATGAGAAATGCTGTCCATTTTACCTTAGGAATGTCTTTGTATAAATAAATCAGGTAAATAACTACTATCAATTTCAATAAATTATCTTTACTACCGATGCAGGCAAACGCCTATTGCGATGCATCAGTGAATAGAATGTGTGTTAATAAAAACTCAGAAATATGAAATATAATAACATATTCTAATACTGTCCCACTGGCTTGTTTAAATTTCTACACTTGCATTCTTTGCAAGAGAAAAGACTCACTTACTAAAAATATTTGCCGTTTTGAGACATTGGCTGGACGCACGCAACAACATAATGACTAGCTGTAGGCGAATACATATTCAGATATTGTAAATGCAAGATTCGTAGCTTTTTCAATATGTTATAACACTTATTATAGGAGACATCTAGTAAATAAGTCGTTTATTTAATCGTATATAAATTAATGCGCAGCATTCTTGAATATGGGTCGATTATCTGGTATCCTTATGAGTAGGGATTGCAATACCGAATGAAATGAAATAATGTCAAAACCGGTTTTTCGGTATTTCTTATTGAATACCGGCATTAATACCGGTATTTCTTAAAAATTAAAAAAAAACATAAGTAGGTGCTTTTCAATAAAATATAGCTATTAAAATCATTTAAAAATATTATTTTATAGCAAAAACTTACATACCAACATTTATTATATTGACATTTAAAAATATATATTGATCATAATTGTAGAACTAGTGATTTTTTACAAATAATTTGAATATATTGATAATTTCAACAAAAGCCCTCAAAAGCCCGCAAATAGATCCGGCTGCAGGAAAAGCTTCTTAAATTCAACGCTTGTACAGTCATCAATAATTATAGAATAATAGAACATTTTTGTCACGGATGTTTTCTATTTCGAAATAATATTATGATAATTCATCGCGACAATTACTTATATAAATATATTTGATGAAATTTGTTTTTTTTTTCTTTCATCTCTGTTAGATTCACTCAATATATTTGCATTTTAGCAGCACATAACATATAATTCATTTTCAAAAACGTAAAGGAGTGTGCTCCGGTATTTTGGATTTTTAAAACTGGTATTTCGGTATTGTTAAATAAATACTGTAATAACGGTTTTGAAATACCGGTATTGCAATCCCTACTTATGAGGTTTCCTTTAAGCTTATTTTGGAACGCGCCCAGAAGAAATTTCTTCGATGTCTTTATTTTAAGACATCTAACTATTTTTCTTTCGATAATTCGTCAAATGATTATTTTCCGTCCTTTCTACAAGGAATGCTTATTTTTGACTCTGTTGAATCTCGTAGGTCACTCCTGCCCTTGAGACATTGTTGCCTGTTATCGCGAGGGATGGTGTCAATCCTGGTGTCCTAAAGAATTTGAATTTACATGCGCCTATTAATTATCTACGTGGTTGCAGCCGTGATCTATACTAGGTCGAAACCATTTCCTCGTGTCAAGCCTATCAGGCACCATTATCGAAGGGCTCAATACTAAATAAGTCAATGCGTTCCTCAAAGACATGGACATTTTCAGTAACGTACTATATATTTTGTTTTCAAAATTTTATTATTCTGTTTTTATTATTTTGTATATATTTTCTTCTTCTCTCTTGTGAGTATAATAAAATATTTTATGGTGTAAATTTCATCTTATGAACGTCTTGATTTTAGATTTTTTATGTCCACAATATTTTGTTTTCTTAAATAAATAAATAAATATAATATTAAACATTCATAATTATAAAACATCTCATGGCTACCTACCTTAATTTGATAACCAACGTTATTAATGCAATTTGATAAGCATTTCATGTAAGAATACTAGTTAAATTCGTCGTAATTAAGTAGGATGCGCGTAGCATAATTGGAAAAGCGCACTGACGCAAATCCAGCGGTTACAGTCATGTTCATGTCCCGTCGAGAGTCGTATTAAAAAAAAAAAAAAAGATTCTAGTTATGTATGTTTTTTTTTTCCAGATGCCTTTATGGATACTTCGCATTTACTATCAAGGTTTTTTTCAGGACTTTGGCACGCAAACTACTCTACGTGATGATAGTCGAATGAAAATTGTGCCGGCTGAGAAATATGCCTTATTGAAAACTATTCTTCTACCCTCATCGGGTATTGCTAATTTGAATTCGGCCAGGGCCTTTGAAACCGCCTTGCAAAAACCATCGAAAATACTTTGTAGCGCAAGGCGGTGGTGATTCTGATGAATATTTTGTCGTATTAATTGGGAACTGTGAACTGCGATTTATAGCCGAGTTTTTCCCATGGTAAAAGAAATGTTGCATATGACTGATATTCTGAGCATATACTTATCCTATCTTATATGACTGCAGTCACTGGATCTGAAAGGCATGAATCATCATTACATGTCATCATTTATTATTTTGATTCTTTTTACATATTATATCAATACAGAAATTAAAAACGTATGTAAAAAAATTTTATGTTTATATCCCCTGCAAAATGTGATCATTATCAATATGCAAAAGTTGAAAGTGAAATATGGCCGAAGCGCCGTCTAACATCTGTAATGAGAACACCTCTCAAAGATGCATCTACCATCTACCATTATTAACATTAATAATAACAGAACGAAACAAAACAATGAACGGCGGACCGACATCTTGCGAAATCTATCCGCTTAAATTAATATGCAAAAAGGCGCCAAGTGTTTGTATTGCCTATCCTATGGGTATTTCTTTTTGCATTTCAATTAAACTATACATGTTTTTTTTTTGCTTGTTTACCTGTTATACGATAAGCTGCATTAAGATTGATTACTTTTTTTACCTCAATTAGTAAAGTATTTTATGTAGATCTAACTAGCCACACTAATAGACGCATGGTACATAGCACAACCGCTAATCTTCTCCATAGTATACCTTAACGGCAGTGTTTCCCAACGTGTGGTACGCATACCCCCTGGGGTACGGGAAGAGTTTGGTGGGGGTACGCGCTGCACCGGGCTTTGGCTGCGCCCTAACAAGCATTAATACGAAATTAATACAACATCCATACCAGAAGGTTTATCGCATGCGGAAAAAGAACAATTCTTGGAATTAGCTTCAGATGGATTCTTGAAAAATAAATATAAGGTGTGTACTTTAACATCATTCTGGTTGCAAATGCAACATGTGTATCCAGTTTTAACAGAGAAAGTCTTGAAATACATCTTGCCTTTTCCAACTTCATATGTATGTGAAGTTGCTTTTTCAGCATTAAATTTATAGACATTAACGGCTCACATTCTCAGCGTAGATCAAAATGGAGCTTTTATGGAATTTTCAGAGCATAGCCCTGGACATTCCTTAAACGTTGTAGATAATCTATTTATAGAATTTTGAAGCCTTATTATCCTTTATATTTATTAAATATTTGATTACTGCATAAAGTATTTTTATTACATAAAATAGTACTCTTTTAAACCTCTCGCTCTAATGTTTTAGAATATAGTCATATTTCAGTATGTCCACGTGAAGTGGTGTTAAGATTTTTTTAATTTATTATTTTTTTATGTCCAGGGTTATGCTCTGAAAATACCATAAAAGCTCAATTTTGACCTACGCTGAGCATGTGGGCCCTTAAGTAAAAAAAAAGGAACATTCTTTTGGATGTGGAACCGCATCTCAGATTAATATTAAGTGAACCAAATTATAATGATCTGTCGCAACATAAACAATTTCATTATTCTCATTGATTATAATGAATGTTATTTATAATATAACTTTTATTTATATTTTATTATGAATGAATTTTATTTTTCGTTTATTATTATTTTGTTTATGTATTGAAAAAGGAAAAAAATATATTTTGATTATTATTAAAGTACTTATATGCAATTTTTTTGACGAGGGGTACTCAGTGTTACGAAAATTATAGAAGGGGTACACAGATGTCGAAAGTTTGGGAAACACTGCTTTACGGTGTGTAACGCAAGAGACCAGTGGCGAAAAGTAACTATTGGATATGGTATCCATATGTATGTACTTGTCATTGAAGTTAATAGCCCCGCCAAGCCACACCCGGTCTTAATTGGCGTATCACGGGGCCCCAATTTTTTATGTGAACAATCATTTTTTTTTGACTGGGAATGTCTCAGGAGCAGTTACCCAAGACTGAGGTCGCCACGCTCTCAAGTGAGCTTTGACTGAGTTTACTGATTTTACTATAATGTAAAGTGCCGGGGGAAAAAAAGACACAGAGAATTAACAGAAAGAAAATAAATTAAACATATATAACAAAAAATGTAGATACTCATAGGGACAGCATAAAAATTGTGAAGAGATCTTCACGCCCGCAGTAAGACGCCGCAATTTTTCAAAAAGCAAGATAATTGGCCTTTTTGGCGACCAGGTCGGACGTCCTGATGGGCCCAACAGCTTGGACCAGTTTGTGAGGTAAGTACTTGTCAGATAAAGATAAAAAATAATATGACATTACTACCGATAAAAAGGTAGACAATAATGTCCCAAGGCGGCTCTCGTGGTGCAGTGCGTAAAGCGCTTGCCTTCCACCCGAGAGTTCTGGGTTCGATTCCCGGTCAGGACACAATATTTATCTGTTTTTCTCAAAGCCTGGGTGTTTGTGATTGTTCAAAATTACTAACAGCCACCTTGTACGAAAAAGCAAGGACATGGTTATTAATAATTCAAAAAAAAATGTCAACGTCAATGACGAAGGGTGTATGTAAGCTGTTAATATACGACATAAAGTGCACACTAAACTTTGTCAGTCATACGGATTTGTTTTCATTTAACTACGACTACACATTAAAGATAGTGTTGGTTAGTTATTAAAATTCAATTATAAAAGTGTAAAGCAAGCCATAATAGATATTAGTTGAAAAATATTTTTAGGTAGGGCTTAATGATTTATTAAAACTAACCAACAAATTCAACTAAATCAAATAAGTATGATTGAAAATGTGTGCATAATTTTTGGCGGATAGCCCATAGCATTCATAAACTATTATGGTTTTGTTTGGGCAGGGTTTAATTGAATTTTGATAACTAATCAGTACCTTCTGAAATTTTTATTCTTAGTTCAATGAAAACAAATAAGTAGGTATAACTGATAAAGCTTAGTGTATTTATGTCGGATCTATAGCCTACCTCCACTCTTCATCACTGGTCAACGTATAATGGTAGAATTAATGAAATCTATTATTAATAAAAATTAAATTTCAATAAAAAATATATATAATTTTATTATATATGATTCAACGACATAGAAAAAACTTACTAGAAATGATCTCATTTTTAATTACTAGCTTGACGACTGACAATGAAAGGTCTTCAACTCTAGTGCAATTTGCCGATCTGTTACGATAATTTTCCGGTGGATGTCCTGATATTCTGTATAAAAAATATGATATCTTTACGTGTGGAGTATTACAGCCCTTGAATGCAAGAGTAATGGTATTAAGAAGAATTACCCTGACTCACTAGAGTCACCTATCAATGGTTTTAATATCTGCGCTGTTTAGGGGTGAATAGCGAAGATTCATCCAGAGTAACATAACTATTTCACTCAGTGCTAAAAAATATATTTACGAAAATGAATTAAGAGTGCATCTATGGGAAAAGTGAGGAGTTGAATTTGCAACCATCCACGAGGCTGTCACCACAACTTTTCGCGTATATTATCATCGTAAGTATACGAATTATAAAAGAAACTGCATCTCTCATATTATCCACACGAAACCGGAACGTGCGCGCAGTGCCATTAAAGTAGCAAGTTACGGAAGTCAGGATTGGGTACCACGACCACTTTCGAAGTTGGTATCATGACTTTTTTTGTATAATATCGTGCCAGGTAGACGAATTACAAAAGAAACTGCATACTTCATATTATGTATACGTAGGTTACTATCTAATTACCAGATGTATATTCTACGTGTCTAAGAATGGAGAGCAAAACAATACCAACGTTTTATTTATGTCGCGTGTGTTTGTAATAATTATTGTTTATAAAGCAACTTTTTGGTAATTTCACAAAATAGAATCCGTTTTAAAAAAATCCACATTAATATTAATTATCAGCGTTATGAAGTTTTTGCCTCTCGATTAAATGAGTCATCAATACTTCCACGAAAGTTTCAATGGGAACTTAATAAATAAATATTTTTAATTCAGTATTTCTAAATCCATTCGAAGAAACCGTTATCTAAAGAATTAATCCACATCTGTCACGATTTTGTGTTTTAACGATGGCATAACCTTTTATAAAAATGAAATGATGATTTGTTTGGGAAGGAAACTGAATGCAATTAACAGAATTCTTTTAATGCAAAGTATTTTTTTTTATAATTATGACTATCATTGGTTCCATAAAAAAATATTTATTTTGTGTACATGTTGAATCCACATTACTGTATATATGGTGTCGAGGAAAGGGTATGTAAGTCAATAATAAAATTTACTTAGGTACCTGTGCTAACCAGTGTTGCCAACTATCGTTGACAAAAACATGCCAGACGGAGTACGAAAACAATATTGGGCAGGAAAAAATGCTATATTTTGTAAAAATAAAATAGCATTTCAATATTTTTCCTTTCGCGTATCGAAAAAAGTGAAAAAATCGAAAAAATATCTATACGTGTAAAAACCACACATTTTAACAGAAATATGCAACTCACTCACATAACAGTAAAACCATAGCATACCACATCCTTGACCAGATCGACGCCAAGAAAAATAGAGGAGGAGATCTATGCCTTCAATGGATGCCATCGCACATGGGTATTGAGGGCAATGAAAGGGCGGATGATCTGGCAAAGGAAGCTGGCCATTCAGGGGTACCATATCAGTGGATACCAGAAAACCTGGACTGGAATGAATCTATAAAGAAAATGAGCCAAATTATGTGGATAGATTTTCACCATAGGGCATCATTAGAAAAGGGGAAATGGAGTAAGTCTATTCTACCATTACCACGAGAGGTGCCCTGGCTTGTAGAGTCTCCTTTGACGAGGAATGAGCTTAAGTTAATACTGAGGCTAAGAACAGGGCACACAATGGGCAAGAGATTTGATGTCCTCATGGGAAGAAGCGAATCGCAACTCTGCGATGAATGTCATGTTTTAGAGTACATTGTACATATAGCATTACAATGCCCTAAATATGAACTTCACAGAGTACAGCTGCGAATTGCGGATATCTATGAGAATGTCGACGAATTGAAAGGTGTCCTGGCGATGAGTAAGACGGCAAAATTGTAAAGTTATTTAACAGAATAGGAGTGAGGACCTGATCGACGGATCCCCTTCTAGAAGAGAAAAAGCGATATGACAGCGAGTCGCAGTCAAAGCCTCGGTAAAATCACAAAAAATATTTTTCAAAATTGATAATAAATGCCTATATTGTGCCAAAGGCATCCCAAGTTTCGTTTCATGTCATTCCAATAATCGTCAAACTGATGTCACATACCTAAGCACACATTAAATTATATGATACCATTAAACTATATATAACTATCAATGCTCCTATTGTTTCAACGTGTTAAATTATGTTATTTTATTTCTCTGTTTGTCTGATAGTCAGATATTTGATGTGCATGAAAATAAATAAAATTATATCTAGCGTATTTTCAGCACATTTAAAACTGTTGGAGGCAAAAAAATGCTAGTAAAAACACCACAAGCCAGATGCGTTTTTTGCAAGCTAGATCTGGCAAAAAAACGCTAAATTTGCAACGCTGGTACCAACCACCGTTGATTAAATTTATGAATGAAGATGAAATGACTGTAAACTTTTATTTTCCTACACACATTTTTTTAAAAATGTGGCTGACCACCGCCATCTTTAGATTAATAAAGCCTGAGCATAACTTTTTGCACAAGCAACGAATGGTCCACTTTTCAGCTGTCAAAATCAGATCCCAGATTGCTTGACACATAGATTCGCCCTTTCTCTTTTCAAATTGAATTATAAAAAATTCTCAAATCAAATAGATTAACCATCAGTGTTATTAATAAATAATATACATTCCTGTTATTCATCAGCTGTTAAAGTCAGACTAGTCCTTCACACAAAAACCGGTGGTAATATCGATTTCTAAAAAATATGTAGCATTGATCTATGCATTACATTTGTGGAAGGTGTGTTAATGCTAGTGTATTATTTATCATGTAACTTATCCATTCAAATCAAACATTCCCTGTGTGAACACGACAGACACGTCAGTATGAGCACTCTATAGAACAAAAGTACTGTATAAAAAATGTGGCGACATTTTGGAACTGCCTAGAGGCGGCATTTTGTCTAGGGACGTAACTGGGTGGAAGTAACCAGGAGAGGCCTTCCCTTCATCCAGCATTGGATCGACCCCTTCTGATTATGACAATTATTATAATAGATACGTAATAATTATTATGTCAAATGGTTACCTGCTCTTTATTGTACAACCAAACATTATTTTTTAAATTATGTACCTATCATAGATAGTTTTTTTTGTTTTGTCTTAGATTGGTATTTTAGATAAAATACGTGAGATTATAATGCATTTGAGAAATAGAAAAACATCCGTAATATCCGATAGTAATCAGAAATTCTCAACATTTTTTCTGTGCTAAGCCATGTACAAAAATAATTTAAAAATACTAGAGCACGTTATTTTTAATTTTATATAAAACAACTTGGCCTTTTTTACCCAGTCACAGATTTTAATTCCATTTCAATTCCAACAATTAATCTATGATTCAAATGTTTTTGCTTATAAACGTACCTATATTAAGTATATTTAAGTAAATTATATTAAGTCTACGAATGATATTATTAACACAGTAAGTAAGTATATGCATGCATGTGTTTTTTTAGGTCTCATCTTATTTATGCTTGTTAATATTATTCGATCCTAATAAGATCATATGTGCCTCCACAGAGTAGAGGTTTGTATTAACATATAAGTATTGTTTTTACGAGAAATGGATGTCAGCTACTTGCTCAATCTATTAAGTCCATACTCTGACTCATACACAAATTGAAAATATGTTATATGATATATATATGATAATGATAATATTAGATATGATAATATTTTATCTACCATGGATTTTGCATATCCATTACTTAAGGCTATTTGTTTGATGGTATGTACTTAGATAGTAAGTTTAATTGATTAATAATGTCAAGAAATAACCAAAGCACCCGAACACTGTATTTTCGATAAATTTTGTAAATTTTGATATCCATTAAAAACCCACTTAAGGTTTTCAAAGTATTAATAATATTACAATTAATAATAAGTATACAAAGTCATAATATTGTTTGAACGAATAAGAAAATGTATTCTGTCTCTATCTATGCGTATAGTATTTAAGCAAAGACAAACGGCCTATCTGTAGTCTTGATAATGGTGTTACAACCGAAATAGCTATCGACAAACCTTCTAAAAGACCTGTAGAATTTAATATTAATTATATTTTCATTTCTTTTAAAATGGAATTCTACCAAGTAAATGCTAACTCAATTAATGATATAATAAATTTGTGTATATATTATTTATACACAATTAAAGCATTTTATTTATCTTTGAATCAGATGACAAGTTGTAAAATCTTTGATAAACTTGAATTCGCCACCAAAACTGTGTATTAATATTGAATATACTGGTCCAATACGGAAATTATAGCTGTCATCTTTCATATTATACAAATTTCAAATACATACAACTATGACTTCTTTTGTGTTAATCATTTGTTTATAGGTATTAAAAATATATCTTCAGTTTGATTTTATTTATTCTGAAATTGTAATTGTATCGATTAAATTAACAGATAAATCTCTTAGCTTAGAACCTTTCACAGTAGTTCCAATATTAATGTAATATTTTGAATACTTCACATATTTCACAAAAGAAATGTTATTTTTTCAAAAATGTTGGTAACCTCACCTTGCAACTTCGTCTAATAAACGTAAACAATAAAATTGAGATCAGTGCCGGATCAACGAATCAAGAATCGTATCAATTAAAATATTGTAGAATGTACTTAACCAAATTTGGATGCAGTAATACAATCAAACTCTTGTGTCTCCCTTGCGCAATGAACTTGCGCCATTGGTCACAATCTTTCTAAGATCTAGATCATCTTTAATGCTCAGATTTTACTCTCTATTCAGTGGTTGACAACGTTTTACTAATGCCACTTATTAGTGCTTAATGAATATTTTTGCCAATTGATTTAAGTTTCAGACTATTCCTTTTTCGCCATTAGCTGTATTCTGTGCCAGTTTACAATTGAAGGGTTGATTACAAAAACAACATACATGTCAGAACTGAACAATTTTACAGGAGAGCAAAAACACGTAAAAGAATATTTATTTATTTAAGAAAACAAAACTTTGTGGACATAACATCTAAATTCAAGACGTACACAACACGAGATTTACATTTTAACAAATATTACCCCCACAAGAGAGAAGAAGAGAATACTCTATAAAATAATAATAAAAAAATAAAAATAAAAACATACTTAAGTACAATTTTATACAGAAAAATTAAATTTCGAATACAAAATACATAGCACGTCACCAAAAATGTCTACGTCTTTGGGGAGCGCATTGACTAGTCTTGCACCCCTTGCTAATGGTGTCTGATAGGCTTGACATGAGGAAACGGTTCCGATCCAGAATAAATCATGGCTGCGACTACGTAGGTAATTGACAGGCGCGTGTAAATTCAAATTCATTAGGACACCAGGATTAGAAACCATCTTCCTTGTGAATCATGGAATACATTTTTTGATGCGATAGCGCACAACATGTGCTTATTTTTCAATTAGAAATAATAATCATTATAACTTTTAAAGTACCTATCAGAAAAATATTTAATAGACAGATGTTATTTGACATACTCATTATGACGTATTTGTAGAAACTTTTTTGTCAAATGATATTTTTTGCTGGAATCAAAGAAAATTTGTACACATTTTAACTGTTTTTTTAAATAACGGTAAATGAAAGCATATATAAATATTTTTTTAACAAAATGACACATAAATCTCAAATATGAAAAAACTGACATATGTTATTTTTGTAATCCACCCTTCAAATGCTATTGTTGGATACGCATAGTGCATACAAATTTTGATGTCTATTTTTATGGAGTCAAGAATTTTCCAAATTAAAATTTCTGTCTGTATGCAATCTGCAATTTTCGTAAATGTGTTTCATCATGGACTGGAGAATCTGAAGAAACTTGTGATTTAGGAAGCCTTCACGAAATGTGATGCAAGAGGAATAGTGTCGTTGTATTGGAGCAAAAGAGCTTTCCAGAAATAGTTTTTAATCTGCTACAATAGAAGTAGATGACCGTGGAAAATGGAGAGTCTAAGCCAGGTCACACACTGAAAATTGACTCACCTTGGATATGGTCATGAATAAAAACCGGGCGCAATGTTGCAACTGATTTTAGGGTAACCATCTTTACCCGTCGTATGTGTACAACCATGGGTATGCAAGGCCACCTTTCATGATACTTAAAATGTATCTAAAAGAACATAATATTTTACGTGCACACTTTGCTATCCTGAACGGAGCCACACGAGAGTAATATAACAACCATGAACTGGGGTGCTAAAATAAAAAAAAATGAGAGAAAAGAAAAAGATTGGACTGGCTCAGGTAATCTCGGTAACTGCAACTCTCGTCCGTGCATTCAGGCAATTTTTATTAACAGTAACGTCATTTGACTAGCCGAAACGAATGAAAAACCATATTTTTCACATGCAAGTGACTTTTTGCTATTATACCAGCGCTCTATGTCGAGAGAAATTTCATGTTTTTTTTACAACAACAAAAATATCCCACCGATGCTATCTATATGCGGCAATACATTAAGTTACATATTGTATTTTGTGCATGACAACCAAATCATATCAACAAATGTGACGTGTTGTAGTCAAGATGAGTTTCTATATGTGACTGGGCTTAGTCGCAAAAAAGATGACTGCATTTTTAACAGTGGTCGTGATCCTAAACTTAGTGAATGACCGAAAAGAGAAAATCAAATTAAATATTATATTTATTTTAAAATTATTCTTTTATTCTTTGACCATGTCCGATCCTATTAAGATCATATGGGCCTCGATAGAGTTGAAGTTTGTATTAACAGATTATTATTTTTACGAGAAATGGATGTTAGCCACTTGCTCAACCTATTAGGTCCATACCGACTTTGACAAATACAAATTGAAAAACAATATGTATATTGTCCAGACCCAGGATTCAAACCTGGGACCCACGATTTATAAGCCGCTCGGCCATCGTTGGCTTAAAATTATTAATCATACTGTACCACATTATCTGTTGGAAAATTTCAGTAGTACAGTTTTGTAGTACAAAATATCCTTAAAAGTTAGACAAATAATAGCCTACAAAAATTCGTCGCCAACTTGGTAATATAACCTCAACTTCCAATTATCTTCTCATATTGTTACACGTATAAACTTTTGGATGAAGCAAATAATAGTTAAGGAACTTCATATAATAAATTCATCATAAATGCTTTCATACGTTATTGAATTTAATTTACGCGAGCTTTTATTCAACCCAGTAAAATTTTATGCTATTAGCTTCTACATTAAATAACGTCTTTATGCAAGTGATTAATTTTTCTTATCCTAATCCCAAAAGTTGACAATAACTGCTTTGCTACAATTATTAATAATCAGCAAATTTCCAAAGGTTGATATTAATTTATCACCAAGAAGCTTCATCTCGCGATCATAGCCCGCCTATAAAATAGACAGATTCAGTGGTCCGTCATCAGTTAGACAAAGACACTTACGAAGACAACATCACGCGAGTAAAACAATTGTGGATAATAACAGTAATTGCTGATGCATCCAGGAGTCATCATGAATTTGGTGAGCGCACGCCACCTCCGAGCGTAGTTTCTCTTGCCCAAGCGAAAGTGCATCGTGAATCTTCTCGTCTCGTGAATCTCGCGAAAGTGACAAAATATTACATGTCCTCTCATCCGCAACGCATGTGATCAGAATCAGATTCAAAAGTGAAATTTGTGATGTTTTATTATTTTGTAATCAACTCGTCCATTTATATTATTTAAATTAAACTAGAATGGATAAATTTCTACTAGCTTCCAGCACTTAGCTTCAGTTTTCAATCTGCAAAGGGATTCCATTACAAACCAAAGCTATTTCACAGTTTCTAAATTATTATTGATTATCACTATCCACTGATAGATAAACGTCTTTCCAATATTATTATATTCTTCTCATGTATGTACGTTTCGTTGCCACGTATTTCTGCAGAATTTTAATATTCCGTCAATCCAACTGCCTCCAAGCATACCTACCTTTTGGACATTGTCTACCTCTTGTTACCACTGGATAACTAGATTTGTCCATCGATTATTTTTTTTAACTACGTATCTTGATATATTTATCAAATTATCTATTTATTTTATTTTATTTTGTATGGATCACAAAAATTGACTAATCTCTTTACTATTTTTAACATCTAGCTTAAATTTACAATTTAATTTGGAATGACATTGTATAATTAAATCTACGTCATTAAATTTAAATTTAATTGAAATTTATAATATTTTTTCTTTTTTTACAAAACTTCTTTTTATTCACTTATTTTACTTTTATGGATTCTATCAAAAATATGGCTATTCTTTTTATAGTTTCCAGCTTTCGTTTACAATACTTAGTGGTATGTCATTATAAAATTAAAGCTTTATTTAATTATATGATTTTTAAATTATTATTAATACAATGTACATGCATATAGTGATATCCAGATTTAAATAATGTAATGTTGATTTGGTCAGTTCAAACAAGGATACTTCTTCTTCTTCAAATTCTTGCCCCAGGTCTTAAATTCAAATAAATTTTCAAATTTATTTTGACATAATTAGTAAAAATTACAAATTATAAATTGAAGACGTTCACAGAATGTCATGGGGGAAGGGGCAAATAAACGTGTTACAACATTAATGATTACGAAAAACATGTTAATTAAAAAAATATATATATAAACATCACTGCTAAATAGACCCTATTTAAAAATATCATATAAAGCAATATCACGCAAGTGGGATAAATCAATATTTTCAGACAGGAACACACATATTTTTCTCCCAATTGGCATCACCAATCACAAAAGTGTTGATATTAAAAATATTTATTTTTTATTTTTTTAGAATTATATAAAATATCAGTATGGTTAATTTAATAGATTACTAGTATGTTGTCGTAATTTACTATCTAATTTATTTCAGCTTCACTTGTATTATATCTTTATGCACGATAAGAATTAAACACAAAAAATTTTCGTTACAAAAATATTTACTAAAAAAATATGCCACGCTGAATATATTTACAGATATACAATTCGGATTCTGCTTCATGTTTGAAATACATTTTTTTATATAAATATAATTAGAGCTTTTTTTATATTTCAGAAACTTCTAATTCTACTATTGACGGCTTGTTCAGCTGCCAGACTTTCCAGAAACGATATGGCTCCAGCGTCTGCAGCGTTATCAGGTGGCGGTGACTATCTCTCAGTTGCAGAACCTAACGATTATGCAGAACAAAAAAATGCACAACAAGAATCTCCACATTATTTACCACCAGAAACACCAAACAAACCACCAGTAAACGAATATTTACCGTCTACAGAACATAAACAAGAAACTCCGCAATACACACCAGTCTCCGATTCTGTTGAGATTTTAAACCCAGATTTTAGGTCCAATAATTTTGCCCAAAATTCTAATCAATACTTAGCACCAATTAATCCAACACCACAGTCTATGGAATATTTTAATAACCAAAACACAATGGAAGTATCAAATTCGAATAATAACGGTGTGCACCAGAATATTAAATCTTTGCCTAATGAATATCTTCCAAGTATAGATGCAAATAATCAAGCGAATAATATTTACTCACTTCCCATGGATAATGGCTATTATCAGTCGCATGGAAATAATGTGAATTCTGAAGTATATCTTCCTCCATCAGATGCAGAAGTGATTCCTAATCAATATATACCACCAACAAATAATGTGGAAGTACAATCACATCAGTATACTTCTTCAAATAATTTACAACAGATACCTCAACCATATATTGGACAAAGTGATACTAAATCAACAAATAAAAATTACTTACAACAAAACTATAATATGAATTTTGAGCCTCAGAAATTACCTCAAGCGACTCCAAACGAATATTCCCAAAATTTAATTACAAAATCAATATCAAGTGAATACTTACCAGTTGTGTCCGTGAATTCAAATAATATTTACAACCAACAAAACAGTGAACAAAATTATTTACCACCGGTAATTGAATCAAAAATAATTCCAAATCAATTCGATGCGCAGTCTTTTTCTGATAACTCCCAAATAAACACTAAATCAATTTCAACAGAATATTTACCTGTTATAACTGCCAATTCACAATCGGGTCAATATATCGCACCAAATAATGAACAAAAATTCAATGAATATCCGCAAACTTCAAATAATAAGTCATTATCGACAGAATATTTACCTGTTAATGGTCCAACAGATCAATATATTCAGCAAAATAAAGCACAAGAACATTCACCACCTGTTGATGTAAATTCAGTTTCAAATCAATATTTACCAGCAATAGATGTAAACTCTCAAATAAAACAATATAATAATTCACCACCACAAACTAAACAAAAACCTGTAGAATATTTACCACTAACTGTTGATAATACTGTAAATAATCAGTATAATTCTCCACCACAAAATGAATACGTATCTACATCATCAATTGCTACTCGAAGATATGACAATGATTTTTCTAAACCATATACATTATACAACTTCAATACCATATCCACAACACCTTCACCATATTCTTATACATTTTCAACTCCTCAAGTTGAAACGGTTACACGTTCACAAAAAAGTTACTACGATGGCTCTTCTTCAAGAACTGACCGTCCATTTTTCAAATATTCACCCAAACTAATCGAAATCGGTAAATCAACAAATTCACCAAAATGGCCTAAAATCAATTCATTCACAACGCCTAATCCATTTGAGCCATTCAAAGTAAATCCACGAGCGCAATCAAGACAGTCGATCGTTTACGGAACTAAAGTCCCACCTCTAGCAAACTCTCGTTCGTCTGGTATTGGAACACTATCAGGAAGTCAACAAAGTTTGGGAGATAAACAATTCGAAGCTGACCAAAATAGATTCGATTCATTGAATCATAACAATAATCACTTTAGGACACCTCAGCCGTTGGAGTCGATACAAAATCCGTTTCAAGCTATCAATCAGCAGGATCCACAAAATACATTTCAGAAGACGTATCCTCATGCTCATTCTTACAGTTCTGATCATACAACTGAATCTGTATCAATTTTGAAACAAACTAGTGAAATGGCAGCTGATGGGAGTTTTAGTTACGAGTGAGTATCAAATTTATTATATTTGTATTCCAACTTTCAGTTCTTTCATTAAATACGCAGTATTATTTTTTTGTTTTAATTTATTAATATGTACAATTATGCATCCATTAATAACTTAAATGATTACAGAAATCTGCACCTTATTCCAACATTTTATAAATAATACTTACTATAAAGATTTTAAAAATATCATTAAATATTAAATCCCATAATTCAATAAACACAATATATTCACCAGCAGCTCCATTCCAACCAATTAACTCCATATTTTCTTCATTATTTTTATTGAATCAAGATAACTCCGATAATTTATGGATGAATTCTGACTACAATGCGATGTTTTATGTCATTTTAACGTTTCGTTCACATGTTATTAAAATATATAATTAATATTTTTAATGTTTCTACTGAAATATATTATGTGGTTTGTGGTCAAATATGAAGCGCCTAGTTTCAAAAGCCCCTTAAATGATTTTAGGTAGTTATGAGAAAAATGAGAAAAAGCATTTTTGGTAGTTTTGAGAAAACTGAGAAAAAATCATATCTATTAAATCTGTGAACTTTATGTATTCATTTTTTAATTCGTTACATGCTAAAGAGTATTTTGGTTTTCAATTTTAGGGGTATTTGAAAAGCACACCCAAATATTTTAGCGGGTTTTGAAATTTACCTTAATTTTTGATCATACATGTTAATGGTTTTAGGCGTTTTTTAAAGTTCAATCTTTGACTATCATATAGGTAACAAAAATATCCATCTAAATACATATCTAACTCAAAAATTTTCAAAAACAGTTTTAGGGGCTTTTTAAACTAGGCGCTTCATATTATGATGAATCCAAAATTGGTAATTTCAAGATATTATGAAGGTACACGGTTTTACTAAGTTTTGTAAGCCCTTTCATAATATGGTCAATTCAAACAATTGCAATAAAGATATTATTCATTTTACAACGTTTATCATTACAGCTTCTCTCTTATCGGTGTCCAGAGGGATATTTAAGACTTGACGTCTTTATGAAAAAATATCAGTTTTGCATGCACATTCATACATTATTTGCATTACATTTGAAATTATCTATTTCTCTCCAAGGACCCTCACAGGAGATCAAACCCACGTGATGCAGCATGGCCACATAGAAAACCAAGGAACTGACCACGAGGAGCAGGTCATGCAGGGATCTTACTCCTACGTTGGAGACGATGGAAAGACTTACACTGTGACTTACGTGGCTGATGCTAATGGCTTCAGAGCAGTTGGAGACCACATTCCAACACCACCTCCGATACCTGAAGTTATTCAACGGTAAGTGAGCATTTTTATAAGCATTTAATTAATCAAACTACTGTAAAAATCTTCTCTGAACATTTTTTCAATAATAATATTATAAACGTACAAGCCAGTAGTGAAGGGTGGAGGTAGGCTGTTAAGATTTGACATAAATAGTGCATACTAAACTTTGTCAGTTATAATATTAATACTATCGACCGAAGGTTCTTGATGGAATTTCAATTTCAATTCTAATGAATTTAAGTTTTGTACTATTCCATTTGAGTCGTTTTTGCGACCTGGGTTTCGCCTTTCGGCATCTTCAGGCACTGTGTACACTCACTACTAAAAGGCAAATACACACTAACAACGAATACAATTAACTCTAACTTAAGTAACAAATCGATACCAAAAAGTAGGTAAAAACTATATCACCTACCTATTAAGTCAAGGATCACAATAAAAAAATATATAACAAACAAATTATGAATAGTTGAAATGTTTGTAAAAAAAAACCCTTACCTTATAAATACTAATACACTCGATAAGCGTATATAAATCGTCAAAGCCTAATAATAGATCATTAGTAACTATAAACCATAAAAATACTACACTAAAGAGGTTTATAATCGTACATTCTGGGAACAATGGTAACTTATTGGGAATTAATGAAGTTAACTAATGGGTCGCAAAAACAACTCAACGTAAAAAGCTTAAATCCATTAGAATTTTAATTCAAAGTCCATCAAGTACCTTCAGTCGATAGTATTAATATTATAATTAATCTCTGCCTAAACCAAACCATCATGGTAGAGGTATGCTGTGGATATTCTATAAAAATAATGTACACTTTGTCAGCCATTGTTTTCATTGAATTAAGAATACAAATTGTAGATGGTGTTGATTAGTTTTTTTTTAATTCATTGAGTTTTGCCTTAAAGTATTCTTCTTTGTATTAAATATTATATAAATTGTATGATTTAATCGTATATTTTTAGATATTTTGTAGATATACGAATATTGTTTAACTATTATCTATTATGGCTTGGCTTGCGCTGGGTTTAATTGAATTTTAAAAACTATGATTCAATCAATACTGAATTTCATGTTGGATGCAGCCGCATGGATATAAGATCTTGAGTAAACTGATAAAATCCAAATCCTCAGAAAATATTTTGTCAAGATACTCGATAGAGGTTCATATATTCATCCTCTTGGTCCATGATAATCGCTGGAGTAATCAAGCTCATCAATTGTTATTCCTACAACATATTAAAAAAAAAAAAACATAAGAAGTGCAATTTAATTAAATGGTAATTCAATTTTTTTTAAATTGTTTTATGTGGCAATGTAGGTACATATCTTTTAAAATCTTACTATTCATGTTCTCTTTCTTTTTTATACAATTTGGTGACACTATTTTGTTCGCTTATCGAGGAGCTTTCTTTTTACTTCACAAGAAATGGCTGTTAGCATTTTGCTGTTGGGTATATTCTGGATTCCAACATAGACGTCTGATTGAATACACGACCCGCGACTGCATAAGCGGATATTCCTGTCACTCATTCACTACGGGCACAATAAAATTAAATCATATTTCTAAGCATTTGTAACCTTACTAAAAAATCAACATCTGTTTTTACAATACACTCTTTTGAATTCAATTCAATTCATACTCCAATCAATCACTGTCGTGTAAAATATAAACCAAGGTTTAATATTGAAAATAACATATCCCAGTCTAATTAGTTGTTAATTACTTAATTTCTTCCAGATCGATTGAACTAAATTTGGCAGAAGAAATCGCTCGAAGTGCTTCGACACCAGGATATCAGTACGGTAACCATGACAATCATAATAATAACAATTACCAAGGTTTAACCAATCCAGAACCATTGAGAAAGAGAAGCTCATATGTCAGAGACAATGGATATAAATATTAATTCGCCATATTATAATAGATAGAGTATAACTAGTTTATCTTTTTAAATTACTTGACTCCTGGTAGTCTGGGGTCAAATTATATTTGTAAATTGCAGTATTCGAGGTGCTAAAAATGAAAAATATACAAGTGTACCATTTAACAGACACGACAAAATTAAATATACGATTTTTAGTAATTCTATTTTAATTAAATATTTTTTTATTCAACGAATTATTCACAATATTTGAAGATGTAACATTCTTTTATTGAACATACATATTTTGAAAAGACCTCTGAGAAATATACATAATTTTTGAAAAATACGACGCCCAGCGGGACACCGACCTGCGTTTACTGTATTCGTGACAATATGCTCACCAACTAAGCTATGTGCGTCTTATCTAATTACGACGAAATTAACTACTTAGTATTTTTTACATTTGCATCATATAAATGAAGTCGTTTTCTGCAATGATATATTGATACAATGAAAATTCTTTGTAAGTATTTTTTAAAAAATAGTATTTTAGTGAGAAAAGTCTATGAAAAGTAACTCAATATTAAAAACAAAATACTTATTACTTTTATGCAAAGCAGTAAGAAGGTATACACATAAATTTTAATATATTATACTAATAGGTAATATTATGGAATCTGTTCTTATATATTTTTTAATTCAAACACTACTTGTCATTTATTTATTCTTCGCTCCTCAACCTTATAGTTAGATATAAATTTATAATAATTAAATATTCGTATAAATGTAAATAATAGATTTAAGTTATGTATGATTGTAAATTAAAATAATTTCACATCACTTTAAGAACAATGGCATATTTCAATTATAGTAGTACTAATAAGTAAAATATTATTTTATACCGTATGTAAACAATATTTTTGTAAAATTTTTGTTATAACGTTTGCATTGTGTTTTTATATCACAAGTATAGAATGGTTGTATGTTTTTGTGTCATAAATTAAACAATTTATAGATAGATGCATTAAAAATTGGAAAGCTTTATATCGGACCAATAAAAATACAAAATCATTTTTTACACCTATTATTTTGAATAATTATTAAGAATATAATATGTTGTAGCTTATACACCATACAGCTTGTATGTTAGAGTGCAACAATGGTAAATCAATAATATTACCATGTTTATATATTAATAATGCGAATTATATTTCTTAAGTATTACAATATAAATTAATATATAACTGTACCTCGATATGATGGACTGTGAACATTGTGAAAATCCCCCTGTTAATGTTATACATGTTTAAATCAAAGTGTCACTGCTTGCAAACAATGTTCTGCGGCGGCTCTCGTGGTGCAGTGGGTAAGGCGCTGGCCTTCCACCCGAGAGTTCTGGGTTCGATTCCCGGTCATGACAAAAACATTAATGTGTTTTTCTCAAAGCCTGGATGTTTGTGATTGTTCAAAATTACTAACAACCACCTTGTACGAAAAAGCAAGGACATGGTTATTAATAATTCTATAAAAAAAAAACAATGTTCTGCACATAATAATCATGCCATTACTTCTCGCACTCGTATTCGAGTCATAACGCCGTCCTACTTGTAGGACGTAACACTGACGCAGTGTTGCCAACTAAAATTTTCAAAATTCAGTATATTTTCTGATTTTTTCTTCAAAATATCAGTAGATTGACAAAATTGTATGAAATTCAACGATTGTGTTTGGTAGAAGCGTGCATATTGACATAATCTCACAAGTTTCTTTTGAAAAACTATGTAAAAAGTGACTTTATCCATCACAAATAACATAATTTCTTCTTTTCCTGACCAAAATTTCAGTAGATCTACTGAAATTTCAGTATATATTGCAACACTGCACTGACGTATGCAACGCTGCCCGCTAATTCACACAGCTGGACAGCAGTTTAATTTGTTCACTCGAAGTGAGTGTCATTACTATATTCAATAAGTGTACAATGGTTAGAAGTAGATTAAGCTGACTTATATCACATCATGGGTATCACATCATGGCTAAAATTGAAATAACTTTTAAAGTTATGATCTTGGAAAATGATGATGGAAGTGAAGATAGTGAAAAAAAGAAACAACACGCCCAATAAAAGTTATCTGTGATAAGATCCATTTATTGACTATTCGTCAGATAACGTAATTCAACCATATTATACACATTTTCGTAATTTTACAGGGTTGATTATAAAAAAAACAGCAGACTTCAAAAGTGAAAACAAAACTTGATTCTTTTTTCAAAACAGGATTATTGAAAACAAAACCCGTCGATATCGAATATTAGCCATAGATAACAGACGTATATTGATATTAACGTCACTCTACAACGGGTGCGTCCGTACATATCTTCCGAAGACGAATAAACAGGATTTTGTTTGTGTTTTTATACAACGGACTTTCGGCTTTAACTGACACCCTCTCATCTACATTAGTCCGTTATATCAAGGTTCTGCTATATGTATAGATTATAGAAATAAGTAAATATTTATATATACTGTATAATTCAATATAAAGTATCTCTCTCTAAAGCAAGGATAGTTTATTTATTAAATTGAATACTTGTGTGTGTCTATTAATTAAATATTATGATCGTGACACACGCTATTTTCAAATAACTGCATTTAAAATGATGGTAGATAATATTATTATAAAGTGTATTCTGATTTTGTCCATAAGTTGCAATTATTTATTCTAAACTGAAAAGTTATATTTTCACTCGGCATTCTTTTAACAACTGTGTGTTTAAAAATTAATAAAATACATATTATAAAACAAAACAACGGACGTTTCACTTATTTCACACCTAATCTTTTTCTTCCACATATCTTGTATGCCTACTAAATTCTTAAAAAGGGTACACTGAGCTCATTATGTGTGCTTTCATGCTTTATATTTTTTATATGTTTTGTACCTATTTACTTTTCATACTGTTTTTTGAGATACTGCATATATTTCTTTCTTCTTTACACTGTTTTAATGCTATTTTTTTCATTTTAAATATCATGTTGTGGACGTCTTAAATTTATAATTTGTAATGTTCACCATAATTATGTCTTTCGTGTAGGTACTTCCATGTATCTACTTTATTATTTTAGTATTTACTCTTTATACTGTTTTTCTCATACTGTATATTATATATATGAGGAGCAAACATTCAAAACGTGATTTGTCACACAGATGTTGAGCTGAGATAATCAAGAAAAACATATTGTACTCAAAATGGTTTTTTTATTATAAAACTGTTTAAGGAAGGTATTTTAAGCCTGGTATTTTGTATAATCCAAAATTCGCGGAAGTGGTTCAATTTTTGATTTTAAATTTGGACAAAACACGATTTGCATGAAACTTGTGGGCAAAACACTATTTGAATGAAAATCAAGGCATTATATTTTTTATAGGATAAAAGGTTCTTTGAACACTGATTCTGGTTTCCTTTCATAGATTTAAATATGGACTATCAGAATTGACAATAAACGGCATTTTTCAAAATGTGTGACAAATCACTTTTTGAATGTTTGCTCCTCATATTTGTTTCTAAATAATATCATCTTCTGAACGTCCTAAATCTATAAAGTTCACTATATGTTAAATAAATAAATTTGAATTTGAGACAAATATTTCCGGACTGGTCGAAAATTTTTGCGGACTGGCGGTTATAAATCACTGCACTATTAAATACTTTATACGCGTCCGTAATCATTTCACACAAATAAATACGAATAAGATAAATTACTACTTAACTATCTATTGCAAGTATTTACTTTGTAAACTCTTGTGCTAAATTCTCGCCTAAGGATAAGAATATGTGTCAATAGTCGAAACAAAGCATTCCGAGAAAACACTTAAACGAGTAACTACTGACAACAAACATAAACAGTACCATTTAATTGAAAAACGTTTAAATACATGATAATATAATTATTTCACTTGTCTAGAGGATTCGTGCAATTTTAGCAAGACGTAAGTATTTACAAAGTCATTTAAAGTGTTTATTACACACGAAAACATAATACTTGCAAAATATTATGGTATAAAATATGGCACGAAGATTAATACTATAATTATGAGTAATGTATAATATTTACCTATAAATAAAATTGTTAAAGAAAAACCTTTTCCAACGGGTCTATTCTATATACAAGCCTGCTTTTGGTCCGCTACGGCAGCTAAATGGGTGCCGGACAAAATCCCGAAGGCCGAAATCCCGAATTCTGAAATCCCGAATGGCCGAAATCCCGAATGCCTAAATCCTGAATGGCCAAAATCCCGAATGGCCGGAATCCCGAAGGCTGAAATCCCGAAAAACAGTAATAATTCTCAACAACTACCAACTCGAAAGCAAAAAATACTACTTTTTATGAAAGAAAATGCAATAAAAAATGTATATATATATATGTATTTTTTGAAAATAAGTATTAATATCTTAGTTTAGTTCTTGTGTCTCCTGTAAAAAATTGCGCAATCTTAATACTTATCGTGAATTGAGCAAATTTTACAGGAGAAACAAAAACCCATTTTTTGTAGAAAAACGGAAACTAAGATAATATTAATAATTATTGTCAATATATATATGAGTATATATTTTTTACTTGCATTTTCTTTTATAAAAAGTAGTATTTTTGCTTTCGAATTGGTAGTTGTTGAGAATTATTACTGTTTGTATTTTTTTATCTTTCGGGATTTCGGCCTTCGGGATTCCGGCCATTCGGGATTTCGGCCATTCGGGATTTCAGCATTCGTGATTTTGACCCAAACCCTAGCTAAATAGGGTAGGAAAGTATCAAATTATTAACACTTATTGTAACAATTATAATAAGTTAACCGTATGAACTGTCTCGAACGAATCTCGGTCTAAAATTTATCACATCTAAGATAGGTGCTGTTATAACACAGTACTTATTGTACCAATTATAACTAAATTATTGCAATTATTACAATAAGTGTTAATAATTCGATACTTTTCTATTCTTTTTAGCTACCGTAGCGGACCGAAAGCAGCCTCGTGTACAGAATAGACCCGCTTATATGTAATACCTATTTTGACTTACCTGAACACCACGGAAACAAGCACAGGTAAATAATACATCCTTGAGGTTTAGACGCATATTGCAAATTATCCCAGTAAAACATTCCAAGGGTACGCGAAAGATAGGATTATTTGTTTTCGGTGTTAGTCCCTATCAAGTCCGAATAAAATTAGTGCTGCAAGGCTTTGAAATCCCGTTCCCTAATTCCCGAAATTGTTGCGTAAACAAAAATTTCAAACCCTTTGTTGTGTTTCGTGTAATTGAAAATGATTGTGTAAAATATACACCTTGACAATTCGCTCCCGGTTTCATTAAAATACTATATGCGAGGCGTTCTGCTGGTACTTAATCATCCCCATTTAGGGTCACGAAAGAAAATATTTGTATCTATGGCGTATCAACACTGATATTACAAAAAATGCATTATTTATTTAATAAACAGTAATGCTGTGATTACATTAGGATGCACATCGCGTACTGTCACATGCTGTTACGGTAAGCTTCCGCTACGGAAAAAAAGGTTGTCACATCGTTTTTCTTGGTGTTTAAAATCTTATCAGACTGATACTTCCATCCCGTAGCATATTTTCAACCTTTAAACGAACACTTTCAGTTAGCAAAATCTGCCTAAATCATCAGAAAAACAATGAGGTTACCTCACGCATACCGCACTGCATTGACACCCGCATGACTCAATAAACGTTTTTTTTTATCATTTTCTACATGGTTACACATTTTTGACTCATGTCAAAATCATTTTTAGCGGTTGGCACTGTGTATTTTTTATAAGAATGTTGTCTATTATCTACGGTTTGCAGGTTGGGGTCTGTTCAAAATAATATCTATGGATGCAATATCGCAAGTAATTTTAACGTATGCGCACGTAGAAACTGTTAAAATTAATTGAAATACTAAAACATGAGAGCTGGCACTCTCTATCATTGAATTTACAGATATAGTAATCGTTCACTTGAGTTGAATCGTTAACTTCTTTACTTGAGGTTGTATGGATACTATCCGTGGCTTTATCCAACTAACTTACTCTTAGGCATGCTTACATACTGCAGTCTGCAATTTAGAAGAGATTTTTATTTAACTATGTATTTTTTCGACTTATACGAGGTGTAAATGAGAACTCTGCCATTCTGCGCAGTTTTGGGTAGAGCACCGTTCTCTGAAATCGTGGAAGAAAACTGAGCTCGCCAAAAACAAATAACTCAATGAGTATTTCATTTAAAAGCCTATTAACCGATATTCTTCACGGAGGAGTGAAAATGGTAATATATGTAGCTGTCAGTATATTATTGATCAAATATCTATTTTTAATGTACCAAATTATTCGACCGCAATAATAAATTTCCAACGACTCATATGCCGGTAAACAACTTATTACCTGTATCAGCAGATTGATTGGCGATATTAAATAGGTATCGCAATGGAAAATTAGTCTAATATCCATTCCCATAGTATCATAGTATACTATGACTGTAATAATAAATAAAATTCACAGCTACTCGTATTTAAGCCGCTGACTCGTTCAATATAATTATGTACTAGAATATAATGTTTAGGTATTACTTTTGACTGTTTAAATTACGAATAATGATTTATCAAAATGTCACTCGAATATACGTTTCCAGTCTGTTACCATCGCAGTCTCTATATAGCTTCGCCCAACATCTGATTGTACCGAGATGCGGACCTCGGATTCGTACCTGTCATAAGTTTAGTATTGTAACATAACTGCTGTAACATACTATTGTACCAACCGTTACGCCTAATACAATTCGCTCCTGCATACATCTTCGACTTCTTCATCATCCTCAACACCATAACCTACGACACATCGACGACTCCCAAAGTGATAACTAGGGAATCCAATCCCGAGCAGAAATTCTGATCCCGGGATTTCGGGATTACAATTTGACAATCCCGGAATCCCGGGACTGGTCCCGGGATTGGCACTTTTTCTATTGTTAATACAAAATTTTTATATTTACAAATAACATTGATAAAATCGGTCAAAAATAAATCTAGTATAATTTATACTATTTAAGACATTTATTGTTAATATCGTATACGTTCAATCTTGGAAATACACAAGTTTAACAGAGTAAAATATAATATTGTTATATAAATAATAATGTGAATTTAATAGGAGATTGCTGTTTCTGATAGTAAAGACTTAATGAATGGATTAGCGAGATTTAAAATAGTAAAGCAAATAATCATAGCGTACTTTTGGCCTTTCAGCTTCATAAATCTAATTAGTCAGCCAAATATGAAACTGCCGTAAAACGTATGATATCATGGTGGAATTACTTTTTTAAAAGTGCCAAGCATTGTTTTTTTTCCAATGTTTCCATTTTTAATAATTTATGTGAAAAAATAAAATGAATCGGCAACCTACACATGGGTATAAATCATACTTCATTCAAACTCAGTTTATTTCTAATGTAGCTATTTTTTATTAAAAGTATTTTTTTCTGTTATATTTTCGCTTTTATTTTATTTTCCATAAAAAGTGATAAAAAAATCAATCCCGAAATCCCGGGATTATGTTAATCAATCCCGGGATTCATAGGTATCGAAAATAGCTCGGGATCCCTAGTGATAACCCACACATCGAACACTACATATATATATATTGTTGACATACATAACATTTAGTAGGTGATTTATATTTTTTATGAAACGTTACTTTAAAAAAATGTAAATTTTGGCGAAGAAATATTAGCGAACATTCAAAATGGACTCAGTATACTCCTAATCTTCATACCTCCGGTTGTTTGTTGTTTTTGGAAAACCTACATATTATACTACCCCTAACTGGTATTTGAATGGGTTTTCACATTAATCTGTTTAACTTGTGTTATACCAACTAAATAAAGATAAATCTTCCTGGATGACGCTGTCAAAATACGAGACCAATATAAATTTAAAAGATTTTGAGCGGTATGTCCGAAATGAAATATGGCAACATTGAATCGAACTTTTAAAATCCATTTCAAAGATAATCAATGTATATAGATTGCTTTCAAAGTTGTACAACGAGCAATTTGTACGAAACACGTGTACAACGAAAAAATAGCCTAAAGCACAAGGCAAATTCACAAATGGCGAAAAAATCATTCATTATGGATTTCACGAGATATAACAAAAATCAAGGATTTCTCTAACCAAATAATGTTGGAAATCAAGTTGGTAAAATAGATCCTGATTGTTATTATATAATATGTACAATATTTATTTATTTTATTCTATTTACGAGTGTTAAAAAAAGTCACATTGAGCACATAACAAATTATTAATTCAAGACGTGTGAACGTCATGACATTTAGAATAAAAAGTACAAGTTAACCAACTAGAAGAAAAACAATGCAAAAGTAATTTTATAGAAAAGAAATAAAATAAAATAATTACAAGATAAAAGGAACTTTTTATATACCAAGTTTTTAAATTTTCTGTTGAATCATATAAACTTGACAATTCTATGTATTAATAATATAGGACAAATAAGGCAATTGTCAGCAAATCATTTGTTGCTACTTTGCAACAAACAAACAAATACAGAATACTGAAATGTCATTTTGATTTATAATAATTTATTATTAATAATTTAGTTGCTAGGACCACCCCCTTAGCAACCAATAATAGTGGATTGGATTACGGATTTCTTCCGAAATAACTTTTCATACAAAACAGAATTAACCGAAAATGAATTTAATTATACTTAAAGATAGCTAAAAGTTTTAAAAGAATGCATTGGCATCTTGTTCTGATATATTCTAAAAGTTTCAAATGTCTAGCTAGTCGGGAAGTTAGTTAAAAATTGATTGCAAGATTTGTACTGGATAAACAACCACCGGATAAACAAGAATACGAGCTAAGAAAAACATGGTAAAAACAAGAATAATTCAAAAAAAAAATACAAATTAAACAATAAAATAGAATTTAAAAAACAGAACACATAATGCATCGCTAAAAATGTCTACATCTAGGGAGTGCCTTGACCAGCCGCACAGCCCTCGCTTTTTTTTGAATTATTAATAACCATGTCCTTGCTTTTTCGTACAAGGTGGTTGTCAGTAATTTTAACGTTTCTAACGTAACTATTTCAAATGATAATTACTAACTTTTTGTGAAATGAATTAGAGTTGTATTTTCAATTATTTAGCAAATTGTGCCATTTTAAAAATCACAATACATATTAAAACCATCCCACATAAATTAGCTTCTGTAATATAAAAAAAAGGGAACACTTAATATGTTACACGTTAACACCCAGGCTTTGAGAAAAACATATAAATATTGTGTCCTCGGGTGTCGTATTTTTTTCTACAAAAAGATTTTTTCTAGTGTATATATGCATGCGATGTTTTCAAATTATATATGTTCAATAAAGTTACATTCTTAAATCTTATGTCTTATTCGTTTACTAAAAGAAATAATTTATTAAATAAAATAATACTTAATAATGAGATAAGATTTTTTCATATTTAATAACATATTATATGTTTATTATTGACAAGAAATTGAAAAAAAATCTTTTTATTATTTTTAGATATGTATTGATTACATAAAACACTTTATTTTATCTTTATTTTTTCCGCTAGATGTCATGAAAACTTGTCATTTTTGAAATTATACTTCTTTTGGGGCGTTTGGTAGAGAGTAAAATTGAGAGCTACGCGCGAAAAAAAAGTGCGCGACAGTATGAAGTTAACTGCGAATCATTCAGCTGTATACAAACGCAAGTTTGATAGTAGAATTGTTCCGTTGCCTCGGCAACGAATTTATTATTGTCGGCTATTTACAATTCCTTACTTAAACAAAAGATTAAACATCAGAGTGACAGTTGTTATTTTAAAAATAAAAACAACGAGAAATAATTATATAATTTTGTAATATAGGTTAAAGTGTATAGAAATAAACCAACGGCGCTCCAAATATACTATAAATAAATTTAATTTAATTTAATTTAATTTTTTAAAAATAAAAACAACGAGAAATAATTATATAATTTTGTAATATAGGTTAAAGTGTATAGAAATAAACCAACGGCGCTCCAATAAGCGGCCGTTTTTCTTGAGTGTGTAATTTAACAAGATAATTAAGAGCTAGTCGAAGAATCTAAGTTATCACAAGTTTTGTTTTTGTTTTGTTACGCCAAAGAAGTATAACTTCTAACGCGCGTACATAAGTACCTACACGCACCGATTTTTTTTACTAAATCTGTTAGTAAATGTCACTCTCTTCGAATTTAAAATCATATTGTTTGAAGCTCTAATACAATACCTATGTAATAAAATTATGAAATACCGAACAAATAAACAAAATATCACGGATTACGCGTGTGTTGGATAAAGCTTTTGATCCTTTTCCCTGTTTGTCATGTATCATAATCTTTTATGCAAATATCGCAAGCTATGCGGAATCTTTCTGTTACAAAAAATGGTCGCCACTGCTAAAAAGGATTTCAAAGTCACGATGTGAACCATTTTTAAAGCCAAGCTTTTTTTGCCAATTATGAAATTCGCAAATATGTATAATAATTGGTGTCAGAGTGAAGTATTTTTTTTATTCATTCGCTTGCCTGATTATGTTTTATTTGTTTTCATATATTATGTATATTTTTAACCTCGTTAAAATAATGAATATTTTTTTGGGAAACACACATATTAACAAACATTCATATTATAAAAAAAAAAAAAAAAAAAAATCTCGAAAGATGAAAGAAAGTCATGTTAATTATTTGTTGAATAAAATAAAAATCGGTGTGTGTACTTATTTATGTACGCGCGTTAGAAGTTATACTTCTTTGGCATAATAAAACAAAAACAACACTTGTGATAACCTAGATTCTTTGACTGGCTCTTAATTATCTTGTTAAATTACATACTCAAGAAAAACGGCCGCTTATTGGAGCGCCGCTCGTTTATTTCTATAAGTACACTTAATTAATAATTATTTCTAGTTTTTTTTTAATTTTTAAAGTAACAACTGTCACTCTGACGCTTAATCGTTTGTTTACGTAAGAAATTGAAAATGGCCGACAATAATAAATTCGTAAATAATTCTAATATCAAACTTGTGTTGGTATATAGCTGACTGATTCCTTCTGATGACTTCAAAAATAGTTCATTAAATTATTAGCAAAGTACCTACAAGTAAGTTGTCACTAAAAGTTGGAGATATCCTGACGTCGGCCAGGAATAAAGATACCAATTATTGTTACTTACCTTGATTTAAGCCACAAAACACAGTCGCTAATATTAACGCAACTTGAGAAGCGCTTCAGTGGCATGCACATTAGCTAATTTCGTCGTAATTGTATAATATTAGTGGCTAAATTTGTAGAGCATATTAGCCGGAATAAGACGGATGCGTGTTCGTGTCCTGTAAATTCAATTAATTAGTCAGGGAACTCAAAAATAAATCAGATATAATAAATAAACTGAAATACTTAAATGTTGTGGAGAAACAGACAACTGATCACGAGTGTGGAAGAATATAAGATAAACTTAAACACGTGTTAAGAATACGCTTGTATTTTGTTCTGACAACTCGGTACTGTAATGGCAGATGGTTATAACTTCAGTTTTTCACTTTTTAAGTTAATTTCCATAATATGTTCCAAATTGTACATTCTTTGATGTAGGAAAATATTTGAGCTGCAACTTTATTGGTCATAAAGTAACGTTAAAATATATCTGCATTTGAACAAATGTGAAAAAAGTTGATATGGCAAAAAGATATAGGTATCTGGTTAAAATTCAAGATAAATAAAGCTTCGATCTTTTTAAAAGAAATGATTTGAGGTTTGTGTTGGGATGCTAATTCATCCTATTTTTTGATTTAAAATACTTCAACATATCTTATAAACTGACTGTTGTCAGACTGATTTCAAAACTTTGTTTTTGCTCTCCTGTAAAATAAAATTGTGTTAACAGCAGTTATAACCGTTTCCCATCACAGTACCGAACTGCTCTTGTTTTATGCACTGACACTCATTCAATATTGGTGTATTTTAAATTGAAACAGTGTAGTGTATTGGGTTATAGCCTATCGTAATTTTATTTATTAATCTACTCTGTGTGTAGCATATACGGTTACATGTAAGTTGTACGTATGCAGTTCATCGTAGGACACTTATTCGTGCGCCGCAGTACGTAAAACATAAGTTCATATAACATTTTATCAAATGACGAGTTCTTCGTTGAACATTTCACCGTGGTATACATTTGTACGTATCTTATAAAATGCGGCGATAGTTTGCAAATAGTACTGTTCCAATTAGTTTAACCCTAACCTAACCTAGTAAAGACATCTCATAAAATTCACCACATGTTGTAGCATACGTACAAATATACTCCACGGTGAAATTTTAACGAAGAACTCGTCATTTGATTAAATGTTACACGAACTCGTGTTTCACGTACTGCGGCGCACGAACCAGTGTCCTGCGGTGAACTGTTTACGTACAAATTTCCTGATACGGGCATATACATGCCACTTGGATTAATAATGTTATGTTACATGTGTTCAATCAATTCAGTATGATTTAATAAACATTTTTATTTTTAAAGAACGTGGGTACTTTTGATACACATCACGTATTGTGTTATAACAATTATTTCTTTTCTGTTATCTGACAGTCTTTATTATATTGTGTTTGACGATTTGTGAAGTGACTTTGAAACGTTGGTATGCGTGATCATCCCACAACCTTTCTGGGTAAATATCTCATGGCGCCTTGAGTGAAGGTTCATAATCCGTACCCACGTAAGTATATATTTATTTGACAGTTCCGGCATTGAAAAATCTGATATAATGAATAGAATTTGAACAAAGCTCAAATGTTAAGATTGGGAGGACTATCTATCCCATTAAAAGTGATAGGTTTTGTACTGTAAGATTATATTTGACCATAATTGAATTATAGGTAGGTGCTTTAATTAAAACAATACAATAAAAGGTTTAAGTCAGGATTATTATTGAGAACACTAATTTCAAAACGAATATCAAAAATTATAGAACATACATAATTTTGAAAAACACTTTCTGAGAAAATATATTATAACCAACAGAAAAAAAAAATTTTGAAAAAAGTAAGCCACCCCGGCAGAGAATCGAACCCTCCGTCTCCCGGGTTTACGCCCCATGCGCGCATTGCCTCTATGCTACGCGGTGACATACTAATTGCGACAAATTTTAAATATTGACCACTTTTAATACCCACTCATCAGCGCTCTTCTAAATCAAGATACTTTGGCAATCGGTTTTTGTTTTATTAAATCAAAGTAGATACACATTACTTCAATTACTAACCGACGTCGTGGATTTCTCCAATATTTTTTATGATGTAACTTACTTGAACTTGCTAATAATTTTTAATTAATTATTTCTTTTATTCAACGAATAATTCACAAGATTTATAAATGTACCATTCTAATTATTGAACATACATAATCTTGAAAAACGCTTTCAGAGAAAATATATTATAACCAATAGAAAAAATCATGTTCAATAATTAGAATCGTACATTCTTAAATCTTGTGAATTATTCGTTGAATAAAAGAAATAGTTAATTTAAAAATTATATTTTACAATATAAAATTTTTTTCTCAAATAATTCGCATGAATCATAGACAGATCGAACTGAAATGCTTGAATTGGATATTTGAGTCGCTTAAAATCATAACTCACATATTCCAAAAATCAAGTTTTGAGATAATCGCTAAAAACCAACAGAGCACTATTTTTTGTAATTAGAAGAACAGTATTGAACTCCCTAGAATATTAATGAGTGAAAGAGTCGAATAACTTTTTTTTTAAATATATATACCTAATACTCCTAACGTTGCAGACATACAGCATACTATGAGAAATAGAGCTCCCCGATTGGTTAGGAAGGCGTTGGTGACAAAACTCTATTCTTTGAAATAGACGACATATTACACCAACAATGAACTTTGTCAACGATTTTCACATGGTTTAAATTGACTTTTAATACTCAACTATTTTTCGGTATATAGATTAATTCATTTAGAATCACTTGGCATATTTAACTAAAAAACGACAAAATTGCAATATGTGAGCTATGATTCTAAGCGACTCATTTATATACTATCAAT
Source organism: Rhyacophila brunnea (assembly GCF_057557595.1). Lineage (NCBI taxonomy): Eukaryota > Metazoa > Arthropoda > Insecta > Trichoptera > Rhyacophilidae > Rhyacophila > Rhyacophila brunnea. The sequence continues at coordinate 36,694,134 of NW_028232848.1, read as the reverse complement.
AATTCTGCATAGTATATAAATCAGTGGCGAAGGCTCCATACTAAGCGATTATTTAAAGCCTACCTTCTAAGAAAACTATATCTTCAAGTATTTATTTCAAATTGCAATAAAAAAATATATAGAAAATTTTAAAATATTAAGAGTCATCTATTGTGTGAATTTGAATGTAGACTATGTAAATTAGCCGAGTTTAGAATCAAACAAAAAATTACAAGCGAGTGACGACATCTGTTGTTTTTCTTTGAATGACGATTGTCGATTATTGACTTCATAATCGAAAATGGTTTTCTATACCTTATATGACTCATGTCTTCGAGCAAGTCTACAAATTTTATCACGTCTTGGAAGCGTTCGAGTGACCGCCTTCCAACTCTTTTTGCAAAGTTTATTGTCTATGCCTGCCGCTTTAAATAATAATAAATAAATAAGATGATTTAAAAAAATAATGTCTATTGGGTTCAATCAGATATAATTATTAATTGATTTTAAAAATAACAAATAATTGTATCTCGTGATAATTATTTAGATTAGTTCAGTCATAGACAAACATAATTTATATCGTTTTAATTCAGTCAGATTGTTGTTCAAAACATGGTGGTATAGTTTTATTTTGTGAGACAATTCTGTGATTTATTGTATTCTGAATGTGGATAGATTATCTTTTTTTGTACCCTAAGTCATTCGTCAGTGCTTCAAATACAAATTATTTGTAAAAATGTCTAGTTTTCCAACTGAAATTGGTCATTGCTGTAGTACAGATCAAATTTTAAAAATATCATTTTCAAGTTTGACGTTTAACCAAAAATCAGAAATTATCAAAGCTGGAAGATCAACCGTTCATTTAAATTTGCATACAGCAAAAAAAACTTATGTTAGACATTTCCACAACAATTTATATGACAAATATTCGTTTTTGACTGGCAGTTGTCAATTAAATAAACTATATTGTTGGCCATGTATGCTATTTGCCACAGATAAGTCTGCGTGGAATTATTCTGGTATAAGTGATTTAAATAATTTGACAAATTCAGTGGTAAAACATGTGACTACAGAAAAACATTTACATTCAATCGTAAATCTGGAATCTTTTGGTAAAACTAGAATCGAATTTGCCGTTGATAAACAACAAAAGGCAATTGCTAGAGTACACAATGAGAAAGTCGACAGAAATCTTAATATAATGCGTAGATTGATAGATACAACAATTTTTTTGGGTAAACAAGAATTATCTTTTCGAGCACACGATGAAAGTGAATCATCAAATAATCGTGGAAATTTCATAGAATCTCTTCAATTTTTATCATCTTACGATTCTGTAATTGAAGGACATTTTAATTCATTAAAATCTTCGTGCGCCTTTTCTGGATTATCAGGTGAGATTCAGAATGATTTAATTTCGTCAATATCATCCGTAATTATTTCAGAAATTAAGGCTGAAATTGCAGAAGCTAGTTTTGTTTCTATAATGATAGATGAAACACCAGATATTAGTCGCCGTGAACAGTTAACAACCATTTTGCGATACGTTTCAAATAATTCTGTAGAAGAACGATTTTTAGGTTATGTAGACGTAAGTTCAGAGAGAACTGCCATTGTTTTGAGTTCACATGTATTCTCCATATTAGAAAAGTTTAATTGTAGTGAAAAATTGGTAGCGCAAAGTTATGATGGGGCTGCAGTAATGTCTTCAGAATTAAACGGAGTTCAATCAAAAGTTCGAGAAAAATGTTCTATGGCCATATTTGTACCGTGCCATGCTCATATTTTAAATTTAGTTTTATCTAGATCCGTTGAAAATGTTGCGGAATGTAAAAAATTTTTTGGACACATTAATAAATTAGTGAGTTTTTTTAATACATCTACAAAGAGAAGTGCATTGCTCAATGAAATAATGGATCGCCGTCTTCCAAGTGTTGCATCGACCAGGTGGCACTACCACTCTCGTATACTTAATGTAATACATGACAATAGATCTGATTTCATAACGACATTCGAGACAATACAGAATAATTCTTCTAAATGGGATGAAGATTCTTTAACCTTTGCAGATGCTTATGATAGTAAATTTAAAGAATTTGAATTTAACTTTTACTTAGGAATATTCTCCGAAATCTATGCCCGAACGGATATTTTATTTAAAATTATTCAAAGTAGAACTGTAAACATTTCTTATTCCATTAAAAAAATTAACGAATTTAAAAAATGGTTAGAGACCGACTTCCAAAATAGTTTTAGTAATTTATATAATAAATATAAAAACCTCTGTGAACCACCAAAAAAACGTCGCAGAAATGAATTAAATGATGAGCAATATTTTAAAATCATTTTTAAGGAGGTTTGCGATAACATTTTAATGCAAATGAACGATAGATTTGTTTCATTTGAAAAATTAATTTTTTTAGAATTACTTGAACCGACGCTATTTAAATCGTTTAAACGAAAATTTCCAGATAAACTATTTGAATCCCTGAAAAACAGTTATTCTGGTATTTTTGATTCAAGTCAATTGAAAAACGAACTTAAAGTCATTTATTCTTTACCAGAATTTCAAGATTCAAATTTAAGAGAGTTGTTCGAATATTTTAAAAACAAAAAATGTCTAGTGGAAGCTTTCTCACAGACTTATAAACTAGTCAAATTATTTTTAAGGCTACCGACCACGACAGCGACGGCAGAAAGGAGTTTTTCTACTCTAAAACGTGTCCACACATATTGTCGAAATACTCAAAATCAAACTAGATTATCGAATCTTTCAATTATAGCTATTGAAAAAGAATTATTAATTAAATTAAAACGTGGGCAAACATTTTATGATGATGTTTTAAAAAAATTTCTGCAGAAAAACAGACGAATTGACTTAGAGTACAAATGATCATATAGTAAGCCTTTATATTAATTACCTACTGAAATATCTTGAAGTGTTTTGAATGGCAAAATGACAACAACGGCTTTTTTCAAAGCCACCAATGATATATTTTTGGGCGTATGTTACGTGTATGAATGTTTATGAAAATACATAATTTAAACTCATCGCTCAATTTTATACCGTCGGTGAGCTATTGAAATTTCAACGATTCAGTGTGGCGTTGTCATTAGTGTGCACATATTAATATTCATCAGTACTAATATCGTAAGTATTATCTTCTTATTTCCTGTAAGTATACCTTACAAGTGTGCTATTTTTCTCTGATCTCTACAGCTTACCTCTTCCCAAAAGTCACCCTTCGCCACTGATATAAATATCCAGTTCAAGTGTATATATACTTACATCAAGTTTTAAATATGCAACATCTTACACTTGTAATTAAGAGCATGCTCGATTTCAAAAGTTACCGCACGCCACTGATAGGTAACTCAGTGGCGAAGGGTGGAGGTAGGCTATTAAGATCCGACGTAAATAGTGCATACTAAACTTTGTCATTTAAACGTATTTGTTTTCATTGAATTAATAGTGTTTGCTAGTTTTTACTCAATTAAGCCCTACGTAAGTATCACCATCTATAATGACATTCTTAATTAACGAACACAAATAAGTTTTGCTGAAAAGTGTGCACTATTTTTATATATTATACTTAATCTATTATATTTGGTTTAGGCAGGGCTTAATTGAATTTTAAAAACTAACCATCACCATTTGCAAATTATATTCTTAGTTCTTAGTAGATACTTAGTACTTAGACAGAGTTTAGTGTGCACTATTTATGTCGTTTAAACGGCAAACCTCCACCCCTTGCCAATGGTAACAACTTATATCATTTATTTATCTTGTTACCATGTCCGATCTTAAGAAAATCCCTCTATAGAATGGAGGTAGATATTAACATATTTTCGTTTTTATAATGAATGGATGCCAGCCACCTGCTCAACCTATCAGGTCCATACTCTGACTCCAAACGCACATTAAAAAACAATATGTGTATTTGCCAGACCCGGGATTCAGAACCTATGATCTACAATATTTCGTTGTTATCTGTTATTTTATTTTACTTTCTTTATTGTGAATTTTATTTTAATTTTCCATGTAATTTTCTATGTAATCTATAATTTTAATACATGTAATATAATATTAATACTAACAACCGAAGGTACCAATTCCCTTACTATTCCGGTACTCCATTAATTCCCAATACGTTACCATTGTTCCCAGAATGGACGATTTTACACCTCTTGAGTGTATTATTTTTATTGTTCATAATTACTGATGATCTATTATTAGGTTTTGACGATTTATATACGCTTATCGAGTGTATTATTATTGATAAGGTAGAGGGTATTTTATAAGCAGTTCAACTATTCATAAATTGTTTGTTATATCTTTTGTTTTATTGTGATCCATGACTTAATAGCTGGGTGATAAAGTGTTTACCTACTTTATTGATATAAGTGTGAGTTAATTGTATTCGTTGTCAGTGTTCATTTGCCTTTTGGTAAGTGTACGTAGTGCCTGAAGATGCCGAAAGGCGAAATACCAGGTCGCAAAAAACGACTCAAATGGAATAGTACAAAACTTAAATCCAATAGACAATACATGTCTCAGAATTCGAATACTTATCCGTAAAAGTATTTAAACTTATTTAAAATCCGCGTCCTAAATATTTTAAAAGGTTAAAACATCACAGACTGAAATAAAATAGAATATATTATTTGAGGAAGCTTTTTCTTGTTCAGTTTTTTTTTATTTATCTGAGTAAGAAAATAAAGTGCTTACTTCTATGAATAAAACATGCTGCTTGACATTTACCATGATTGTAAAAATACAAGTGATATTCAAGAAAGATGAGAAAATTTTTACTATTACTTACTGAAGATTCGTAAAATTGTATTACAATATATAGTAGGATACTGATTTAAGGTTCTCTATTATTCATCCTTCTTCGATTACTTCCTCTTGGATGATTATCAGTAAGGTGGAGTATAATGATAGGATTATACGATGAAATAAGCAATTTAATACTATCGACCCAGGGTCTCTTCGAGGTACTTCGTGGAATTTGAATTTAAATTCTAATTAATTTAAGTTTTGTAAAATTTCATTTAAGTCGTTTGCTATGACTTATAAAACTACTTTTCATTCATAAAAATTATCATTAAAAATACACAATAATACGATGAAAGTATTCAATGAATTAACACAGTTTTCTTATCAGTTTTGTGAAGGAAGCCATTCACCCAATCCATTGGGTCTGTACCAGTGGCGAAGGGTGGAGGTTGGCTGTTAAGATTCGATATAAATAATGCAAACCAAACTTTGTCAGTCATATTTATTTGTTTTCATTGAACCAAGAATACAATTTGCAGATGTTGTTGATTAGTTTGTAAAATTCAATTAAACTCTGCCTAAACCAAACCACAATAGTTTTGATATGCTGGTGATCCGACGAAAATTTGCACATTTTTTCAGTCATTCTTATTAGTTTTCATTTAATTAAGAATACGTCATATTACAGATGACGTTAGTTAGTTTTTTAAAGTTCATTAAACCTTGCCTAAACCAAACCATAATCGATAAAAAATATTCTTCTATATATAAAATATTTAAAATTATGTATGATTAAATTGCATAATTTTAGATATTTTCTACTATGGTTTGGACTAGATAGGGTTTTATTGAATTTTAAAAACTAACGAACACTATCTATAGATCGTATTATTAGTTCAATGAAAACAAATACGTTTGACTGACATTGTTTAGTGTGCATTATTTATGTTTGATCTTAACAGCTTACCTCTACCCTTTGCCACTGGTCTGTACACTAAATTACATTGAAAAAACAACGTGTTTTAGTTTATTTCCCAACCGCGGGTTCGATCTCCCGATTCACGGCTTCATAGACGACTTGCCAACTCGGCTACCGTGAGTGAATTCAAGTTAATCTGTGAATTTAAAAAAAAAATCTTTTTAATAATTTTACGTGCGTATTGATTACAGTTAAGTATATGAAAAAGAATACAAAATGAAAACATCTAGTATATTTGAACTGCCATAAAAGTTTACCAAAATAGTAGTATGAGTTCTTTTTATTGAAATATAAGCAAGTTCTATGAAGAGTTTTCAATTCGATTTCCTTGCAGAACAGCCGGCTCATCCATTTCCCAAAACGAACGACACTCAGCTAATACCCCACGCGACGCGCCTATCCTTACTACAACCTAAATTCAAAGACTTCATCGATAATTCAATATTTATTTATATTTGTAGTTTTATTAGAGTCGAGTACAACTATTTTATATCGAAAAAAAATATAAAACATTTATATATATTCAACAGTATTTTGGATAAAGTTCAGTTATGAGGAATACATCAGCGGAAAACACATTTTGATAATACTAGATATACTGAATTTTTTGTTAGGTTAACCTACCCAAACCTAACATAACCTAACCTAACCCAACCTAACCCAACTTAAAATAACCCAAACTAACAAATAATCCAGTATATCGGGTATTTTCAAAATGTGTTTTCCGCTGAATTCCTCATAACCGAACTGTACCTTATTTTGTATTAAAACATGTCATGAATTTCGTTGTCATGGATAACAACACTCTCATCTTTCGTTAATGATACACGATCAACTTCTATGGATGTGGCATAATATATCCTTGTATCAATAAATAATATTTATAGTTTTTCTAAGATTATATCAACAATAACATAAATTTTCTACAAATAAATCTATAATTCAATATGATTTGCAGCGAATTTAATTATTGGTGGTGCTTCTTCATCGGTCATGCTTTCGTCATTAACTTCATATATTTTCTGTTCATCGTCTGTTTTATATATAAGGCTTTCTACAAATAGGTATGCCAATCATTTAAATAGGTAATTGGCAGGGCTTGTAAATTAATGTATTGTGGTAATAACAATGTAAATTGCTCTAAAAAAAAACTGTAATTTTATAAATTTTAAATTTCCCGCCATTCGCAGAGCTCAACTTAAAATTAATCGCTAATACCATAAAGTGGTTCAAACAAAGTATGTGCGTACATTTTTTGAAAGTACAGTTCACTTCGCTCCATCTTTTATAACTTATATCGTCGAAATGTTTCCATCATCATCTGTAATTTAATTTTAATGTTGTACCTTGGTCAAGGGGAGGCTGACAGGGCTCTAACCTAGGGGCCTAGGCTCAGGATGGCCCGGTATGTCGGGTTGACAAATTAAGTGAGATAAACATACACCACAAATTTGCTCTAATAGTAAAAAAAAGTCTATTTGACAGGCAATATTTTATTTTATAATTAATTTTAGTGTTTTTCCTAACTAATAAAAATGACTATTATTTATCCAATATGGCTAAGGATTGCATGTTGCTTGGCTATCATAAAGGGGGGTCGCGATCAGTGCTTCATAATACGATGCCGAATGCCAACAGCTTAATAATTCAAGTTTATTTATTTAGAAATACAAAAAATCACTAAAATACACGGAATACCTCTAAGTCTGCAATTCCACGGAATACCATTTGGAGAACACCAATATAGAACATTACATCACCCTTAACCTTAGCGATAGGTAGGGCGCCCGCCTAATATCGTGGCCTGGGCGCCCGCTTTAGAATGTGGGGTCCATGATCTTGGTTACTGTAAAAATATTCCTATAAATAAACACGATTTGTGCGGGATCCTACTGCGTGTAAAAAAAATTACATGCTATTTATTTACCACTCATTCCCTCATAAAGAAATCCTAACTCCTAGTATAATATATTGCTTACACACATGTAATTTAAAGAATATGCACTCAAACTTTGTTAAGTTCTAGCTATTTACTTCTTCTTATTGTGCCATCCCCTGGCGGAGGTCGGCCACCATCAAGGCGATTTTATCTTTGTCGTCTGCTACCCGGAACAGTTCAGTGGAACTGCACTCGTACCAATGACGGAGGTTCTTAAGCCACGAAATGCGGCGCCGTCCTCTGCTACGCTTTCCATTGATCTTTCCTTGAATGACAAGTTGGGGAATGGTGTATTTTTGTCCTCTCACAATGTGGTTTACTAAATATTGACACAATGAAAGGATTATCACTCAGTTGTCACAGAGTTTACTCTAAAGCCCGTGTCAGATCATTATTCCAATCACGTACACCAATAACACGAGATTCGCGCCGGCAACCAATGCCTCAAATGCAAAATCAATGACATTCCGATTTCTTTGCAGACAAGTATGCAGCATCTTGCATCGCATTTCCTAACAAAGTATGTCCTCCGGATACCTTTAGGCATTTATTTACAATTTTCGTAACTTTTTTTATAAACAAGCAATTTTAAATTGACATAATTTATCGGTACCCATCTCACGTGGCATGACCTCCGGATACTTTTGTCTCTTCAATAATGTTATCTTTATCACTTTTATAATAAGGATTTACAATAATCGCAACTGTAGAGGTTTACTCAACTCTACAACTGACGTATTATTGTCTATGTTCATTTATATAGCATAGAAAATAATATAGAACAGGAAATGACAATCGATAAAACAGTTGCATTTTGGCCATTCAACAATGTAGTCAATATACGCGCGCAACCCCGCGTAACATTTAACCTAAATTCAAATTATAATGTAAACCTTCCAACTCAACATAAAACCAATGTTATAGTCCTTTATTTGTACCGTGTTTGTCCAAACTTTATTTCTACAACATAAAACCATGAAAATACCACCACTGTGTAATATTCATCATTACCCGAATTTACCAAATCACGCACACTCAACGCAATCTGCTAAACAAGAGAATTTTAATATCGGGGCTACATCAGCATCTTCATTAACCCGCGATACAATATTAACACTCGTCATCAACAGCCGGGGTCGATCCACTGCTGGACAAAGGCCTCTTTTCCCCAGAAATCCCCAGTTCCCCAGTTTTACTGACACATAGATCTACAGAACTTTATAAATGCATCTATCCAACGGGTATTAGGACGTCCTTATGGCCGTTTATTCCCCATTGGGTACCACAACACGACTGCATTTGTCCAGCAGTTGTCCATCCACCGAGCGACAAGCCCAGTTTATTTCCATAATTCTACTGAGCGACTTCTATCACATCGCGTACTTTTGTCTACTTCCTTATCCATTGATTCATTCTGTGACCTTTCCACCTTATGCCCAACATGCACCATTTCATAGTAGGTTGCGTCACTCTTATTTTTTATTTATTTTACATTAAGAGTCCATGTTTCACATACATATTATGTAAACACTAGCAACACGCATTGGTTGAATACTTTTAACGCTACTATTCAGGCGCCCAAATGCAGCCCATGCTGTTTTGGGTCTGAGATCAATCTGATCCAAATCACCATAATTGACATTTATTATTCAAGATCAACATAGTTGTTTACTCGCTCATATTTGAATGCCATTCATTAATGAGGATAGTTTTTGTTTCAGCAAAGCATCATTCGTTTTGCCTTCGACTTATCTACTTACTAACTTTAAACGTACTTTCGGTTTTAAGACAAAAATGTCATCTGCAAAGCGTGGGTAACTGAGGTATTTGCCTATCATGTGAATTCTACTATTCTCTTGACAAATCATCTGAATAAATCTTCAAGAGTAGCAGTAATGAATTTGGGTAAGATCGTGTTACCTTGCCGGACACTATTGCTAATAGGAAACCTGTAAGATGGCTTATGAAGCTTTAGACTGGCTGTAGTATCAATATGGTGTTTACATAGCTCATAGAGATTCATTTGTTGTACATGGCGCCCATAGTTGAAGATTTTTTAAAATAGAATCAAACACCTTTCCAGAGGTCAATGAAACTCAGGTAGTGTGGTAGTCAACTTCCTATAAATGTATATTATTAATATTGCACATGAATACGTGAGTAGTACAGTAAGTAAAGGTGGAATCCAATAATTGTGCAATCGTAGATCTAGTTCTACAAAATACATTAGTGAATAATTGTGAATTGTTCTAATGACAGGTGAATTTGGGAAATATTCATACATATGAAATTATTTGCCCCCGTTTTACATTCACCAATAACCAGCGGAAAATTAATTGCAAAGTACACTAGTTGTGGGATTTCACCTTTAGATATAACTTGCATCGTTTGGATTCCCATATTATCTGGATAGAAACGAAACAACCCTCGGAGTCCAATGCATAATTTCTCGTTTTTTTTTAGATATAAAATGATACGTACAATAAATGATTATCATCCACAATATCGTCTCTGTTCTGGCAGAACACACTAACTGGAGAACTAGACTAGTTTTGAGTAATTTGACTTTGAAGCTTTTAAAATGGTCTATCATGTGAGTTTATTAAGTAATCGTAAAAAGGATGACTTTAAAATAAAGACTGTTTATTTATTAAGTAAATTTTCAGACGGTAAAATTTTAAATAAGGAACTTTTTGGTATAACTAACTCAATATGTCATTTTTTCGAATTAGTGTCTTCTGCCAGAACAGTTACGATATTATGTATGAACACTAGCAACTTTTACAAGGATTTGGATAAAATCCGTGGCAGCAAATGATACCACCGAAAAATATCTCGAAATACGTTTTCTGGTTTCAAATATATTATTGGAACAGCTTATTACATAACATTTACCCACTATACATTATTTATAATATTTATGTATTGAAAATATCCCACGAATTCCTCTTACCTCCCACGTTACCTGAAACCGGACAATAAAACAGATACAATGGATAATTTGGTCCAATAAATTATTCCTATAAGTTTCCCCTACAGTCGCGCGGAGTTATTGTTAACAGAAAGGTATTTTCAACGGAGTGTAGATAAATAGGGGTTGCTTCTACCCCTAAATTTGGTTCGTATGATTTCCGCGATGCTACACAGTACAAATTGCCATACACTCGAGTGTACGAATGGCTTATTTTAGAATGGACGATTTTGTGACAATAAGTTCACATTTTCTATTTCAATATATTAAGTCATTCATATCCATATGTATTATAAATAACTAACAATCATAGCGAGTATAAGCATATGTAAAAAAAATAAACATGTATATACTATGAAGAAATAACGATGTTTTTATTGAAATGTAGGTAATTAGATAGATAACGGATTCACGCGCCTCACTACCCATTGTTCCATTTCTCTGATGATCTCACCTGTAATCCAATGCGATTATTTACGGTTGAATATGGGCATGCACCTTCTACAACCGTACTTTACCACTCCTGCACTCTGATCACTTTATCTATTCATGATGAATTGTTGCAATTGCGTTATTTTAGAGAAGTTTTATGTCGTATCTTCGGAATCACACGAACAGATATCGACATCAAAATTAGTACCAGCAATGTAGATCATAAGCTCTGTGTCATCAATGTCTCCAAACAAATCAAAATTTCATTCAGTGTTTTCCAACCGTATTTCTTTCAAACCCACACTTATAAAATCTCCATGCCCCCTATCAAAATGTTATAGTTACCTAACTAATTCCAAAAAAATGAATTTCTTCAAATAAAAATTGCACATAGGCAATACTATTTTTAATTTTACTTTCGTAAGTAAATATTTATAGTACGTTACATGTAGATATAACACGAAAGAAAATTAGTGCGATCTTTGTGCTATGCTTCGTCTTCAAATGATTTTCAAGATTGCCCCCCAAAACATTCAAATTGCCCCCCGATGCGGCGTACGCCCCACGTTGTGAATCACTGTTGTAATGGAATAAACAGACAGATAAAAAAACTATATTTTGGTATGAATAAAAAAGGTCAAAACGCTGATTAAAAAGCAAATATTTCGGATTCGAAGACGACACTACAAGTATAGATATTTTCTGACAATATGCATTATTAGTCCACATCTTCATTTTCGTTTCATCGTCGATGAGGGTTTAAATTGTATAGTTATGTCGTCAAATAACGATTACGGCATTCCGCCATCAGCATAGCTAGATTTAAATATTTTCTCGTACAAGCTTTGTATATAAATATAAGATGCAATTGCATATAACCAGTATTTTTTAAATTCATAATTAGAATATTATTAGTAGGCATATTACCGATATATAAAAAAAATAAAAAGTAAATTATTTTATATCCACATGGCTTCAAAATAATTAAGATAAAAGAACTTTTTATATACTTACCACGTTTTTAAATTTTCTGTTCAATTATTATGCTCAATATGCTCAAACTTGTACTTGATATGAAGTAAATGAAAAACAAACAAACAAAATAAATATAGAATACAGAAATGTCATTTTGACATTTCATTTTAATTTCCATAGTAACGCACGTATATATTAATAATTTAGTTGCTAGGACCACCGCCTAATAACCAATAATAGTGGATTAGATTACGGCTTTCTTCCGAAATAACTTTTCATACAAAACAGAATTAACTGAAAATGAATTCAATTCCGCTTAAAGACGGCTAAAAGTATTAAAAGAATGCATTGGCATCGTGTTCTGATATATTCTATCATTTTTTTGCGATTTTGCAACAAACAAACAAATATAGAATACTGAAATGTCATTTTGATTTCTATAGTAACGCACGTATATATTAATATATATAAACCTACTATATAAACCACAGGAAAAATAAGAATACAAGCTAATAAAAACGTTGTAATAAAAATAATATAAAATAATAATTACATGAGGTTAAATATTTTTAATACAAAATTTCTTACCTTTATTTCAAAGAATCTCCGTCGTAAAATTGCGTAATATTGCGAATTCTGATTAATCTCATACCTGAAACAAAATAAAACATGTATTTAATTTATTTTGTAATACCTTGACATATCTGTTTACAAGTCTTAGCCATTTTATTGCTATTTTGAATTTTTTAATATCAGTTTTTCAATTTGAAGTAAATAATAATTTACTTTTTACAAATATTTTCACTACATAATATGGAAAATATGAAAGGTAGTGTGGATCTCATACCAGAGAAACCAAAAATGTTTCTACATTTGGAAAAAACCTATTAATTATGTATTTTTATAAATCATTATCATACAATTAAATAATAAAGTAAATATAGGCATATGGCTGTTTGTTTGGTATTAATTACACGAAGAGACCCATAGATGGCACCGCTCATTGACTGGACGCCGCAACCACTATGTAGCCGGATTAGGATTTAACTCTAACTTCACTCCGTAATTGATATCTCTTACAGTCTTACATCCAGTCTGATTAGCTCTGACCCTTTTGATCATACTAGTCCTATATTTTGATACTAAGCACCCTACACTATCAAGTTTCGTGTCTGGTGATAAGTGTAGTTTCTAGTTGTTAAATGTGATACCCACCTGAAACTGAACTAATCCTTTGGCTTTAATTTTCCTAAGTTCATCTGGTTATTTGGTCTCATCTTAGTCATCTTACCTTGTTAATCTATTTTCGTGTACCGTTTGAAGTTTGAATTATTCTCTGTTATTGTTGATTCTCTGTGAATTCTGAATAAATACTGAAACCGGAAGTGTTTCTATTTTATATATACGATATAATACTAATACTATATAATTTTATAAAATATAACAGTACAAAACTTAAATCCATTAAAATTCAAATTCAAGTACCATCGGTAAATAGTATTAATATTAATGTTAGGAAGTTATATGGAAGGATCGGGGAATTTCGATTGCCACAAAAATGATGCTTGTAAAATAAAAAAAGGCAAAGGGTCGATAGGAATAGCCATAAAGTTTTTTACTGTTGCTTCTTTGAGCTAAAAACAATATTCTTAATTGGAATCAAAGTTGGCTGAATTTATGAAAGCCTGGTATACACCCTCTCTTTAAAACAAGGGAGTTTTGTTAAGTTAATTTCGGTATGCTTTTAATTACTCTGGAAAAGTTTACCAATGTTTTTTTATCATTATATTATTATCTCTAATGTTTTTAGACAAGGTAATTTGTGATATAGTAATTTTTATACCAAATCATTGAGATTGAACTACTATTCTCATTTCTCGTGGTCATTATCATCACTACTGAGGGTCGCAACTTCCACTAAGCGGAATAACTTTGATACCCCATTCACTCATAAATGCATTAAAATAAATCTATCGTATTATATTTTTGACAGTGTGTGTTCTTCCTTTTTTAAACGACATTTTGGACTCATTGCAGTGATCATTCTAAAATAAATATTATTAGCTAAAAATCGTTTGAGATTGCATATTCATTTGTAGAAAATTTCACAATATTATCACTGTTTCAAAAATCGGACAGTCACTATAATCACCGTTGCCAACTAACTTAGTGTTTTCTTGCCATAAGAAATAATTACAATATAAAAAGAACTTTTTATATACCACGTTTTTAAATTTTCTGTTGAATCATATAAATTTCACAATTCTATGTATTAGTAATTTATGACAAATAAGGCAATAGTCAACAAATCATTTTTTTTTGCTATTTTGCAACAAACAAACAAATATAGAATACTGAAATGTCATTTTGATTTCCATAGTAACGCACGTATATATTAATAATTTAGTTGCTAGGACCACCCCCTTAGCAACCAATAATAGTGGATTGGATTACGGATTTTCTCCAAAATAACTTTTCATACAAAACAGAATAACCTGAAAATGCATTCAATTCTACTAAAGATGGCTAAAAGTATTAAAAGAATGCATTGGCATCGTGTTCTGACATATTCTAAAAGTCTCAAATATCTAGCTAGTCGGAAAGTTAGTTAAAAATTGATTGCAAGATTTGTACTGGATAAACAATCACCGGATAAACAAGAATACGAGCTAAGAAAAACGTGGTAAAATAGCTTTCAAACCACGTATCTGGCATATGTATATTATAACAAATAAAACTAGAATATTACGCCATATTTAGTTGGAAATCAACATTATGCATTAAATTAGCTATAAAATAAATGTAATATATGATATTTTAGTGAGTCTAAAATTTTGTACTTGCATTATTTTTAGTTTTATCGATTATTTACTGTTTACAAAACAGTGATTCTTCAATTATTTTTTATATTAAAAAAGTGTGTCTATAATTATCGATTAAGTATAACTAACTTTTTGAAATTACTGTTTCTAGATTTTTTAATTTTGTGAAAATCTAGCATTTTTTTTACCTCATCTGGCATAATTTTATAAATGACAGCTAACAAACTTGGCAATAATGTCAACATTAATTTCTCAACTGAAATTCCTAAACTACAAATTTATAAAAATTCAACCAACAAGGATAACAGAAGAACGAGGAGGTATTTTTTTTTTGAACGTTACATCTTTCGTTCGATGAACACATAGACATCTCAGTATAAGAGATCCCAGACGGTTTGATTAAGAGCCTGCCCAGAGCATACAGTGGGGGTGAGTTATTATGAGACCCTGGTATTTATAAATATCCAACGAAGCATAAGACTCGGGATATATATTGGCATTTTATTGAATGCACAGATGTAATAAATTGTACGTGACACGACGTTGAAATTGTAATGATGTGAAATAGATATTCGCGGAAGAAAACTCCGTAATAAAATAAGTCTGCGATGAAAAGAATGCGATTAAGTATCGTGGATCACTTATAATGTTTCATTTCAAGGCTATTAGCTTTTCGATATAAATAATTAAAGAACATAAGGCATATAAAAGCTTTTACAATATACATATAAACAGGTCATGTACCTTTAATGTACGATAAAATTGAGATAAGACGCCAGGAAATGTTTTCGAACTTCTTCCTGTGCTAGAATAATATTCAATAATTATTTTTTTCAAACGATTTCACGTTTACTTAGAATTTGTTGATTGTTTATAAAATGTGTTTAGTATTCACTACATAAAATAATTATTGTTTTATCTTATAAATAGCTTACTTAAACGGAACAATTATTGTATATGTTACGCCGAATGTGCGAAATTGACTATTAGGTACCTGAAATGGGCAAAATGTTGGCTAATTCATGTAACAGTCAAGCCTGTTGCCTTATTCATGAATTAGGTAAATTTTCTGCCGAGTACATGAATTCGCCAGAGTATGGAATTTTTAAACTGTCAACATGACAGAAGAAAAAGTAAATTTAATACGGATGGTTTTATTAGTTATAATTGGACATAATATAATATTAATATTATTAGGTTAGGTTAGGTTAGATTTTGTAATTTTGAATTAAATTATTCAACTAAATGTCCATTTTGAGGTTAGTTAACAAGTGTCAACAAACTATCACAAACATACAATCGACCATTGCACGATTGATACCCAAGCACGAATCAAATCGCAAAAATACCTATCAATAAAATTCTTCCGTTATCATATTATTAGAGTTCTAGATTTTTTTTTGCGCAAAGTAAATGGATATGAACGTCATTGTAGTTATTGATTGGTATATTTTTATATTATAATCAATGACATTTGACACATTTGGTTAGTTTGATTAGTTGCAAAATACACCACCGGAGCGCAATCATCTATTTTGACCATAGATAATATACGTACATTTTGACCAATGCATGAGCATTTGACACATTTAGTTTAGTTGCAAAAAATACCACCGTAGCGCTACTATCTAATTTGTCCAATGCATGAACTAGGCAAAAAAAATACTGCCGAATTCACGCACTCGCCAGATATTTTGTCTAATTCATGAATAAGGCAACGGGCTTGCATTTTTCATGATTTAGGCAAAATTTTGCCCATTTCATGTAATTGTCAATTTCGCACATTCGGCGTAACATATATACGAACATGAAAAAACTTACATATAATTAAAACTCACATGCTACAGGTAATTAAAAAAATATCTGTAACATAATTCGGAGAACTATCCATAAATATTTCAAGATGTTTACCGGTATTTATAAATAACATACCGAAAATACTTTCAAATACCAAACACAATAATAAACCTTTACATATTAGAGCAGGTCTGGGCAAACTACAACCCGCGAGCTTTAATCGTATGTCTGAAAAAAAAATACTTTTTTCTTCATTTTAAAACTTCTTTTTTTTAAATAAAATTTGAATATACATACAAGTCATTGAAGAATTTGTCAACTTGTTAATTGCTTTATCATATCTGGTTTTGCTCAAACTAAAATTTAAGGGAATTGCACCGTCGAGAAGAAATCTGCAAATTTTACAACACTCTTAATTCGGATATACTCAAATAATTTAAAGATTCTTCTCGATAAATATTGGTTAATTTTGGATCAACTCGCATAATGCCGTGTGAACAAACATTTTTAATTATGAATATCAATAAAAACTCTTTACGATTAAGCATCACCGTTGAACATTTAAAAGCAGTTTTAAGATCTCAACTACAAAATTAACAGCTAAAATTTTTAAAAAATATTGAAAAATGTACGCCAATTAGAGAATTATTTACTTTTTATGTTGAAATTCCTTTTTCATGATAATGAAAAACGTATGTCTAAAAATAATATTTTACTTGCGGCCCGCCATTCATTTTATATTCCTAATGTGGCTCTTATCCAAAAAGTTTCCCCAGGCCTGTATTAGAGGACGCAATGAATGTGGTAGAAGTTATATCAAAAAACCCAACAATCTTTCAATATAATATAATATGAAATGAACATATTTTTAGATGCCTAAAAAGTAGCCACATAATCTAAAATTATCGTAACCTTGCTAAAAATTATATTTAAACCGCATGAATAAAGTAAGTCTAAAAATTAATGGTTATAAATACATATAAATAATCAAAAATATCACTTAATAAACAATATTTTAAGCCTTTATTACTCCATATTCTTTATGACGACCCCCTCTACGCCATAATAAGTTAAAATTTTACCAACTATCCCTTTCTCACATTACATAGCTCATTTTCTACCCCCATCACATTGTATTGACAATAATTATTAAACTACATAAAGTGAAACGTAAATTTCAGTACTTACATTAAATTTGATAATGCTCACCATGTCAGCGAAATATGTCATAAAGTAATCTCGATATTTTGGGGCAAATATCAAGTGGTGTACTCTGTTTTAAAATATCTAATTGGTTTTTTAACATCTTTTAATTAAACAGATTGATATGCTATAATACGATATATATCTTATTTTTCTAATACCATCCTCTATGGGAGGACGTCTATGGTCTTCATTTTATCGTCTGTTATCTGGAATACTTCAGCAAATCTACACTCATAACTATCACAAAGCAACAAAATGCAACATTTTTTTCTATTACGTATAACATTGATCTTTTCTAAGACAGCGAGCTAGGAAAAATATTATTCTTCTCTTTTCTCCATTCAATTTGTGCTCGCCCTGTGTCCCAACACTGAGGAGTAACAGAATAAAGTAAGTAATTAAGTATTTTTATCACTATAACGGGCCATGAGGCTCAATGACAGCAGTGTAGTGAAACAGTAGTAACATAAGTGAAACAATCCCAGACGCTGTAAATATATTTTAACATCACCGATAATCGAATAGAACCGCAAAAATTCTACATTGTTATATGATTTGCAGTTAATTTAATGATAAACTTTCTACTTATTCGTCAGGACCCCATAATTGAGAACAGCCTTCTCCGTCCGTCTTCATAATGACAATCGCAATAAAAACGTTTAGTATAATATAGTACAATTTATTTACACTGTTACCTTCCGCACTATGAAAAAAAACTGAAACCATTAGTTCTACTTTTTCAACACCACAACACAGAACACACTGTATACAATGGAGTTTTACTAATTAACTTCTATCAGACAGAAAAGATCACATTTCCATAAAACTTATCAAGGCGCCATGAAAGTAAATCGATCATTAATTAACTTTACTTTCAAGTTTCAATCAACGATCGCCCGATTGCTTCCCAATTAGTTTCAGAGATTAACAAGAAAGGATTAAGTATGCTCGCCTGGTAGAATTCAATCGATTTCCATCATTAATTGAATTTTAAACTAAGCTTAGTTTGTGTTTACAAGTAAAATGTTTCACAATTAGCAAAGAGGATGGATAGTAGGCATTCTAGTAGACGTAGTCAGCTAGAAATAAAATCGTTCATTTTCCTTTAAATTAAAAGCAAAATGATTTCGCTTTTTCCTCTGTGCGTTTATTCTGTACAGATGTTTTAGGCAGAGTAACTTGAATATTTTTTTAACAAATTCCTTATTTTTTACATTGACAAATACGTATTTGGTTTCTTTCGGTGTAGATAGTTCCTCAATAATGTTTGAGGCTTTCACGGTTGTTTTTTATCGTAGTATATTCTTGGGTTTTCACCGTGTCTCCTTCTTCCTTCTTTACTTGACGTTTCGGGCTCGTTGCAGAGGCCATTATCAAGAGATATGTTTTATGATGAAATATAGTGTAGGTATGTGAATGTAAACGTTGCTCTAAGAATGTCAAAATGAATCCGATTATCTAAGAGCAAACGTTGCTCAGAGTAATCTGTCAATCATTACGACCGGGCTCGAATATTAGATTTTGCTGATAGTGCCGGAAGCCATGACGTTTTTAACCGTAATCCATCATCCCTATTGATATTTTCAGGGTTTCTGTGGATTTCAATGGCCTCCATTACCAATCGTGCAAAATATCCTTTATTCCGACCCAATATCTTGGTCTCAAAGTCAAATTTGTGCCCTGTATCCATCGAGTGCTCGGCAATTGCCGACATCGTGTAATGTTTAAGTCGGTATGCTCTCTCGTGTTCACTCACACGCTTCTTTACCGTCCTAGAAGTCTGGCCTATATACTTTTTTGGGCATCCACGACAGCTTAGCTGGTATACACCTGCCGAGTCCAAAGGTTGTGAGTCCTTTACTGGTCTTAACATATTTCGGACCTTTGTCGACGTTGAGAATATTATTTCAATACGGGTAAAATTAACAGACTTGTTCCGAAAAACAGTTATTAACCATTTTCCCAACCTATACTGGGTGAGTCTGTGACAAGTTGTGGGAAAATTGATGGTACATGGTCATTCCAAAAAACACTGGCAAACCAAATTGAAGCAAGCACCGTGTAATCATCGCATTTGTCACTTATTTTTTTGTTCTTTTACCTAACATTCCGAATTACTTTCGACTTATATTTTTTCGATAAACATATGGGTCTAATATAACTTCTTAATCAAAATAGTGTAAGGCCCGTTTCAGCCGGGACACAGGTGTCGCGCTCGTATTAATAGGCTTGTATTGGAATTAAGCGGCCTTTGTATTATGTTTATGAATGCCCCAGAGCTAATGAGTCAACTAGTGCCCGGTACACTTTTCCGTCGGCCGCTACATTCTCAAGCCGCCGATACACTTATTTTTATTACCGCAGCCAGTTTTATGTTCTATTTTATAACGCGAAATTATGCGTTGACTCATTAGCCCTAGGGCGTTCATAAACATAATACAAAGGCCCCTTTATTCGAATAAAAAGGCCTCCTATATTATATACTAGCGCAACACCAGTGTCCCGTCTGAAACGGGCCTAAGAGTGTGGGATAATAAACATTGTAAAAGTTCACATATGTTTTAAATTTAGCATATTGATTTAACAACAAGTATTTTTCGCCAGAAGTTTACTTTAAAGAAGTAGAAAGTGTAGATTATATTTTTGTATTTATAGATCACAATGAGAGCAAAGGACTGAAAGAATTGAGAGTTTTAGTTGCCCAGAAGATATGTGCATTTTAGAGTTCATTCATTTCATGAAGGAATAACCGAAAATACATAAATCATGATAAACGAATGACAGAATATCTTCTGAAGCCATTTGAAAATTTTAGCATGAAGACAGCGCTAAAATAAGTGAAGAACTAGACACCTATTGTAAAAGAATATTTTACTTAATTTTGCAAACTATATTATCTTAGACTTCACAAAAACGTTGGGTACTCTTCCACCATAGATAAATGCATTTTAATTTCAACTGCAATTTTTCTCGTTTGAATTCATCCCACGATTGCGCCGGGGTCTGGGGCGAGGACCGGTTTCTCAAAAACGACTATTCCCCCTCCCATCGAGCCGACTTGCTAGCAATTAAAATAGACGGTAGCGCCATTTGTAATTCGCAATAAAAACATGCAAAAATAATCACTCTACCCATAACCTACCTCGTTGATTAAAAATAGCTGAATAAATTATAACGGTAGCAACTTATTAAAAATACAAATTAACATGAAACTTTCCAAGGAAATTTTAAATAAAAAGGTTCCACAATATTTATTCTATAACTTGTTATATTTTTAAATACCACGATTTAAATATCAGATTTAAAGTTAAGAAAAAATAACTTAGGTAATATTTTTTTAATATACTAAAACCAGTATAGATCCATTTCTGAAAAGCGTTGTAAATTTATTGTAGAACCCGTCCAGCTCTTTATTTTGGTCGAATAGCCAGAAGTTTCGTTATCAAGTATACATGCAGTTAGGGATAAGTTTTTATTTAATAAAACGCATTTTTTTTTATAGTACTTATTCCACTTTTAATTAATATATTAGGACCGGTTTCGTCCGCCTCAGTGGGACATTTTCAACAGTAGAAAATGCAACATCTTCTTGGCTACGTGAAGGAAGGCACTGTTGTCGACTAAATGGGAGGAGCTTGTTAGTTTATAATGAAAGTGTGGTTAAAAATGGGAGGAGCATGTTAGTTCACAGTTTTAACACGTAGCCAAGAAGATGTTGTTGTACAGTAGTTGGACATCATACCAAATTGAAATACTAAACTATAAATGGTGATCCTAACGGAAAGTAATGAACAACTACAGGTCAACTGATTCAATTATTTTTATATGAGGAAATTCACAAAGCGACATAATCTTTCACCAAGCAAAATAATCCTTAGGCCTAGTCCACATGGCGCGTGTCTCGCCGCGAGTGAATGTGGACACCTCAATGAGGTCACCTATACCCCAACCACGTGCGACAGTCGTCATGGCGCGAGTGCTTGTGGACAGCTCAATGAGGTCACATGCACCTGGAATGTGTGAGAGTCAAAACGCGCCATGTGGACAAGGCCTCAGTGGTCACGTCATTACACGAGACATCATGTTTCAGATCTGTCAAATAAAGTATGATATTACTAACTGTAAAAATTGTTGTTTTATTAACCCCATACCGAAAAAATAGTATATAAGAGAATCAATAGATAATATATTATTTTTGAAGACATATAATGTCTATACTAATATCTATATATAACCTTTCATACAATTGATCATTTATTACCACGTTTTTCTTAGCTCGTATTCTTGTTTGTCCGATGGTTGTTTATCCAGTACAAAGCTTGCAATCGATTTTTAATTAATTTCCCGACTAGCTAGACATTTGAAACTTTTAGAATATATAACACGATGCCAATGCATTCTTTTAATACTTTTATCCATCTTTAAGTAAAATTGAATTCATTTTCAGTTAATTCTGTTTTATATGAAAAGTTATTTCGGAAGAAATCCGTAATCCAATCCACTATTATTGGTTGCTAAGGGGGTGGTCCTAGCAACTTAATTAATAATATATACGTGCTTTACTATGGAAATCAATATGACATTTCAGTATTCTATATTATTGTTTGTTTGTTGCAAAATAGCAACAAAAATGATTTGTTGACAATTGCCTTATTTGTCCCTAATTATTAATACATAGAATTGTCAAATTTATATTATGATTCAACAGAAAATTTAAAAACGTTGTATATAAAAGGTTCTTTTTATCTTGTAATTATTTTTGAATGAGTTTTTTTATAGACTTATATACTAATATATATCTCAGTATTATAATAATATGTATGTACAATTTACACCCGCGGTGGCCGCGTGCCTTAAGCGTTGGACTATCACGCCGTGGGTCTCAGGTTCGAATCCTGGGTCTGGCAAGTACACATATTGTTTTTCAATTTGTGTGTGAGTCAGGGTATGGACCTAATAGGTTGAGCAAGTGGCTGATTTCTCGTAAAAAACAAAATCTGTTAATACAAACCTCTACTCTGTGGAGGCCCATATGATCCTATTAGGATCGGACATGGTCGGTAAAAAAAGGTACAATACTATTAAGTATACCCATGTTAGAATATATTTTTTAGTTAATTTAATTTTTAATTTAATTGTCGGCATTTTGTGATAACAGTGCATTTAATTGCGAGAATAATATATTATATTCCCCATTCTTTCTTTCGTAAGGGGATCGTGATTTAAAAAAAAACAGTTGAAAACACTGCAATAAACTATATGCTACCTACATAAATAAAAATCCACTTGCATTCAGGTTTCATCAGTCTGAAAAGTGTCTAACAAATCGTTCATGAATTCATTCCACGTCCGTTCCCCATCTTAAAAAAAATACACGGCAGAAAAAAGATAAAGTCTATTCAGATAGACTGAAAAGAGTGTAAGTAAGTTAGTACCCATTCCTGATTTTTATTTAAATCCCGATGCGATCATGTGGTTTTATTGGCCGCTCTCACTCTGGGACTTTTTCATTTTACGTGACTGAGTTTTCTTTGAGAATCAAACTTAATTAGTTCTTTGTCTAAGTAAGGGACTTGAAAGAGCTTACTTCCGCTAAAGGACTGCTTATTTTTTTTAAACCTTCGCTTTCATTATAAGGTTTTTGAAACTGAATAAAAATTGAATATAACAGCCCGGCACAACTCCCTAAGGAAGCAAAAAATAACGTTGCGTGGTATGGGATTCGATATTGACGAATGAAAAATTAAATTACTCTAGTGTATTTTTTAAATTTTGGTTTCAATCTATATATTGCTAACTGAAATAAATAGTGGGTATAGATGAGGGAGATAAAGTCAAAAAATGTTATTTGAAGATAATTAAACTTTAATTTTTGTTTCACACAAATCAAATCGTTAACTATATATATTATATGTTTATTTTATTTTTTTCTGCGGTTTATAATAGATAATAGTGGTAAGATTATTTTTTCTTACATTATTAAAGTAGGTTATTTTATTTTCATAATATCCACACGGGCCGGCCGGCTTAAGGCTATACCTCAGTTGAGGCACGGTCTAAAAAGATCGTGGCTAGGCGATGCGCGGATTGCGGGTCGCGGGTGCAAATGACGCATGTCGAACGAAATATAATTTGTCATATAAATCCAACATGCGTCTATTTAATGTTCTGTTCTATTAGTAACAATAATAATATATTCATTGACATGTTTTCTTTTTCAAGTAAATGGGTAACGTTTTTCGTCATCTTTATACGATTTAAGAATTAATACCCCCGTTGCCATCACGAAAAAAATTTACGTGTTCCCAGCTCGGCGTTCTCTCTCCGAATGCCTGCGAGTCCAAAATTTCGTCGCGCCTATAGTTGAAAATTATTTGCCGTTTCACTGATATATTGTCTTAAGCGTCGGCCTATAGCGACGTGAGTCCCAGGTTTGAATCCTGGGTATGGCTAGTACACGTATTGTTTTCCAATTTACGTATAAGTCAGAGTATGGATATAATAGGTTCAAGGTTGAGCAAGTGGCTGACATCCATTTCTCGTAAAAACAAAATCTGTTAATACAAACCTCCGCTCTATGGAGGCCTATGCGATATTATATTTATATTATATTCGACCATGTCTGATCCTATATATAATATTTCACTTATCCCACTATTGTTTTGAAATTACAGGACACTTTTTAATAAATAAAACGTTATTTTTCTTTTAAATGAGGTATTACAATTTTTGTTAAAAAATCGGTGTTTCATTATTTTTAAGGTTCAGCAATCCATTGGCATACTTACATCAAAAGCGATTTTTTCTCTTTATCTCACTGTTTTTTTTCGGTTAGCGAATAGCGATTACATAAAAATCGAAATAATGTTTGTTTGATTGAATTTTTCTTCAAGGCATCAACAACCGACGAACAAATTCCTTCAAATTACCTTTCCTGCAAATTCCAATTTTGAATATTCACAACAGATAAAATTTTCATATTTGGAATCCGATTTAAATTTATTTAACCAGTGGGTCTATTCTAAACTTATTGACCGCTAAAGTGATAAAGTGATAAATATTATCAAACTTAAGGTAGGTTTGTATCAAAGTATTAGGATTGTAGCAATTACAATAAGATGTTTGTAATTGTTGCAATAAGTGCTAAATTTCAACAGCAGCAAGAGAGGTGTCTGTCGTTTGGAAGGTAACGGTCAAGTAATTTACCTTCAAAGATCTATTTAGACTACATCAGGGTTGGCGAACCATTTTACGTACGCGTGCCAAAATTACTTTAATATTATTTTTCGACTATCTGACGTGCCGAGCAATGTTTCATGGGAAAAAATGAAAAAATAGTTATTAGAATTCTATTAAAAAAGTTTAAAAATTACAATTGAACTCTGGAGATTCTATCTTTCATCGTATTTCTTATCGAAGGTATACTTATCTTTTATTCTTTGAATAATTTTTTCCTTGCTTTCAAAAAATTTAAAGAGATTGTGGGAGCATTTTAACCACGCTTCTTTTATATATCACTGATCGGTTTTCCATTTCCAGTGATTATGTTTGAGGCAAAATAATAAGCAGCTAAGCAACTATTATATTTGAATCACTGCCGATAAATTTCATTAGGTTTGTTGAATGCAATTATATATTTATATTTAACGTAGATAATGCTTATTCTTGAAGAGTATGTGATGTGTCATTTATGCACGAATTTCGTCGTATTCATTTGTGCATGGATTGGTAAATGTTATTGGTAAAAAAAATGTTTTAAAAACCAGTGAAATACGCATGGCCATATCCGCATTATTTTTTGATGTAAAATCTATGGTAAGTATATATATATATATATATTTATTTGTAAAACTTCTTTGGAAAAGGGTCTCTTTTATTCTCTTCAAAATAAAACATTGGCGTGCCATACAAAATCACCTTACGTGTCACCAGTGACATGCATGCCATAGGTTTGCCACCACTGTACTCAATGGCGAGATTATGATCGGGAAACAATAAGTTTTCACGGGAGGTAAGACATAAAGTTTATTCAATCGGAAATGCAAGTACATAAAATGTAGGACAGAATATACGCTTTACAAAGACCTTAAAATAAATGACAAGGGCGCAAGTTGCGTGTCCCCTTTTATACATTGTTGGTGATAACATTTTAATTAGTTTATTGATGTCTCTCGTATTATCTGACATGGGTACAATGTCGAATAACTTCCGACGCTTTTTAAAATAATTTTGTGTTTATCAAGTTTAGAATATTATGTAAGAAACTGTATCATATTACATGGTTAAAGTTTATATAACTTGTAATGTTTGGTAGGTATAATTAGGGATTCCAATTCCGGGATCCCGAACTATTTTCGATACATATGAATCCCGGAATTGGTAAACATAATCCCGAAACTTTCGGGATTGATATTCTTTATCAATTTTTATGGAAAATAAAATAAAAACGAAAATATAACAGAAAAAATACTTTTATTAACAAATAACTACATTATAAATAAACTGAGTTTGAATGAAGTTTGATTTATTACCCATGTGTTGCCAATTCATTTTATTTTTTCACGTAAATTCATAAAAATGAGAAAGATTGGAAAAAAACAATGCTACGCACTTTTAACAAAGTGATTCCACCATGATCTCATACGTTTTACGACAGTTTCATATTTCGCTGAATAATTAGATTTATGAAGCGGAAAGGCCATAAACCATGATTTACTTTACTATTATTTTTAATCTCGCTAACCCATACATTAAGTCTCCACTATCAGAAACAGCAACCTCATATAATAAATGTAAACACTAAACCACAGTATTGATTCTACGAAATTTTATAAATGAAAATCGTTTAGATTTGTAAATACATAGTTTAACATAAATTAAAATTTCCACATAATATTTAAGATTCTGGTAACATCCGTGATATGAATTTGAAAAATAGAATAAATAAATCAAGAAAAATTTAGTAAGACGTTTTTTTCTACCAGAAAATGCTATTCTGGAGACCCACTGGTCACAAGGGGAATGAATCACCGGATAATACATAACCATTTTTCGCTGCCTAACGCAGTCGTAACAACATCAGAAAAAACTAAAAAACTAACATTTCATGCTTTGGTATTACTTCGGGCATATTATTCAGAATACTTTTACTTAAATCTTTATTTTAACGTGCACAATATTAACAATAAATGTCTTAAATTTTATAAATTTAATAATACTAGATTTATTTTTGACCGATTTTATCAATGTTTTATGGATATATAAAAATTTAATATTAACTATCGAAAAAATGCCAATCCCGGGACCAATCCCGTGATCGTCAAATTGTAATCCCGTAACCCCGAGATCAAAAATTTGGCTCGAGGTTGGATTCCCTAGGTGTAATATACTTACATAGCAGTACGATGCAATGCAAATAATATATTCTATGGTCATAAAATTACTCAGAGTTGTCAGTGAAAAAAAAACAACACTTCACTGGAAACTAAAATATAGTGCGAATTTAAGTATTTTCCAATACTTAAAAGACCTAAGTTTCCAATAGAGATTTTCCAGTCACTTTGAAAAGTATTAGGCGCTCAGGCAGAGGGAACGATCGACCGGTATCTGCGGAACCTATTGCCTTCAGGGACTTTTCAAGCGCTGTTTACGGCATCCCTAGTTTTAATGGCAGGGCATGAAAGCCCGTCAAATGGGACACGTAATCTCGGAAAGGCAGGAACTTCTTTTGAATGAGGTTGTTTGCTTCTAAAATTGTGACGGTATACTGTTATGCAATAAGAGGACATATACACACAAAAGAATTGTGACTATATCTTGAGGATTCGTGATATTAACTTTTGTAGTTATTACAGCTATTAATGATTTAAGTATTTAATATTAATACTATCGACCGAAGGTACTTGATGGAATTTTAATTTAAATTCTAATAGATTATACTATTTTATTTGAGTCGTTTTTTGCGAACCGGGTTTCGCTTTTCGGCATCTTCATGCGCTGTGTATACTCACTAAATAAAAGGCAAACACACACTGACAACGAACACTATTAACTCTAACTTATATAATAGATGAATACAATAAAGTAGGTAAAAACTTATCACCTACCTATTATTAAGTTAAGGATCCAATAAAAAAACATATAACAAACAAACTCCATTACAGTTTTTAGTGTTGTTGAATTCGTATCCATAGAAACATAACATTATTCTTATAAAAAAACGTATACCTTTTAACATTGTCAAAACCTGCATATTTTGATGTACAGTTTTTTTATGTTTTTTGTGATAATCCATCTAAATATCCTAACATGCAACATGCATTGTATAAAAAAATCACGGTGGATGTGCGCTGTGTCAAGCCGTTGGGATTTGTCTTATAACCATCCCTGTTCGGAGTCGAGTTATGTGGTCGGAGTAGTAAATAAAGTTGTGAATATATTGAGATGCATGTCTCGTACTGTCACGCTGTCACGGCGACAAATTTAGTGTATAGTTTCGTCATTTTGCAGAATATTTTGAACGAACACGATCTTTGTAAATTTAATGATGTAGTAACCTAGTAACGAGTCTCTGTAAATTCATATTTTGAACGGAATCCAACCCGCAGACCATAGATAATAGACAACATTCTTATAGAAAATACATAGTACTAACCGCTAAAAACAAGAAAACGTAATTTTGACATGACAGTAGATGATAAAAACGTTCATTGAACCATGCAGGTGTCGATGCAGTGCAGTTCAACGTGAGGTGACCTCATTGTGTTTCTGATGATTTCGGCAGATTTTGCCAACTGACAATATTAATTTAAAGGTTCAAAATGTGCTACGGGATGGGAGCATCAGTCTGATAATACTTTAAACACCAAGAAAAACGACGTTACACACTTTTTTCCCGTAACGGCAGCTTACTGTGATGTCACGTGATAGTCAACGACATGCACCATAATATAATTCGCGCTTAACTAATATCCCCCCGCCATACGAACGAACTAATGAATATAACACTACCAATCTGTCGACATTTTATTAAAAATAATTACAAAATAAAAAGAACTTTTTATATACCACGTTTTTAAATTTTTTGTTGAATTATATATACTTGACAATTCTATGTATTAATAATTTAGGACAAATAAGGCAATTGTCAACAAATCATTTTTTTGCTATTTTGCAACAAACAAACAAATATAGAATACTGAAATGTCATTTTGATTTCCATATTAACGCACGTATATATTAATGATTTAGTTGCTAGGACCCCAGACCAGCAACCAAGTGGATTGGATTACGGATTTCTTCCGAAATTACTTTTCATACAAAACATAATTAAATGAAAATGAATTCAATTCTACTTAATACTTTGGACGCGGAAGACGCACACGGTGCGTAATGACCAGGCGGCCGATCGATGTAATTAACGTGCATTTTAAAGGGGGCAATTAAAATCTCATTATCTATTCAGCAGCGAAAGCGTTAAAGATGGCTAAAAGTATTAAAAAAATGCATTGGCATCGTGTTCTGATATATTCTAAAAGTTTCAAATGCCTAGCTAGTCGGGATTTGAAATCGATTGCAAGATTTGTACTGGATAAACAACCACCGGACAAACAATAATACGAACTAAAAAAAACGTGGTAAAATGATAAATATTAAGTTTAAAACACTATATTTCCTTCCCGTGTAGTCAAAAAAAGTATCAGGCTAACATACATTACAGAAGGTTCAATAGAGATTCATTTGAACACCGCTTTGCATATTGAATACTAAACCAAACTTTTCCATGCATAGAATAATAGACTTGGTCGTCGTATAGTTCCGGAAACCGCCGCTTACCTGTCCATAGAATCATTTCCCTTCGATGGGTCAACATCTCTCCATCGACTATCTGAACGACGCATAAAAATGATTTAAGGACGAAAGCGAAACTATTTCCGGCAAGGGAATATGCGCTCCTGATAGCTTTATTATGATAATACCGGAATAGCATCGTATGAAAAAGACATCGGCTAAAAATATACGAACAATCTTGGGATTTGCATTTTATTTTTGATTTATCGAATACGTTTCATAACACGCGAAACGTGGCTTATTTTTTACGAAATAACATCCACTCTTTTTGTTGAAACTCAACTAATGGGATAGAATTTTTCTTATTCTGACAATAAAGAAGCGAAAATCTTTTTTTCCATGTCTCCTCAACCAATCCACTGCTGACCAGTTACTTACCACAACTCGGTCAGTGCTCAAGACACGCCTGACGTGTAGCAATTAGCATGATAATTAAGTGTGGAAATTAACTTCTCTTCTTCGACCATGTCCGATCCTAATAGGATCATATGGGCCTCTACAGAGTGGAGGTTTTTATTGACAGATATTTAGTTTTTACGAGAAATGGATGTCAACCACTTGCTCAACCTATTAGGTCCATACTCTGACTCATACACAAATTGAAAAACAATATGTGTACTTGTCAGATTCGAAACCGAGACCCACGACACAATAGTCCAACGCCTAAGCCTAACGCTTAAGGTGGGTGTAATTAACTGGTCAGCAGTAAATGTATATGTATCTAATGGCCACACGCCAGGCATTTTTTGAGCACTGGACGTATTAACTGGACACATGGTGCCACTAAGCCGGCTTTTACTTCAAAATTCATCTCGCCTACAACGTGTAGAATACGTCGTTGTGACGTCATCGTTATTCACAAAAAACACGTTGCCAAATGGAGCTCCGCAGATTGGTCGAATGCGACTGTTTCGTTTGAAAAAAACATCTGCTGTTGCAATCGACAAGTTACATACAAACACCTACGAATTGGTCATTCCGATACCGATAAGTTGACATATAAAAAAAAGACAAAACATACCTGTATTGAAGCTCTTAATGCATAGCACGTCACAAAGTAACTTACAATGTTGCTTCTGCATGGTCTCTTTGCTTATCTCTTCGTTTCTGACAAATTCATACTACTCCATCCTCAGTATTTACTGAAAGCATTAACTCTTGAATCTCAGCTTCGTAAAATGCCATCACTCCCTGCTATAAGCCAGCTTTCACATCTATACTCGCCTCGTCTGCCACACAGCCATTGAAAGCTTCCAAGAACGTCTATCCAGTGTTGCATGTGAAGACCGCTCACATCTATCTAGCGACAAACGCACTTAACCTTAGAAATGAATGGATATTTGGAAGCGACGATCGGCGAGCTGCTATAGGAATTACCAATTCGTAGGTGTTTGTATATGTTCTGGAGTCTTCGACTCGCAGCCCGACAAGCATGCAACTTGTCGATTGTAACAGTAACTAGATGTTTTTTTCAAACTAAAAAGTCGCATTCGACCAATCTGCGGAGCTCCGTCTGGCAACGTGTGTTTTGTGAATAACGATGACGTCACATCGACGTATTCGACACGTTGCAGACGAGACGAGTTTTGATGTGAGAGCCGGATAAGATCCATCATCACAATTCAAGCGTTTAGGAGGTGGCATTTGCACTTGATTCTGATCATGTACAACTGAGAGTGCTAGATATTCCGTATCGAATTCAATGCTGATCATATCCGGATAGTGAACTTTCTTTACGAAGTTCCATTGTACGTCGCATGCACCCAATATAATACAATACCTAAAGTTGCTAACACTCTAAAATCTTGTATCAGTTGCTGATAAAGGGGTAGCTTTAATTACTGTTACCGCTCCGATTGCAGATTACTCTAATTATCATGTTAAGGCCAAATGAATTCCTGCCAAAACGTCAGCCTCCAAATTTCAGTTTGAATCTTGCATATGGATCAAATTCGCATGTTGTTTTTTCAGTGCATTTTAAGATTCATAGTAAGGAATTATATTTTTAATTCTGTTGCGATACGTAACTTCAAAAGGCGACTATCCAGTGGCGCACCCAGGGGGGGGGCAAGGGGCCTTGGCCCCCCCCCCAAAAAAATTGAAATTGAAAGCCAATAGATTAGACAAATAAAAACACGGCAAAAAATGATTTGAAATTCTCCAGCACCCTCTTTAGAAAAATTTCTTAGATTTTAATTTCTTACACAAAAAATTCGAAACACTAATGTCGGATTTTTGTAGAAACTCAATCTCTAATGGAAATGTCAAAAAATTCTCGGTGTCCACCCGAATTCCCGAATGGTGTACACCAGTGTCGCACCCAGGGGGGGGCAAGGGGCCCTGGCACCCCCCAAACATGAAAATTATCAGAATGATTTTAAACATTGACATCGAAACCCAATAAATCACGGCAAAAAAATGATTTGTAATAATTCTCCAGCACCCTGTTTAGAAAAATTTCTTAGATTTTAATTTCTAACACAAAAATTTCGAAACACTAATGTCAGGTTTTTTTAGAAACTCAATACCTAAGGGAACTGTCAAAAAATTCTCGGTGTCCACCCGAATTCCGGAGTGGTGTAGGTCATGGCTGGGGAGGGCTGACAGGGCTCTAGCCTGTGGGCCCAGCGTGTTGGGTTGACCAGATAAGTGAGATAAATACACATCATAAATTAGCTTTTATAGTAAAAAAGTCGCCTGCGGCGCTATTACACTTCGTGGCCATGAACATTTTCAATTACTTATAACTGTGCAATATATTTTTTGATTATTATGTGTCAATACTCGACAGCTCCATTATTAAAGTAGATGTATTAAAAATCGCCAATAATTCATTATATAAGTACCCTTAATTTGAACAAAAACACAATTTGAAAAACGTTAATGTAGTGTTTCACACTGCATTTAATTTTAACGGTAGGTAGGGGGCCCACCAAATATTCTAGGCTGAGGGCCCGTTTCAGGATGTGGGGACCATGGTATAGGTACACCGAGTGCAATAGACAAAAGACAGATAAACGAGAAATTAAGCTGTGAAGAAGAAAAATGGTCTATGGGACTAATTTACATTCTCCTCCTTGCCCCCCCCCCCCCCCCAATATTCAATCCTGGGGTTACTGCCAAAAGTTGGTAAGTCTTGAAATCATATTATAGAATAGTTGCAATATGAAAGTTTAACATGCACTCTAAAATCAGGCATATGGCTATTTTTTTGTGCTTTATGTACATGTTCTATACCTATCTATATATGGTATGTCCTTGAATTTTTTCTAGGATACATATTTATATATAAACGCATAATCCGTTGTCAAGTCTAAATACCTACCTAGATTATCGACTTACCAACTTTTGGCCGCAACCTACGATAAAGGTATTAACTGAAGGATTCATCCATGAGCAAAACGATCATAATGATTTTGTGTGTGTTGTTTATACCCCGTTTACATTTGCATAGATTTACTGCTGACAGCACGTATTGTCGCAGCCTCAACAATAAATAGTACATAGGATAGCATGCATACGAAGGTGTGAATAAGTTCACGTATCTCAGATCCAGCCTAAATAACCAAAATAAGACAGCAGAGAAAATAAAAATCCGCCTTATCTCCGGGAATAAATGCTGGCATGCCTGCAAGGGACTGGTGGGGTCGAAAATTCTAGGCCGAAGAAGTAAACTTCTAATATTTAAAACAATTATAAGGCCAGTGGTCACTTATGGCTATGAGACTTGGTGCTTAACTCAAAATAAGGAAAATAAATTAGCTGTCTTCGAGCGCAAAATACTCCGAAAAATCTTTGGACCCACGTTGGAAAATAATGGGAACTACAGAATAAAAATGAACCACGAGTTGGAAGAGCTAATTGAACAGCAAACAATCATAAGATACTGTAAGTCCCAAAGACTACGATGGGCGGGACATGTGGAGAGAATGCCTGAAGTTAGAGCGCCAAGGATCATGACAACCTAATCTACCCCAACGGAAGAGACCCAGAGGCCGTTCAAGAAGGAGATGGGCTGACGCCGTAGAAGTGGACTGGCTTCATATAGGAAGACCCGGTAACTGGAGAAGTGTGGCGAGAGACCGGAGTGAGTAGAGAGCGGTTGTGCAGGAGGCCAAATCCCACCCCGGGATGTAGCACCGTGGAAGAAGAAGAAGAAGATAACAAGAAAATGGATGTGTAAACATGTATTATCCTGCAAGTTACAAGATTGCATGCATGCATCAAAAAGTTCGAAAGCTTCTGAATGTCCACGAAACAGGCCTGCGCAGTAGAATGATAGTGGCGAACCTACCGGGGAAAAAACGAGCTACAACGCGCAAAAACTCATTTTGAGGTTAACCGATTTTTACGACTATCAAATAGTACCATAAAATGACATCACGTCTCGCTTACTCTTGAAGAGTGAGATTGGCGAGACACTCAGCATTTTACGTGTAAACAATGAATATCCAAATAGCTTTCTCTTAGGTATGCTTACATACTGTAGTTTAAATGCTAGAAGATATCAATATTTGGCCACGTATTTTTTTCGACTTATACGTGGTGTAAATGATAACTCTGCCATTCTTGGTAGTATTGACTTGTGTGTTCCTGATAACTATCTTAGAAATCGGGAGCATCAGTTGTTTATTCTCCCGAGGAGCAAAACTAAACTGCCATTGGTGATGCCAATTGGGAGGGCAATAACTCTGTTCAACCAAATCGCTTTAGATGTTGATATATTCCACCTACGTGAGGATGAGTATAGGTGGACGTTTTTTTATAAATTCTTAAAATAGGGTCCACTTAGCTCATTCAGTGCGCTTCCATGCTTATTAATTTATATTTATTTTTATAATTTTTGTGCCTTTTACTTTACTTTTAATACTGTTTTTGTGATAGGTATTACATATATTTATTTCTTCTTTACACTGTTTCTTTGTTTTTAAATGTCATGTTGTGAACGTCTTAAATTTATTATTTGTAATATTCACGGTATGTGGGAGGGGGGAAATAATAATAAATTTAAATTGAATTGAATATCGTGATACTTTAAAATTCACACTATTGGTGCATGTAAATCCACGCACATGTACAGGCGCTATTGATTTATACCATACTTTTTATATAATTTACAAACTGTCGCCCTTAATAACTTCTCATTAGAAATTATTGTATTACGTTAAGTATCCGGAGATCATATGTGGGATAATGTATTTGGTGCAAAATTATTGATCGCACGCCAGGGTTATAAACCTAGATTTTATAATTTATTTCGTATCCAGAGAGATAATCAGCATACAGATACGGCAAGTAGGTATCAGGCGAACAGGCTAGGGAAGGACATTAGGGAACAGGTGTTCGCTCTCACATGACGCCGGAAACTGTTTCTTATTCGCAGATACTTAAGTTTTATATTAGATGATACCCTAATACGGGAGAGGTCTTGTTTTCCCCAATGCGTGTGAGGAAAGCGATTACCCAACGGGGATCGGGATCACATTTTTAACAGAATAAACGCCTATATCGTAAATAACATATAACTTCTGTACGTGTCTGTTTGCCTGGTAGTTTAGAATGAAAATTTTCTAATACTTTTCACTTTTTCGTAAAAAATCTACAAAAATTTGGTGCTCTTTTTTCCATATTGCTATTATAGTTGAAAATAGTAACCAACGAATTTCAAGTAAACCTTTTCTATAGCAATGTAGTCTGGGCATAGTATGAAAGTGATGTATAAATAATTACAAGACAAAAAGAACTTTTTATATACCACGTTTTTAAATTTTCTGTTGAATCATAATAATATAAACTTGACAATTTTATTTATTAATAATTTAGGACAAATAAGGCAATTGTCAACAAATCATTTTTTTTGCTATTTTACAACAAACAAAAATATAAAATACTGAAATGACATTTTGATTTTCATAATAACGCACGTATATATTATTAGTTTAGTTGCTAGGACCACCCCCTTAGCAACCAATAATAGTGGATTGGATTACGGATTTCTTCCGAAATAACTTTTCATACAAAACAGAATTAACTGAAAGTGAATTCAATTCTACTTTAACATGGCTAAAAGTATCAAAATAATGCATTGGCATCGTGTTCTGATATAGTCTAAAAGTTTCAAATGTCTAGCTAGTCGGGAAGTTAGTTAAAAATCTAAATGTCCTATATATGTAGAAATCCTTTTTATTTATATTAAATCGAGTTTCAAAATTGGGACCATACCTAAATAAGATTTCATATAAATAAAAAGTATATCAAGTTATACACATTTATATTTTTATAAAAATTGCTGTTTTTTAAAGTAAATATAAAATAATTACAAGATAAAAAAAACTTTTTATATAAAACGTTTTTAAATTCTGTTGAACCATATAAACTTGACTTGATTAGCTTAAACGATCAAAAAAATTTGTACTTGACATATCATATTGATTTCCATAGTAACGCATGTATATATTATTAATTTAGTTGCTAGGACCCCAGAGCCCTAGCAACCAATAATGGTGTCGAAATAATTTTCATACAAAACAGAATAAACTGAAAATGAATTCAATTCTACTTTAACACGGCTAAAAGTATCAAAATAATGCATTGGCATCGTGTTCTGATATAGTCTAAAAGTTTCAAATGTCTAGCTAGTCGGGAAGTTAGTTAAAAATTGATTGCAAGATTTGTACTGGATAAACAACCACCGGA
This sequence comes from Rhyacophila brunnea, assembly GCF_057557595.1. Lineage (NCBI taxonomy): Eukaryota > Metazoa > Arthropoda > Insecta > Trichoptera > Rhyacophilidae > Rhyacophila > Rhyacophila brunnea. The sequence continues at coordinate 36,657,708 of NW_028232848.1, read as the reverse complement.
CAAACAAGAATACGAGCTAAGAAAAACGTGGTAAAATGCACTTGTCTTAAGAATGCTATCAACTTGAAACCTTCAGCGATTGATAACTCCTGGTTGGTTTTAATTTGCATACTAGATCATACTGAAATTGAAATTAATCATGTTTAGTTTGATACATTTGTTAAGGATGTCTCATCATTCTGCATTTGTGATTTGACATCCTTCTATTAAGTGACTATTTGATATGATGATGAAAATAACATGTATCTTGCTTGATTGTTGTCACATTTTTCCAAGCTCACAAAAGATAATATATGGCTATACTCCACAAAACTACTGCAGTGATAAATATCCAAAACTTTTAAATGCATCATTCGGGATGAACAAAAAAACTTCACACATAGAATAATACCCTCTCATGCAAAGATCACATTAGCGATTTAGCCTAGCCGTGAAAAAATAAAGGGCGGTGAGTTATGACAACGGCATGCAAGCAAGTGTTCGCACTAACATGTTCTATGATGCATTTTTACGCTGGCGCAATAAAGTCCGACGATTATTGAGGAGCATTTGTGAACACGCGGATAATTTCGCACGAGAAAAATAAAGGGAAATTTATTAACTGTACTAATTTATGTGAAAACTTAATTATGCAATCATAATATTCGCTCGTTCGCTAATTTAAAAAGCAAATTAAATACAAAATCAATATATAATACAGTCGAACTTGGTTATTACAAGGAAGATGAGACTGACTGAATTTGATCGTTATAAGCGTCACTCTTTTTTCTGACCATGTCCGATCCTAATAGAATCATATGGGCCTCCACAGAGTAGAGGTTTGTATAAACAGATTTTTGTTTTTTACGAGAAATGGATGTCAGCCACTTGCCTAACCTATTAAGTCCATATCCTGACTCACACACAAATTGAAAAACAATGTGTACTTGCCAGACCCAGGATTCGAACTTGGGACCCACGGCGTGATAGTCCAACGCTTAAGCCGCGTGGCCACCATGGGTGTCAGATAATAGGTATTTTTAAATGAGCGATCACATAACACAAAAAGTCACAATTCAAACAAAAATACACAATTAGAATTATTCCCCGAAACAAGCATAAAAGAAGTTGTTTATTGTAATGAACGCTGTTAGGTACCTACTGACTTCACAAACCATGGATTTTTTACATGGAATTTCAACCATATGCGTGGATACTTTTTCAATATTGTCGGCGAAAACACCAATTAGGTAGGTACTTAGACACATAACTAGTGTCATAAACGTAATCCAACCCCGGCAACACCCTGTCCGGTCGGATTTTATTGCTTAGGGTCAAAATGTTTTTAAACGATCGACACATTAACAGATTAAAAGAAAAATTTTGACGATATTTTAGCTCGGTATATCCAATAAGGAGCTCGCAATAAAAGTGAATAAATGTATGGAGAAAATCATAAACTAAAATGTCAACGAATGTTTCCTCATTACATCCGAGATCTCGCTATATCCGTGATCGTAATAACCGAGTTCGGCCATATGATGATCTTGCTACATTAATTTATTAATTACTGTAATTGTGATTGTACATACATAATTTGAAAACACTTCTGAGAAATATATAACCAATAGAAAATTCACAGATTCTTGTAAGAAGCATTAGTTAAAATTCAACGCAATTAGATAAGAAAAATATAGCATAGTGGTAAGTGCACGTGGGCGCGAGTCCCGAGAGACGCACGTTCGATTTCTGCTGGGAGTCGTATTTTTTCAAAAAAAGATTTTTCCTATCGGTTATAGATTGTTCAGAAGTGTTTTCAAATTATGTAAGTATGATCAACAAAAATAATGTTACATTCTTAAGTCTTGTGAATTATTCGTTGAATAAAAAAATAGTTAATTGCTATAGGTATATTTGTTGCAATATGGCACGTAATTTATCCAGCAAATTATTTAGGTAGACATGCAGAAGCGTTGTTACTAGATTAACTCGTCTGGGGTGATTGACTAAACTTCGTGGATCATACATTGATATAAAGTAAAGAAGGTAGCAAATTAAAGCACTTGTTAACCTGTTCAATATTCAATAAACCACTTTTTTATACAACGAATAAGACACAAGATTTCAGAATGTAACATTCTATATATTGAATATATATAATTTGAAAACATCTCATGCATTACACACTAGAAAAAATGATTTTTTATTTAATTCATTATACAGACTGATTCAGAAGTTGTTCGTGGGCCACAGCCGGGTCAGCTTGATATAGTGTGACCGTCGTCCAAGCGATACTTCTGAATACCTGGCAAGCCATGATATCGACTTTAATCATTCATACAGCCTATCGTCATCATTCATCAACCTCATATATCATCCATCAACAATGTACCGTCAAGTGCCGCGCAATGGGTAACCCAACAAACAATACCGCGCGAGTGATACCGCAACCAGCCCACATAGCCATCATCAACATCATAAAAGGTCAGTGTCTAGGATCCTGTTAACTACCACCCCCCCCCCCCCCTTAGATACGGAATCAACCAACATAACCTTCAAATTACAGTCCACTGCTAAAAGCCCCACCACATAGATACTATAATATATATGTTACGCCGAATGTGCGAAATTGACTATTACATGAAATGGGCTAAATTTTGCCTAAATCATGAAAAATGCAAGCCCGTTGTCTTACGTTTTTAAGGAACTGAAAAAAAACCTAATTGGAGGGAAAATGTAAAAGGGGGGTATTGAAAAAAAGAACATTTAATTTTGTTTCTAAAAAAATAACGTTTTATTAAAAAACAACATTCAATTTAAATTTTTATTGAAATTTTTTTTATTTTCTTAAAAAAAATCATGTATATTAGTTAGTTGCATTTTTGTTTTTTTTGTTATATAATTCTCTTTTAAGACTATATAAACATTTAAAAGTGTCATTTTGAATATCAGCAAAGCTTGTAAAGTAGGTTTTTAAACCCTCGATGAACCTCATTGCTTCTTTTTTTGTTGGAATATCAACCTCTTCTTCATCAGACAGTTCTTCAGCAGACAAGTCTGCTGGCGTTAAATGACTGTCAACAATGTCATCAACTTCCACCAAGTCTGATGTCATAACATTGGAGTCAAGGTTTACATAATCCTCAAGGGGTTGGTCTGAAATCCTTTCCCAGCCTTCTATAACATCACACTGGATATTTTCTTGGGTACTGGGTACGTCTTCATCCTGCTCCTTGTATATCCCAGCTTTCCGGAAACAATTCTTGATGGTAGTCGGTTCTTTCACCCCATACCTTAACGGTATAATGCATTGCATCTAAAATGGACATACTCAACTCGCATATTTTGAATATTTCCGACGTAAATCGCGGGAAAGAAAAACGTAAATGCGGGTATTAAAATGTACTGAAATACATCTGGACTGAAAAAATTACACGCGATTGCCGGGAAAACGTGAATTCCGGGCACGTAAAAACGAGGTTATACTGTAGTATGTACATTAAACAGATAATATGTGACAATACTGAGGGAACCGAGAGGAGTGGAAGCAGCTTGAAGAGGCCTTCATTCAGCAGTGGAAAGATTCAGGCTGATGATGATGTGACAATTATTATTGATCAACTTTTTATTTGATATGTGTTCTTGACACACCACTCTCGGTGTATTTTTTCTATTTTTCGTCCAAACCATAAAACATCACTCACACAAATATAAAGAATACGCAGGGGTGAAACCCACTGGAGTAGGTGACTCGTCGATATCGCAAAGCCAGACTAATGCCGTCATGAATGCCTCACAAACAATATTATGATAGATGAAATGAATGGTTGCGGATGTCTGTTTGTGTTCTGTGAATGCGCTTTTTGTGAAATTTTGAGCCCGTGTGAACGCGCGTTTAGGAAAACGTATGACGTACATCATTAATTTAGTTACGACATGAAAAGACTGAAGCATAATATGTATTCATAATAGAATCGATGATGGAAATTAACATCTGAATGTATGTAATACAAACTACCTATATTTATATAATATGAATTATCAATAAAGCTCTCAATAGTACATCAAATCACTATTGGTATAAAAAAATACTATTATTCGACGTTGAACCATAGACACTTCAGTGGTTAACTTTCAAAACTGGACATGTCCCATATATGCCAAAAATGAGTTATTATCGGAATATCATTCTATAACCTCATACACACTTCGTTGACTTTCAAAAATAGCAACACCAATTTCATATTGAAAAGAGGTTTCAAAAAGTAGGTTGACATTCAAATAGGGACGCGTCCAACGTTGTTGACATTCGAAATGAGACATGTCACTTTCAGCTAATGGCGGGACTGTATTGAGTCACGTGACCAAGTATATTGTCATACAATCTGACAGTTTGGTTTTTGTTTTCCGCTCGGTGTTTTTATTTTAAAAGTTCATTTATCTCTGAGGAGTGAATAGTGGACATGTCCAGTTTTGAAAGATAACCACTGACTTATAAACATCCTGCACTCGCAAAATGGTCAGTAATTCTCCGATGACACAAATGTACGATGCATAACTTTGAATGAGTACGCTTCTCGTCGTATGGCATGTCAAATATTGTTTTCAGTGACCTAAATCCAATAAAGTTTACCGCCCGGTCGGATTTTATTGCTTAGCGTCGAAAATGTTGTTTTTAAACGATCGATACATTAACAATTTTACTCGGTATACCCGAGAAGTAGCTCGTTATAAAAGTGAATAAATGTATGGAGAAAATCATAAACTAAAATATCAATGAATGTTTCCTCATTACATCCGAGATCTCGATATTTCCGTGATCGTAATAACCAAGTTCGACTGTATCAATATTTAAAACTGTCATCTATTTTTTTCTTAAATAACTCCACACCACGTCTACATTGCAAGTAATTAAAATTTACCTCTGTTAAAAATAACAAAAGCGCTGTTTATATATATCCAAAAACCCACCGAATTGTTTTTTTTTACGTAGGTACACATTTTAACGATAATATCGGCGAGACCGGCTCCCAAATACACGCCGAGCTTTTGTGGAAAACACTAAAGCTTCTCCGAACACAGCTTTGATTTATTGAACGATGGAGCTTTCAGTGCAAAAGCACTGTCCGTGATTTATCACGTGCTGGGGAAACATGAAAACTTGATAGACCGACGCGCGGTCGGTTGACTCGACTCGACTGATTTTTAGATGGTTTTTTTTTTGTACATCATGATAAAATGTATACAATATTTTTCTGTAAAAATATATATCTAAAAATAATTGCGAAAAACAAACAAAACACAATATTTAAAGTTTCGAAGCTTTCTTCAGAATAATCTACATATTATTAATTAACTATTTTTTATTCAACGATTAAATTACAAGATTTAAGAACGTAATATTCTAATTATTGAACATACATAATTAGAATGTTACATTCTTAAATCTTGTGAATTATTCGTTGAATAAAAAAATGTTAATTAAAATTATTAGCAAGTTCAAGTAAGTTAAGTAAAGTAAAGTACAAAAGCTGACAGCCAATGTAACTCAATTTTTAAAATCGCTTCAGAGAGTATTATAAGAGCCATTAGTGAAAAATTATCGCAATTAAGTACGGCGCCTTTAGCATTGCGGTCAATGTGCACGGGCGCGAAACCCAAGAGATGCAGGTTCGATTCCGGGGTGTCTTACTTTTTTCAAAAAGATTTTTTCTATTGGTTGTGATACATTTTCTCAGAAGTGTTTTCAAAATTATGTATGTTAAATATAATAACATTTTGATATTGACGTTATTTGACCTTTTGATATTGACACTTACAAAAATTTATGGGTTTGAGTCTACAATAACAGCGTTCTTATATATCGCTGAAAATAAAAATTTATATAAATTTAATTTTAACGTCAACAATTATTGAACACATATTGAGGTTTTATGTATAGATACTCTTATGATAGCTCATAATTTTTATTAATTATGAAGTAAAGTTTGTAGATAATAATTTTCAGAATGAAATAGTTAATTGGCAGCGTGTGCTCCTGATAATCAAACAACATATGAATCAGACTGCCTGCTGTAATAATTTTTATTTCGTATTATCAAATCAAATCAAATTCATTTATTTCACATATAATGAACATAACAAATTATAAATTTAAAACGTTCACGACATGACATAGTGTTAACAATTTTTAAAATAAAAATACAGAGAAATTTGAGTTAATCATAAATACAATAAGAAATAAAATAAGAAAAGAAATAAAATAACAAAAATAAAAATAAAAGTAGATGAAAGCACACAGAGTGAACTTTGATAGACCCGACCCTATCTTAAAAACTTATAAAACAACGTCCACCTAAACTCACCCTCACATAAGTGGAATATATATATATATATATATATATCCGAAGTGATTTCATTAAGCATGGTTATTGCCCTCCCAATTGGCATTACAAATGGCAGGTTAGTTCTGCACCTTGGGAGAACAAACAACGGATGCCCTCGATTCCTAAGGTAATTATCAGAGACACACAAGCCAACACCACCAAGAATGGCACAGTTCACATTTACGCCGCGTATAATTAGTCTGAAAAAATATGTAGCTAAATAAAGATCCCTTCTAAATTTTAGGCTACAGTATGTAAGCATACCTAAGAGAAGGTCAGTCGGATAGAGCCACGGATAATGCGTATTATATTGTATGGATATGCAGCCGAAAGTAAAGGAGTCTCAAAAATTTCTTTTGGACTCTCTCCACCATAAGGCCTTACTTCAACTGATGCGGGGCCCAAACGATAGACCCACTCTCAAGTCTGTTTCTAATTAAGGAGTTATAGAGAATTTTTAGTACCGTAACATCCAAAAAGGCCCGGGAAGTACGCAAGACAAAGCCCAACATCTTTAGTGCCATTTTACAAATGGTATCTATATGACCACTAAACGTCAGCTTACTGTCAAACGTAATGCCAAGATCTCTTACAGATGATATTCGCGAGAGAACTCTGCCATGCATCGAATACTGGAAAAACAATACTCGTGAGGCTTTAGTAAACGATAAAACATTGCATTTATCAATATTGAAGTCCAGTTTGTTACGCCTGCCCCAATCTAATATATTATCAGTAAATTATGACCGGGTTTATTTAGTGATTAGCGAGACTCGAAAGTTGCCTACTACACATAAAAAATAAAAAAGTTTTACTTCAATAAGAGTCGTACAACAGTCAGATGTAGCCAGTGAAATTACAGTAACTAAAAAAGAGTATTTTAGCTCATTCAAGCTAAATGTGTCCCTTTTGGTGTTAAGTTAATCAATTGTTACTTGTTCCACGTAGAGTAGATAATCTGTACACAGGGCCGTGATTGGCAAACAAAAGGAAGTCGTGAATGGACGCCATTCGTATAATGCTGCGTAGGCTGTTTGCTTTCGACGTCGAGTACTGTCGACGCCGTTACGACAAAATCATGATGCATAAGTAACTACAGTAAATACCATTAATTTTAAAAAAATTACGTCAGTTATTATGATTTTTTGCTATTTTCACAATAATTATTCATAATGTACTGAATAATTCGCACCTACGCATCGGAAACCTGGACATTAACTCTGCGTAATGAACGAGCCCTGAACATTTTTGAAATAAAAATTCTCCGCCGTATATATGGACCGATCAGGGACGGCACCAATTGGAGGAGAAGATATAATGCTGAGCTCTACGGGCTATATGAAGATTGCAGCGCAGTTCAATCAATTAAGATTGGGAGACTGCGATGGCTAGGTCATATGCACCGTATAAATGACAATGAACCGGCAAAGAGAGTGATGTCCGGCAATCCAATCGGGCGTAGAAGAAGAGGCAGGCCAAAGACATGCTGGTTGGATGGAGCTGCCAATGACTGCCGTATTCTAGGGGTACCAAATTGGAAAGCGGCCACACTGGATAGGGACAGGTGGATGGAGCTGTTGGAGGAGGCCAAGACCCACACCGGGTTGTCGCGCCCCTGATTATGATGATGACTGAATAATTCGGCTTTACTCGGATGTGATTTATGGTATAGTATATTTGACAGGAAGGTACGCAAGTATTTGGCGAAATATATTATGAAATGTTCAATTTCAAATATATATATTAATAATTAATCAATGACGCCTACATGCCATGTAAAAACCAACCAGGAGTTATCAATCGCTTAAGGTTTCATGTTGATAGCATTCTTAACACAAGTGCATTTTACCACGTTTTTCTTAGCTCGTATTCTTGTGTGTCCGGTGATTGTTTATCCAGTACAAATCTTGCAATCGATTTTTAACTAACTTCCCGACTAGCTAGACATTTTAAAAAAGAATATATCAGAACACGATGCTAATGCATTCTTTTAATACTTTTAGCCATATTTAAATAGAATTGAATTCATTTTCAGTTAATTCTGTTTTGTATGAAAAGTTATTTCGGAAGAAATCCGTAATAAAATACACTATTATTGGTCGCTAAGGCGATGGTCCTAGCAACTAACTTATTAATATATACGTGCGTACTATGGAAATCAAAATGACATTTCAGTATTCTATATTTGTTTGTTTGTTGGAAAATAGCAAAAAAAATGATTTGTTGACAATTGCCTTATTTGTCCTAAATTATTAATACATAGAATTGTCAAGTGTATATGATTCAACAGAAAATTTAAAAATGTGGTATATAAAAAGTTCTTTTTATCTTGTAATTATTTTAATATAAATATACGGGGCAATCAGTAGTATTGTGCAGCTTGAGTATCGCTAAATAATAAAGTATTTATTAAAATAAACAATAATACATTACTAATAAGTAATAATTGAATTGTCAATCTCTTTTACTCCGACGTATCTCAATTAACGAACAGTGAAATAACGTGGTATTTTCCAGTAATACACGAAATTTCTAAGCAGTTTAATATTAAATTAAATATTTAAACATCATAAAAAATTACCCTCGTCCATACTAAACCGTAATACACATTGTAATAAATTATGTGAATTTTATACAAAATACTATTCTATCCGCAAAATATGAAGAATATAAAAAGTATCATATAAAACTAGGGACCTGATACCAGTGACATCGGGTCTAGGACGATTTGGCACCGGACAACTGGACGCCACGGAATTCGAAAATAAATAGACGTTAGGTACTTATAGATACTTTAAAAAAATATTCAATATTATTATTTATACTTCAATGATTATATTATGATTTAAAAGTTGGTAAGAATGTAAATATGCAGGCGTAAACAATGATTTAATCGTGCATATGTTTAAGTTCCAACGAAAAAAGAGTTTTTTATGTTATATAAAGCCTTAGACATGGTAATTCTCAATCGGTGATAAAGAATACATTATGTTAAGAGTAAAATGAATTCAAACTACTAAGTAGTAGATAGAAACTGATTAAAATACCTCGTCTACACGTGTCTACGACAGTGCGGCGTCCAATTGTCCAGAGGCCAGTCGTCCCATTCTCGTGACATCTCTAGACAAAATGCCGCCCCTAGGCAGGGCCAAAATGCCGCCACATTTTTTTATACAGTACTTTATATCATCCTTTCATTACTCCAACATCTAAGAAATGTGTTCTATGGATACATTACTAACAATATATAATATATTATACTTACCACTAAATCTAAATGCCATCTCTGCTTCAATAGACAATATTGCGAGTCTACGGTTTCAGATAGGTATATTTAAAAATACACTTGACAACTTCCAAAACTCGTGAGTGACTGGCAATTATATTTGGATAAATTTTAAATTAGCTATGCACGTGTCATTGCTGTTCACCAAGAACGTGACATCCAAGGACAATGGAAGTAAACTAGACATCGCAAATCCGACAAAAAATACCTGTTAGCGCCTAATTAATACAATTTTGTTTCCAACCAGTGAGATGATTTTTTTAAAGATATTTCCGTTATTACTAAGTTTAGGTAGCTATTTCTATATATACCTAGTGATTCTCCTCGATTTGTCGCCCTTTGGGTAACTGCCGCCCCCAAGCGACGCTCAATCTGCCTACTCCCACGGGACGTCACTGCCTGATACATACAACTTTAACGTTATGTAAAACTGATTAATTAAAAATAATATGCATAGATGAATATTAAGTGTAGAATGGAAAACTTCTCCATAGTATATTCGATTAAAAACTTAGGTTGATATTTGAATAGATAATCGGCACTTAATACAATCTTACTTCATGTAAAATTGTATTTATTATTTCTGTTTATAAAACGTAATTATTTGATTTCATCCGGCAATTTAATATCAATATTTTGACACGAAATAAGCTTGCTTATTTAAAGAAGTAATACTATGCATAAAGCCTCAATTACATTGAGCTTCTTTATGAGCTGTTTATTGGCGAATTTAAAAGCGGGCGTTCAGCTACTGCGATTTGATGATTACACACAAAACTTTCCATTCGCTGAGAAGCCACAAGCCAGCGACTATTTTGACGGAACGTAGTTCGTTTTTTTACCGGGAGGTTGGTACTGCGCTCTACTACGCAGACGCAGTAGGCCCACACGCCAGCCTGTAGCGTGTTAAGTTGACCGGCTTTCATTTTTTCTCGGTAGAGTGTTTACAACCTGCTTATTAGCTTATTCAATGATTACACTGGGCGACTTTACAGGCAGATTGTAAATTCGCCAATAAACAGCTCGTAAAGAAGCTCAATGTAATTGAGGCTTTGGACCGTTAATCTTTATTATGAAACAGAAATGAAACCAGCCAAATTAACACCACACTTGTATTATAAAATATGTATTCAATGAACTAAATAAATATTAAATTTTCATAAACTAAATAATTTAGTATGTACGAGTTGAAAGCAATCATTTTTCGTGTGTGCCATGCCTGTTTATTTTTCTTTCATCCCAGGAACACAGCACGCGCTCAAACTTCAAGCCTTTGATACAAGAAACCGAAAGAAGACTTTACATAAAACCCGGAAACACTTCTGCCACCCGAATACCGGCGCGAATATATAATAGGAAAACATAAGAAGAGACTTTCCACGTGCATCTGCCGCTAGAAAGAAAACATCAAAAGTTTTCATCCTCGCTTTCCGTAGTTACGGCGATTTTGTCTCGCGTCGTTTAAAAGTTCCCGGAAAATATACCCATTGTGAGTTTCTGCCGGCCTGATACCGAAACGATAAAAGTGACGTAATTTCGTCGTAGAGTATGTTTCACTTTTTGTATAAAACAATGAAAAACAAAATGATACATAAGACGCTGAAGGAAACCTTCTCTTTATAAGACGGAACCAATAGTATATATACATGGATAGCTAGAAAAGTTACTTAACAAGTTTTACATTGAAAAAAAAATAATGAAGAAAAACATTCTTTAGATAGAAATTTTACTTATTATTGAAAGTAAAGCTCACTGGGTATGGTAATAATTAAATTAATTTCGCATTAACAAACCAAAATGTAGCAAGCCTAAGTAATATGGGACTTTGACCTGAATGAGAAAAATAAAATGCTATAGTCCGACAACAAGAAAACTGCAGAAAAACTGCACATGTGTGTACTGAAATATGACTATATTCTAAAAAATTAGAGCAAAAGGTTTAAAAAAATACTATTTTATGTAATAAAAATACTTTATGCAGTCATCAAATGTTTAAAATAATTATAAAGGATAATAACGCTTCAAAATTATATAAATAGATTATCTACAACGTTTAAGAAATGTCCAGGAACATGCTTTGAAAATACAATAAAGCTCCATTTTGACCAACGTTGAGCATGTCCGCCCTTAAAGAACGCTCCAAAGTAATTTAAATAATATATACCTACCGAATATGTACAAAACTAAATATTTGTTCACCCTTTTAAATTAACGATATCATACTTAAATATGAACCTGTGATAAAATAAATCTCATATCCTTTGTTTTACAAGAACATTGTACATCAATTTATTTAACACTGTGGTTCTTACAAGCGATTTCTCCGAGTTCAGTCAATTTGCGTTGAATGAGGAGGGCTTGTTAGAGGCTTCGTTGGCGCGACCTCAGCCATTTTCAATGAATTAAGGAGGGTATAAAAGCGCTCCAAACTAGCTCGTTGCTCGTTCGCGTATGAACATGGGTGAAACATAAAATAATATACCTCCTCGCTCTAGCTGCCAGCCTGATACACAGCTGTCACAAGCGTGCGCGAATACAGTGAAAATATTTAACAAAATTAATAAATTCTAAACAAAAAAATAATTACAAGATAAAAAGAACTTTTTATATACAACGTTTTTAAATTTTTTGTTGAATTATTATGCTCAATATGCTCAAACTTGTACTTGATATGAAGTAAATAAAAAACAAACAAACAAATATAGAATACTAAATTTCATTTTGATTTCCATAGTAACGCATATATTAATAATTCAGTTGCTAGGACCATCCCCTTAGCAACCAATAATAGTCTTTTACTTTTTACGGATTTTTCTGAAATAACTTTCCATACAAAACAGAATTAACTGAAAATGAATTCAATTCTGCTTAAAGATGGCTAAAAGAATGCATTGGCATCGTGTTCTGATAAACTCTTAAAGTTTCAAATGTCTAGCTAGTCGGGAAGTTAGTTAAAAATAGATTGCAAGATTTGTACTGGATAAACAACCACCGGACAAACAAGAATATGAGCTAAGAAAAACGTGGTAAAAATAGCAAACGATATTAGTTTAGAGTCATCTAGTTTCAATACGGATACTTACAAAACATTGCTTTGTGTCAATCACACTTAAAACGGAATCTCAATAAAGTATTGTAATACAAAAATACAACCGAATTTGAAAAAAAATATTGTTTATAATTAATTACTAATGATCTATTATTAGGTTTTGAGGATTTATTACACGCTTATCGAGTGTATTATTATTGGTAAAGTAGGGGGTTTTTACAAACACTATTCATAATTTGATTGTTATATTTATTTTTATTGGATCCTTGACTTAAGTAGGTGATAAACTTTTTACCTACTTTATGGTTTTAATTTGTTATATAAAGAGTTAACTGTATTCTTAATCAGTGTGCCTTTTGGTGGTCGCGCATAGTGCTTGAAGATGCTGAAAGGCAAAACCCGGGTCGCAAAAACGACTGAAATGGAATAGTACAAAACTTAAATCCATTAGACTTTTAATTAAAATTCCATCAAGTACCTACAGTCGATAGTATTAATATTAATAATATAATATAACATAATTGTATAAGCACTTTGAATAATATACTACAATTGAATCTGATTGTTTTCATTTTAATTGCAAAGCCATAAATCATCCCCTATTAATAATGCCCACTGGACGCTTGTTTGAAAAATACACAGACATTCGTATTTCAAACTATCAATTAAATACGTCATGCGTAATATTCAAATTTGTTTTTCAATCCGATCACAATTCCATTATCACCAAAAAGCATTTATACATTTCGAAAATTGAACAATTTTATGACGTTTCACGATAATTGATCACCAGTTTTTGCACGTTTGTCGTAATTTATAACAGACATCACGCAGAAGTCCAGACCGCCCCCAAATTTATCATCATCATTATCTCTACAGTACGTTGTACCTACCTTTAGCAGACTGGCGAAGGGTGGAGGTAGGCTGTTAGGATCCGCCATAAATAGAGCACACTAAACTTTGTCAGTCGTATGTATTTGTTGTCATTGACGTAAGACTACAATTTACAGAATAGATGGTGTTGGTAAGTTTTTAAAATTCAATTAAACCCTGCAAAAACCAAGCCATAATAGATAATACTCAAAAAATACTCGTCTATCTATAAAATATCTAAAATTATGAAATTTAATCATACATGATTTTGGATATTTTATAGAAAGAATAATATTTTTTATCTATTATATATAGTTTCGTTTAGGCAGGGCCTAATGAATGAACAATATGTGAAATATGTATTCTTAATCCAACGAAAACAAAATAAATATGAATGAAAAAGTCCAAAGTATACCAAAACTATTATGGTTTGGCTTAGGTAGGATTTAGTTGATTTTTAAAAACAAACCGACACCATCTGTAAATAAGTGTAGTCTTATTTCAATAGAAACAAATACTCGTACGTATTACTGACAAAGGTTCATTTGCACTATTTATGGCGGATCTTAACAGCCTACCTCCACCCTTCGCTACTGCACGGTATATCAGTATTCAATGGTATCCAAACTCTATAAACACGTGAGCTACTTTTGAAATTTAAATTGTCTGGCGAGCTACACCTTCATTATGTATACCGGGTCAGAATATGGTCCCAGAAGGGAGGGGGCATTCGGTTTGAAAACGTAATTCATGTCCTATTGAAGTGGACGAAACCGGCCCCAATCATTAATAAATATTGTGGAGTTAGTACTACGTATTGTGTGTATGTTTTAAATTCATGCAATGTCTTTAATAACAAGAACAAATAATTTTATTGTAAAAACCATCTGCATATTATATACGTAGATATTTTAGCACCATTATCAAAATCAACAAGATACTTCAATAAATTCTTAAAATTTGTGCATATTGATAAACTACACGCATATACTCAGCAATATATCAACACCTAACGACATATGTTTAAAACAGTGTAATAATTTGCATTTAAATTAGTATTTTTTTATATTACATTACTTATAGGGCCTGTACACGTTCATCGATTTACTTGCAACAATAGTGTGTATTTCAAACTATCGCAATAATAACGGTTTAGATGTAAAAGTACCGACTGTCTCGCCAATCTCATTCTTCAAGAGTAAGCAAGACGCGATGTTGTCACTGCATGGTAACATTTGACAGCTAGTGAAAATCTGTTAACTTCAAAATGAGTCTGCGCGGTGTAGTTCTTTCTTCCGGCACGTTATAGACGTTTCCGGCGCATAGTTCGCCACTATCGTTCTACTGCGCAGGCGCCGATATCTAACAAATCACAACTGTCTCAAACTCAAAGTAATGATAATATATAGAGAGCGCCAATTGTTCGGTAAAATTAAGCCGTGTTTCATGTGTATAACGCACAGTATAACCTCGATTTTATTATTATCAACCTAACTATGAACCCACGGCGGCCGCGCGGCTTAAGCGTTGGACTATCGCGCTGTGAGTCTCAGGTTCGTATCCTGGGTCTGGCAAGTACACATATTGTTTTTCATTAACCTAATAGGTTGAGCAAGTGGCTGACATCCATTTTTTGTAAAAAAAAAAAAAACAAAATCTGTTAATACAAACCTATACTCTGTGGAGGCCCATATGATCCTATTAGGATCGGACATGGTCGAAAAAAAACTATGAAACGTTATACCATCGTGTTGCTTCTCAGTACGTCTACCAAATTTAAACACAACATAATTAACCATATTATATTCTCATAAAAAACTAAAAATACCACTTACTCTATATTTAACACAAAAACAATAAATTTCAGCAATACGTGCTCGCAGTTTTTAAATGAATGTAATCAGCCAAATCCATATTTACCGGCAACGTTTCTAAAAAATATTTAATTCAACCGTAGAAATTCTATCTTACTCTAACGTACAGTGTGGAGATATCAGCGTGCCGAATGCTTACTCACTCGCACTTATGGTTCATTTTTGTTCAAGCCTTGCTTCTGAACTTTCTTGATTCATGCATGCAATCATGCAACTTGCACAATAATACATGTTTACACGTGCATTTTCTTGTTATGGCCGCGACAATACGTATTGTCAGCAGTAAATCCACGTTGCACGTGTAAACGGGGTATTACTGCCTAGTGATAAATTTACTTGAAATTGTCTTACCGCTAGTATTCTAAATTGTATTGTATTTCTTCTGACTTCCAACCAATTACTCGCCATAATTTCCAATCTTATTTTTAAATTGGAAGAATTCTTTATATTTAAATGGCTTTTCACATTTGTGAGCTTTCCGAGGTATCAGGATGACATGAGACGTATTTTATCTCGCACGCAAAGCTATGCGCGCCTGATACCCAGACGTGAAAGCCCCAGAGAAGCAGAATGGAAGACAGCCTCACTCCAGATCCACTTTGCTCCGTTTCAAAATAAATCTGATATCTAAGCGATTACTGAAACCCGTTGGGACACATATAAATAATACGTTTTAGGGAAACCGCCTCTTACACATTATGCTCGCCTGGTACAATATTATCTGTGGATTAAGGAATTTTGAAATTGCGTTAAATTCATTAATTTAGTCTCCGTTTATTTCTTAGATTTCTATTTACGAACAATTAGATTGAATTATATTTCTATAAATAGGTTATTGAGACAATTTCTAAGTTGACTATTATATTAAGAACTGTAAACATACCTATTCGACGTTCCTTGTAGGGTGTTTTTTAGAGGTGTAGAACTTTAAAATTAAATAAAACACATATTGTGTGGTATTTTGCGCCGTTTCGGATATATTATGTATATGTATAATCGGATATTAACCACATTCTCAATGTAGCAAATCTAGATATCCAACTGAATGCATATTGAAAATAAATACCATTGAATTTCAACCGACGATTCATAAAATATATAGGTGCCACGGGTTTTCCAATACCACAGATCCAATCAATTGAAAATTAGAGAAATGGAACCGAGATTTGGAGAAAGCTAATAACTATGAATAAATTATCGAATAGAGACAAAATCTAATATAGCATTTGTCAACCGGGGCCACAGAAGATTCCAAGGGGGAGCACAGACAAACTAAAATAATATTAAAACCATTTAAATAAAACAAAAACATAAATTCATAAAAACACGTTATATATCATCATCATCATCAGCCTGGATCTATCCACTGCTGGATGAAGGCCTCTCGAAGCTGATTTCACTTTTCTTGGTCATGTGCGTTGCGTTGCAACGTACTTCCGCAGAACTTAACCATTTTCGGCCTCTGGGTCTACCTTGGACGTTTTGTACATCTTAGGTACCACTGGATTACTAGATTTGTCCATCGATTGTCCCTTCTTCGAGCTATGTGTTCAGCAAATTTCTATTATTGAGGTTTGTTGCGAACTCTGTTACATCCCAAATCCTTGTCAGAGCCTATCCTGATGAATAAGTGGAAGAGTTTTAGGAGGAAATAACAACATTGAAAAATAAAAGTAAATGCCACTCAAACATCATAATGGGAGATTTTCGGAAATCGTATCATACCAAAGAGATAACGTAGCGGTCGGACATTTTGGACATGGATCAAGGGATGGTAGAGAAGACACCAAACACACCACTGATCTTCACAACATGAATTCCATTTTTAAACAAAAACCTACACGTAAATGGACATGGAGAAGCCTGTCAGAAAGGATCAGTAAAATTGAGTACATCCTCATTGACGGAAAATATAATATGTTATATTATGTAACATATATATTTACAAACACTGCATAATTCATCATCAATGTTTGGTTGCAAAAGATTAGAAGGACATTAATATTGTTATAAAAACCATAAATTTCATCAAGTCAACACCATTATTTCAAGATCACCTCTTCCAACAACTTCGAGGATTGAGCGCCTACTAAAATAATTGCATCACTGTTGTATCATTTTTTTGTAAAAGAAATAGCTGGTGCTAAGTGTAATATTAGTGTCAGACATATTAAAAAAAGTTCTTTGAACTTTATTGCTGGCAAAAAAATGTAACCTCAAAACGTGTAAGTAAGACATTCTCGCTTTTGTAGGAAACCTAAATAGTTTCAAGATTAATATTAATATATATTAATTATAATTAATTATTAATTTATAATTATATTTTCCCTCGAGCAATTATTACAGATATAAAGACCAAAGGTCAAAAAAGGTTGAGAAACATTTATTTATTCTAATATAGTAAAGAGCTAAATCGATATATTTATAAAAATGTTAATATAAAAGCTATATTTTATATTTTTGACGTTGTTCCTGATATTGTAAATTACATTTTCTTATTTTAAATAAATGTAATATGTAATATTAATACTTTCGACCGAAGGTACTTGATGGAATTTGAATTTAAATTTATATATTATATTAAGCGAGTTTATATGTATAATTTTGTTTTTGTTAAAAAATAATGTTTTAAAAGTAGGTACCTTGTAAGAGTATTATTAAAGACTAATATCTTATAGTTAACTCGATTAATTATTTTTTCTTAGAATTGACGATTTACACCTCTTGAGTGTAGTATTTTTATTGTTATAAAGAATTTTGACCTATTATTAGGTTTGACGATTTATTATAATAATATGCTGTCCAGTGTATTGTTATTAATAAGAGAGGGTTTTTACTAATTAGGTTTTTTACTTCAGCTATTCATAATTTGTTTATTGTATTTTTTGTTGTAATTTCTGACTAAATAGGTAGGTAATGGAGTTTTTACCTACTTTATTGTATCGATTTACTATATAAGGTAGAGTTGAGGGTGTTCGTTGTCAGTGTGTGTTTGCCTTTGGTGAGTGTACACGACGCCTGAAGATGCCGAAAGGCAAAACCCGGGTCGCAATAAACGACTTAAATGGAATAGTACAGAGCTTGAATCCATTAGAATTTTAATTTAATATGTATTTTAAATGTAAAAAAAATAAATTTCTGAGTTAATAATATTGATTTTGGCTTACACATCCGTTAAAGTTACATTCCTAAAGCACAATCGACTGCATTCAATTATCAATAATCACTCAAATTAGAAGAAAAATTCACTAGGACTAATTAGTGGAATAAAGCCCCTGTCTAGCTATTACTTCACTTCTGCTGATTGCCTATTGTCTACGCCAAAAGCCGTTTAAATCGTCGAAGCGAGATTTCACCCATCGAACATCATTCACTCCTGATACTATTTTGTCTGAATAACGATTTTGCATGGGTAATATCGCGTACTCTGGCATTCACTAATATTACAAATTTGATTTTTCTTTAAAAAATAAATTAATTGTTTTATATTCACAAATAATGAAAATTTATTAGTAAATTTATTTTCAAGTCTGAGTAATCATTTGTGAGGCTTTCCTTTCGAACTAGTCTAAAGATTAGTTTACTAGTGAATATTGTCTTATAGCTCTCTCTGCGGGTCTAATCTATACACTAGGCTGCTTTCGGTCCGCTACGGCAGCTAAATAGTGTAGGAAATTATCGAATTATTAACACTTATTGTAACAATTACAATAATTTAGTTGTAATTGTACAATAATGACTATGTTTTAACAGCACCTCTCTTGGCTGTGATAAATTTTAGACCGAGATAGACAGTGTTGACAGTTCAGATGTTACAATAAGTGTTAATAATTCGACACTTTCCTATCCTATTTAGCTGCCGTAGCGGACCACAAGCAGGTTTGTGTTTAGAATAGACCCGCTGGTACAGTAAATACATATTGTAGTTAATAGCGTTGAATAAAACCCTCTCTACTACACGGAGACTGATTATAAAAAAGTGAAACTGATAAAAGGATTACATTTGTAGCAAACTTCACTTATTTTTCCTGCATTCGTCAAAAACTTATTTCAACATATTTTTCGTTCACTGAAACGGCCAAAAGATACATATATAAAAGACAGTTCAATATGGACATATCGAATTGCAATTATTCACAATATGTTACGCAACTTCATGAATTTAGCAGAAAACGTACCAATATTAGTTTAAAAGACTATATATATCTTTTAAAAATATAACAGTTATTATTTGACACTCGTTTCGTTGGTAAATAGGTAGATATATGACGTCTGCTTTCAACTATTTTTTTAAATTATATGTCGCTTATACTCGCTTAATCCTACACACTCAATAATATTATGTTGCCAAAATCTATCTTACCATTTTTTAGATAGTGCTAATTTATCAGTAATCAATTAATCAATACGGTAACACAGTGTGACGGCACGGGACTAAACGGAATTTGTTGGCACAGCAATAGAAGGGTTAATAAAATTAAACTAAATAAATCATCATAATAGTTTGTATTACATCTAAGGTTACTGCGTATTGCGAGTTTGAATAAATTCTTAAAATTTGTGTACAGTAAACATTTTTTTCAGATTTACGAACGCAATGTTTGCTGGGAGTAAATCTTTCGAAAAAAAGTTTCCCGATTAATATATTCCATGTATTTTCCATTGCAGACTGAAGCCACTTTCCACGGGAAACATAAGTGGCTCGTGTAGAGGGAGAAAAAGTTTTCTTATAACGTTTTTTTCTCACATAAACGTATGATGTATGTTCGCATGTTTAGAGATCGTCTGTCTTTTTTTAGTCGGCACAGCCAGTTGCCCGAATGCCTACGGGAAATTTATACCCACGTTTTCTTTATGCCCGCCTGGTACTTTAGATCTCTCTATGAGTGTAGAAAACTCGAAATATCTTTATTACTCCTGTTTACTTTGGAGGGAAACTATATTTTGATTTGTACGCGCAGTAAATTTCTGTTTCCCTGATAGATATGCCTAGTTTGAAAATCTCAAAGAGGAAACGAACATCTTAGTTCACTTTGATATGATTTGTTTAAGGGGGATCCGTATACCAACAGAGATACCTAGCGGAAAAATACGAAGCTTGCAATTTGAGACATTTTTTTGATAATTTACAATTTAAACTGTATTAATTAATAAATATGTATCTGAAAACATGAAAAAGATTTTTTTTAAGTCAAAGATAAACTTACAAAATGTTATAAAATGTGAATTCCTTGCAGGGTCCCATCTTATTTATATTTTATGGTCATACTTATTTTTTAAATTTAGTTTATTAAGTTTTCAATTTCTTAACGTTTAGATTTTTGAATAATTCATCGTTTTAATATTTTTATATTCATTTTAAAACATTGATTTTTATAAAAATATAAATGTGTATAACTTGAAATCATTTTTATTTATATCAAATCAAGCTTCAATATTGGGACCATAGCTAAAATAAAATTATTAAGTTTAAATTGTCGTAATTATATAGGAGGCTCTCGTAGCATAATCGGTTAATGCACACAGATGCGTCGAGTCTTATATTTTTTTCAAATATGATTTTTTCTAGTGGGTACAACATATATGAGGTGTTTTCAAATTATGTATGTTCAATACAGCATTCGTTTAATATGTTTACATAATTTAATATATTTATAGCACATAATTTGAAGCATCTCAGAAACATAAAGATTAGAAAAAAATATTCATATGGAATAGGACACTAACACGCATTGAGTTATCCGTGCCATACTTAATCATGACGAATATAGCTAGCAACTATGCGACCAAAGTATTAACAAATTTCGTAAATATTGGTGACGATCTTTTTTGTGATTTTGAAGACCAGCTCCTTAACATTAGTTTTTCAAAAAAAAAAAATTAATATGTATGTTTCTGAGGTATTTCAATGTAAATATATTCAAAACTATTTTATTAAGACACTTGATTTAAGATTGACGCTGTAACATATCAGTATATATGGGTTGATGTGTTTGTATGAGTACAATATACTTTATTTGCACATTTTCCTTGAGGCATGTGAGTTAGATACTTTATATCTTTTAAAAAGCTTTTTATTTCTCTTTGTTACTTTGTGACTGTCTTTTTATTTTACTAAGTATATATCTTTTTGAAAGGATTCAAAACAGATACTTTGCAAAAAAGAATGAATATACTTATATTTCATTCTTTCTGATCTAATAAAATACAAATAAAAACGTATATAAATTACAGTGACTTACACTATACTTCGATCATTACAAAGAAACTTTTTTTAATATAAGATATTAATATTATCGGCTGTTGTGATTTTTGAGTAAGTATATTTCTATATTGTTCCTGGTTTATTACATTTTGGCTCTAATCAGGATAACTTATCCTATCTAACTAATCTTCTCTTTCATGTTCCCTTCCTTTATCTTCTCATAAGTTTTGCTTCATGTTATTTATTTTGTCAACGAAGATAATTATTATTTATTCATAAACAGTGCATGCACTTTTTAGAATGACAAATTATAAAATTCTAAATTCAAATGAGAATGACATACGTCTTCTTCTTGTTCTTTCGCCCTGTCATGACCCAGCATTGGGGCATAGGACAACCACAACCACATAGGACGCCACTTCCCTCGATCCATCGCCAACTCTTGCGCCTCCCGCCATGCGAGATCTGCAGCGCGTAGATCATTTTTGTAGCACTGCTGCAGGGTGAGGGAGGGCTGGCCACGACGACGGAATTTCTGAGACTGTGCCACAAGGGTACGAAGTGTCGCACTCTTTGGCGGCATCCGGAACACATATCCCAGCTACGTAAATCGTCTCTTCGTGATTACCTCAATTACTGAAGGCTCACGAACTCAGGTGTTTGTAACGCAGTCGTACCGATGTACCCCTAATATTCGGCGGAGACATCGATTCTCAAAGCTCAAAAGCCGAGACCTTTGAAGCTTTGTAAGATGCCATGTCTCATACAATGACATACATAAATTAATATATTAAAACACAGATACAATCAGTGAAAACACAATAAATTATTATAATTAAGTTAAATAAATAAAATTAAAACAGAGTTTATTATTTGAAAAAAATAAAAAGGAAAATACAATGAATATACAAAATGATAAACGATTATAATAGACAAGTTATGTACACAACAAAAGCTGTTCATTTAATGCAGTGCCTCAAGCACCTGAACGTAGATATTGATCATGATAATATACGATCTATTCAAAAGAGAATAAATCCTTGGTAATAAAAAGTGCATTGAGAAGATTAATATATAAACATCAACGTGAAATGGGACATTCTCACGTATGTGTACTGAGGACAGAAAACTTGATCATACCCAAGAGTTGGGAGCAGTCAAAGATGTCAAAAGTGTGTTGCCACGATTTTAAGATGGATAGATCAGTTACGTCTAACTAATCCCTATGCTATAGATATACCATAATAAATCTTCCGGTGTTTGAATTTAGAACTACACTCATCACAGTATAAAAAGAATTGAATGACATGTCAAATGTTAGCATGTGGCGCCCTTGCTCAGCGGACAACGTATAGGTACTGGTGGATCTATAAATTCAGCTGGAATACCAAATTTTAATTTAATTAACTATTGACATATTTCAGAGGATGTGAATTATATAAGCTTTATCTACACTGTGTATATGGTGGAGCTACGGGATGCTATCATTACCTGGGAATACTTGTGCCACGTGGTGTCTACATGCCCCAACTGGTGAGCGGTCATGGACTAAGATAAACGAAGAAGGTGCAACCCAAGTGAAGTTAATATAACGACTGTAAAAATTGTTTAAAATCATAATACCAGCGGATCTATTCTATACACAGGGCGACTATCGACCGCTAAAGTGATAAAGTGATAGTATTAATTACATATTTGTATTGAGGTATTATAATTGTTACAATGTTAGCCGTCTGTCTATCTTGCTCTAAATTTTATCACAGCCAAGAGAGGTGCTGTTAAAATATAGCACTTATTGCAACAATTACAACCAACTTATTGTAATTGTTACAATAAGTGCTAATACTTTGATACAAACCTACCCTAAGTTTGATAATATATATCACTTTAGCGGCAGATAAGTATAGAACAGACCCACAGATGCAACTAGTTTAAACTGACAATTACTAGTTTTTACTGCTTTCAGAATTGAACGACAAATTTATAGACCATCAATGTCTACGTGTTCGTATTTCAAATGTAAATTGCTAATTGCCTTGTTAAATTCAATATAAATTTGCCAAGCCGTATATTTTGTCCATGGTAAAACCTAAGGGGGAACGTGTTAAGTAATATCAGCATTTTCGGCGCCCCTGCTGCATTCAATTTGCAGTGACGTGCGTGAAAAGACGCAAATATGAGTGATGGTTGACAAAATAGCACTTGTCCCCTCTTAATACTGCGAAAATCGTGCAAAAGAAACGTTCCAATTCATTTATCTACAAAAATATTTATAACCAGTTGATGTACAGTCATCAATAATTTTTGACGCTGATTGCTGGTATCATCAGGGACTCTTTTGAGTCAAGAATCCCTAGACACTAGGAAATTGTCATCAAAATGCTAACATATATTATGGTACCAGGATATTATTTACTTTTAGACTGTGCCTGGTGTGATAGATACAGGTGCGGTAATTCACTTGTCTGGCAGTACATCCCGGGGTTGACCCTGGTCAGCATAAGCTCACTCTTCCACTCTCCTTTTTCAGACTACTCTTAGACCTTCCATGTCTCTTTGTAGGCTATCAAACCGCAGTAGTCGTACTCTGTTTTCCTTCAGGACCATTAAACGTGAGGCGTTTTATCGATGTTGTTCACATCAAAGTAATGATATACAGAGGGCACCTATTTTTCGGCATAAGGAATTCGTGTTTCTTGCGACATAACACACAGTAGAACCTCGATTTTATTATTATCAACTTAACTATGAAACGTTATACCATCGTTAAACACAACATAATTAACACAACGTAATTAAGCAGGGCAGTCGTAGCATAGTGGTAATGCACAGGGCGCGATACCCAAAAGACGCAGTTTCGATTCCTGCCGGCTGTCTTACTTTTTTAAAAAAAGATTTTTTCTATTGACTATACCTATCTCTCATGAGTGTTTTCAGAATTATGTATTTTCAATATTAATTAGAATGGTACATTCTTAAAATCTTGTGAATTATTCGTTGAATAAAAAGAAATAGTTACCTATAATTACCGCTAGTTAAAAAAAAATCTCTTCATTTGAATAAATAAAATTTAATTTTCCACCGCAACTGAAATAACAATGACTAAAACAAACAGATTAAATTGATTAAAGCAAGATCACTCCAGGTTAGGGATTCCAATCCCGGGCTATTTTCGATACCTATGAAACCCGGGATTGATAAACATAATCCCGGGATTTCGGGATTGATTTTTTTACCAATTTTTATGGAAAATAAAATAAAAGCGAAAATAAAACAGAAAAAATACTTTTAATAAAAAATAACTACATTAGAAATAAACTGAGTTTGAATGAAGTTTGATTTATACCCATGTGTAGGTTTCCGATTCATTTTATTTTTTCACATGAATTATTAAAAATGAGAAAGATTGGATAAAAACAATGCTTCGCACTTTTAACAAAGTAATTCTACCATGATATACGTTTTACGGCAGTTTCATATTTGGCTGACTAATTAGATTTATGAAGCGGAAAGGCCATAAGTACGCCTTGATTATTTGCTTTACTATTTTAAATCTCGCTAATCCATTCATTATGTCTTTACTAGAAACAGCAATCTCATATTAAATTCACATTATTATTTATATTAAAATATTATTTACTCCATTAAACTTGTGTATTTCCAAGATTGAACGTATACAATATTAACAATAAATGTCTTAAATAGTATAAATTATACTAGATTTATTTTTGACCAATTTTATCAATGTTATTTGTAAATATAAAAAAATTATATTAACAATGAAAAAAAATGCCAATCCCGGGATTGTCAAATTGTAATCCCGAAATCCCGCGATCAAAATTTTGGCTCGGGATTGGATTCCCTACTCCAGGTAGAAGGTTTTCAAACATGTAAATTCTGTGATCACCATCCTCAGTAATGAGGAAAATGATTTGAAGAAATTTAAAGAAAAACTCATTCTATTTCACTGTATTTCTACCAGGCGACCAGACAATGAGAGAGATATTCGACACATGTGTCACTTATCCGGAACAAAATGTATCAGGGCGGCAGACAGTGAACACGGCTAACTACTTTTATTGTGTTCCCACAAAGCCCCACGGCCAGTTGCGCAATCACCGCTTGTCTAGCGGCCGCCTACCACCGGCGCTTGTAACAGGGAAACACGCTGTAGCATTTTGATGCACGGTTATCGACATGAAAATAGTTTTCTATCTCCATGAAAATCGGTATTTAATATAACCATGTCAAACATATCGGATACATAATCACCTCACAAATAATCCGTTACAGACACGAATCACGCAACCCTCTTTCTAAGTGGAAAGAAAAATCCTAAACCGAAGCAAAAACACCTTAACACATTTCTTACTATCCATTTAGTTTTTAGAACGTAGTTTTCCAAATTATTTTAAGCAAAAGGGAAAATTATATCTCGATCACAGCTGATAACGCATATTTTTGTTATTTCACCAAAATTTTATGTACCTACTGTGATACAGGCTTATGGTACTTTAAGCGTCAATTACATTGAGCTTCTTTACGAGCTGTTTGTTGGCGAATTTATAATCTGCCTGTAAAGTCGCCCAGTGTAATCATCGAACAAGCTAACATGTTCGATCATTACACTGGGCGACTTTACAGGCAGATTATAAATTCGCCAACAAACAGCTCGTAAAGAAGCTCAATGTAATTGAAGCTTTGCGTGGAATGCGATTGTGAAGCTGATTATTTTACTTATTGAAAAGAGATTCGAGATTATATTACATTCTCTAGTCCCAAAAATAAAATATGTAATGGGAAGTAACATTTTAATAGAATGCATGTTTGTTTTCGCAAAGGTGATGGTTAACTAACCTTTTTCAGGTATCGGAATGAATGTTTGAAATCGAATACTACGTTATTTGCTTTTGCCGCAAAGCAGCTAAAAACGCGCCAATTTCAAATAAAATCAAACTGGCTCTGCTTTGGTTAATCGATCACAATTACAATAATACATTAATTCACACATAGCATCGATATAGTATTGTGATGGTAACAGTACTTACCTACTTGTGTGTGTATGTTTTATATTACAATCTAGTTTTTAGATATTACACATAAACACAATTGCGATTTCTGATGATTAGTAATTAAATTAGTATAATTAAAAATAGATCTAGTAGACCCCGAAGCGATGGAGTTCACTTTGGGAAACCATCATCAGAGAGGCAGCAGAATAAATTATGATGTTTCTAAATAACTTCAATCGTTTCGTAGTATGCTCAGAAAATGTGACCAAAAAAACTAAACGGAAATACGTCATTCTAAGCAAAGACGATGCGTCAGCTACGTTAAGGAGGAATTGTTAATTTCTCCGTGGAGTGATGATATGGAAACAATGACAAAACAACCAATCTCTAATACATATTTTAAAAAATCGTTTTTTAAGAATATTGGATGGATAACCACTGTTTAGAGTACCGGACCGCCCCCGAAGTTTTATAAAATATATTTTAGAAACTGTATTTATACTGGTCTCTGAGTATATGAAAATATGGCGAAAATAAAATTGAGCTAGACAAAAAAAACTTAAGGCAGGTAAAACTGTTGCAGATTTCAATTAATCTTTTTATGAACAAACATAATTTTGAAAACACTTCTGAGAAAATATATTATACCCAAAAATCTTTTTTGTAAAAGTAAGACACTCTACAGGAATCGAACCTGCATCTTTCAGGTTTCGCGCCTATACACATAGACCACTATGCTAAATGCGCCATACTTAATTGTAACAAATTTTAACTAATGGCTCTTTATACTCTCTGAAACGCTTTCGAAATTATGTGTGTTCAATAATTAGAATGTTACATTCTTAAATCTTGCTAATTATTCGTTGAATAAAAAAAATAGTAAATAAATCTTTTTATAATATTATAGAGGAAATCTACTTTGAAATGACACCATTTTTTTATTATTATGTAATAAATTAATTAATGTGTAGGTATTTTTATTTTAAATTATTTAAAAAAAACATCAGTTATAGGTATATCTACTTGTTATTTTAAGCATCCTGTTAGATTCATCTAAATATACCTAGCAGATAGCAGTATATTGTACTATCTAACAACAAGTGTATACACATTATAATGATCTGACTCATGTTCACTCAAATGTGCATTTATTTATTCGCCGAAATATTCGTTAATAAAATCCGAAAACATTAAACGGTTCAATATTAGCAAAAGCTGTTACATTCACATCCCATCCCCAGATTCCCTCACAGCAGACCCCATCTGGTGACAGGGGAGCAGCATATTAGTATGGTGATGAGGCAATCAGCAGCCAGCTTCAGTCCCTCCTTGTCGCGTAAACAGGGGGCTACATCATTTGTTTCACTCATATAAAAACACCCGAGTGTAAAAATTGTTCAATTTCCCCGCACTCGAACATGCGGCATGCAATATTGATACTTTATTAGCGATAAAATCTGCGGTATAAAGTTTCTACCTCCTCTCGACAACGTATGTGACCCTAGTAATAGATTTCATCGTCTGCGAAAATACAATAATATCTACGAAATATTGCAAATATTTTAGTTTTTTTTTCACATTATACTCAGACAGGTTAGAATACTCTTGATACAATGTATTTTTATTTATTGAACATAATCTGAAAACACTCATCAGAAAATATAGCCAATAGAAAAAATCTTTTTCGAAAAAAATAAGACGCCCGGCAGGAATCGAACCTGCGTCTCTTGGATATCGCGCCCTGTGCATTACCACTATGCTACGACTGCCATACTTAATTGCGACAAATTTTAACTATTGGCCTTTTTAATACCTGCAAGTGTTTTTAGAATTATGTATGTTCAATAATTAGAATGGTACATTCGAAAATCTTGTGAATTATTCGTTGAATAAAAGAAATAGATAATTAAAATTATTAGCAAGTTCAAGTAAGTTACAACAGAAAATATTGGAGTGATCCGTGACGTCGGTTAGTAATTAAAGTTATAAATACTTTAATTTAGAATACAAAAATCGATCGCCGATGTAGCGCGGTACGCATGAGGTGACCTCATTGTTGTTCTGGTGATATCGGCAGATTTTTTCTAACTGACAATGTTTGTTTAAAGATTCAAAATGTGCCACTGGATGGGAGCATCAGTCTGATAACATTTTAAATACCTACCAAGAAAACGATATTACACACTTTTTTCCCGTGGCAGCAGCTTACTGAGACAGCACATAACGTGATGATAATGTATTTGAGGCATAAGTGTATTTAGTAAAAATTAGATTGTTTCGCCTACGGCGCTGACAAACTCTGCCCGTCCAAATTTTCATTAAATTATGCATGTAAGAAAATTACATTTTTAATAAACCATTTCTTTTATTCAATGAATGATTCACAAGATTTTGAGAATGTAACATTCTATATAATTTTAAACATACACAACTTGAAAACACCTCAAAAAAACTCACACCCACCATGAAAAAAAAATATGAAACTCGACCGGATTTGAACCCGTATAACCATTAGTGTCGCGCCAATCTGTGCATTAACCAATAAAATTATGCTACGAGCCTAGTAGGTATATATCTGAGGTGTTTTCAAGTTATGTATGTCCAATATATGAATGTTACATTCTCAAAGTCTTGTGAATTATTCATTGAATAAAATAAATGCTTTATTAAAATTTTTTAGCAAGTTCAAGTATACATTATAACTATAAATATTTGACGAGAGCCGGGCGCCGGTTAGTAATTAAAGTAATTAATATTCTTTGATTTAATACACAAAAACCGATAGTCAATAATAACGTAATTTCAGCATTTCATGTATGACCTATTAGTTTAAATAAAATTGTAGTAATTATATTGGAGGCTCGTAGTATAATTGGTTAATGCACAGATTGGCGCGACACCAATGGTTATACGTGTTCAATTCCCGTATTTTTCTATTGTGGCAAACTTCGACATTATGCTCTAAATTCTAGGTAAATATATGTTTTGTTGACGAAACAAATCTCGTAAAAAAACCATAAGATTAACTTCGTTAAGAATGCAAATTTATTTTATAGTTTTATTGAATTGATCAACAATCCCTCTAAATTGTCATTATGTTTATATGAACGTTTCATTAGGTAACTATTTATGTATATAAACTATCCGTTTATTCCCTATCGAGTACCCATGTTTGCACTACTGAAGCATTATTACTTTTACAACCCGCAGTAAATTCTAATCAACTTTAATTGAACAAGCCAACCAAAATCCGATCTCTCTTCTCGAATGTGGATTTATTTCCAATACGTACTTTTTGAAAATAGAAAACAGATGAACCTTCAATAAATTGACTGCGAATTAAATATGGAATACCTTGTCACGTTTTCTGTTACCCTAATACTTTTCTCGAATCCATCAATCATAATAAATTTATTTATGTATATTTTTTTTTATTTTATTTTATATTCATTGACATTTATTATGGATTGAAAAATATTTGACACACATCTTTTTCGCATTTTTCTTCTTCCTGGCTTAACAACCCCGTGACATGCATTTTGTCCCATTCCAGTACCCAATCAACTGTTTAAATAATAAAGACTCCATTTTATCCATTTCACATATACTTAATTGGCCAACACTTATTCTGCCATCAGGACTACGTTCTCATCCGTATGTATCACCCAGTGGCGAGGGGTGGAGGTAGGCTGTTAAAATCCAACATAAATAGTCTACACTAAACTCTGTCAGCGATACTCATTAATTGTTTTCATTGAGCTAAATATAAAATATAATTAAACCCTGCCTAAACAAAACCATAATACATAAATCTGAGAACCAATAGAAAAAATATTTTTGAAAAATAGTAAGACACCCCACAGGAATCGAACCTGCATCTCTCGGGTATCGCGCCCATGCACATAGAACCACTATGCTAAAAGAGTCATACGTAATTGTGACAAATTTTGACTAATGGCTTTTAATAATACTGTCAAGTGCTTTCCAAATTGAGCTGCTATTGGCGATCGGCTTTTTTATTTTTAATCAAAGTAGCTATTGCTTTAATTACTAACAGACGTCACGGATCACTCCAAGATTTTTTGTTGTAACTTACTTGAACTTGCTAATAATTTTTAATTCTAAACTTCTAAAATTCTAAAATTCTAAACTATTTTTTTATTCAACGAATAAAAGAATAGTTAATTAAAAATCATAATAGTTTACAGTGGCGAAGGGTGGAGGTAGGCTGTTAAGATCTGACATAAACAGTGCACACTAAGCTGTGTCATGCATACGTTTTTGTTTCCATTGAACTGAGAATACAATGTGTAAATAGTGTTTTGTGTTGTTAGTTTTTAAAATCCAATTAAACCCTGTCTAATCCAAGCCATAGTAGATAATAGTCAAAAATATAAATTTATCTATAAAATAGGTTAGAAGAATATTTCGGTACCTACTGTTCGGTTATACGGAATACATCGGAAAACGCATTTTGAAAATAGCCGATAAACTGGATTATTCGTTAGGTTAACCTAACCAAACCTAACCCAACCTAACCTAACCTAAACTAACCCAAACTAACAAATAATCCAGTTTATCGGCTATTTTCAAAATGCGTTTTCCGCTGTATTCCGTATAACCGAACAGTACCAATATTTCTTGTCGATTACGTTTTGGTATAGACTGAACTTCATGAATTTAAAAAAACTAATCAACAACATCTGTAATAATAAGTATGACTGGAAAAGTGTGCACTATGTATGTTATATTTCAATAGCCTACCTCCACCCTTCGCCACTAGTATTAACCAATATTAACACATATTTTATTCGATCGTCGATAGTCAAAGTTTCAAAGTATTGTGAGTAATTCTTTCAAGCATCGAGACATAAAAATATGTATTCTCTTAAATAAGCAGGTATCCTATAGACTACTATTATAGAGGAAAGAAATCAATGCCGATCCAATAGAAAGCTTCTGAATTTTAATAATGTTTTTAATGCGAAATTAAACTTATAATACACACATATATAATTTAGGAAAACACTTTCTGAGAGAGTGTATTATAACCAATAGAAAAAATCTTTTTTGAAAAAAGTAAGCCACCCCGGCCGGGAATCGAACCCTGCATCTCCACGGGTAAACGCCCCAAACGTCGCATTTATCCAATATGCTACGGCGTGACATACTAATTGCGACAAATTTTAACTATTGGTCACTTTTAATACCTACTCATCAGCGCTCTTCGAAATCAAGCTACTTTGGCAATCGATTTGTGTTTCTTAAATCAAAGTAGGTAACTATTTACTGTTACTTCGATTACTAACCGACGTCGTGGAATTTCTCCAATATTTTTTAGATGTAACTACTTGCACTTGCTAATAATTTATAATTAACTATTTCTTTTATTCAAACGAATAATTCACAAGATTTAAGAATATATCATTCTGATTATTGAACATATATAATTTAGAAAAACACTTTCTGAGAGAGTATATTATAAGCAATAGAAAAAATCTTTTATTTTATTTTTGGTTATAATACACTCTCTCAGAAAGTGTTTTTCTAAATTATATATGTTCAATAATCAAAATGATATATTCTTAAATCTTGTGAATTATTCGTTTGAATAAAAGAAAGAGTAAATTATATATTATAATACTACAAAAAAAAATTGTATTAATTGAATTGTCTTTGAAAGCGCTTTGTAGTAAAAAAAATCTTAATACAGCCATCATATTGTAAGGTAGATATTAGCATAAGATACTAGAAGACGCAGAAATACAATAAATTTAACTATCACCAGTGGCTCTAAACATGTTAATACACTGTCGCGTAATTTAATATAACTGTAGATCCACTACCTAAAAGTGTCACTTTGCGTTTCGCTTCAAAACGGGTATAACAATATAATTCGGAGGACAGTTTCTACCCTTGTCAGAAGTGGAATAGATAACGAAGTCGGTAACTAATATTATGGAAATACACCAGGAAGACGATCTGTTATCATTCGTATTTCCACTTCCTGTTGGGCTCTCAACTATTTTTAGATAGGTACTTACGTACGGCATAAGAAATATTTATATCTAAATCTATATTAGATCAGGTGGAAACACATCAAAGGATGTACGAAAAATGGTCACATGTAAATTGTACGTAAAATATTTCACCGTGGCACAGTTCGCCGTGAGCTTTATATCAATAAGTATTACAAGATAAAAAGAACTTTTTAAATACCACGTTTTTAAATTTTCTGTTGAATCATAAAAACTTGATAATTCCATATATGAATAATTTAGGATAAATAAGGCAATTGTCAACAAATCATTTTTTTGCTATTTTGCAACAAACAAACAAACAAACAAACAAATATATATTACTGAAATGTCATTTTGATTTCCATAGTAACGCACGTATATTATATTAATAATTTAGTTGCTAGGACCAGCCTCTTAGCAACCAATAATAGTGTATTGGATTACGGATTTCTTCCGAAATAACTTTTCATACAAAACAGAATTAACCGAAAGAATGCATTGGCATCGTGTTATAATATATTCTAAAAGTTTCAAATGTCTAGCTAGTCGGGAAGTTGGTTAAAAATCAATTGCAAGATTTGTACTGGATAAACAACCACCGGACAAACAAGAATACGAGCTAAGAAAAACGCGGTAAAAAGAGATGACCGTTTACTATACGGTCATAACCCAATCTAACCTAACCTACCTTAAGCGGCTTTCGTGGTGCAGTGCGTAAAGCGCTTGCCTTTCACACGAGAGTTCTGGGTTCGATTCCCGGTGAGGACACAATATTTACGTGCTTTTCTCAAAGCCTGGGTGTTTGTGATTATTCAAAATTACTAACAACCACCTTGTACGAAAAACCAAGGACATGGTTAATAATAATTCTAAAAAAAACTTACCTTCACCTAACCCAACCTAACAAATAATCCAGTATATAGGCTATTTTCAAAATTTGTTTGCCGCTGGCTCCCTGTAAACCGACAAGAACCGTGTGTATCTCAGTAGTATACAACCAAAAGAGGTTGGACGGTCTTTAATATACGACCATACATTTCCGATACAACATTTCACAGTGAAGTGTGTTACGGCGAATTCCATACGTGCAAATTTCCGAACACGACGAAAAATATCTATATTATTCTAATAATTGGTACTGTTTACTATATTGTACTATATATATTTTAGGCTTCAAAATATAGCATATAGGTATACTATCAATTGAATGTGCGTAAAAAATCATGTTTGTAATTTAAATCAAGGTAATAAACAATAATGCCTTCAGGGTTAATCTCAAAAAAAATAGTTAGGACGATGGCCGCGCGGCTTAAGCGTCGGCCTATAGCGTCGTGGGTCCCAGGTTCAAATCCTGGGTCTGGCAAGTACACATATTATTTTTCTTTGAGAGTGATATGATAACACAATATAATAATACTAAGTAGTGATTTTTGTGTACATATCTGTCTTGGTAGTTATGATGTTAGTTTCTGTGATTTTTCTATGCTTTGGGTAATATTTTATAAGCGATTTGTGAGAAATAACAATTTTTTTTAAGATTTTGGTAAAATTTAATAATTATATAACTGGTTTTAACTGTTTCGAGACCTTCTTTTAAATAATTTACACTTTGTATCTAAACGCACATCGAAAATACAATTTACGATAAATCAAAAATGATAGACATACTTTCGTAGATAAAAATATGAATAATTAAGTCATAATATAATGTTTGAGACTTTCACGGTCATTTTTTTATCGTAATAGATTTTTGAGTTTTCACCGTGTGTAGGTAGTTCTGCCTTCTTTCCTCGACGTTTCGACATCTCTTGATAATAGCATCTGAAACGAGCACGAAACGTCGAGGTAAGAAGGAAGAAGTACACACGGTGAAAACCCAAAAATCTACTACGATAATTATGTCATAACATTGGAAAATAAATACTGCATTACAGCCATGTCCGGATAACAATGAGACTACGTTTTTTCTCTAGAATAGTCTGTCATGAAAAGAAGAAGATATGATTTAAATTCTACCCCTAATTAAATTCCCTATAAGACCGTGGAGTTGTATTACACCGGAAGTGTAATAATAGGTACCTACCTACTTCCTGCTCGGACACAATGTTATGGATTTGAATTTGCATTCCTAACGAGAGGGATAAGCAAACTGGCTCTATGAATAAATCATTTCCTCTTCCGGTCAAGTGACTCCTGTGTGCCATATCAGATTGAGTGCGACATTATTATTTGCTACAAGTGTGTAATCAGGACAATCAGGTAACTTTATGAACTAATTGTTTGATCTTTTTCTTACAATAATAAATCATTTTATATTTTAAATAAAGGATTTTCACGAAATATAGAAAATGGGAATTTGTAGATTTGTGAAAGAAATTATATTATACTTTTGCACTGCAACAGACCATGAAGCCCAGTGACAATAATGTAGTTATAACCAGGATGTTGGAGCGAGCAGAAACTTTTTTAGTTGCTCCGCTCCGGTACCTAATACTTGCTCCAGCTCAGCTCCGGGTTAAAAGTTTTAATAGGTGTTATATGTCTACAAATGCTAAAAATGTTAAAAATCAGTAGTTTTGAATTAAGGTTTATTATTCGTATTTTTCATTATTAATTCTATTAAACAAATTTTCGCCAACAAATCGTCTTTCATTATCTGCCTCTTCTGTCAAAAAATTGAGGTTATTTATCACTTGGCAGTGTAGCTGTATTTCAAATAATTCCAGTGTTTCAAAGTGTCAAATATAATATTTTCATCGGATTATGAGACGAAAATTTAATAATTAATAAAACATCCGGAGCAGTGAACCACAACAAATTTTCGGTGCTCCGGGTAAAACCCCATTGCTCCACTGCTCCGTGCACCTGCTCCGAGCTCCGCTCCAACGCTCTAGTTATATAACAGTAAAATAATCAAAAACACATAGGTTTTGAGAATATCACATAAATATATTGTGGCCCGGAAGATAGGCCAGTGCCTCATGCTTTACTTATAAATTATATTGTGATCAAAATTATGCTGGTCTTGATAATGGTGTTAAAGTCGAAATAGCTGTCGACCTAAAAACATTTTTTTATACGGCAACAGTTTTATATATCTAAAATCTAAGTGATACATTAAATAAGTATTACGAATTACATACAAAGTAAACTTTGAATCCATAATTTTTATTTATTCTTAAAAATATGTTGGACTAAGTCAAGGAAACGTTGAATAATCGTTTAGTATTGGATTTTTCTCACTGATACATAAAGCATGAATGACTCCTAAAAGTGAACCAATATCGCTCAAATCAATTCACATGGAATACTACAAAACCTTTATCAATCATTTTTCCATGTTGTATTAATTGATAATACGAACCTAATTATAATAATATTCATTATAATACCTATGATGAAATACGTTATGTTGCTTATTCAATATCAGTTTCGTTTACTTAAATAGAAAATTATCAACTGATTCAAACATGATATATTAATCTATTCTGTGAACCCATGTCAATTTAATTGACTTATGTTTAAACAGGGGTTTTCTTAGAATGTCTCACCACTAAATATTGTTATTACCTTTAAAATATATTAAACATATGGTAACTACCTAGAACCCTTATTTATAGCCATTTGTCGCTTTCTATTTGAAATCACAATATATATTTTATTTCTCCCATCTCGTATATCGAGGGATTGATCGATTAAACTATCTTTAAAGCTCTAATTTAATAATAATATTTATATGGCTCTCCCGCATACGAATTGATTTTCGTACCGTTTGAGAATAATCTATTTAAGTGGACGAAACCGGTTCTAATCTTCGTTAACTTATGTGAATATAATTTTCCCAACAATTGTTAAGATAATATACTATCGACCGAAGGTACTTGATGGAGTTTGAATTCAAATTCTAATGAATTTTTGTACTATTCCATTTGAGTCGTTTTTTTATTGTGACCCTTGACTTGATAGGTAGGTATACTACCCTCCACGTAACCTTGCAATTCGGTATAGTTTTTTTTTTTTAATTATTTTGAATTATTTGATGAAATCAGGCGCCTGGCATTTACTAATACACTAATACGCAGTGCGTATTACACACAAATCTTGTCACTGTGTACAATTCCAAAGTTACGTGGAGGATACCTTAATGGATTTTTTATAAGTTTATATAAGTTAGAGTTAAGAGTGTTCGTTGTCAGTGTGTGTTTGCCTTTCGTGAGTACACCCACGAAAGCCGCGTGGCTTAAACGCCGGGCCGCCGGCCTTATAGAGTCGAGGGTCCCAGGTTCGAATCCTGGGTCTGGCAAGTACACATATTGTTTTTTTAA
Source organism: Rhyacophila brunnea (assembly GCF_057557595.1). Taxonomy (NCBI): domain Eukaryota; kingdom Metazoa; phylum Arthropoda; class Insecta; order Trichoptera; family Rhyacophilidae; genus Rhyacophila; species Rhyacophila brunnea. Next base: position 36,620,699 of record NW_028232848.1, on the reverse strand, counting down.
TTTGTGTATGAGTCAGAGTATGGACCTAATAGAGTGAGCAAGTGGCTGACATCCATTTCTCGTAAAAATAAAAATAAAACTGTTAATACAAACCTCCACTCTGTGGTGGCCCATATGATCATATTAGCATCGGACATGGTCGAAAGAAAGAAGAAAGAGTATACACAAAGGCGAAGCCCGGGTCGAAAAAAACGACTCAAATGAAATAGTAGAAAACTTAAATCCATTAGAATTGAAATTGATAAGATATATCATTAAAATTATTATAAAATTGAATCAATATTCTCGAAAATTTCAAAGAAACGCTGCATGTTATTTGTACAGGAAACGACTTCTTTGTTATTTTTCCACGTACAATACCTTACAAAACGCACTCTCGGAAAAAGGGGAATAAAAAATAAATAAACGCGCAGGAAAAAAATAAGCGGGCTGAGGTGTACGGAAATCCATTTTCTATTCTATTACAACACTGAATGGTGTTATTGTGATAAATAGCGGTGTGAAAAATGATCGCGTGAATTTTCCGGGCCATTTTCGAAAGTGAATTGTGACCGACCACAGGATCATTTGTTTTATTTTGCTAGAAGCTGACTCACCCGCGCGGTTCCATGCCAGCCTGATACCCACACTATCCAACTGTGACGCACGCGTCTCAAGACATTGATTTTCTCAGATAGGACGCCATTCTCAAGTTCAAGCCGTATTGCAAAGATGTTGAAGAAAACTTTCTTGTATACAGCAGTGGCAAATAATGGAAGTAGGCGGTTAAGATCCGAGATAAACAGTCCACACTAAACTTTGTGAATCATACGTATTTTATTTTCATTGACATTTTCATTTCAAGACTACAAATTGAAGATTAGAAGAAAAAAATTAATTATGCCATTAAATCATACATCATTTTAGATATTTTACAGATTGAATAATATTTTTTATCGATTATGGTTTGGTTGGCAAGGCTTAATGAAATTAAAAAGCTAACCGACACCATCTGTCATATTTTTTCTTAATTCAACGAAAACAAATAAGTATGAGTGAAAAAAAATTGCATTATTATGTTTAGGAAGGGTTTAAGGCTATACATCAGTTGAGGCATGGTCTAAAAAGATCGTGGCTAAGCGATGCGCGGATTGTACAATTGACGCGTGCGAACGAAATATAAATTGTCTTAAAAATCCAACATGCGTCCATTTAATGTTCTGTTTATTGTTCTATTAGTAACAATAATAATATATTCATTGACATGTTTTCTTTTTCAAGTAAATGGGTAACGTTTTTAGTCATCTTTACACGATTTAAGAATTAATACCCCCGTCGCCATCACGAAACAAATTGACGTGTTCACACCTTGACGTTCGCTCTCCGATTGCCAGCGAGTCCAAAATTTCGCCACACCTATAGTTGAAATTTTCTTGCCGTTCCACTGAAGTATCGTCTTAATTGAATTTTGAAAACTAACCTGCACCATCTGCAATTTGTATTCTTAATTCAATGAAAACAAATAAGTATGACTGATAAAGTTTAGTTTGCACTATTTATGTCGGATCTTAACAGCCTACATCCACCCCTCACCACTGGTACATAGTGACAGGTTTATGGACGTGGAGGCTTGAGGCACTGGCCGATTTAGACCCCCCGCCCTCTCCCACGATAGCAAATAAAATAAAAACCTTAATTTCCAACTATCAGCGTAGAATTTTTCCATAATCACAACTTGTAACTTAAAACAATATTTTTTGGTACGTCTCTGTTAAAGCGCTTATTTTGTGGGCCTTTTTTATGTTAGGTATAGAGATTTTGTTATATTTTGGGTAATATTTTATACATTAGCGATTTTTATAGGGAAATCGTGGAAGCGATTCATGTTCGCGTTCAAAATCCCTGGTTTTAAATAATTTATAATGTAATTAAAATTAATATTGTTATCCAAAAAATGAGATTTAAAAGATATTGGCTAGTATGCTCTGGGGAATTTCAGATTTCTCAAAAGCTCAGTAATTTACTCCGAAAGCTTTGATAATTTATGTATAAAATCGTAAAAAATTTAAACGGACTCAAGACACTCCCGAATACCAATTTTAAGGTTAAGTCGATCGCCTTTTGTTTCATGAGTCGCGACTTTTATTGCAGTAGTCTTATAATATATGGGTACATGTTAGTGATAATAGTAATTAACAAAAACTTCAAAGTCACATTATGTGTAGCAATAGTATATGATATCTAGTAGGGAAGGATGACTTAAGAGCATACATAAATGAAACGGCAAATAATTTTCAACAGTAGGTGGAACGAAATTTCGCAGTCGTCGCCAATCGGAGACTGACAGTCGAGGTGTGAGTATGTCAATTTGTTTTGTGATGGCGTCGGAGGAATATATTCGTAAATCGTGTAAAGATGACTAAAAAACGTTCCGCGTGTACTTGAAAAAGAAAACATGTCAATGAATATACTACGATTATTACGATTTTAATAATAAACATAACATTAAAAGGACGTATGTTGAATTTTTATGACAAATTATATTTCGTTCGGCTCGCGTCACTTGCACAATCCGCGCATCGCCTAGTCACGATCTTTTTAGACCATGCCTCAACTGAAGTATAGCCTTAATTCAGACATAATAAGTTTTGGTCGAGTGACACACGCGCTGTCCGAAACACTACGCCGAAGCGGAAGCTGATTCTGTGATGCGAGTACGCACAAATCAAACCAATTTTAATATAATCAGTTTTGACACACTTAGAGCGGCGGCTCACGTGGTGCAGTGCGTAAGGCACTTGCCTTCCACTCGAGAGTTCCTGGGTCCGATTCCCGGTCAGAACACACAATATTTATGTGTTTTTCTCAAAGCCTGGGTGTTTGCGATTGTTCAAAATTACTAACAAGTAACAACCACCTTGTACGAAAAATCAAGGACATGGTTATTAATAATTCTAAAGAAAAAAATTAAAAAAAAAAAAAAACACTTAGAGCGGCATTAGCATTCAAACACTTAACAGTACATTTTTAATGCCATACCTCATCAATTCAGAATGGTCCCTGCAATGAGCCAGAAACGTTGAAAAGGAGAGGAAGAAACTTACCTGTACATTCTAATCAAGCGATAATGTATTCAAGTATATCCACGTACGTACCTGGAACAAGAGAAGATAATTTAATTAGAAAACTAAGTTTATTAACTTAAATGTAATTTACGATGGTGATATTATTAAATGTAGTCGATAGTTATTCAGGATTTAATATCGTAGTCAACAATATATAGATAATATTTTATCGGTCTTTCTAATGTGTATTTAGATATGTATACATAATATATTTGAAATGAGGTGCTGATGTATATAGGTATACAATAAATTAGTTTGTGTGCTATGTTTTTGTTGTTTACTGATGACTTGAAACTCTTCATGGAAGTTGTCACCTTGGACGATCGTCCTCAACTCCAACTTGATATAGATAATCTTTCATTATTATTATCCTAAGAGATTTTGGAAAATACACCAACAGCTCATTTAAGCGACATTTTATTGTTATTTTTACATCTTCACTTCAAAATGTGCGCTACCGATTCATCTACCGTTTGAATTGACCACATTTCACAAATTTTCAATGATTTTACAGGTACGTGACGTTTATAACTGATATTTTCTCATATAGCGTATACAATTCGCCATACTTCTTTTAACATACAGCAGAATGACGTCTTCGTCGCTTAAGACCTTCTAATCCTTTATTTGACAAACGGATTCGATTAATTTTATTCAAATACCGTAATGTAGGCATTGGCGCACTTTTTTCCGGTGAAAAAACCATAATCTTGGTACAATTTACTACGTATAATATCTTTTGACAGCGGGGTACGCCACTGACGGCCATTTCATAGATAACGTGATATTCCAAATTTGATTTTTTTAAATACTTCTTTGTGGCTGTTCACACACTATTTTTTTTATTTAATAATTACCTAGGCTACTAATTTCCATACTAAAAAAGTTGCCATTGCAAACAATGAAAGAAATTAATACGAATTGTTATAGTTATCAAAATGTGTGATATTGTATAATATCTACCTATTTTTATCGTCCCTATCATCATCAATCTTGACCTATCCACTGCTGGATGAAGGCCTCCTCAGCCTTATTCTACTCCTTACTTACACATGAATTGTTATATTTATCAAAATCAGTGATATTATATTATTATCAATGCCATTATTATCACGAGCCTCAATAAATCGACTGCTGGATGAAGGCCTCTCTACGTTGATTGTATTCTTGACAGTATTGAATTTCTAATGTTATTTATCTACATATTCATATCGTCATCATAATCATCAACTAGGATCAATCCACTACTGGATGAAGGGTTCCGCAACCTGATTCTACTACTATCGGTTTAACGAATTTGCGATATTATACCTATTTCTATCATTCTTATATCATCGACCTGAACCAATCCACTGCTGGATAATGGCCTCCCTAGCCCGGTTCTACTCCTTTCTGTCATATGAATTGCTGTATTTATCAAAATCGGTGATATTATATTTAAAAACATATTCATATCGTTATCATCATCATCAACCAGGATCCATCCACTGCTTAATAAAGACCTCACTAGCCTGATTCTACTCCTTTTGTCATATGAATGTATGTATTTATCAAAATCTGTGATATTATATGTATCTACACATTCATATCGTCATCATCATCATCATCATTATCATATACCTGAACCAATCCACTGCTTAATAAAGACCCCCTTAGCCTAATTCTCCTCCTTTCTGTCATATGAATTTCTGTATTTATCAAAATCGGTGATATTATATTTATCTACATATTCATATCGTCATCATCATCATCGACCTGAACCAATCCACTGCTTAATAAAGACCTCCCTAGCCAGATTCTACTCCTTTCTGTCATAAGAATTTCTGTATTTATCAAAATCGGTGATATTATATTTATTTACATATTTATATCGTCATCATCATCATCAACCAGGATCCATCCACTGCTTAATAAAGACCTCCCTAGCTTGATTCTACTCCTTTTGTCATATGAATGTATGTATTTATCAAAATCTGTGATATTATATGTATCTACACATTCATATCGTCATCATCATCATCATCATTATCATATACCTGAACCAATCCACTGCTTAATAAAGACCCCCTTAGCCTAATTCTCCTCCTTTCTGTCATATGAATTTCTGTATTTATCAAAATCGGTGATATTATATTTATCTACATATTCATATCGTCATCATCATCATCATCATCGACCTGAACCAATCCACTGCTTAATAAAGACCTCCCTAGCCAGATTCTACTCCTTTCTGTCATATGAATTTCCGTATTTATCAAAATCGGTGATATTATATTTATTTACATATTCATATCGTCATCATCATCATCATTGACTTGAACCAATCCACTACTTAAAGACCTCCTTAGCCTGATTCTACTCCTTTCTGTCATATGCATTGCTGTATTTATCAAAATCGGTGATATTATATTTATCTACATATTCATATGGTCATTATCATTATCATCATCATTGACCTGAACCAATCCACTGCATAATAAAGACCTCCCTAGCCAGATTCTACTCCTTTCTGTCATATGAATTGCTGTATTTATCAAAATCGGTGATATTATATTTATCTACATATTCATGTCGTCATCATCATCATCATCGACCTAAACCAATCCACTGCTTAATAAAGACCTCCCTAGCTTGATTCTACTCCTTTCTGTCATATGAATTGCTGTATTTATCAAAATCGGTGATATTATATTTATTTACATATTCATATCGTCATTATCATCATTATCATCATCATCATCATCGACCTGAAACAATCCACTGCTTAATAAAGACCTCGCTAGCCTGATTCTACTCTTTTCTGTCATATGAATTTCTGTATTTATCAAAATCGGTGATATTATATTTATTTACATATTCATATCGTCATCATCATCATCATCGACCTAAACCAATCCACTACTTAAAGACCTCCTTAGCCTGATTCTACTCCTTTCTGTGATATGAATTTCTGTATTTATCAAAATCGGTGATATTACATTTATCTACATATTCATATCGTCATCATCATCAACCAGGATCAATTCACTACTAGATGAAGAGTTCCGCAACCTGATTCTACTACTATATTATACCTATTTCTATCGTCCTTATCATCATTGACCTGAACCCATCTATTGCTGGATAAAGGCCTCCCATGCCTGATTCTACTCCTTTCTGTCATTTGAATTGCTGTATTTATCAAAATCGGTGATAATATATTATATCTATTTATATTTCCATTATCATTATGAACCTGAATCAATCCACCGGTGGATGAAGGCCTCTCTAAGTTGTTTGAATTTCTGTCGGTCATATGAATTACTATATTTATCAAAATTGCTGATGTTATATTTTCCCATTCATAATATCGTCATTATCATCATCAACCAAGATTAATCCACTGCTGGATGAAGGTTATCCCAACCTAATTCTACTCTTCTTGGTCATATAAACTGCAATATTTTTTTAAATTTGTGATTTTATATACCTACCCATTTATATCGTCATTATCGTCATCAACCTGTATCAATCCACTGCTGGATGAAGGCCTCTTTAAGCTGATTCCACATCTTTAGGTCTTATAAATTCCTATTCTTATCAGATATAATATGTATTACTTCATTATTTATCAACATTTGTCTCGATATGAATGTCCCGCACCGGGAAACTATATTGTTTAAGGTTAATTTTTAAAACAAAATATGATTTTTAAAATATTATTCTGTGGCTCCAAGCATTTATTTTTTATAGACAATGAAACAAAATAATGTTTAAATTTATTTTTTATGCTGCTAACCTTTTTCTATTATGTAAATGAGACCCGAAAGAGATTAATATTCGCGTTATATTGGATCGCTATTTATGATAATCACGATTGAGATGTATAACTATTTATCATATTTAAATGCACATACCTACACATATATTGTATTAAAATTAAAATGACAGTGGTAGCAATCGGCGATTGCCAGCTGTTTTGCTAGGCTTAGCAGCCTGAAATGGTGTCAGATGATATTGAGAAGGCCAAACTATAGAATAGACTACGCACATGACTCCAAATTTGTATTTGCAGTGACGACATGCATATCGTAAAACTGACAAATTAGATAAATTTTCAATTGTCTGACGTGAATGAAAATCCATCCCGAAGGGAAAACAATGGCGCCGTCTATACACACTTTACAATTATTATATTAAAATCCAACACCAAGTCACTATGATGAAAAGCTGTCTGCAAGACCTAGCGAGACAGACTGGCGAGAGCCAGCTGGCTCAGCTAGTCTTTCATTATTATTATCCTAAGAGATTTTGGAAAATACACCAACAGCTCATTTAAGCGACATTTTATTGTTATTTTTACATCTTCACTTCAAAATGTGCGCTACCGATTCATCTACCGTTTGAATTGACCACATTTCACAAATTTTCAATGATTTTACAGGTACGTGACGTTTATAACTGATATTTTCTCATATAGCGTATACAATTCGCCATACTTCTTTTAACATACAGCAGAATGACGTCTTTGTCGCTTAAGACCTTCTAATCCTTTATTTGACAAACGAATTTGATTATTTTTATTCAAATATCGTAATGTAGGCATTGGCGCACTTTTTTCCGGTGAAAAAACCATAATTTTGGTACAATTTAATACGTATAATATCTTTTGACAGCGGGGTACGCCACTGACGGCCATTTCATAGATAATGTGATATTCCAAATTTGATTTTTTAAAATACGTTGTGGCTGTTCACCCACTATTTTTGTTATTGAATAATTACCTAGGCTACTAATTTCCATACTAAAAAAGTTGCCATTGCAAACAATGAAAGAAATTAATACGAATTGTTATAGTTATCAAAATGTGTGATATTGTATAATATCTACCTATTTTTTTCGTCCCTATCATCATCGATCTTGACCTATACACTGCTGGATGAAGGCCTCCTCAGCCTTATTCTACTCCTTACTTACACATGAATTGTTATATTTATCAAAATCAGTGATATAATATTATTATCTACCTATCTATATATAATGCCATTATTATCACGAGCCTCAATAAATTCACTGCTGGATGAAGGCCTCTCTACGTTGATTGTATTCTTGACAGTATTTAATTTCTAATGTTATTTATCTACATATTCATATCGTCATCATAATCATCATCATCATCATCATCAACTAGGATCAATCCACTACTGGATGAAGGGTTCCGCAACCTGATTCTACTACTATCGGTTTAACGAATTTGTGATATTATACCTATTTCTATCATTCTTATATCATCGACCTGAACCAATCCACTGCTGGATAATGGCCTCCCTACCCCGGTTCTACTCCTTTCTGTCATATGAATTGCTCTATTTATCAAAATCGGTGATATTATATTTAAAAACATATTCATATCGTTATCATCATCATCAACCAGGATCCATCCACTGCTTAATAAAGACCTCCCTAGCCTGATTCTACTCCTTTTGTCATATGAATGTATGTATTTATCAAAATCTGTGATATTATATGTATCTACACATTCATATCGTCATCATCATCATCATCATTACCATATACCTGAACCAATCCACTGCTTAATAAAGACCCCCTTAGCCTAATTCTTCTCCTTTCTGTCATATGAATTTCTGTATTTATCAAAATCGGTGATATTATATTTATCTACATATTCATATCGTCATCATCATCATCATCATCGACCTGAACCAATCCACTGCTTAATAAAGACCTCCCTAGCCAGATTCTACTCCTTTCTGTCATTTGAATTTCTGTATTTATCAAAATCGGTGATATTATATTTATTTACATATTCATATCGTCATCATCATCATCATTCACCTGAACCAATCCACTACTTAAAGACCTCCTTAGCCTGATTCTACTCCTTTCTGTCATATGCGTTGCTGTATTTATCAAAATCGGTGATATTATATTTATCTACATATTCATATGGTCATTATCATTATCATCATCATTGACCTGAACCAATCCACTGCTTAATAAAGACCTCCCATGCCAGATTCTACTCCTTTCTGTCATATGAATTGCTGTTTTTATCAAAATCGGTGATATTATATTTATCTACATATTCATATCGTCATCATCATCATCATCGACTCAAACCAATCCACTACTTAATAAAGACCTCCCTAGCTTGATTCTACTCCTTTCTGTCATATGAATTGCTGTATTTATCAAAATCGGTGATATTATATTTATTTACATATTCATATCGTCATTATCATCATTATCATCATCATCATCATCGACCTGAAACAATCCACTGCTTAATAAAGACCTCGCTAGCCTGATTCTACTCTTTTCTGTCATATGAATTTCTGTATTTATCAAAATCGGTGATATTATATTTATTTACATATTCATATCGTCATCATCATCATCATCGACCTAAACCAATCCACTACTTAAAGACCTCCTTAGCCTGATTCTACTCCTTTCTGTGATATGAATTTCTGTATTTATCAAAATCGGTGATATTACATTTATCTACATATTCATATCGTCATCATCATCAACCAGGATCAATTCACTACTAGATGAAGAGTTCCGCAACCTGATTCTACTACTATATTATACCTATTTCTATCGTCCTTATCATCATTGACCTGAACCCATCTATTGCTGGATAAAGGCCTCCCATGCCTGATTCTACTCCTTTCTGTCATTTGAATTGCTGTATTTATCAAAATCGGTGATAATATATTATATCTATTTATATTTCCATTATCATTATGAACCTGAATCAATCCACCGGTGGATGAAGGCCTCTCTAAGTTGTTTGAATTTCTGTCGGTCATATGAATTACTATATTTATCAAAATTGCTGATGTTATATTTTCCCATTCATAATATCGTCATTATCATCATCAACCAAGATTAATCCACTGCTGGATGAAGGTTATCCCAACCTAATTCTACTCTTCTTGGTCATATAAACTGCAATATTTTTTTAAATTTGTGATTTTATATACCTACCCATTTATATCGTCATTATCGTCATCAACCTGTATCAATCCACTGCTGGATGAAGGCCTCTTTAAGCTGATTCCACATCTTTAGGTCTTATAAATTCCTATTCTTATCAGATATAATATGTATTACTTCATTATTTATCAACATTTGTCTCGATATGAATGTCCCGCACCGGGAAACTATATTGTTTAAGGTTAATTTTTAAAACAAAATATGATTTTTAAAATATTATTCTGTGGCTCCAAGCATTTATTTTTTATAGACAATGAAACAAAATAATGTTTAAATTTATTTTTTATGCTGCTAACCTTTTTCTATTATGTAAATGGGACCCGAAAGAGATTAATATTCGCGTTATATTGGATCGCTATTTATGATAATCACGATTGAGATGTATAACTATTTATCATATTTAAATGCACATACCTACACATATATTGTATTAAAATTAAAATGACAGTGGTAGCAATCGGCGATTGCCAGCTGTTTTGCTAGGCTTAGCAGCCTGAAATGGTGTCAGATGATATTGAGAAGGCCAGACTCCAGAATAGACTACGCACATGACTCCAAATTTGTATTTGCAGTGACGACATCCATATCGTAAAACTGACAAATCAGATAAATTTTCAATTGTCTGACGTGAATGAAAATCCATCCCGAAGGGAAAACTATGGCGCCGTCTATGCACACTTTACAATTATTATATTAAAATCCAACACCAAGTCACTATGATGAAAAGCTGTCTGCAAGACCTAGCGAGACAGACTGGCGAGAGCCAGCTGGCTCAGCTAGTAATATATTAAATAGGGCAGGCGTAACAAACTGGATTTCAATATTGAAAAATGCAATATTTTATCGTTTACCAGAGTCTCGCGAGTATTATTTTTCCAATATTCGATGCATGGCAGAGTTCTTTCGCGAATACCATCTGTAAGAGATCTTGGCATTACGTTTGACAGTAAGCTATCATTTGTTAGCAATATAACTATCATTTGTGAAAAGGCGCTACAAATGTTGGGCTTCGTCTTGCGTACTTCTCGGGTCTTTTCGAATGTTAGTGTACTAAAAATCATTTATCCTTAGTTACAATCCGGTTTGAGAGTAGGTCGATTGTATGGGCTCCGTATCAGTTGAAATATGAGCGTATGGTGGAGCGAGTTCAAAAGAAATTTTTGAGACTCCTTTATATGAAGTTATATGGATACTATCCGTGGCTTTATCCAACTGGCTTTCTCCTTCGGCATGCTTTCATACTGTAGTTTAAATGCTAGAAGATATCAATATTTGGCCACGTATTTTTTTCGACTTATACGTGGTGTAAATGAGAACTCTGCCATTCTTGGTAGTATTTACTTGTATATCCCTGATAACTATCTTAGAAATTGGGAGTATCAGTTGTTTGTTCTCCCGAGGAGCGGAACTAACCTGCCATTGGTGATGCCAATTGGGAGGACAATAACTCTGTTCAACCAAATCGCTTCGAATGATGGTATATTCCACCTACCGCGAGGATGAGTATAGGTAGACGTTGTTTTATAAATTCTTAAAATAGGGTCCACTTAGCTCATTCGGTGTGCTTCCATGCTTTATAATTATTATTTTTTTATATAATTTCTGTACCTACCATTTACTTTACTTTTCATATTGTTTTTGTGATATGTACTGCATATATTTATATCTTCTTTACACTGTTTTTTCGTTTTTAAATGTCATGTGAACTTATTAAATTTATAATGTTCACGGTATGTAAAAATAAATAAATTTGAATTGAAATTAAATACGTAACCAATTAGAATACTTAAATAATAAAAAAATACTGGAATGCGTAAATGACTCATTCTATCCAGAGTTCCAATTCTTAGGAATAAAAGAATAATAACACTCCCGTTACTGTAATGTCACCTTACGTTACCTAGCCCATTAAATTGCAAATATTTCAATTAATATGCACTTTGTCATCTTCATATTTCAGCTATTGCATCTAATAATAATTAGAAGATAAAAAGAACTTTTTATATACCTACCACGTTTTTAAATTTTCTGTTGAATTATTATGCTCAATATGCTCAAACTTGTACTTGATATGAAGTAAATAAAAAACAAACAAACAAATATAGAATACTGAAATGTCATTTTGATTTCCATAGTAACGCACGTATATATTAATAATTTAGTTGCTAGGACCACCCACTTAGCAACCAATAATAGTGGATTGGATTACGGATTTCTTCCGAAATAACTTTTCATACAAAACAGAATTAACTGAAAATGAATTCAATTCTACTTTAACATGGCTGAAAGTATCAAAATAATGCATTGGCATCGTGTTCTGATATAGTCTAAAAGTTTCAAATGTCTAGCTAGTCGGGAAGTTAGTTAAAAATCGATTGCAAGATTTGTACTGGATAAACAACCACCGGAGAAATAAGAATACGAGGCAATAAAAACGTTGTAAAAATGTTATTATTTTCAAAGCAGATAGCAAAAGTAAATACATAATTGATAGATATTCGTCAGATTTCATTTACCTGTCATAAATTGTAAATGCATATTGCAAACAGAACACCGCATTCCATTACGAACAAAAGAGATAAATCTAAAAGCATATGTGAGAAAGAGGTGTGGAGGTAAACGGTAGAATCAAGATAGTGTTATGACTTGTAGGATGTAAGAATATATAGAAATACTAGTAAATCTCGTACGGTAACCCAAGATGATAATATAACCGACATGGACTGAATTTATTAGCATCGTAAAGGGGTGGTTTAAGAAGTAGAATTTTCATTAATGTCTATGTAATTTACTATTGCCAAAGACAGATGGCAATGTAATAATCAAACTGTATAATCTGATATTATTTTTATTCATCCCATTAGAGCACTCTGGCAAGACGAGAAAAGTAGAAAATGGACGCGGCACATTACAGACAGCGTCAAATACAATTTAGTGTTTGCGCGAAGAAAAAGGGCACAAAGAACGTAGGAAACTTTTGCTCGGCATCGTTTTCCGCCCCGCGACGTCATTTTTTATTGTTATTTTTGCGCCCGCACACCACACAGCGATTGTATGAGATGACAAACAGGGCTGGATTCAGACAGTAAAAGTGATAAAACGCATATATTTTAAAAAATAGATAAATACTTATTTTTAGCTCTAGGCTTACATATAATAGAAGTTTCCGTGAGCCCGGTCGCACATACAAAATCTTCTCGTCTGCGTCATGGATATTTTATAGATAGAAAAATATTTTTTATCGATTGTTGTTTGGTTTAGGCAGGGCTTAATGAATAAAAAAAAACTAACCAACACAATCTTTAATATGTATCTTTAATTCAACGAAAACAAATAAGTAAGACTGAAAAAGTATGCACTATTTTTGTCGGATCGACCACAGTATAACTACCTAAACTATTATGGTTTGGTTAGGCGGGATTTAATTTAACTTTAAAAACTAACCAACACCATCTGCAAATAATTGTATTATTAGTTCAACGAAAACAAATAAATTTGACTGACAAATTTTAGTGTGCATTATTTATGTCGAATCTTAACAGCCTACTTCCACCCTTCGTCACTGCCTTCACATCAGTAAAGTTTTGTATTCTTCCACGGTGTAGAACCAGCTCGCAATTGGTAATGCCAATTGATTGATCAAAAATTCTTAAAATAGGTTATACTTAGCACATTCGGCGTACTTCCATGTATTAATTTCTGTATTTACTCTGTATACTTTTATACAAGTTTTCTAATACTGCTTTAACCATATATTTGTTTTTTTTTCTAATGTTCGCGGTATATGGGATAAATATTGAATTTGAATTAGCTCTGAATCTATCACATACTGAACCTACAAGAAATATATTTTTTTTAATTATTAATAACCATGTCCTTGCTTTTTCGTACAAGATGGTTGTTAGTAAATTTAAACAATCACAAACATCCAGGCTTTGAGAAAATCACATAAATATATTGCATCGTCACCGGTACCGAACCCAGATCTTCCGGATGGAAGGCCAGCTCCATACTCACTGCACCACGAAAGCTGCCCCTACAAGATATTTGTTGTAGGTTCAGTCATCCGAGTGATAAAATTCAGAAAATTAATGAAATAGCTATAGACCAGGCATTTCGGTCTAAGACGAGATAATCACTGAACAAATAATTCAGTCATCTAGTTGTACCCAAGACATATGGCCTAAGAGCCAAGCCATTAGCTTGGCACTTAGGTCGTTAGTTATTGATTAAATAATTAAGTTTGACTTTATGTAATAGCTACGTGCTAAAAGGAGACCGAGAAAAATTTACTAGGCTAATGCTTTTTGGCAACAACAGCGTAAAATCTATTAAAAGAAAGAAATGTGAAACCAAAATTCGTCACGAAATATCATAAGGTATCAAAAAAAAGTTTAAATATAGATTATTCGAAACAAATTGACTGAAACGGTCGATTATTATAAAGTTCTGATCAAATTGAGATGCATGTCGCGTCACTGTCACGCTGTCAAGTTGACAAATTTATTCGTCAGTTTTCAGAATATTTTAAACGATCACCACCTCTCTGAATTCAATTATAGAGAGTGCCAACTCTATTGTATTAGTATTTTGAATTAGTATTAATTATTCATGCTAATTTCAATTAATTTTAACAGTTTCTTCGTGTGCGTACGTTAAAATTACTTATATCTGCATATGTACCATAGATAATAGAAAATATTCTTATAGAAAATATATAGTGCCAACCACTAAAAACAAAAAACGTGATTTTGACATCTAGAAAACGATAAATACGTCCAAAACGTCATGCAGGTGGCGATGCAGTGCGGCTTAACGTGAGGTGACCTCATTGTTGTTTTGGTGATTTCGGCAGATTTTTCCAACTGACAATGTTCGTTTTTTTATTTTTGTCAGGCTTAATTATATTATAATGTATACATGGAAACTTTGTTGGTTGCAATATAATTTCACTATTTTTTAAACATATTTTTGTATTCAAAATGTAACTGTTTGTTTCCCTAATAAATAAAAATAATAAAAAGGTTCAAAATATGCTACGGGATGATAACATTTTAAATACCAAGAAAAACGACATTACATACTTTTTTCCCGTAGCGGCAGCTTACTGTGACGTCACGTGATAGTCCGTGACATGCACCATAATATATTTCGCGCTTTAGTCTTAAAAAAAAACACAAAATAGTGCTCCTATAATTTTCTAAAAATTGATATCTTTTACAGTTTTACTGCCCGTGGAGAACACACACATGTTTTCAATGTTCATTGTCGTCTTATACCTACACGAGAAAAATTTCTCGGGCCGCTCTCGAGTTACTGATCCGGCCCTGCTGCCGTGCACCAGAAACTGTCGCGGAGTGAAGAATTCAAAGTGCTATTCGATGTGACAGACGACCGAGATGCTCCGTGAAAAATTATCCTTCGCGACAGCGATAAAGTTACAAAGCACGAATGATGGCTTCCATCTTCCATCACGCCGCCGCATTCACTCAAATCATGTATTTTTTTAGAATTCACATTACATAAATTTGTCCACAATAGTTATGAAGACTTACATGACAAATATATTAAATTATGACAAGCGATATTGACATAAACCAAAAATTAATGTTATTCAACCCAAACGCCAATAATTCAAAGTCTTGCGAAAACATATTATAATAAACATCATAAGTTTTTTCCGGGTTACACTTGTGTGAAATTAAGACACTCATATACATAATACACCAACGATCCAATTATACAAAATAGATGTAAGATTTTAGACAATCATTATAATCATTTTTGGTATGCTTAACTAAATGTTCTTTGATTGTAGGTTATATTATAAAAATACTTTTTCGAGTGCAAGCATAGAAATATAATAGATAGTATTCTATTGAATTGAACGAAAGACAAAATACAAAAAAGTGTGTTGCCATAATTTAGTAAAAGTGGAAATATTGCTGTAATATTAAATTTTTAAATTAATCTAAATATAAATTATAATAAATTTAACAATATTTTTTTTTAAGTCGGTTGCTACTTCGTGTAGTCTTGATAATGGTGTTACAACCGAAATAGCTATCGAATTTAATATTATTTATATTATCATTTTGTAACGTGAAATTCTACCAAAGAAATGCTGACTCAATTAATAATCTTAATAGCTTTATAAATGGTAAAACACAGTGATAAAAAGTAAGTTTAAAAAAATTACAAATACTTACGGCTTACGTTTCTTCAATATTTCGATGCAAACTCTTGATATTTCGGTTGACACGGCTATTTAAAAAAGCTATGAGTATTCGTAACAACGAAAATTCTAAAAAATATATTTAGCTTCTACCTATTCACAAAAATGTATTTTTTATCTTTCAAAAAAAATATTGGTCTTTTGTTTTATTTATTAGAGGTTTACTATGCGAAGAAGTGTCACAAAATCCTGCGATTTTAAGCGTTTTACTGTTTCCGCTTAAATCTTTAGATTGGATAGGGACCGATATATATGTAATTCTATGGTCATTAGAATCAATATTTATTTTAATCTTGCCCATGAGCCATTAACCAATATTTTAATGTTATCAATAGGCCAATGGAGACCTGCAATAAATACGGTGGCCCAGCGCTCGAAATGGAAAATTGTACGAACCGGAGCGCTCAATAATTTTCCGAAAATATTCACATAGTTCAGGGGGGACATGCTCAGCGTAGGTCAAAATTGAGCATTTGTTCTATTTTTAAAGCATGATCCTGGAAGTATATAATATTATATACTTAGGTAATTGTGTCGTAGCTACTAATAATGAAGAAAAAATCGTAGAAAATATAACTGAATAGTAAACCAATATCTACTATAGCAGTACTTCTCAAACTGGGGGGTGCGGCCCCCTAGGGGTCCTGGAGCTCTTGCCAGGGAGCAGCGAAATATTTCAGTATTTTCAGTACTATTTCAGTATCAAAAATAACGTTTTTTTCGGTTAGGTACATGTTCAAACACGCGCGTTAACATGATCTTACTCCCTAGTTAATTTATCGTTTGTCAATTTATGGCAACGGCCGTATGTCATCGCTTATACACTGGGAAATGCCAATAGAAATGGCGTATTTCAAAAAAATACTACCTTATTTTTAGGTCAATAATTATTATAAAACAATCATTATTCGTAAAATGTTTTATCACATTTGAATGGTCAAAGACATAGCTTATAATCAGTATCTTTAGAATTATTTTCAACTGTGTTAATCGTGCCCATTTTTTGAATAATAAAATGCCTAATTCTTGTCAAATTTGGGATCACAGAGATTATAAATATATTTTTTTATCGTAAATATTTCACTATAATAATGTCGACATAAATTTTACTGATGGTTTTATAAATGCGTTTAAAAATTAATAAATGTAAAAAATCTTAACACCACTGCACATTTATGTACTGAAATATCATTATATTCTAAAACATTAGAGCGAGATGTTTAAAAGAATACTATTTTATGAAATAAAACTACTTTATGCAGTCATCAAATGTTTAAAATAAATATAAATGATAATAAGGCTTCAAAATTATATAAATAGATTATCTACAACGTTTAAGGTATGTCCAGGATCATGCTTTGAAAATAGAAAAAAAGCTCAATTTTGACCCACGCTGAGCACGTCCGCCCTTAAGGAGGTATCTAGTTTTATGTATATATTATAAAAATAAATATGTTAGATTTTTTTGTTATATCGTCGGTAATTTTCTACAAATAAGTATCTCAAAAAACACAACTTTTCAGGAGAGGCAAATAACTACCTTATTCTCTCAGTTTTTAATTCAGAAATAAATTTTCTTCTATGAAATATCCATTAAGTATAGTTACACATATTTTCATGAAAAAAATGTAATGTTTTCTTCAATCTATCGCACTACACTTTCGACCGATCAGTCATATTATCGAAGATACGAGAATGCGTTGCAACTTAACTGTGAATCATTCTACAATATTACTGCAGCAAACACATATCTTGACTTACGAGAAAGTGCTTCAGTATAATCATCTGTCGGAGCTCAGTATTCTGTGTACTTACAAACACGTAACTCAAGATACGAGTTTATAATATTTATAAAAGTCTTCCATTGTGATACGAGTTTTTTGTCATTGCTTAAATTTATTATATTATAACGTATGTTTTGAGATACGTGTTAGTGGAAAATGTGCGTATTCAATTCTCAATTCATTACATCAAACAACTCAGAACTGACAAAAATTGAGATACGTGTTTGTAGAAATTTAACGACGATATGGCCTACTTGGCTCAAATGGTCAAATTATTTTTTTCACGAGACGGAGCGATAATTTTGAGGATTTCATGAACTGGAACGACGCTCTGGTGAGCTCCGGTTCATTTCGAGCCCTAATACGGCCTAAACAGTAAACATGAACAGTTAATAATACCAAATACATACATTATTATAAACATAAGTAATACCTCTTCAGAATACCGAATGTGTAAAATTAATGAGGTGCCCAAGGAAAGAGTACTTTCCAAATGAGTTATGATTACTGTGAATATTTCATTTAACTGAAATGGGTTGAGGAGGCCAACATCCACATTGGACGACTGGGGAAAAAACTATGTAGCAATTGTGGAGGGTAGAGGTAGGCTGTTAAGATCCGACATAAATAGTGCATACTAAGCTTTGTTAGTGATACTCATTTGTTTTCATTGAAGTAAGAATATAAACTGCATGTGATGTTTAGTTTTTCGGTGTCTGGAAAGCATTGAATGTCATTCAGTATCCCAAGATGCAAGAGAAATATGAAGAGGTGGGGAATGTTAACCGGTGGGGATGTCTTATGGTGAGGTTTTAGCATACCCATCATATTCTGATTCTCTCTCGTATTGGAGTATGCAATGAGAAGACGATGTCCGTGGCATTTTTTTGAAGGTAGGTATGTGATATAATTCTGATCATGATCCATCACCTGTTTGTCTTGTAGTACCCCATAATAAGAGGATAATTTTTCTCACTTAGGAAATCACTGCTATAGAATTTCCATTTCATTCTTCGTCATTTGAACAATCTGTACAATATTTTAGTCAGTTTGATCAATATTTCATGTCCAATGTAGCGTAACACTTTGATTGACAAGCCTGATTGCAGTAATTGATCCTAGAACCATTTGAGCGGAAACAGTTGTTTGCAAAATTCGCGTCACTTTGCTATTTCTCGCCCGAGGCTTGTTTGCCATAAATGAATTGCAAACGAATGCCAAAACATACCAATCCACCCTTCCGATGAAAATACAGGTGGGTAAATTTCGTTTTTAGATCATCTGTATTTTTTGCAGCAAGTTTTTGAAGGAAAGTTGTTTAGATTTGCGTAAACTTGTCGAAAATAAACTAATATGCAATCAAAATTCATCTCGAAATATTGTAAAGTATTTCCCAATTGTTTCTTACTTTTAATTACTACTACTGGGGTATCAGATAACATAATGTGCAATGCAAAGAGGGTGATGTATTCGATTCGAATTCAAAAATATAAACAACTTTTAGTACATTTTTTGAAACAAATGAAATGAATTTTCATATCAGCGCATCTATTCTATACACAATACAATACAATGCAATGCTATCGGCAGCTATTGAGGATAGTTTTTCATATGTTTATATCAAAGTATTATAATTGTTACAATCAGTGACGTCCCGTGGGGGTAGGCAGATTGAGCGTCACTTTGGGGCGGCAGTTACTCGAAGGGCGGCAAATCGAGTAGTATCATTTGGCATTTATAGAAATAGCTACCTTAACTTAATGATAACGAAAATATCTTTACATTAAAAAAATCAGCGCACTGGTTGGAAACAGAATGTATTAGTTAACTAATACTTATTTGGCGCTGCCCAGGGGCGGCATTTTGTCTAGGGACTTCCCTGGTTAAGCCGTCTTAACAGTCAAAACTGTCTATATCGATATAAAATTTATCACAGCCAAGAGAGGTGCTGTTAAAACATAGCATTCATTGTAGCAATTACAACTAACTAATTGTAATTGTTACAATGAGTGCTAATAGTTCAATAAAAAAATATGAAAAACTACCACCGATAGCAGCCGATAGCGGCCGATAGCGGCCGATAGCAGTCTTGTGTATAGTATAGATGCGCAGGTCAATAAATTTGTTATATATAATGTTATATAATATATAAAACAAAAAAAGTAAATTAGTAAATTAGTGTGAACTAAAAAAATACAATAGTACTTAGTGTTACAGTTCCTTCATATTTATAAAATGTTTTATTGGTGGGTAACTTTTCATACTTTAATACGTTTTAATTTTCAAGTATGTAGTTGATTATTTACGCTATTATTGTCAGTGTAAAAGTGCGGCCACACCGGCAACAAGTCGCGCGACAACTCGTTAAATTTTACGATAATTATCATAATTGCTTAAGAAATTTTACGATAATTATCATGCTTATCGTAAAATTTAACGAGTTGTCGCGCGACTTGTTTTCGGTGTGGACCCGGCATTAAGTTTTACTTTTGTTGCTCGTGGAAGCCACTCACAATAATATGTTCATTTAATTCAACGTGAATAGTAATAACCTCTAAGATAGTAATAACCTCTAATCTAAGAAATTTTTCTAAAAAGGGTGCTGGAGAATTATTACAAATCATTTTTTTGCCGTGTTTTATTGGCTTTCGATGTCAATGTTTAAAATCATTCTGATAATTTTTATGTTTGGGGTTGCCAGGGCCCCTTGCCCCCCCCCTGGGTGCGCCACTGCTCAAGAATTGTATTTTCTTAGAGCCACACTAACTACTAACTAAGGTAACCTAATTCTCTTATTTTTGTGTTTCCTGGTACCTACATAATATGTATTTTTTTAGTATTAGTACTGTTATATCTTATATCCGTTATATCCAACTCGATTTAGGTAAGGCCCCTTGCCCCCCCCCCCCCTGGGTGCGCCACTGATCATATATATTATGTACCTCAGAGGCAAACGGATGCAACTGTTTTTAGAGAAAATGGGTTTTTTTTTTTAAATCATCATAAAGGCTTTATTTATTAGAGGCAGAGAGATGCAAGTCCTAGTTGCTATAATAAAAAAGATATGCATAGCATAAAGATGCAAATGCCATATCTACCTTAGAAGCAGAAGGATGCAAATCCAATAAATAATCAACTAAGATAAAATTCTCTCAAACCGTCTGCAATATGTACCAGACGAGAACCAGTCGGGAGAACAATCTGGCTTTAGAGGAGGATACAGCACTATGGACCATATCCAAGTCATCAGAGAAATCAGAGCGGTAACAGGAATACAAGCTGCCGCTATCCATGGGTTTTAGACCTTATAGACCATGTTAGTATGAGACTATGTAACCAATTTATCCAGGACTTAAAAACCTACGTATTTATTAAAAGGAAAGGAACATGGCATTTTGTAGAATTTGCTTTCAATATATGTATTTTAAAAAAAATCTTATTTTCCGTTAAAATGATACAGTTTTTAATTATTATGATAATATTATTAGGTACCTATTCCTAATTTAAAGTTATTTGTAAAAATAAGTAATATAATAAATTTTAGGACAGAAAGCTAAGTAATTATTATTAACAGATAATAAAATTATAAAATCATATTGTAATAGAAGTAGTAGATTTCCAATTAAAAACAAATATTAACACAGTATTATTATAAATAAACAGTATTTTCTACTTTTAAACCATTTTTATAATAAATAATATGTAAGTGTCTACATTTTCCGTATGTAATTGAATTATACAAATAGTAATAATTTATTTTCTCCGTGCTTATTATTCCCTTAAATTTAACTTAAATCAAATCAAATTTTTGTGCACATAACAATAAAATGTATTGTATTGTTATGTTAATTTAGTAACATACGAGATACTGCCATCTATAAAGATTTTCACACACTCTATCCGAAGACTCAAACCAAAATAAAATGGTGGCGCAGTTACTGCTAGTGCAACGCTATATTAAAGTTTGTCTTTCTGTCGCTAGAGGTGATGGAAACTCGGAAAATTCAGAATATAATATTAAAAATATTATAATATTATATTATTATTCACTAAATCTAAACACATTAAATAAATCTATATCTATTATTTCAATGTTTCTATTTATATTAACTATATTTTTATATATCAAATTTTATTAAAATTATTTATATTACATTTAGTATGACATGTATCAATTAAAATAAAACAAAATAATACCGATATCCTATTTTTTATTAGTTTGTAGGATGTAGATAATGTCATTCCACTTTCTAATACATTCACAGTCATTCTACTAACCAGAGAAAGTTGGTTCAGGACCGTACCGTCCATATGTGCAAAATGTACATTGCACAAGAGCTGACGAATTAAGTCTCTCAAACACCCTTAAAAATAATTGTCACGTCGAGCCATAGAACATAATTCTACACTACACAATGTGACAAATGAATTATTCCCCTTAAATAATTATTTTAATAACAGTATTTTCCTACCAGTCAAATAAGTATGGCGCTTTCACGTAGATACTCCGCCAAGCATAGGTTTTAAACGTTGGTTTTAATTTTAATAATACCTTTATATTCCTCGATGTTGACCACTCATTTAACGTTTGCCCTGACACTACCCCTACAATTTAACAACAATTCTCTCTCCTGCCTACCACCCACTCATCAGGGGACCAGAAGGAGGTTTATTAATACCTAAATCGAGTTGGATATAACGGATATAAGATATAACAGTACTAATACTAAAAAAATACATATTATGTAGGTACCAGGAAACACAAAAATAAGAGAATTAGGTTACCTTCTGAGTGTGGCTCTAAGAAAATACAATTCTTGAGCAGTGGCGCACCCAGGGGGGGGCAAGGGGCCCTGGCACCCCCCAAAAATGAAAATTATCAGAATGATTTTAAACATTGAAATTGAAAGCCAATAAACTATACCTTTGGGCTTATATAAATATAATAAAAATGATTTATAATAATTCTCCAGCACCCTTTTTAGAAAAATTTCTTAGATTTTAATTTCTAACACAAAAATTTCGAAACACTAATGTCAGGTTTTTTTAGAAACCCAATCCCTAATGGAACTGTCAAAATATTCTCAGTGTCCACCCGAATTCCGGAGTGGTGTAGGTCATGGCTGGGGAGGTTTGACTGCACCGCGATTTCCTAACTCTCGTCTCGTGTGGCACCAGACGAGATGACGTAATTGTGACGTCACGCTCGAGGCATGCCGACCGCGCACAGAATAACCATAGAAAATTTTATTATGATACACCTATATGTGTATGGTGACAATGAATAGCGCCGCTGTCTGACCACTCGCTATTTTCTCGAATGCTATTATCACTCCGGTAGTACGTCATAATGATGTCATATGACGTCATCTCGACCGGGAAGCTTGCACTCGCAAGTTCTAACATAGAGCCCCTGGGCTCTAACCTGGAGGTCTGGGCTGTGGGGGGCCCGGCGTGTCGGGTTAACCAGTTAAGTGAGATAAACACACATCATAAATTAGCTTTAATAGTAAAAAAGTCGCCTGCGGCGCTATTATACTTCATGACCATGAACATTTTCAATTACTGCAATATATTTTTTGATTATTATGTGTCGATACTCGACAGCTCCATTATTAAAGTAGATGTATTAAAAATCGCCAATAATTCACTGTATAAGTACCCTTAATTTGAACTAAAACACAATTTCAACAACGTTAATGTAGTGTTTCACACTGCCTTTAATCTTAGCGGTAGGGTAGGGGTCCGCCAAATATCCTAGCCTGAGAGCCCGTTTCAGGATGTGGGGACCATGGTGTAGGTCCACCGAGTGCAATAGACAAAAGACCGATAAACGAGAAATTAGTGAAGAAGAAAAGAGCCTATAGGACTAATTTACATTCTCGTCCTTGGGCCCCCCCAATAATAAATCATGGGTGCGCCACTGTTCTTGAGTGTGAAGAAATATGGGATAACCTTAACACGTACTAATACATACGTTACTTTCTATTGTATCCTACCTGTATCATAATATGCATTAAACATTAAAGTGTGTCAGGTAAACGAAACGAGCATTCAATATTGGTAATAATTGAGGACATTCAGTTGCTTTTGTATTTCTTGCGTTTAATCGCATGGCCGTCATTAAGTCATAAACCAAAACTGCCGTCAAATTTTTGGTCTATGGTGACTACCTTTCACATGTCCATCATATTAGTTTGTTCTTTGGTGGGTACATATATTTTGAACAATGATGAAGTTAGATAGTTTTTGACAAAAAATATGACGTAGTTAGTCCGACGCCGAGCGAAAGAAAACGATGTAATATGCTTCAAGTAAGAGCAGTCGGAAATAATAATAATAACAATAATTAAATTTGCCCTACGTTAATTCGTGCGCAGTAGAAGCAATCACACACTACGCAATTTCAAGGTTGAGTAAGTTGTTCCACTACTATAAATAGACAAAATATTTCATATATATATTTTTAAGATAGGATGTGGGAGGCTAGCTTTATAAGATTTCACACGAGGGCGGCTTTGGATGTTATTAAATTAAGCCATAGTATATTTTATTTTAGCTTTTTTTGTATAAATCCACAATATATTTACAGTTCAGAATAGATTTTTTTTAAATATTAATATGTACTTACTATGAAATCGTATATGCGTTCGACATAGGCTATTTTTATATGCATTCCAAAATTCATTTCACTTGAATGAATAATTAATAATACCTATGTCGAACTTGGTTATTACGAGGAAGATGGGACCGACTGAATTTGCTCGTTATAAGCATTACTCGTTATATCGCCATATAACATTCTAACGTTATATTTAAGCATAGAACATAAAAAATCAAAAACCATCGTAAAAATCCCCGAAACAAGCATGGCATTCATAAACTACAAAAGCAGTTATTTACTGTAATGCAGTGCTGAACCGCCGGTGCTGGCAGATACCTACTGAGTTCACAATTTTTTAAATGCAATTTCAAAATTGGTGTCGGCGAAAACACCAATTAGGTACCTACTTAGACACTTATAATGTCACTTTCACTTAAACGTAATCCGATCCCGGCGGCATCGGTCTAGTTAACTCCCCTGTCGGATTTTATTGCTTAGGGTCGAAAATGTTGTTTTTAAACGATCGACACATTAACAGTTTTGATCCGTATAGCCGAGAAGTAGCTCATTATGAAAGTGAATAAATGTATGGAGAAAATCATAAAATAAAAAAAAATGTCAACGAATGTTTCCTCATTACATCCGAGATCTCGCTATTTCCGTGATCCTGATAACCAAGTTCGACTGTAGCTATATATTTATTTTTAAATGTTGTATGTATTAGTAAAAAATAAATTGTTCAGCTCTATCCATTAAGTGTACAAAAAAAAAAAACTGAAGTCTTTGACAGCAATCAATTCAGCTGTCGAAAGATGTTACTAATGAACAATCTATATTTAGCGTAGAAATGGAAAAACTTCATAAAATGAAAACTTAAATTGTCATATCGTTCAAAAACCTTTTAACAGTTACATTTTCAATTTCATATAGCAAATTGTGTTCCGTCGTATGATGGGAATACATTATTTATATTGGAAATCGTGCCAGACATATTAATAATCGATATTGCATTCTGCCTTTCGACGAGCCAGTCAATAAATTTACTTATATATACAGTTTACCCAGCAGTAAAGATGGCTTTGCGAAACGGATAAACAAAATTGAAGAACGAATTCTTTAAACGATTTTATATTAATATACTATCGGCCGAGGGTACTTGATGGAATTTGAATTTAAATTCTTATAGAATTAAGCTGTGTACTATTTTTCATTTCAGTCATTTTTGCGACCCGGAATTCGCCTTTCGGCATCTTCAGGCAATATGCGCACTCACCAATGGTAAATAACACAATAAGTAACAACGTCAGTGTGTTATTTACCATTGGTGAGTGCGTATGATGTCTGAAGATATTAAAAGGCGAAACCCGGGACGAAAAAAACTACTCAAATGGAATAGTATAAAACATAAGTCTATTAAAATTTTATTTTTTCATTATTTTATCTTCATCAGCCGGGGTCGATCCACTGCTGGATGATGTCCTCCCTTACCTACCTCATTCCACTCATCTCAGTCCCTAGTTCTTCGCTAACACATTATACTCACCAAACTGTATGAGTTCGTCTATTCATCTAGTTTAAGAGCATCCTTGTAATCACTTAGTGCCCGTCGGGTACCACTGTATGACAGCATTTGTCCAGCGGTTGCCCAATCGCCGAACAACATGTTTTAGCCTCTATTACATCGCGTTGTTCTGTCTACCTGCTTATATATTGGTTTTGTCTATGGTCTTTCCGCGTTATGCCCAACATGCAGTTTTCCATTCATCAGAATGAATTGCCTTGATTTATTATTGCATTAGTTGAAAAGTCATTTACCTGCAATTTTTCTTAATCTATAGCTCAATATGTATGTACTGATAAGGCTTAAAACGAGTCCTTTTCGGCGGCTTACACACATACAAACAAGTATCTGTATCTTGACCAGGCTTTAACCTCACGTTCCGGGAACCATTTGATCAAACTCAAAACAATGATTTGGCGGCATCCCTTGGTCAGAGGGTAGAGTGGGCCGAGTTTGAATGTTATAGCGGAGAACGTTGTTTATTGAAAATAAGTATAGAAAAGCGTAGTGATAGTCAACTAATTATATCAAAACGTTAACAAAAAGGAGTCAGTTTGATTTGACATTGCAGAGCGATATATCCCAAACACCTGCTTCTGACTTTGGAGTGGGGTGTAATTATCAGTACCCCTACAGAAAACCAGGGCATGTTCACGGGCCCTAAGGTGGCAGCACACCCTAAAATCCAACAGATTAACTCAAGCACAGGCAAGCCTTGGACCCCCGTTTCCATCTTGACGACCTCACCTGAATTCGCTGGCATAGGGGGAGGCGCGAGAGTTAGTGATGGGGGAGTTAGGGAAGTGGCGCGAACTTGTGCTTACCCTATGCCCCAATGCTTGATCGTGACAGGGTGAAAGTAGAAGAATTAAGTATCAGTATATATGTTTACATGTAAATTGTACGTAAAACATTTCACCGTGGCACAGTTAGCCGTGAGCTTTCTATCAGAAAGAGATGACCGTATATTATACGGTCTACAATTTTATTAGATTCAATATAAACATTAATTCAATTTTCATAGCTGATTTTGACAAAAATTCATGAATTCAAGAATGAAAACCTCATCTAACCTAACAAATAATCCAGTAAATCGGCTATTTTCACAAATTGTTTGCTGCTTGCTGGCTTCCTGTAAAGTATAAACCGACAAGAACCGTGTTTTATTTAGACATAAATTTTATGTCATTACTATACAACCCAAAGAGGTTGAACGGTATTTAATATACGGCCATTATATATTTCCGATACAAGATTTCACGGTGAAATGTGATACGGCGAAATACATACGTACAAGTTTTCGGACACGATTAGGTATATTATTAAATTTTAAGCTTTTATTTGCGGCCTATGTATTTTCGTATACTCATATAGTCATATATTTATTTTGTACATCAAAGTATATTTTAAATTTGGACATAATTTCTTATTTGCAAAAAAATCATTTCACGCAGTTAATATTGTTGATATTGTGTATCTGCGTGATATTGTGTCGGCATTATTTACATCGTATCGTTTGGATGAACAAATGATACATTTTAGGTACCACCATCTAAATATAGCTTCAAAAACAGTGTTTAATTACCACGTGGCAGAGAACGGAGCCAGTCGAAGAATAGTGCTCAAAAACAGGGGAAACCTTCATCCTCCGATGGAAGAAGACTCTAATATCTTTTTTGATAGCCGTGCAGAAAATTCGCTCTGTCTTTGAAAAATAAATAACCTCGAAATGACAAATAGAAGTAGCAATTCGGAACAAATTGAAACGGGGCTTGGAAATCAATCAATCGCCGGATAGCAGAAAATGAGAAGAGATATCGATGCAATATAATGTCATACTTTATTCGAATTCAAATATTGGCGCTAAAAATGTACGTAACTGTTTTATGAACACTTTCATTCCAACCGTATCAGAACGTTTCAAGTATGTGCGCCTAACACAAAAATACTCAGCAATACCTACATAATCATTTGTAATTATAATTGTTTTCTTTAGACTATATAAGAAGGTTTTCCTCGTCATATTTTCTGGATATTCATTCATATTTACAGACAAATTTTGCATTTTGGCATCTTCTTAACGGCCCACGTGCGCTACGTAGGTCAAAAAGGAGGTTTTATAGTATTTTCTGAGCATAAGTCTGGACATTCCTTAAACGTTGTAGATAATCTATTTATATAATTTTGAAGCCTTATTATCGTATATATTTATTTTAAATATTTGATGAATGCATAAAGTTTTTTTATTACATAAAATACTATTCTTTTAAACCTCTCGATCTAATGTTTTAGAATATAGTCATATTTCAGTACATCCATGTGCAGTGGTGTTAATATTTTTTAGATTTATTAATTTATAAAACCATTAGTAAAATTTATGTTGATATTATTATAGTGAAATATTTACGATAAAAAAATATATTTATAATCTCTGTGATCCCAAATTTGACAAGAATTAGGCATTTTATTATTAAAAAAATGGGCACGATTAACACATTTTAAAATAATTCTAAAGATACTGATTACAAGGTATTTAAGCTATGTCTTTGACCATTCAAATGTGATAAAACATTCTACGAATAATGATTGTTTTATAATAATTATTGACCTAAGAATAAGGTGGTATTTTTTTGAAATACGCCATTTCTATTGGCATTTCCCAGTGGTTAAGCTATAACATACGGCCGTAGCCATAAATTGACAAACGATAAATGAACTAGGGAGTAAGATCATGTAAACGCGCGTGTTTGAACATGTACCTAACCGAAATAAACGATTTTTTTTTACTGAAATAATAATGAAAATACTGAAATATTTCACGGCTCCCTGGCAAGAGCTCCAGGACCCCTAGGGGGCCGCACCCCCCAGTTTGAGAAGTACTACTATAGTAGATATTGGTTTACTATTCAGTTAAATTTTCTACGATTTTTTCTTCATTATTAGTAGCTACGACACAATTACCTATGGATATAATATTATCTTTTGTCGAATGCGGAACCATTAATTTTTCGCAACTCATCAGAATATTTTATTAACGGACACAAAAAATAAGATCTAATATTACTTCATCAAAAGCAAAATGTCCGTAGCGAAATCTGATGGTTTATTATTACACCGTTAATCTCGGGAAATTTGATTAATTGCGGAAAGGCTGCAAAAAATTACACTAGTATTACAATATACAAAACAGCCGAAAATCACTAAGTGATGTTATTCTCGGACGGTTTATTAAAATGTTACTCTTTTAGAATTATGGCTAAGACATCAATCATTCGAGATATTCTTGGAAACATATTTATAATTAACAGAAACCATTACCGTGGATGAAAGGTTTCTTTGGTAGGTAGATACAATACAACAGACAGCTCATATTATGACAATAATATGAGTAAATAGTCGGGCTTGAACCATAGAGTAAGAAATACTAGAAAGTGGACATTATTCGGCTATAGACGACCGTTTTCTAAGCGTATTAATAGGAACATGACACTTCGGCATAAAGTCCACTAAAGCGGACTTGCGGGGCGCTCGCGCATATTCTATGTGAATCATCGAAAATACAACGTAATCAAATACGCCAGCGCACACTGGATTTGACGACGCATTGTGCCCGCCTGCCCCATGATTCATCGTTTTTTGGCTTCTCAGCGATGCAAATTAACGAAAATACAACGTTATCCATTCATTGAACATGGCAAGCAAAATCACGCTCCTGGAAGCGTCGTCGATAGACGGGCGAGAAGCCATTATTTAATAACAGTGAACTCTTTGTTTAGTTATTGCGTGTCCGATATTTCGCTGGTATAATGATGTCATCGTGAATATTAATTAGAAGCCCCGAGAAATTTAATAATATTTTTATTGCTTTGTTATGAGAGACGCTGATAATAATAATTATTTTGTGCTCCTTGAGCCCCTTATTACATAGGTGAAGGGTAATGCGCGGGTGGGAGGGGGCCTACTTCGTAGAGAGCGCACCGAGCGCCGCGTTGGTGGGCTTTATGCCTTAGTAGTAGTATTTCAAATTATTATCTGGAATAAATGAGATGAAAGTAGGTACTCGGTACTCCAGATAATGATTATTTCGGATAGTTTCTTCCATTGCATTATTTTAAATTTCGATTAATCATTAATATTATATAAATTATAATATCAATATTCTTATAATCATTTTTTTTTTCGACCATGTCCGATCCTAATAGGATCATATGGGCCTCCACAGGGTAGAGGTTTGTATTAACAGATTTTGTTTTTTACGAGAAATGGATGTCAGCCACTTGCTCAACCTGTTAGGTCCATACCCTGACTCACGCACAAATTGAAAAACAATATGTGTACTTGCCAGACCCAGGATTCGAACCTGAGACCCACGGCATGATAGTCCAACGCTTAAGCCGCGCGGCCACCGTGGATATCAATAAAAAATATATATTATTATAATCATATAAAGCTTATGATCATTAATGGAAAACCGAATAATCAATAATCTTTATATTCTTTTCTCCATGATGGCAGCGTTGATGACATCGTAAATGAAACGCCTTCTGTCAATGCTATTAGTTTGGTTAATTACTTATAATTTAATTACAGAATTTTACAGTGCGCCTTATTCAGTCAATTTGTGACTGGACACGGTGGGTTCGCTGGCAAGCTCTTTGAGCTTGGACTTGTAAGGCGTCCGACATGTCCATACGGAGGGGGAATTCAGGATGCCAACCACATCCTCTGGGAATGTCTTAGAATGTGCTCCGAACGGGAGGAGAAGCTCAGGTCGGTCCAACCAGCTGTTGGGCCCATTGGGCCGTCCAACTTGGTTGCTACTAAGGCCAATTATCTAGCATTTTTAAAAATTGCGGCGTCTTACTGCAGGCGTGAAGATCTCTTTACATAATTTTGCTGTCCATATGATTAGCTTCATTATTTTTTATTTTTATAATTTCCTCATGCTCTTCTCTCCCCGGTACTCAGAAAGTAACTTCTTTAAACTCAGTCAGAGCTCACTTTGAGCGTAGTCCTGGGTATCTTCTCCTAGGGCATTCCCGGCCTAAAACTGAACTAGATGCTTCACATCGCCAATGTAGGGCCACGTGATACGCTCGATTAAGACCGACTGTTGTGCATGACGGATTTTGGTTTGGAAGGATTAACTTAAATATAGTGCGCCTTATTTAATTAAAAGATTATTTTCCTTTCAAAAACAGCTAATTTGTTTTTCTTTCTTATGTACCTGTCCATGATTCCCGTCGCTTACAGAAAAATGAATATCTGTATTATAAAATAAGTATACATATAGGATTTTTTGTATTATACCTACCTACCACAGACGGTCAAATGATATAACTGTCTGGCATGCAAGATTAGGGCAGGTGAAAAACAGGGTTTATAATAAATTATGTCATAAATATTATTTTTACCATGATTCCAATAAGTTTCGCATCATATAATATGTAAAGTAATACCCCGTTTACACGTGCATGGATTTACTGTCGACAGTAAGAAAATGTAAGGGTAAACATGTATTATCCTTTAGTTGGCAAGATTGCATGCATGAATTGGAAGCTTCTGAATTTTCATATGACAATAAAAAAAATTCGATCTGCGCCTGCGCAGTAGAACGATAGTGGCGACCCTGTCGGCAAAAAAACGACTTTTCAGGTTGACCGATTTTCACTAGCTGTCAAAATAGTATGAAATAGTACCATAAAATGACAACATCGCGTTTCGCTCACTCTTAAAGGAATGAATTGAAGAGACAGTCAGCACTTTTACGTGTAAACAATTATTGTCATGAAAGTTTAAAAGGAGCACTATTGCCGCCAGTAAATCCATGCACGTGTACAGGTGCTATAAGTGAATTTAATTATCTACTTTTTAATAATTCACAAACCGGAACGCAATATTTAATTTTTCCATGGGATGGAGTAATATAATAATCTTGGGGGTTTCGAGTTCTGCATATCACGCTGTTTCTGTTTCTGGTCCTTTACTGAGGATCCATATCTTGCACGCATGTGAGATTACGAGAAGTAGGTACACACTTGTACTTATATCGGAAGTTTCATTAGTTTGACGTAATGACACTCAAATACTACATGGTATTCTAATTTGCCTAAGTGCTAGAAGACGCAAAATTGAACACCCTATAATTCCCGCGTCGCTTTAAATATTCCAGATTACTAGTTTTATTTATTCATCGATCTGACAACACTGCTGAAGCTTTTAAATTTAGAACTCCACATATTCGTACAACTTTTATGATCGGATCATTCCAGATTCTATTTCGAATATCGGTGGAACTGCTTTGTGAAAGTGAACACGGGGAAATATCAATTTAAATATATGTTATATAGTAGGGGGGAGTTGTATGTTGATCCTTCGGAAATGAGTTGGGGTGTTCACACCTGTTTTGGTCTATCGATATACTATCATCGCTATATTAAATTGCAAGCTATATTCTTGACATTGCATTTCTTACTTCTTAAATCAATATATATGGTATATGGGTACTCCACCATTTCTACTACGAGGTGAAACATAATATGAACAGTGCAGATACCAGTGGCGAAGGGTGGAGGTAGGCTGTTAAAATTCGACATAAATAGTGCACACTAGACTTTGACAGTCATGCTTCTTTGTTTTCATTGTACTAAGAACATAATTTGCAGATAGTAGTGGTTTTTTTTTAAATTATTAATAACCATGTCCTTGCTTTTTCGTACAAGGTGGTTGTTAGTAATTTTGAACAATCACAAACACCCAGGCTTTGAGAAAAACACATAAATATTGTGTGTCCTGGCCGGAAATCGAACCCAGGAACTCTCGGGTAAAAAATATTCTTCCGTCTTTAAAATATCTAAAATTACGTATGTTTTAATGACATAATTTTAGATATTTTATAGATAAACGAATAATAATGGTTTGGGCAGCGTTGGATTGAATTTTAAAAAAACTAACAAACGCTATCTACATAATATTGTATTCTTAGTTTAAACTTCCTATGTAACTTTCTAGGTAAAATTACCTAAAGACTGGACTAATAGGCATAAACCGTATACCTACGTTTCGAATATAAATGCAAAATTGGGGATTAAATGCATATTATTTATGTGATTGCGGATAAATCCAAACCGCTGAGCGATTGTATTAAGGTCTGCAGCCTTCCCTGGCGAACTCTTTGCCATCTACCAATCTGATGGAAACACAATGGAATGGATTGAGACTTTACCGGTGTCTTGACAATATATCATATTGTGGTGCTGTGACGCTTTGTGCTTCCGTTTGAATAGTTCGATGCCGTCGCGGACAAACTACCGCCATACGCTCTTTCACATTATACGGTTTTGACCGAACGGCAAAAATCGAACGGAGACATTTTTTAGTGGCGTGAAGAAGAGCATGGCTCTTTTCACATTACACGGCGATGGTTAAAAACCGAAACGGCGCCGTATAGCAGCCGTCCATTTCACTGTATTCACGGCGCCCAGACGGCTACTGATGACTCAGTGGTGTACATGACCTAATGCATGCTTTCACATTAAACGGTTTTAAATCGTACGTTCAGCATAACACTCAACCACAAACTGAGCTTGTGACTAAGGACTGCAATACCGGTTTTAAATACAAAATGCCGAAATTTTCGGTATTAAGAAACCACACTCGTTTACGTTTTTGACGATGAATTTAATGTTATTTCTTCATTAGCTTAAACTTTATTTCCTATTCAATTGAGTGTATAAGTTATGTGCTGATAAAATGCAAAATATTGACTGAATCCAACATAGGTGAAATAACAATAAAACACAATTCATTAAATATACACATTTATAAAATTGCCTCGACAAATTATTAACCTACTAATATTATTTCGAAATAAAAAAACATCCGTGACAAATGTTGAATTATTCTATAATAACATTATTGATGATTGTACAAGTTTTGAATTGAAGAAGTTTTCCTGCAGTCGCGCTTATCTACACATTGTAGTGAACTAGCCTTTTTAAGGGCTTTAGTTGAAATTATCAATATATTCAAATTATTTGTAAAAATCACTAATTCTTCAATATTGTAATTAATACATATTTTAAATGTCACCATAATAAATGTAGATAGGTAGGTTTTTTCCATAAAATAGTGTTTCAAAGATATTGTAATAGCTATATTTACCGATAGGTAGGTACTTATGTTTTAACGAATACCGAAAAACCGGTAGTGATATTTTCATTCGGTATTGCAATCTTTACCTGTGACGGAAAAAAAACCGTGCATATACTGTATAATGTGAACTTGTTGCCGATTCGGATTTTTACCGCATGATTTTTTTCCGCACGGTTAAAACCGTATAGTGTGAAATAAGGGCTACGAGTGAATGAATACGTGATAGGTAACAAATTCTGCGTGTGGCTGTTTTATAAAGTCGTATCTTAGTTTTTATTTGGAGGCTATTGAGTTTAAGTGTCGACAGAAGTGAGAATTATAAATTAATTCCTCTAGAAACTATAGTCTAGCTTTTCATTTTCTTTTGTAATATTAGAACGCAACTTTGAAGTATTGCTAAACAATTGTTAAGTATAGCATACTTAAAATCTTAATTAACTTTTATTTAACTTATTATACGAGTACCATAACCTTCTTATAAACCCGATACTATATCATACTGTGATCTCATTAACTTTGTCAAAAGATTTTATCGCTTTGCGTTATAAAAGGTAATCTCTTTGTAAGTGTATACCATGTTCAGTATCTACCCATATAGCATACTTCACATGTTAACCTCTATCAAAAACTTTCTCTCACAACATTCATCAGGTAGCAACGTACATACAAAGTTTGTTTTCATTTCCCTAAAGAGAAAACGTTTCCACCGACACGCCTTTTCTCGTCTCCTGGTATTTAGACTTTCTTCTACCTCAAAAAAAAATACTTGACAGCATTAAAATGAACAATTCCTGTGTGAATATCTAAATAAGCTTATTCTTTTGCAACGATAAAAACTCTTTAAATTGTGCAAATGTACGATTATTAAAAAAAATCGGTGTGTGTATGTGCGTTAGAAGTTATACTTCTTTGGAGTCTCTATAACCTAGATTCTTCGACTAGCTCTTAATTATTTTGTTAAATTACACACTCAAGAAAAAGGGCCGCTTATTTGAGCGCCGTTAGTTTATTTATATACACTTTAACTTATATTACTAAATTATATACTTACCTAATTATTTCGTGTTGTTTTTTTTTATTTTTAAAGTAACAACTGTCACTCTGACATTTAATCGTTTGTTTACGTAAGGAATTACAAATGGCCGACAATAATAAATTCGTTGCTTAGGTAACGGAACAATTATACTATCAAACTTTCGTTTGTATACAGCTGACTGATTCG
Source organism: Rhyacophila brunnea (assembly GCF_057557595.1). Taxonomy (NCBI): domain Eukaryota; kingdom Metazoa; phylum Arthropoda; class Insecta; order Trichoptera; family Rhyacophilidae; genus Rhyacophila; species Rhyacophila brunnea. The sequence continues at coordinate 36,585,033 of NW_028232848.1, read as the reverse complement.
CAGCTAACTTTATACTGTCGCGTACTTTCGTAACGGTGTGCGCGCGCAGCTCTCAATTTCACTCTCTACCAAACGCCCCAAAAGAAGTATAACTTCAAAAAAAACACACACACGCTTTTTCCATATTAATTTGAAAATGACGATGGATTCAGGATTAAATTTTGATTTTAAATTGAGTTTAAAGTCGTGTGTAGCTGGGAGCAAATTTAAAGACAGCAGTGCACGATGGTTCGCCTGATGACAGAGAAACAATAATTTGTAATCTATCTCTGGAATTTATATATTTACGGATCTGACGAGGTCGTGAATCTGTTTGGTGCACTATTTTTAATAGTGCAGTTTGTTATTTTAGTTACTTAAGCTGGCGCTACAGACCATTCAGGTTCATGGACTTAATTAACTGTCAACTCCATAATTCAAATGGATGTACATATTAAAAATACAAAAAATACACGTTAATTTTACCGCGTACACCATTTGGAAAACGCTACTAGCGCGTCACACTGCCTTTACCCTTAGCGATAGGGAGGGGGCTCCACCAAATATCCTAGGCTGGAGGCCCCCTACATGATGTGGAGGCCATTATGTTGATTCCCAAGTACTTAAAAACATCAGTGCTCTCAAATCACGAGTTACCCCCCAAATCATCCGCATAGCCTACAACTATTTTACTTTGGTGGGTTTTATCAGATACCTACGGCTATTGCTACAATCTATCACTACAGCGTATAGCCTAGATACTTAAATTAATTAATTAATTAATTAATAATTAATAAAGATTAAACAAACATAACGTGAAGACATCTCATGCATATACCTATAGAGGTTTACTCAACTCTACAACTGAAGTATTATAGTCTATGTTCATTTGCATAGCATAGACAATAATACGAGTACTAAGCGGAAATGGCAGTCAACAAAATGAGTCGCATTTTAGACATCGCGACTCCGTGAATATCCAAACTCAATCAAAATTCATAATGTAAAATCCTACGTAATCAACTTTCAATTTCAATGTACCTTTAATCGTAATGCCGTGTATAATCAAAAATGTTTCTACCAGAATATAAAACAAACAATGTCAACGCTGTGTCTCATTTCAATTGTACCCCGAACATATCATCACACGCACGACGCAACCTTCAGCATACAATTAATAAATGCTGGATCTTACAACGAACAATTGAAAATCTAGCGTCTATAAGTTTTTACCCCGACATGATTTGAACACGCAACCTTCGGGTTTACCCAACTCTACATACCCTCTAGAAGAAATCTTATTTGCAAGAGATACAGATTGCAGATACTCAACATGGTAGGTATATTACCATTTATAACTAAGCAATAAAATCTTTTGACAAAGTTAATGCTGAGTGGTATGATTGCTACAAATATATAAATAAGGTGATAGGTACGAGGGTGGGTCAATAAGTCCTTAGAAAAGCCGACAGGTGGCGCGACTAGTACTGTAAGCGGTTTGTTTTCATGCAGCGGCACTACCGATTCAGTATGCTGCGAAGTTTCAATCAGATTGGTCGGGTTGTTGTGTGTTTCTCGTACATTTAAAAAAAAAATTTGCTTGTGGAAAATGGAAAAATGGAAAATGGAGAAAATTGAGTTTAGAGCTGTTATTAAACATTTTAATATAAAAGGGTTAACAGCAAAGGAAATAAAAAATGAGTTGGATTTAGTTCACGGCATATCTGCTCCTTCACTTGCAACTATTTATAACTGGTTAAATGAATTTAAACGTGGTCGTACATCAACAAAGGATGAACCACGCTCAGGACGTCCTGTAGAGGTGACTACACCAGAAATGATCAATAAAATCCACGATATGGTGTTAAGTGACCGAAGATTAAAGTTGAGTGAGATAATTGAGGTTACAGGGATCTCAAAAGGTAGCGTCATTTCTATTTTACATGACAAATTGGGCATGAAAAAAATTTCTGCAAGATGGGTGCCGCGTTTGCTCACAGTCGACAATAAACGCAATAGGGTGGTGGCCTCTAAAGCCCTGTTGTCGCTCATGCAACGCAATCCGGATGAATTTTTTCGTCGCTTTGTGACTGTAGATGAAACATGGATACACCACTATACTCCCGAGACGAAAGAACAGTCAAAGCAGTGGATTGCGAAAGGCGAACCATGTCCAAAGAAGGCGAAAACCGTAAAATCAGCTGGTAAGGTTATGGCCACTGTATTTTGGGATGCACGTGGAATTATTTTCGTTGACTATTTAGAAAAAGGAAAAACAATAACAGGGGATTATTATGCATCTTTATTGGACCAGCTAAAAAACAAAATTGAAGAAAAACGGCCTCATTTAAACAGGAAAAAAATCCTCTTTCATCAGGACAATGCCCGTGTTCACACATGTTTACGATCAATGGCTAAAATTGAAGAATTGAAGTTCGAATTGGTCGACCACCCACCGTATTCGCCAGATTTAGCCCCCAGTGACTTTTTCCTTTTCCCAAACTTAAAAAAATGGCTAAGTGGACAACGTTTTTTTTCAAATGAAGAAGTCATCGATCGGACAAATGCTTATTTTGAGGACCTTCCGAAAACTTATTTTTCTGACGGTTTAAAAAATATTGAGAAACGTCTAACCAAGTGTATTGAGCTCCAAGGAGATTATGTTGAGAAATAAAAAAAAAATACAAAAATAAAAACTGTTTTAATGCTTTTTTCTAAGGAATTATTGACCCACCCTCGTACATTGATAAAGATAATTATTATATTTTTTCATGAAATCATTTATAGCAAATTCAGCACAAACAGAATTTTTATGATAATATAGTGTTCCAATTGGTATAACCCTTATTATGTAACTAACATTAATCAGGTAAAGTCAGATTCCAAGAATCGTGTATGTATAATAACAATACGAATGTATTTTTTCCTACCCTTAGAAAAAGACGTTGCTACGGACATGTCTTTTTTCATCCCCCGATACTTGCACCTTCTTCACCGTCAAAAAGAGGATAAAAGTCGTAAAATAAAAACCTCTCGTAAAAAGTAAAATATTGGAGACTCAATAAAAGTGTTACAAAACCGAACTGGCGCTGTATAAAAAAAATAGCTCAAAGCCCCAAAGCTGGGTTTAACCAATTTTATTCGGCGAGAAAATCAATATTTCACGTAAAACTTGAAGAGTTTTATTAGTTATAAAATGATTTCATCTGAAAACGAAACTGAATGTATTGTAAAATAAGGGAAATTCAGGGCCGGATTTATGTTCAGAGACTCTTGCGTATGGCGGTGTAGATAGAAATATTGCCCCCCTAATCAAAAATCATCCAAGGGCTCCACTCACTGTTTATAAAAAATAACCCATCCAAAATCAATGTCGTCATCTATTTTCAGCATTCATTCTTCTATTACACCACGCGGCGCCTCCAAGAATCCCCGTCGCTCGCCAATCTTCTTGCTTCGTTCCATGTCAACCCAGCATCCCGTAGCTCAGCCGTATACACTATATTGATAGTTTTTAGCGCCCCTTTGAGGACGTCGGAACCTGGTTGGCTTGAAGAACAGGCAAGCGATGTTGAGGTTCTCTTCTGGCACCCGCAGCACGTAGCCGAGCCAGGTCCAACGTCGCCTCTTCACTCTCAGCGTGATGAGAGGCTGCTTGGTGCGTTCTCTTATCTCCCCGTTGCTCCTAAAGTCATAGCCAGTATCCATCGCAAACATCTGTTTTTGAAGCTCAGTATACGGTTTCTCTGAGCCTTCGTAAGGTGCCATGATTCGCTACCGTAAAGCAGCACCGTCAGAATGCAAGCGTCGAATAGGCGGCATTTGGTTTTGCAGCTTTTCAGCATTAGCTTCCAAAAACAATATTTAGATTAGTTATTTTTAATGTGAACATATTAGTATTTAGAAAAATATAAAATTAAAAACGACTATGGCTTAGCCCCATTGCTTGCCGAATACATATTATTTAAGCCTCAAAAAATGTTTTATTTTTAAAAATACATACCTATAATATTATCAAGTTGCTGGAAGAATCTCATAATATTATTTAGTATTTATTTATTTATTATTTATTATTTTAAATACTTACAAGATAAAAAGAACTTTTGGTACTATTCGGTTATCAGGAATACAGCGGAAAACACATTTTGAAAATACCCGATATACTGGATTATTTGTTAGTTTGGGTTAGTTTAGGTTTGGTTACGTTGGGTTAGGTTAGGTTAGTGAAGGCCTCCGACTTTCTGACTAGCTCAGGCACTTGAAAGTGGAGGTTCATTAATGTGGAGGAACAGGCAGGAACCTCATGGACGTGGAGTATCCAAGAAGTCACGGGGCACAAAGTCAATTAAACACCAGATGAAATCTTCAGAACTCGTATTTTATTGTTATTAGAATATGTTTGGCCTTATGGCATTCCTTCATCAAAGATTATAGTCCAAAGGTATCATTCACATTGGTATCGAAAGTCCCAAAGGTTATAATAATTAAAAGAAACTCGATTTATTGTTATTATCCATACACCACAATTAGTAAAAAAAAAAAAAAAGTCAAATCAATTAATATTCGAAGTTCACAGTTCGAAGTCTCAATAAACAAGAGTCAACTAATATCCGAAGTCACAAAAATAACCACATTTATTACAGGTTAATTAAAAATTAATTCGAATATTATTATTTAATTATTTTAAAATTAACTTGATTATTATTAACTAATTATTTAACATTAACTTAATTATTTCTAATTAGTTATGCAGACGAGATCGTGAGGGTCCCGGGCAACAAGACGTCGCAGAGGCGAATCCCGGAACCCACAAAACAGACTGATCATCGGATTTTAGAACCTTTCCTTTTTATCCGTTAGGGGTGGTCGTATTTCTTACCAATTCATACCGATCACCGATACCGCCATATGCTACACATTTATATAAGGTTGACGGATGTCAGTCTATCAACCAAACATATAGTGATATCGATGTACATAATATGATTAATATTAATATTACTTTAATTACATTAATTCCTTAATTACTATATACCACTAACGCCCGTCTATACATCTCGCTTTATTATTTGACTAACCCATTGCATATCTATATTACATTTACCCACTATATTACAATTTATATTACATATTACCATTACAAACAAATCATATTTTACATTTAATTTAATTTAATTACCCCCTTACCTAAGCATATATTTAATTAAAATTTAATCTTATAACCTTTTTACCTTATATTTACATGGTCTGCGACCGACTTATCTCCTCCACAGCTCACCTTGCGGAGTGCTAACACTCGACAAGGCAAACTGTGGGACTTCTGCATACATTAATATTGTTCGGCTTTGTCGAGGGTCGTAATCATTCCACCGGTGGCACATTGACTACCAGGATCAGACCGAGCGGCTGGGAGGCACTACTCCTTATGGGAGCGCCCCCCACAGGGGCGGAAAATTCAGTGTGCGACATTAGGTTAGGTTTGGTTAGGTTAACCTAACAAATAATCCAGTTTATCGGCTATTTTCAAAATGTGTTTTCCGCTGTATTCCTGATAACCGAACAGTACCGAACTTTTTAAATACTTACAACGTTTTTAAATTTTCTGTTGAATTATTATACTCAATATGTTCAAACTTGTACTTGATATGAAGTAAATAAAAAAAAACAAATAAAGAATACTGAAATGTCATTTTGACATTTCATTTTGATTTCCATAGTAACGCACGTATATATTAATAATTTAGTTGCTAGGACCACCCCCTTAGCAACCAACAACTTTTACTTTTTACGGATGTTTCTAAAATAACATCCCATGCAAAACAGAATTAACTGAAAATTAATTCAATTCTGCTTAAAGATGGCAAAAAATATTTAAAAGTATGCATTGGCATCGTGTTCTGATATATTCTAAAAGTTTCAAAAGTCTAGCTAGTCTGGAAGTTAGTTAAAAATCGATTGCAAGATTTGTACTAGAAAAACAACCACCGGACAAACAAGAATACGAGCTAATAAAAACGTTGTAAAATAATATCATCGACTGAGAGTACATGACGGAATTTGAATATTAATTCTAACTGATTAACGTTTTGTACTATTAAATTTCAATAGTTTTTGGCGAACCGGGTTTCGATTTTCGCCATCTTCAGTCTCTGCACACATTTAATTATGATAAATATATAACTGTCATATATTATAGCTACTTACTGATTATATACAAACTTAATAGATGTAGTGAAAAGCTATTATCTGCTGTAAGTAAATAATTACCCAAGTATTAGAGAAACTTAAACTAACTTTTAATTGCTTTAACTCTAATTTAATTGATTGATTAACGTCCTAACTATCCTTGCTTAGTATGGAGACTGAACTCTTGATTTGATTGGTTCATCGGTTTATAATTTTGAATACATTAACTATTATATCCATTTCTCAATTTATTTGCCAATACTATTTATTGCTACTCTATATTTTAATAATTACAAGATAAAAAGAACTTTTTATATACTTACCACGTTTTGAAAATTTCTGTTGAATCATATAAACTTGACAATTCTATGTATTTTTTTAATTAATTAAATAATTAATTTAGGACAAATAAGGCAATTGTCAACAAATCATTTTTTGCTATTTTGCAACAAACAAATATATAATACTGAAATGTCATTTTGATTTCCATAGTAACGCACGTATATATTAATAATTTAGTTGCTAGGACCACCCCCTTAGCAACCAATAACAGTGGATTGGATTACGGATTTCTTCCGAAATAACTTTTCATACAAGACAGAATTAACTTAAAATGAATTCAATTCTACTTAAAGATGGCTAAAAGTATTAAAAGAATGCATTGACATCGTGTTCTGATATATTTTAAAAGTTTAAAATGTCTAGCTAGTCGGGAAGTTAATTAAAAATCGATTGCAAGATTTGTACTGGATAAAAACCCACCGGACAAACAAGAAAACCGTGGTAAAAAGAGAACGTTTTTCTGTCACGTTCAAAAAGCTTTTTCACATATTTCCCGTATACCCAGACATATGAAATTAGGCTCGTCTGGAAATGTGTACGTATGCAGATCGCCGTGTCACACTTCACCGTGAAATGTTGTATCAGAAATATAATATGGTCGTATATTAAAAACCGTCCAACCTCCTTGGGTCGTATAGTACTGAGATAAAATTCATGTCTAAATAAAACACGGTTCTTGTCGGTTTACAGGAAGCCAGCGGAAAACAAATCGTCTCTGTTCTGGCAGAACACACTAACTGGAGAATACTAGTTTTGAGTAATTTGACTTTGAAGTTGTTAAAATGTTTGAAATAATGGTCTATCATGTGAGTTTATTAAGTAATCGTAAAAAGGATTACTTTAAAATAAAGACTGTTTATTTATCAGGAGGGTTTCCAGGCGGTAAAGTTTGAAATAAGGAACATTTTGGTACTAACTCAATATGTCATTTTTTCGAATTAGTGTCTTCTGCCAGAACAGTGACGAAATTTTGAAAATAGCTGATACCTATACTGGATTATTTGTTAGGTTAGGATTTCATTTTTGAAGGAATATTATTAATGCTAATATATATATATATACATATAATACACAAACAACGCGTAATTTTTTCAACTATGTGCTATAGAGATGACCGTATAGTATACGGTCATCTCTTTCCGATAAGAAAGCTCACGGCTAACTGTGTTACGTTGAAATATTTACTATTACGTACAATTTACATGTAACCCAAATTATGTATACAGATATAAATGCGATGACAATACATTCTGGTCTGAAGGCGGTCTAGTGCTTCAAACCTGTGTATCCATAGAACGTACATAAAAAAAAACTATTTTTTTTGTAAGCTGTCATATCGATCTGAAACGTTCAATAATGGATTATTCGTGGTCTTCTTGTAAAATTGTATTCTCTATTTATTTAACAATTTTTAGATATAACATATACAACCAGAAAATGTATTCGAAGCGAGAGATATCGAAAAGACAATCGTTGGAGTAATTCATTAGTCAGTTGTACCCAATAGGCACAAAATAGCGTTTTATCGACAGAAATATGTGAAAAATTATATTTATCAAAAATTACGTCAATCTGTAAATGTGTAATTAATAAGGCTATACTTCAGCTAAGGCATGGTCTAAAAAGATCGTGACTAGGCGATGCGCGGATTGTGCAAATGACGCGAGCCGAACGAAATACAATTTGAACATATATAATTTAGAAAAACATTTTCTGAGAGAGTATATAATAGAGAGTATGTTTTTCTAAATTATATATGTTCAATAATCAGAATGATATATTCTTAAATCTTGTGAATTATTCGTTTAATAAAAGAAATAGTTAATTATGAAATATAATTTGTCATAAAAATTCAACATGCGTCCTTTTAATGTTATGTTTATTATTATATTCGTACTAATAATAGTATATTCATTGACATGCTTTCTTTTTTAAGTACATGCGGGACTTTTTTTAGTAATCTTAACGTAATATTATCTCTGCAATGTTATTTAATAAAAATGCTGAAAATTTCACGTATTTTGCAAATATTGTCAGAACAGATATATGTTTTCCAAACTCCTTCTCTTTCGCCCAATCTAATTAGGTACGGCAACAGTGTTCAATAATTTTGATTTCAGTTCAAAAAGTATATACATATTCCTCTTAGAGATTAGATCAAAGATGTGTATACAAAATATGCATAATGCATTTGTATCTCAACATTTTTTGTTTAAGATTCCAGGACATTTTTGGTGTGGTAGAATTTTTGGTAACCTAACATAGACAATATCATATCCTCGACGTTATAAGGTGTAAATAAAAAAATGGCGGACCCGTTTTGATGTTTTGTTACTTACATAATTTTATATGAGAGCTTTCAGTGATTATTCGTCTAAATAATGGAGAATTTTAATTTAAATTTCATCAAGTAGGTGCCTACACATTGTCAGTAGGTAGTATTAATTTTCTAAACTAATGTGTATAGCAGTAGCGAAGGATGACTTTTGGAAAGAGGTAGGCTGTGGAAATCTCAGAAAAATAGCACACTTTTGTCAGATATACTTACTTACGGAAAATAAGAAGATAATACGATATTAATGAATATGTACACACTAATGACAACGACACACTAATTCGATGAAATTTCAATGGCTCATTAATGACATAAGATTGAGCGATGAGTTTAAATTAAATACGTATTTTCATAAACATTTATACACATCAAAAATCAGTAGATAAAATTATTTATATGTGATTAAATGCCATATAATATATTGTTTGAAATTATCTAATTAATAATTATTTTGGACAAAGGTGCAGTCATATACAATAATCTCGCAAATGCTCAGGGTTGGCGATGGGAGCCTACCATATTACATACAATTCGATATACAGACTGAGATCACGTGATATAAAAACGTGATACAAAAAAAACATCAGCATTTCTCGACCAATAATCTGATGAATACGTTCAAGGCAGCCAGCGCTGTGGAATATTTCTTAAACCCTTGACAGATTGTTTTGTGATCTTTATATATGTATAATACCAGCGCTCGGAATGGAGCGGAACGCCCCGGAGCGCCGTTCCTGTTCGTGGGATTTCCAAGGATGGCGTTCCTGTTCGTTAAAACCTCGAAAATGGCGTACCGGTTCGTAAAATATCTGACGGACAGCGAGTCGTCTAGTAAAATCCTCAAGCGTCATACTTAATATTATTACGTTCCGGGTTAGATTTAAAATTTACGAAAATGAATTGATAGGTACAAAAACATAAATATTTTTTTTATTAAAAATTATTTTACTGGTTTAGAACCACTGAATTTTCTATGTCCCGTACATAATGTACTTAAGTTTTTTTTGAAATAGTGATAGAGTAAATGTAAGACTACGTATTTGAGAACTAACCTTTTTCAAGACAATACTGTTTTCAACGAATTTGGCATTGAATGCACTAATAGACAGACCCTTTTGCGTCAATGGTGATAAAACAATAAAATTGTATACAAAAAAATGCACTGGGTAAGATTTATTGCATTGTCGCACGTTATGGGACAATAATGTATTTTGAAAAAAAAATGTTTTTATGATTGTAATGGTACGTTTACATCTGACACTTATACCGTTATACTTATTTTATGTGTCTGACATAAAATTTCACTTACTGTTTACACCTGCATGGATCTGACATAAAATTCTCGTATACTTCTCGGTGAAATAAAGTCTCTACACTTTATTCAATGGCAACATTTGGAATAAATATATGTGGTGTTTACGTATGGTATTGTAATTTATTCGGACACTTATTTCGTATACTTCTCAAAAACGTTATGTCAGTTGTCAATATGAGAATGTTAAAAAAGAAAGCAGCGAGTGTTATTATGTTAAGTCTTTTAGCAACAAAAAGGAGAAAAAAATGGTCTAGATGGGTGCGGGAATGGATTCAGCGACGAGAAGAACTAGGTGCCTTCCGTTTAATGTCAGAGTTTAAAATCGAAGATCCAACTCAATTTGTGAACTTTAGTTTGCAAGATTGGACCTTTTGCCAAAAAACAAGACACACAATTCAGAAATGCCATAAGTGTAGAAGAACGATTAACAGTAACATTGCGATATCTAGCACTTGATCGTCATTGCATATTCAATATAATATTATCGTAATACGAGTGCAGGTGTGCGCCAAAATGAATTAGGTAATACCATTTGAAGGGCATTTTTTCTTCACAGAGTGCATCAGAATTAATGGTATGTGCAGAAAACAAGCGATATTTTATTTTCGAACAAAATCCATAGAACACGGCACATCCGATTTATTTCTCACTGTCTATGATTTTTGACAGATCGCTACAGTACATTTATTAACGTAAACGTTGGGCATACATTCATGGTGTATGATAATTGATTGTCCGTTGTTTTAGAAATATACCTATGCAATTCACTACATGTCAAACTACGAATAATGTGTCTGGTACTTGACATAAAAGTAGACAGTGGTCCAACTTCGGTGATATATCGCTGCAAGTTCGGAATTGTCGAATACGCGGTGTTTACATTTGCGAATATAAGTAGATTGAATAAGTTACAGGTGAGTGTCGACACACGCAAAATAAGTGGCAGATACAAATATACTTACTGTTTACACTTAAGTAAATATGGTGTCATACATAAATATGACGATATTAGTGTCAAATGTAAACGTACCATAAGGAAAGGTTGGAAGCTATTTTACACTGGAATGTAGATTTACTGTAGTAATAATTTATAAAACGAGACATTTATTTTTTTGCAAGTTCATACATATTATTTTAATACAGTTAAGGTTAAGGTACATGCCTAAATATAGTGAGTTAATAACGTAATAGTTATAATGCACACTGGAACTTTAAAATTTTTAAATGAAACACATTAAATACATGTACGAGTATTATCTTTACTCTATAAATGACTTAATTAATTTGTTAAATATTGCACAAAAATAACATAGTAAAAATAGTGTGAATAAAACTACGTGCAGTCGGAAGCCAACAGCGGTGGAGTGAGGTTGTACAACTTCGCTTGCGTATTCGGGACGCTATTCGCATGGTTACTCGCGAACGGTTATAAATACGGGATACAACAAAAATAATATTGTTTGTAAATGAATTTGACAATAAACTCAACATGTGTGGTCCCATGTGATTTTGACAATCAGTGCCAGTGCTTGAGAAAAAGTGAAAAATATTTATTGTTGCACGGATAGTGCACTTTGTGCGGGGAGTGCGTCAAACGCTGTGAAGCGAGGGGTTGTCCACACGGTGTTTTGTTCACACTGTTGCGCGAATTCCAAGACCGCGTGAACGGCAAAAGCAATAAAATGGAAAACACCACGATGGAAGTGAATGAAACCAAAAAAACGAAGAAGAAAAGAAACGATGATGAAGAGGAAGTGGTTGGAGAAAAAGAAGAAGAATGGCAGACGGTGACCTCTGGAAAAAAACCCAGAAGAGACTCTGGGGTCACTCCAAAGGGAAACCAAAACATCGTCATGATAGCGACGGGAAGTAAAATTCCATTAAAATTGAAAATAGCGCAGATGCTGCATAAGGCAGGAGTAAAAGTACAGAAAATTTACAATAAAAATTTAAAGACGTACATCCAAGTAGAAGACGAAAAAGAAGCAGATAAAGTGAAACAAGCTGGAGAACTCAAAGATCTCGGTTTTGTGACCAAAGAGAATGACTCCTGCTCTTATGGAGTAATAAGAAAAGTCGATATTGATATGGACCTCCAAGAACTGCAAATGGAAATCAAAAGTGATGCAAAAGTAATCAACCTTAAGAGGTTGACAAGAAAAGGTGATACAGGAGAGCTGACAAAGACCTCGTCAGTCAGTATTAAATTTGGGGAGAAAATATTGCCGAGAACAATTTACATATATGGAGTCTCTTTTGCTGTAGAACCGTATGTATTCAGGGTTATGCAATGCTACAAATGCTGGCGATATGGGCATATCGCGAACAACTGCGGACGTACAGTAGAAACGTGCCCTAAGTGTGGTGAAAACCACAAAACCTGCGAAAAAAATGAGGAAATTACGTGCATCAATTGCAAAGGTAACCACGCGGCAAACAGCCAAAAATGCCCAAAGTGGCAAGAGGAAAAGAATTGCAAAGAAGCAATGAAAAAAATGAACATACCTTTCAAGGAAGCAAAAAAAAATATGTTAAATAATAGCTATGCTGACATATTAAAACAAAAAAAAATCGTAGAAAGAGATGAAAGCGAAACAATTCAAAAAACTAAGGGAAAAAAAAAGAAAGAAGAAGCGGTGGTAGAAGCTTCAGGCTCAACAATAATATCTACAGGTAGTAGCGTAAAGCCTACAAAAAATAAGAAAAATTCAAAGGGGAAGACAGAGGTTAACGCGATGGGAGAAATTATGAAAGTCTTGCTGAAAGGGGGAGACTGGCAGCAGATCATTAAACAACTAATAATTAAAGCAGTGGACTGGGTATGCAAACAATTCAAAGAAGGACACTTAAAGGAAATTCTAGGGGAGGTTCTGGAGCAAAATGGATAGTAAAAAACAAATTAGGATTTTACAATGGAATGCCAGAAGTATGAAGCAAAAAAAGGATGATATAGAACTCTACTTAATAAGACAAAAAATTTCAATAGCATTAATCTCAGAGACTTGGCTGAGGTCTGAATTAGACTATCTGAAATTCAATGATTACACGATGTATCGAAAATACAGAAGGGATGGATACGGAGGAGAGCGATTCTGGTGCATAAAACACTGGCGTCTAAAGAAGAAAGAAAGAAAGATGGAAGAGCTAGACAAAATAATTATAAAGCCATTTAACAGAATAGGAGTGAGGACCTGATCGAAGGATCCCCTTCTAGAAGAGAAGAGGCGATATGACAGCGAGTCGCAGTCAAAGCCTCGGTAAAATCACAAAAAAAAAAAAAAAAAAAAAAAAAAAACTACGTGCCCTACCTAAGTATCTACCGATATAGGTATAATATATCTGTCATACCGAGGGTTGAAATTCTTGAGCACGTTTATAGTAGCCAATTGTTTTTTGTAATGAAACTTTAAATTTTGTATCGAGACAACCATAATTGACCGAATTGTCCATTTATCATATTATCATGTTAGCGAAATTTACATGGGTTTGACGCGTTCATAGTTTTTGTATTTCATAATGCAATCGGGGTCGTTCATTGGTCGTTTATCAATATTTAACCCAATGCTTACGGGCCCTTTTGATTATTTTGTAATTAACGTGTTAATTTGCATTTGAAAAGTAATTAGCAAAAACACAATTTTGTGCGGCCCGTAAACATTGGGTTAAGTTGTATGCAGCCAATGATAAGCGTTTTCATCAGAGGAAGCGACAAAATTAGACTCCTTATTTTTCCAAATTTAATCATTTTAAGTTGTGTTTTTTTGGTTTCCCATTACCTAACCCCCATGATTTGCTGCTCTACACTAATTTATTTTTTATATTTCTTACATTATTGATGAATTGATGAAGTTCAGCGGAAATACTTTTCAGTGAAAAACTAATAGGTACCGAGAGAGATGGAATAAAATAAGGGAGGCCTTCATCCAGCACTGGATCGACCAAGGATGATGGGTTGGGTTCTAAATAATTATTATTGCATACATGAAAAAACCTAACTATTGCAGCTGCTTTGCTAAATTTTTAAATTTCCGAAAAACTTGTGCTCTGACATCGTTGACCAGAACATACGTATTTGCTGTTTTACCTACCTACTCAACGTTACGGAATCGCCAGATAATAATTATTTATCCTAATCTATTATAATATTTTACATTGAGTGACAAAAAAAAAATATCATTTCCTCATATATTTTTATTGTTTTAATTTTATATGGATATTTTTCGGGTTGAATGAACTGTGTTTTTGATGGTTAAACTAACAAAATAATACATTTAATAACTTAAATCAAATAATTCCATAATTAATATAGATAAATATTCGTGAACATCGTATGCATGTTAAAATATCTTGTATTGTTTAAGGTACAATACGAAATAAAAATATTTAAATAAATCAATCAGAATCCAACGGGATAAATATATGAAAAATTTCCCTGTATATAACAATTTCTATAACATTGGAAACCTATTAGAATAAATTATCCTACATGTCCACATGATGTAAATATTTTTTTTTTCTAATAATATGTACCTACACTTCTGAGGTTGTTTAAAATGATTCATATTTAATAAAGAATGCTACATTTGTAAAACTTGCGTATTAGATATTTTTTTAATTAATTTATTAAAAACCATGCCCTTGCTTTTTCGTATACGATGGATTTTAATTTGATTAAAAAATAGTTTACCTTAATCAAAATATTTCGAATTTACGAAAAATCAGAGCTTTGAAAAAAGCGGCATGTATTTTGTTTAAGCCGAAGTATCTTTACTCATATTTCTATCCACTCTTAGTTGCATATTTTTATTCAAACTGCTAAAGAAACCAATGGGAAATTGTGATTAGTTTGTCTATTATTTCATGTATTTTAATAATGTTTCCCACTCCAATTATATTCATATACGTTTAGTTATTTATATTTGTATAATTATTAATGTATTTTTTAGAAAACGATTTTGTAAACTAAAATGACTATATTTGTATGTTACCACTAATTGTTATAGCCGATAGCGTATTGGGAGAAGATGATGATGAAAAAAGTACATCATGTAAAACTAAAAGATATTTTTATGTTACAGATATTATTATATCTAATATCACACATTTTTGGAAAATTGTCGAGCGTTCCTGTTCGTGAAATTTTCCATTTCGAGCACTGTATAATACATTATTACATAATATACGACAGCTGTTATTTACATTAAATTATTTTTATAGTATATAAAATAATCAAGTGATTATATAAATACGTCAATATGCAATTAAAAACTATTTTTCTTAAGAAGTAGGCTTTAAATCAGGTGCCTACCGTGCCTGGTGCCTACCGACCACTAGTGGGCATTTCAGCTTTCATGGTGGGCGGTAGGGGGTTTAAAAACATTTTTATCCACCTCAAAAGCCACCTCAACGAACTTAAATTGGACATGGAAAAATGATTTGAAGATATTTTGAAGTAACTTGATGAAATCCTTTTACCGCAAACACTGAAGAGGCTGGTACAACTTTCCAAGAAGAACTATTAGAAATTAGATATGACGAAGAAAATAAACATAAAGTCGATAGTGGTAGATATGAAAACATATGCCAAAATAAAGAAAAATGCCTGTCTTATATCCAAATATGTGGAAAATGATATTCAGTTTATTGATACCTGTCCCTACCTCATATCTTGTGGAATCAGGCTTTAGTGCTGTTAATCATATTATGACCAAAGAAAGAAACCGCCTGAATATTTCCGAAAGAGAAGACCTTCGTTTTTTCCTCACAAATTTGAGCCAGATATGCAGTATTTAGTTTCGCAGCATCAGCCTCAGGGACTCATTAATAATTTAATTAATTAAGTATAATTCTATCAGACTTCATGCTTCTATGTATGCAAAGTATAAATAAAAAGATAAATTTGACTACAGTTGTAATTTATATTTACAGTTTATAAATTTTATAAAGTAAAGTTACTTCCCTACTTTATAAATCAGCATTACTGTGGAACCGGTGGGCGGTCAGAAAGTTTTACTACTAACAGAGATACAAAAATGGGCGGTAGGTACAAAAAGGTTGACTACCCCTGCGTTTAAATAATCGCCTACTATAGAGTCTTTGCCACTGGTGTAAGTATATACTATAAAGATACCGAAAGTCAAAACCGGAACTTGGTAAAATGATTGCTATTATAGAACTGTACATAATTTTGAGCGTTAGAACTGAGGGGTACCTGCAAGAAAAATAATCAACTACGGATTTATATCTTATTCCAATCCCATCGAATGACATTGTACGGTCGACTATCGCACGCGCGTGTCCCGAATCTCCCTTCAGTCGATTGACAAAATTCCTTCATTCCACGTGGTTAGCAACAGCTGTCCGGCGCAGTGGCGACGGAGACAGCCGACAGGACACGAAGCCGGCACTTCTGTTTCGCGAACTCTGTGGGAGGGGGTGCCCCGTTTTCTCTTTCACCCGATCAATACAGGATTCGCCAAAACAGAGCGTTTCCACACGATTTTCTTCTGACATCTTTTTATTTATACCGGCGATGTCAACAGCCTTTGAATAACTACGTGATATTTCATCGAAAACAACAGTTGGGCTCCTAATCCTCCTAATGAAGTGCTATAAACGCCCGCTAGAATCCATTTCACACTCTGCGTTTCCGTTTCAATTGACTTTGCGGTTGAATACGTCTAGTAAATATTCATGGCACATTATCATCCCTGAGTATATACACCAGTGGCGAAGGGTGGAGGTAGGCTGTTAGTGCACACTAAACTTTGTCAGTCATACGTATTTGTTTTCATTAAACTATGACTACAATTTTCAGATGGTGTTGGTAAGTTTTTAAAATTCAATTAAACCCTGCGAAACCAAGCCATAATACATAATAGTCAAAAAATACTCGTCTATCTATAAAATTTCTAAAATTATGCAATTTAATCATACATAATTTTGGATATGTTATAGATAAAATAATAATTTATATCTATTATAGGCAGTGCCTAATAAATCAACAATATGTATTCTTAATTCAACGAAAATAAATTCGTATGAATGAAAAAGTGTGCACAATTTTGTCGTATCGTCCAAAATGTACCAAAACTAGTAAGGTTTGGTTTAGGCTGGGTTTAATTGATTCATTCATCGCGGATCATTTAATGACTATTTAATTACCACATTTAAATAATATGCTAATTGTATCTAATGGTCATCTAATACCAACACAACGCTGTACCTTCAGCGCAGTAAGGAAAACACCATCATTATCATCCAGTAAATTGTAGTTTTAGTTTAATAAAAACAAATACGTATGACAGAAAAAAAAATATGTGCACTATTTACGGCGGATCTTAACAGCATACTTCGCTACTGATATACACATTACACATTGCACAGCTATATTACTACTAGCTTTATACCCAACTTCGCTCATGGATTTCTCACTGGCATTTGCGTATTTCTACAATTCCATATCGCAACACGTCTTCTTAAAGTATACATTTTTTTAATTTATTGTTATTTAACTTAACGAAAAAAATGAATGTCTTGTTTGTTTTTTTGTCTAAAACTTATTAAGTAAGTACTTAATCACTTTTATGATATGACCAATGATTTTATATATCTGAATCCTTTATTAGTTTATGTGTTAATAAATTTCAGTTGTTATTTCAAGTGAAACTATAAATGATTCGAGGAAGCATAAAAATATTAAATATTTTAATTTTTTTATAACCTTCCTCTAATATAAACATTAAATATTTTTATCCTTGATTTACCAATAGTTAACTCAATCAATTACAGCATTTTTGATAGAGTATACCTAATAAGGTATTTTACAACGTTTTTCTTAGCTCGTATTCTTATTTGTCCGGTACAAATCTTGCAATCGATTTTTAACTAACTTCCCTACTAGCTAGACATTTGAAACTTTTAGAATATATCAGAACACGATGCCAATGCATTTTTTTAATACTTTTAGCCATCTTTAAGTAGAATTGATATTCATTTTCAGTTAATTCTGTTTTGTATGAAAAGTTATTTCGACACCATTATTGGTTGCTATGGCTCTGGGGTCCTAGCAACTAAATTAATAATATATACATGCGTTACTATGGAAATCAATATGACATGTCAAGTACAATTTTTATTTTGATCGTTTAAGCTAGTCAAGTCAAGTTTACATTATTCAACAGAATTTAAAAACGTTTTATATAAAATTATATTATATAAGAAGTTCTTTTTATCTTGTAATTATTTTATATTTAGCTACTTTAAAAAACAGCAATTTTTATAAAAATATAAATGTGTATAACTTGATATACTTTTTATTTATATGAAATCTTCTTTAGGTATGGTCCCAATTTTGAAGCTCGATTTAATATAAATAAAAAGAATTTCTACATATATAGGACATTTATATTTTTACAAAAATCGATGTTTTTAAAATAAATATAAAAAATATTAAAACTATGAATTAGTCTAAAATCTCTATGATAAAATATAGAAAACTTAATAAACTAAATTTTAATAATAAATATGATCATAAAATATAATATGTAATAATAAGATGGGTTGTTTGAAAAATTCACATTTTTTACAATTACAACTTAAAATAAAAAATATTTTTCTCTTTACTCCTTTCAGATACATATTTATTAATTAATACAGTTGAAATTGTAAATTATCAAAAAATGTCTCAAATTGCATGCTTCGTATTTTTCCGCTAGGAGCCTCTGGTATATAAAGATATCGCCTTATTGCCGTATTCATACACTTTTGAACCGCATTTAACGCAGTAAGCGGTTTATCGGCCAAATAAGAAAACTATAAAAAAAATGCATAAGTACATCACGAAGATGCGTACAGGAATGCGCACCAAACTTTAAATGGCGGCGATCTGCGCGAGCTATCAGTGTCACTTTAATATACGTCTAAAATGAGTTCATCACAACAAGCGTTTAGTAGGAGACTTGAAACGTGCCGTTGTGCTATAATCGGATTCATGGTGATGCTAAATGATGCTAAATGCTTGTAAAAATGTATACAGATCGTGGATCGATGGAGATGTATGTAATATTGTCAATGAGTCCGCGAAGCTGTATTGCCATATTATGGAAATATTCACTGGGTATACTTTATCATTTTGTGCATTAAGAAATATAAAATAAATATGATTTTATAACAAATAAATTATTTAAAGTTCATGATAATTATTCATTAATAATTATTAAATTTTTATGGTACCGTTTGCACATTTTTACACCTATTCACAATTTCAAAATGTTTAATTAATTATCGGGAAATTTAAATTTAAAAGTTGCTAACATTAGCCACGGCATGACGCGTATTACGTCAGCGACGTGACGTCACTATTCGACAGATTCCAAATTAGGTTTATGCATGCAAATTTGAAATAGCTTGAATGCAGTTTGCTGTTATATGCATACGCCAGTTAAACAACAACTTTGATCGGAGTCTTGTAGATGTATCTTAGAATTGACTTAGTCGATTTTTCCGCATGGAATTCTCAAATCTGCGGACCTTAAGTCCACAGACCGGAATTCGTCGGTTTTCAAGCATGACTGATATTTTACTCGCCCATTCGCCATAATTCGTCCGTTTATCACTACATGAGTTCGAACTTCGAACTGACATTAACAGACAATTATTCAGACCGAAACAAACGTTTAAGTGTTATATTTGTTTATGGGTTAGTTTATTAATTTACTTTTATTTGAATTTATACTCAAAAGTTGTATTGTTTTTATTCCTAAAATTTCATTATTTCAGAATTATCTTCAAATGTGTTAATCGTCCCCATTTTTTGAATAATAAAATGCCTAATTCTTGTCAAATTTGGGTTCACAGTAGAGGTGGGAAAACTGGTCGATTTTGAAGACTAAGTATACTTACTACCAGTATAAAAAATACTTAGTATCAAAACTTGTTCGAAAATACTTACTACAAACTACTAGTATTTGGAATAGATACTATATAGAGCGTTTGGCGTGCGTATACGACATAAGTTTCATACTCAACTGGAACTAAAACTAACTCCATATTAGTATTTGAAATATTATCGGCATCAATAGAATCGCTAAAAATATACTGAGCTGGGTTTTTTGAAATGTCCCATTTATTATAAAATTTTAAACACATTTTAAATTTATGAGTTGTTTTTATTTTAGGTTATAAATCTAATATTCTCGAATGAATATAGGTACAATGATTTTTTATTTCAAACATGTTTTGAGCTGTCATCATAATAAGCCTGTGCCGTCACCATATTCCCGAGGGAATATTTTTTGATCCAATAATTACACAAAATGTATCATCTATTGTTTAAACATAAGCAATTCGCGGCGTCCGCGGCGATGATGTCATACGTACCAACAGTACCAACTAGCTAGCGGACGGCGAGATCTCATAGCATATTGCGTCGAACTTCTAAGTATGCTGTAACAAGTATATTGGGCCACACGTACTGAGTATGGGTAGGATATTCCGAAACTTGAGTACGCAAACTGGTGACAATAGTTCTAACTCACCTCTAGTTCACTGAGATTATAAATATAGTTTTTATCGTAAATACGTCTATTATTAAATAGTAATCATTTTTACTAATGGTTTTATAAATGCGTTTATAAATTAATAAATCTAAAAAATCTTAACACCACTGCATATGAATGTACTGAAATTTGATTATATTCTAAAACATTAGATCGAGAAGTTTAAAAGAATACTATTTTACGTAATAAAAATACTTTATGCAGTCATCAAATGTTTAAAATAAATATAATGGATAATAAGGCTTCAAAATTATACGAATAGATTATCTATAACGTTTAAGGAATGTCCAGGCTAATGTTCTGAAAATACCACAAAATCTCCATTTTGACCTACGTGGGGCATGTGGGCCGTTAAGACGGTACTTCAGTGAAACGGAAAATAATTTTCAACTATAGGTGCGACGAAATTCCGGACTGGCTGGCAATCGGAGAGCGAAAGTTCGTGATGGCGACGGGGTAATTGATTCTTAAATCGGGTAAAGATGACTAAAAACGTTACCCATTTACTTAAAAAAGAAAACATGTCAATGAATATATTATTATTATTAGTATCTAATAGAACAATAAACATAACATTAAATGGACGCATGTTGACTTTTATGACAAATTATGTTTTGTTCTGCACGCGACATTTGCATAATCTGCGAGTCGCGTAGTCACGATCATTTTAGACCGTGCCCCAGCTAAATATAGACGAAGTCTACACTTGTTAAAGTAAAGCCTAAATTAAAGTTACAAAAAATAGTGATAAGATAAGATTATCTTGAAATCATTTATAGTAACATCTATACACAGAACATCTAACGAGCTCAAAGAATAATTAACTACTCATCACTCGAACATCATATTGGTTAGTCGATATCAAACCTTCCAATAAAGCAGTTCAAAATTCTTCTTTCGACCATGTCCGATCCTAATAGGATCATATGGGCGGTCAGGTCCATACCCTGACACACACAAATAGAATAACAAAATATGTACTTGCCAGACCCAGGATTCGAACCTGGGACCCACGGCATTATAGTCCAACGCTTAAGCCGCGCGGCCACCGTGGGCGTTCAAAAATCACCTCTCAATTATCTAGTCGCTCTTTGCATATTATATTTTTTGTCCGAGAATGACGTAAAACTATTAAATACTAAATTTTTAAACTAAAAATTAATAACTAAATTAATATTATCTAAATAAATACATCCTCAAAATGTGTACAACTAAATACAATAAATAACCATTATAAACTGTTTCGTCTAACAAAAATTAAACTGAAGACAAATAGTGAATAAATAAATAAACAACTACACATTTCGTAAACTTCACACTATTATTAAAGCTTTACTTTCAATGACAATTAATGGACGACGCACTCAATACAGTAGCTAGCAAGTAAATTCGCGCATTCGCATGTATAGGTAGACGTCACGCAATTTCCATTATGCCATATCACGCATCGGGAATTTATAGCAATATGACCTTTATTGTAATGGCGTTAGAGCAGTGTTTCTAATGTCAATGTTCATTTGAGCTAACCCGTTCGAACCGAACCATTCGGCAGGTCCAACAAAAAGCATCAGGAATTTATAGCAATATCACCTTTATTGTAATGGCGTTAGAACAGATTATGCCATTCGGCAGACCCGACAATAAAGTGAGTGTCATTTTCTTATCCAGATGATTCATCCATATTAATGTCATTGTTTACTTCTCACCGAAAGCTTTTAAACGCAATTTTTAATTCACTCTAGCGTTCAATTCCATGATTTATTATATGTACAGATATTGTCAAAAAAACTCTAAACCTTGAATGTGTTATTATATACAATGACCATTTTGAATGCAAAACTTATTCGACTTGTACCGGAAACAAAGCTTTCATATTATCATATAAATAATCTAGTTATAACTGACTATGAAAGGACTACATAAAAATAGACGGGCAAATACGCCGAACCATTATATACTATTTATAATACTTATAATACTACAAAAATAGCGTATCGCTATCTTTCCATAGACAATATTATTCGCATTATAATGTTTACCGTATTGCGTGTGAAATAGTAATGACAAATGAGTACAAATAACATTCCCGACCATGTCCGATCCAAATAAGATCACATGGGTTGGAAGTTTGTATTAACAGATTTCGTTTTTACGAGAGATTGGTGTCAGCCACTTGCTCAACATATTAGGTCCATACTCTGACTCATATACAAATTGAAAAACAATACGTGTACTTGTCAGACCAGGATTCGAACCTGGGACCCACGACGCTATAGGTCGACGCTTAAGCCACGCGGCCATCGTGGGTGTATAATATAATATAATTAAAAATGAGTTAGGAGCAGTTTTCAAATCACCACACACATTTATTTGTAAAAATATGACTCACACGTAACAGTAAAGATTTTTTTTCTTCTTTCGACCATGTCCGATTCTAATAGGATCATATGGGCCTCCAAAGAGTAGAGGTTTGTACACACACAAATTCAAAAACAATATGTGTACTTGCTAGACCCAGGATTCGAACCTGGGACCCACGGTGTAATAGTCCAACGCTTAAGCCGCGTGGCCACCGTGGGCGTAAAGATATGAGCATGTTATTTTCAACATTAAAGTATATCCTGTGGACATGGTATAGAAAATTTCCCAGAGAGATCCATGTGTTGAGAATACAATCGATGTTGAAATGAAATTGCAAGTAAGTCTCATGTGGCTGAATGTGATAGATAAGATCAAGTTAGATATAAACAAAACAAAGATAATTTCTGAATAAGAAGGCAGTGAGCTGACGAGATTATATTTTCCACAGTCAGTGACGTCCCGTGAGGGTAGGCAGATTGAGCGTCGCTTGGGGGCGGCAGTTACCTGAAGAGCGGCAAATCGAGGAGAATCATTAGGTATATTTAGAAATAGCTACCTAAACTTAGTAATAACGGAAATATCGTTCCATTAAAAAAATCAGCTCACTGGTTGGAAACAAAATGTATTAATTAACATACAAGGTTTAACAGCACTGTAGTTTTTTGTCGGGTTCGAGATGTCTAGCTTACTTTCGTTGTACTTGGACGTCACTCTTTGATGACCAGCAATTACACGTGCAGATTTGTAGCACATACATATCTACCTAACTTAAAATTTATCCAAATATATTTGCCAGTCACTCGTGAGTTTTGGAAGTTGTCAGGTGAATTTTTACACATATTTGAAACCGTAGACTCGCAATATTGCCTATTTAAGCAAAAATGGCATTTAAATTAGATTTAGTGGTATATATTTTGTTAGTAATGTATCCATACAACACATTTCTTAGATATTTTAGTCATGAAAGGATGATAAAAAATACTCTATAAAAAAATGGGGCGGCATTCTGGCGCTACCTAGGGGTGGCATTTTGTCTGGAACGTCACTGTCGACAGTTCTGGAATAGGGAAAATGGCATAATATTATCTTGTTGGCTCTGGATTTAGTCAGTTTATTCATCGCCTCAAAATCGTCATGATATTGTCATGACTAAAAAAGATCCTCATGTGTAGCTGACAACGTTGCAACCATAAATTAAAATGCTAATTCGAGTGCTTAAAGTCAGACAACGTTATCTACAAAAAAGTGTTTTTTTTTAGATAACGTTATTTTACATTTACGGCTACATGATAGTCAAACAACGTTATGTCAATCTTTTCTAATTTCTTCTTAAATCGTCAGTAAAGTTTAACGCTAATTACATAAGTTACCCTTGTTTTCATATTTTTTTAAAACTATCCCTATAAATTTTAACATCATCATAAGCAAGATAAATGTACAGTACACAATAAATTATAAAATATTAACATTAGGTTTTAAATAAACATTTCCCTTGTTAAGTTACAAGAATCTAAAATAACGATTTTTGGCTCTCCTGTAAAGTTGCACTTTTGTAGATAGTGTTGTTTAACACTAAGCCCTCGAATTTGCATTAGTCACAAGGATTGCACAAAATAAAGTTAATGTTTTTAAGAAATATTTTATAATTATATTTATTAAAAATCTGTAAATAAAATAGAACAGCCCAATTTGAAATGTATTTTTCCCCATGCAACTATGCTGTTATAAACTATATATATAAACTTCTTCTTCGTCGTGTCGGGTCTTCAATAACTATAATATATCGCTCCAGAATTTGGCGAAGGCAAAACCATTTTCCTCGGCTTGTAGGATCTCGTGGAAACTGCAGCTTACTGGGAAAGCCTTGCATGAAAATGGTACTCCATGCTTTGCATTTCACCAGTCGCAGGTTTGGTCATCGGAGAACCCCCACTTCACCATGTTGTCTCGAGTGCACCCTACCATGGTTCTCAGTCTTTTTAGGGCTTTCCATGTACGGTACCCAAGACTGGCTCCGGGTGCTGGCTTTACCCAATCTTCGAGACCCTCAGAGGCTAGGTTCACTTCCCATGTGGATAGTCTATCTTCTTCGGGTGGGACGATCAGAGATATGGTTGTCGCCATAAAGCTTCTTCTGGGTTTTAGCCTTGTTTTGTAAATTGAGAATTGTCTAGTACAGTGGTCGGCAAACCGCGGCTCGCGAGCCACATGCGGCTCTTTGGCTCCTTGAATGCGGCTCTGCCACAAATGCTCTCTGCCATATTTGACATGGCTATAAAGAAAAACCAAAGAAAATGGAAGAGGATAATCGTAAATGTAAAGTTGAGTGGACAGAGACTTTCGCGTTTATTCAAAACTTAAATGGCTTACCGACCTTATGTGTCGGGAAAAATTGGTGCATTAAAATTTAGAGAGATACTACAACTGAAAACGGGTCATTTTGCACTAAATATTCTGTCGATGAAGGAAGAAAGCAGTTGAGGAGAAGAGTCAAGAAAAATCAAGTTCTGTATTTAATTAGGTACTGAATAAAATCTTTAAACAATGTTAATATTGCAAGTTTTGTGGTTAGTAAAAAGATTTCCAAGAGAGGAAAGCAAGAGTAAATTGAGAAATCGATTTATTGATGAGAACCTGGAATCGTGCTTAAAATTAAATCAACATACGAACCTGACTTACCCAAACTTTACAAGGAGATGCAAGATATTATCTATGGATGCAAGGCAATGATTCAGTTTTATGGATACCTAACTTACAATTTAATTTTTATTAATAAATAAGATCATTATTACGTATGATATTCAGTTTTATTCAGTGTACCTACCTATAATTGAATTAGTACTTAAAACTTTAACTAAAGTTTATTAAGTAAATAAACAGTGTACTTACTTACTACCTACGTATATAATTTAAGTTTAAGAAATTTGGCTCTCAAAAGAAATCTCAATCGTTGTACTGTTGATATTTGGCTCTATTGACTAATGAGTTTGCCGACCACTGGTCTAGTAGATAATGTTGTATTTGTATTACACAAATATAATATAATATTTATTCGATAAAAAACATGAGCAGATTTGGACAAAGAAGAATATTTTTACATTGATTACCTTGCATTTTTATTCATTGTATATATAATAATATACGCCAGAAATAGTAGGTATATATGTCACAATATGCTTTACTGAATAAACAAAATATAATATATATGTACCTATATTTGGCACAATATGTATTCCCATATCGCTTGAACAAGAAAAATGGAATAAGTATACGAAATTGAATAAACTTTGTCTCCCGAGTCTCGACACGATTTTTTTTATTTTTTGATAAAATCATACAATGCAAGATGATATTATTTTCTCGCTTCGAAAGCGTGCCGTTTATTAAAAATCTTTCCGCTGTAAAAATAACATTTTGATATCAGATTGAAAAAAAAACTTCGAAAAGACTGGGAATGCATTAGGAAAACTATCAGCTCAAATAAAATTCCCCTTTGTCTTTGAGACTCAAAAACACTTTGTAATAGCAAAGTAACATCACTGACGATAAAAGCGTTTGACAATTTGGATTATTAACTCAATATGCATATAGTGTCGAGCAGTGGCGAAGGGTGGAGGTAGGCTATTAAGTTCCGCCATAAACAGTGCACATTAAACTTAAATCCTATTAAACCCTGCGAAAGCCAACCCATTATAGATAATATTCAAAAATACTCGTCTATCTCATATATGTAAAATTATGCAATTAAATAACACATATCTTTGAATATTTTATAGATAGAATAATATTTGTTTATCTATTATAGTTTGGTAAAGGCGGGGCTTAATGAATTTATAAAAATGAACCAACAATATGTGTACTTAATATGTATTCTTAATCCAACGAAAACAAATAAGTGTGAATGAAAAAATATGCACAATTTTTTCGTCTCGCACAAAATATACCAAAACTATTATGGTTTGTTTTAGGCGGGTTTAATTTATTTTTAAAAACTAACCAATACCATCTGTAAATTAATTGTAGTGTTGGTTCAATAAAAACAAATATGTATGACTACTAAAGTTTAATGTGCACTGTTTATGGCGGATCTCAACAGCCTACCTCCACCATTCGCCACTGGTGTCGAGTTATGTTAAATCTAAACAAAGTCAAAATTATATGCATATACCAAAATATGTACAATGCTCGCAACTAAATTCCTACTTAGTGACGTCACATTGCGTTCTATCACCATTATTATTGACGAGCATATATATATGTTACACCGAATGTGCGAAATTGACTATTACATGAAATGGGCAAAATTTTGGCTAATTCATGTAATAGTCAAGCCTGTTGCCTTATTCATGAATTAGGTAAATTTTCTGCTGAGTACATGAATTCGCCAGGGTATGGAATTCTTGAACTGTCAACATGACAGAAGAAAAAGTAAATTTAATACAGATGGTTTTATTAGCTATAATTGGACATAATATAATATTATTATTATTAGATTAGGTTAGGTTAGGTTTTGTTATTCTGAATTAAATTATTCAACTGAATGTCCATTTTGAGGTTAGCTATCAAGTGTCAACAAACTATCACAAACATTCAATCGATCAATTGCACGATTGATACTTTGAAAATACTTTTCAATAAAATTCTTCCGTTATCATATTATAGTTCTAAATTTTTTTGCGCATAGTAAATGGATATGAACGTCATTGTAGTTATTGATTGGTATATTTTTATATTATAATCAAATGACATTTGACACATTTGGTTAATTTGATTAGTTGCAAAAAACACCACCGATGCGCAATCATCTATTTTGACAATAGATAATATATGTACATTTTGACCAAGGCATGAGCATTTTGATACATTTAGTTTAGTTGCAAAAAATACCACCGTAGCGCTACTATCTAATACATGAACTAGGCAGAAAAATTACTGCCGAATTCACGCACTCTCCAGATATTTTGTTTAATTCATGAATAAGGCAACGGGCTTGCATTTTTCATGATTTAGGCAAAATTTTGCCCATTTCATGTAATATTCAATTTCGCACATTCGGTGTAACATATATATATATGTTTAATAATATGGCAAGAAATTCGTATATCGTCCTAACATATCTATTGCTAATGTAGAAAAATGCTATTGTAGAGCGCAGTGGCGAAGGCTGGAGGTAGGCTGTTAAGATCCGCCATAAATAGTATGTAGGCACACACTAAACTTTATCAGTCAAACGGATTTGTTTTCATTGAACTATGATTACAATGTATAGACAGTGTTTGTTAGTTTTTAAAATTCACTTAAACTCTTCCTAATCCAAACCATAGTAGATAACAGTAAAAAAATATTCGTTTATCTATAAAATATCTAAAATTATCCCATTAAACTATACATTAGTTTAGATATTTTATAGATATAAGAATATTTTTATCGATTGTGGTTTGGTCAGGTAGGGATTCATAAATTTTAGAAAACTAACCAAGACCATATAATATGTATTCTTAATTCAACGAAAACAAATAATTGGTATGACTGAAAAAGTGTGCACTATTTTTGTCGGATCACCCGTAGCATACATAAACTTATAAGAATGAATTTGTTTAGGCATGGTTTAATTGAATTTTAAAAACTAACCAGCACCATATGTAAATTGTATTCTTAGTTCAATGAAAACAAATAAGTATGACTGACAAAGTTTAGTGTGCACTATTTATGTCGAATCTCAACAGCCTGCTACCACCATTGAGCGTTACATTGCCTTTAATATTTGCAATAGGTAAGGGGGCCGCCAAAGATCCTGGTCTGGGGGGCCGCTTCAGGCTGTGGGGACCATACTCATATGTACTGTACTGCACCATAAAACTTATTTAATACTGTCACGTCATGAGCGCATGTGATCTCACATCAGGCTCGCGCCACGGACATAAAGTGAGCAATGTTGTTTTAATTGGTGTTTAAAATGTTAACAGACAAATAATGCTCCCATACTTAGCACAGTTTGAGCGGAAAACTAATAGTGTTAGAAAACCGTATCAGAACCACATAGACGTCACACCAACAATCTGACGATTACTACAGCTGTTTGTATTATTTTTTGCAAGTTTACACATTTATTTTCTCAACTTTTCAGAGCGTTGCATCTAATTTAACAATTTTCCTGAGTAGCTTTTATCGGGGGGTGTTCGAAGTTCGAATATTATTCAGACGGTTGCGATTGTGTG
The DNA here is from genome assembly GCF_057557595.1 of Rhyacophila brunnea. Lineage (NCBI taxonomy): Eukaryota > Metazoa > Arthropoda > Insecta > Trichoptera > Rhyacophilidae > Rhyacophila > Rhyacophila brunnea. The sequence continues at coordinate 36,555,738 of NW_028232848.1, read as the reverse complement.
TGATATGTGATAGGTATATAGTCGAACATGGTTATTACGATCACGGAAATAGCGAGATTTTGGATGTAATGAGGAAACATTCGTTGACATTTTAGTTTATGATTTTATCCATACATTTATTCACTTTTATAACGAGCTACTTCTCGGGTATACCGAGCAAAACTGTTAATGTGTCGATCGTTTAAAAATAATATTTTCGACCCTTAACAATAAAATCCGACCAGGCATTTAACTAGACTGATGCCACCGGGATCGGATTACGTTTATGACACTAGTTAAGTGTCTAAGTACTTAATTGGTGTTTTCGCCGACAACATTGAAAAAGTATCCACGCATATGGTTGAAATTGCATGCAAAAAATCCAAGCTTTGCTCAGCACTTCATTACAATAAACAACTTCTTTTGTAATTTATTACGATATTATTTTTATGATGGTTTTCAGATTTTTTATGTTCTATGCTTGAATAGAACGTGGCGCGAAAAATGTTATATAACGATATAACGAATAATGCTTATAACGAGCAAATTCCGTCGGTTCCATCTTCCTCGTAAAAACCAAGTTTGACTTTAGTATGTGTCTCATTTACGGAAATACAATATGTGGTCGTTTATATTGTTTTATATTTAGTATGAAGCACAATTACACTGGTGGTATTACATGGCAGAATAAAATGACAGTATATTAATTTATGAATTAATTGACAAGTGCAGGTTTATAATAATACTTTTAAATTTCGATAATTTAAGGAAAGGACGAGCGTATCGTGACGACTATTTTTGAAGCTTTTTTGACAACTTTGTTTCCGTCTCGTTATTGTATATGCTCTAAAAATGAGCGTAGACAATATTTCAGTTGTAGAGTTTGGTAAAACCTGTACACTTTTGTCTTTGGTTTTATTAATTATTATTAATAGTTTCATGATAGTTGAAAAACTTTCAGAGGTAGACAACGCCCTTCGCATTTTAAAAAATAAATCACCATATCCGGTCCAATACTAAGGATATGCACCTTCATGTACATTGGTGTTGTGCCTGATGTCTTAGCCGGCTCTCACATATAAACTCGTCTCGTCTGCAACGTGTCAGATACGTCGATGTGACGTCATCGTTATTCACAAGACACACATTACCAAATGGAGCTCCGCACATTGGTGGAATGCGACTTTTTAGTTTGAAAAAAATATCTAGCGCTGCTAGCAACAAATCGCATGCGTTTCGGGCAGTTAGCCGAAGTCACCAGAACGCATATGCACACCTACTAATTGTTCATTCCTATACCGTCACGCCGGTCATCGCATTCAAAATATCCGAGAGGTTACGCGCGACTGTCGCTAGGTGTCTATGTGGGCGTTCTTCATATGCAGCATCGGCGCGACGTTCCTAGAAGATTTTGATTTATGGTTGTACGGCAGACGAGGCGAGTTTAGATATGAAAGCCGGCTTAGATCAAAATAAATAATTGATATACATTGAAAAGACGGTTAAGACCATTTTACCGACCCAGCGAGATTCAAATCCATGACCGATCACAAAAGCGAATTTGGCCTCAAAACAATAAATAGTTAATAAATCATATCATATTTTCTCAATATAATCAATTTCTCTTCAGATTATATTAGGTATATTGGTACTGTTCGGTTAAAGCGGATACAGCGGAAAACGCATTTTGAAAATAGCCGATAAACTGGATTATTTGTTAGGTTAACCTAACCAAACCTAACCTAACCTAACCTAACCTAACCTAACCTAACCCAACCTAACCTAACCTAAACTAACCCAAACTAACAAATAATCCAGTTTATCGGCTATTTTCAAAATGCGTTTTCCGCTGTATCCGCTTTAACCGAACAGTACCGGTATATTAAATACCATCTAATTGAAAAAAACGTACTCCTATTTGCCGTACTACTGTACACAATATCTACAAAACGAAGCCACTCGACTTAATACCGTCACAAGTCAGGCTATAAATATCACCCGTCTCTCTTTTAGAGACATTTTTACGAGACAGACACATTGGTGAATGGTGTTTCAAACGGTAGAACTCGAGAAAGGGAAGTGTTCTTGTTGTACGGTAAATATAACTCAAGGATAATGTAACTCTTTTGACGTAGTTCAACCCTAAGTTCAGGTCACCTGACCAGCTTTTTGCCAGTCTAAATATAACGGTTAACTTCATATTTCAAATAATTATGGTCTCTTTTTTAAATATCGTCATCTTCATCATCAGAATGAATCTATCCACTGCTGGATGAAAGCCTCTTCAAGCTGCTTCCACTTCTTTCGGGCCTGTGCGTTGCGTTGCCATGTAGAGCTTTATCCTTTCTTTGTCTTGCTTTATCATTTCATCGATCCAGCGGCCTCTAGGTCGTATTCATGTTTGTCCGGTGGTTGTTTGTCCAGTAAAAATCTTACAATCGATTTTTAACTAACTTCCCGACTAGCCAGACATTTTAAACTTTTATAATATATCAGAACACGATGCCAATGCATTCTTTTAATACTTTTAGCCATCTTTAAGTAGGATTGAATTCATTTTCAGTTTATTCTGTTTTATATGAAAAGTTATTTCGGAAGAAGCTAAGTGGGTGGGCCTAGCAACTAAATTATTAATATATACATGCGTTACTATGGAAATCAAAATGACATTTCAGTATTCTATATTTGTTTGTTTGTTTGTTTTTTACAAGTTTGAGCATATTGAGCATAATAATTGAACAGAAAATTTAAAAACGTATATAAAAAGTTCTTTTTATTTTGTAATTATTATACATAATTTAAACGTACTATTCCCATGTGAGAAAATAAATGTCATTTGCTGGAATGAATAATGAATACAATATACACACGGCATTATGCTTTTCGAATTTTATAAGTCATCATTTGCAAATAAAATCCATTTATTTCGTACGTACACTCCTCTTTGGAAACTAAACAATTCATTCGTAATACCCCATGTCTGCTGAGCGGGCTTTTGTCTTGTGTGCCCGCATTACCATATTTTCCCCCAGTCACGTCTGCGCGAGGACTAAAGAGTCAAAAGAGGAAAGGAGAGTATTCGGAGAGGCGATTTAACAAAATTCAAGCCACCTACGCACACACTTTAATTCCTTCGGATTGTATGAATACATTGGACCGTGATAATTTCGCCGTAAAACAACCCTGGACATGGGGATTGCAATACCGGTATTTTAAAACCAGTATCCCAGTATTTTTGACACCGAAATATCGGTTTTAAAAATTAGACAATGCCGATATATTCGGTATTGAAAGTAGAATCAAAATGTACCATACAAAGTTTAACAGGACTGTAATTTTTTTGTCGGGTTACGCGATGTCTGGTTTACTTCCGTTGCTGTTCGACTTCCTTGGTGACTAACAATTACACCCGCAGATTTGCGAAATCCATTTGCATTAAAGGTACCTATGTGGGTACCTACTTACTTCCGTAATTTTAAATTTATCCGAATATTTTCGTCAGTAGCTCGCGGGTTTAAGAAATTATCAGGTATATTTTTAAGTATATATATCTTAAATCCTGGTTAAATACTGCTTATTTGTATAATCATGAAGAAAGTGCCAATAGTTATACTACTAGGTATTTGTAAACATCAGCATCTATACCATATCTCACTTTTACCTATTTTAAAAATTTACATATAAAATATTAAGAATATTTTTATATATATTTATTGGTATATATTTCTGTTTTTTCTTCATAGTATATTTCACGAATACCGGTATTCAATAGGAAATACCGAAATACCGGTATTGGTATTTTAATTCGGTATCGCAATCCCTACCTTGACACATATCGGTATCATCAGACTCACCACCGCCTTGCGCTACAAAGAATTTTCCAGGGTTTTTGCAAGGCGGTTTCTTAGGCCCTGGCCGAATTCAAATTAGCAATACCCGATGCGGGTAGACGAATAGTTTTCAATAAGGCATATTCTCTCAGCCGGCACATTTTTCATTTGACTAGCATCAAGTAGAGTAGTTTGCGTGCCAAAGTCCTTAAGAAACCTCGATAGTAAATGCGAGGTATCCATAAAGGCATCTAGAAAGAAAAAAAACACGACAGTATTCAAAAACCTTATTGCGTTTTGTTTAATTATATAGTATTGTATCATTGACTTAACGTCCCGTCCCACCTGCCATGTAAAGTCGAACAATTATTATTATATGTTAGAGATTATATTATATACTAGCTGAAGTACCCGGCTTCGCACGGGGTCGCTTCGTGGTTATATTTATCTTAGATATTTGAAAAATAATAAGAGGTAATTATTTCTTTAATATTAAAATATCTGTGTAATACAATATGGCAATATGAAAATAATTATAATAGGAGTAAAGGTCAAACATAAGAACACTAAATTAAAATCGAATCCAAAATATGAAAACGTTATTAATGCTATAAATACGTAGTAAAAAAAAAAATCAAAATTGGATGGAACAAACAAACAACAAACTTTATATGTTTTATAATAATAATTTAGAAACCGCACACAACTGACAAAAGTTTCATCGCAATCGGATGAATGGTATAGGAACGCATACGAATAGTAGAAGAAGATGATTTTCTAATTCAGAAACCTTCGTAGGCATGCGCATGACAACTCACCAAAGTTTCATTGCAATCGGATTAATGGTATAGGAACGCATACGAATAGAAGAAGAAGAAGATGGTTGTACTAATTCAAAAACCTTCGCGGGCTTGCGCACAACAACTGGTCAAAATTTCATCACAATCGGATGAATGGCATAAGAACGCATACAAATAGAAGAAGAAAAAGATGATTGTAGTAATTCAGAAACCTTTGCGGGCAAGGGCACAACAACTCACCAAAGTTTCATTGCAATCGGATGAATGGTATAGGAACGCATACGAATAGAAGAAGAAGAAGATGGTTGTACTAATTCAGAACTCTTCGCGGGCGTGCTCACAACAACTGGTCAAAATTTCATCGCAATCGGATGAATGGTATAAGAACGCATACAAATAGAAGAAGATAGAATAGAAGAAAAAAGAAAATAGTTGTAACAATTCAGAGACCTTTGCGGCGTGAGCACAACAGTTGATCAAAATTTCATTGCAATCGGATGAATGGTATAGGAACGCATACGAATAGAAGATAGAATAGAAGAAGAAGATAGTTGTACCAATTCAGAAACCTTCGCGGGTGTTGGCACAATTACTGACGAAAAATTTGTTGCAATCGGATGAATTGAATAGAAACGCAAACGAATAGAAGAATATAGAATAGAAGAAGAAGAAGAAGAAGATAGTTGTACTAATTCAAAAACCATTGCGGGTGTTACCACAACAACTGACGAAGGTTTCATCGCAATCGGATAAATGGTATAGGGACCATACGAATAAAAGAAGATAAAATGAAGAAGAAGAAGAAGAAGATGGTTGTACTAATTCAGAAACCTTCGCGGGTGTAGGCACAATTACTAATGAAAATTTTATTGCAATCGGATGAATGGAATAGGAACGCATACGAATAGAAGAATAAAGAATAGAAGAAGAAGAAGAAGAAGAAGATGGTTGTACTAATTCAAAAACCATTGCGGGTGTTACCACACCAACTGACGAAGGTTTCATCGCAATCGGATAAATGGTATAGGGACCATACGAATAAAAGAAGATAGAATGAAGAAGAAGAAGATGGTTGTACTAATTCAGAAACCTTTGTGGGTGTTGGCACAATTACTGACGAAAATTTTATTGCAATCGGATGAATGGAATAGGAACGCATACGAATAGAAGAATATAGAATAGAAGAAGAAGATGGTTGTACTAATTCAAAAACCATTGCGGGTGTTACCACAACAACTGATGAAGATTTCATCGCAATCGGATGAATGGTATAGGGACCATACGAATAAAAGAAGATAGAATGAAGAAGAAGAAGAAGATGATGATTTTTCTAATTTAAAAACCTTCATGGGTGTGCATACAACCACTTACCAAAATTTCATTGCAATCGGATGAATGGTATAGGAACGCATACGGGACAGACACACAGACAGACAGACATACAGACAGACAGACATTCATTTTTATATATTAGTATAGCCTATACTCTTCCCGCAAGTGCAAGCAATAAGTTTACAAAGTTTTATCGCAATCGGATGAACGGCATTAAATACGAACAAACAAACACACAAATATTAATTTTTATATATTAGATATATACAGTGGCGAAGGGTGGAGGTAAGCTGTGAAGATGCGACATAAATAGTGCACACTAAACTTTGTCAGTCATACGTATAAAAAGATAACCGGGTATAGGTCAACTTATTCCCAAATACAATAATAATACTCGTTATAATATGTTTAAAAAAGTAAATAAATAATGTTAATTAAATACTTAATACAAAATAAAATAATAATTTATAAAGTGTTATAACAATGGATATATTATTATGAAAAGAAATATGTTTTTACTCTTAATATTAGATTGAAACCGTTTAAAATATTAGTTTTGTATGTTATTAATAATATATTTTAAGTGATCATTAAATAATGTTAATTGGACATAGTTATGCAGAAAGTAGCCAGTCCACAAAAAATAAAAATAAATGAAATGTGATATAGATCAGATGCGACAAGGTTTTTTCTACGTTCTGCTGAAAATAGCCAAGCCGCAAAAAAAATATTCTTGAAATAAAATACTATTTACATACATTTTTAATATCATGTTGTTGCTAAAGTGCCATTATCTCAGCTCGACATTATTTTGGACTGGCTACATTCTGTATAACTACGTTCAATTCGTTTGACGAGAAAAGATAGCATATTATCATAATGACTTATTTAATATGTTTTCTACAAATTATACAGATCTCTCTTGCTTATAGTTACAAGATCAGTGGCGAAGAGTGGAGGTAGGCTGTTAAGATCCGATATAAACAGTGCACACTAAACTTTGTCAGTCATACGTATTTGTTTTCATTAAACTAAGACTACTATAGTATGTAGAAAGTGTTGGTTAGTTTTTAATATTCAATTAAACACTGCCTAAACTAAGCAATGATTGATAATAGTCAAAAAAATATTCGTCAATCCATAAAATATCTAAAATATTGATAAATAAAAAAAATGACAGACATGGATAAAGGCAGATGTTGGAGGGGGTCAAAACTTACATAGGGTTGTTAGTAGCGCCAGGAAGAAAAATAAAAAGTAGCAGAGGGTAAAGCGAAGATTGCTCCAATGGTGACCGAAATCCCATTGGGGGTCGTACAAGAAGGTAGAAGAACGTGTTATTATTATTAAATTTATGTTTTAAAATTCTATTAAACTTTAGCTGGTACTATATCTTATTTAACGGTAGAAGCGTCTGAAATAATGATGTTAAAAGTTATGTTTTTTCGGAACAACAGACAGATAGACGCAACCTGGTTTTAAGGCTTTAGTATGCCACTTAATACCCTTAAAAAGACGTAAAACCGCCTAAAAGTCGAATAACCTTCTGGGGAGAAAGAGTCGCGTAAATTTTCATTTTTTCAATTAAGGCTGTATCATTTTCCGATAAATTGAGAAGAAAGGAACATTATTTAAATCGCGAGAACAAGTCTGAAAATTTTCCATAATGGAGATGAAAGTATTACGAATTTTAAAACACTGAATAACCTCTACTAAATTTCATACAACGTAATAAATTATAAAAACATTAAATCGGATACATAAATTTAACGTTAATTTTAACATGAAAACTAAGTTAATTATTTACAAAACTTTTTCATTGCGCTCTACAAATGACATAGTAGTAAGATAGATAGCGGTAGGACAGATTCTTCTGGTATTGCAGCAATAATGAAATCACTTTGGAACGGTGTTAGTATCATAACTAATAATAATAATAAGTTAATAGCACATGTTCTGATCCAGATTTTCCTCTGATTAGCGACGGGCAACGAGAGCGTCGACAGCTTCAAATACCTGAGGGTACACATAACGGGAGATGGCATTTTGCAGAGAGAGCTCGCTATCCGAATTGAAATGGCTGGAGCAACATTCAACTCGATGCAGTGTGTCTGGGACTCACGATTGTATTCGGTCAAAACCAAATGCGGCCTATTCGACACTTGCATTCTGATGGTGCTGCTTTACGGTAACGAATCATGGCACCTTACGAAGGCTCAGAGCAACCGTATACTGAGCTTCGAAAACAGATGTTTGCGACGGATACTGGGTGTGCAGGACCAATGAGGAGATAAGAGAACGCATCGTTTATTTAACTCAAAGCAAACAATCTCGTTAGTTTCTTTGCATATCACCATAAGTCTTTTCCAATACACTGCTATATTAACACCCCCTCAAACTCAATCTACTCTTCCCGGTTATATAAAACAATATATAAGACACTTATGGTATGTAGAATTTAACAATCCACATTAATTCATCTTAGAATTATTAAATATATAATATATTAAATATTATTGAAATATTACACCAAAACCGTTTTTGGGCGCCATTCTATCAAGATGGCGTAGTTTTTTCAAGGGTCCTAATTAGGGAATCCAATCCCGAGCCAAAATTCTGATCCCGGGATTTCGGGATTACATTTTGACAATCCCGGGATCCCGGGACTGGTCCCGGGATTGGCATTTTTTCCATTGTTAATAAAAAAATTATATTTACAAATAACATTGATAAAATCGGTCAAAAATAAATCTAGTATAATTTATACTATTTAAGACATTTATTGTTAATATTGTATACGTTCAATCTTAGAAATACACAAGTTTAACGGAGTAAATAATATTGTAATTTAAATAATAATGTGAATTTAATAAGAGATTGCTGTTTCGGATAGTAAAGACTTAATGAATGGGTTAGCGAGATTTAAAATAGTAAAGCAAATAATCATGGCGTACTTATGGCCTTTCCGCTTCATAAATGTAATTAGTCAGACAAATATGAAACTGCCGTAAAACGTATGATATCATGGTGGCATTACTTTCTTAAAAGTGCGAAGCATTGTTTTTTTCCAATTTTCCATTTTTAATAATTTATGTGAAAAAATAAAATGAATCGGCAACCTACACATGGGTATAAATCAAACTTCATTCAAACTCAGTTTATTTCTAATGTAGTTATTTTTTATTAAAAGTATTTTTTATATTTTCGCTTTTATTCTATTTTCTATAAAAATTTATAAAAAAATCAATCCCGAAATCCCGGGACTATGTTTATCAATCCCGGGATTCATAGGTATCGAATATAGATCGGGATCCCGGGATTCGGGATCCCGGGATTGGAGTCCCTAGTCCTAATCTATTGGGTACGTGAATACATTTTTATTTTATTTTTATTTGCCCAAACCCGATATTTATCCCAATTCAGCCACTTGCACCATACCTACAACCAATAACTTTTCTTCCGAAGTGTTATCAAACTCCATAACATCAACGACCATTTTTTGTCGTTTTGGATCAAGGTATTAACAATAGGTAGATACCTACTTACTTTAAATTCTAGACGACGTAAGGATCTCTCCAAATTTTATTTTTTACATAAGTACTTACAGGCGTATACCGTGGCGTAACGAACGCCAGGCTTTTTTCAAATTTTTGCCGAAACTTTCCCAGGAGCAACTTCCCAAGACCTTGGTTGGCGTGCACTAGAGTTTGCGTGATTCCTATTTTGATATAATGAATTACGGTCAATTCTCGATGAGAAAAGACCTTCTCGCTCGCCGTAAAATGCCGCAAACTTTTTAAAAGCTGAGAAATTTTCCCTCGTAGATACCAAGTCGCAATGGCCAACCGGTTCAAATGAGGGTCGGACCGACTTGAGAAGCTCTTCCCTTTCAACAGCAATATGGGGACACTCCCAGAGGATTTGATCGGCATCCTGCAATTCGCCACATAAGCAAATCGGAGATTCTACTCGGAGATGCATCTACTAATATTTTACCACGTTTTTATTGGCTCGTATTCTTGTTTGTCCGGTGGTTGTTTATCCACTACAAATCTTGCAATCGATTTTTAACTAACTTCCCGACTAGCTAGACATTTGAAACTTTTAGAATATATCAGAACACGATGCCAATGCATTCTTTTAATACTTTTAGCCATCTTTAAGGGGGAACATGCTCGTCGTAGGTCAAAATTGAGTTTTTTTTGTATTTTTAAACCATGATCCTGGACATTCCTTAAACGTTGTAGATAATCTATTTATATAATTTTGAATTTTTTCGGGCCTGTGCGTTGCGTTGCCATGTAGAGCTTTATCCTTTCTTTGTCTTGCTTTATCATTTCATCGATCCAGCGGCCTCTAGGTCGTATTCATGTTTGTCCGGTGGTTGTTTGTCCAGTAAAAATCTTACAATCGATTTTTAACTAACTTCCCGACTAGCCAGACATTTTAAACTTTTATAATATATCAGAACACGATGCCAATGCATTCTTTTAATACTTTTAGCCATCTTTAAGTAGGATTGAATTCATTTTCAGTTTATTCTGTTTTATATGAAAAGTTATTTCGGAAGAAGCTAAGTGGGTGGGCCTAGCAACTAAATTATTAATATATACATGCGTTACTATGGAAATCAAAATGACATTTCAGTATTCTATATTTGTTTGTTTGTTTGTTTTTTACAAGTTTGAGCATATTGAGCATAATAATTGAACAGAAAATTTAAAAACGTATATAAAAAGTTCTTTTTATTTTGTAATTATTATACATAATTTAAACGTACTATTCCCATGTGAGAAAATAAATGTCATTTGCTGGAATGAATAATGAATACAATATACACACGGCATTATGCTTTTCGAATTTTATAAGTCATCATTTGCAAATAAAATCCATTTATTTCGTACGTACACTCCTCTTTGGAAACTAAACAATTCATTCGTAATACCCCATGTCTGCTGAGCGGGCTTTTGTCTTGTGTGCCCGCATTACCATATTTTCCCCCAGTCACGTCTGCGCGAGGACTAAAGAGTCAAAAGAGGAAAGGAGAGTATTCGGAGAGGCGATTTAACAAAATTCAAGCCACCTACGCACACACTTTAATTCCTTCGGATTGTATGAATACATTGGACCGTGATAATTTCGCCGTAAAACAACCCTGGACATGGGGATTGCAATACCGGTATTTTAAAACCAGTATCCCAGTATTTTTGACACCGAAATATCGGTTTTAAAAATTAGACAATGCCGATATATTCGGTATTGAAAGTAGAATCAAAATGTACCATACAAAGTTTAACAGGACTGTAATTTTTTTGTCGGGTTACGCGATGTCTGGTTTACTTCCGTTGCTGTTCGACTTCCTTGGTGACTAACAATTACACCCGCAGATTTGCGAAATCCATTTGCATTAAAGGTACCTATGTGGGTACCTACTTACTTCCGTAATTTTAAATTTATCCGAATATTTTCGTCAGTAGCTCGCGGGTTTAAGAAATTATCAGGTATATTTTTAAGTATATATATCTTAAATCCTGGTTAAATACTGCTTATTTGTATAATCATGAAGAAAGTGCCAATAGTTATACTACTAGGTATTTGTAAACATCAGCATCTATACCATATCTCACTTTTACCTATTTTAAAAATTTACATATAAAATATTAAGAATATTTTTATATATATTTATTGGTATATATTTCTGTTTTTTCTTCATAGTATATTTCACGAATACCGGTATTCAATAGGAAATACCGAAATACCGGTATTGGTATTTTAATTCGGTATCGCAATCCCTACCTTGACACATATCGGTATCATCAGACTCACCACCGCCTTGCGCTACAAAGAATTTTCCAGGGTTTTTGCAAGGCGGTTTCTTAGGCCCTGGCCGAATTCAAATTAGCAATACCCGATGCGGGTAGACGAATAGTTTTCAATAAGGCATATTCTCTCAGCCGGCACATTTTTCATTTGACTAGCATCAAGTAGAGTAGTTTGCGTGCCAAAGTCCTTAAGAAACCTCGATAGTAAATGCGAGGTATCCATAAAGGCATCTAGAAAGAAAAAAAACACGACAGTATTCAAAAACCTTATTGCGTTTTGTTTAATTATATAGTATTGTATCATTGACTTAACGTCCCGTCCCACCTGCCATGTAAAGTCGAACAATTATTATTATATGTTAGAGATTATATTATATACTAGCTGAAGTACCCGGCTTCGCACGGGGTCGCTTCGTGGTTATATTTATCTTAGATATTTGAAAAATAATAAGAGGTAATTATTTCTTTAATATTAAAATATCTGTGTAATACAATATGGCAATATGAAAATAATTATAATAGGAGTAAAGGTCAAACATAAGAACACTAAATTAAAATCGAATCCAAAATATGAAAACGTTATTAATGCTATAAATACGTAGTAAAAAAAAAAATCAAAATTGGATGGAACAAACAAACAACAAACTTTATATGTTTTATAATAATAATTTAGAAACCGCACACAACTGACAAAAGTTTCATCGCAATCGGATGAATGGTATAGGAACGCATACGAATAGTAGAAGAAGATGATTTTCTAATTCAGAAACCTTCGTAGGCATGCGCATGACAACTCACCAAAGTTTCATTGCAATCGGATTAATGGTATAGGAACGCATACGAATAGAAGAAGAAGAAGATGGTTGTACTAATTCAAAAACCTTCGCGGGCTTGCGCACAACAACTGGTCAAAATTTCATCACAATCGGATGAATGGCATAAGAACGCATACAAATAGAAGAAGAAAAAGATGATTGTAGTAATTCAGAAACCTTTGCGGGCAAGGGCACAACAACTCACCAAAGTTTCATTGCAATCGGATGAATGGTATAGGAACGCATACGAATAGAAGAAGAAGAAGATGGTTGTACTAATTCAGAACTCTTCGCGGGCGTGCTCACAACAACTGGTCAAAATTTCATCGCAATCGGATGAATGGTATAAGAACGCATACAAATAGAAGAAGATAGAATAGAAGAAAAAAGAAAATAGTTGTAACAATTCAGAGACCTTTGCGGCGTGAGCACAACAGTTGATCAAAATTTCATTGCAATCGGATGAATGGTATAGGAACGCATACGAATAGAAGATAGAATAGAAGAAGAAGATAGTTGTACCAATTCAGAAACCTTCGCGGGTGTTGGCACAATTACTGACGAAAAATTTGTTGCAATCGGATGAATTGAATAGAAACGCAAACGAATAGAAGAATATAGAATAGAAGAAGAAGAAGAAGAAGATAGTTGTACTAATTCAAAAACCATTGCGGGTGTTACCACAACAACTGACGAAGGTTTCATCGCAATCGGATAAATGGTATAGGGACCATACGAATAAAAGAAGATAAAATGAAGAAGAAGAAGAAGAAGATGGTTGTACTAATTCAGAAACCTTCGCGGGTGTAGGCACAATTACTAATGAAAATTTTATTGCAATCGGATGAATGGAATAGGAACGCATACGAATAGAAGAATAAAGAATAGAAGAAGAAGAAGAAGAAGAAGATGGTTGTACTAATTCAAAAACCATTGCGGGTGTTACCACACCAACTGACGAAGGTTTCATCGCAATCGGATAAATGGTATAGGGACCATACGAATAAAAGAAGATAGAATGAAGAAGAAGAAGATGGTTGTACTAATTCAGAAACCTTTGTGGGTGTTGGCACAATTACTGACGAAAATTTTATTGCAATCGGATGAATGGAATAGGAACGCATACGAATAGAAGAATATAGAATAGAAGAAGAAGATGGTTGTACTAATTCAAAAACCATTGCGGGTGTTACCACAACAACTGATGAAGATTTCATCGCAATCGGATGAATGGTATAGGGACCATACGAATAAAAGAAGATAGAATGAAGAAGAAGAAGAAGATGATGATTTTTCTAATTTAAAAACCTTCATGGGTGTGCATACAACCACTTACCAAAATTTCATTGCAATCGGATGAATGGTATAGGAACGCATACGGGACAGACACACAGACAGACAGACATACAGACAGACAGACATTCATTTTTATATATTAGTATAGCCTATACTCTTCCCGCAAGTGCAAGCAATAAGTTTACAAAGTTTTATCGCAATCGGATGAACGGCATTAAATACGAACAAACAAACACACAAATATTAATTTTTATATATTAGATATATACAGTGGCGAAGGGTGGAGGTAAGCTGTGAAGATGCGACATAAATAGTGCACACTAAACTTTGTCAGTCATACGTATAAAAAGATAACCGGGTATAGGTCAACTTATTCCCAAATACAATAATAATACTCGTTATAATATGTTTAAAAAAGTAAATAAATAATGTTAATTAAATACTTAATACAAAATAAAATAATAATTTATAAAGTGTTATAACAATGGATATATTATTATGAAAAGAAATATGTTTTTACTCTTAATATTAGATTGAAACCGTTTAAAATATTAGTTTTGTATGTTATTAATAATATATTTTAAGTGATCATTAAATAATGTTAATTGGACATAGTTATGCAGAAAGTAGCCAGTCCACAAAAAATAAAAATAAATGAAATGTGATATAGATCAGATGCGACAAGGTTTTTTCTACGTTCTGCTGAAAATAGCCAAGCCGCAAAAAAAATATTCTTGAAATAAAATACTATTTACATACATTTTTAATATCATGTTGTTGCTAAAGTGCCATTATCTCAGCTCGACATTATTTTGGACTGGCTACATTCTGTATAACTACGTTCAATTCGTTTGACGAGAAAAGATAGCATATTATCATAATGACTTATTTAATATGTTTTCTACAAATTATACAGATCTCTCTTGCTTATAGTTACAAGATCAGTGGCGAAGAGTGGAGGTAGGCTGTTAAGATCCGATATAAACAGTGCACACTAAACTTTGTCAGTCATACGTATTTGTTTTCATTAAACTAAGACTACTATAGTATGTAGAAAGTGTTGGTTAGTTTTTAATATTCAATTAAACACTGCCTAAACTAAGCAATGATTGATAATAGTCAAAAAAATATTCGTCAATCCATAAAATATCTAAAATATTGATAAATAAAAAAAATGACAGACATGGATAAAGGCAGATGTTGGAGGGGGTCAAAACTTACATAGGGTTGTTAGTAGCGCCAGGAAGAAAAATAAAAAGTAGCAGAGGGTAAAGCGAAGATTGCTCCAATGGTGACCGAAATCCCATTGGGGGTCGTACAAGAAGGTAGAAGAACGTGTTATTATTATTAAATTTATGTTTTAAAATTCTATTAAACTTTAGCTGGTACTATATCTTATTTAACGGTAGAAGCGTCTGAAATAATGATGTTAAAAGTTATGTTTTTTCGGAACAACAGACAGATAGACGCAACCTGGTTTTAAGGCTTTAGTATGCCACTTAATACCCTTAAAAAGACGTAAAACCGCCTAAAAGTCGAATAACCTTCTGGGGAGAAAGAGTCGCGTAAATTTTCATTTTTTCAATTAAGGCTGTATCATTTTCCGATAAATTGAGAAGAAAGGAACATTATTTAAATCGCGAGAACAAGTCTGAAAATTTTCCATAATGGAGATGAAAGTATTACGAATTTTAAAACACTGAATAACCTCTACTAAATTTCATACAACGTAATAAATTATAAAAACATTAAATCGGATACATAAATTTAACGTTAATTTTAACATGAAAACTAAGTTAATTATTTACAAAACTTTTTCATTGCGCTCTACAAATGACATAGTAGTAAGATAGATAGCGGTAGGACAGATTCTTCTGGTATTGCAGCAATAATGAAATCACTTTGGAACGGTGTTAGTATCATAACTAATAATAATAATAAGTTAATAGCACATGTTCTGATCCAGATTTTCCTCTGATTAGCGACGGGCAACGAGAGCGTCGACAGCTTCAAATACCTGAGGGTACACATAACGGGAGATGGCATTTTGCAGAGAGAGCTCGCTATCCGAATTGAAATGGCTGGAGCAACATTCAACTCGATGCAGTGTGTCTGGGACTCACGATTGTATTCGGTCAAAACCAAATGCGGCCTATTCGACACTTGCATTCTGATGGTGCTGCTTTACGGTAACGAATCATGGCACCTTACGAAGGCTCAGAGCAACCGTATACTGAGCTTCGAAAACAGATGTTTGCGACGGATACTGGGTGTGCAGGACCAATGAGGAGATAAGAGAACGCATCGTTTATTTAACTCAAAGCAAACAATCTCGTTAGTTTCTTTGCATATCACCATAAGTCTTTTCCAATACACTGCTATATTAACACCCCCTCAAACTCAATCTACTCTTCCCGGTTATATAAAACAATATATAAGACACTTATGGTATGTAGAATTTAACAATCCACATTAATTCATCTTAGAATTATTAAATATATAATATATTAAATATTATTGAAATATTACACCAAAACCGTTTTTGGGCGCCATTCTATCAAGATGGCGTAGTTTTTTCAAGGGTCCTAATTAGGGAATCCAATCCCGAGCCAAAATTCTGATCCCGGGATTTCGGGATTACATTTTGACAATCCCGGGATCCCGGGACTGGTCCCGGGATTGGCATTTTTTCCATTGTTAATAAAAAAATTATATTTACAAATAACATTGATAAAATCGGTCAAAAATAAATCTAGTATAATTTATACTATTTAAGACATTTATTGTTAATATTGTATACGTTCAATCTTAGAAATACACAAGTTTAACGGAGTAAATAATATTGTAATTTAAATAATAATGTGAATTTAATAAGAGATTGCTGTTTCGGATAGTAAAGACTTAATGAATGGGTTAGCGAGATTTAAAATAGTAAAGCAAATAATCATGGCGTACTTATGGCCTTTCCGCTTCATAAATGTAATTAGTCAGACAAATATGAAACTGCCGTAAAACGTATGATATCATGGTGGCATTACTTTCTTAAAAGTGCGAAGCATTGTTTTTTTCCAATTTTCCATTTTTAATAATTTATGTGAAAAAATAAAATGAATCGGCAACCTACACATGGGTATAAATCAAACTTCATTCAAACTCAGTTTATTTCTAATGTAGTTATTTTTTATTAAAAGTATTTTTTATATTTTCGCTTTTATTCTATTTTCTATAAAAATTTATAAAAAAATCAATCCCGAAATCCCGGGACTATGTTTATCAATCCCGGGATTCATAGGTATCGAATATAGATCGGGATCCCGGGATTCGGGATCCCGGGATTGGAGTCCCTAGTCCTAATCTATTGGGTACGTGAATACATTTTTATTTTATTTTTATTTGCCCAAACCCGATATTTATCCCAATTCAGCCACTTGCACCATACCTACAACCAATAACTTTTCTTCCGAAGTGTTATCAAACTCCATAACATCAACGACCATTTTTTGTCGTTTTGGATCAAGGTATTAACAATAGGTAGATACCTACTTACTTTAAATTCTAGACGACGTAAGGATCTCTCCAAATTTTATTTTTTACATAAGTACTTACAGGCGTATACCGTGGCGTAACGAACGCCAGGCTTTTTTCAAATTTTTGCCGAAACTTTCCCAGGAGCAACTTCCCAAGACCTTGGTTGGCGTGCACTAGAGTTTGCGTGATTCCTATTTTGATATAATGAATTACGGTCAATTCTCGATGAGAAAAGACCTTCTCGCTCGCCGTAAAATGCCGCAAACTTTTTAAAAGCTGAGAAATTTTCCCTCGTAGATACCAAGTCGCAATGGCCAACCGGTTCAAATGAGGGTCGGACCGACTTGAGAAGCTCTTCCCTTTCAACAGCAATATGGGGACACTCCCAGAGGATTTGATCGGCATCCTGCAATTCGCCACATAAGCAAATCGGAGATTCTACTCGGAGATGCATCTACTAATATTTTACCACGTTTTTATTGGCTCGTATTCTTGTTTGTCCGGTGGTTGTTTATCCACTACAAATCTTGCAATCGATTTTTAACTAACTTCCCGACTAGCTAGACATTTGAAACTTTTAGAATATATCAGAACACGATGCCAATGCATTCTTTTAATACTTTTAGCCATCTTTAAGGGGGAACATGCTCGTCGTAGGTCAAAATTGAGTTTTTTTTGTATTTTTAAACCATGATCCTGGACATTCCTTAAACGTTGTAGATAATCTATTTATATAATTTTGAAGCCTTATTATCCTTTATATTTATTTTAAATATTTAATGACTGCATAAAGTATTTTTATTACATAAAATAGTATTCTTTTAAACCTCTCGCTCTAATGTTTTAGAATGTAGTCATATTTCGGTACATGAATGTGCAGTGGTGTTAAGATTTTTTTACATTTATTAATTATTAAACGCATTTATAAAACCATTAGTATAATTAATGACGAGATAATTTTAGTAAAATATTTACGATAAAAAATTATATTGATAATCTCTGTGATCCCAAATTTTACAAGAATTAGGCATTTTATTATTCAAAAAATTGGCAAGATTAACACATTTGAAGATGATTCTAAAGATATTTATTATAAGCTATGTTTTTGACCATTCAAGTGTGATAAATATTTTACGAATAATGATTGCTTTATATTTATTATTGACCTATGAATAAGGTAGTGTTTTTTAAAATACGCCATTTCTTTTGTCATCCCCCAGTGGTTAAGCTACAACATACGGCCGTAGCCATAAATTGACAAACTATAATTGAAGTAGGGAGTAAAATTATATTAACGCGCGTGTTTGAACATGTACTGTTTACAAAAAATAAAAAATAAATCGGTTAGGGACATGTTCAAAAACGCGCTTTAACATCATTTTACTCCCTATTTCAATTAAAGTTTGTCAATTTATGGCTACGTCCGTATGTTGTAGCTTAACTACTGGGGAATACCAAAAGAAATGGCGTATTTCAAAAAAACACTACCTTATTCATAGGTCAATAATTATTATAAAGCAATCAATATTCGTAGGATGTTTATCACACTTGAATGGTCAACAACATAGCTTATAATTAGTATCTGTAGAATTATCTTCAAATGTGTTAATCTTGCCGATCTTTTGAATAATAAAATGCCTAATTCTTGTAAAATTTGGGATCACAGAGATTATCAATATAATTTTTTATCGTAAATATTTTACTAAAATTATCTCGTCATTAATTATACTAATGGTTTTATAAATGCGTTTAAAAATTAATAAATGTTAAAAATCTTAACACCACTGCACATTCATGTACCTAAATATGACTATATTCTAAAACATTAGAGCGAGAGGTTTAAAAGAATACTATTTTATGTAATAAAAATACTTTATGTAGTCATCAAATGTTTAAAATAAATATAAAGGATAATAAGGCTTCAAAATTATATAAATATATTATCTACAACATTTAAGAAATGTCCAGGATCATGGTTTGAAAATACAAAAAAAACTCAATTTTGACCTACGACGTGCATGTCCCCCCTTAAGTAGAATTGAATTCATTTTCAGTTAATTCTATTTTGTATGGCAACAAAATTATTAAGGGGGGACATGCTCGTCGAAGGTCAAAATTGAGTTTTTATTGTATATTCAAACCATGATCCTGGACACTCCTTAAACGTTGTAGATGATCTATTTATATAATTTTGAAGCCTTATTATCCTTTATAGTTATTTTAAACATTTGATGACTGCATGAAGTATTTTTGTTACATAAAATAGTATTCTTTTAAACCTCTCGCTCTAATGTTTTAGAATATAGTCATATTTCGGTACATAACTGTGCAGTGGTGTTAAGATTTTTTACATTTATTAATTTTTAAACGCATTTATAAAACCATTAGCATAATTTATTACGAGATAATTTTAGTAAAATATTCACGATAAAAAATTATATTGATAATCTCTGTGATCCCAAATTTGACAAGAATTAGGCATTTTATTATTCAAAAAATCGGCAAGATTAACACATTTCAAGATGATTCTAAAGATATTTATTATAAGCTAAGTCTTTGACCATTCAAGTGTGATAAACATCTTATGAATAATGATTGCTTTATAATAATTATTGACCTAAGAATAAGGTAGTGTTTTTTTGAAATACGCCATTTCTTTTGTCATTCCCTAGTGGTTAAGCTACAACATACGGCCGTAGCCATAAATTGACAAACTATAATTGAAGTAGGGAGTAAAATGATATTGACGCGCGTGTTTGAACATGTACCGTTTAAAAAAAAATAAAAAATAAATCGGTTGGGTACATGTTCAAACACGCGCGTTAACATAATTTTACTCCCTACTTTAATTATAGTTTTTCATTTTATGGCTACGGCCGTATGTTGTAGCTTAACTACTAGGGAATGACAAAAGAAATGGCGTATTTCAAAAAAACACTACCTTATTCTTAGGTCAATAATTATTATAAAGCAATCAGTATTCATAAGATTTTTATCACACTTGAATGATCAAAGACATAGCTTATAATAAATATCTTTAGAATCATCTTCAAATGTGTTAATCTTGCCGATTTTTTGAATAATAAAATGCCTAATTCTTGTCAAATTTGGGATCACAGAGATTATCAAAATAATTTTTTATCGTGAATATTTTACAAAAATTATCTCGTAATAAATTATACTAATGGTTTTATAAATGCGTTTAAAAATTAATAAATGTAAAAAATCTTAACACCACTGCACAGTTCTGTACCGAAATATGACTATATTCTAAAACATTAGAGCGAGAGGTTTAAAAGAATACTATTTTATGTAACAAAAATACTTCATGCAGTCATCAAATGTTTAAAATAACTATAAAGGATAATAAGGCTTCAAAATTATATAAATAGATTATCTACAACGTTTAAGGAGTGTCCAGGATCATGGTTTGAAAATACAATAAAAACTCAATTTTGACCTTCGACGAGCATGTCCCCCCTTAATATATACGTGCGTTACTATGGAAATCAAAATGACATTTCAGTATTCTATATTTGTTTGTTTGTTGCAAAATAGCAAAAAAAGATTTGTTGACAATTGCCTTATTTGTCCTAAATTATTAATACATAGAATTGTCAAGTTTATATGATTCAACAGAAAATTTAAAAACGTGGTATATAAAAAGTTCTTTTTATCTTGTAATTATTTAATTAAACTTAAAATGTAGTATTCTTAATTCAGCATACATAATTCGGAACACCTCGTACATATACCCATTTCCGACCGGAATCGATATTTAAATGTTTATGGAATGTGGCAAATGATTAAAGTTTAAATAAATACAAAATTAATTAACATACACGTCATTAAAGTTTATTGACATGATTACTTAGAGCGGAGTTATTTTTTTAACGGAAGCTTTCATGTATTACCTAACTGACAATTGAAAAGCTTCGTAATTATTATGATTGCTCTTTATGAGCAGATTATGTTAGCTTATAAAGCTTATGTAACCCCTAACCCCTTTACACACAACGTTAATGTATTTTTTAACCTATAAAACATATGAGTCTAATATATATCTGTCACCAGAGCTGATATAATACAGCATTTCTCAACTAGTGGCACGTGAACCACAGAGGGTAGGGGCAATTTTATAAAGTATGTGAGGTACATTCCCAATATAGGTACATATGAGTGGTTCACAATCATAGTGAACCAAGTCCATTCTGGTTATTTTTGACTAAGCTAAGTTCAAACATAATATTTATAAGTATTTATAATTCTGTAAGGATATGATTTACCTTACATAACAACTTAAATGTGCTCAAAGTAACACTTCATAATTGCAATCATACTCTTACAGAATTAGAAATACTTAAATGTTTGAACCTAGCTTACTCAAAAATAATCAGAATGGACTTGGTTCACTATGCTTCTGAAACACTCATATATCATAGCCGTAGAACAGATAATAAATAGAATTCCTATAGGCTATATATACCAATACAGTAAAGTTTGGCGCAGGGTTTTGAATGAGTGAGTGTCCTACGAAAATGAATCACGCATTATAGACGTGCAATAATGTGTGTAATACACCAATATTAAATGAGCGTCAATGCATAAACCGAGAGCACTTGTCAGTATTCGACGACAGTATGACGTATTCTTGGCACGTGTATAAATTTATCCCGTATTCTTCCTTACTTGAGATCGGATGCCTGCTTCTCTTTACCTGTCAGGTATTTCAGTTCGCATTATTTCTGAGTTCCCTGATCATAGCAATCCCGTACATAATATAAGAGTCTTAAATTCAATATTTTTACACTCAAGTAATTTCAACAAAACGTTAGTTATTATATATTCAGTCATAATCATATAAAATCAATCCACTACTTTTGATAATTTTTAACTGATTTGTTCATATTATCGTCACTGTTCTGGCAGAAGACACTAATTCGAAAAAATTACATATTAAGTTAGTTATACCAAAATGTTCCTTATTTCAAACTTTACCGTCTGGAAACCTTCTTAATAAATAAACAGTCTTTATTTTAAAGTCGTCCTTTTTACGATTACTTAATAAATTCACATGATAGACCATTTCAAACATTTTAAAAACTTCAAAATCAAATTACTCAAATCTAGTATTCTCCAGTTAGTCAGAACAGTGACGATATTATGTACTGTATATATCTCCATGATGACATCTACCAGACCCCATATACAGTTTTGCCTCCTAAACCTTACGTTTCTAGGCATTCCAAGTTATTTTACAACGTTTTTATTAGCTCATATTCTTGTTTGTCCGGTGGTTGTTTGTCCAGTACAAATCTTGCAATCGATTTTTAACTAACTTCCTGACTAGCTAGACATTTTAAACTTTTAGAATATATCAGAACACTTTTAATACTTTTAGCCATCGTTATGTAGAATTGAATTCATTTTCAGTTAATTCTGTTTTGTATGAAAAGCCATTTCGATACCATTACTGGTTGCTAGGGGATCCTAGCAACTAAATTATTAATGAATATATACGTGCATTAATATGGAAATCAACATGAAATGACATTTCATTATTCAGTATTTCTAACAAGTACAAATATTTTTGATCGTTTAAGCAAGTCAAGTCAAGTTTATATGATTCAACAGAAAATTTAAAAACGTTGTATATGAAAAGTTCTTTTTATCTTGTAATTATTTTTAATTCAAATTTTATTTATTTTTACATATCGTGAACATTACAAATTATCACCAACATGCACCTAGCCACACACGTTGCGTTACTTCAATCACTTTCGTGTTGTTTTCCGTCAATGGAAATGAAAAGACAGTTAATTAAATGAACCACAATACAATCCAATCATGTAATTTAAATGCTGCTTGTAATAAAAATGAAAGTATCACCAAGGATTGACCGTAATGGATTATATCAGAATAAAATTCGTGCGCACCAAACAAGGTCTTGGGAGACGCTTAGCACAATTTTAAAGTGCGCCTATTGTTCTTTACGCCACGGATGATGGAAGAAAAAGCAAGTAGGTACATCATTTTGGTAAAGCTCATATAATTATATGCTGCTTAGGAGTGAGAATGATTATTTATGCCATTTCCGATCCTAATAAGATCATATGGGCTTCCACAGAGTGGAAGTTTTATATCAACAGAATTTTGTTTTTACGATAAATGGATGCCAGTCACTTGATTAACCTATTAGGTCCGTACTCTGACTCTAAACACAAATTTAAACACAATATATTGTGTATTGCCAGATCCATGATTCGAACCCACGGCATTATTAAGGCGACGCGTAAGCCGCTATATACCTACATGCATCTCTTTTTTGGAGACTAATATTTAATTGGAAAAAACAGGAGAAAATAAAACAGAGAAATGCAATACTGGAAGCGGATAGTGTGAGTATCATGGATGACCAAACGAAAAACGAGTCCATCATCAACACACTTCACATTCAAAACTTCTTTCTTCTAATTTTGCCTAAAAATTCATGGTATTTGGTCAGGTCAACGGTAGACGGGCTAAATCAAAAGTTCCATGGATTTTTCATTGATACAATTTTAGCGTGCCGTTGAATGCTGAAAGAAGTGGATCCAAGCAGTTGTAGAAAATAAATTATTCGAATTGATTCGAATGATCACATAACTACATTCCAGGATAAAATAAATCTTTCAGAGGACTACTACTTTTCACTCGCATATAACTTCTACAGCTCTACGTGCGAGTAAGCTTCTAGGATTCATTATGCGACAATCCAAACCATTCAAGAATCAAATGTCTTACGTACACTCTACGTCTCATTAGTGCGTGGCATACTTGAATACGGGTCGATTATCTGGTGTCCTTATGAGGTTTCATACAAGCTTATTTTAGAACGCGTCCAGAAGAAATATCTATTTTCCACTATTTTCCTTTCGATAATTCGTCAAACGATTATTTTCCGACTGCCTTTCTACAAAGCATGCTTCCTTCTCACTCTCTTGAATCTCGTAGGTCTCTTCTGCTCTTGAATTTTTTTGCCTATTATCACGAGGGATGGTTTTCAATTCTGGTGCCCTAATGAATTTGAATTTACATTCGCCTGTCAATTACCTACGTGGTCGCAGCCATGATTTATTATGGATCGAAACCGTTTCCTCGTGTCAAGCCTATCAGGCACCATTAGCGACGGGTGCAAGACTTGTCAATGCGCTCCCCAAAGACATAGATATTTTCGGTGACGTGCTATATATTTTGTATTCGAAATTTTATTTTACTGTAAGTATATGTACAATTATTTTACTTAAGTAGGTTTTTATTTTTATTTATTATTATTATTTTATATATTCTCTTGTGAGGGTTTTAATATTGGTTATAATGTAAATCTCATGTGCACGTCTTGAATTTAGATTTGTTATGTAAACAATGTTTTGTTTCCTTAAATAAATAAATAAGAAAGATACATTTATTCGTCGTGGTAAGTGTGCGTCAATCAAAAGGTTGAGAAACGCTAGCATAATATATCTTGTTACTTTTTGCGCAGTAACCCATTAAGAGCGGCGTGTTCGTTGGCAGAGGAAATCACACTCCACCGGTGCAAGTTAACCCATTGTCGACGGACAATAATTAATCACGAAATTCGCGCTGCGCTGCGGCATGCACCATACCTCACTTTGTCACACTGGGTCGTTTTTGCATTCATCTGGGATGTAGCTATGGCACAAAAGCTCAGTTATCAACACAGAGCTTTTATAAATAAATATAATAAACTCGACCCACTACCGCATTAGTGATTTACAACGATTTTATTAGCTCGTATTCTTGTTTGTCCGATGGTTGTTTGTCCAGTATAGTTGCAATCGATTTTTAACTAACTTGCAAGATGTGATCGGCATCCTGCAATTCGCCACAGAAGCAAATCGGAGATTCTACTCGGAGATGCATCTACTTATATTACCACGTTTTTCTTAGCTCGTATTCTTGTTTCTCCGGTGGTTTTTATCCAGTACAATTAATCTTGTAATCAATTTTTAACTAACTTCCCGACTAGTTAGACATTTGAAACTTTTAGAATATATCAGAAGACGATGCCAATGCATTCTTTTAATACTTTTAGCCATCTGTAAGCAGAATTGAATTCATTTTCAGTTAATTCTGTTTTGTATGGCAACTAAATTATTAATATATACGTGCGTTACTATGGAAATCAAAATGAAATGTCAAAATGACATTTCAGTAGTCTATATTTGTTTGTTTGTTTTTTATTTACTTCATATCAAGTACAAGTTTGAGCATATTGAGCATAATAATTCAACATAAAATTTAAAAAGGTTGTATATAAAAAGTTCTTTTTATCTTGTTATTTTGTAGTAACTTTATCAAGATTTTACAGTCGACATTGTAGTTTTTACAAAATACCTACCTTCAAGTCAGGATGTAGGATAAATACTCAAAACCTTCATCACTATCATTTAAATCGAGCCCGTCAATAACTACGCCGTCCTCGGCCATCAAATGTCTACCAGTAGTAAAGAGTGGAGGTAGGCTGTCAAGATCGGCCATAAATAGTGCACATTAAATTGTGTTGGTTATACGTATTTGTTTTATTTTAAATAAGACTACAATTTATAGGTGGTATTGGTTATTTTTTTTTTTTTAATAATAATAATGGCGTGTCGCAATTAGCATGATAATTAAATGTAGTAATTAACTGGTCAGCAGTGAATATATTATATGTATCTAATGGCCACACGCCAGGCGTGTTTTGAGCACTGACTGTGTTGACAGCCTAACTTCTCTCTTCGCCACTGATGTCTATTGACGGAGGGGTGGTATGTAGGAGACGTGACATATATATAACAGGTTAGTTATGTAACTTAGCTACTGACGCTCCCTATTTCTAAGATTGTTATCACCTCTCCCCCCCCCCGCTCCCCAAACCTGCAAATCAAACTAGTAGTTAAATAATTACAAGGTAAAAAGAACTTTTTATATACAACGTTTTTAAATTTTCTGTTGAATCATATAAACTTGACTTGACTAGCTTAAACGATCAAAAAAATTTGTACTTGATAGAAATACAAAATAAGTATAGAATACTGAAATGTCATTTTGACATTTCATATTGATTTCCATAGTAACGCACGTATATATTAATAATTTAGTTGCTAGGACCCCAGACCCCTTAGCAACCAATAATAGTAGATTGGATTACGGATTTCTTCCTAAATAACTTTTCATACAAAACAGAATTAAGTGAAAATGAATTCAATTCTACTTAAAGATGGCTAAAAGTATTAAAAGAATGCATTTACATTGTGTTCTGATATATTCTAAAAGTTTCAAATGTCCAGTTAGTCGTGAAGTTAGTTAAAAATCGATTGCAAGATTTGTACTGGATAAACAACCACCGGACAAACAAGAATACGACCTAATAAAAACGTTGTAAAAAATGTAGTAAGTAACAAACGCTAACAGAAAACTGCCGAACAATCTAAGTGAATAGATCTTCACGTTGGTATTATGATGCCCCAATTTTTCTAAATGCAACAAAATTGGCCTTTGTAGCAACCAAGTCGGATGGTCCGATGGTCGCAACAGCTGTTCTTCTCTTTTTGTTCACATTTAAGACTTTCCCAGAGGATTTAGTTTTCATCCTGTATTTCTCCGCCATATGGGCATGTTGGACGGGTAACAAGACCATGCTCATAGACATAGAGCCTGCAAGCGAAACCATACTATCCAGTCAAGAATCGTCAGTCCACGTCAGCTAGATCGGGAAAGGTGTAGGTGAATTTCTCCATCTTTCAAGTGGAGTTTTCTTTCTAATTAATACTATTCTATCGTGCTAAATAAAGTTTACAATTATTAAATCAATCATTGTATCCTGTTGTCATTAGTTTTGAGCGACGTGTTTGTATATGTATTACATTTGGCGCCGCCGAAAGCAGACGTGTTTTGTACGTTAATTAAATTTGAACTGCACATACAAGTCTGATAGCAATATTATTGCACCGAGCCCAGACCAGACATTGCACCACGCCCTTTGAGTCGACAAAATGCCTAATAATAGTGACGTCTATCAGTAGCGCATGTAGAATTTTCCAACGTGAGGCTCTCTACGTTAATTTTACATGGTTCAGGATTTCTTAACTTGGACTGACGGTTTTTAAAAATTTGTGACTTTTTCGTTTTTTTTTCAAGAGCTAAAGCAAAATATTCGTACAAAAATAACAAATTTGGAGCCAGAAATGTTGCATGCCGTAATGCAAAATATGGTACTGTTCGGTTATGAGGAATACAGCGGAAAAACACATTTTTAAAATAGGCGATATACTGGATCATTTGTTAGGTTAACCTAACCAAACCTAACCTAACCTAACCCAAACTAACACTGGCCTTCCACCCGAGAGTTCTGGGTTCGATTCCCGGTCATGACAAAAACACTTATGTGTTTTTCTCAAAGCCTGGGTGTTTGTGATCGTTCAAAATTACTAACAACCACCTTGTACGAAAAAGCAAGGACATGGTTATTAATAATTAAAAAAAAAAAAAAAAAACCAATCTAACAAATAATCCAGTATATCGGGTATTTTCAAAATGTGTTTTTCGCTGTATTCCTCATAACCGAACAGTACCCAAAATATTTTATAAAGAGCCTTTATTTGTCAACAAGAAAATGGATTTCATTTAAATGATATTATTTTTTTTCCACACATTAAAAATACACAAAAAAAAATAACCAATTACACTTTCTTATTATTATTATTATTATTAAACTGGCGCTAGGGGCCGTTCAGGTCCATGGCCGACTGCACAACGTTTTTCCAGGCATCTCTGTCCAGCGCTCTCTCTTCCCAGTTGACTATCCCCAGCCTTTCCGCATCCCTTTGAATGTTGTCCGCCCATCTCCGTCGAGGGCGGCCAAGAGGTCGAGTGCCAGCTGGTGTGCCTTTGTAAATCCTATAGAGAGTTCTAGATCGTTCAGATCGTACAACGTGGCCCGCCCATCTGAGCCTTCTTGACCTCAGAATATTAGTGATTCTAGGTTGGTATCGGTCGAAGAGCTCAGCGTTTGTGCGGATGCGCCACCGGTGGTTCTCATTGACGGGTCCAAGTATTCTCCGGAGGATTCTGTTTTCAAACACTTGGAGCGCCTTTTCTTGTTTTTCTGTTAAACCCCACGTTTCACATCCATACATGACGATTGGCTTGATGACCACGTTATACACCCGGAATTTCGTTTTGATGGACAGCATTTTGGACCTGAACAGACGACTCAGCGCGAAGTACGCTGCATTTCCACTTCTCAGTCGGTCAGAGAGCTCTAGGGACATTTCATTTTTAGAGGTAATGTTGGAGCCCAAGTACTTGAAGAGAGAGGTTCTCTCGAACGAGGAGTTTCTTATTCCAATGTTTCCAGAGGGTTCAATGCCTCTTGTCATTTTCAAATACTTGGTCTTTCCCACATTTACTCGTAGATTCAACCTTTTCGCTGTGTCCTCCAGAGGAGTGAAAATATCTCTGACTTCTTCTTCAGATTCTCCGAGCACCACCAAATCATCTGCGTAGCCCAATATTTTATGGGACCCATTCAGGGTAACTCCACCTTCTGCTTTCAGAGCTTCTCTAACGGCTTTCTCTAAAGCTAAGTTGAACAGCATTGGTGATAAGGAGTCGCCTTGTTTTAGTCCTGCTGTCACCTTAAAAGATTCTGATATACTACCTTGCATATGAATTCTACTTCTGGATCCGTCCATGCATACTTTTATTATATTTATAAGTTTTGACGGTATTTCAAATTCTTTCAATATATTCCAGAGAGCTTCTCTATCAATAGAGTCATATGCGGTTTTAAAATCTACAAAGAGACAGTGTACATCTTGGGCGTATTCCCATTTCTTTTCAAAGATTTGGCGCAGTGTAAAGATTTGATCGGTAGTACTGCGGTTTCGTCTAAAGCCGCATTGGTAGTCACCAAGAATGTTTTCGGCATATGGTAGAATTCTTTCGAGAATAATGTTCGACAGAACTTTGTATGCAGTAGGAAGAAGAGAGATGCCACGGTAGTTTGCACAGTTGAGTTTGTCCCCTTTCTTGAAGATAGGACAGACCAGTGATTCTTTCCATGCTTCAGGGATCTTTTCTTCCTCCCATATTTGTTGCAGTAGCT
This sequence comes from Rhyacophila brunnea, assembly GCF_057557595.1. NCBI lineage: Eukaryota > Metazoa > Arthropoda > Insecta > Trichoptera > Rhyacophilidae > Rhyacophila > Rhyacophila brunnea. The sequence continues at coordinate 36,526,185 of NW_028232848.1, read as the reverse complement.
CAAGCATGGCACTAAGAAAGGTTTCTCCTCCATGCTTGAGAAGCTCCGATGGAATATTATCGTTTCCTGCCGATTTGTTATTCTTTAAATAACTCAGTGCTCCCATCAACTCTGCCTTATTTGGTGGCGGTATAAGAGGTTCTGCTGTCGCGATTTCTGGCGATTCCAAAGGTTCATCTGGTACAGAGCGTTGAAGTAAGTTTTCAAAATGGGACTTCCATATGTTTAGCACTTGCTCTTTGTTTGCCACTATCTGACCCTGTTGATCTTTGATTTGTAGCGTGCTAGGTTGAAAGCCTCTTTTTTCAAAGCTCACTTTCGAGAAGAATGATCGAGTTTTATTTCGTTTTGCTTCTTCTTCCATCTGCTCAAAATTACTTTTGATGAAGCTTCGTTTGCACTTTCTCAGATGCTTTCGGACATTTTTGCACGTCTCGCTATATCGTTTCTGTGCTTCTTCGCTCTGCGTATTTTGCAGATAGAGCGCTCTTTCTGCTCTTCTCTCCTCCACCATTTGTCGGCAAGTGTCGTCGTACCAAGGGCACTTTACTTTCTTGGGTGCCAGTCCTATCGAGACTTCCGCAGCTTTTACCATTCCTTCTTTTAGTCTCTTCCACCTCTCATCGATACTCCAGGCTTCTCCTTCGGTGAGTTTTCCGATTTGGTTTTTTAACTCTTTTCTGTAGCTATCTCTTCCGTTTGGAGTTGTCAGCTTTTCTATATGGTACTTCACTCTCGTCTTCGCATTTGCGTGGGCTGTCTTTTTAAGTTTTTCCCTAAAGGTTGCTATCGATAAGTTGTGGTCCGTATCACAGTCAGCGCCTCTGTAGCTTCGAATGTTTTCAATAGCTTTATGGTGTCGTTTATCAATTAGAAAATGGTCAATCTGGTTAAAGGTCTTCCTGTCCCTTGAATTCCAAGTCACTTTATGTATATTTTTACGAGGAAAAGTGGTACTTCGGGCGATTAAGTTTTTGGCGCTGCAGAAGAGAGCCACTTTTTTACCATTTTCGTTAGAATGATCATGTAGGCTCTCTTTTCCAATAAAGGGTCTGAATACAGCTTCCTTCCCTATTTTCGCATTGAAGTCTCCTAGCACACATTTGATATCATGTCCCGGTAGCCTGTCAAAAGTCGCTTCAAGGAGATCATAGAAATTATCCTTTTCGGCCTCTTCTGAAGTCTTTGTCGGGGCATGTACATTCACAAGTGATATATTAAACCATCTTCCTTTGATTCTGAGCACACATATGCGCTCGTTTACGGGTTCAAAAGAAAGTATAGCATCTGCTACTTCTCTAGCGACCACAAAACCTGTTCCGAAAACATGTTTCCCCTCTGTGTTTCCGCTATAGTAGATAACATGCTGTCCGACTATAAGTTCTCCGCTATCCGGCCAACGGGTTTCCTGGATGGCGGTAATTTGGACCTTATATTTTGACAGTTCTTCCACTAGGTTTTGAGCTGCGCCAGCTCGGTATAGGCTGAGTACGTTCCAAAATCCTATTCGTAGTCCATTTTTCGGTCCGGGTCGTCTAGAAGCGGTTGCCATATGTCCGAGGCATTGTGTAGTATTAGTAACCTTTGGTGATTTCACGGGAGAGAGTGGTTAACCCTCTGCCCAACCCCCAACCTGGAGGGCCAGGTCTGTTGGTCCGCGGGAGATATTTTATTTTTCTCCTACCCTTGATTAGGGCATTCTCCTATCCGCCACCTGGAGACGCGCTCTCTAGGGGTTACAGACTCCCCCGACTTACAGACTTTCTTAGCAAATAAAAATTCTAATAAAAGAATAAAAATACAAAAGTTATATGCATTTTACACCAGTCAGTCCAAGTTGGCTCACCCTGCATATAATCATCAAAATCACCATCATCAGCCGGGGTCAATCCACTGCTGGAGGAAGGCATCCTCTAGCTCACTTCACTCTTCCCGATCCTTAGTTCTTCGCTGTAATGTACCTCCAACGAATTTTATGAGTTCGTCCATCCATCGGGTTTTAGAGTGTCCCTGTTGGTGTTTAGTTGTCCTTTAGTACCTACACTGTATGATGCCATTTTTCCTGCGGTGGTTCACTTGCCGTACGACATGTGCAGCCCATTGGCATTTCATCTGCTTAGCGACCTCTATCACATCGCGTACTCTAATCTGCTTCCTTATCCGCCGGTTTCTCTTGTAATATTTACGCGTTATGCCCAACATACACCTTCCCATGACACGTTGCGCTACTCGTAATTTTTTGATTTCTTTTACATTAAGAGTCCATGTTTCACACGCATACGTAAGCGTTGGTGCCACACATTGATTGATCATTTTACGTTTAAGACGTAATGGGAGGTCACTTTTGAATTATAAAATACAAATACGTATAAATATTATATATATTCTTTTAAACACTACAACAAGCCATGAGGCCCAATGACAATAGTGAAACAGTAATTTAAGTAGTAATATAAGTGGAACAATGACAAACAACCAGATTTTGATAAAAACTCAAATATATTGTGACCTCACCTGTAATTGAACCCGGAACCCTCGAATGAAAAGCCAGCACATTACGCACTGGACTACAAGGGCTGTCTTCAATGTAAGTACCTAACGATCGAAATCTTCGATTCAGGATGTCACAGGCCATATGCCATGATTTCAATCTAAAAACCCGACAAGCCATGATTATAGAGTAGAACTTAATGTATTTTAGGTAAACATTCAATTTCTTTATTCAAAATCCCAATTATTTATTTATATATACCGCAGGACTATAATATAATATTATGGTGGAAACAATCCTAGAATTCCTTGCAGTGAATCCTACTACGTTGAAAAATCAGCAAAAGAAATGTGTGTTAACTGATCCGCTAAGCGATTTGCTTTGACATATGTATCGTACATAACGCACAAAACCTTCAAAATGCTTTTGGGATTCGTAAGCGCGCCGCCACTGAGCTGACTAAAGGACTGTCAACCTGGATTGGGTCGATAAATGCGGCCCAATTTCACCCGCTGATAAAACTGCCAGCGATTCTAATTTTTACAACCCCAATCTTTTTATGATAACAAGGAAAGCATTATTAAATGTCATAATAATAATTTATAATTGATTTATTTCTTTATGGTGATAATATAGCCAATATCAGTTTGAGAAAGCGGACCAACAAAATTTAAATAAATAAAAAAATACTTTTATCATGTTTTATACATAATCTATAAAAAATCTTATCATAACACGGTGTGCAATTCTGAGGATTAGACGCAATTTTAACCAGAGAGTTGGAGCGGAATCTTTTTTGAGTTGCTCCGCTCCAGGACCTAATACTTCCTCCAGCTCCGCTCCAAGGTCTGTTCCGCTCCAAGTAAAAAGTTTAATAGTATTATATGTATAGAAATGTTAAAAAAACAAAAATAAGTAGTTTTGAAATAAGGTTTATTATTCGTCCTTTTCATTATTAATTCTATTAAACAAAATGGCCGACAGCAAGTCGTCTTTCATTATCTGCCTCTTTTGTCAAAAAAGTGACGTTATTTATCACTCAGCAGTGTTGCCGTATTTCAACTAATTCCAGTGAATATAATATTTTCATTGGATTTTAGGACGAAAATTTTAAAATAAAAAAAACATCCGGAGCAGTGGAGCATTACAAATTTTCAATGTCCGGCTCCGCTCCTGCTCCGGGTAAAACCCCATTGCTCCACTACTCCATGCTCCTGCTCCGAGCTTCGCTCCAATGCTCTGATTTTAACATCAACCATCGCCATCTTTAGATTAATAAAGCCTGAGCATAACTTTTTGCACAAGCAACGAGTGGTCCACTGCCATACCATTTATTGATAATGTACTTGCAAGCAGAGTTTGGTATTCTATAATGACTGAAGATTATAAATAAGTTATTAGTTATTGTCGTTTAGAAACTACTGTCACATTGACAAACGTCCTAGTGCATTATGATATTATTATGCACGGAAGAAGTTTACTTACTTTGATCGTCACTTCCAATTATTAATAACACATAACTACTAAATCAGATGAACTCCAAGGTCTCCAAGATACTCGTACGTTAAAATAATCTGGAAAGAAATCTGAAACTAAGAATACTCCGACAAGTGAACACGACAGACGCGAGTATGAGCACTCTATAGACAATGACAGGTCATCCATAGACAACGGGAGGGACGAAAAGAAGGACCAGTCGTGTAATGTATCGGCTTCCATTTTCAGTGGGCAATGCATCAACACATATATACTTACTTATACTTAAAAAGGACTCAACCGTTAGGTAGATTGTATGAATATTTTTAATTCCTATTTATATGCAATGGTCATGGTTTTTTCAAAAGTAAATTTATCAAAAGAAACGATAATAAATGTAATTCAATGTTATTTACTCTCATTGAAAATATTTGTATAGGTATATGTTACGCCGAATGTGCGAAATTGAATATTACATGAAATGGGCAAAATTTTGCCTAAATCATGAAAAATGCAAGCCCGTCGCCTTATTCATGAATTAGACAAAATATCTGGAGAGTGCGTGAATTCGGCAGTAATTTTTCTGCCTAGTTCATGTATTGGACAAATTAGATAGTAGCGCTACGATGGTATTTTTTGCAACTAAACTAAATGTATCAAATGCTCATGTATTGGTCAAAATGTACATATATTATCTATGATCAAAATAGATGATTGCGCTCCGGTGGTGTTTTTTGCAACTAATCAAACGAAACAAATGTGTCAAATGTCATTGATTATAATATAAAAATATACCAATCAATAACTAGAATGACGTTCATATCCATTTACTATGCGCAAAAAAATCTAGAACTATAATATGATAACGCAAGAATTTTATTGAAAAATATTTTCGCGATTTCATTCGTGCTTGGGAATCAATCGTGCAATGGTCGATTGAATGTTTGTGATAGTTTGTTGACACTTGATAGCTAACCTCAAAATGGACATTCAGTTGAATAATTTAATTCAGAATTACAAAACCTAACCTAACCTAACCTAATAATAATAATATTATATTATGTCCAATTATAACTAATAAAACCATCCGTATTAAATTTACTTTTTCTTCTGTCATGTTGACAGTTCAAGAATTCCATACCCTGCGAAATCATGTACTCAGCAGAAAATTTACCTAATTCATGAATAAGGCAACAGGCTTGACTATTACATGAATTAGCCAAAATTTTGCCCATTTCATGTAATAGTCAATTTCGCACATTCGGTGTAACATATTTATATAAATATCAATGACGGAAGACATTTTTAAATAAATTAGTATGTACATACATAATATAAGGTGTAATAAAATGAATAATATTGAGATGTAATCCAAGTATATTTCCAAATCGAACATGTGATCATTGCATACTTTTCAGCCAAATCTTATATATCGGTAGCAAGGTGTGGAGATATGCTGTTAAGATCCGACATAAACACTGCACACTTTGTCAGTCATACTTATTTGTTTTCATTAAACTAATAATACAAATTGCAAATGGTGCTGGTTAGTTTTTAAAAATGAATTAAACCCTGCCTAGCCCAACCGTAATAATTGAGGTAGGACCGCTATGAGTGATCCGACAAAAATTGTAGCTACACACTTTTTCAGTCATACTTATTTGTTTTCGTTAATTAAGAATACATACTATGGATGATGTTGATTATTTTTTTTTAATTCATTCAAATTTGTATTATCCCACGTGTGGCATAACCGATTGTTTCCAATAACTGATAAAAATCAAAACTCTGTGCGCGGATCGTGCATTTCGCTCGCTCTCGTGATCGCCCGTATGATAGATCGAGAAGGAAATATGTCAATTACTTGCCTCGTTATCTATTCAAAACGATAAATTAATTACGAAACGTGTTTTCATAATATTCCGATTTCGCAGAATCAATTAGAGTGGTAAGGTGTCTAAAAATAATACAATACTTTAATTTATCAACAATTATTGGTAGCAATCCTCGACCGGATTTTGCACAACATCGTAGCAGCTAAAGGGTTAAGCTCTGCCTATACAAACCATAATAGATATACGAATATTGTTTGACTATTTTATATTATGGCTTGGTTTACGCAGGGTTTAATTGAATTTTAAAAACTATCTGCAATAATTTATAGTCTTACAACGCATGTATACGTACGTGCATGGATTTACTGTCACCAATAATGTGTAAATTCAACTATCACGATAATGACTGTTTAGACATAAAAGTGCTGACTGTCTCGCCAATCGCATTCTTCAAGCGTAAGCGAGACGCGTTGTTGTCATTTTATGGTGCTATTTGACTGGTTGTGAAAATTGGTAAACGTCAAAAATGCTCTGCGCGGTGTAATTCGTTTTTTTCCGGCAGGTTCGCCACTATATTCGCAAGTTCCAACCGTCGAAAAATTTAGTAACTGCTATACTTTTTTGATCCATGCTTGCAATCTTGCAACTTGCACGACAGTTCTTGCTATGGCCGCGACAATACGTAGGTACTGTCAGCAGTAAATCCATCCACGTGTAAACAAATATGTATGACTGCCAGAGTTTAGTATTCACTATTTATCTCGGTTCTTAACAGCCATTCTCCACTCTTCGCCACTGATATATATTAATATATCCCCTGCTTTCCAATGGATATTATGTTGAATGAAATACTTACATCAGATTAGAGAGTTAAGTAGGTATATACTAAATTTATAGAAATTCCTCGTTCCCAGAATGAACAGTTAACCGAACAGGTAACCAAAAACCATTTAACTTTCTTTCAGTACCTACCTAAATAAATGTATAACTTAATTTCTTCAAAAATTTATTATTGGCAGATACACTTGAGTTCTCAGTTAACATTCACGCAGTAGATTTTATTGGATTTCAACTTCTGAAACAAATCGAAACCGCGAATTTACCAAATTTACGTTTTGTTGTAGTACAGTTATGTTCAACAACGGGCCCGGGAACTGAGTTCTGCTTTTTTTAAAAATTGGAACATTAAAATTATCTCACAGCAATGAATTGATTTATTTTAATATTCAACGATTTGTTTAAAACATAAAATGATTAGATATATTGTGTGTAAAATATATTGGTGAATATAATATTATAGTTATTTTTATTTGTTTTGATCAAAACTATATATCGCCAAACCAACTGTATACACGGCAAAAAACAGGCTCATCGCATTTTTTTCATTTTCGAGATTTAAATGCAAATTTGTTCAACAGAGGAAGTGCATCATTAAAACTACCAAAATCGATTTCATTGTTTCATAAATGAAGGGCGAAGAAAGTGTAGTCAAAGCAAAAATCATTTCATTGTGTATGAAATATGCAAAAAACGTAGGATATGTTTTTATTACTTTTTTCACATTTTTTCAAAATAAATGAGAAATCAATACATAAATTCTTTTACTTAATATTAAACCCATTTTCCAACCAATTCTTCTTTTTGCTCTCCTGCACAATTATCATCTAGTCGATAAGTCTGTTTTTGCCGTATACCCTTATGTAGTTTAAAAATTGCTATTATATAACTATATATAATCAAGTTTTACGCACCACTGCGTTGAATGACGTAGAGGCCCGACGTACTGACTGATTTTAATTTTCCAAATAAATCCATGCAAAATTATACAAATATGATTTAATCGCGTTTAATTAAATTTATTCAGACTATTAACCCTTTATAGGACAACTTTTTTTTTTAAAAGATATGTGCTTAATTATTTTTTTATGTATTCTATATTCATTTTGATGAACAGAAAAAATATTTTTTTTTTTGAAATGTATATAGTTTTTTCGTAATTATCGATTTCCCAGCGGTCAGTTTTCTGACCGGTGTCCATTTAGGTAAAAAAAATATTTGTTCACAAAAAATTTTTTTAATAATTTTTTTTAGGAAAAAATTATAATTTCATTTATTTCTGTAACAATAATAATTACTTTATCAATTTTATAGAAATTTCTCAAAATAATAAACGTTTCTAAGGCCTTGTTGGCTTTTTCTTTTGTTCAGACAATTGATACGGCATAAAACACGGTATGCAAAGGGATACTTTGCAATTTGTTACTGAGCTTCGTATCACTTTCAGCATAGTGCTGCAATAACCACATCTACAAAGTGTACATTTTTCTGGATAATGATTTGAATTGATATCGTCAGGAAATGGAGGTCGACCAACCCTTTTTCGTGAAGTAAAAGATCCTATCAGCTGATCAGCCAACTTGTTTCTAAAGTGAAGATGTGTAATAGGTTTTTTTTTCATTATCCAACATACATTGGTATTCTGTAATTCCTTCAAATAATCTCATGAATGCGTCTTTACCCATGTCTTCAAGGTCTTTCGCACTAAAACCTCCGCTTCTCCCATTTTCCATCCTCAGACAATAAAAACAAAATTTTGTTCGGCAATATAGGCTTCTACTTATACATATAACATTCCATAACTATTTTATTTCATTCTGAGATATGTATTTCAAAAAATTATTACAGTTTGAATGAAAACAAAAACAATTATTTTTACCCGCGATTTTTATGAAAAACATTTTTTCAAAGAATGACACATATCATCAAATAACTCGATAGCGACTAATTATCCACAAAAACTAACTAGTAATTGTAAAAGTTCACTATATTTTTATATGAAATTAGATGTATTGTGGTTTAGAAATTATTTTTAGTGTTTATATTATGTAAATCAAAAAGGATCCAAATTATACAATTTGAGGTTAGATTTTCGACATGCCACTCAATAATTTGATATTATTTTACTATAACACATACAATTTATAGGTGAAATACAAAAAACTATATATTTGTATGTATAGTATAAATGTGCATACTTTGTTTTCAGTAAACAAGTCACAATTTTCAAAAAACAAGAACTTAAAAACACTGTTGTTGAAAAACTGGCAGCTATCATGTCGCTAAATGGACACCGGTCAGATAACTGACCGGGACACATTTTTCGTAATATACTCAATATGTGCAAACTTCAGGGCGATTGGTCAGATTCAAGACCTCTGTGCATTATCTGAGAATGATTAAAACCCATAAGGGTGTTTATAACTTGTAAAATTATAGAAATATAGACCTTAATGTTGCCGGTCTCAAAACTATCCGTTTTTCGCTTATGACCTATAAAGGGTTAAACGAAGTTCTCCAGAAAAAATCACGACCACAAAATTTACTATGATATTGTAGGTAAGTATGTATTATATATAATATTTGCAATTTCTGCCTTAATTTTCTGTCTCTTAGCAACGCATGATCTGCCTATTCTCATTGGACGTCACTAATGTTTCCATTGTTGAATTATAGTTCAGTGTGTGTTCTGCGAAATTTAAATCGACAATATAGTACGTACTACGTACACATCATGGCCCCCACAAAGGGGGGGCTGACAGCGCTCTAGCCTGGGGCCCTGGATTAGTGGGGGCCCGGCATGGTGGCTTGATCAGTTAAGTGAGATAAACATTCACCACAAATTTGTTCTAATACCAAAAAAAATTCACAGGCAGTATTTTATTTTATAATTATTTTTAGTGTGTTTCCTGACTAATAAAAACTACTATCCAATATGGCAAAGGGTTGTATGTTATTTGGATATCACAAAAAGGGGTCGCGATCCATGCTTCATTATACGATGCAGAGTGCTAACAGCTCAATAATTCAAGAGGTTTTATTTAGAAATATAAGAAATCACTAAAAATACACGGAATACCATTTGGAGAAAACTAATGTAGAATATTAGCGATAAGTTGGGGGGGGCGCGAAACATCGTGGTCGAGGGGCTCGCTTTAGGTTGTGAGGCCCATGGTACACATACACGTAAGTTTAGTAAAATGAAATCGATATTTCATACTGTTATAAAAAAAAAAGTTCAACGTTGTTGACAGATTAAAATTTGTATTCATCTAATCATTCTATAAAATTATTAACCTGATCGTAAATCAAATTATACCTGGATAATGCATTGTGTTCCCAATAAATAATGCGGCACATAAGATTTAGGGGCACGCCTGACAAGGGTTGGGTATCCCTTGTAGAAGCGGAAAAAAGTTTGTAAAAGAAATCGGCGGATACGTCGCGATGTAACTGGCAAAGGAAATAAATTTCAATTTACGTCATACAAAGAATATGGCCGCCGTTATTTTGATCAAACGAAAATAATGTTTCTTGCGTTTGCGGTCGCCTTTATTGTGACCACAAACATCTCTTTTTACATTTAAATTTATGAACAGCCAGCCAAAGAAATTGGATTGTCATCTTAATGTAATATTATTTCACAATATTGTATTGATATTTTGTTCGGCTATTATTTAATTCATCAATTCAGACAGCAAAATACGATTTTACAAAAAGACCAATTTATAATAAAATTTTAATTTCAATTTATTTATTTTTAACATATTGTGGACATTACAATTTATAAGTTTAAGACGTTCACAACATGACATTTAGAAACAAAGCCATATAAAACAGTACTACATAAAAAAGAGATAGATCAGTATAGAGATAGATAGTATGTTATTATACAGTAGAAATAAATGTGTAAATACAAAAAATATTAATTAGATATAAATTAGATAGGTACAAGGAAGTACACCGGATGAGTTAAGCAGACCCTATTTTAAGAATATATAAAACAACGTCCATCTATACTCATCCTCACGTAGGTGGAATATACCAACACCCGAAGCAATTTCGTTGAACATAGTTATCGCCCTCCCAATTGGCATTACCAGTAAGTGAACACTGCCCAGAATAGCAGAGTTCTCATTTATACCTCGTATAAGTCGAAAAAAATACGTAGCTAAATAAAGATTTCTTCTAAATTGCAGACTGTAAAGCATGCCTATGAGAAAGTCAGTTGGATAAAGCCACGGAGAGTATCCATACAACCTCAAGTAAAGGAGTCTCAAGCAGGGACGGCTCTTGTATAGGAGCAAATGTGCACTGATCTCCCGAATTATTAGGTAATAATATGTACGTATTCCAATACCTACATATTGTAATAATTAATTATTGTAAGATATCTTTAATTTGTCGCCCGTCCGCTACGCGCAACACCGTACGTATTTCTACTTCTAGCGTATTTTTAACCGGCCGCTGAACTGGATGTATGTATACATGTACGTCTTTCATAGTATTTGTTGAATGTTCGAAGGAGCATCTGTACTGCCTGACCGTAGACGATTTTTTGCATGCTGCCGATATGTACCTCACGGAACGTACAATTTTTACCTTGCATTGTGCAATGTCCTCCCTCCTATTGCTTCAAGTATAACCGATAGATGTCGCGATTGACTGGCGCGTTTATAATATTATTATTGTACGTACGTATGAAGTAGGTAAAAGGTTCCCGCGCAGTATTTAAAAATACTAGGTATATTATTATTTCATACGTTATGACGTTATGAGGTAAATGCTCCGTTGTATGATGCGCCATATTAATATTGAATCAATCAAAATATCGATTAGAGTAATATTGTGATCATTAAGTTAGGTACAGCCATCTTACCATAAAAATATGATTTTATAATTATTTTACATTTCAAAATTAAACACTAAATAATTTTAATATAAATCTACAGCAAAGTAAGTCAGTAACATAATACATATAATATACCTACTTATACTAACTATTATTTTTGACGTTGAATGTCTTTCAAATCAGTACCATTTGGAGTGCAATTTTGGAGTTGGGGTGTACAAAAGTAGCAGATTTTTAACACAAGTGATATCCCGTTGGAAAATTAATGATCCATGCCTAGTACTTATAAAAATGATACAGCGCGTATATGAGAATAATGTGGGATGACAAATGAGGATTTTGCTGCTTTTTCTCAATGACACATGTCTAAAATACTTACATCAGTTACAATTTATGGAAGTTACGAGTGACAAACGTGGTAAATATGTCAGCACGTCATATGAAGTGTAATTAGGTACAATAAAAATCGAAAAACGTGTCATCCTTATCATACCAGAGGCTTGAATTTTGTAACTTTGGCAACAAATAAATGCTGTCCGTGAACGTAAGCGTCGTTTAGCATACGCCTACCTCCACCACGAAGGCTATTGCAGATTTTTTTCCAATACCATGAAAAGAAAAATGCATGTCTTTATTTGCACTCCCTAATTTTATTATCACCGGCCGCCACTGGTCTCAAGAATTTCTTCTGAACCCTCTCCACCATAAGGCCATACTTCAACTGATGCGGTGCCCAAACAATAGACCCACTCTCAAGTCTGCTTCGAACTAAAGAATTAAATAATGTATGGCAGTTGCGAAGTATATGGAGGTAAGCTGTTAAAATCCACCATAAATAGTGCATACTAGATGTTGTCAGTCAAACGTATTTGTTTTCATTGAACCAATAGCACCTATACACGTGCATGGATTTACTGGCAGCAATAGTGTGTATATTAAACTATCGTGGCAATAACTGTCTACACGTAAAAGTGCTGACTGTCTGTCCTATCTCAATCTTCAAGAGTAAGCGAGACGCGATGTTGTCATTTTATGGTACTATTTGACAGGTCGTAAAAATCGATTAATCTCAAAATGAGTCTCTTGTTCTCTATCGTTCTACTGCGCGTGCGCAGATCAAAAAAATCTGTCGCATGAGAATTCAGAACTTTTTTGATTCATGCATGCATTCTTGCAACTTGCATGACAATACGTGTTTACGCGTGCATTTTCTTGTTGTTATTTGAGAAATTTTGACAGGCGTACGTAAAAATGTTCGCCAACCCTGGAAAAATACAAAACTCAAATCAATTAAAACATAACTTATATTCAAATTCTATCAAGTACCTTCAGTTGATAATATTATATTTTTATAGTATCTGCCTTAACAGCACTGTTTGTAAATAAAGAACGAAATGGCGACCCGTTTTAATATTTTGTTTTGTTTATTTACTTATTTATGTATGTACTATTATTTACAATGTTGTATTGCTTTTCATTTAAAAAATGTTGGTTCGACGACAACAAAAATTTATTGTAGGTTTCAAACACTAACACATGTCGTTTTTATGTCAGTTCGACCCTGGAAAATACCTCAGACCGTAGCCTAGATGGGGATATTGATACAAATCGTAAACCTTTGGTTTAGTCGCACTTGAACCTATAAAACCCTATCGTAAATAGTAAATTAATGCAAGCAATCAATAGTAAACCAAAGAAGCCAACGTAAAATCACTTCAATTAAAATACATGCAAGTGAATATCTTACGACTAATTTAATCATATTATTGATTTATTTATCTGTCTATCTGTCTGTCTGCAATGTATAGGCTGTCTCTCTCTCTTTTTTCTTATTCACAAATACGCCTTTGTTGCGCGATCGCATAAATAGAACACCCACGTTGCATCCCTCTCATGCGCGCTGCACTTAATTGCTTAATTGCATTTCGCTCACACGCATTTGTATTCAAATCGATGCATTCTTTAGCAATGAATACTGTTACTCTAAAATGCTTTTCTTGTGGCAAAAAATAGTAGTATTGTTAGCTGGCGATAATTTAAAATTTAAATGGACTGCAATGTATGGTGGGTTGTTCGTAGGGGTAGGGTGGACTGGGAAACTCCAGGCACTAGGCTTGTTGATGGTGAGCTGAGGAAGTCCCGCACTTTTAGCTTCCAGTACCTGTCATGCTTAAGCTACTCATACCTTTGGAGTGCATGTTCCTTACATGTAGGTGCACGCGGTCACTCTGTATTTTTAGTGTTTATTGGTTTTGATGAATTTATAATTCGATGTTGAATTGTTGATAGTTAGTGGTTTTGTGGTCGATACGTCACTAAATTAGGATGACGTGCCCAGGAGCAATGTAGAAGGACATGTCGTGAGATTGTTTGGAAGAGATATTAAAGGAAATTTCTCAAACATTTTCTAACTACTATTATTTTTATCAGCTTCACTTTCATAGAATTAGTTAGGTTACGTATATATTATTATAATGAAGATTTCTAACATTTAAACTTTATGTTACTTGTATGCCAGTGTTACAAACCGTACTATAATTTATAGTAAAGGGTTATGAAATTTGTAGGTAGGTAGGTACTATAGATTTTTTAAATGTCATAGCAGCTAATTTTTATTTATTCCAGTCGAAATTGACATTTGTGCTCATTATTGTTTGGCAAATTATCATGGAAATATGTATAGGTTGTACAGCGTAAAATTTATTACAACAAATTTATGGTAAAAATAATCGACCTACGTCCTACGCAGCTTACTATTTGTAGTTCAATTGGGAAATTCGAGTAAAGTGGTGATGTTTGTGAAGTTAAGAATCCAACTCGTCAAAAACGTAAACATACAGCTTAAATATCAAATTTACAATACTATAATTTTGTTTCTTCAAAAAAATGTATAATGCTATAATTATATTGTAAAACTACTATGAGCGCGATGCTCAATCGTCTGTCATAATTACAACAAAATTACAACAAAACACTATCCAGAAAGCCTTTCATAGTTATGATCGAGTTGTCTATGGTCCACCAAATCTGCAATAGCTTCGTTCTATTTTTTTATTGAAAATATTATCATATATAAAAATTCTCTTTTTCATAATTTAGGTAAATTATTTTGTAATTGTAAAACGATGATAAAAATATGAAAAATATACAAAATAAATTCAATAACTATAAATACACAATTAATATTTAATTAAAATGATTAAATGTCTCCGCAATTAGTGAATAATATAAGTTATTTTTTGACCCATGTTTTTCCCGATACGGTAACACTTGCCGTTGAAATGTCAGATTTTGTCATTTACAATTATTACAAAATATGCCATGATGTGAATAATTATATAGAGTGATTAAAACTAATATTACCATGTTGGTGTGTAGGTAACTAAGTACTTATATATTTCAACTACCTATCTATTGGTTTAATATTACATAAATATCTAAATCTGAATAAGAAAAGTTAATTCATAATTCATTGACACTGACATTTCAATTCGATAATCGGTTTTACTAAATTAAGACATGTACAGAATCAAGAAAGTAAAGGAAAATATGTCGTATTAAATGTCACGGATATTTAATAGTTGTTCAATACCCATATTGAGATCAATTGTTAAATGAATTTGAGTGTATTGGCCGTTTTAAAGACACGTAAATTTATTTTGACAGCAGCTGTCAGTGGTAAATGGAAATACAGAAGGGGGGCAAAGGGGCGAGTTCATAACAAAAGTAGTCTATGGTTAAGGATTCCTTATCTCTATAATCTATAGTTAACAGATGGATTTCGGCTATTTACCAATTTTACTGTAAGTTTGTGGTAAGTACGAATTGAACATTACGCCCTATATTTTTTACGCCTTTATATTATAATATTATATTCAGTATAGAAAAAGATGGCAACACTGTTGTATGATTAATAAAGGGAGGCGCCTCAGTATTAAACAACATCAATGTATCATACATAATTTTGAAAACACATGAGAAAATATAACCAATAGAAAAAATCTTTTTTGAAAAAAGTAAGACATCCGGCAGGAATCGAGCCTGCGTCTCTTGGGTATCGCGCCCTGTGCAATAACACTATGCTACGACTGTCATGCTTAATTGCGACATTTTTTTTACTATTGGCCTTTTTAATACCTGCTCATAAGCGCTCTCTAAATTTAGTTAGGGTAGGCAATCGATTTTTGTATTCTAAATTAAAGTACTTATTACTTTAATTACAAACCGACGTCACAGATCACTCCAATATTTTTTCTGTTGTAACTTCCTTGAACTTGCTAATAATTTTTAATTAACTATTTCTTTTATTCAACGAATGATTCACAAGATTTGAGAATGTACTATTCTAATTATTGAATATTAATAATTCTGATTTATATTTAATTTAGAATACTAAAATGGATTGCCTACCGTAACTCAATTTAGAGAGCGCTGATGAGTATGTATTAATAAGGACAATAGTTAAAATTTGTCGCAATTAAGCATGGCAGTCGTAACATAGTGTTAATGCACAGGGCGCGAAACCCAAGAGACGCGGGCTCGATTCCTGCCGGGTGTCTTACTTTTTTCGAAAAAGATTTTTTCTATTGGCTATATTTTCTCATGAGTGTTTTCAGAATTATGTATGTTCAATAATAATTAGAATAGTACATTCTTAAATCTTTTGAATTATTCGTTGAATAAAAGAAATAGTTAAGGGCGGACGTGCTCAGCGTAGGTCAAAGGTGTTTTTGGCATAGAATTATAACATTTTATATTTTTTTGAAGAAATACAATTATAGTTTTTAATTAAGGGGGGACATACTCAGCGTAGGTCAAAATGGAGCTTCTATTTTATTTTTAAAGCATGATCCTGGACATTCCTTAAACGTAGATAATCTATTTATATAACTTTGAAGCCTTATTATCCTTTATATTTATTTTAAACATTTGATGACTGCATAAAGTATTTTTATTACATAAAATAGTATTTTTTTAAACCTCTCGCTCTAATGTTTTAGAATATAGTCATATTTCAGTACATAAATGTGCAGTGGTGTTAAGATTTTTTACGTTTATTAATTTTTAAACGCATTTATAAAACCATCAGTATAATTTATGTTGACATTATTATAGTGAAATATTCACGATTATATTGATAATCTCTGTGATCCTAAATTTGACAAGAATTAGGCATTTTATTATTCAAAAAATTGGCAAGATTAACACATTTGAAGATAATTCTAAAGAAACTGATTATAAGATATGTCTTTTACCATTCAAATGTGATAAACATCCTACGAATAATGATTGCTTTATAATAATTATTGACCTAAGAATAAGGTAGTGTTTTTTTGAAATACGCCATTTCTTTTGGCATTCCCCAGTGGTTAAGCTACAACATACGGCCGTAGCCATAAATTGACAAACTAAAACTGAAGTAGGGAGTAAGATCATGATAACGCGCGTGTTTGAACATGTACCGTTTATAAAAAGATTTTAGCGAGATTAGAGCGAGATGTTTAAAAGAATACTATTTTATGTAATAAAAATACTTTATGCAGTCATCAAATGTTTAAAATAAATATAAAGGATAATAAGGTTTCAAAATCATATAAATAGATTATCTACAACGTTTAAGGAATGTCCAGGATCATGCTTTGAAAATAGAATAAAAGCTCAATTTTGACCTACGCTGAGTATGTCCCCCCTTAATTAAAAACTATAATTGTATTTCTTCAAAAAAATATAAAATGCTATAATTCTATGCCAAAAACACTATAATTTTGAAGGATTTAAGGCAACATGGTTAATAAAGGGAGACGCCACAATATTAAACCACATTAATTTAATACAAAATTACCTTACGCACCCACTTATATCTGACAATGATAACATCCAGATAACTAAACCAATCTTACAAGTAAATATCATTCACGATGTCCATAAATCTTACGTTGGAGCCTGACAAAAGCAATGTCACGCTTCATAGAGCATCCTATCCACTGAGAGATCAATCTCTATCATACTTTGTCTTCCACAACTTCACAAGGGCGCCCATTATAGGTTTTATTCGACGAAATCTGAATAGACAATTTTGCGATCGGAAATAGCCAGTGGGGATGACTGACATAACGGTGGAAATCTTTTGACAACTAAGTACAGTTCTGGTAGTCTCGATTTATGTATTTAGTTAGCAAAAACGGTATCATAACATTGACAATATTCAAATACTTTCGACTATAATTTTATTATAATATACACGAGTAAAACAAACAAAAAAATGCAAGATTACATACATAACAAAAGTTTTATAAATAAAATTATATAATATGATTCTTTCGAAAGATATATAAATATTGTTTTTTTTATCATGACCGATCCAACTAACATTATATTATTGAGTGGAGGTTTGTTTTAACAGATTGTATGTCTTTACCAGAATTGGATGTTAGCCACTATACTCGAACAACATCTTCTTGGCTACGTGTTAAAACTGTGAACTACAAGCTCCTCCCATTTTTAACCGCAATTCCATTATAAACAAACAAGCTCCTCCAATTTAGTCTACAACAGCGCCTTCCGGCTTTTGCCTAAATCTTCTTGTTGGAGAGTAGTTCAACCTATTAGGTCCATACTATGTGAGTTTGTCAAAGGACCCCATCTTATTGTTACATTTATATTTTATGGTCATATTTATCATTAAACTTTACTTTATTAAGTTTTCTATATTGTATTTAAGAGATTTCATAGATTTAATATGTTTTGTATTTATTTTGAAAAACATCGATTTTTATAAAAATACTAGCTGACCCGGCAAACGTTGTTTTGCCATATAAATTATTTCTAGTGAATATTTTGGTTGTTAAATAAAAAATAACGAATGTATCGTAAGTGTGTGGAGATGGGATCTATGACAGAAAGAGGAATGGATCGCTGTAGACGATGACCACCGATAAAAACAAAAAAACACCAACCATTCAGCACTTTCGGATGAGCGGAATATTCAATATCTGGCTCGTACTCGAATGCGAGACGAAGGAACGAAGCGGATGTAAATGCTCGATGTACTTGTTGGCGTTGTCAGTCATTTGCTCTGCATGTGTTAACTACGAACCGGCGCGCTTGGCTCCGTTCCAATTGTCGTTGTTGATTTCGTTCAGCTCGTGCCTCTCGTGATTGAGATGCACGGAATTGCGACATGCTCACACGCACGTTTTTGTTATTTTGTTGGATTTGTTCGTCTGTTCTTTCTACTTTACTATTTTGCATGTTTGTTGCTTTATTCGTTCGACGGCACAAATGGCCCCCCTTGCGTCTTGCTGGCATTGTGCACTGTAAAACACACACACAAAAATAGATAAATTAAAATAAATCGTACAAAATTTTGCACGCACTGCGTTGTGATATGCCGAATGAAATGTCAAAATGACGCGACGCTTCTCTTGAATTCTTCTCGGACGTAGCGCCATCTGTCATTCAACAACATAAATAATTTCGTTCTGTTTGAAATACGAACGACGGTTAAATTTGTTCATACAAAAATAATAAAATCGCGATTAAAAAATGGGAGAGTGGGGGTAGGAGGGTGAAAATTTGGGGTTATAAGTATTTTTTGATGCCAAATAATAAAAAAATACAAAAAAAAATGCCAAAAAAATAAAAGAAAAATTTTTCTGGATAGAGATACCCTAATCACCTAGCGGTATGATATATACTTGTTGACCTATTATCATATCTAATAAATATACATAAAAAAAATCATAAAAATCGGTTTAGCCATTTCGGAGGAGTGCGACCACAAACACCGTGACACGAGATTTTTATATATATAGAGATAAATGTGTACCTATAACTTGAAATCTTTGTTATTTACTTATATGAAATCTTATTTAGGTATGATCCCAATATTGAAACTCGATTTTATATAAATAATAAATAAATATTTTTATATAAATAGATGTTTTTTTTTAATAATAAATAAAACATATTATAACTATGAATTAGTCAAAAATCTCTCAGGAACAACTTAGAAAACTTAAACTAAATTTTAATTATAAATATGACCATAAAATATAAATGTAATAATAATATAGGGTCCTTTGACAAATTCACAGAGTATGGACCTAATAGGTTGAACAAGTGGCTAACATCCATTTCTCGTAAAGCCATAAAATCTGTTAATACAAACCTCTACTAAATAAAATAATATGTCATGCACAGAGACATTATTTTCTTACAATAATTGTAAGTTTCTCTTTGACTTAAAATAAAAAAAATATATTGCTTTTCAATGTTTTCATATACACATTTATTAATTAATACAGTTGAAATTGTAAATTATCAAAAAAAAATGCCCCAAACTGCAAGCTTCGTATTTTTCCGCTAGGTAACTCTGGTAGGTAAAGACATCGCCTTAAGAAAATCTAACAGGACCCACTGACTTAAACATTTACTCCGCCTACTACTTATAGCTTCCACACTTTTCCAGGTACATTCCTCATACCCAGATACTCCGCACTTAGACCGCACAAGATAATTAAGAGCTAGTCGAAGAATCTAGGTTATCACAAGTTTTATTTTTGTTTTGTTACGCCAAAGAAGTATAACTTCTAACGCACGTACATAAGTACACGCACTGATTTTTTTTAAGTACTTTCCTGTGGAGATACAGATTCGCCGTTTTTACATAACAAAGCTAGTGAGGTACATATTGTGTTTTCATTATTAAAATCTCGATTTCGCCGAAATGGTTGATTTGCCCTTTTTACAAAACAACGACGATATGGACAAAATACCAAAATTCATTCCTACGACACGATTACGTCCGTTAGAGATTCAAACGAAAGCACAAAAGCTGTCATTATAATAAACAATAAGTATCAGGCAAGCATGAAAAGCTCCAGTGATAAGTATCCAGTAATCTAGTGTTCCAAGCGAGAACGGCAATTTTCTTTTGCGACTAAACTAAATTATAACCTATCAGTCATAACAATCTGCGTCGTCGCTCTGAATGGAGATATTATAATCAAAACCGAGACAATGTGATTTCGTTGTTAGATGATTTTAGGTTTTGCGTTATGCGTAACGGGAGATACAATATTACGATTCAAAAATATCATTGAGTTACTTCAATATCATTTATGATATCCGTATCAAAAAAATAACAGGAATATTACAATTTTAATACTCTCGGTTAAGGGGTTAACAACAAAAGTTGTGTTTTTCATAGAGACATCTATTACCCGAATTGCAAAGCATCTACGTAAAATTATAATCCAATTAAAATAAACTTCGAGGCATCTCAACTAGATGAAAAATACAGACCATAGACCTGGTAATATTAATTATATGAATGTAATTGTATAATAATCCAGATTCTGGATTTAATAGTAATTTTAATTAATGTATTATTATTTTACTAAGGCCTCATTTATGAAAATTATATAATATTATGGATTGATATTTAAATTTAATATTTTATTGACTATCAAGTGACAGTAATATTGTCTATGGCCTTTGCCAATAATACGATACATAACCTAAAAATGTGACGTTTACAAAATAAAACCAAAAAATAGTCATGGTAATTTTAGCAAGCTTTTTTTGTAATATATTTACGGAAATATTCTGGCAGCCTGTAATTATACAGGCAGGAGTATTTTTCAACTTCTGCCATAAATTTTAAATTTAAAATCGGTTCGCCCATCTTTAATATTTGACGTCTAGACGTGTTCAGTTCAGTTCACTGCTACCAATTTTGATAAGAAAACATTGCACGATATATTATTACATAAAAAATAATTACCATTTTCACTTCTACCCAGAGTGAAGAATGTTATTTTTAGTGATCCAAATATCACTTTTGAGTATCTAAAGGATTTATACACGTTATGCATACCTATATGGTAAATATCAATGATGTACGATCCATTAGTGATTTTTTAAACCATTATCAATCTTAAGAAGATCATGGGCATCCATTTTTTATTAAATACATATATTAGAAATGGACGTTAGCCACTTGCTCAACCTATTACGTAAAAATACACATGTGATTTTTTTGCCAGACCCGTGATTCAAACTCAAGAACCAACTATAAGCCAACACGTTACCGTTCGGCTATCGTGGTCGTAAAGTACATACGTGTAACAATATTATGTCAGCATGTATTGCGGAATTGGATGGAAATTTTACTTATTTAAAAAAAAAAGTCAGAGCTAACATGCTGCAACTCTACAGTATGCTCTGGTTTATCAACCGCCCGTCAGGATTTAATTAATTATAAAATCCAAAGTAGAAAATATTACATCAAATGGTAGAAAAATGTGTAGTATTTTTTAACAGCATCCTTTCAAGATAAAGTCACCGCACACCACTGATAAATATACAATTGGCAAAGAATATAATTACCCATTGCTGTATACCATTATCAATGTGTTTGTTATGTCGTGTATATTAAGTATTTTAATATTATAAAATTTCCAACACTATTAATTACTTTACGATCATTTAATTTAGTTAATAAGCAACGCATAAATTATGTTCCCTGTATGCTTTATATTCACAATACGTAAATACGTCTACGTGCTGCCTGTATCTACCGAATGGCAAAAGGCAAAATCCAGGTCACTAACAACTATTCAAAGGGAATATAAGACAACTCAACTCCATTTCAATATTACAAAGTTTTTATTATTTTACAGTTTTTTCAGTTAATTATATAAATAACTAAATTTCTAAATACCCCACGTTAATTAACCTCGGTTTGAACATCGTGTCAGAATGGAGATGGGGTGTTCTCGGGTACATACTTGTTTCACCCCCTGTACATACACGACAGTAGCATGATGTCTCTTTATTTTATTTATTTTATTTTATTACCTAACCGTTTATTATTATATCATATATAGAATAGAAAGGCGGGGATGGGGATGAAATTAGGATACTAAAATGTTTTATCTACGAGCATAAAATATTTCAACAGTTTTAGGAGTATACAAATACATTAATTAGGTCATCTCTGAACTGTTTTCTGGGTATTTATTTATCTGAACATCAGCCTTGAATTCTCTGGAACGACCCCTGTTAAATAAATGGCACAGGAATATGAGTTGGATCGACAATATATAATTATTGTCTAGAGTGCCTGTTGAATTGTCAAAATTGTACATGGGATAGTCCCAGCACACCTTTGAAAGATGCTGCTCATTCATTACGCAATGGTATACATCCACAGCCTCCTTATTAATAGGAATAAGACAAAGTTAATGGTTGTCTGTCGTGCTAATCTTCTACCAATAGTGAGTACACTCCACAGTGGACGAGTTTGTATATCTGGGATCGACCATTAGTGGAAAAGGCGGATGTGAAGCGAAAATAAGAAGGCACACACAGATTGCAAAAAATGCGATGACACGTCTTACCACTATATGGAAGGATCGGATAATTTCGATCGCCATAAAAATGATGGTTGTGCAAATATTAATGTTCTCTATATTTTTATACGGAGTCGAATCATGGACCCTGAAGGCAAGGGAGCGGAAGGCAATTGATGCCGTTGAGATGTGGTGTTGGCGCCGAATGCTTTGTACTTCTTGGACAGAACACAGGATGAACCAGTCAATCATTCAGAGACTGGAGATAAAGGTCTTTCCTTTTTTTTCCTTTTGATTTTCCGAGAAGGCTTTCGACAATATGTCTGTGACGCATTCTGCAGTTTTTTGGACATATTGTCCGGCGCGGACCGGACAACCTGGAGAGACTGGCAGTTTTGGGTGGCCTCCAGGGAAAGCAAAGCATAGAAAAAGCGTCTAAGCGCTGGAGCGACCAAGTGAAAGAGCTGACCGGGGGTACCATTAATTCTGCCCTGAAAGAAGTGGAAGATCGAGAAAGATGGAAAGTCTTGGTCGCTCAAAGGATGGCAAAATTAAAAAGTGGTTACGATCCTCAGCCATGAATGTACGAACAAGAAGAAGTTACATCCAAAATGGTATGGAGACATTACGGGTTGTGGAAGGACACTGATAACCTAAGTGTGATGTGTAAAAGCGGGATGCTACCGAGGGCAAGCACACATATTTGTTCTTTCCGAATATACAATGGCGATTGGAGATAACCAAATTGACTCTTGACCACTACACCAGTCAGTTTTTGACAGACCATGGTGGGTTCGCTGCCAAGCTCTATGAGATTGTACTTGTTACCCGGCCAACATATCCATGTGGCGGAGAACTACAGGTTGCAAACCACATCCTCTGGGAATGTCCGAGAATGAGCTCCGAGAGGGAAGAGATACTTAAGTCGGCCCAACCAGATGTTGAGCCCATAAGCCATGAGCCGTCCGACCTGGTCAACCCACAGAGGCCAATTAGCATTTTAAAATTGCGGCGTCTTATTGCGGACTTCTTTTTCGAAATTTCCGGACACGATATACGAATGATGATATGAAATATGAATCAAACTATGTATGTTCAATACAAAAAATGTTACATTCTCAAGTCTTGTGAATTATCCGTTGAATTTGTAATGCTACAATGAATTTTGAAGACGTCCATAAACAATGGCTTGATTAATAGGAAAGAGAAATAATATACAACCTGGCAGAGGTGAGTTGGTTTGTAAGGGGGGACATGCTCAGCGTACGTCAAAATGGAGCTTTTATGCTATTTTCAAAGCATGATCCTGGACATTCCTTAAACATTAGCACCGTTTGAAAAAAATCGGTTAGGTAAATGTTTAAACGCGCGCGTTAACATGATCTTACTCCCTACTTCATTTATCGTTTGTCAATTTATGGCTACTGCCGTATGTTGTAGCTTAGCCACTGGGAAATGCCAATATAAATGGCGTATTTCAAAAAAATACTACCTTATTCTTAGGTCAATAATTATTATAAAGCAAACATTATTCGTAGGATGTTTATCACATTTGAATGATGGTCAAAGACATAGCTTATAATCAGTATTTTTAAAATTATCTTTAAATGAGTAAATCTTGCCCATTTTTTGAATAATAAAATGCCTAATTCTTGACAAATTTGGGATCACAGAGATTATCAATATAATTTTTTATTGTAAATATTTCACTATAATAATGTCGACATAAATTTTACTAATAGTTTTATAAATGCTTTTAAAAATTAATAAATATAAAAAATCTTAACACCACTTCACATGGACGTACTGAAATATGACTAAATTCTAAAACATTAGAGCGAGAGATTTAAAAGACTACTATTTTATGTAATAAAAATACTTTATGCAGTCATCAAATGTTTAAAATAAATATAAAGGATAATAAGGCTTCAAAATTATGTAAATAGATTATCTACAACGTTTAAGGAATGTTCAGGATCATGCTTTGAAAATAGCATAAAAGCTCCATTTTGACGTACGCTGAGCATGTGGGCCGTTAATCTATTGTTTTATTTTATATAGTATGTAATTTTATGGTATTTATTTTTACCTTCTCGTGTGTTAATCGAATACCATTTCATTCAACCATCAGGCACTATCTCCATGTATGCCCACTTCGTGTTATATATATATATATATATATATATATATATACTTTTCACACACCGTGTACACAGTTACGGGAGAGGGCGTCTATGTCAAAAAAGTTTGTTAGGCAACCCACTTACGAAAGTTAGCTGTATGTATGGTGATGGTTTATTCCGGCTATAAGGGTCAGACTCCCTTGAACACGCGATGATTACGTGAGACGTTAACCATTAGATTAGCTAACATTCTACGAAAGCCACATATACCAGGAGAGAATCAAGGAATTCGAGGACCATCACTTATATAAATCGTTATACTTTTATACCGGCTGAGTCAAGAAGTTTATTTGTTGATTTTGTTAACTTGCCATTAAGTAAATTGGTATTTTTATAATAATACGTTGATAAAGAGAATCGATTTGGTCGCTATTAAAATCAGAATGGTTCAAGACGCATTCAACTCAATGCGGAATGTCTGGAGTCTCGGCTATACTCAGGCAGAACCAAATGAAGGCTGTTCACCACTAATTGTATTCTGATGACACTACTTCATATGAATGAGTTGGGGACATCAAAAAAGTACTGATGCTTGTTGCCCGATACTATTATTCATCTGTTTGCGGGACCGCTTTCCATATACACGACTGCAAAAAATCATCGCGCGACTTTGTATCATGCGATACTATTCTCTGCGTCTTAAACGTGTGTAAGATAGCACGTCTGCGCATAAAACGAGATGACGCGTTACCCTGATGTGTATATAAATCATTTATGGCACCACAACCCTTGGCGGATCTTGGTCTCCTTCAAAAACTTCCTCCGACAACCCAGCGCCGACACTCTCCAGTTGCTTTGACCAAGCATTCTTAAATCTCTTATGGCGCAGTCCAGCCATCTCAATTTCAACTGTCTATGTGTTCTCTTGCCTTCGGGGGTTGCGTACATAGCTCGCCTCTCTGGTATATCCTCTGACATTTTATGAACGTGACCAATACAGCAGTCTCTGCATTTATATATGCCACGTGATCTTTCCGCCCCCATAAAGTGTGCACAGCTTTCTCATTATACGTTAACCTCCAAATGCTACTATCTTGAACAACCCCAAAGATTATTCTCAAATATATCAATATTTCTCTTAACCTATTTGCTGGGTGCCCAGCATTCTGGTCCATCTGTTAATACTATAATAATAATACAGCTATATAATATATTAAACGATTTGTGCGCACATGAAATAACTTAAAAGATTTTTAATTTTTCCAATACATATATGGAAATATCGTTGACATAAAAAATATATAGCTTTCATTTATTAAATCCAGTACGCACAATTTCTCTTTCGTTTAATATACCTTTTTTAAGCTTCGATAACTTGAAATAATATTCCAAAATCAAATAGGTACATAGTTGTAATAAAAATAAATTAATCATTCAAACATAAGTATTAAATCTTTTTCATTTGAATTCTAATGGATTTAAGTTTTGTACTATTCTATTTGAGTCGTTTTTGTGACCCGTATTTCGCCTTTCGGCATCATTCGGACATTATGTGCAGTTGCACTAGAGATGGGAAAACTGGTCGATTTTGAAGACTAAGTATACTTACTACCAGTATAAAAAAATACTTAGTATATAAACTTGTTCCAAAATACTTACGAGTATTTGGAATACTATATAGAGCGTTTGGTGTGCGTATGCGACAAAAGTTTCATACTCAACTAAAACTAAAACCAACTCCATATTAATTAGTATTTGAAATACGTATCGGTTCATGAACCCAGACTGTGTATCGGCTTGAATAGAACACATTTTAAATTTATGTTGTTGTTGTTTTTCTGTTAGGTTACAATATTCTTGTTAATAAAAATGAATAACAGTGATTTTTTTAACCTGTTTTGAGCGGTTATATAACAAGCCTAAGCCTGTGCGTCATCTCACCACTGTGCTGCGACACAAAATGTTTGACCTATTATTCATACATTCGATCGCAATAGACTAATAAATTAAAATGTACCTATATTCAAGTGCTATCTTGTTCGTGCGCATTTAATGTCAATAGTGTTGAAAGTCTACCAACTGACGAGTGCACAGAACAGCAACTCGCGATGATATCATCACAAGTTTTTTGAAATAAGTTTATTGGGCCACACATACTGAGTATGGATAGTTTCATCCGAAACTTGAGTACACAAACTGGTGACAGTATTTCCAACTCACCTCTAATGTGCACTCACCAAAGGGTAAATACATACTGACAACGAATACTACAGTTAATTCTAAGTTATATAATAAATGATTACAATAAAGAATGTAAAAACTTTATGATCTACCTATTAAGTCAAGAATCACAATAAAAAATACTACAAATAAATTATGAATAGTTGAAGTGTTTGTAAAAAACCCCTACCTTATCACTAATAATACACTCGATAAGCGTATAAATCGTCAAAACCTAATAATAGATCATTAGTAATTATAATCAATAAAAATACTACACTCAAGAGGTGTAAATCGTCAATACTGGGAACAATGGCAACGTATTGGGAATTTAATTGAATTTACTAATGAGATATATCAATAATATTCTTACATGCTAGTTTTTTAATATCATCATCGTCAGCTTGAATCTATCCACTGCTGGATGAAGGCCTCTTCAAGCTGCTTCCACTTCTCTCGGTCCTGTGAATTACGTTGCCACGTACTTCCGCAGAACTTTATCATTTCATCGATCCAGCGGCCTCTAGGTCTACCTTGCGGACGTTTTGTACTTCTTGGATACCACTGGATGACTAGATTTGTCCAACGATTGTCTTTTCTTCGAGCTATGTGTCCAGCCCATCTCCATCTAAGGCTTTTAATAAACTCTATTTCTATCGCAAACCCTTGTCTGCTTCCTTATTCACTCATTCCTCTTTTTGTCCTTTTGCGTTATGCCCAGCATGCACCTCTCCATACCACGTTGTGCTACTCTAAGTTTCTGGATCTCTCTTTTATTTTGGGTCCATGTTCACACGCATATGTGATCACGGGAAGCACACACTGGTTGAATACTTTGCGTTTTAGGCAGAGTGGAAGGTCACTTTTGAAGACATTATTCAGGCGGCCAAAAGCACTCCAGACTAGCTTTACTCTGCGAACGATTTCATTTTTTAATATATATATTTTTTTAATATATATATACATACATACACACACGTTTACATACATACATCCACATATAATACAATATGTCATATGGGTATTTGCGATTTTTTTTAACGATTTACACTCTTGCAATTGCAGTTTCAGAAGCATTACAATATAGTGTTATAATTCGATAGAAACTTTTAAAAGCTTTCAGTGGTATCCGTTTAATTTAAAGTTCCCTCTTAACATACCTCCGATATTAAAATTATGATATTAAGCTTTATTAGGGTTCGGCTACAGTTTATTCGACTTTAGAAATAAAAGATCAGTTCTCTGTACACATACATCGTTTTACTGCTATAATATATAATTTAATACAAGTGATCTTTCATGACTTCATTGGCGTCAAATACGGAAACGAAAAGTAGACAGCTATGTAGAATAAATAAATCAACGAATAATTTCACTAATTCATATCAATAATTATCTATATCCGCTCTTTGTGCGTTATTTTCGAAAAGTTTTAATAGAGATATCGAGGATCGAGATAAAAGTCTACTGTGATAGTGCCAACAATGCAGATTATAAAACAAAAACTGTGCGAGTTTCATCAATGTTGGTCCAATAGTTTTTTTTTTATGCATAACCGAACAATCGCACATACATAGACATCCAAATATTATTATTGGTAGCACTGGCAGGCTTGAGGATGTCGAGGCCCGAGACACTAGCTGATTTTGAGAACCTCACGGAAAAAAAAACTAAACTAGAACTCCAACTACCAATATCAATGTAGGTACCTCTTTCGTACTATCACATTATTATTGAAGATAACGCACAATAATATTTTTATTTAGTTTTAACCATGTCCGATCCCAATAGAACTATATGGGCCTCAACAGATTGGAGATTTGTATTAAGGCCATGCATTAGTTGAGGCACGGTCTAAAAAGATCGTTGCTAGGCGATGTGCGGATTGCGGGTCGCGGGTGAAAATGACGCCTGTCAAACGAAATATTATTTCTCATATAAATCCAACATACGTCCATTTTATGTTCTGTTTATTATTCTATTAGTATCAATAATAATATATTCATTGACATGTTTGCTTTTTAAAGTAAATGGGTAAAGTTTTTAGTCATCTTTACACGATTTTAGAATTAATTGGCCCGTCGCCATCACCCAGCAAAGTGACGTGCGTCCGAATCCACGTTCTCTCAAGGAATGCGAAGCAAGTACACATTTTCGTCGCGCGTACAGTTGAACATTATTTGGCGTTTCACTGATGCGTCACCTTAATATATTTTTGTTTTTACGAGAAACTGATGTTAGCTACATGCTCAACCTATTAGGTCCATACTGTGACTCATACACAAATTAAACACGATTGAAAAAACAATATGTTTATTTGCTAGATCCAGGATTCGAACCTCAGACCCACGGCAGTATAAGCTTATGCACAACCCACTCGGCCATCGTGGGTAAATAATATCATTTCTTATGTATAGTACGTACCTATCTGTTTTTGTGGTTTTGTTTTGTAATGCAAAGATTTTGTTGAGTAGGTAATATTTTATACACAATTTCTGAGAAATACGTATCTTTTTAAAATATCGGTATCATTAATTAATAATTGTGTGCCTGGTTTGAACTGTTTCTAGACCCCTTTTAATTCTTCTGACGAATCGATTGCACCATCAGTAAATTTAGTAAAGGCAGATGCAGATAGCATAGCGATGCTTCTATGTATGTATGCAAATCACATACCGATGGTCTAATGTTAATACCTCGTATCTGCCATATATGACGAAAATGACTTTTTGATTTCCACTAATAAAAATACTGCGCATCGACTGCGAAATTCCCGATATTTTACGTATTCAGATATTTTAACAAAAATGATACAACATTTTTAGTAATTTCTCGTATCTAAACATTGCAGGAATAAACCTGTAATAGCTCGTATCTTGCCTCTAAGCAGTATAAGCTGTCAAGCGTGTTGCATGACATGTGTTGAATTCAGCTTTAACAAGGTAAAATAATAAGTAATATACTTAACAAATTTGGATGTTTATCTTCATATATATGACATTTCATTGGATATTATCATTATTTTAGGCGTTATGTGCTTTGCTTTACCACTTTTTAGATTACGGATTATTGGCATGCTATATAGTTACAACTAGGGATTCCAATCCCAGGATTCCGAGCTATTTTCGATATATATGAATCCCGGGATTGATAAACATAATCTCGAAACTTTCGGGATTGATTTTTTTATCAATTTTTAAGGAAAATAAAATAAAAACGAAAAAATATAATACTTTTAATAACAAATAACTACATTAGAAATAAACTAACTTCGAATGAAGTTTGATTCATACCTATGTGTAAGTTGCCGATTCATTTTATTTTTTCACATAAATTTATAAAAATGAGAAAGATTGGAAAAAAACAATGCTTCGCACTTTTAACAAAGTAATTCCACCATGATTTCATACGTTTTACGGCAGTTTCATATTTGGCTGACAAATTAGATTAATCAAACGGAAAGGCCATAAGTAGCTATACCATGAGTATTACTATTTTAAATCTCGCTAATCCATTCATTAAGTCTTTACTATCAGAAACAGCAATCTCATATTATATTCACATTATTATTTATATTACAATATTATTTACTCCATTAAACTTATGTATTTCCAAGATTGAACAATACTAACAATAAATGTCTTAAATAGTATAAATTATACCTACTAGATTTATTTTTGACCAATTTTATCAATGTTATTTGTAAATATAAAAATTTTATATTAACAATGGAAAAAATGCCAATCCCGGGATTGTCAAATTGTAATCCCGAAATCCCGGGATCAGAATTTTGGCTCGGGATTGAATTCCCTAGTTACAACATGTGTACTATACAGGATATTAAATTTTTAGTTTTTTTAGCTTCCTGAACAAATTATAAAAAGTCACTTACGGGATATTAACATTAGGCCATCGATACTTTGAATAGATGAATAAAGCTTACATTCGAACTTGGTTATTACGACGAAGATGGGACCGACTGAATTTGCTCGTTATAAGCATTACTCGTTATATCGTCACACAACATTTTTCGCACCACGTTCTATTTAAGCATAGAACATTAAAAAATCTGAAAACCATCGTAAAAATCCTCGAAACAAGCATGGCATTCATAAACTACAAAAGAAGTTGTTTATTGTGAGCCGCTGGCGCTGACAGGTACCTACTGACTTCATAAAGCTTGGATTTTTTACATGCAATGTCAACCATATGCGTGGATACTTTTTCAATCTTGTCGGCGAAAACACCAATTAGGTACTTAGACACTTAACTAGTATCATAAACGTAATCCGATCCCAGCGGCATCGGTCCAGTTAACTGCCTGGTCGGATTTTATTGTTTAGGGTCGAAAATTTTGTTTTTAAACGATCGACACATCAACAGTTTTGCTTGGTATACTCGAGAAGTAGCTCGTTATAAAAGTGAATAAGTATGAAGAAAATCATAAACTAAAATGTAAACGAATGTTTCCTCATTACATCCGAGATCTCGCTATTTCCGTGATCTTAATAACCAAGTTCGACTGTATTTCATACTTTTAACCTATATTGTCTAAACTAGTCGACGTATTTGGTTACCGCAAAGTCACATTAAATTACAGCTCTTTGAAAATCTCTTCTGGGTTCTTTTTGATAAATTTTCAACGATATATTATATCAGACGAAAAAATCTGACAGCCGAAATGCTCACTGACGAAATATTATAGTTTCCCATAAAAGAACTCCGTAATAAATCATACCCTGCGAATACCTTATCGTCGCCAGCGGTTCCAACAGTATTAACCGATGGTTTTGTGCAGAGATACTGTATGTCCACGTTTTAACGAAATTCCGCTATTGCACTTACCTACCAGTGACGAAGGATGGAGGTAGGCTGTTAAGATCTGACATAAAAATTCCACAATAGACTTTGTCAGTCATACATACATGTTTTTTTTTCATTTAACTAAGTCTACAATTTACAGATGGTGTCAGTTAGTTTTTTTTTACATTTCAATTAAACACTGCGAAACCATGCCATAATAGGTAATAGTAAAAAAAATAACCGTCTATCTAAATAATATTTAAAATTTTGTCATTAAACCATACCAAATTTTGGATATTTTATAGATAGAATAATATTTTTTAACCATTTAGTTTGGTTTAGGCAGGGCTTAATGAATTTAATATATTTTGATATATATAATGAACCAACAATAAATATGTAATATAATAAACTAATAATTATGAATGAAAAAGTGCGCATAATTTTGTCGTATCGCCCAAAATATACCCAAACTTGTATGGTTTGGTTTAGGCAGGGTTTAATTGATTTTTAAAAACTAATCAATGCCATCTGTAAAATATAGTCTTAGTTCATTAAAAACAAATACGTATGACTAACAAAGTTGAACGTGCACTATTTATGGCGAATCTTAACAGCCCACCTCCACCCTTCGCCACTGCTACCTACACAGAACAACCGTAAAAATACCGTATGTCCAAATATGGTATTCCAGAAGTAGGGTATCAAATTAACTGGGGAGAAATACAACCCGGTTAATGTTTTATTACTAATAACTAACCGGATAACCGGTTTAAATCGTTAGAATTTTCGAAGTAGTTGAGTTGAGTAGATCAAGTGTTGTAAAAATTCATTCTCCTTTATCCGTAAAATTACTTGACGTTTCCTACATTATTGTGTAATATAATTTCATTTCTTACTTCCTTCTCAGTGAACTGTACAAAATACACGCAATTTGCGATGTTTACACATTTCATAAAATACTGTAAAAAACACAAAATGGTAAATTCATTGTTATTATAATAATACTTGTCGCAGCCCACAGTTTCGTGTCCAAAGTCCCGCGCCCCGCCCGTTGGCCATTAGGGGACGCTAATGTCCCGTAAAATGTCACACTTTATGTTTGTTTTTGTTTGTTATCAAAAAGATAAACTTGCCCCGGGGTCAATCTACTGCCAAATATATAAATAACTTACTAGCCCAATGCCCTCTGGCTATACCTCTTGTGTTTGCTTATGATTTACATGCATACTGTGGGGATAACATAATCATATTCCATGGGATAAAAAGCTTCGTCAAAAATTATTTCATAAAAATATGGGGATAAACAACTCAATCCGTGTCAGCATATAGATTAGCGATATTAAATATCCATTTCCCGTAGTGTCCAATTATAGCAAACTCAGTAGATAGCTGATTGCAATGATTGTTTTCGCGATATCCATTTTTCCACATCGTCAGTTATATCCGATGACGCAAATTCCATATAATAGCTGACTCAATTATAATAATTATTTCCTAAATATTCTTTTTAAGATATTAGTTTGATTGTGAGTACATCAATAAATAGCGGATCATAAATCATTGGACATGTCACTCGAATATAAGTTCCCGGTCTGTTAGTATCCCGGTCTCTCTATCGCTCCGCACAACCGAGAATCGGACCTCGAAACAGTATCATAAGTATTGTAACATAACTACTGTAACATACTCCTGCACCGCGATTTCCTAACTATCGACTCGTGTGTCAGCCGACGACATGACGTAATTGTGACGTCAGCCAATACAGGCTCGAGGCATGCCGCCCAGCACACAGTGCTCACCATAGATATTATTATGATGAAACACCTATATGTGTATGGTGACAATGAATAACGCCACTGTCTGACCAGCGTTATTTTCTCGAGTGCTATTATCACTCCGGTAGTACGTCACAATGATGTCATATGACGTCATGTCAACCGGGCGGCTTGCACTCGCAAGTTCTAACATAGGGCCCCGTACCGGCTGTTTACGCTGCAAATAAAACTCGCTCCTCCATCCATCGGAGCAACCACCAAATCTCGACTTCTTCATCCACAACACCATGACCCCCCACAGTGATGACTCTCACAAAAATATACCTACATAATTTTGAACAACACCAAAAATATACATTTTAGAAAAATCCATGAAGAAAAAAAATAGTGAGTGAGATTATTACACACATCCATCGCAATATGGGGCGATCAGAATGACGGATAAAACTACCGTTTCAAATATCATGCAGAAAACTACTATGTTTTTATAATTTTTAATTCAAGATTTTAACACTAACCGATTTTTAGACTGCTTTAATTTTCAAAACTTTTTTATTGTATTACTTTTTCAATGAGTGTTTCTGGCATGTCAGCAAAAAAAAATAATGAGAATGGAACTCTTTGTAAATGGCCGCCCTCTGAAATCTTTATATAAAAAACGACACGTGGCAAAGGCTTGGTTAATTTGATTATAAATGAATTCAAGGAATAATATTATATCATAATCGTGGCCGCCACATCCTGATGCGGGGCCCCCAACATAATATTGCTAAGGTAATTCAGTAAGGTGCGATGCTCTACAATAACGTTTCCCAAATGATACTCTGTCGAACCCAATGGTTCTGCGAAGTAAAATTAATGATATTTCGTGTATTTTGTACACCTTGTTGACATATTGCAACAGAATGCATGTCGAAGTAATTCTTGAATCAAGAATTCAAAACGTCATACTCGTACGTACACTCTATATCTCGTGCAGCGAAGTTTTTATGAAGTCTCCTATAAGCTGTTAAGACATTCTAACTCCCGCATACTATCTCGCCGAACTAAAAGCATTCTTTACAAGACACTTGTAAGGCCAGTGCTCACCTACGCATCGGAAACCTGGACATTAACTCTGCGAAATGAACGAGCGCTGAACATCTTTGAAAGAAAAATCTCCGCCGTTATATATGGACCGATCAGGGATGGCACCAATTGAAGGAGAATAAATAATGCTGAATGCAGTTCAATCAATTAAGATTGGGAGACTGCGATGGCTAGGTCATGTGCACCGTATGAATGACAATGAACCGGCGAAAAGAGTGATGTCCAGCAATCCAATAGGACGTAGAAGAAGAGGGAGACCAAAGATTCGCTGGTTGGATGGAGCTGCGAGTGACTGCCGTATTCTGGGGGTACCAAATTGGAAAGCGGCCACACTGGATAGGGATAGGTGGAGGGAGCTGTTGGAGGAGGCCAGGACCCACACCGGGTTGTCGCGCCCCTGATGATGATGATGATCATATAAGCTTACTTTAAGAGTGCAACCAGAAGTCATTTCTTTGTTACCACGTTTTTATTAGCTCGTATTCTTGTTTGTCCAGCACAATTTTTTTCTTGTTTTTCCAAGATTTGTATTGGATGATTGAAGATTTTTAACTAACTTCCCGACTAGCTAGACATTTGAAACTTTGAGAATATATCAGAACACGATGACAATGCACTCTTTTAATACTTTTAATTTTTTTTTACAAGAAAAAAGTATTTATTAATACATAGAATTGTCAAGTTTATATGATTCAACAGAAAATTTAAAAGCGTGTTATATAAAAAGTTCTTTTTATCTTGTAATTATTTTAGCATTTAACCCAATGGAAAAAGTCTTTTTCAAAAAAATGGGTATATAGGTACATGAGATGTTTTCAAATTACGTATTATGTTCAATATAATAAACGATAGTTTTCATAGAGATTTTTGAGTTTAAAGTTGGTGTGTTATATGAAAAACGAACACTTTTCACACATGTTTGTGAGTCTCCTGTAAAATTTTGTAAATGGCTCATGTCCCACTTTGATACTAAGCTACATAGAATGTTACATTCTCAAAAATTGTGAATTATTCGTTGAATAAAAATTTTATTAAATTATCAGCAAGTGCAAATACGTTGTAACTAAAAATAATTACAAGATAAAAAGAACTTTTTATATACCACTTTTTAAATTTTCTGTTGAATCATATAAACTTGACAATTCTATGCATTAATAATTTAGGACAAATAAGGCATTTGTCAACAAATCATTTTTTTGTTATTTTGCAACAAACAAACAAATATAGAATACTGAAATGTCATTCTGATTTACATATTAACGCACGTATATATTAATAATTTAGTTGCTAGGACCACCAATAATAGTGGATTAGATTCCGGATTTCTTCCAAATAACTTTTCATACAAAACAGAATTAACTGAAAATGAATTCAATTCTACTTAAAGATGGCTAAAAGTATTAAAAGAATGCATTGGCATCGTGTTCTGATATATTCTAAAGGTTTAAAATGTCTAGCTAGTCGGGAAGTTAGTTAAAAATCGATTGCAAGATTTGCACTCGATAAATAACCACCGGACAAACAAGAATACGAGCTAAGAAAAACGTGGTAATAAAATGAGTAATCCGGAAGTCGTTTAGTAATTAAGGCATCTAATTGATATTTATTTTGATTTAATACACAAAAACATAAATACACAAGACAGCTAAACTTATTAACGCAATTTGATAACCACGTCATATAGGAACTACTAATAAAAATCGTCATAATTAGATAGGATGCCCGTAAAGCACACTTGCGCGAATCCAGCGGTTACAGATTCAAGTCCCGTCGGGTGTCGTCCTTTTTTCAAAAAAGCTTTTATCTATTGGATATATATATTAGATGTTTTCAAACTATGATGTGTTATTTATAATTAAAAATCGTATTGCCAAAATCTACTAGTATTTCAATATTGTAATATTATAATATTTCAGTAGGGGTTCAGTTTGTAATTTGTAATAATATAGCCTATGTAATCACCGGCCGCAAATTTAATGAAATAGAAATTAGCTTCCCGATTTATTGGAAGATAATTTTGCGGCTTGCGGTCAGACAAGAGCTCACTGAACCTTTGAGTCTATTGACCATTAAATTTGTTTTATTTATACCAATATTACTAGACACTAAGATTTGAGTTTGTCGGACTTGCCAACATCTAAATAGAATTGTACCATATATTTCTCTATTCATATGGACTAATAACGCGTGCAATATAAAGGGCACCATTCATCGGAGATAATTCACAGCTAGGTGAAAACCTCCATTACATTATTGCACTCATATTATCATATGAATATGTATCTCCTAACACCCACTAGATTGGCTTTATTAGAAGGATACGCCGAAACCAGCTTTACACTCTAACAGTCTAATAACAAGGAGTTGGATGTGACTTGACACACG
The DNA here is from genome assembly GCF_057557595.1 of Rhyacophila brunnea. Lineage (NCBI taxonomy): Eukaryota > Metazoa > Arthropoda > Insecta > Trichoptera > Rhyacophilidae > Rhyacophila > Rhyacophila brunnea. The sequence goes on along the minus strand of NW_028232848.1, from coordinate 36,488,939 downwards.
TTGGTCGAACACTTAAGACACATTGAGTGGTCATTTTTTATGAAAAAATTCAGCCGCTCTAATGCACATTGGTTCTGCGAGCAAATTCGTCATACATTCCACTGTCAGGACCCAGTAATTTTGCCAAATCATGCGTCGTCACTTGGAGCTGGTAAAACTGACGCCAAAATTCTGAACTTCGCCTTCTTCCTTCTCCTCCTCACCTCGTCTGGAGAAGAAACTACTGGTACCGGAAACGGAAATCTATGATGGCAAGCGACGGAAAGATGACCGAATACAGGAAGGGAACAGACACGTGCGTGCGCCGATCAAGAGGATGGCTCGAGAGTGAAGACTGAAAACTTTCTTTCACAGACAAACAAATAGCAAATGAGGTTAGCCTCCCCCGGCCCTCCTCAAGAGCTGGATTAAAATCGCACATATCGTACACTTGGTACAATCACACCTAGAGTTAGGTATTTCCCGAGAAAATATCAATCTCGAGACTCGGGATTTCCCGAAATGATGAAATTTTGAATTCTCGAGAATCGGGATTTCCCGAAAAAAATTCTCGAGAATTCTCATATCAAAAAAAATTTAAAAAAACCTGTAAAAATTCTAAAATCAGTGTAAAAACAGACAAATTCCAAAAAAATATGTTTTTTTTTTATTTATGTAAGAAGACAAACAAATAGAAGTAGGAAAACAAAAATTATTCAAAACATTACTTATTAAAATAGAATTTCAAAAAACACAGACTGTCAATCGCTGCGTCTGACAATCGCGTACGTTTTTGATGCACAAAATTCCCTGACGTTGAAAAATTGCGCTCATTTTGAGTCGAAGTTGGCTAAATTGTGTTAAACGTCCCCATCAGTCTGTAAACGTTTTATGTATTCTGTCTACTTTTTTCATATAGAAATAATATTTGATAATAAAGAAATCCTGATTCCCGAGAAAAGATTCTCGAGATCCGGGATTTCTCGAAATGCTAAAAATTGCAATTCTCGAGATTCGGGATTGAAAATCTCAAAAAAATTCTCGAGAATTTCCGTCGGGAAATTCCCGAAACCCAACTTTAATCACACCCAATTAAATTCTTACAAACCTATATCACAGATCACTGACTTCAAATGAAGGGGATAAGAGCTGTAAGCTCGGGTGCGCTATAACCTAGAACTATCAACAGTCAAAGTCAAAGCGTAATAGCCCATAATAATAATAAAATGCAAATGTTAACATTTATTCTCGGGCAAGTTGCAACACTGTATGCAGGGATCAAAAAAGTTGGCGAAGAGTGGAGGTAGGCTGTTACACTTACATTACTTTATATTTACATTACTTACATTACACTTTGTTAGTCATACATATTTGTTTTTATTGAAATAAGACTACAATTTACACTTAGTGTAAGATAGTTTTTAGAAATCAATTAAACCCTGCCTAAACCAAACCATAATAGTTTTGGTATATTTTATGCAATACTTATTTGTTTTCATTTGATTAAGAATACATATTGTTGGCTAATTTTGTAAATTCATGAAGCCCTGCCTAAACCAAACTATAATAGATAACAATTATTATTCTATCTATAAAATATCCAAAGTTATGTATGATTTAATTGTATAATTTTCGAAATTTAGTATTTTTTGACTTTTATATTTTATGGCTTGGTTTCGCAGTGTTTAATTGAAATTTAAAAACTAACAACACCATCTGTAAATTGTATTCTTATTTCAATGAAAACTAATACGTATGACTGACAAAATTTAATGTGCACTATTTATTGTGGATCTTAACAGCCTACCTTCACCCTTCGCCACTGACAAATACAAACTAAATACCTACTTCGCGCAGCACACAAAACATGACGCGACAATCAGTATTTAATATTGACACACTATTCCTGGCAGTAAATCTATACACGTGTACAGACGATCTAATAATAAACATTCCATGTGTTTACTGTACTCTGACCCCATCCATTATTAGGAAGAAGATTTATTAAATTAAGAAATTAGCATATATTGCTATTTAAAACTGACAAGTAATTATCCCTAATCGGACGTCTAATTTTTCCCTAAATTAGGAGTCAATAAGTTTCACATTAATTAGAAAAAAAACAGCCGTAATGCCGCCATTTAAAACAAAGAAAAGTTGCCACAAACTTTTCATTGTTAGTCTCTCATAATGACGGTTTTCCGCGAAGTTTTCTTTTCTTTGAGTTCTCTTGTTTTCGTTTCGCTCCTTTATTTCATTTTTAGCCTTTAGTCCGGCAGCTAAATCTAGCCAGTTTACTGGTTGAATTGGTTGAGATAATGTTATAGACATCTGAAAAAAATCTGTAAAAATCACGTTTACTGTAATGAAGTTAGAGTTCATTTTTAAATACACACATACAAAATGTATTAACCTTATCATGGCCCCCACATCCTGAAGCGGCCCCCCAGGCTAGTATTTTTGGTCCCCCCCCCTACCTATCACTAAAGATAAAGGCAGTGTGACGCTCTACAGTAGCGTTTTCTAAATGGTGTACGCGATAAAATGAATGTGTATATTTAGTTTTTTTTTTGTATATTTTAATACATCCATTTGAATTATGGAGTTGTTGAGTATCGAAACACAATTAAAAATTGTATCGTACAATCATATAATTTTAAATAGGTGAAATAATTGAAGAAAAATTGCTTTTAAACATTTTTTTACAATTAGAGAGAATAATTTGTGATGTGTGTTTATATCACTTATCTGGTTGACTCGCCACGCTGGGCCCTTCCTGAGCCATGTCAGCCCCCCCCCCTTTGTGGGGGTCATGAACCTTATAATATATTATTATACTTGTCTTCAGAGGTGAGTTGGAAATACTGTCACAGTTTGTGTGCCCCATAAACATGTTCCAAACAACTTGTTCGAACGCGTACGATGAGATCACTAGTACTAGAATACTAGTAAGTATTTTTGAACAAATTTCGATACTAAATATTTTTTATACTAGTAGTAAGTATACTTAGTCTTCAAAATCGACCAGATTAAAATAATATTTAATACTATTATTTATATTTAAATTATTATAGTGTAATATGAGTTTGCGAGAATTTAAATATGCACACGTAAATAATGATTTAATCATGCACATGTTTAAGTTCCAACGAAAAAAGAGTTGTTTTATTTTTATGTAAAACCTTAGGCATGGTAATTCTCAATCCGCATTATGTTAAGAGTAAAATGAATTAAAACTACTAAGTAGTAGATAGAAACTGATTAATAATATTCCTCGTATACGTTCTGTTTACGTGTCTACAACAGTGCGGCATCCAATTGTTTCAGTCAGTTTAAAATGCCTAAATTTTTGCGGAAGAATACGAAGTGCATTATTTATTTTCAAATGTATAAGTGTTGTGAGGAGAAAAAACGGAAGATGGCGTTTAATTTCTCGTAGTAGATTTTTGGGTTTCCACCATGTGTCCTTCTTCCTTCTTTACTCGACGTTTCGGGCTCGTTGCAGAGGCCATTATCAAGACATGATATGTTTTATGATGAAAATGTAGTGTAGGTATATGAATGTAAACGTTGCTCTAAGAATTTCAAAAGGAATCCGATTAGCTAAGAGCAAACGTTGTTCAGAGTAATCTGTGAATCGTTACAACCAGAGATACCGGTTCGAATATTGGATTTTGCTGATAGTGCCGGAAGCCATGACGTTGTTAACCGTAATCCATCGTCCCTATTAATATGTACAGGGTTTCTATGGATTTCAATGGCAAAATCTTGGTTTCAAAAAAAAACAAAAATTTTGGTTCCATGACAAAACAGAACAGTCACAAAAAAGAAAATGACAAAACAGAACATGACAAAACACAACAGTGACAAAAAAAAACAGCCAGGGGAAAAATGAAACATTTTTTTTGTGGAATCTATTTAGGTTAGGTTAGGTCATTATTTCGTTGTGCCTAGTCACCCAATCATTTTGAACATATTATATTGATTCAGATGAGATATCCTAAGCTTGCCGGCAACACCGAGTTAAGTCCCGTTTATTTGAGGCTTTCTAGCGATTAGGAATGCAGAATTTAGGTATATAATTTGATTTGTTATGGCGTATTGAAAATCTGTGCTATTAAAAATCTATCAACATAATAGAGATAGGACAATTTCAATATTAAATATATATTTTTCCTGAAAGGTCATAGTTATATTTATAATTGTTCTGTTTTGTCACTGTTCTGTTTTGTCATATTCTGTTTCGTCATGTTCTGTTTTATCATTTTCTGTTTTGTCATGGAACCAAAATTTGTAGGCACGCAACGTTGGCCATCCAACTAGTAAACTATTCTTATTCTCTCAGTACCGTCTTCTATCGAAGGTTGGCAGCCAAATTACAGCTAATCTCTTTGACCTGCACCAATCATATTATATCGCCAACACGTTTAACATTGACACACGAAATTGCGTGGTCGAGATATTGTTTTTCAAATAATAAATAAATATTATCATAGTGACTAGTGACAATTGTCGCCTATTCATAGAAGTCCCTACTTTAAATTACTTGAACCTTTTTTTTTTTTTTTTTTTGTGATTTTACCGAGGCTTTGACTGCGACTCGCTGTCATATCGCCTCTTCTCTTCTAGAAGGGGATCCTTCGATCAGGTCCTCACTCCTATTCTGTTAAATGGCTTTATAATTATTTTGTCTAGCTCTTCCGTCTTTCTTTCTTTCTTTTTTAGACGCCAGTGTTTTATGCACCAGAATCGCTCTCCTCCGTATCCATCCCTTCTGTATTTTCGATACATCGTGTAATCATTGAATTTCAGATAGTCTAATTCAGACCTCAGCCAAGTCTCTGAGATTAATGCTATTGAAATTTTTTGTCTTATTAAGTAGAGTTCTATATCATCCTTTTTTTGCTTCATACTTCTGGCATTCCATTGTAAAATCCTAATTTGTTTTTTATTATCCATTTTACTCCAGAACCTCCCCTAGAATTTTCTTTAAGTGTCCTTCTTTGAATTGTTTGCATACCCAGTCCACTGCTTTGATTATTAGTTGTTTAATGATCTGCTGCCAGTCTCCCCCTTTCAGCAAGACTTTCATAATTTCTCCCATCGCGTTAACCTCTGTCTTCCCCTTTGAATTTTTCTTATACTTGAACCTTGCAGCAAATCACTCGGTATCAAAAAAACTTTTTTACATTGAGTGATAGCAAAATGATAGTATTAATATATCTTTTCTTGCTCGCTTCCTCTTGGCTGAGGATCGTGATCATCTTGAAATTCAGTCATCTTTTAATCAACAAAGAGTTTCCACTCCTCTCGATCCTGTGCTTCTCTCAGGGCAGAGTGAAGGCTGCTCCTTCACTTGGTCACTCCACCGCACCCATGCTCATCCTCTGTTTTGCCTTCCCCTAGGACAGTGGTCGGCAAACCGCGGCTCTTTGGCCCCTTGAGTGCGGCTGTACCACAAATGCCCTGTGCCCATAGACTATAGATACATATAGACGCCACCCGTTGCATTGCTAAATGAAGCTACGTGCCGTGCGTTTGGTTTGTGGGCGAGCGAACGCATTCGCCTATAAATGTTCGAGACCATAGACCATTTCGCTAGTGCTCGCCCAAAGTGCTCGCACTAGACGCTCAGAATTAAAATATAATTTTCTGTTTTTTTACGTTATATAGTATTTTTAAGCGGTCAAAATGCAACCAATTAGGTAAATATATCCATAATTTAAGTTATTTTAAAGAAACACTAGGTCACTGATATTAAAATAAATAATAATATACAAATAAATTGTCACGAACATGTATCAACTTACCTATGAAACGTAATACCATCTTCTTGCTTATCAGCACGGCTACCATATTTTAATATAACATGCAGAACCACCTTTCCTACTTAATTAACTAAAAATATTTACCACTGACTTTATGTTTAACACAAAAAATAGCAAATTTAGCAACACGAACAACACGCTACGTGAAGCGATTCAGCATGATTTGCCGGCGATATTTTTGGATACCAATTTAAAAATATGTAGACCTTTTATCTTACTCTAGCGCGTGTCGCAGAGATTATAAGGGTGCCGAATACTTTCTCACTCGCACTCATGCATCGTTTTTGTTCAGGCCTTGCCTGTGCCCTATTTTACATGACTACAAAGAAGAAGCAAAGAGAAATGGATGACGAAAACCGTGAATTTAAAGTTGAATGGACCGAGACTTTCGCGTTTATTCAAAACTTAAAAATGAACTACCGACCTGTATTATTTGTCGGGAAAAATTGGCGCATAACATGAAGTCAAATTTGGAGGGACACTTTACAACTGAACACGCGTCATTTAGCACTAAATATCCTGTCGGCGATGCAACTTATTGTTGAGAGGCAGTTGTTGGATCCATCGGGCCGTCCGATCTAGTCGCCACAAAAAAAACTGCAGCGTCTTATTCCGGACGTGAAGATCTCTTCACACAGTTTTGTATGTCCGTACTGCCTGCTTTTTTCTATACTACTTATATATTATTTATTAAATTCTAATGGATTTATGTTTTGTACAATTCCATTTGAGTCGTTTTCGGCATCTTCAGGCAAAACGTGCACTCACCAAGAGGCAAATACACACTGACAACGAATTCAGTTAACTCTAACTTATATAACAAATTAATACAATGAAGTACCTAGGTGAAAACTTTATCACAATACAATATAATTTAATAACTACGTGACTGATTTTAACTCTTCATAAGGCCCCTTTTAAATTTTCTGACGACTCGGTTGCGTCATTTGCGTCAAATAAATGCGCCGCTGTTCCTCTTCTATGAATGAATTTTCATCGTAATTCTAATTTACATTAATCAACGCATTCTATAGTCAGGCTAGAGCGCGAGAACATGTACTTCTTAGGGACGACGTCAAAACATTAAAAAAATCCGATTCGTATTGCAAATAACGATGGTGTTCCACTTGCTCTATGTTTGGTGTACCCATTACATTTCAAAACCTCAACTATAATAATGTACAGTGTATTAGATAACTCACCTGTTCATCGCTGGCCGTCGATATCCTGTTAACAGTTCCAGTAGTGGAGGCTGGCGGAGCTGACGCATCATGACGCTCGAACCTCTCAAACTTGAAGCTGTTGGAGCGGTATAGCTCGTTGTCTTCTCCTTTTCCCCGCCTCCTACAGAGACGCCTGGTGATGGAAAGCGACCTTGGCCTGAAAATAAAATAATAAAATCAATTGTTATATAATATTATAATTAATATCTCTCACACATTTGACAGATATTCAAATCGAATCTTTTGTTAGGTTTTACTTTGTTGTTTGAAGGTTTCTAAATTAAAACGTCTTAGTTATTTTTCATCTAAGACAGTGCTTCTCAAACTTTTTTATACCACGGCCCCGCAATCAGAAATAAAAATCAAAGCCCCCTCCCCAAAATTTTAGCTTTCAATGACCAACAGTACTTTATTTACCGTTAATTATTATTGTAGGTACATTTTTATCAAAAACAATAGAATTCTTTTCATTAACTTGCTTGGAAAGCAAAATTGTTTAAATGGGCCAAAAACTCATTTAGAGCTCCTAACGGTTAAAAACGTCATGGCTTCCGGCACTATCAGCAAAATCTAATATTCGAGCCGGTATCCCCGGTCGTAATGATTGACAGATTACTCTGAGCAACGTTTGCTCTTAGATAATCGGATTCCTTTTGACATTCTAAGAGCAACGTTTACATTCACATACCTACACTACATTTCATCATAAAACATATCTCTTGATAATGGCCTCTGCAACGAGCCCGAAACGTCGAGTAAAGAAGGAGACACGGTGAAAACCCAAGAATATACTACGATAGGGATTTGATTGTATATTTTTTCATAATAAATCAATATCCGGTACAATGTTTGAAATGTTAACTCGAAGGGTTTGCTCCAAAGTCTCCGTTGAAAGACACGACCTTTGTTTATTTTTTATTACCAGTAATGATGAAAATGCTCTTTCGCATAGGTATGTTGTCGCAAAAGGATTGACGGATATTTTTGCTGTCGCCTTATCTAAAAAGACTTCTTTCATTAAATTCGACTTCAAGGAAATTATCTGATCTAATATCAATCAATTCTTCTTGAGCTGCCCACGTAATATGATCATATTTTAAGGATTTAGCAAATCGTGTTCTTATCCAATATAATTGTGCTTTTGGTCATCATTTAAGTTTGGGAGATATTTGTTGAAATACTGAAATATTTCACGGCTCCCTGGCAGGCCGCGTCTTTTAGTTTGAGAAGTACTGATCTAAGAAACTATCGTATTAGGAGCCTGCTAAATCAATCCATCGTGGAATTGAAACCATTGGCAATATTCGTTTTTGTAACCAGAACCAAGCATTATAATATAATAAAGTGGAATAATCAGATGATCCTGCAAATTACAAATGTGACGCTGAAGAAACCGCGGAACACGTGAGAGTCTGTCAATATGCTGAACCCAGCTATATAGTATAGCTGGGTATATGATGTATATACTGAGAGTATTGCATATTTTTTATATAAAATTACCTGTTAGGTAACTATTTTCTGGGTTTTAATAGTTTGAATTGACCAAACGAAAGTGCTCACAAAATTGAGTTAACCTCAGCGTTGCCTACTGTCGTTCACAAAACACCTATACCAGCGGGTCTATTTTATACACACGGCAACAGTGGCGAATGGGTGGAGGTCGGCTGTTAAGATCCGCCATAAATTTTACACACTAAACTTTGTCAGTCGTGCGTGTATGTTTACTTTGAAATAAGATTACAATTTACAGATGGTGTCGGTTAGTTTTTAAAATTCAATTAAACCCTGCGAAAACCAAGCCATAATAGATAATAGTCGAAAAATATTCGTATTTCTATAAAATATCTAAGATTATGCAATTGAACCAACAATATGACGTGTAACATGTATTCTTAATCCAACGAAAACAAATAAGAATAAATGAAAAAGTGTGCACAATTTACTCGTATCGCCCAAACTATACCAAAACTTTTATGGTGTGGTTTGGTAGGGTTTAATTGATTTAAAAAAAAAAACTAACCAACACCATCTGTAAATTATAGTCTTAGTTCGATAAAAACAAATATGTAGGACTAACAAAATTTAATGTACACTTTTTATGCCGGATCTTAACAGCCTATATCCACCCTTCGCTACTGCAAGGCAGCTATCGGCGGTTATCGAGGGTAATTTATCAAATTTATGTCTTATAATTGTTACAATAAGTTAGCCGTCTAAACTGTCAAAACTTTATTTCTCACTCGAAACGTTAACACAGCCAAGAGAGGGGCTGTTAAAACACAGCACTTTTTGACAGTAACCTGTGGCGAAATATTTGATACATTATTTTTAAATCTCGCAGACCCTTGGGTGACACACATTACGATCCATGGTGGTAAATTACAAAATGATCGTGCTAAGGGCTCAGACACACATCATTGCAGTGCATCGACGCAGGTTTTACTTGATTTCAAATGCATCTGATCATAAACTCTAAATTTAAAAAATCCAATTTGAGATTCAAATAGGATACATTTGGAATCAAGTAAGACCTCCGTCGACGGTGGTCCCGTGTGTCTGAGCCCTAAGTAGTAGGCAATGAAATAGAAGCAAAGAGTCGACCATAAGCAGACGCAAATTTTTTTCCTTTTTAGTCTCAAATTTCATCTAATATAATCAATGACATTATTAAAGGACAACGCACTCAGTACAGTAGCTAGCAAGTAAATTCACGCATAGCGACATTCGCACATGTATAGGTAGACGTCACGCAATTTCCATTATGCGATATCACGCATCGGGAATTTATAGCAATATCACCTTTACTGTAATGGCGTTAGAACAGTGTTTCTAGTGTCAATGTTCATTTGAGCGAACCCGTTCGAACCGAACCATTCGGCAGACCCGACAAAAAGCATCGGGAATTTATAGCAATATCACCTTTATTGTAAATGGCGTTAGTACAGATTATTCCATTCGGCAGATACGACAAAAGAGTGAGTGTCATTTTTTTTTCCACATGCTTCGTCCATATTAATATCATTGAATAATACAATACTTGATGCAGTTTAGCTAACTATATTATATTTTATATCGGTAACAATTTTTTATGTAGTACAAATTAATAAATGGGTATTAAGCTAATTTTATTAAACTATAACTATAAAAAAGAATTCTTCCAAAAAAATAATTTAATTAATAACAAAAAAGCTATGAAAAAATTGCGTTAATCCAAAAAGCTCAGTTTTCATATTTTCAATATCAAATTATGATAATTGAATTATTCGTGTTTACGAGCAACTGAATTCATACAATTATTAAATTTAGGGGATGAAAACGATTTCCGGCGGGCTTTTATGAAAACAGTAAAATGCTCTCATCCTTAATTAAGCGACTAACGATTTTATCTCATTTACTTAATACGGACATTTAATTTGATAAATGGCCATTTCTGTGCGGTACATTAATCAATGTCGCTGGGGGGGCATGTCCTGGTTTAATTGCATCTATGACAATTGTCATTGGATCGATTCCGGAGCTATTATTGAATATATACCATTATGATATCAATTGTTTTGTACTAATGCTGTATACAGTGACGTCCCTAGACAAAATGCCGCCCCTAGGCAGCGCAAAATGCTGCCCCATTTTTATACATTATTTTTTATCATAATCATGACTAAAATATCTAAGAAATGTGTTGTATAGATACATTACTAACAAAATATATACTTACCACTAAATCTAATTTAAATGCCATCTCTGCTTCAATAGACAATATTGCGAGTCCACGGTATCGGATATGTGCATTTAAAAATACACCTGACGACGTCCAAAACTCGCAAGTGACTGGCAAAAATATTTGGATACGTTTTAAATTAGGGATCTATGTATCTAGGTCATGGCCCCCACAAAGGGGGGCTGACAGGACTCTAGTCTTAGGGCCCGAGCTTATGGGGGAGCCCGGCGTGGCGAGTCGAACAAATAAGTGAGATAAAAACACATCACAAATTTGCTCTAATAGTAAAAAAGTCGCCTGCGGCGCTATTTTCCTTTAATGAGAGTTAAATTTTAAAATATGTGATTGTGTGATGTAATTTTTAATTGTATCATTACTTGATATCTCTATAATTCAAGTCGATGTAAGTATTAAAAATATACTAAATAGGTACCCTTAATTTTACCGTGAACGCCATTTGGAAAACGCTACTGTAAAGCGTCAGATTGCCTTTAACCTTGACGATAGGTAGGGGGGCTGACAAAGATTCTAGCCATGGAGCCCGCTTCAGGATGTGGGGGCCATGACCTAGGTACATATAATTCGAAAATCTGCACATGCCATTGCTGTTCATCAAGGACGTGACCTCCAAGGAAAATGGAAGTAAACTAGACATCGCAAACCCGACAAAAAACAGTCCTGTTAAACCTTGTATTAATACATTTTGTTTCCAACCAGAGAACTGATTTTTTTAATGGAAAGATATTTCCGTTATTACTAAGTTTAAGTAGCTATTTCTATATTATAAAACCTAATGATTCTCCTCGATTTGCCGCCCTTCTAGTAACTAACACCCCCAAGCGACGCTCAATCTGCCTACCCCCACGGGACGTCACTGACTGTATATCTATCTATTATATTCCAGGATAAGGATAATATGTAGAAGGTTTACCTAATTCTTTGAATTCTTATTAGTGCGGTTGATTGGTTGAAAAGGATTTTGACTTATAGTTGAAGTTTATTATGTACTTCACTGGATACCGTAATTAACTGTCAATTATTGGTGGAAATTCAAATTAAAATAAATCACAATATTATGTAGTACTAGTTTCACTTATTTTAATATTAGTCGGGACTGATTTCGTCAGCTTCATAATAACCACCCATCAGTTGATTGGTTGACAATGCACTGTTGATAGTTGACAATGTCCGTTTGAAGCTGAAGAAACCGGTCCTGACCAATGAAAACTAAATAAGTGGAACTAGTAGGTACTATATATTGTGTTTTATTTTAATTAATGCAGCGTTGGAAAGACCAAATAATTTACATCTAAGACCATTAAAACGATATGTAAAAATAATTACAAGATAAAAAGAACTTTTTACATACCACGTTTTTAAATTTTCTGTTGAATCATATAAACTTGACAATTCTATGTATTTTTTTAATTAATTAAATAATTAATTTATGACAAATAAGACAATTGTGTGTTCTATGTATTAATAAATACTTTTTTTTGTACTTAATAGAAATACTGAATAAATATTATAGAATACTGAAATGTCATTTTGACATTTCATATTGATTTCCATAGTAACGCACGTATATATTAATAATTTAGTTGCTAGGACCCCCTTAGCAACCAATAATAGTGAGTAGTAAATATTACTTTTAACGATTTTTTTTCCGAAACATACAAAACAGAATTAACTGAAAATGAATTCAATTCTGCTTAAAGATGGCCAAAAGTATTAAAAGAATGCATTGTCGTCGTGTTCTGATATATTCTAAAAGTTTCAAATGTCTAGCTAGTCGGGGAGTTAGTTAAAAATCTTCAATCGTCCAATACAAATCTTGGACAAACAAGAAAAAAATTGTATTGTACACACAAGAAAATATCTGTACCGGGCAAACAAGAATACGAGCTAATAAAAACGTGGTAATATTTCAAACATACTATAGGCTGCGAATATTGCAGCCTCCCTTATACCTAGTAGAAGCCTAAAGATCTCCGTAAAGTAAACTTAATCTTACAGCTTGTGTAAACAATCACAAGTTTAGTTTCATTCATATCATCCGAGATCCCCGGCTCATCCCTTTACGCTCTTCATTCACAATCTTATATCAAGTCTATCTCCTTTATTATTCTGTGCCTCGGATACATCCAATCTATAAAGCATGGCGCAGGTGCGTCCAACCGGTCGATTTCTAGTTCGCGAAGCAAATAGACAAATTCTACCTAAAGAGCGTTTTGAACGTGGAATAGAACTAAGCCCCGTTTCACACGCAGCGAATATTATCGTGCGATCTGAAGTCGCGCGTCCATTTTCCCACGTTATTCTTTGCTCGTATTCTTGTTTGTCCGGTGGTTGTTTATCCAGTACAAATCTTGCAATCGATCTTTAACTATCTTCCCGACTAGCTAGACATTTGAAACTTTTAGAATACTTATATCAGAACAGGATGCCAATGCATTCTTTTAATACTTTTAGCCATCTTTAAGTAGAATTGAATTCATTTTCAGTTAATTCTGTTTTGTATGAAAAGTTATTTCGGAAGAAATCCGTAATCTAATCCACTATTATTGGTTGCTAAGGGGGTGGTCCTATCAACTAAATTATTAATATATACGTGCGTTACTATGGAAATCAAAATGACATTTCAGTATTCTATATTTGTTTGTTGCAAAATAGCAAAAAAATGATTTGTTGACAATTGCCTTATTTGTCCTAAATTATTAATACATAGAATTGTCAAGTTTATATGATTCAACAGAAAATTTAAAAACGTGATATATAAAAAGTTCTTTTTATCTTGTAATTATTTCATATACACATTAGAGAACAATAATCGTGCTAACAAACATCTAAAACTAGAATTACTGGTACATATTATATGATGTCGTGCTATTTTATAGAAATCTATAGCTTCTGACTTTATTCTGGTCCTAGTCCAGTAGCGAAGGGTAGAGGTAGGCTGTTAAGATCTGCCATAAATAGTGCACATTAAACTTTGTTAGTCATACGTATTTATTTCTTTTGAACTAAGACTACACTTTACAGATGGTGTCGATTAGCTTTTAAAAATCAATTAAACCCTGCCTAAACCAAACCGTAACAGTTTTGGCATATTTTGGGCGATACCTATGTCAAAATTGTGCACACTTTTTCATTCATACTTATTTGTTTTCGTTAGAATAAGAATATATATTATATTACACATATTTTTGGTTTATTTTGGTAAATTCATTAAGCCCTGCCTAAACCAAACTATAATAGATAAAAAAATATTATTCCACAAATTTCACTTCTTTGGCAGCATTCAATACGATAAACATGTTCAGTAATAGTATGAACATTATTCCTAATCAAATCTTCTTGATTGAAAATGTGATTTCAGTTCCGAATTCAGTCTGTAAAAATGTTGTGAGCTGCTGCAAATGCCACGAGTCGATTGCTTTCAGTGATAAAAGTAGCTCTCACGCCCTAAAAGGTTGGAGACCCATGACATAAAGCCTACAACAAGAATCGGTGTAAAGCGTGCGTATAGTACCCAGCTAAAGTGGACTTTTGTATTCTACCGAGGCAATATTTTAACAAAGGATAAAACCCTTTATAAAAAGGGATATCAATCAATGTGGGTTTCTTTCATAATCCGAAATTGCCTTACACAGATTTATTCCGTGACCAACATTGTTTAGATACCTTTGCAAGGTAAGATGATAATCATTTACGTTGACTAGGTAATTGTTACCTGATGAATCCATTACTCACTGTAAAATATTGCACCAATTCCCAATATTTTTTAATGTTTTCATTCACTAGACCAGTGTTTCCCAAAGTATGGTACGCTTACCCTGGGGTACGGTAAGAGTTTGGGCGTTGCACCAGGCTTTGGCTGCACCTGGTACAACAAGCATTAATACAACATCCATGCTAGAAGGTTTATCGCATGCGGAAGAAGAGCAATCAATCGTTGGAATTAGCGTCAGACGGATTATTAAAAATAAATATAAGTAGTGAACTTTAACATCATTCTGGTTGCAAATGCAACACGTATATCTAGTTTTAACAGAGTCCTGAAATGTATCTTGCTTTTCCAATTTCATATATATGTGAAGTTGCTTTTTCAGCATTCGTAGACAAAAAGGAACACGCTTTTGGATGTGGAACCGCATCTCAGATTAAAATTAACAACCAGGGAACCAAATTATGATGATCTGTCTCAACATAAACAATTTCATCCTTCTCATTGATTATAATGAATGTTATTTATAATATAACTTTTATTTATTTTATTTTATTACGAATGAATTTTAATTTTCTTATATTATCTATTAGGTATTTTGTTTATGTACTAAAAAAGGAAAAAATAGATATATTTTGATTGTTATTAAAGTATAATATGGATTTTTTTACGAGAGGTACTCAGTGTTACGAAAATTATAGAAGGGGTACACATATGTCGAAAGTTTGGGAAATACTGCACTAGAGAAACATAATATTAACATTGTATAATATTGTATTTTCTTGCCACGTTCTTAATGCCCAGATATTCCGCACTTTGATTTGCACATGCTTATCGTGTGAACGTCGTCTAACTGACCTTTTTGGTCCATTAGTGTCGTCCGCGCCACGTTGTCTCGTCATTTAAACATGTTGCATTGCAATATTAAAAGGAAACATGAACCGCCTAGTTTCAAAACCCCCTAAAACGATTTTTAGATAGTTTTGAGAAAAATGAGCAAAACTCATATCCATTAAATTTATAAACTTTATGTATTTATCATATAATTCGTACATTCTAAAGAGTATTTTCGCTTATCCATTTTAGGGGTATTCAAAAAGCACACCCAATCATTTTAGCCCTTTTAAGCCCACATTTTGATCATACGTATTGACGGTTTTTGGCGCTTTTTAAAGTTCAATCTTTGGCCATCACATAGGTAACACAAATATCCATCTAACTAACTACATATACATACTCAAAATTGTTTAAAAACCGTTTTAGGCAAGGCCTGAACAAAAACGATGATTCGTGTGAGTGACAAAGTATTCGGCACCCTTATAATCTCTGCGACGCGCGCTAGAGTAAGATGAAAGGTCTACATATGTGTGAGTTAGTTTCCAAAAGTGTCGCCGACAAATCGTGGCGAATCGCTTCACTTAGCGTCGATAGCCTGAGAGCTCGTGTTGCTAAAATTGCTATTTTTTGTGTTAAACATAAAGTCAGTGGTAAATATATTTAGTTAATTAAGTAGAAAAGATGGTGTTGTATTAAAATATGGTAGCCGTACTTATAAGCAAGAAGATGGTATTACGTTTCATAGGTAAGTTGATAAATGATCGTGATAATTTATTTGTATATTATTATATATTTTAATATCAGTGACCTAGTGTTTCTTTAAAATAACTTAAATTATGGATATCCTTACCTAATGGTTGCATTTTGACCGCTGAAAAATACTATATAACGTAAAAAAAATAGAAAATTATATTTTAATTCTGAGCGTCTAGAGCGAACACTTTGGGCGAGCACTAGCGAAATGGTCTATGGTCTCGAACATTTGTAGACGAATGCGTTCACTCGCCCACAAACCAAACGCACGGCACGCGGCTTCATTTAGCAATACAGTGGGTGGCGTCTAGATGTATCTATAGTCTATGGGTTTAGGTGGATTTGAAACCAAGCGCTTCACATATTATTCTTTTAATATCACTGTGATAAGTAATATTCCTTTAACCGATTTTTTTTTCGTTCCTTGGGGGGCGGTTCGGACCTGAGAACCCCCATTATATAATGTGCGCCTGATACCATTCAACGTTTTATAAAACCCTACGTTAACAAATCAATAAATTTGTATCTATAATACTATCTTACTGATACTCACACAAAATTTATATATGTATGTATGAGGATTTAGGTATGTATATGTGTGTATATACATATATATTATATTAGGTGAGTTATATATATTATATTAAGCGAGTTTATATGTATAGTTTTTTTTTAAATAATGTTATAAAAGTAGGTACCATGTAAGAGTATTATTAAAGACTAATATCTCATTAGTTAACTCCATTAATTATTTTTCTTAGAATTGACGTTTTACACCTCTTGAGTATAGTATTTTTATTGTTTATAAAGAATAATGATCTATTATTAGGTTTTGGCGATTTATTATAATAATATACTATCAGTGTATTGTTATTAACAAGATAGGGTTTTTACTAATTAGGTTTTTTACAGACATTTCAACTATTCATAATTTGTTTATTGTATTTTTGTGACCTCTGACTAGATAGGTAGGTAATGGAGTTTTTACCTACTTTATTGTATTGATTTACTATATAAGGTAGAGTTAAGAGTGTTCGTTGTCAGTGTGTGTTTACCTTTGGTTAGTGTACACGACGCCTGAAGATGCCGAAAGGCGAAACCTGGGTCGCAAAAAACGACTTAAATGGAATAGTACAGAGCTTGAATCCATTAAAATTTAAATTTGTAACTTTCAAAAAATTCATATTTTGTAATATTTATTAGACGTTTACTAGGTACGCGATAAAAATATCTCACAGAGTTTCATTGAAGCTTTTTGGGATACCTCAGTTAATGTGAATTAAATCACAGCCGTGTCCGGAAACTTGCACGTATGCAGTTCGCCGTATCACACTTCACCGTGAAATGTTATATCGGAAATATATATTAAAGACCATCCAACCTCTTTATAAAATTCATGTCTAAATAAAACACGGTTCTTGTCGGTTTACACTATAAAGGAAGCCAGCAGCAAATAAATTTTGAAAATAGCCGATATACTGAATTATTTGTTAGGTTCGGTTAGGTTAGGTTAGGTTTTCATTCTAGAATTCATGAATTTTGCCAAAATCACCTATGAAAATTGAATCAATGTTCATATTGATTCATATTACATGTTAGTTACATGTTAGTACGGAGTATTCTTGAGTATGGCTCCATTATTTGGAGTCCTTATGAGGTTTCCTATAAGCTTGTTTTAGAGCGTGTTCAAAAAAAAATCTTCGTCATCTTTATTAAAGTTTATAATTATTTTCCTTTTGACACCTTCTCAAACGAGTCTTTTCCGACTAACTTTCTTCAAGGCATGCTCTCCTTTCATTCTCTTGAAGCTCGTATGTCACTTCTGCTCTAAAAGCATTTTTCCCTGCTCTCACGTGGTATCGTTTTCAATCCCGATATTATAGAAAATTTGAATTTTTACGCACCCGTCAATTGCATGCGTGGTCGCAGCCATGACCTATTTTGGGTGAAAGCTGTTTCCTCATGTCAGGCTCACCAGGCACAAATAGCGAGGGCTGTGCAGCTGGTCAATGCACTCCCTAGAAATGTAGATATTTTTGGCGATCCATTATATATTCTGTTTTTTAAATTCTATTTTATCCTTTAATTTGTATTTTTTGAATTATTGTTGAATTTTTAAGCAAAAGCTGTTAATGTGTCGATCGTTCAAAAACAACATTTTCGACCCTAAGCAATAAAATCCGACCGGGCAGTTAACCAGACCGATGCAGCCGGGATCGGATTACGTTTATGACACTAGTTAAGTGTCTAAGTACCTAATTTGTGTTTTCGCCGACAAGATTGAAAAAGTATCTACGCATATGGTTGAAATAAATTGCATGTAAAAAAATCCAAGCTTTGTGAAGTCAGTAGGTACGAGTACCTATCAGCACCGGCGGCTCACAGTAAATAACTTCTTTTGTAGTTTATGAATGCCATTCTTGTTTCGGGGATTTTTACGATGGTTTTCAGATTTTTTTAATGTTCTATGCTTAAATAGAACGTGGCGCGAAAAATGTTCTATAACGATATAACAAGTAACGCTTATAACGAGCAAATTCAGTCGGTCCCATCTTTCTCGTAATAATCAAGTTCGACTGTATTCTGAAATCTTGTGAATAAATTTATTAGTTGAATAAAAAATTATGGTTTATTAGATTACTCTACCTTTGTGAGAATGTCTAATGATGTACCGTACTGAAAATCTGAAGGTACATTTAAAAAGGGCTTCGCTATTTATTTCTAAATGCATTAGTGGAAGTTACGTGCCAATCTCTTGCTAATTTGAAAATAATGCTACGATTCCACAAACAACAGTGGAAGTTTATTCCCAAAGGTGTTGTGAAAGAATACTTCAACATAAAGGAAGGAGCAATTCTCTTGGTAGTCGCATATCTATGGCAGAAAAAAAAACTTGTGTTTTATTGTAATATAAAAGTTATATTTCACGCGATAATATAAAAAAGTCGGCTGTGTTGTTAACAAGAATAGATTTTATCAGCGAATGTTTATGTTGTGGTAATTCTTTATTGGCCTTTCGCGAAAGGCAATAAAAGATTTTTAAAACTTTGAAAAACATCGAAGCTTGCTTTAAAAACGTATAAAAAGAAGGCATATTTCACAATAGATTTTCTTATTTTAATAATACAAAATATATGTTAATACCAAATGCCGCCTATTCGACGCTTGCATTCTGACGGTGCTGTTTTACGGTAGCGAATCATGGCACCTTACGAAAGCTCAGAGCAACCGTATACTGAGCTTCGAAAACAGATGTTTGAGACGGATACTGGAAGTACGGTGGTATGACTTTAAGAGCAACGAGGAGATAAGAGAACGCACCAAGCAGTCTCTCATCACGCTGAGAGTGAAGAGGCGACGTTGGTCCTGGCTCGGCCACGTTCTGCGGATTCCAGAAGATAATTTCAACTTGGCTTGCCTGTTCTTCAAGCCAACCGGATTCCGGCGTCCTGAAAAGCCGCTAAATACTATCTATAAAGTGTATACGGTGGAGCTATGGGATGCTGGTTTGACCTGGAAAGATGCAAGAAGACTGCCGAGCGACAGGAATTCTTGGAGGCGCGTCGTGGTGTCCATATGCTCGTTCATACAGGCCTAAGAAAGGCACGCGCCATGCGGGGTATTAGCCGGCTCTCACATCTAAACTCGCCCGTCTGCCGCACAGCCATAAATAAAACCTTCTAGGAACGTCGTTTCGATGTTGCATAATATGAAGACACACACAACTACCTAGCGACAGTCGCACGTAACCTCTCGAAACGTAAAGATATTTGAATGCGGCGACCAGCGAGCCGGTATAGAAATGACCAATTCGTAGGTGTTTGTATGCGTTCTGGCGTTTTTTTTTTCAAACTAAAAAGTCGCATTCGGACGATCTGCAGAGCTCCATTTGGCAACGTGTGTTTTGTGAATAACGATGTCACATCAATGTATTTGACACGTTGCAGACGAGACGAGTTTTGACGTGCGAGCCGGTTTAAGGGTGCGAAACACACGGACTGCAGAATTATTTTGTGTTTTTATTAAAAATTATATTTTATTCAATTATATAAACTGCATCATTATGAGATATATGAAGTAACTACCTACGTAAATTCCCTGTTGTCAAATGGCGGCAAATGAAAGATTCAAAGAGAATTATCGCAATTATCGAATTCTGCAAACCAGCTAACTGCACTTTTGACCAATAATGAGATTTTGATGGCATTTTGTTATAAAGCTTATTTTCTATGCTCACACAAAATTTCAAATCCCTAAACATCTCCTATATATTATTATCCTACAGCTATGCCCGTTTTTGCGAGCGATTGTGTGCCTTATTCGTTATGTCCGATGGGTTCAAACGTCAAACACACTAATTAAATGTTCTTAATTCAAAACGGTCGAATAGAGTGTGAAAGAAAGGGTTTTCCGAATTTAAGTTATCTTGCGATATAATATTGATGTTTCTCTAAAGCTGACAATATGGGAATTTATTTTTTCACAATGTTTGCAACACTCAAACCAACTAAACAAAGATGGCCGCTTTAAATTTAAAATGCGTTTTAACCGATATATACAATCAATTTTCACAAACTAATCATAATAAGATTAACCGATAAACATATTAGAACTGATTTATTTAAATTTTTATGAATTAAGTTCTTTGTTTAAGTTAAGTTTCTACACCTCTGACGGAAAGGAAGTCTTTTGACACTGCGCGTATTTATCACGCTATATATACTAAACTATGGTATTTCAATTGACTCACCACATATTTACTTATCAGATGCATTCGAGTGACTATAATTTGAAGTGAGCACAATTTTATAAAACTTAACACAGTCACAAAAAAATCACTTTTAAAAACTAAGTGCCATCCGTCATTTGTTGTTTATGTAAAAAACGACAGGTGATATTATTTACGTCTCATAATGATTTAAAAATGCACAGCACTATATAATAACTCACATTTATAACAAGTACCCATAGATAACTATAATTATTCAAATAAATAATAACATTTATACGAATTCCGATTAAAACTGATCATTTCATTGAAACGCCGGCGCACGAAATATCGGCGTTTTAACATTACCAAGGAATAATATTTCAAAATGTAATGTCACTTTTATTTTTGTACGGCTGTTGAATGAATTTTTTTTGAACCAATGAAACTTATATACATTTAATTAGCTCATTATTTAACCCAAAAATATTTAAAAGGTATCAACCAGTGTTGCCAACTAAAATTTTCAAAGTTCAGTAGATTTTTTGATTTTTTCTTCAAAATATCAGTAGATTGACAAAAATGTATAAAATTCAACGATTGTGTTTGGTGAAAGCGTGCATATTGACATAATCTCACAAGTGTCTTTTAAAAAATCATGTAAAAAGTGACTTTTGTTCATCACAAATACCATAATTTCTTCTTTTCCTGACAAAAATTTCAGTAGATCTAATGAAATTCCATTAGACATAGCAACACTGACTATGCGATCAACCCAGTATTGCCAAGTCAAAATTTAAAAATTCAGTAGATAGACATGGCAACACTGACTATGCGATCAACACTGCAGTGTTGCCATGTCTACTGAAATTTCAGTAGATCAACTGATATTTTTTGCCAATATACTGAATTTTTGATTTTTTTTCAAAATTCAAGAAATCTACTGATATTTGTGTTTCTCCATAATTGTAAATTAACTGATGATTCTTTTAATAACAAACTTGAAATGATTTACGCATGACCTTTTTTGATGTTATACACTTCTAAATTGACATAAAAAGCATTGTAACTCTACCCAAGAGCGCCATTTTACCCATTAATATCATCATTGTTTACAGTAAAATAATATTATTAGTTATTGTTATTCTAATTATTTTTAAATCATATCTAATAAACCACATTTTTCAAAATCTACTGATATTTTATGAAATCTACTGAATTTTTTGTCAAAATCTACTGAAATTTAAAACTTTGAATTGGCAACACTCAACTCAACTCAACTTCAACTTATTATCCAATGTATGTTTTTCAAAAGTTTAAAAATGTAAGTATTTTAGATTATTGTCTCAATACGTAAAGAATTAGCATAAAATCATCTTTTATTGATGACTACTTCAATTATCATGCCATTATCAGTGCTCGAAGTGGAAAAGTTTACGAATTTGAGTGGTCGATAGTTTTCTGAAGATATTTACATAGTTATCAAATTTTATGAGTATTTCATAAAAATAAGTGTGTTAGATTTTGTATTATATGGATTATCTATCTAGCTTAGACGGCCAAATTATGTTTTCTACGAAACGGAGCGATAATTTTACCGATTTCATGAACGGGAACGTAGCTCCGGTGCGCTTCAGGGCTCTAAATGGCCCTGCATTATGTAGATTAGTGATAATCGCTGTTTTTGCTATATTGCATTAATATTTCGTATTGTTTATTTTTTACATTGTTAATGTAAAAAAGCAGCTTGAAAATGTAAACACACAGGACAAAATGCACGAATTTTTTCCACCAGTCACTTACGGTCATAGTTTTTAATTTTCGATAGAAATCACCTTCTGCGGCGGCCATCTTGTATTTTATAGCGGCCATCTTAAAATATACCAATATTAATGGCTTCTAAAACAGTGACGATCAAAATTTGTAACTATATAGGTATTTTCGAAATCAGTAGGCCTATGTTATAACTGGTGATATAAAGTCACCCGACGACATGGCGTAATTGTGACGTAAGCAATACACGCTCGAGGCAAGCCGCCCAACACACACTGCTCACCATAGATATTATTATGCTGAAAAACCTATTTGTGTATGGGGACAATGAATAACGCCAGTATTTGACTAGCGTTATTTTTTTGAATGCTATTATCACTCCGGCAGTACGTCACAATGATGTCATATGACGTCATGTCGACCGGGCCACTACAACTCGCAAGTTCTAACATAAGGCCCCAGGAAATTAACAAATTTAAATTCATTAGACGATTTATTTATTCACAAACTGACGATTTTGTGTGCCATTTGGAAAATTTTCAGCAATGTATTGTTTTTAAATTTATACCTACACTAAATACATACATATTTCTTGCATTATTAGTACCTATATGAAATATATCATTATGATACCATACCACTGTAAAAATGCCTAACAAAATTATTCCTTACTAAAATCGTTATGCGATCAAATGATATAGAAAAATGTATGACACTTACCTTATAGTTGTAGTCAAAACTTCTTGGTACTTATTGGTTATTCTCAAGCGAAAATCTCAAAATATTTTTATTTTAAAAATCTAAAAAAAGTGATTTAAGCACATATTCCTAAGTGTGCAGCAAAAAAAATTGCCGAGACTAGAAAAAGATTGGGAAGCACCGCTTTATATTATAAGATAAATGTTAAGTAATCATTCAATATCGAGTCATCTCCACTGGTTTATAAATACACCCACACTAAAGTTTTGACTAAAATAATACTATTGTCTGAAGCAGAGGCAAATTAATAATACTTAACATTTCACGAAAATAGTTTGAGATCATCAGCGTATAGGGATGTGAACCCTGATCCTTTCAGTAATCGTCGTGTGTATCCGGTACTTTATAATCGTTACTAGTCTACCTGCTCACGAGTATCATTCTATCCCACCGGTGAAATAATTGCGCCAAATATCGGCCATTCGGGCAAAGTTTACCTGTAATACACAGGGTGAACAGAAGGGATGTTAGCACAGACCACAGAATAACACAAACGTCATAGACTCTCCAAGACAACCCACCCCGCTTCACACTCGGTTTTAATTGAGTGTATCACGAGACTCTGCGTTTGATGTGAAGCATCAGTTTTTTTACGCTTGGGCATGTCTCAGGAGCAGATACCTAAGACTGAGGTCGCCACACAATCTTTGACTTGTTTTACAGAGATTTTCTAATAAAAGTGCCCGTGGGAAAGAGAAAATATTATACAAAAACAAAGCTAAAACAATACGGGCCTATAATAACTAAGGGAAGAGATATTCAAGTCCGCAATAGAACGCGGCAAATTACATAACAGAATAATAAAACAAAGAAATACAAAGCCCACCGAGTGTCTCCAAATATTACCAATATTGAATGCGCATTTTGTTCACAAGATAAACTAATGCATATTATGATTCATATGTAACTATTGAAAATAATATATTCTTTAACACGTGTTTAGTTATATCCCGTATATCTCCACACTCCTGAATTAAACCTTATGACCTCAGTTAGAAGAGGAACTTAGGGTCAGAATATAAATTTACCCAAGAGTGTTTTTTCAAAATGGTTTTAACATACTTAAACGTGATTTTTGATATCCAACTATTTTTTTATAAATTGATGCAATCAGAATCACTTGGCATTTATTAGTTAAAAATTGAGAAAATTGAAAAAAGTGAGTTATCACTCTAGGCAACTCAATTTTTTTTGACCATTTCTAATCCTAATGAGATCATATGGGCCTCCACAGAGTGGCGGTTTGTATTAACAGAATATTGTTTTTACGATAAATGGATGTTAGCCACTTGCTCAGCCCAATAGGTCCATACTCTGACTCAAACACAAATTGAAAAACTGTACATATATGTATTTGCCAGACCTAGGATTCGAACCTGGGACCCACGACACTATAAGCCGACGCTTAACGCTATACCTCAGTTAAGGCATGGTGTAAAAAGATCGTGGCTAGGCGATGCGTGGATTCCGGGTCGCGGGTGCAAATGACGCATGCCGACCGAAATATAATTATAACCAAAATGCGTCCATTTAATGTGCTGTTTATTGTTCTATTAGTAACAATAATAATATATTCATTGACATGTTTTCTTTTTAAAGTAAATGGGTAACGTTTTTAGTCATCTTTACACGATTTAAGAATTAATACCCCCGTCGCCATCACGAAACAAATTGACGTATTCACACCTCGGCGTTCGCTCTCAGAGTCCAAAATTTCGTCGCGCCTATAGTTGAAAATTATTTGCCGTTTCACTGAAGTATCGCCTTAATCCGCTTGGCCAGTGGTTTATCAAATTACTCAAATATATCCAAGTGAAATTAATAGTATAAAGGTAGTAAAAAATAGCAAAGTGGAAATAAACAAATGTTTCAGATTCGCGACGGTCACTCTGTATTTCCCTCCACGCGCCATAAAACGGTCCCTTCTTTGGGGTACAATTAAATTTTATTAATTATAAATAAACCCACACAATTGCCCCACCTTGTTTAACGCGGCCGAGTATTTTAAAGGGGTGCAATAAAACGTGGAATCCCCGTTCAATGAACACTGTTTATATTTGTTTTACAGCTCAGTATTTACCGTTGGTAATGATTAAAATTGCGGCTCGTAAATCTTTCGATCGGACTAGAAGAAGAAAAAGTTAAAAGTTGCCAGCTATAAAAAGCGGCAGTCATTTATTTAACTATCTAGAGATATTTTACAACGTCATTTTTTTTAAATATTTTCCATGCGATACTATGGCGTAAGTATTTCAAAAAAACACTGCCTTATTCTTAGGTCAATAATTATTATAAAGCAATCATTATTCGTAGGATGTTTATGACACTTGAATGGTCAAATACATACATTATAATTAGTATCTTTAGAATTATCTTTAAATGTATTAATCTTGCCCATTTTTTGAATAATAAAATGCCTAATTCTTGTGAAATTTGGGATCACAGAGATTATCAATATAATTTTTTATCGTAAATATTTCACTATAATAATGTCGATATAAATAATTATACTGATGGTTTTATAAATGCGTTTAAAAATTAACAAATGTAAAAAATCTTAACACCACTGCACATTGATGTACTGAAATATGACTATATTCTAAAACATTAGAGCGAGAGGTTTAAAAGAATACTATTTTATGTAATAAAAATACTTTATGCAGTCATCAAATGTTTAAAATAAATATAAAGGATAATAAGGCTTCAAAATTATATAAATAGATTATCTACAACGTTTAAGGTATGTTCAGGATCATGCTTTGCAAATAGAAAAAAAGCTCAATTTTGACCCACGCTGAGCACGTCCGCCCTTAAGGCGATGTCTTTACCTACCAGAGGCACCTAGCGGAAAAAATACGAAGCTTGCAATTTGAGACATTTTTTTTGATAATTTACAATTTCACCTGTATTAATTAATAAATATGTATCTGAAAAGATTAAAAAAAATATTTTTTATTTTAAATCAAAGATAAACTTAGATTTGTAAAATAAGTGTTATACAATGCGAATTTGTCAAAATACCCCATCTTATTATTACATATTTATTTTATGGACATATTTATTATTAAAATTTAGTTTATTAAGTTTTCTATGTTTCGACGTAGAGATTTTTTGACTAATTCATAGTTTAAATATTTTTTTATATTTATTTAAAAAAAAACATCGATTTTTATAAAAATATTAAGGTGTATAACTTGAAATATTTTTATTTATATCAAATCGAGCTTCAATATTGGGACCATATCTAAATAAGATTTCATATAAATAAAAAGGATTTCATTATTTTTGAGTTCCCTGATGTGTTCGTATAGCATTTACTCAAATGACGAGATCTTTACCGCTATCGAACCTAATACCTACAATAATTTCAACCAAATAGAGGTCCCCTATATTTTACTTAAAACTTCCAGGGTTCATCCAACAAAAAAGGGTTGACATTCACTGTACTACACAATACGTGGTCATATTTTATAATGTAACCTTTAAAATAATACAAAGTTCGCAATATTCTAGTTGTAAGATAACTCTGTATTTATATTATTAATACAATGAATCAACCCTATAATGCCATCATCTTCTAAGAAATGATAAATCTGAAATCTATTTTGCTTTCCAGATTAAAAATTTCATGAGTCAACAGACTATCATTTTATGAGTCATAAATAAACAGTGGCATCTCTGTGATGTACTAATAAACTATGAATTAATTAAAACATCATTAAAACTAATTCCGTAAAGCTAAGATAAAGCTAAATAATCTATGGGTTATTATTTATGGGTTAATGCATAGATATTGTATCTCCGTTTGGTATGCAAACACACCCGATTGTATTATGCCTTTACGATGTAAATATATTGTATGTTCAGATATTAAGGTATTGATGAAGATGCTGTATCATTCAATTTAAATTCGAATCTTAAAAAAAGACATCAAGACGATACTTCAGTGAAACGGCAAATAATTTTCAACTTTACGCGCGACGAAATTTTGGACTCGCTGGCAATCGGAGAGCGAACGTCGAGGTGTGAATACGTCAATTTTTTTCGTGATGGCGAAGGGGGTATTAATTCTTAAATCGTGTAAAGATGACTAAAAACGTTACCCATTTACTTAAAAAAGAAAACATTTCAATGAATATATTATTATTGTTATTAATATAACAATAAACAGAACATTAAATGGACGCGTGTTGGATTTATATGACAAATTATATTTCGTTCGGCATGCGTCATTTGCACCCGCGACCCGCAATCCGCGCATCGCCTAGCCACGATCTTTTTAGACCATGCCTCAACTGAACATGCCTTAAAAACTGGACATACAATATCTGTGCAGTGACACATATTATAATGAAGTGAAAATTATAGTGAAGTCGAAAGAAAGATTACTAAAAGTAATAATTTAACTAGACAAATTGCAGACGTTCGACATAATATCATAGTTTTGCTTTGAGATTTTTTTTCCAAAGTTGCACTGAGATAAATAATCGTGCCATTAGTGTTACAAGCCTAAAATAAATAAAGCAAGTTTTTTCGAAGAATAAATACTTATACCGGTAAGAAAAAACCAAAGATGGCATATCCGTGGAAAAATTGAGCTTTCGAACATTTGAAGCTAAATATAGTTAAGAGCATACATAAGTGAAACGGCAATTAATTTTCAACAGTAGGTGGAACGAAATTTCGCAGTCGTCGCCAATCGGAGACTGACAGTCGAGGTGTGAGCACGTCAATTTGTTTTGTGATGGCGTCGGAGGAATATATTCTTAAATTAATGACTAAAAAACGTTCCGCATGTACTTGAAAAAGAAAAGATGTAAATGAATATACTATTATTTTTACGAATATAATAATAAACATAATATTAAAAGGACGCGTGTTGAATTTTTATGACAAATTATATTTCGTTCGGCTCGCGTCATTTGCACAATCATCGCATCGTCTAGTCACGATCTTTTTAGACCATGCCTCAGCTGAAGTATAGCCTTAATGCCTTGAGGACGAAAATATTCGGATGAGCTGGTCACGTTGTTAAATATGATAATTCTCCAAAAGCTTTATGTAGCAACCCCAGTAAGCACTCGGTCCCTGAGTCCCAATGTCAAGAATGATGCAGAGAGGTCGAGTGTGACCGTCAACACTTGACATATTAACGTTTCCATAGTGTTCAATTCAACCACACTAAAAACAAAATCGTTATAACACTACTGAAGAATTTGCTCCCTGTATTTATTGTAGGTTCGTAAAGTAAGTGAACGAATTCGATTCCAGTTGAGGTTATAACATATTTATGTGTTTTTTCCACAACTTGGGTTCATATTGCTTCTATTACTGCATTACTGCGTCACCAAACTACTTCCGTTGGGTCTCTGGCCGGTTGTCGTGTTAAAAAAAATATATGTAGAGATATCTGTACATAAATATGTTTATATGTCTATAATATACGTGCAGTAATGCCAGGTAACGCGATCCAAAAATTTCAGTAGGAACAATTATTGGTACAAACAGAAAATGTAGAACCTGTAGAAAATTACCAATGGTAATACAAATAATATTACTTACGATTACAGACCCAACAATATTTATAAGTATTTAAAGATGTCGCTTTTTTTATTCCTCTATTCCACTCCAAAGCGTCCACCTTCACCCTATTGGCCCACGTTTCTCACATAATAATTTCATTACGTACATATGAATCAACAAACCAATAATAATTATCAAAGTAGCAATTAATTGTCTTGCATGTGTTCTTATTGAGGAAAATTCTCTTGTTTCAATTATTTTGTTATGTTCAAAATGAACATAACTAACATTCATACCTCTGGCAACCCCGATGAATATCTATGGTCACGTCGATGGAGCGTACTCGATTTGAGAAGAAGAAGAGCTGATAGAATTTCCGGCCGCAACGGACGTCGCGCGGTGTGAAACAAGCAACAAGGCTTTTTGATTCTGTCTGTCGTCCAGTATTATAGTCGTGCTCCGCTTTAGTTTTACCCAACATTTGTAATGGACGTCACTTAACGGAGCACGATTGCAGCCGCAGTGCTTGAAGCCTCTTGTCGTTCCAGTTTGGTATTTTAAAACTATTATTATTTGATTCACTACTCTTCCAATGTTTCTTTTCTAACTTAGCTGCTCGTATTTCTTTTAGTATTTCCAAATTTCAATATCGAGCCGCTTAATTACCTTTTAATGTAATTCTAATTTCTTGCTTTGACGATAATGTTTCTGTCAAGTATATAAATTGATCTTTTATTTATTGTTCCCACTTTATTCCACACTGTTAAATAATTATAATCTTTCACGGTCTCACGATTATGTGGCGCCCAGGACATTATTATGTACATCTTTAACCATAGATTGCACGCGCCTTCAGCCGTGTAATTCCTTGTTTTCTAATTAAATTTTACAGTTGTCAGTTGCGAGGTTGCGGAAGTAATTATTGTTCAGCTTGAAAAGATCAGGTAATCCATGGCCATTGCTTATGTCTCATGCTCTCTTTAACTTTACACTTTACTCTATTCCATCCTATCGGCTTTCTCTTTTATTTTGTAGTTGTGACGATAATGATCACAAATACAAAATACTAATATATCAATTTCTAAGTCAGTGTAAATGTTAAATAAACTATTTTTTTATGCAAAGAATAATTCACAAGATTTAAGTATGTAACATCCTTTATTCAACAAAAATAATTCTAAAACTCCTTAAAAACGGACGCGTTGACTATCAGTAAGCCTCGTCAATCAATTTCGTCGTAATTCGGTAGGATATGAAAGACTAAATTGAATGAATGTAGACACGATACCCACCTGTCACCATAATTCATTAACGGCCCACATGCTCGTCGTAGGTCAAAATTGAGTTTTTATTGTATTTTCAAACCATGATCCTGGGACACTCCTTAAACGTTGTAGATAATCTATTTATATAATGTTGAAGCCTTATTATCATTTATATTTATTTTAAACATTTGATGACTGCATAAAGTATTTTTGTTACATAAAATAGTATTCTTTTAAACCTCTCGCTTTAATGTTTTAGAATATAGTCATATTTCGGTACATGAATGTGCAGTGGTGTTACGATTTTTTACATTTATTAATTTTTAAACGCATTTATAAAACCATTATATAATTTATGACGAGATAATTTTAGTAAAATATTCACGATCAAAAATTATATTGATAATCTCTGTGATCCCAAATTTGACAAGAATTAGGCATTTATTATTCAAAAAATCGGCAAGATTAACACATTTGAAGATAATTCTAAAGATACTCATTATAAGCTATGTTTATGACCATTCAAATTTGACTTACGACGAGCATGTCCCCCCTTAACTGAATGCAGAACTCACATTTGAAATGTTTTGCAGAAGAGTTTTTTGAAACAGCCTACTTCAGTTATGTATTATTTATATAGACATGTTTCTGCGGTGTTTCCGAAATTTATAATTGGCTATTACAAGCCATCGACATTGCAAATGAACTCATTAATAAGTATAAAATTATAATGTACCAATAAATATGTCCGCCTAAATTACGTACGTCACTGTAAGAGACATTCACTGTCAGAGATAATTCCTGGAAATATTTTCCGGATGTTACATTATCAAATAATAAAATACTCCAGTGGCAGTGTGCGAAATGAAGGGGTGATAGGTTTTCCCTGTTCTTTAAACAAATCTTGGCAGTTTGTCAAGTTTCACTTTCTCCGTTCGCTATATACGACATACAATAATATTATTTGTAATTCCGACTCTGAACCGCTTCAAAATTAATGTCTCTTGTTTTATTCCTCTTCATTGTGTCGGGTATTCAATTTCTACATAGTGTTTCTGCCAGTGTTGACAATTTAGCATTTTTCGATAGGCATCTAGCTTAAGGCTTGTGGCGTTTTTACTAGCGTTTTTTGATGCTTCCAACAGTTTTATATGTACATAATTCTGAAAACACTCATGAGGAAATTATACCCAATAGAAAAAATCTTTTTTGAAAATAGTAAAACACCCAGCAGGAATTGAACCTGCGTCACTTGGGTATCGCGCCCTGTGCATTACCACTACGCTACGACTGCCATGCTTAATTGCGACAAATTTTAACTATTGGCTTTTTTAATACCTTTTCAAAATTTGTCGCAATTAAGCATGGCATTCTTAACATAGTGGTATTGCACAGGGCGCGATACCCAAGAGACGCAGGTTCGATTCCTGCCGAGTCTTACTTTTTTTCAAAAAAAATTCTATTGTTTATATTTTCTCATGAGTATTTTCAGAATTATGTATGTTCAATAATTAGAATGATACATTCTTAAAATCTCGTGAATTATTCATTGAATAAAAAGAAATAGGTAGTTAATTAGCTTTAATTGTGTTGAAAAAACACTACATATATATATATTTTTTTTTTGATGCGCATCGACTTTCTGACTATCAGATACTTAATGCAGGTTGGTCGGCACCTATTTTAGTGAGAAATAAAACACGATGAAACAATTTCATACATTATTTAATGTTTTTGTATATTACTCCGAATTTCCGCGAATATAAAATAAGAATTTCACAATTTTATTGTTATTCGTCTAAAAGCTATGTTCTTTAATTCTCTATGTCGGACAGACATACAATGCAGGATATAGGTAGGTACAAGAAAGCACCTCTCGTCTTCAAACATGAAACGAAACTTTAATGCCGTTGATACAGTATAGGTAGGTATTTGTTGTTAATTTTGAAATATATTTCTGTTAAAATGTGTGGTATTTACACGTATCGATTTTTTTTGATTTTTGCACTTTTTTCGATACGCGAAAGCAAAGGTCTTGACTACGTTCTTGATAGAATAAGCAAATTTACTTACAATTTTATTTTCACGAAATCTAGCGTTTTTTAT
The DNA here is from genome assembly GCF_057557595.1 of Rhyacophila brunnea. NCBI lineage: Eukaryota > Metazoa > Arthropoda > Insecta > Trichoptera > Rhyacophilidae > Rhyacophila > Rhyacophila brunnea. Next base: position 36,456,740 of record NW_028232848.1, on the reverse strand, counting down.
GGCAAATAGCTTGTTTTCATACCCCGTCTGGCATGTTTTTGTCAACCACAGTTGGCAAGACTGACTTCTGCAGAAGTTATCAAAGGCGATATCATTTTCTTCAGCTTGGCATGCCTTGCATTAAATAGTAGGTGTCCCATACTTTATTTTGCCGCAATTGCAGGCTTTGTCACCAGAGAACTTATTTTACTTCAGCATTATATAATTAAAATTTATGTATTTTACAAATTATAATGAATATAACAAATTATAAGTTTAAAGAATTCAAGACATAACTTTCAAATAAAAATACAGGACAATGTGAGTTAATAATAAAATAGGATATAAAATAAGAAAAGAAATAAAATAAAATAACAAAAACAAAAACAAAAGTACATGGAAGCACACAGAGTGAGCTAGGTTGATAGACCCTATCTTAAAAACATATAAAACAACGTCCACCTAAATTCGGTCTCACGTAAGTGGAATATATCAATATTCAAAGCGATTTGATTAAACATAATTATTGCCTTCCCAATTGGCATTACTAATGGCAGGTTAGTCCTGCACCTTGGGAGAACAAACAACGGATGCCCTCGATTCCTGAGATAATTATCAGAGACACACAAGCCAGCACCACTAAGAATGGCAAAGTTTCCATTTACCCCGCGTATAAGTCGGAATAATATTGTCTCGAGTATGCCCTACTATGGTTCTCAGTATATTGAGGTATAATTAATGATATATAATATCTCCATAATCCCAATACTTTACTCATTTTCTTCGAATGTCTTCTTATAGTAGAGATTAACGAGAAAAGTATCTTTATATTATAATATAATTATTGATAAGGGTCAGTGGCGAAGACTCGATACTATTTAAAGCTTACATTCTTAAGAAAAATATTTTTTAATTGCCTATGAGCGTATTTAAATAATGACTTTGTCATTTACATTCTACAAAAATTATATAATTTGCCAACGACATCAGATGTATGCACGTCAAAACCAATAGCAAACAAAACCACGAAGAATCGAAACAATTAAACTTTATTTCTACCAGACATTCTCAAATAATGTATTTTTCAATTAAAGGCCCACATGCTCAGCGTCCTACCGTTTTTAAAAAAATATTTTATTTTCGGTTAAGTACATGTTCAAACAAGCGCGTTAACATGATCTTCCTCCCTGCTTCATTTATCGTTTGTCAATTTATGGGTACGGCCGTATTTTGTAGCTTAGCCACTGGGAAATGGCGTATTTCAAAAAAATACTACCTTATTCTTAGGTCAATAATTATTATAAAGCAAACATTATTCATAGTATGTTTATCACATTTGAATGGTCAATAACATAACTTATAATCAGTATCTTTAGAATTATCTTCAAATGTGTTAATCGTGCCCATTTTTGAATAATAAAATGCCTAATTCTTGTCAAATTTGGGATCAAAAAGATTATAAAATATATTTTTTTATCGTAAATATGTCACTATATAATGTTAACATTAATTTTACTAATGGTTTTGTAAATGCGTTTAAAAAATAATGACTTAAAAATGAATGATTAAAACACCACTGCACATGGAATATGACTAAAACATTAGAACGAGAGGTTTAAACGAATACTATTTTAGAAATAAAAATACTTTATGCAGTCATCAAATGTTTAAAATAAATACTTATAAAGATTAATAAGGCTTCAAAATTATATAAATAGATTATCTACAACGTTGAAGGAATGCCCATGGTTATGCTCTGAAAATACCATAAAAGCTCCATTTTGACCTACGCTGAGCATGTGGGCCGTTAATAGAAAGATGTCGAAAAACATTTTTAAAAAATTCTACTTGGATTTTAAGATATCAAAAGGTACGTTTAAGTATTTAAGGTAGGTCGTATAACTTTGTTTAATTTTTTTTTTATGAAGGACTCCTGACTGGCTAAATCCTATCATAGAAGGAGCTGACGAAGAACCCGTTGTCATTGGCGACGCCTTAATTATGATGCCGATAACTATTGCGGACGTGTTATTACCATACGATTTTAAATCAGGCTTCGCCTAACCCTAACCTATATCCGTCGCAAAATGCAAATGTTATATTAAATGGCTATTTCCACTACATTTGATTGTCGTCAGCTTCTAGGATAGAAGGTCTGGAGAGACCCTCGTCAAATAAATGGAGGTAAATTTACCAACTTGTAGAAAATTTGCGTGCGGTTTCGTAGAATTTTAATCAAAATCAGCAATGCCTTTGGTTTTAATATGGAACCAATTTCAAAATAGGAAATATATGTAGGTACATAACGTTATGAGTTCTGGGTTACCTTCCACTATTCATTTGGGCAACACAAGAATAAATTAGGGATCGTTCATTTATGACGTCATACCTTAAGGGAGGGTTTTGATATAACATAACGATTTGTAAAGGAGAGGACATACGAGTATAAGAGGTTTATTAAAAAACTCTTGAAGATTGAATAATTAAACTAAAAGTTTTTTTTAATATTAATACTATCGACCGAAAGTACTTGATGGAATTTGTATTTAAATTCTAATGGATTTCAGTTTTGTACTATTCCATTTGAGTCGTTCTTTTCGACCCGGGTTTCACCTTTCGGCATCTTCAGACACTGTGCACACTCGCCAGAAGGCAAACACACACTGACATTTCATTTCATTTCATGTCAGTGTGTGTTTCCCTTGTGGTGCCTGAAGATGCCGAAAGGCGAAACCCGGGTCGCAAAGAACGACTCAAATGGAATATTACAAAGCTTAAATCCATTAGAATTTAATATTTTTTTAAATATCTATCTTTTTACTTTTTATTATTATTATTTTATTTATTAAGGAAACAAACAGTTACATATTGATTACAAAAATTTAAAATATAATAATGAAAAGTTATTGCAACCAGTAAAGTTTCCATGTACTATAATATACATATATATATACTACATACATATACACATACATATACTACATAATATACAATAATATATTATGTATCTTTCGAAAGAAAACTATTATTATTTTGTTTTATTCATAATTAAGATGTCCGTTATGTCTCGAACCCGTACGATTTTTTCTGTTTCGCATAAATTTCATTTTAATAAATTTTATATAGAAAGGTGCTTTTGAAATAGTGGTTAATATCAAAATATTATATTTGCTGAAAATTAGTACCTAGCTATTTTTGCGTAATTTTCATATGTTTAGGCCTTGTAGTTGTTCGTGGTTTCAATTACTTTGTTTTTCGGTAGTACAGTTACTAGATTAAGTTTTCGTATGGATACATATTTATTGACAAACACGGAACTGTTTTTTATGGTTGTTTATTAATTTATGTGGTATTCTTTTCTATGGTATGGAAGTATGGACGCTAAGCCAAAAGATGTCACGGAGAGTTGAAGCTTTCGAGATGTGGTTGTATAGACGCATCTTCGAAACTCCTTAGACCGACTGTGAGAAAATATTGAAGTTTTTAATCGAATGGGAAATGACCGAAAAGTTCTGCGTAGTATTAAAAGCAGGAAACTACTGTACCTCCAGCCACATTATGAGAGGACAAAACTACAGCACTCCCCAACTTGTCATTCAAGGAAAGATCAATGGTAAGCGTAGCAGAGGACGAGGTTGCATTTCATGGCTTAACAACTTCCGTGACTGGTACGAGTGCAGCTCCACTGAACTGTTCCGGGTAGCAGACGACAAAGCTAATCGCCTTAAGGGGGGGCTGAAGAGCTCGATATTCAATTATAATTTAGTATAAAAAGGACCTCGGCGTCGTAAGCACGTCAATTTAAATCGATCTTTTCGCAAAAATCACTAATCATCGGAGATTTTATTTCAAGAAACATTATTATTATTATTGATATATGCGTATATACTTATCTAAATGATGAATGACATTCATGAGTGAGCACGACAGAAAGCTTGGAAATGTGTTTTTTTCTATTTCAAAATCTTTTAATTGTGTATTATTTTATTACAGATTCAAGGCCAACTTCATATAACTAATAAAAAATACTGTTTGTTTCTACGAATAAAAAAAGACAGGAAGGAAGATGTGTACAAATCACGGCAATCAGAAAGGCCGGCAAATATGGCCGACAATGCGTGATACACAAACATAAAATACACAAAATTACAAACACATTCGAAGTTTTCCGCACACGTACAGACCACGTGATATTTGTTTACGCAAAATCGACGCTTTTCAAAATGGCGAATTTGATTGCCACATTTTACTGCGATGAATCAGTATGTTCCTTCTTGTCTTTTTTTATTCGTAGGTTTGTTTACTATGTACACCGAGAAATTTCCATTTATAAAATCGGAAACGATTTTTACAGAAGAGTTTTGGAATATAATGCAACCAAAACTGGAAAAAATTCTATCATGGGTGTTGACTTCCTGAATTAGTTAACCCCAGGTCCATGCCACTACGTGAACCACAGTGGATATTAAGCCATTTCCACACTGGCAACAAGTTGCTGGCAACCTCATTAAATTTTGTGATACTTACCATAATTGCTTAAGAAATTTTACGATAATCATCATAATTATCGTAAAATCTAACGAGGTTGCCAGAAACTTAACTTGTTGCCAGTGTGGACCCGGCATTAGATGCACAAAACTTAAATAATATATATTATGAATATAAATTTAAAATTATAAATATTTATGATTTATGTCTTCGACAGCCCTGATGAAATAAATATGAAATATGAGTCGATCAAGTCGTAAAGCAAGTTTATTGACACAAACAACTTTAACGCGACCTTTTTATATTAACTAGTACACCAGATATTATGGACCACATGTAAAAAAATCATATTTTCAATTCTCAAGGCCAATTCTGTAGAACGTCGAGTGTGGCTGACTTCCGCTAGGGAATGGCACAATAAGAAGAAGAATTCGTTTGAAGGAATTAAATTTGTTTAATGATACATAATTATTTAGTTTTACTCACCCTTATGTCAACTTTGTTGTGAAAAGTGCTTCATTATCGACTGATATAGTTAGTTCGCTTAGATAGAAGTTACTATTATAGCCCAGTGGCGAAGAGTGGACGTAGGCTGTTAAGATCCAACATAAATAGTACGAACTAAACTTTGTGAGTCAAACGTATTTTTTTTCATTGAACTAAGACTACAATGTGTAGATAGTGTTTGTTAGTTTTTAAAATTCAATTAAATCCTGCCTAATCCAATCCATAGTAGAAAATAGTCAAAAAAAATCGTTTATCTATAAAATATCTAAAATTATGCCATTAAACCATACATATTTTTTTATGGATTATGGTTTTCTAACCAACACTGTATGCAATACTAATATGTATTCTTAATTCAACGAAAACAAATAAATATTACTGAAAAATGTGTACTATTTTTGTCGGATCGTCTATTGCATACCTAAACTAATCAGCACCACCTGCAAATTGTATTAGTAGTTCAATGAAAACAAATAAGTACGATTTACAAAGTTTAGTAAGTACTATTTATGTCGAATCTTAACAGTCTACATCCACCCCTTGCCACAGTAGTGAGTAGCAGCATATCTAACGATGAAGGTTTTCTTTAAGATCATTAATTTGATTAGATTTCAAGCCTCGTTTAGTAATCGACAGTGCTGCCATTAATGTAATATAAAAGATTTCAAACATCTTTGATGATGAGGTGTTTTGTAAGCCAAGTGCATAGATTATTATTTGTATTGTGTAAAATTTTACGTGCTTTCATGAAAAGAAAACCGACTTTCAACCATTTTTTTTTTGTAATCGCTTTTTACTCGAGCTTTCTTTCTTGCGCTGTTGAATTTTTCGGCTCTTGAGTGATAGCGTCGGTCCGTGTGGTTATTTTCTTTTTCTAAAAACATTTTTACAACCTTTCCAAAGTAAGGCGAAACGATAATATTTTCTGAATTAAATTAACTTTGCATATTAAACTTACGTCATGTAATCATTATAAATATAGATTTTTTTTACCTTCTTTGCAGTGACCATCATTTTGATGAATAATTCAAGCCTACACCAAAAAAATAATATATAGATATGTATTGATATCATCATCATCAACCTGTATCTATCCACTGCTGGATGAAGGCCTCTCCAAACTGATTGCACTTCTCTCGGTCCTGTGCGCTGCGTTGCCACGTACTTCCGCAGAACTTTATCATTTCATCGATCCATCGACCTATATGTCTAGATTGCGGACGTTTTGTACCTCTGGGATACCACTGGATGACTAAATTTATCCAACGCTTGTCCCTTCTTCAAGCTATGTATATCATTATCATCAACCTGTATCTATCCACTGCTGGATGAAGGCATCTCCAAGCTGATTCCACTTCTCTCGGTCCTGTGCGTTGCATTGCCACGTACTTCCGCAGAACTTTATCATTTCATCGATCCATCGGCCTATATGTCTAGATTGCGGACGTTTTGTACCTCTGGGATACCACTGGATGACTAAATTTATCCAACGCTTGTCTCTTCTTCAAGCTATGTGTCCAGCCCATCTCCATTTGAGGCGTTTAACGAACTCTATTACATCGCAAACCCTTGTCTGCTTCCTTATCCACTCATTCCTCTTTTTGTCCTTTCGCGTCATGCCCAGCATGCACCTCTCCATAACACGTTGTGCTACTCTAAGTTTCTGGATCTCTCTTTTACTTTACGAAATAGCAAGGAGAGGGTTAATAATTCTGGAAAAAAAATCTGCGCCTGCGCAGTAGAACGAAAGTAGTGAACCTGCCGGCAAAAAAACGAACTTCGAACGAATTTTCAGGTTGACTGATTTTCATTACCTGACAAATATACGATATAGTACGAAATAGCACCACAAAATGACAACATCGCGTCTCGCACACCATTAAAGAATGAGATTGGAGAGACAATCAGAACTTTTACATGTAAACAGTTATTTTCACGATAGTTTAAAATACGCACTATTGCCGCCAGTAAATCCATGCACGTGTACAGGCGCCATCATCAGCGAGCGATACCTCAACAGCTATACAGTTGTGGGAAATTGGAATTTGGAAGTAAACATCGTGTAATCGAATTTTTTTAGTGTACCTACATTTTAAACAAGTTTACGACTAGTAGGGAATCCAATCCTTAGCCAAAATTCTGATCAGGGGATTTCGGGATTACAATTTGACAATCCCGGGATCCCGGGATTAGTCCGGGGATTGGCATTTTTTTTCCATTGTTAATATAAAAATTTTATATTTACAAATAACATTGATAAAATCGGTCAAAAGTAAATCTAGTGTAATTTATACTATTTAAGACATTTATTGTTAATATTGTATATCTACGTTCAATCTTGGAAATACATAACTTTAATGGAGTAAATAATATTGTAATATAAATAATAATGTGAATTTAATATGAGATTGCTGTTTCTGATAGTAAAGACTTAATGAATGGATTAGTGAGATTTAAAATAGTAAAACAAATAATCATGGTGTACTTATGGCCTTTCCGCTTCATAAATCTAATTAGTCAGCCAAATATGAAACTGCCGTAAAATGTATGAGATCATGGTGGAATTACTTTGTTAAAAGTGCGAAGCATTTTTTTTTCCAATCTTTCTCATTTTTATTAATTTATGTGAAAAAATAAAATGAATCGGCAACTTACACACAGGTATAAATCAAACTTCATTCAAACTCAGTTTATTTCTAATGAAGTTATTTGTTATTAAAAGTATTTTTTCTGTTATATTTTCGTTTTTATTTTATTTTCCATAAAAATTGATAAAAAAAATCAATCCCTAAAGTTTCGGGATTATGTTTATCAATCCCGGGATTCATAGGTATCTTAACTATTTTCGTCTTTGCTCTATGATTATCTGGGCTTCCCGTTTGTCATCATCGAGCTTTTAGATATAATGTTTGTTATTAAGAGACTAATGCCAAGGGTTAGAGACTCTGACGTAATCTTGCGTCACAAGAAGTCGCCCACGATCTCAACTACCCACTGCTTGTTGGCTTTACAGTTCTCTATCCTGAAAAGAACCCACGCCCTCACATAAAAACCTACATCTTACTCATTAATGAATGAACCACAGAACATGAAACATTGCCAGCGTCAAAAACTATTAATACTGAACAAAAGACAAGTAAATGACACATTTTATAAGTAAAATCAGTATTGTTTTCCCGAGGCAAATCGAGCATATTCTTTTAATCTTAGATTAATGACCCAATTACAATACATCCCATTATTCAAAATTAGTCATATCAAATGGAGACTATTTTCACTCCGTTGATGATGTGGTGAAGGGTGGAGGTAGGCTGTTATGATACAACATAAATAGTCCGCAATAAACTTTGTCAGTCATACGTATTTATTTCATTGAACTAAGTTAACAATTTACAGATGGTGTTGGTTAGTTTTTTAAGCGAAAACCAAGCCAAAATAGATAATAGTCAAAAATGATTATCTATCTATAAGTTATGCCATTAAACCATACATCATTTTGGATATTTTATAGATAGAATAATATTTTTATCTACTATGGTTTGGTTAGGCAGGGCTTAATGAATTTTAAAAACCTAACTAACGACATGTGTAACATGTATTCTGAATTCAACGAAAACAAATGAGTATGAATGAAAGGTGTGCACTATTTTGTCGAATCGCCCATAACATACTAAAACTAATATGGTTTGGTTTAGGCAAGGTTTAATTCATTTTAAAAACTAACCAACACCATCTGTAGAGTCTAGTCTTAGTTCAATAAAAACAAATACGAATGACTGACAGTCACTATTTATGTCGGATCTTAAAAGTCTACTTCCACCCTTCGCCCCTGGTTGATGACATAGTAATTTTCTCGTATGTATCAAGTCATAATAGCTGATGATGACAGCGTTATTATCAGATATTTGATGCCAAACAATATAAAATTAGTGTTCTTATTAAATAAAATGGGAGCATTAGTGTCATTACTCCTCAAACAACGCGTCATTTTTTATCTCAGTGCTATACGACAATCTCTTTCCGGTACGATAGCTCACGGTGCACTGTGGTACAACTAAATGTATAATACATAATCTCTAGTTACATGTAAATACATGTGCTGTGCAATATGTGCTGACTGCTCATCATAACCACCGCATCCTGAAACGGGCTCCCAGGCTAGAATCTATGGCGGGCCTCTACGCCATAGAAGGATTTTTCAAATGGTGTTCTATATTATAGTTATTAAGTGTAATTTTAGCAACTTTTTGTATCTCTGAAAACATGGAAAAGAATTATTGAGTTGTCGAGTATTGACACAATATTTATTATTATAACCACATATTTTTAAATGTTAACTTTTCTGGTTGACCCGCCACGCCAGGTCCCCAGGGCAGAGCCCTGTCACCCCTCCCCCCCTGTGGGGGCCATGGTTCTGATGATTCAAATTCAAATTTTATTTATTTTTACATATAGTGTACATGACAAATTATTAATTCAAGATATTCACAATATAACATTTAGAAACAAAAAAATATTATTTAAACAGTATTACCTATATGAAAGTTATTAAACAGTAGAAAAGTGTAAATACAAAAAAAAATTAAATTAGATACAAGGAAGTACACCGAATGAGCTAAGCAGGCCCCATTTTAAGAATTTATAAAACTATGCCCACCTATAATACTCATCCTCACTCGTGTGGAATATGTCTATATCCGAAGTAATTTGGTTGAACATTGTTATTGCCCTCCCAATTGGCATTACCAATGGAAGGTTAGTTCTGCACCTTGAGAGAACAAACAACTGATGCTCCTGATTTCTAAGATAGGAGGGACACACAGGTCAATACCACCAATAATGGCAGACTTCTCATTTTCACCGCACATAAGTGGGAAAATACCTGGCCAAATATTAACCGTACTCGAAGGCTTGCACACAACATTCCACCAAACGAATGTGCAATATTTTGGAATGTATGGTTCCTTGTTCACACAAGATCCGCAAGATTGCTTCCGTAAATAGCAATCTTGTACCAGCACGCTCGGCAGTGGAATGAAAGGCACTAAGCCATTACGTGTTCTACAATTATTACTGATGCAATGTTTCATCCCTGAAGAAAGTAAACGATATACGTGGGATGTTTCTGAAATATTATTAGAACAAACGTAGGTATCGACCCTTTGCTGGCAATATTTTTTTAAGGAATACTTACTGTTTTCACCGCTATCAATCTGTTATGGAGTTGATCTGTTACACTTTCCTGTGAAAAGGCATGGTAGTATTGAGCAGTGTTCCCAAACTTTTTTACACCTGCGAACCGGTAAAAATAGGAGAATTATTTCGAGGATCATTGACGCGCAAAATACTATTATAAATATCAATCCAATCCAATTTGACCATGTCCGATCCAGAATAAGATCATATGGGCCTCCACAGGGTGGAGGTGTGTATTGACAGATTTTGTTTTTACGAGAAATGGATGTCAGCCACTTGCTCAATCTATTAGGTCCATACTCTGACTCATACACTAATTGAAAAACAATATGTGTTCTTGCCAGACCCAGGATTTGAACCTGGGACTAAGGATTGCAATACCGGTATTCTAGTATTTATCAATACCGGTTTTAAAAATCTAAAATACCGGAATTTCCGGTATTGAGAAAGCACACTCGTTTACGTTTTTGAAAATGAATTATAAGTTATGTGCTGCTAAAATTCAAATATATTAAGCTTTTCATGCAGCCGGACTTATTTGCACTTGATGAACTTTTGAAGGCTTTAGTTAAAATTATCAATATATTCAAATTATTTGTAAGAAATCACTAGTTCTACAATTATGATCAATACATATTTTTAAATGCCAACATAATAAATGTAGGTAAGTAAGTATGTAGTTTTTTCTATAAAATAATATTTTAAAAAGATTTTAATATCTATATTTATTAATAAACACCTACTTCTGTTTTTTTTAATGTTTAAGAAATACCGGTATTCAATAAGAAATACCGAAAAACCGGTATTGACATTTTGTCGTGCCGTTATAAATATAGTATTTTGTTTAATAATTTCAAATCTTATATTATAACAGAATTTATACACATAATAGACATATGAGTGGCTCACGAGCCAAGTGAACCACGTCCATTCTGGTTAGATTTGGGTAAACTAGGTTCAAACATAATATTTAAATATTTTCTAATTCTGTAAGGGTATTTATATCAGATCTTCAACGCCTTGGACATCGAGCCACTTGAGATGTTTACCAGAGGATTTTTACCCAAGAAAATCTTTTTCTCCACACCCTTCTTCGGTTCATTACCTTTGCTTGCATTATAATTACTATGTTTTTCATTACGGAAAAGGTATGCATCTTTCTGTGCTTGAAGTCTAACAAAATATCCTTGTCAAAATTGGAAGATAAACAAATTTAATAATACAACAGTGTGTATAATACGAAGAACACCAGTGTCACTCAATAACACAATTTACGGAAGTTTAATATTATAAATACATACAATGTGAGTACGTTTTGCGTTTATTCCAGAGAGGGATGAGATATTTTTTCCATTAACACGTCCCAGGAAGTCAATATTATTCTCGTGCCAGCTGTAAAAAGTGTACCTACAAGGAAACAGGGTTAACTACATATATATGCTTCATTTGTTATACGTTACTGTCAATCTGTATAATCCGATATATCATGAAAAACTTTGTATAAACTTTCAATAAATTGACCAAAGTAAAATACTTTTCTCCTCTCATTTATGGCATTGCATAATACTATAATATTTGGTTTTTGGGTTGTCACTGTGTGTTATTCTTCCTTTGTTTTTCCTCAAAGTTTTCAAAACGAATTTTCTGAATGGTTTACGACCAATAAAAGACTTCTTATTCTTATTGTGCCATCCCCTAGCGGAGGTCGGCCACCATCAAGGCGATCTTATCTTTATCGTCTGCTACCCGGAACAGTTCGGTGGAGCTGCACTCGCACCAATCACGGAGGTTCTTAAGCCACGAAATGCGGCGCCGTCCTCTGCTACGCTTCCCATTGATCTTTCCTTGAATGACAAGTTGGGGAATGCTGTATTTTTGTCCTCTCATAATGTGGCCGAGGTATTGTAGTTTCCTGGTTTTGATACTAAGTAGAACTTCTCGGTCCTTCCCCATTCGATTGAGAACTTCAATATTTGTCACCCGGTCAGTCCAAGGAATTTTGAGGATGCGTCTATACAGCCACATCTCGAAAGCTTCAAGTCTCCGTGACATCTCTTGGTTTAGCGTCCGTACTTCCATACCATAGAAAAGAATTGAGAGCACATAACAACGTACCATACGCAGTCTCGGACCTAGGTTAAGATCTCGATTGCTAAGGAGGCGTCTCATTTTGAGAAAGGCGCTCCTTGCGATCTCAATTCTAGTTTTTATTTCCTGAGACTGGTCCCATTTCTCATTGACCCATGTACCTAAATATTTATAATGGGTCACACGTTCGATTGGTTCGCTGTTAATGACAAAATTTATGTTGGTGTCTGGTGTCGCTGTTTTTGATACTAGTAATAGTTTTGTTTTCTTGAGGTTCATTTGTAAACCATAAGAATTACTGACCTCATTAACCTTTTCTACCAGTTGATGTAAACTCTTTAAACTATCAGCAATCAGCACAGTATCATCGGCATATCGTATATTGTTAATATGTTTGCCATTAACCATAATACCCACCGATTCACCTTGTAAGGCTTCCTTGAAAATAGCTTCCGAGTACATGTTAAATAGCAAATGTGATAATATACACCCCTGTCTTACACCGCGACGAATTTTTACCTCTCCACTGATTTCATTTTCAATCTTAATATTCGCTGTTTGATTCCAATATAAGTTAGCTATCAGTTGAATGTCTCTTGCATCGATGCCTTTCTCCTGTAAGAGTTCGAGAAGTTTAGGATGCCTAACAGTATCGAATGCTTTCTCGTAATCGATGAAACACATATAAACATCAACATTAACATCTAGGCATCTTTGCACTAGAACATTCAAGCTGAAAAGTGCTTCGCGAGTGCTCAAACCACTTCTGAAGCCAAATTGTGTGTCGTCCATGTCTTCTTCGCATTTTCGAAAAGATGATGAATAAAAGACTCACAACCTTCAATTCGGCGGTAAACGATATAATTTGTCACGGATGTCAGAGTATGTATATTGGCCAAACCTCGCGGACGATAAAAACCGTATGAGTGAACACGAGAATGCTTGTCGATTAAAACACTACGAATTCCAGTGGCGACCGAACACTCCATATATATAAACAATAAATTTAACTTCAAGACCGAGACACTGAACCGGAATAAGTCATGTTTTTCACACTTAATACCTAAAGAAGCCTATTGTAATAGACTAGAAGCCTGACTATTCGGCAATATCCGATTCGGATTTGCTGGTGTAACACAGTACACTATCACACCTCTCTTTTTACTCTGAACAATATTCGCTATCAGATTCACCAACCGCCCACTGCAGAGTTGAGGTTATAATCATCAAAATGCGATAAATTTACATAATAATTTTAAATTCAATGTATGGTATTTTTGTCTCCATGACAGCATCCTTATGAGTTCAACAATTATTAGCTAATCGGTAAATTTCCAAAAAACTGACAAGATTTTCTCAAATTATAAGGACCCAGGAAGCAGACAAGGGTTTGCGATGTAATAGAGTTCGCTAAAGGCCTCAAGTGGAAATGGGCTGGACATATAGCTCGAAGAAGGGATAATCGTTGGACAAATTTAGTCATCCAGTGGCATGGCCCCCACAAAGGGGGGGCTGACAGGGCTCTAGCCTGGGGGCTCGGGCTCAGAAGGGCCCGGCGTGGCGAGTCGACTAGATAAGTGATATAAATACACATCAAAAATTCTCTCTAGCAGTAAAATTATTTGTTTGTACGGTACAATTTTTATTTGTGTATCGATACTCGACAATTCCATATTTCAAATGGATGTATTACAATATAAAAAAAAAACACTAAAAATATACCCACTTGCCGATTAATTAATTTTACCGCGTACACCATTTGGAAAACGCTACGATGGAACGTCACACTGCCTTTATTCTTAGCGATAGGTAGGGGGGCGCCAAAGATCCTAGCCTGGGGGCCCGCTTCAGGATGTGGGGGCCATCTCCAGTGGTACCCAAGAGGTACAAAACGTCCGCAAGGTAGACCTAGAGGCCGCTGGATAGATAAAATTATAAGGTTCTGCGGAAGTACGTGGCAACGCAACGCACAGGACCGAGAGAAGTGGAATCAGCTTGGAGAGGCCTTCATCATGTATTAGATAAGAACCCATAATATCAGTTTTGGATTCCCGGAAACGGCAATTTACCTAGTTCATTAACTTCCGGAATTACATGATGCAAACCAAATCCTTTGGAAATATCCTAAAATCTGTACGGAAAGGGAAGAGTTGCTCAAGTCGCTTCATTAGGCCCGTTAGGCCCGTCGGACCTTCCGATCTGGTCATCACAGTGGCCAATAGCATTGATTTTTTTAAATAATGAGGCGTCATGATGCGAACGTGAAGATCTATTCACTTAGATTGTTCACCAGTTTCGTAGACTGCTTTTTGTGTTTCTAAGTGTAGCAAATTCAGTCAAAACATACTTTAGTAAAGACATCATTCTATCTTACTCTTGAGACATTCCCTGACATACACAACGCAGTATATAAACTTAGTGAGTTATGATATGCCCGGATGTGATACGAGGTGGGTTTGGTTGATGAAAATAGTATGTAATTAATTAACTTACACCACAGAAATGATAATAAATAGATTTCCGATAGGCTATATACCAATACAGTAAATGTTGACGCAGCATTGTGAATGTGAGTGTCCTTCAAAAATGAACCATGCATTATAGACGTGCAATAGTATGCATAAACCGAAAGCAGTTGTCAGTATTCGACGTATGACGGCATTTTGGCTCTGCTTAGGGGCGGCATTTTGTCTAGGGACGTCACTGGGTGATTCGGCATATTCAAATTATTGTTTTTTTTATTCTTTCATAAGTACCATTGGTACTGTACCAATCCCTACTTTTTCGCTCGCATATATTAACCCGTACTTATCTCGGCTGTTGTTCGTATTTGATTCATACGTTCAGTGGATATTTCAATAAATTACCAGGTTCGTTTTTCGACTTTTACGTGAACGTACGAGCATGTATTACCTACATATGATTTTTTGGATGAGTACAAGACTCCATACGAAGAGAGAGAAGCCTCATTTATTTTTCACGCCGTACGATGGCGCTGGATATTTGTAAGAAAAACTATCACGCGAAGTTTCTTGGCTTGAATTTAATTTGTAGGTATAGGTCTATTTAAAATAACGCGAAATCATAACATGTCAATGATAGCAGATTCCATGAAATAAAGTTATCTATAATAATTAAACATTAAAAACTTTATCAATACTATTCCAAATCCAGCATCCAGATGCATATTTGATAATTAGGAAAAATCATATAAATGAACGTGTTTATAAATTGTAGGGCAGATTCCTACCTGAGTTTTCGGTAACATAATAATGCCTTGATATCTAAAATGGAAAATTGAATGCTACAATTTTCTTGGAATTATTAATTATTCAAACTCTTAATTGAGTTTAAGTTTCAGCGACTTGGAATAATATCTTCCTACGCATTGCAACATTATTAAATGGAAGATTTAGGTTAGGAAGCAGCCTACATAAATAATAATTGATTAATTTATGAAGAGGCATTTTCAATTCCCGCCTCATTTGGATGTTAGTCGCGTCTAGCAGGGAGGAGACATAATATCTGACGTGACCCGATGGTTTACGAACCTTTTTTTATGGGATACACTTAAATCAAAGGTTTCCAACCTATGATATATACAAGATACATGAATAGATGTGTGATGAATATCTATCCAGAATACCGCATCGGTGTACTCACTTCTTGCTTCTACCCCAACCACAATGAATTTGTTGTCATCTTTCCGCCTTCTAACGATGTTACAAGGTCGATTTACTCACTGCATAGTAAAAAAAAAACTTCTGGCACTGAATCAAGAGAAATGGCGAGGCCTTTTGCTTTCCATATAGTCAAAATCTAGAGCGAGAAACGCAAGTAATAATAACCTTGTTTTTTCTCTAGTTGATTTACTTGTACTTTTTATTCAAAATGTCATGTTCTGAACGTCTTGAATTAATAATTTGTTATGTGCTCAACGTGTCTATTTTTAATAAATAATTAAAATAATTGTTTTTATACCTACCTACTAAGTTTGTGTTGGTTCTACGATAGTTGGTTTTGTGTTGACAGCATTTTCGAGCTATAACTACATCCTCAGAATAATCCAAATATAACTAAAACTCAACTTCTAACAGCAAACGTTTGGTCATAATCTGCATAATATCATACCATAAGAGAGAAAGTGTATTCTTTGAAACTCATCTACTCTTCCTTCGCACATGACAATGGCGTAATGTCCTTTTATATGTAGGTATACTTAGAAATAAACACAACCATAATTCTAGCATATAAAAATAATATAGCTAGCATTAACAAAATAAATATCTGAGAATACTTATTCGATTATTAATTTTTAATTCTTAAAATTAATTCTTAAAATTATTAATTCTTAAATATGCAGATATAGTCAAAATATAGCCTGAAACTTGAGTTTGTGAATGGGGATGATGAAAAATTATTATTAAAATGAACAATCGTATCAAATGTATGACAACAAGACGTCAACGATGAGGGAAATAAAAAATATACAATGCACCGACGTCATTTGCCTATACCTACCGATTTTATCACGCTAAAAATGATATTATATAATTTCCATCAAGTCATGTAATGTAACACGTTTACGATACCCTTTAGTTATACAGTCGAATTTGGTTGTTACGATCACGGAAATAGCGAGATCTCGGATGTAATGAGGAAACTTTCCTTGACATTTTAGTTTATGATTTTCTTCATACATTTATTCACTTTTATAACGAGCTACTTCTCGGGTACACCGAGTAAAACTTTTAATTTGTCGATCGTTTAAAAACAACACTTTCGACCCTAAGCAATAAAATCCGACCGGGCAGTTAACTAGACCGATGCCGCCGGGATCGGATTACGTTTATGACACTAGTTAAGTGTCTAAGTACCTAATTGGTGTTTTCGCCGACAACATTGAAAAAGTATCCACGCATATGGTTGAAATTGCATGTAAAAAATCCAAGCTTTGTGAAGTCAGTAGGTACCTAATAGCGCCGGCGGCTAACAATAAACAACATTTTTTGTAGTTTATGAATGCCATGCTTGTTTCGGGGATTTTTACGATGGTTTTCAGATTTTTTATGTTCTATGCTTAAATAGAACGTGGCTCGAAAAATGTTATATAACGACAAACGAGTAACGCTCATAACGAGCAAATTCAGTCGGTCCTATCTTCCTCGTAATAACCAAGTTCGACTGTAGTTTAAAACTCTTCGGTTTATTTTATATCATGTAGTCTGTAAAGCGTTGTTTGGGATCGACATTTGGCACCAAAGGACCAACTAAACCGGGATCAATTTTAAGAGACCAGAATATTCCTTGATTATAATATAATATTATATACTAATGTGTCAAGTATTTACTTTAAATTAAGACCTTCTATTATCTTGATTGGTCCATCAACTGATTAGGGAATGACATGCCCGAACATTAATTTCACTTACGGAGGGTGGATGGCACAAAAAGGTTAAGAGGTATGGACCAATGGCTTGCGGAAAGATTTACCTGAGCATTATAGTATTATCAAACTTGAGAAAGGCTTGTCATTTCTATAACTAGAGATAATAGAGCCATATTATTCATACACGTATTAAGTGGCGGCCATAGCAATTAAGTGGTACGGTATCCTCGAATTGCGCCCCGTCCCGTAGAGACGGTCAGAATGACATTTTTTGTTCGGTACGTAAACGTTTTATTAAAATATAATTTATTTTCGATTATACGAGGGTGGGTCAATAATTCCTTAGAAAAAAGCATTAAAACAGTTTTTATTTTTGTATTTTCTTTTTATTTCTCAACATAATCTCCTTGGAGCTCAATACACTTGGTTAGACGTTTCTCAATTTTTTTTAAACCGTCAGAAAAATAAGTTTTCGGAAGGTCCTCAAAATAAGCATTTGTCCGATCGATGACTTCTTCATTTGAAAAAAAACGTTGTCCACTTAGCCATTTTTTTAAGTTTGGGAAAAGGAAAAAGTCACTGGGGGCTAAATCTGACGAATACGTGGTGGTCGACCAATTCGAACTTCAATTCTTCAATTTTAGCCATTGATCGTAAACATGTGTGAACACGGGCATTGTCCTGATGAAAGAGGATTTTTTTTCCTGTTTAAATGAGGCCGTTTTTCTTCAATTTCGTTTTTTAGCTGGTCAAATAAAGATGCATAATAATCCCCTGTTATTGTTTTTCCTTTTTCCAAATAGTCAACGAAAATAATTCCACGTGCATCCCAAAATACAGTAGCCATAACCTTACCAGCTGATTTTACGGTTTTCGCCTTCTTTGGACATGGTTCGCCTTTCGCAATCCACTGCTTTGACTGTTCTTTCGTCTCGGGAGTATAGTGGTGTATCCATGTTTCATCTACAGTCACAAAGCGACGAAAAAATTCATCCGGATTGCGTTGCATGAGCGACAACAGGGCTTTAGAGGCCACCACCCTATTGCGTTTATTGTCGACTGTGAGCAAACGCGGCACCCATCTTGCAGAAACTTTTTTCATGCCCAATTTGTCATGTAAAATAGAAATGACGCTACCTTTTGAGATCCCTGTAACCTCAATTATCTCACTCAACTTTAATCTTCGGTCACTTAACACCATATCGTGGATTTTATTGATCATTTCTGGTGTAGTCACCTCTACAGGACGTCCTGAGCGTGGTTCATCCTTTGTTGATGTACGACCACGTTTAAATTCATTTAACCAGTTATAAATAGTTGCAAGTGAAGGAGCAGATATGCCGTGAACTAAATCCAACTCATTTTTTATTTCCTTTGCTGTTAACCCTTTTATATTAAAATGTTTAATAACAGCTCTAAACTCAATTTTCTCCATTTTTGTAAACAGGCAATGTTTTTTTTTAAATGTACGAAAATAAAAAACAACAACCCGACCAATCTGATTGAAACTTCGCAGCATACTGAATCGGTAGTGCCGCTGCATGAAAACAAACCGCTTACAGTACTAGTCGCGCCACCTGTCGGCTTTTCTAAGGACTTATTGACCCACCCTCGTATTATAACATAGCACCTTTCTCGCAATACCATTAATCTAATCACTGCCAAATCCCAGTTAACTAACTCGTCAAAGCATGTATGTCATGTCAGGCCATGGACGAATTAACTCATCATAATAACTTCTGAGTAAACTGTCTGTGTATATTTTCTAAACAATTTATCATTTTAGTGCGAAAATATTCACGATAAACTCGAGAATCATGTTGATTTGGTAAGTTTTCACAAATATTTATCATTCTGTTCCTATTTCATATTCTCTAAGGGATTTATTTTATTCCAAAAACAGCTGGCGTACAAGTGTCCACCTAGTAAAAATTGGCTGGCAGTGATAAGGTGAAAGTTTTCCTTCTAGAAAAAAATATAATTTTGGCGCCCTCTCTAAAATGGCGCCCGTTTCCGTCGCATCACTTCGCAGATAGTACCTACAAGAAAAATATTGGTATACAACTAGGAGTCATAATATTATGAACTCATTATTTGACAAGACTAAATAGCAATTCCAGTTTTGTGTGGTTGAATTACCAGCAGAGAATAATAATTTAAAGGAAACGGCCCATTTCGTTATAATATATCCTTGTGACTTAATGTACGCCATTGCGATTTGTAATGAATATTCATCTACATATTTTAAGCATTGATGGTTCATTCATTATTGTACAAAAAACTAAAACACTAATGAAAAGAGTTTTATCTCAGTGTAGCTTGGTAAATAAATCCAATGTTAATATGTATTTGTCTAATGTCTAATGGTATACTTAACTGTGGTATGAAGTTTGCTATAAATGAAGATGAAAATCAAAACGACTTGCAGCTAAAACATTAACTTTTTTATGATAATTATTGATAATTTTATGATGGACCTGGGTCCACCAGCCCTGAAAGTTTTTATCTGAAGCCATCGGGCTGGAGGAGTGTTGGAGTACCCAAATTACGGTGGTTGGATGGCGTGGCTTTAGTTGCTGCGATCATTCCGGATTTCCGGGTTGGAGGAGGATTCAACCCCAGACTGTTGCACCACGTGTGTGTGAACTCTTTATCAGCTTCATTTCCATACATGTAAGCTATCTCACCTCTTTAACCTCCTTAGTGCCTACCAAAGATGTTGAAAGTTCTTCCAGAGAAGCTTCTCGAGTCCACATAAAAATCACTGAAGTGAGTTCCGATTTGACAAAGGTGTATTATTGATGTAAAACATATATGAGTAATTTGAAGTGGTCCTTTTCCTTTTTTGCTACATTTTCGTATAATTGGGATCATAAATGATAGCATAACCTATAAATGAGAAAATAAGTTGTACAAGAGGTAGAATGTAGAAATAAAACAAACTTATATAGCATCGGCTAAATTTAATATATTTTCAAAAAAATACCGTTTCTAAGATCACAATAATTTTGATATACAATTTTAAATATTCTTTTTTTCAAAACTCCAAACAACAAACGCGTATTTTTTTGGCAAAATCATCATTCAAATAACAACTTCACGTATTTTTTTAAACCTAAATGATGCCCGGTCAAGAATATAAATATGGGGTTACTTTGGACACTTGGGGTATATTTGGCCAACCGAACAGAACAGAAACTATACAACCATAACATGACACAACTTAATAATATGAAACAGACCAGATTAATCCTATTGACGTTGGAAATTTCAACCGCTATAAACCATATAAAAAGGCTTTATAATTTGTGGGGTTTAATTGGTTCCCCTGTTGCACAAGTACATGTGTTGCCACATTCACAAAATAAGCAACATATCATCTGCAAAATCAACAGGCAGCATTGCGTTCATTAAAAGACAAAACATTAAAATCAGATTTACGTAAACAACGATCGATCGATAGATGCATAAAGCCATCTATTTCAGAACCCTTGTCTAGAACGAGAAATAAACCCTTCGCAAGTGACTGAATTTTAGAAGGCAGCGGTGACCGACCTAATATGGAAATAGACGAACCAAAATAAGTTTGAACGTTCGAATTTTGAACTAAAATCACCCATTATCCAATAACTACAAAATAAGCATTTGAACATTTGCGTGATACTGAATTGTGATATAAGTTCTGATCAAATTGAGGTGCATGTCGCCCACTATCACGTGACGTCACAGTAAGCTGCCGCTACGGGAAAAAAGTGTAATGTCGGTTTTCTTGGTGTTCAAAATGTTATCAGTCTGATGCTCCCATCCCGTAGCACATTTTGAACCTTTAAACGAAAATTGTCAGTTAGCAAAATCTACCGAAATTACCAGAACAATGAGGTCACCTCACGTTGAACTGCACTGCATCGACACCTGCATGACTCAATGAACGTTTTTATCATCTTCTACATGCCAACACTTTTCGACTGTCATGTCAAAATCACGTTTTTTTTTGTTTTTAGCGGTTGCCACTATGTATTTTCTATAAGAATGTTGTATATTATCTATGGTCTGCAGGTTGAGTTATTTCCAAAATATTATCTATGGATGTCATGTCGCAAATAATTTAACGCACGCACACGTAGAAACTGTTAAAATTTATTGAAATTACCATGAATAATTAATAATAATTCAAATTACTAATACATTATAGTTGGCACTCTTTATCAATGTCATTCTTCGGTGAATTCACAAAGATGGTGGTCGATCAAAATATTCTGCAAAATGACGAAACCATAGACTAAATTTGTCGCCGCGACAGCGTGACAGTAGGCGACATGCACGGCAATTTGATTCGCGCTTAAGACTACTAATTATATTAGATGTTTACTAGTTATCGAAAATGATATACTATAATGGTACGCATTTAAGGCCGACTTATTTACCGGGTTAGTCGGGTTTCAATATTATTCTCATCTTAAGAAAGTATAGGTCAAAAACATGCTAAAACCCAGTCGTACACTGCGGTATACTAATTGTCCCATTATACTTTTATACCAATTAAAATTTGCAACGTCAATACACAATATAAAATATAACACTATTATTATTCAATGACACAACCAATACATTTTTTTACAATTATCCATTGCTAATTTTTGACCAAACATACCCCTACTAAAAATTACCGAAGTATAGATTAATATGCACAAAATATCAAGAATTAGAAAATACACAATATGTACTTAAATCTGTTTCCTGTTGTCGTTTCCTTAATATATTTCATTAGGTATTCATAAAATTACCAAAAAACTCTTGCGATCTTCAAGCACCGACAGTAATAATTCTTGTCCCCCATTCTGACTTCCATTTTATCCGAGAGGACTATTAATCCCATTTTGCGATACCGCTCACTTCCGCGGCGAACACTTTTTTAATACCTATCCATCACATAATTGACCGCGAGAGGCCAAACAAGCAAATGCCAACGAGATCTGTTAAATGGAAAATGTGGAACTTTAAGCTCGTTCGAGATACAAGACAAGAAGTGGACCCAACCGATACAATTACGATGTTGACCAACTGTTGACAACATAATTATATGTTGCTCGATGTTCTTTTTAAAGCTGTATATGTATATTTTTTGCGAATCAATAATCTCGAGTCAACTAATAATAATTATGTTGAGATAAGTAACCAACTGTTTTAAATGTTGAATTCTCACTGTTAACATATTAACTACGAAATGTCCACCCGACGATTGAAACAAAACAAATTTGTAATATATTTATAAGACGAATAATAATAATAATAATAACAAATACATAATTTGAAAAAGCATCAGAAACAAAGGTACCTATTTTTAAAAACCCTTGAAAATATCTTGGACTGAATGAAATTCTAACCTAACTTAACACACGTCTTTCCCTTGACGGAAAAGTGCTTCAACCAAGGCCTGAACAAAAACGATGCGTTAGTGCGAGTGAGAAAGTATTCGGCACCCTTATAATCTCTGCGACACGCACTAGAGTAAGATAAACGTTTACAGATGTGTGAGATGGTTTGCTATGGTGTCGCCGCCAAATCTTAGTTTGTTGTATAGCTAAATGTCAATAACCTGCGATGTAGGTATCTATAGTCTAAGGCTTCAACCAATTAATGAAACACCTTACACGCGTGGTAGTCATATAACGCCTGTACATGTCCATGGATTTACTTGCACCAAGTGTGCATTTTAAACTATCGCGATAATAACTGTTTACACGTAAAAGTGCTCACTGTCTCGCCAATCTCATTATTCAAGAGTAAGCGAGACGCGATGTTATCATTATTTGGTACTATTTGACAGGTCGTGAAAATCGGTTGACCTCAAAATGTGTCTCTGGGCGGTGGTTCCTTTTTTTACCGGCAGGTTCGCTACTATTAGGCAGGCGCAGATATTGCACGGTATAACTGTCGCGTGAAAATTCAGAAGGATCTGAACTTTTTTGATCCATGTATGCAATCTTGCAATTTGCACGATAATACGTGTTTCCACGTGCATTTTTTGTTATAGCCGCGATAATACGTACTGTCAGAAGTAAATCCTTACACGTGTACACGAAGCAATAAACTACCTGTTTGGATGGTGCTTGCTAGCCTAATTGGTTAAGTATCGATACTCTTAGACTGACTTTAATTACAGAACTAGTAATATATTTTTCTACGAACTTTTTAATAAGTATATTCCCGATGTTTTCAAGTTATGTAATGTCGATGGAGAATGCTACAATTTTAAATCTTGAATAGATATAATCAGACTTGTTAAAAAAATAATTCAATTTTGCAAAACAAATTTTCGTCAAATATTGGTCAAAATGTGTGATTAAGTAAACTCCAAAATTTATCTGATATTCTCATTTAATATATTTGGGAGAACTTGGGTTCTCGTCCGGGAGCTCCAGGTTCGGTCCCGGTGAGGTCACAATAATATATTTATGTGATTTTCTCAAAGCCTGGGTGTTTATTTGATTGTTTCACTATTACAATACTTTATTTCACAACACTAAAGTCATCGGGTCGTATGGACTGTCATACATTATGAACTTTTTAAATTTTCTATATTAAGCACGTTTTCGTCAAATTAAATAGATGAATTTTTAAAAGCTAATGTTATTTTGTTTTTTATATTCGTCGAAGTACAAATCTAAACATTTTACAGCAGGGTTAAATTGACATTTAACGTGGGTCGGGTTGGGTCACTTTTCCTCTCGTAACTATTCGTTACAACTATTACATATTATGTGAACATAACATCACATTCACGTTATAAAAGTCCTATCTATGAAACAACAGCAAGCCGAAATGATCCAATATATTCAAAAATACTAACATCGAAAAATGTCCAAAAAACACACAGCAAATACATTCAAATAAAGAAGCATTTCACGAAGTAATTTTGTTTTTTGCAGATATTTGACATTTCAGTTGTGAAATTAAAATTAAAGTTTTTGAAAAACATTTCGAGCAATAAAAAATTAATTTAAAAAATAAAAATATGCAATTCACAATCTTGTTCAAGTATGACTTCAAACCGGTGTGACCTACTATATACTTATATATTTTTTAAATATGCCAAATGATTATACAAGTTCGATAGCTAAATAAGTTCACTAATTAATTTTAATCATTTTTCCAAACTTTCTTTGCTTAGTATTAAGAAAGGGGGACACAACACAAACATAGACACCTCCAAAACAACCGGCGCCGCACCACACTCGGTCTTAATCGAGCGTATCACGAGGCCCTACGTTTGATGTGAAGCATCAGCAGTTTTTTACGCCTGGGAATGTTTCAAGAGCAGATGCCCGATTCTTGGCTCTCAAGTGAGTTTTGAATGAGTTTACTCACATACGTAACTTAATAAAAAAGTTTAAGAATTTAACGATATATAAGATACAAAAAACAAAGCTAAAACAATACGGACAAACAAAATTATGTGAAGAGATCTTCACGTCCGCAAAATCTTTAAATGCAATATAATTGGCCATTGTGGCGACCAGGTCGGACGGCCCGATGGGCCCAACAGCTGGTTAGGGAAAGGGGACACAGTTTGTGGTAAGGCATAACTTTCATTCACTGAAGCGTGTTATTTTTAAAACTTATATTTCGTCTATTCAATTCTAAACTATCCTAAACGCCAATTTTTCATCATCAGTCATCGATCTCAATGAATTTCTGTATAAACCTAAATGCATAGGATTATATTGAATTTAAGAAACAGTAGTTATTTTCATGCCAATTCTAACTAAGTGACATTATTTGACAATGTATTGAATTTTTCATAAATTATATATAGATATAGATAGTGGAAAAATTTCCCCAAAATTAATCGTTTTTATATATATTTCAATACTACAGAACTAAAATCGAATTAAGAATAGGTTCGTAATTTATAAATTTCGCTTTCCTGCACATTTGATGATTTGGCGTTTAGGATATTTTAAAATTGAATAGACGATTGTTGAATTTCAAACCCCCCCCCCCCCCCGCAGCACCCCTTCACATTAACAAAAAACTTGTAACAAATATTTTAACAAATTTAATTAGTTAAAAAAAGAATAATTTATTTTATTTTTAAGTATATTGTATCCATATTTATATGTAATGTCTCACACCGGCTATCGGCCTACACAATAATAATTATAAAGGAATATTACAATTTAATTTTAAAATAAATACAATATGTTTCTCCTTCGCAGTGGTGAAGTATTCCGGTTATATCACAATATTATACAATACACAACGCACCCTAATAATATCAATTATTATTTTTATATCTGTTTGTATTACAAGAAATTTCTAATAAATATATAAAGTATAAGGATTACAGAAGGCAAATCTAGTGATTATTTTTTTTTTATTTTCGTCAATACACTATTATAACTTACTATACTGCAGTCAAATGAAGGTGTGCAAATCCTATTTCATCCGGTGCCCCCCTCGGGCACACGTTAAGCGCGAAATACATTATGGTGCATGTTGCGGACTATCACGTGACGTCACAGTAAACTGCCGCTACGGGAAAAAAGTGTGTAATGTCGTTTTTATTGGTGTTTAAAATGTTATCAGACTGATGCTCCCATCCCGGAGCACACTTTGAACCTTTAAATGAACATTGTAAGTTAGCAAAATCAGCCGAAATCACCAAAACAACAATGAGGTCACCTCACGTTGAACAGCACTGCATCTACAACTGCATGACGTTTTGAACGTATTTATCATTTTTACATGCCTACACATTTTCGACATACGTCAAAATCGCGTTTTTTTTTGTTTTTAGCGGTTGGTACTATGTATTTTCTATAACAATGTTTTCTATTATCTATGGTCTGCAGGTTGGATTCTGTTCAAAAGATTATCTATGAATATATCATTGCATAACAAGTAATGTTAACGTACGCACACGTATAAACTGTTAAAATTAATTGAAATCAGCATGAATAATGAATAATAATTCAAAATACTAATACATTAGAGTTGCCACTATCCATCATTGAATTTACAGAAGTGGTGGTCGTTCAAAATATTCTGCAGAATGACGAAACCATAGACTAAATTTGTCGCCGTGACAGCGTGATAGTCCGCGACATGCACCATAATGTATTTCGCGCTTTATCCTACGAAATTCGCGAACCTTTCATTGAATGCTGTCGGACTATATTACAATATAATTTGTGGGTTTACGTGAACACGTAAAATAGTTTTTTTTTATATAGGTATATTTATTATTAAATAGACAATGATTAGAATATTTAAATAAAAAATAATATTAATCAATTCGCATCTTTTAGTGGTTATCCGATACTCCCATAGCACCTTCATGGTTTTTTTTCAATTTTCATAGAATTGAATTATTTAAAACAATATTATTCTTTACACAACTCCCTTATATAAATGAGGCCCTAATATTCTTAAATTAAGAGAAGAACTCATCTAAAATAATTAAAAAATTATATTTCATTTTTTTTTTCAAATATAATACATTTTACCTATATGGCTTGTTATGAACATATTTTTTTAAATAATATACATTTATTAAAAGCGGTTATACATGTTTTTAATTACTTTTTTTTACATCGCTCCTGAAAATATTTGAAATATTAATCAACACCCAAGCTAAGGAATTATTTTATGAAATAAATTTTGAAAATATTTTTTAAACAATCTATAATTGACGGAATGGCATGCCCTTAGATATTTTTATTGGTAATATGCATTCATCCCTCAATACCCAATAAATAGCGCCAAAAAATAATTAAGTAAAATTAAAAATGAAAAATTATTAGAAAGCGACAAGCCTAATTTGATGCTTAGCGGCAACACTGGTGTTGTTATCGAAGTATTGCCAGGATTAGAAGATATTATTCCCCACTTCCTTAAAAAAAACAGAAATATAAAAAAAAACACAGTGACGTACGACATTTTTTTTCCTATTGGGTTGTGATCAATGACATTAATATGGACGAATCATCTCGAAAAGAAAATGACAC
Source organism: Rhyacophila brunnea (assembly GCF_057557595.1). Lineage (NCBI taxonomy): Eukaryota > Metazoa > Arthropoda > Insecta > Trichoptera > Rhyacophilidae > Rhyacophila > Rhyacophila brunnea. The sequence goes on along the minus strand of NW_028232848.1, from coordinate 36,429,083 downwards.
TCACTTTATTGTCGGGTCTGCCGAATGGCATAACGCCATTACAATAAAGGTGATATTGCTATAAATTCCTGATGCTTTTTGTTGGGTCTGCCGAATGGTTCGGTTCGAACGGGTTCGATCAAATGAACATTGACATTAGAAACACTGCTCTAACGCCATTACAATAAAGGTCATATTGCTATAAATTCCCGATGCGTGATATCGCATAATGGAAATTGCGTGACGTCTACCAATACATGCGAATGCGCGAATTTACTTGCTAGCTACTGTATTGAGTGCGTCGTCCATTAATAATGTCATTGGTTGCGATAGATTTCATAGAAGCGATGAAGTATTATTAATTTTTTTTAAATGTTAATCAATATTGCGTGCATCGAAAATTACAATACTATATGTGAGGGGTACAACGTTTCATTAATTACATTACATCTTATATTTTTTTTATTTATTAGATAAGTAGGGTCCGGGTGTGATTTCTCTTGGCACTTTGAATTTAAACAAAGCAATTTAATATTTAGTGTTAAAATCGGAAAATACATAACTATATTACTGATTAAAAAAAAACTTGCACTGTACGCAACCTGGCAACATTTTATAAAATTTATTTTCACCAAAACCACTGTAGGTACATTGACATGTTTTTTTTTATTTATGCAGGTACCTTTCAAATTTAAAGTTTGTTTTTTTTTGTATAATTAAATTCATTTTCATTCATAGTTCCACACCATTTTGGTCATAGCACGTTCACCATATTATAATAATAATAATACAATATTTTAGTCCCATTTTCAAATTTCATTTTATAATACGTAACACTTTCAAATACGTACAGTGCCTACCTAACTACACAACCAATAATAATATACCACTAAATAAAAATATTGTTCGATTCTTAAAAAGCGAGCGTCAGCCAATCGAACTGCCTCACTCGACATTCCAAATTCAAAAAAAAAAAAAAAAAAACATAAAAATCGCGATCATCTTTCAATGAATTTCGCTTTTCAATATAACAATACCAAGTATCCAGAACAATATTAGGTATATTATATTCATTTTCATCACGATTTTGTTTTAAATCACCAAGTTAACTCTCATTATTTGAAAAATATTATAAAGACCGGAGATTAGCAAGATTACGAAATGTATTAATAGCACAAAATACAGGGAGGAAATGGCGCCGTCTCCCAAAATTATATTTTTAAGACAAAGCACCTAATTAGCAACAAAAAACAATTATCTGCTATTTTAAGTGTACTGTGTTAGGTTCTAACTAAAGGGCTGGTTTATAGGAAGACGAGGTTATTTCTGTCGAGGTTGAACAGATCACGTAATGTGAAATATCGTGTCCGGAAACTTGTACGTATGCAGTTCGCTGTATCACACTTCACCGTGAAATGTTGTATCGGAAATATAAATATGGCCGTATATTAAAGACCGTCCAACCTCTTTGAGTTGTATAGTACTGACATAATATTCATGTCTAAACAAAACACGGTTCTTGCCATTTTACACTTGACGGGAAGCCAGCAGCAAATAAATTTTGAAAATAGCCGATATACTGGATTATTTGTTAGGTTAGGTTTTCATTCTTCAATTCACGAATTTTGCCAAAATCAACTGAAAATTGAATTAATGTTCTTGTTGAATCTAATAAAATTGAAGACCGTATAGTAAACGGACATCTCTTTCCGGTGCCACGGTGAAATGTTCTACGTACAATTTACATGTAACCGTGAAATATATCCCACCAGGTATCGGCCTCGTCTAGCCGCCGCATACAAACGCCATAGACAAACTATGCCTTTTTAAGTATGCAACAGATTTTTTTAAATGTCGGTGGTCATGTTACCATGATTGTAAATCATGTCATTCAGTCGTTGATTGAAAATTAAAAAAAAAATGCACCCTGATCGAAGAAAGCCTTAAACATCCACTCCCATCCGAAGAATTCTTTGAGATATCAAAAACAATTAAGTATCACATGAGTCACATGTTCACAATAGACAAACTTCCCCCGTTCGCAGAAATTATAAGATATAAAAGTTCCTTTTGTGATGTTATAAGTAGATTAATTCGCTGAATTAAAATAATTAAACGAATGCTTACATATGATGCCTGGACGCAGGCATAGGAGAATAAACGGGAACTTCAGATGAAATATTCTCATATATAAGATGTGGAGGCGTGGCAGGTCTGGGGGCCATCGAACCGGTTCTTCTGGAGTCCACCACGTCAGTCAAGTCAGCGGAATGCCTTATATTGGTGTACTCCCGTCCGGCCAGCATGGAATGCCTCTCAGCTTTCATCCGCTGGGTGAGAGTGTCAATGTAATGCTGAACAGCCAAATAGACAAACTTGTACTGCGCTTCCGTCTGCACCATGCCGCTTCTTTGTGCTCGCACCATTTGAATGGTTCTCTGTATATCGATCTCGCAGTCGAGACCTTCTCTTTTGATCTGATCGAGGATCATATCGATCACGATAAAGGTGCCAGTTCTTCCGATACCCGCCGAGCAGTGAACGCAAATCGCGGCGCCTCGGGGTCCTCCGGTTTCTCTCATGACTCGTTCCTGGCGTCTGTTGACGTCGTCCAAGAAATTCAGCACGCAGCCCGGGTCTGTCGGCACGCCGTGGTCCGGCCACGCTTGGAATTGGTAGTGGTATATCTTTCTCTCTGGTTCTTCGACGCCTCCTTCGCCAACCCGCGCGATGGAGAATTCTCGCAGAGTATAATCTGCGCTCTGTTGGTAAGAATCAGTCCTCACTCTGTAGGAGCCATACGTTTCGGATTGACCGTCCTGCGGCCAATACCTGGCGCATTTTGTTTTTCCTCTTTCGATTTCTTTCGTCGTCATGACGATGACGCGAGCGTCTTCCTGCCAGACCATCGACCAGAAGTCGCGAATCGTGTACGGCAAACATCCTTGGGTCGCTATGTAGAGTTTCGAGTTCGGTTCGGGGGTCGGGTCGCCGAAATCTAATTCGGTTTCGCCATTGCGCGATCGCATAGCCACGGCGTCCAGATCGACGTTCGTCTGGCGAATGTAATTCGCGTTTATATACTCAGCACCGACTGGAGCATCGGCCGGAATGTCACGGAGCTTCACACGCGTGTGATCGAAAGGTAAAATATTCTTGTATCTGTTTTTATCTTTATTTTCCGGCCGCCCTCCTTCGTCTCTCGAAAATAAATGTCTGCACTCGCGCTGCTGGAGAGATTCGAATTCTTCCCAGAATCCGGCAGTGGCTCCACCTCTTCCGTTCTCTTTCTGCAGTTGTCCTACCCTGATGAAGATAGTTGAAGCGTTGATGCGCGTCGCGTTGAACGGCGTCCGCAAGTGGACTACGCTCCCCGACATCTCTACCATCGGGTTCTTCTTGTAATGTTCAACGAGCCCAGCCAGCGTTGGGAATTTTTCGCCGCCTCCGACGTCGTATTCTCCCCCGTGCCTTCTGATCATAACGTGTATCACTCTGTCTTCGGAGCGCACGGAAAGGACAAAATCCCCCGGCCTGCTGTGAGATTCTCTGACGAGAAAGGATCCGTAGCTTCCTCTCTCCAAGAGCATGCGCTCCGCTTCCTTGGCGGAAAGGTGCCCGTGGAACCAGCGTTCCTCCGTGGGCTCCGCGCAGTTCAACGGATATCGGAGTTCAATAGCGTCGCCGTTTTTCTCCCTCAGGTGTCCCCTATTCTCCGTGTAGTGCTGAACCAATTCCGAGAGCGTAGCGAACTTTTCGCCGCCGTAAAGATCGAAGAAATCCCCTTTATTTTGAATCTTTATGTGGGTGACCTGACCATCGCGCCTGACGGAGAGCGTGAAGTCGCCCGGATTGCTGCAGCTGTGTCGCGCGAGGAACGACCCGTCCACCCCTGAGGACAGAAGCAACTGCTCCGCGCAAACTCCCGTTACTGTTGGATGGAACCATCTGCGCGAACCCATTGCCATGACAGCTTCTCATGCCGGCACCTAGCGCCGACCAAAATCGAAAGTTATTAAACACACAATAATACAACCAAATAAATATTTAAATTTAATACAAGACAAAAAAATAATTCAAAATTTTGTGAGATTTGTCATTAAGTTTACTATCCCAAAAGTGACAGTTTCCTTTAAGGATACAAATAGGCCACTCTGTAGCATAACAAAATACGGAACCAGACTCGTGATCAACAAATCTCATTAAACTTTTGAAATTATTTATCATTTTTAATTCACTAATTCCACCACCAATAATCCTAATAATTAAACTGCATTGCCAAAAACATCAATTACTATTCAATGGCAAAACATTTTGAAACAATATAACAACAAAAAATAGTAAAATGCATGTAAAATAATTAATAAGAAATGTCCTTAAAATCTAATAACCTACAAAATAACATGCATTCGACCATATTATGAAACTGAAATGTGTAAAAGCAACTTGATTAAATTTGAAAGTGTAGTGTGTAGCTAGTGTACAGTGTAAGTGTCTATGTGCATGATGAAAAATAATGTCGGTATTAAACATTCCTGCAGCTCTATTCAAATCTGCAGCAAAATTGTATCCACGACATAATTATTGATAATCTCTTTATTCGTATATATATGTCATACCGTCAAACAGTAGGTGGTGTTGGCTTGTGTGTCTCTGATAATTACCTTAGGAATCGAGGGCATCCGTTGTTTGTTCTCCCACGGTGCAGAACTAACCTGCCATTAGTAATGCCAATTGGGAGGGCAATAACCATGTTTAATGAAATCGCTTCGGATATTGATATATTCCACTTACGTGAGGGTGAATTTAGGTAGACGTTATTTTTTAATTTCTTAAAATAGGGTCTGCTTAACTCATCCGGTGTACTTCCTTGTACCTATATACTTAATATTTTTTGTATTTACACATTGTGTTATGTACATAAAACTGTTTTAAATTTGTTTCTAAATGTCATGTTGTGAACGTCTTAAACTTATAATTTGTAATGTCCACAATATGTAAAAATAAATAAATTGAAATTGAAATTGAAATAAATTGAACAGTATCTATACTATAAATAATTACATTGCGAATATGTTTAGAAGCTACTTACGACTCCATACAATTTTTTGATAAATGTTTCGCCTAAAATTTCGTAATTAAACTTATTTTTCATTTCTTTTAAAATTGACAATGTTTTTTTTTTATTTTATTACTATAATGCGCCAGCAAGACGGCAGCGACTTGCCTGCGCGGTATAGTTTGTGCAAAAAATACCGAACACTTTTACAGCGCTTTAGGTTTGCGCGAGCTACAGTTTTCCCGTCCATACACACGGGCTTCCCGATACAAACCGGTTTGCGCAGGTAAGCTTGTGGTAAAGCATTAGCGTCTAGCGTTTTAATTATACAATTAATATTCCTACTGACTGACACCCTAAGGTGAGAAATATGTGGATATAATATTATCAGTAGTAAATCATCCATCACCTGCAAATTTAATGTAATTTTATAATTTGAAGTAAATACATAATATATACAAATACATACATATTTTCATCTCGTTTTCTCTAGTACCTACACATGCGCATCTAAAAAATACGTAAATAATTCATTAAAATTCGCATGCGCAAAAGAAGTTGCGCAACTAATTTACCCTATTGCACAATCAGTAGATTCCCTTGCGATAAAATACCGCGCCACGGGTTCAAATTGCGTTGAGTAACCAAGGTGATGAATGATGACTATACGCTTATCTCTGGATACACTGAATAATGATGTTGTTTCACAATTTACCGATGTCACAACTGCGAATATCACATAGGTACATTTATGGGTCAACATCATCAGCCGGGGTTGATCCACTGCTGGATGAACGCCTCCCCCATCACCTACCACTCCTCTCGGTCGCTAGTTTTTCGTTAATACGTAAATCCATCGAACTTTATAAATTCGTGTATCCAGCGGATTTAGGGCATCCCCGTGGGCGTTTATTGTCCCTCGAGTACCACATCCAGGGAACTCCGAAATAATAGGAACTCAAATACCTAACGGGTAAGGAGTGGCAGGTAACCGATCTCGAGTAAGGATTAATCCGGGATAAACTTAAATACGTGTCAAGAATACGTCATACGTCGAATACTGATAACTGCTTTCGGTTTATGCATTGACGCCCATTTAATATTGGTGTATTACACGCACTATTTCACGTGCATAGTGCGTGTTTCATTTTCGTATGACACTCATACATTCAAAACCCTGTATCAAAATGTAGTGTATTGAATATTGCCTATCGGAATTATATTTATTATCTGTTCTGTGACCACATCGATGTGTATACATTATAATTACAAACTAAAACATATGTATAGAATAGCCTAGCGCATATACGCCATTTTTGCCATATATACCTACCCACTAGAGGTGAATTGGAAATACTGTCATCAGTTTGTGTACTCAAGTTTCGGATGAAACTACCCATACTCAGTATGTGTGGCCCAATAAACTTATTCCAAAAAACTTGTGATGATATCATCGCGAGCCGCTGTTCTGCGCACTCGCTAGTTGGTAGAAAACACTATTGACATTAAATGCGCGCGAACGAAATAGCACTTGAATATAGGTATATTTTAATTTATTAGTCTATTGCGTTCGAATGTTTGTATAATAGGTCATAAATTTTGTGTCGCAGCACAGTGCTGAGATGACGCACAGGCTTAGACTTGTTATACGACCGCTCAAAACATGTTTGAAATTTTAAAAAATCACTGTTATTCATGTTTGTTAACAAGAATGTTGTAACCTAACAGAAAAACAACTCATAAATTTAAAATGTGTTTAAAATTTTATAATAAATGGGACTTTTCGACAAGCGGAGCTCAGCGTATTTTAAGCGATTCTATTGAAGCCGATACACAGTCTGAGTTCCCTGAGCCGATACGTATTTCAAATACTAATATGGAGTTGGTTTTAGTTTCAGTTGAGTATGAAACTTTTGTCGCATACGCACGCCAGACGATCTATATAGTATTCCAAATACTAGTAAGTATTTTGGAACAAGTTTCTATACTAAGTATTTTTTTATACTGGAGTAAGTATACTTAGTCTTCAAAATCGACCAGTTTTCCCATCTACCCACCCTACTTACCGGAGTAAGAAATATTTTCAGATAGACGATAACATAATATTTCGCATGTAAACCCAGTATTAAAATTGTGTTGATAAGGACGAATTATTACTATTCCAGCAATAATCCGAATAATAAAGCACTGCCCCTATAAAATGACACCCCAAGTAAGGGGTCGGGGAATGTTTAGAGTATTGTAAAGGCGTAAAAATTCATATAAACGTATATGTATTAAAAATACAAAAATGGTTTTTAAAATTGCGCACGTATAAGTAGCGATAAAGATGCTGCTGCCTTTCGCAACAAGATACCTTTGCGAATAACGTTTTTCGACCATAATGAATTTAAAGTAGGTATTTAAATCGCTTGGACCCGAGACAGCATATAAGTTACTTAGGCATACAAATGTCCTCATATTAATTCACCAAAAATGAGACAGGACCAATGCCTGAACAAAAACGAACCATTTCTACGGCTGAATTTAATATTTTTTGTACTCGTCACCGGTAAATATTGCTTTAGATGATTACATTTAAAAACTGCGAGTATGTCTCGATGAAATTTATTGTTTTTGTGTTAAATATTTATATAGTGGTAATTTATTATTTTTAGTTAATTTAGTAAAACATTAAGGCACAGTAGAACCTCAATTTTATTATTATTAACTTAACTATGAAACTTTATACCATCATGTTGCTTTGATGAAATTTATTGTTTTTGTGTTAAATATAAAGTTAATGGTAATTATTTTTAGTTAATTTATTAAAAAATATGGTTAACTATGCTGTGTTTAAATTTGGTAGCCGTATTGAGAAGTAACGTGATGGTATAACGCTTCATAGTTAAGTTAGTATCTAATAATAAAATCGAGGTTCTACTGTGCGTTATACGCAAGAAACACGGCTTCATTTTGCCGAACAATAGCCACTCTCTTTATATTATCATTTAATATTCTGAGCTGCTATGACTTTTTAATTTGTTTTTAAATCTATAGTACTATTTTGATAATCCTATATTTCGGCTCCTAGTTCAGAGGGTTTTCTACAACGTCTATGCAGTTGACAATGCATACACAAATATTTAAATCAAATATGCCATCTATGTCACAAATATGACAACCATCATATAAATAATAATAAATTGTATAAATTTATGGATTTGAAACACCAGACGTGACACTCAAATATTCTATCAACGTTAGATGTAAACCATAAAATAAGCCGGCAAGTTAGGAACTTCACCCGATTCAGACTTCCATCACTTTCCGTCTTTAAGTCAATCCGTCAACATGTAATTGAATTCATAACTAAGTATTAAAATAGCACGACGGGTTTATGCCATTCAAATCAATCCTAATAATCATTGAACACACATAATTTGAAAACATCTCACATATATATATATATATACCTCCCCACTAGAAAAAATCATATTTGAAAAAAATATGAAGTACGACGGGATTTGAACCCGTATACCCACTGTTGCATTAACCAATTATGCCATTAACCAATTATTATATATATGGAATGTTACATTCTCAAAATCTTGTGAATTGTTCGTTGAATATAAGAATTAGTTTATTAAAAATTGTTAGCAAGTTCAAGGAGACGTTATAATAAAATAATTGGCGAGAGCCGGACATCGGTTAGTAATTAAGGTAATCAATTTCCTTGATTTAATACACGAAAACCGATAGTCAATAATAATGCAATTTAAAAAGCGTTTTATGTATGACATATTAGTTTAAATTGTCGCAATTTGACAGGACGCTCGTAGCATAAGTTAGCGCGATACCAGTGGTTATACGGGTTCAAACCCGTCGAGCTTCGTATTTTTTTTCAAATATGATTTTTTCGACTGGGTATATATATGTGAAATGTTTTCATGTTATATGGAATGTTACATTCTCAAAATCTTGTGAATTATTCGTTGAATATAAGAAATAGTTTACTAATAATCATTGTTACAATATTTATCCTGCCATATGTCCATGACTGACTCACGACCTTCGCTCAACATGACGAATGATAAACGTGGGATGCTTGGCTCCATAGCCACAATAAACAGCTAACCTTACAAGACTTTGATAAAATTCTTCATGAAACCCAATAAATCAAAAAAAATAATGGCAGTATTTCAAATAATAGTATCCAGTATCAATAACAATCGATCCATCAAGACTCACCGACACTCGTTGGAATGCAACGGCCACTCAATCCCAAACAGCCTCAACCGAGGCGGAGGCCTTCGAGCCACGCTTCTTCTCCTCCTACGTCTCCTTCTTTCCACGAGAACCAGTTCGTCGCCACTCCTCACAATGTAAGAACTCCGCAGAGTCCCTCTCTCGTCGTCGGAGTCATCTTTGTCCTTGGCTTTTGCGCCGGTTTCTTTGACGGTGGCCGCCTCTTCCGCGGCTTTGGCTGAGCTCTTGGCCTCTTTATCCCTGTCTCGCTTGCGGCGGGATGTGTGGAGACCGAATCGTCTGCAGACCTTCTCCATTCGCGAAGATTTTCACATCACCAGCGTCAACTATCTCATAAGTCGAGAATTACATCGCGTAACACTGACTACATTCAGAACACAGCCATCGTCAAAGCTAACTTGTAATATGTATCAGCATATAACAGATATTTCTCTTTAACTAATTAATACGTGCGACCAACTATTATTTCGTCGAATAAAAATCCTTTTTTAAAGAACTTTGCTTTAATAGATATATCCACTGGAATTGATTCAATTTTTTTGTTGTAACCTGTTGATAGGCATATCCAAGCCAAATCGTTATTTAAAAATTCTACTTCTGTCTCACAAAAGAATCAATAGTGAACCGTAATAGGTACATATAATATATAATTTTGTTTAAATTAATGCCTTAATATTTTTTATTTATTTTTTTGTTATTATTCCAAAGCTTAATTCACAATAATTGTCATGCTCACTTTTTAGCACAATAATCTCATAGCTTTTCATTGAATGTAACACACAGCTAATGGAGACTAAAACTGCACACACTTTCACATAAATGTTGATATGCTTCTAAATACTGTTTCCCACAATTAAGTTAGATGTATTTTTTACCTATTTATTGTATGTTTGTTAAATTTCACAATTATAGCCCATCCCTACGAAAAGTATAATGAGAATAATATGTAAATATTATGACGGCAATGTAAACTATATTCAGTAATAATGTAAACTAAACACTGTCAATAACATATGTATATATTCTGAGATATCGAGGTAGACAATTAAAATTCTGGCAATGCTTTTTCTTCAAATGAAAATTAACGAAACATCTTGAAAATAATTTTCAACTAGTTGTATCGGAAATATATGGCTGTATAATATCAAAGACAGTCCAACATCTTTGGGTCGTATAGTACCTATTTAATACATCTATGTATAGTACTGACATAAAATTAATGTCTAAATAAAACACGGTTCTTGTCGGTTTACTTTACACTTTACGGGAAGTCAACAGCAAACAAATTTTGAAAAATAGCCGATATACTGGATTATTTGTTAGGTTAGGTTTTCAATTTCGAATTCATCAATTATGCCTAAATCAGCTCTTAAAATTGAATTAATGTTCATATTGAATCTAATAAAACGGTCATCTCTTTCCGATAGAAAAAGCTCACGGCGAACTGTGCCATGGTGAAATGTTTTACGTACAATTTACATGTAACCGAATTAGGCATAAGTACATAATATCACTGATGTTGTCGGTTATTTTTTTTTAAATTAAGCCAGCACATACCAAAACATAATCGATAAAAAATATGCTTTGGATTAGGCAGGGTTTAATTAAATTTCAAAAAATATCTACATATTTCAGTCTTACTTCAATGAAAACAAATACGTGACAAAGTTTAGTGTGCACTAATTATGTCGGATCTTTACAGTCTACCTCCACCCTTCGCCGCTGATATTGACTCACATCGTTTGGCACGTTACCATGAAAATAGATGACAAATAAAAGAAAACATTCACAATAATTATAAAACACACGAACATTTTGTGTTTTTGTTATCCTGTAGTGAGTAGCTACCTATTGCATATCATAATAAGCTCAACAAACAAGACGTGACAACAATTTTGCAATAGTCAATTTTACAGCAACAAACTTCAAAAACAACATGTAATCTTGGAACGGCGTAAAGTTACACAATTGCCACTTAGATACTAATTGGCAAAGTTACCCTACAAGAGAGATATTTTTATACCACGTCTATTGAGAATATAACCAACTTTCAAATTTGGAACGCCTTATAAAATTTTAAGCTTGGAACGCTCCAAATCGTCTTATAAATTTTCAAATTTGGAACACTTCAGAACGCCTTATAAGAGTTCGAACTTTCGAATTTAGTATTAAAGTATTGAAATACACCAATGACGGCACGTTATATTACTATATAGAATAAGGTAATGTTTTGTATCCGCATCCAGGAGGACAGTGCAATTTTCCACCTCAATAAACAAGAGACAGTCCACGTCGATATTGTTATGACGTAGGAAAATGGCCGCTCGCTAGACCGGAAAAACGCGATTAATCCCATTAAAAGCCTTTTTGAAACAGCTCTACCCAAAAGAGTTCGTTAAACGAAACATTATTTGACTGACGTATTCGCATAAGCGCTCGGCGGTGAGATAATAAAACAAATAGTTTTTTTATTACAAGCACAATATGGTAACTTATCATCACTGGCTCTACAATTTTGTGTGGATCTAATTGATAAAGCTACATAGAAAGTCCATCGAGTAAAATAAAGATAACGGCAAAGTCGCAGAGAGGAAATCTGAACGCCAAGTATTGTAAACCAACTCCTCCATTGAAGTTGATGATTTCTTTGATTGAAGCTGACAGGGGTCTAGCCTGGGGGCCCGGGCTAAGGAGGGGCCCGGCGTGGCGAGTCGACCAGATAAGTGAGATAAACACACATCACATATTTGCTTTAATAGCAAAAAAGGCGCTATTTTTCTTCCGTAATGTTATAATTTTAAATTATGTAGTTGCACATATAATTTTTAATTGTGTATCGTTATCGTTACTCGACAACTCCATAATTCAAATGGATGTATTAAAATATACAACAAAACACTAAATATACACATTAATTTTACCGCGCACACAATTTTAAAAACACTACTGTAAAGCGTCACACTGGCTTTATCCTTAGCGATAGGTAGGGGGCCCGCCAAAGATCCTAGCTTGGGGGCCCGCTTCAGGATGTGGGGCCCATGATTTCACCACCAAGAAACATGGTAATTGGGACTATTAGGAGTATGTACACTGTTCGCTCATAAATATATCCACAAATAACGCGAAGAACACGGTGTCTATTAAAACATAATGTTATATTGAATGTTTTACCAATGAGTTTATATTCTGAAACAACTATATGTGTCGCTAGATTTCAAAATCAGCCAATTCCATTATATATGAATAGGAGAAAAACAGCTTTTTGTTTTCTCAAATACACAGTCACAAGGGTGAAAGTTTATATTATTTCGAGTATAGAATATTTAAAATTAATAAATTCCACATTTTGATGATGCAGAAATGTTAGAAAGAAGTAGTTCTTCAGCAATTCACAAAAAAGTCAATAATACCTAAAGGCGGACTTGGCTGATTTTGAAATGTAGCGACACATATATCAAGATATGTCAAGCATGGCCCCCACAAGGGGGGGAGCGAGGCTCTATCCTAGGAGCCCGGGCTTAGGGGGGTCCGGCGTGGCGGGTCGACCAGTTAAGTGAGAAAAACACAAACCACAAATCTGTTCGAATAGTAAAAAAGTCTCTGAATGAATATTTACATTTTAAAATACATGGCTGTGCGATGCAATTTGTTGTGATATATGGCTATTTACCCAATATGGCGAAAGATTGCATGTTACTTGGCTACCACAAAAGGAGGTCACGATCAGTGCTTCATAATATGATGATAAGTGCCGAAAACTCAATAGATGGATTTATTTAAAAATTGCTGAAAATACACAGAATCACCGTAACTCTGGGGTTACGCGGAAATCATTTTAGGAATACTACTGTCGACTACATGTGGGGGGCCGTCATATATGCTGACCTGGGGGCCCGCTTCAGGATGTGGAGGCCATGATATCAAGTGTCATATATATATATATATATATATATATATATTATATAAATTTAAAAGTTATGTGATATATTTATTTGTTTACTTATTTTACCGGATTTGTGTTATCTGCCATTATCGTTAGTGTTAATCCGCGTATATCTAAAAACTATCTATCGAGAGTTTATCATCAGTAGTTTGTTCTCTCAATATGATGCCAATTGGGAAGGCAATAACTGTGTTATTTTTGATTTAATGATTGCTAGTATTCAATTCAAGATTCGCAGTTTTATGATGTTACCAACTCCAGTGTGTACACAACTTAATAATTACACAATAATTATTCTAATTGGTGGTGGTTTCATAGTATTCCAGATGAATCGGTAAGTGACCTGGAATTCACGTTTTGGTACCATCAAGTTCTATGTAGATATATCTATATACCTATGGAATGTATACATAGAGACCTGTTCCCACTCGATTTTCGAATCCTGAGAATTCTGAGTATTAGCTTCTGACAAAAAAATATTTGTCAACGATAGACGTGTAATTTAAAAAGAGAAGTACTGAAATCTCTAACCACTAATCTCATAATTTCCTTAGGATGACATCTCGGAAAAAAACATTTAATAAAATGTCATATAAACGAGATCATCAATCAACAGAATGCCATTCTTTTGTATTCAGTTTTTTTATTTATAGTATATATTCATACTATGTTGTGTAGCAGTGGTGAGGGGTGGAGGTAGGCTGTTAAGATCCGACATAAATAGTGCATACTAAACTTCAGTCAGTCGTACTTATTTGTTTTCACTGAACTAAAAATACAAATTGCATATGGTGCTGGTTTGTTTTTAAAATTCAATTAAACCCTACCTATTCCAAACCATAATAGTTTATATATGATATGGTCGATCCGACAAAAACAGTGCACACTTTTTCCACTCATAATTATTTGTTTTCGTTGAATTAAAAATATATTATTACAGATGGTGTTATGTATGCCAGGATCTTTGGTACCCCCCCCCCCTCCTCCTCTGACTTTTTTTACTATTAGAGTCAATTTTGTGATGTGTTAATCTCACTTATCTGGTTGACCCATCACGCCGGGCCCTTGGGCTAGAGCCCTATCAACCCCTCCCCTGTAGGGGCAGTATTATCTACTGTGATTTGGATTAAGCAGGGTTTTATTGAATTTTAAAAACTAACAAACCCTATGAACACATTTTATTCTTAGTTCAATGAAAACAAATACGATTCACTGACTAAATTTAATTTAGTGTGCACTATTTATGTCGGATTTTAACAGCCTACCTCCACCCTTCGCCACTGTTGTGTAGTAGTACTTGACACAAAAAAAAATATCGATTGCAGAATATCATTTGTTTTATCGAATCCCGGGATTGAAAAAAAACTAGTCTCGCAATAACAGAATTGAAAATTCTGCCCAACAATTTCTAGCAGTTGGAAAACTCTATACCTAATTAGAATTGAAATAACTTCACGTTCAATTGTATCGTTATTTTAATATATTAATTAGCTTTTACGTAAAAGGCGCAGTAAAATCGATAGAATTAATTAGTGGAAAATAGAGGGGAGAGGCAAACATTGCCTGTGTGGAAATTCTTTTTCTATTTACAACAACGTCCCATAATAAGAAATTATTGGGTCAGGCGCCACACCTTTTTAAATGAAAAAAAGAAAACATTAAAGGGATACCCACCCGAAACGAAGGTAGGTAATCCGTTTGTGGATATTTTTGCCGCGAGTATGGTTGTTGGATTTATATTTTTAGACATTGTAACGCCGGCTGCCGTGCCTCGTATGGCAAGACATCGAAATAGGGTAGAGCAGCGGTAGTGAGAGATCGTTCCGGAAATCAAGTCCTTGTCCCGAATTACGGGTAGAAAAATTGGGTGAATGTGGTGAATGCGGAAAACTTCCGGCTATGTTGCTATTGCCGTAAGCCGGCTCTCACATTAAAACTCGTCTCGTCTAAAACGTGTCGAATACATCACAAACAACAGAATGGAGCTCCGCAGATTGGTCGAATGCGACTGTTTCGTTTAAAAAAAAATGGCTGTTGCAATCGACTAGTTGCATCCTTCTCGTGCTCCGAGTCGAAGAGTCGAAGTCACAAACAAACACCTACGAATTGGTCATTCCTATACCGCATTCAAATATATATACGCTTCGAAGGCTGCGCGCGACTGTCGCTAGGTAGATGTGCGCAGTCTTCACAAGCAACACTGGATCTCAGTTCTCGGAAGGTTTGTTCGGCATACGGAGAGTTTTGATGTGTGATGTGGTCTCATGCCGCAGTATGATGCGTTTCCTGCTGGCATGCAAAGATAACTGTCTAGTTTCGTGAAGGTGTCTTTACACTGTTGATGAAGTGGCCCTGAATGTCAGCTATTTATTGCACGTTAATCTTAAATGTGAACCAACCAGTGATTTTAAAGCATCAACAAAAGACCAGTAAAAATCAAAAATCAACACTTTCAATAGAAATCATAGTTATTATTGTAAGGTTGTAGCGTTAAACTTCTATGGGAAATGAAACAACATGCCATAATCATGGCGTATTATTATCTTCTTCAAAAGATTGATAGTCCGCCATTTTTGTTTTGGGATAATAGAACCTTTTTTTTGTTAAAATACAGGAGACACAACATAGCAGGAACCGGAACTACGGGTCTTGAGTGTGTAAAAATATGAGATAAACACGTGTTAAAGAATATAGTATTTTTGATAGTTTCGTCTGGATCATAATAATAATATGCATTAAATTTTGTCACATATGTGTATTCGTGCATTCAATATTTGAGGGCAGTACTACGCACATTTTGTTTTACTTTGGGTTTTATGGCCTGCCCGTCAAAAAGTACCCTGCTTCAAAACATTGGTCCATGGCGATGGCTTTTACATTTCTATATTAATGATCTGCTCTGTGTTCAAAATATTAAGTCAACAATCCGGTTCACAATATACAAAAGCAAAATACGTATTCACAAATAGTTGACGACTTTCTCTTCTCGAGATATACCTAATAAGAAAAGTTTATTTTCGTTTCGATTTTTTAGAGATTTTCATTTCTCAATAAACCATCAACGAGAAACTCGAGATTTTTTTACCAGGAATATATTTATTTATTTTCGGAAATCGTGTATTGAATTTGAGTTAGGAAAAAATGGCAAGAGGTAAAAAACGAAACAAAATTCTCGAGAGTCAAAATATATTCTTGAATTCCAGAATTTTCAAATCACAAAAATCGAAAAAATGATATAGACACTTTTGTTCAAGCACACGTCGATATGGGGAAACCATGGCCCCCACAAGGGGGGGGTTTGACAGTGCTCTAGCCTGGGGGCCCGGGCTCAGAAGGGGCCCGGTGTGGCGAGTCGGCCAGATATGTTAAATAAACACACATCAGAAATTTGCTTTAATAGTGAAAAAAGTCTCCTGCAGCGCTATTTTACTTCAATACTGTTATTATATTAAAATATGTGGTTCTGTGATAAAATTTTTAATTGTGTGTCGATACTCGACAACTCCATAATTCAAATGAATGTGTTAAAAATACACCCCAATTTTACAGAGTACACCATGCTTCCCAGGTCTTTTCGGATGTTACGGTATTAGAACTTTTATTTAATTCTTTAGTTCGAAGCAGACTTGAGAGTGGGTCTATTGTTTGGGCTCCTCATCAGTTGAAGTATGGCCTTATGGTGGAGAGGGTTCAGAAGAAATTCTTGAGACTCCTTTATTTGAGGTTGTACGGATACTATCCGTGGCTTTATCCAACTGACTTTCTCTTAGGCATGCTTACATACTGCAGTTTGCAATTTAGAAGAACTCTTTATTTAGCTATGTATTTTTTTCGACTTATACGAAGTATAAATGAGAACTCTGCCATTCTGGGCAGTGTTGACCTGTGTGTCCCTGATAACTATCTTAGAAATAGAGAACATCAGTTGTTTATTCTCCCAAGGTGCAGAACCAACCTGCCACTGGTAATTCCAATTGGGAGGGCGATAACTATGTTCAACGAAATTGCTTCGGGTGTTGATATATTCCACCTACGTGAGGATGAGTATAGGTGGACGTTATTTTATAAATTTTTAAAATAGGGTCTGCTTAACTCATCCGGTGTATTTCCATGAACCTATATAATTAATATTTTTGTATGTACATATTTCTACTGTTTAATAACATACTATCTACCTCTTTTTTATGTCATGTTGTGAACATCTTAAACTTATAATTTGTAATGTCCACAATATGTAAAAATAAATAAATTGAATTGAATTGAATTGAACCATTCAGAAAACACTACTGTAAAGCGTCACACTGACTTTACCCTTAGCGATAGATAGGGGGGCCCGCCAAAGATCCTAGTCTGGGGGCCCGTTTCAGGATGTGGGGGCCATGGGGGAAACTAAGCGAAAAAATAAGCGTTGCCTTCTGAGTAAAGCTTTAAGAGGGTATAATTCACGAGTGTGGAGAAATATAGAATAAATTTAAACGCATATAAAAGAATATGGCATTTTCAATAGTTACATTATTATTATGATATTATGCATTAATGCACGACACTCGATTGGCTTTGTATTTCTTGAGTTGTATAAAATAAAACTGGCTACGAAGCCTAGGTACAAGGAGGCAGATTTTCATATTTCTATCTTATTCATTAATCTCTTCAGTGATTCACTGCGTCCAACAGTCACCCTACAACATTGACGACGTGTGAATAACGTCAACATTTTACGACAATTAATTCTCAAGTACCAAGACACATATTCGAATTTACTAACACCGTATACGCCAAGATTAATTCTCCGTTAGACAGTTAATCCACTGCGCCCGGCTTTACGGAAACAATAGAGATATCATTCCACCGCCCCTGTCTATAAATTCGTATAATAATATAATATTGCGCCCTTTCACCAACCCCACGGGGTCGTTACCGCCGCTACGAAATTGCCTAACATCTACCCCTAAAATCGTTCGATATGTATCACATAATCTATTTTATTTAATTAAATTCTTAGGCTGGACTAGGTGTTCATGTTTATGGGATCGTAAATCTTCACAGATCTCGAGATCTTTCGCTTTTTGGAAATTGTAGAGAAATTTGCATTGCTTTTGTACCTATACATCTTACGCAATAAGGGTTGACAAAACGATTAAATAAAAAAAAAATGATTAGGTATAGGTACAAGTCATACAGTTCGTTTAAACGTATTTACCGAAAGAATGAAACATGGTTAACACTCCCGTTACTGTAACGTCACCTTAGGTTACCTAGTCTATTAAACTGTTAAATGTTTCAGTTAATAGTATGCACTTCGTCATCTTCATATTCCGGCTATTCGGGTCCACATGCGCCACGTAGATCAAAAAGGAGAATTTTATGGTATTTTCAGATCATAAATAACCCTGGACATTCCTTAAACGTTGTAGATAATCTATTTATATAATTTTGAAGCCTCATTATCCTTTATATTTATTTTAAACATTTTATGACTGCATAAAGTATTTTTATTACAAAAAATAGTATTCTTTTAAACCTTTCAATCTAATGTTTTGGAATATGGTCATATTTCTGTACATCCATGTGCAGTGATGTTAAGATTTTTTAAATTTATTAATTTTTAAACGCATTTATAAAACCATTAGTAAAATTGTTGTTAACATTATATAGTGAAATATTTACGATAAAATATTATATTTATAATCTCTGTCATCCCAAATTTGACAAGAATTAGGCATTCTATTATTCAAAAATGGGCACTATTAACACATTTGAAGATAATTCTAAAGATACTGATTATAAGCTATGTTTTTGACCATTTAAATGTGATAAAACATCCTACGAATAATGATTTTTTTATAATAATTATTGACCTAAGAATAGGGTAGTATTTTTTTGAAATACGCCATTTCTATTGGCATTTCATTTGATTTCTAGTTTACCTACTGGAATATTGTTAACCTCATACGGTAACCTAAGGTTACATCACCGGAACGGACGGAATTTATTAGCTTCGTAAAGGGAAGGTTAATTTTGTAAACTTCACGGATACATATTTATTAAAGCCCACTAAGTTGGTTTTTCTTATTTCTTAACTCGAGTAAATGGCTTTTGATATTCATTGTATATATTAATAGCGAGGTGTTGTATTATTGGCTATCCATGTACCTACTCTCGTGACGATTTGTTTTTTTTCAAATTGCGAATTGCCAAACAAAACTTTTAGTAGTGAATGTTTTTTTTCTTCAGATGGACCTCTAATGCGAAGACATTCGAAGCTAACCTAATAGGTAGACGTGAGTTTTTTTTACAACATTTTTATTAACTCGTATTCTTGTTTGTCCGGTGGTTGTTTGTCTAGTACAAATCTTGCAATCGATTTTTAACTAACTTCCCAACTAGCTAGACATTTGAAACTTTTAGAATATATCAGAACACGACGCCAATGCATTCTTTTAATACTTTTAGCCATCTTTAAAGAAGAATTATTTGAAGAATTGAAGAACAGTTTATGTATAATGTAGTTATTTGTCATTAAAAGTATTTTTTGTTATATTTTCGTTTTTATTTTATTTTCCGTAAAAATTGATAAAAAAATCAATCCCGAAAGTTTCGGGATTATGTTTATCAATCCCGGGATTCATAGGTATCGAAAATAGCTCGGGATCCCGGTATCCCTAGTTTGAATGGAAGAAAATAAAAAGAAAATATACATCATTGAAAATCTCTACATCTCTAGAGAAGGTTATCTGATAAACCTAACACGAGGATACAGTTATGATCCAGAAGAAGGCTGACGAAAGTAAACGAATAAGAGTACTCACTTAGAATCATACAGTAGGCATATTGTAAAACGTCAAGAGGAGTGTTATCATATTCGAAAGAAAACGAAAATTCTAGAATAAACTGCTGTTTTTTTATATATTTACCTAAAACTCGTACAAAATATAGTTCCGTTCATAGACCTAACAATTGGACAGTATTTAAAGGTTAGTTTCACACTTGTAATTTAATTTCTTAATAATAAATCAATTCAGGCCATCGTAGTATTTGCTAATATATGTGTCGCGTTTAGCAAAATGTTTTTATGAGTCAATCAAAACGTTAAATAATCGCTTCTTCGAAACCGCTACACATTGTAATCGATTCATTGTATTTTCGAAAACGAGTTTCATTTTATTGTGTTCTACACACACCGTGTACTCAGTGGCGAGGGGTGGAGGTAGGCTGTTAAGGTTCGAAATAAATAGTGCACATTAAACTTAGTCATACTTATTTGTTTTCATTGAATTAATAATACAATTTGCAGATGGCGCTGGTGAGTTCTTTTTCAATTCAATTAAAACCTGCCCAAACCAAACCATAATAGTTTAGGTATGCTATGGCCGATCCGACAAAAATCGTGCACACCTTTTCAGTCATATCAATTTGTTTTTTGTTGAATAGCGTTTAATAATTTAATTTTAAAAACCAATATACAGTATCTACCCATTGTAGTTTTAGTTCAATGAAATTGCCCTTGACGTGATAGGTAGGTAATGGAGTTTTTACCTACTTTATTGTATTAATGTAGTGTATAAGTTAGAGTGAAGAGTGTTCTTTGTCAGTGTGTGTTTACCTTTGGTGATTTATACACAGCGACTGAAGATGCCGAAATGCGAACCCCGGGTCGCAAAAAACGTCAAATGGAATAGTACAAAACTTAAATCCATTCAAATTCCATCAAGTACCTTCGGTCGATAGTATTAATATTGAAAACAAATACGTTTGACTGGCGAAGTTTAGTGTGCACTATTCATGTCGGATCTTAACAGCCTACCACCACCCTTCGCCGCTGCCGTGAAAATACGTTTTACGGCGACTGGTTGTCAGCCATCCATGTGGCACAGAACACTATCCAAATGTGCATCGAATGATTAAACAAAACGTTAATAATCCCATCTAGGGTGCGGGATTCGATCCAACGGTGAGCACCGCAGTGAACCGGATTAATACATCGCATTTAGGGTGAATCTATTCGCTTTCGGTTGTCCGATTTGTCGCATAGAAATAAGTGACTAATCCACCTTGACTAGATACCGTGGCGCCTGCGTAAAAGGCCACTCTCCGTCTACTGAGCTACGGAGTCAAAATTACAAACTGAATTACAATTTTTTATCCCAATGTTATTTCTAATCGAATTATTATCTAAAAACACAATTATTCTAAAATTTAGTTTTGCGAATAATGACATTCTTAGATGTAACTATTCTCAATACAGAAAGAACTAATAGTTATGTTTTATTGTAACTAAAGTATTATTGTTTTTGGTTTAAATAAATTAATTTATCATTAAATATATTTAAATTTCGAATAGCTAGCTAGCTACAACGAAAATATTCTTTTTAATTCTTTATGGAATATAATATATGGCTATTTACGTGTGTAATTACGCTTTTTGGATCATTTTTTTTTTTATATATAATATTGACAGTAAAAAAAATTACGTATGTAAATAAACAACAAAGCGATTTGGCGTCGATTTTTCTACCCCCTGATAGAAAAAAAAAACATTTTCAACAATCTAAACAAAAAATTAAAGACATTTTTAATACATTATAATGATAATTATTTTGTAAATTTCAACGAACATGGTAGGTTTTTGTTCACGTCGAGACACACCACAAGTAAGGTCGATCGCACTAAACGTCAAAAGAGACAAAAACACATAGTTACGAACACACACTCGAGAAAACTCGTCGAAATTCACATCGCCGATCGCGGAAATCACTTCAAATACAAAGATTCTTTCGTACTAAAGATATCCGGTATTTTGATCGGTGTATTATTATTGTAATGATCGGTTATTTTAGGTTAGGCGCGGCGCGGATGAATTGATAGGCCGACGCGGCCCGTCGTGCGATTCGATTCAACTGTCTAGATGCGAGAGGAAAATAATATTCATCCCTGTCGAAAATAGAACGGGTGGGGGGGAGCGCCGAGGTTGCGCAGCCGCCCGCCAGAGCGCGGCGCACGCGCGGGGAAATCTGACGCGGTGTTGCCTGTTGGAATTGGCCAGCAAAATGTACGTTATAATTCTCTAGCAGTAGCGAAGAGTGGAGGTAGGCTGTTAATATCCGCCATAAATAATAGTGCACAATAAACTTTGTCAGTCGTACGTATTTGTTTTTATTGAACTAAGACTACAATCTAGAGATGGTGTTGGTTAGTTTTTAAAAATCAATTAAACCCTGCCTAAACCAAACCATAACAGTTTTGGTATAATTTGAGAGAACGACAAAATTGTGCAAACTTTATCATTCCATACTTATTTGTTTTCGTTGGATTAAAAATTCATATTACACATATTGTTGGTTAATTTTTTTTAATTCATTAAGTCCTGCCTAAACCAAACTATAATAGATTCAAATATTATTCTATCTATAAAACATTTAAAGTCGTGTATGATTTAATTGCATAATTTTAGATATTTTATAGATAAACGATTTTTTTACTATTATCTATTATGGCTTGATTTTCGCAGGGTATCATTGAATTTTAAAAACTAACCAACACTATCTACACATTGTAGTCTTAGTTCAATGAAAACAAATACTTTTGACTGACAGAGTTTAGGGTGCACTATTCATGGCGGATCTTAAAAGCCTGCCTCCACCCTTCGCCACTGTTCTCTAGTTACTTTATTGTGCGACCTGGGTCCCAAGATAATAGCATGTGCAATAATAAAAAAAACTATTATAACAAACATAACTAATGGCCAAGCTAGCGAGCAAGACCAATATAGTAGAAGTCAATAGTTATCTTTAAATAGGTATATAATATAAAATACAAAGTATATTATTTTGTTCCTTCAAAATTTGAATTTTTACCGCAAAGTTTGAATATTTTGTTTCGATTTAAAATTGGTGTTCTTTTGTTTGACGTTTACTGCTGTCATAATTATTTATATTTTGACATATTGTATACCCAGATTAAAAATGTATAACAATTAAAATAAGTAGTGCCTAAAGCGTCAATTACATTGAACTACTTTACGAGCTGTTTGTTGGCGAATTCTTGAATTCATGAACATTGCCAAAATCAGCCATGAAAATTGAATTAATGTTCATATTGAATCTAACAAAATTGGAGACCGTAGAGTATACGGCAATCTCTTTCCGATAAGAAAGCTCACGGCGAACTGTGCCACGGTGAAATGTTTTACGTACAATTTACATGTGACCTTAAATATATGCATGTCATCCGTTTGAGTTTCTAATATTCTTGAGTTAAAATTACGACCCTTAAAATTTTCTTAGCCAATATTATAGGCGTCGAAACAAAATGTTGTAGGTAGGTACTATTATGTGATGTATTGTTATTACAATAAAAGAGATGACACAAAACTTAGGCAAGTATGTCCCTACTATTATGTATTATGTACATTAAAATAAATTTATTACCTACTTTTGATGCATATTCTATTACGCTCTTTATACGTAAATTATTTTTAAGGCATATGCCCAGGGGCATAACGAGGGTTTGGGCGAAAGTGACAATAGCCCAGGCGCGCCCCATTATGGGGTGCAACAAGACTGAAGGTAAGAAAATTAATTTTATATTACTAAGCAATAATCGAAATATTGACAATTCTTTCAGCAAATTATAATTGATTAAAAACAACCTTGGATCTACTATTATAGTAAACAATAACACTAGTAGGTTTGTATAATATATAATCAACGAAAAACTCTATCGCCAAAAATATTGACTATTATGAGATGATATTTTTTACAGACTCAAAACAAAACAGAACATGACAAAACAGAACAGCCAGGGGAAAAATGAAACATTAATTTTCGTGGAATCTATTTAGGTTAGGTCATTATTTCGTTGTAACTAGTCACCCAATCATTTTGAACATATTATATTGATTAAGATGAGATATCCTAAGCTTACCGGCAACACCGAGTTAAGTCCCGTTTATTTGAGGCTTTCTAGCGATTAGAAATGCAGAAATTAGGTATATAATTTGATTTATTATGGCGTATTGAAAATCTGTGCTATTAAAAATCTATCAAAATAATAGAGATAAGACAATTTCAATATTAAATTTATATTTTTCCTGAAAGGTCATAGTTATATTTATCGTTGTTCTGTTTTGTCACTGTTCTGTTTTGTCATGGATCCTGGATTTTTAAATCTATTTGTACTCATTATCGAATCTGTTAATAACAAATGATTATTATTTATGTGTAGGTATTATAAAATAATATGTAAATTTGTCCATACATATCATTTTCAATGAAAAAACAGTATGTAAGAGTTGATTTTTTTTAAGCTGAAATACCTAGTTCCACCCCTGGGTATCAGTGACATGCGGTCCATAAAATCTAGAAATACTAGATAAATTTTAAAGTATGCATAATACATTGTTTTTTATTTTTTATTTAATTTTTTCTAAAGATTCCATAATACTCGTATTACGTAAATGTTTTTAAGAATATATTTTTATCAAAGATACCACGATGCAACACCACACAGCATAGACGCGCAAAACGAGGCACACTAATGTAATATTTATGTTATATTATCTCGAAAATTAGATCGACGTCATACACATTTTCATGTAGAAACGAGGAATCCATCAGTGAAAGTTTCAGATAGCATCATTGACAAAAGTTAGTTTTTTTAAGAACATTGTATGGAAACCATATGTTTGAAGAATTTTAATAGAATATATTTTAAGAGCATTAACACCTGTGTACCAAATTTCAAGTCTCTGGTTATAGGTACGGGAAATATCTAGACGAAACGAATGGACAGAGAAACGTGGCGGAAAATAAATCTTATAGGTCAAACATATCTACTCTATAATAAATCCTTTAAGCGCCGGCTAAGCGCTCATGCTTTACGACAAGCTTGCCTGCGCAAACCGGTTTGTATCGGGAAGCCCGTGTGTATGGACGGGAAAACTGAAACTCGCGCAAATCGAAAAGCGCTGTAAAAGTCTATACCGCGCAGGTAAGTCACTGCCGTATATGCGGCGCATTACATTATAGAGTAGATTTATGGTTGACCTATACCAGTGGTCGGCAAACCGCGGCTCGCGAGTCACATGCGGCTCTTTGGCCCCTTGAGTGCGGCTCTGCCACAAATGCCCTCTGCCCTATTTGACATGGCTACAAAGAAGAAGCAAAGAAAAACGGAAGACGAAAACCGTGAATTTAAAGTTGAATGGACCGAGAATTTCACGTTTATTCAAAACTTAAATGGCCTACCGACCTGAATTATTTGTCGGGAAAAATTTGCGCATAACAAGAAGTCAAATTTGGAGCGAAACTTTACGACTAAACATGCCCTGTCACGTCATTTAGCACTAAATATCCTGTCGGAGATGCAAGGAAAAAAGCAGTTGAGGAACTTTAGAAGAGCCAAGAAAAATCAAGTTTTGTATTTAATTACTGAATTCAATCTTCAAACATTGTCATGATTTAATTTTATGAATACCATACTTACAATTTAATTTTTATTACGTATGATATCACGTTTTATTAAGTTAATTAACAGTGTACCTACATATTATATAATTTAAGTTTAAGAAATTTGGCTCTCAAAAGAAATCTCAATCGTTGTACTGTTGATATTTGGCTCTGTTGACTAGTGAGTTTGCCGACCGCTGACCTATACCTAAGTACTGACCAACACATCATATTTCGTCAATGAGGTATCTACTGAACTAATGCATTTTCGATTTTTTAAATCATATCTCTTGCAATTTCGTATTACCTACATAAAACATTCATAAAGTCTTGGAAAAACAATGGAAAAAAAATAATTTTGAATGTAAAATTCATCCCGGCATTGCTTTAGGGGGCGAGAAGAAACAAAAGTCAATTCTTACTTAGTTATCCTTTTAAAATTAAACAAATTTAAAAAATCCCAACACAACGTTCGAACTCAGACCCGTTCATCTGTTAGTCCAAAGTGCCTCTTATCTGCAGAGTGCACAATTCTTTTTAGATTACATTTATCATGCAAAATACAAAAATGTGTTTATTATAAATAATATAGGTAATAATAGTCAGTGACATCCTTAGGCAAAGTGCCGCCCTTAAGGGGGAGAGGCATGCCAACAGAGAACCTAGCGGAAATATACGAAACTTGCAATTTGAGATTTTTTTTTTGATAATTTACAATTTCAACTGTATTAATTAATAAATATGTATCTGAAAACATTAAAAAGATTTTTTATTTTTTTTAAGGTTGTCATGATTTTTGGTGCTTCAACTATTTTTTAAACTGAGATGTTGATACTATCTAATGAAGCTTCTTCATGAAAAACCGTTACTGCTCTCAAAGGTTGTAATATTTGTATTCGTTCCTTCATTCGCCGCCCCTATGCAACACATAACCTGCCTGCCCTCACGAAACGCCACTGATAATAATCATGAAGCAGGAAGGCTAATTAATGGAAGCACTTTATGGAGCAGCCATGGTATATAAGACAATGATAAGAATATGGGTTTGTGTATAGTAGTTTTGTGTATAAAATATTTTTTTGATCAGTTTGTTTATAGAAATGATTACCCAACTAAATCAAATTCACAATTGCATAATAATTCCAAAGTTATTTACTTAGTCTTTAATACATTAATTGGTCAGGGTCACACATTTTATCAAATGACATACACAATAACAAAACGAGATATGACAACTCTTAGTAGACCAAATAATCTTATATTCCTTCCGTTAATATAAAAAGATAATAAATAATTACCCTGGAATTAATATATTTGTGATACATCACCAAGCGGAACCCAACAATCTTAACTGACTAAAGACATGGTATGAGTTAACAGTAATATAGAAAAAACATAGTACAGTTGTTTTACACCTCCAGACAATATTTGAATCATTACATGAAAAAATTGTGAGTATTATTTCTCATTATGACCATCCAAAGACATCTCAAAAATTTCAATATCGATCTAATAGCACCTGTACATATGCAAAGATTTACTGGCACCAATAGTGTGCAAATTAAACTATCGCGATAATAACTGTGTACACGTAAACGTGCTGACTGTCTAGCCAATCTCATTCTTCAAACGTAAACGTTGTTGTCATTTTATGGTGTTATTTAACTGGCTGTAAAAATTAGTAAACGTCAAACTGCACTGCGTGGTGTAGTTCGTTTTTTTTCTGGCAGGTTCACGTTCTACTGCGCAGGCTGCAGATATCTCACAAATTCATGCATGCAATCTTGCAACTTGAACGATAATACATGTTTACACATACATTTTCTTGTTATGGCCGTGATAATACATACTGTCAACAGTAAATCCATGCACGTGTAAACAGGGTATAATTACGTGTAATAAATAAGTCACTTAGGTCTAGAGGTGTTTGAACCAACTTAATGTCACCCAGTTTCTAACTTGTTATAATGGAAAAATTACTTCTTTGAATTGTCATAACCTGTCACAAATGTGTAGTTTTGGTCTCTTCAGTAGCTTTTGTCATATGTCTATTGTATGTACAGTTTCATAGATTTGAATCGGTAGAAAATCAAATCTCAAATGCTTATCCTATATAATATATTATCGTAATGGGTAAATCAATTTTGTTATAAACTGGACATACAATATCTGTGCGGTAGACCATTAATATTTGAACGACCATCTGAAGTCGTTAATACTCAGAATTCTATTCTACTGAATATACCAATACTGCAAATTTAATGTATCTTCAAACTTGACTAGGTACGAGGGTGGGTCAATAATTCCTTAGAAAAAAGCATTAAAACAGTTTTTATTTTTGTATTTTTTTTTTATTTCTCAACATAATCTCCTTGGAGCTCAATACACTTGGTTAGACGTTTCTCAATTTTTTTTAAACCGTCAGAAAAATAAGTTTTCGGAAGGTCCTCAAAATAAGCATTTGTCCGATCGATGACTTCTTCATTTGAAAAAAAACGTTGTCCACTTAGCCATTTTTTTAAGTTTGGGAAAAGGAAAAAGTCACTGGGGGCTAAATCTGGCGAATACGGTGGGTGGTCGACCAATTCGAACTTCAATTCTTCAATTTTAGCCATTGATCGTAAACATGTGTGAACACGGGCATTGTCCTGATGAAAGAGGATTTTTTTCCTGTTTAAATGAGGCCGTTTTTCTTCAATTTTGTTTTTTAGCTGGTCCAATAAAGATGCATAATAATCCCCTGTTATTGTTTTTCCTTTTTCCAAATAGTCAACGAAAATAATTTCACGTGCATCCCAAAATACAGTAGCCATAACCTTACCAGCTGATTTTACGGTTTTCGCCTTCTTTGGACATGGTTTGCCTTCGGAATCCACTGCTTTGACTGTTCTTTCGTCTCGGGAGTATAGTGGTGTATCCATGTTTCATCTACAGTCACAAAGCGACGAAAAAATTCATCCGGATTGCGTTGCATGAGCGACAACAGGGCTTTAGAGGCCACCACCCTATTGCGTTTATTGTCGACTGTGAGCAAACGCGGCACCCATCTTGCAGAAATATTTTTCATGCCCAATTTGTCATGTAAAATAGAAATGACGCTACCTTTTGAGATCCCTGTAACCTCAATTATCTCACTCAACTTTAATCTTCGGTCACTTAACACCATATCGTGGATTTTATTGATCATTTCTGGTGTAGTCACCTCTACAGGACGTCCTGAGCGTGGTTCATCCTTTGTTGATGTACGACCACGTTTAAATTCATTTAACCAGTTATAAATAGTTGCAAGTGAAGGAGCAGATATGCCGTGAACTAAATCCAACTCATTTTTTATTTCCTTTGCTGTTAACCCTTTTATATTAAAATGTTTAATAACAGCTCTAAACTCAATTTTCTCCATTTTCCATTTTTCCATTTTCCACAAGCAGATTTTTTTTTTAAATGTACGAGAAACACACAACAACCCGACCAATCTGATTGAAACTTCGCAGCATACTGAATCGGTAGTGCCGCTGCATAAAAACAAACCGCTTACAGTACTAGTCGCGCCACCTGTCGGCTTTTCTAAGGACTTATTGACCTACCCTCGTAACTAAAATATTGCACTTACAACAAGTTGGAACTGAGGTGACGCTACATAGATGCGGTGTGAACTATGCAATAAGGAACCAAATGATATCGAAAGTCACGTAATGGTTTGTTAATCTGGGTATGAAATCAATTCTTGTCGAACCAAGAATCACTGCTTTGTCGGCATACTAAAATATATAACATGGCACTGGACCAAGGCAAAAAATGGTGTCACATTATGCTTTCCCTGTGATCCGAGGCTAAAGCATTATAGTTTAAAGTAAATAATTATTATGTAGCATATATCCATTCAAACTTCAGTTTAACAAACACAGCGTGGAGTGTAAGGAATTGACTAATTGAACTTACTATAAAAAGATATTCATTCATTTTTAGTTGTTTCCTTCTTGCATAAGCTCGTCCAATTATATTATTAAGGCATTAAAATGGTAACTGGATTATCTGGATTAATCAAGGCTGGTAGAGAAGGATAATTCAAAATAAATCTGCATATAGACTGATGAAAAACATCTGATTTTGCTCAGTTAGCAATTGCTCAGCAGTGGCGGCTGCTCTAACAATATATAAATACATTGCACGCCTTACAATTTTATATAAGAAAATATCAGTGAATGTGTGGCACTGGTATTCATTGCCCATCAGTGCCCTCATTCATTTATAACAATGTAAACTGTATGCCAGTAATAGAAATACCTGGAATAAACCCCATTTTAACTTATAATGCTAAAACAATAAAATTGCAAAAGTCAAAATGATGATATTACATAATCATATCCATGTGAATCATAGACCCGCAATAAGAGAAATATCCAGAAACGGAAGATTAGGACACCGTGGTGACAATTGAAACAGCTATCAACTAAATAGGTAATACTGAATTTCTGAAATTTAATATTATTATCGATCTTTACAAGAGACTCAACGTTTACTTGATAAAGTAGGTTTTAAAATAAACTGTTTAGAATTCATAGAAATAAAAATGTAGTTAAAATTAATATAAATATTACGATTTTGTAAAAATATGACCAATAGGTAAATACTGACTCAAATTAATATCGATACAGATAAATAGTATTTATTTCATAAAAGGAATATTTATTTAAAATGATTATATTTACACGTTTCGGTGAATCAATAAAATACACAACATTAACGTACCTACCTAGAAGAAACCATGGTTTATTTTACCAAAGTCATTGGTGTGTCTTTTATATAATTTTTTTTCTAATAAAAACAACTATTATGTCATAATAATTAACAAAGGAAAATTATTCATGTATTAAGATTGTTCAAGTATAACCTACTTAAAACCAATTGAAATGCTACCTCTGTGATGGGACATTGAAGTTAATGGCCCCATCAAACCACACCCGGTCTTAATCAGGCATATCACAGGACGTTTACGTTTGGATGTGAAGCATCATTTTTTTATGACTGGGAATATCTCAGGAGCAGTTACCCAAGACTGAGGTCACCATGCACACAAATGTGCTTTCGACTAAATTTACATGACTTTAAATTAGGAGTACCCCATGGGAGACGGAGCACGTAGAGGCAAAATTAAAAATTGTAATAAGTAACAAAAGCTAATACAAAACTGCCGAACAACGTAAGTGAAGAGATCTTCACATTGGCAATGTGACGCCGCAAATTTTCTAAATGCAACAAAATTGGCCTTTGTGGCGACCAAATCGGACGATCCGATGGGCCCAACAGCTGGTTGAACTGACTTGAACAGCTCTTCCCTTTCCGTACACATTTTAGGACATTCCCAGAGGATGTGGTTTGCATCCTGTATTACTCCGCCACATAGACATGTTGAACGGGTAACAAGACCATGCTCATAGAGCCTGTCTTTAATGGGGAAGTTTGAAGTGATTCGTGGTGTGCTCACTAACACACAGTTTTTGACCATAGTATGCTCAACCTGGAGGTCGATCGCATTGGTATACAGGCAGATTATCTGAAGCATGTCAGTGAACTCTAAGCATACAGTCAGCCATATTTTCCAGTGTGTGCTTTAGGTTTATTAATCCAGATAATCGAGTTTCTAAGCATCCAACACACTGTTATTCTATGTTAACAAATAAATAATAATTATATTTTCGCAAGATACCAACCTCATACGTCTGTTACATGATTTCCATGTATTCACAGCATTACAATATGGATGCGATGTTCAACATGGAATGTATGCAGAATCTGAAAAAACATTACATTTATTCAATTAATTAATATATACAATAAAGCATAGCAGATACTGTAATTCATACGAGCAGACTCGAAAACTCACACCGATTAACGTAAGCAATCGACAACCTTAAACAGCAATTAAATTCAGCGATTCGTATGCCAATTCAATGATTTCGACGCTTGTTTTGTTCGGATCACAATACGCGTCATGTTACTAATGGGAAAAATCATAAGGAAAGAAATATCTATCAGTCAGCTTGATGGCCACACTGAACAGTGTTCCCTAATAATACTTTGTTACTTAAAAGTATTTTACATGCATTAGGGCAAGTAAAAAGTTCCTGATTGTGTTTACTACCTTTATAATACTTTGATTCGTATTCTGTCCGTTAAAATAATGGATAAAGTTCGGAGACTTTTATTATAAACGTAAATGTCAAACTGACAGCATTGTCTTTAACCCCAATTGTCAAGTTTGTTAAATGGGATATTTTCAGCAATCATCACAATCTATCAGAAAATGTATTCGCTGAATACTCGCTAGTTTTAACTATCATGCCATGAATCATCGTGACAGTCACCTAATATGGATATGAAATGACATCATAGGTTATGATAATTGTGTTATCCGCCAGACCAGACAATTTTTGTCATGACATTTCCTCAAATACAATGTTTAAGCCGCAATGCAAACTGACGTTAGACTCGACACCAACATAATCCCAACTCAGAAATAAGAACAACGTACACACCACAGATGCAACTAAATCCATAGTCGAAACGTTGAAAACTTTAATTGTAGTGATTTTGAAAAAATAAGAAATAGATGGAAATATTGCATTTATTAATTATTACAAATATACCAATGCGCAACGTTACAATTGTTAGAAGGATATTTCTTGACCTAAAATGTCGTATCATTACGTGTCATTGTTGCTCTCTGCGTGATCGGCAATGCGGTGCGGACGACGCATGAATTGGTTTGAAAAGTAACCCAAGTGCTATGAATAGTATGGATTATGTGCATCGTGGTAGCAACTTTTTAAAGTAGATACTTCAGTGACATACATGCCGAGCACTACCAAATATGTTGCATTCGCCAACAGATGTCTTTTCAAACGGACAACGTTGCATCAATACTATTTGTTTGAATGTCAAAAAATTATCAATACTTTTTGACCGATACTCCTCTACTATGGCATTGATACTGTCGAACAAGGTCTTCTTGTCAAACGTGTTAAAACTGCCCCTCTTGTTTTTAACCGCACTTCCACTGCAACAACATCCGGTTATCGACGAGTTGTCCACGTGTTAAAACTGTGAACTAACAAGCCCCTCCTATTTAGTTAATCGCACTTTGACTCCAGCGACTTCCGGTTATCGCCTAGATCTTCTTGTCGGACAGTACTTTATTTTCAATATCCGGTCATATGGTACTTTTTCTCTTCCTGGAATTTTTAAATGCCTGTTTGATGACCAAAATGATGTTTGTTTCAAATAAAGCATATTATGGATATGAAGCAGAAAGTATTTTTGTTTAACATTCCGTTTGTCCGTTGTTCGCCAAAATATATATAGTTATTTATATCATTTATATTAATATATCAATTGATAAATACACAATTTTGAGGTTAATAATTTGACAGGTTATCTATAATATGTTTATACCCAAAATGTATTATGTGGACAGGCATTCTCTGTATAATAACTTTTATTTAATAAAAAACATTGCATAAATTGGTCTGACATAGGTAAAATAATGACATGAATTTCAGGAGGCGTTTTTGACAAAATACGGAGACATTGTATCTGTTCACTGACACCGATAGATCCTCAAATAAGATGTCAAAGAAATCAATAACATCACTCTTGTATTAAACCTAACCTAACATTTATCATGAACGAATAGGTATTATAAAACAAGGTAGACATCAAAATATTCACATAACATTCAGGAACCCAGAAATTTTATTAATTTATGTTTGGAATAAGTAATGTTATTAGGTACCTACCTATTTAAATCCAAAGCTTCTGTTACCGATGTGAAAGTCAGTCTAAATAAAAAGTATCATTTTTTGTGAGCGTACATTACACACCTATCTAATTCCAGATTTGGAAATGTTCCATTTCCAAACGTTTTTCTTTATTTGAATAACACAGATTCCTTTTTTTTTATTAACAAAACTTTTAATATAAATGTAGTGATACTTTTGCTTACCACAACCTTATAATTTGGAATTCAATTTTATATGACTGCATGGTTTTGGTTTAGTGATTCATACGAATGTGAGTTCGTTTTAATCAAACTTAAAAAATGACACATTACGTGTATTGAAATTCAATTAGGTAGGTGTGCTTCATTATGTATAACAGATAGGTATTTTAAAGAACGATAAAAAGATAAGATATCGTAAGGAAAATCGGCAATGTGACAAAGCCGGCATCTTTAATAATGTATTCCACATACATGGCATTATTATGAATAAAAATAAATAAACATTTCAATTAGTATTTTCAATTTTCCGAT
Source organism: Rhyacophila brunnea (assembly GCF_057557595.1). Lineage (NCBI taxonomy): Eukaryota > Metazoa > Arthropoda > Insecta > Trichoptera > Rhyacophilidae > Rhyacophila > Rhyacophila brunnea. Next base: position 36,395,097 of record NW_028232848.1, on the reverse strand, counting down.
CGAAATGGGACATTCTTTTAAAACCTCGAAAGTGTTCATTGTCAAAGTACTTATTAGTCACGACAGCTTATTTCTACGGGCCGCTCAGCGGTGACTGGGGCCATTTTTGACAGATTTTTTAATGGGTGTTGGATATTAATAAAAATTGCGATCAATAATACCTTGGTGCTGTAAAAATCGAAGAATTTCTATTATCAAGATCGAAGATTTACTACAGATGCACAATCGTATGGATGGACGGTGACAGGCATAGATTATAAACACGATAGATTGGGAACTCTCAACGAAAATTTAAGTCCATGCACAATTTGCAAAGATATTAATTTTATTTCGGGAAAAATTAATACATTTTTTAAATAATTAATAGGTTAAGTATTGCTTATTTTTTATATATACGTTTATATAACATAAAATAAGCGATTTTTATTTTGTGGTTACCCACGTACATTAGGTAGCTATGTACCTATAATACTAGTAAATTCAGATTTTTTTTAGAGAATCATTGTATATTTATATTTGCTTTAATAATAATTTTATTAATTTTAATTATTAATCTAATAAAATTCAAGATTCATTCAATGGTTTTCCACTTACATGCAAACATGCTTACATAATTGTCTATGCTCTGTGTCAGCTAAATTAAAATTTCTATTCGGCGCGCGAAAGTGGAAGTCAGACTAATATGGCAAAAGAATTTAGTTTGAAAAAATAATATTGGTAAGTGAATTATAAATATAAATTCATTTGTATTGTTTTATTATAATTCATTACAATTACACTCATTATAATAATGTTATTAACTCTTAAGTCGCCTCCTGTAACGTTGAGTAAATGAGGAAGAATACATGGTAACAGCCCAACCAACTATTTGAAAGTCTGAAACAATTCACAGAAGAACCTCGATTATCTGGACTAATTGGGGATGAAGGTACTTATAGTCCAGATAGTGTGAAATCCGGATAATCGAAAAAAACATAATTATAAGGGAAGTAAAAGTAGATTTTGTATGAACATTTCTTATTGATATATTATTATAGGTACCTACCGACATACATTTATAGCTTCAATTTTAACATATTTTTTTAGTAGGAAATTCAATTAACTATTGATTTTTGCTTAAAGGTAGCTGCCCAATCACGAATACTTTTAAGACATATAAGTAAAGTTGTCTTGAGATACATTCTTCTAGGGCCTAGGCTCTTAAAACATTTCATGGTGACATCTAACCTAACCATTGAAAAGCTTCAGAATGTGTAGGACCAATAGTTCCCCCCTCGGAAATCGCCTCTTTGTCTTCTTAATCTTGTTCCTTTGAGGCAGATATTTGCTCAATTATTTTGTCATCATTCAAAATTTGGATTCACGATAATGCAATTTGTACTTACCTACCCCAGTGCAGTATTTTCATATCTTCATACTAAAGATTTGTTGGGTGGTTTATGTGGTTAGGTGGTTTGGGTATCCAAAGATTCATGCCCGTGGCAGCGGCACGATATTTACGAAGCCTACACAGCACTAGAAGCCTCTACCAAAAGAATGGACTTACAAATAAACGAGGCAAAAACTAAATACATGCCTGTCTATGTCACACTACGAGAAGGCGCACCAAAGCTAGATATCGGTGCATACAAGTTTGATACGGTCGACAGTTTTATATACCTTGGTTCTCTTGTAACTCGACATAATGATATTACAGAAGAAATAAACCAACAAGAGAATCATGTCTGCGAATAAATGCTACTTTGGCCTGTTAAGACATTCTAAGTCCCACATACTATCTCGCCGAACTAAAAGCACTCTTTACAAGACACTTGTAAAGCCAGTGCTCACCTACGCATTGGAAACCTGGACATTAACTCTGCGAAATGAACGAGCCCTGAATATTTTTGAAAGAAAAATTCTCCACCGTATATATGGACCGATCAGGGACGGCACCAATTGGAGGAGAGATATAATGATGAGCTCTATAGGCTATACGAGGATTGCAGCGCAGTTCAATCAATTAAGATTGGGAGTCTGCGATGGCTAGGTCATGTGCACCGTATGAATGACAATGAACCGGCAAAGAGAGTGATGTCCGGCAATCCAGTGTAGAAGAAGAGGCAGGCCAAGGATACGCTGGTTGGATGGAGCTGCTAGTGACTGCCGTGTTCTAAGGGTACCGAATTGGAAAGCGGCCACACTGGATAGGGACAGGTGGGGGGAGCTGTTGGAGGAGGCCAAGACCCACATCAGGTTGTCGTGCCCCTGATGATGATGATGAACCACATCCTCTGGGAATGTCCGAGTATGTGCTCCGAACGGGAGATGCTCAGGTCGGTCCTACTAGCTGTTGGGCCCATCGGGCGGTCCGACTTGGTTGCTACTAAGGCCAATTATGTTGCGGCATCTTACTGCGGGCGTCAAGATCTCTTCACATAAATTTTTGCTGTCCGTATGATTAGTTTTGTTTTCTTTGCTATATATACCTTAAATTCATTTCATTTTATTTTAATTTCCATGTGCTTTCCTCTCCCTGGCCTTGCATTACAGTAAAACCTGTCTTGGGTATTTTCTCTCAGGGCATTCCCAGGCAAAATTGAAATAGATGCTTCACATCAGCACTGTAGGGTCCCATGATACGCTCGATTAAGATCGAGTATGGTGCGGGCAGGTTTTGGTTTGGAGGGATCAACTTCAATAGTTACGATAATGTCCACTATATTAGCATCAAGCATATTGCACAGCTCCCTCTCGCTTGGCGCCCCTCGAACTATATTTTGTTTCATATGAAAATCATCATAATGGAGTATATTATAGGAAGTATCTTTTGTCTGGGAATAAGAGGAATGATTCAGGTATAAAAATGAAAGATTTGTTTATAAATAACATTGTTTTTATATACTGCTTTATTCTGTAACATGAATAGGTTATATACTGCCTTTTGACATTGACGAGAAACCTCTGCCAAATATAAAAATCCACTTTCCGTTGATCGCTGAGAATCATTGATATTTACACATTAGTTTACGTGAGATTTCTTGTGACAATACTTTTAAGTTAAACAAACCGTATGTTTCCAGCATTATAATCGGTGGCGTGTAATTACGCCGTTGTCGTCAAAACCGGAAGCCTTACAAACTTCACCGTGTTGCAATAATGGATATGCAGGATTTAAAATTAAGGACAATTTGTCGAAAAACAAATAAAACTATTATGTATGATATTCCGCGGATAGTATAATATATACAAAAATTATCTCCTATTTTTACCTAAGCCACAACTCACATAATCTAATACCATACAAAATGTTAGAAACTGCAGTTAACACGCTACGTATGTATTTACAATTAATTTATTTTTATTATATCGACGTGTGAAAAAAAAAATGACATTCCAATTCGCTCGTCTTCGATACAAACTCTGTCATTGAAAAGATAACTATTTTAAAGCTATCCTTAAACATAATAAGTAGGAAATTTTATAATACTTGGCTAATTAATCTATCTGAACATAGATACAATAAATATGTAGTTAATCTACTAATTACAATACTCAGTAATTTAATTTGATTCACAAACGAATATTAAAAGCGTCTTCAGATTTTAAATTATTAACAGAATACATAAAAATATATTGCCTCTATATGCAATGAATGAGTTTTGTTAAGATTTATAAGTGTAGGGAAGTGTGTATTTACAAATATTCGCAAACAAGACAACCCTTCTTACTACATATTGTTTTTAAAATGATAAATAGAGATTATAAACATTCTCAGTATCCATTCATGTTAGGACTACAACTTTATCATAATAATGAAAATATATTGAAATATTTGATTTTTTTATTGAAAATAATTGTTTAATAATTCATGAAAATTTCTAGTCTGAATCATTCTTGAAATTTGAATAAAGAATAACAAGCGTTGCATTTTTACTTTTTCTATTCTTAACAGCTATAAAGTTTATTTCTTTTCATTACACAATAATTAATTGAAAATCTCCTTGAAAAAATCTGTTGGTATATTTTCTTTTATTAATATAATTTTATTATGGAAAAGATTTCATGCATATTTTACACGTTAAAGTATAAAAATGAATAAAAGTTTCCAATGACAAAATTTAAATTTGAAATATACCCACACAAGACTTGACAGGCAAAACTGTCAATTATTGCTTAATAATTTTATAAACAGTCAAATCTATAATATTTCACAGTCTGATATTTTTGTAATACAGTTGTCATGCAGTGTTGCCAACCGTACTGTAATTTTGGTCCACGTACTGTGTAAGACATGGGTGGCCATCAACCCACGGGCCGGGTGCGGCCCGCTGGGTGTCACAACTTGTGGCCCGCGGAGAAGTGAGAAACTAAAAATAATATCAAATGCTGTTGCTAGATGTGCTAATTTCGCAAATTGAGATTCGATATTGAATATATCGACTTGAATTTGAATTCACACGCAAACACGCACGTACTCCCACCACCCGCCTCTCCCCTCGCCGTGTCACTGAGCATCAGCTATTCTGCGGCGAGTTTGCAACGCTGTTGGAGGTGTGGTTGCTGTGTGCGTTATCGCCACATGCCTCGTGAGATTTTCAGATCGACTTTAAAAATACATATTAATAAGAATACAAGCTGCCATAACCTAGTATTTTGTCTACTATACTGAATCTTTACTACTTTTTTAAGTGCAGTGAAGGTAAGCAAAGCCAGCTATTAATTTTTTAATAATTATTCTATGTTTGGCTTTAATTTTGTAGATATCTTTTTTTTGTACAAAAAATACAAGGCCTTTTTTAGTATTTTACTTTATTTACAAACATTATTTTAATTTTACTAATAAATCAGCCAGAATCAGATACTTATGGACTTTACAGAGTTTTTCAATTCTCCAACGCTTGGAACAACAAAACTTAGGCTTTGGGAACAACAGTTAATAAGGACAAAAATCTTCACTCACTTTCCTACATTGTTATTGCAACCAGAAGTGACACAGGGGGCGGCAGATAAATACGCTTCGTTGATATCCGACTTGAACCTTGAATTCGAAAACCGGTTTCAAGATTTTAAAAAGCACCGTGTGCTTTTTGCTGCGTTTGCAACGCCATTCTCCGTAGACGTGAATTTATTACCGGGAAATTTACAAAATGGAACATTGTGAATTATGTTGCGATAAACAGTTAAAAGAGAAATTACATCAGGTTGGTTTGGAAGAGTTTTACAAAACATATTTGGACAAGGAGAAATATCCTGCATTTTACAAACATGCTCTAATAATGATTTCGCTATTTGGAAACACTTAAACGTGTGAACAGCTTTTTAGTCGGATGAAGCATATCAAATCCCGAGTGAGAACACGAATCACTGATGTGCATTTGGAGAACTGTTTGCGTGTAGGAACAACCTCACTCGATATTGATACACTTAGTAAGTTCTGCCACACAAAATCAAACTTCTCACTAAAATTTATTATTTTTATACTATTTTGTTTATTTTTTATTATTTAAAAAAAGTTCAATCTAATTAACATGTTTGATTCTCATTTCTGTTTTATTTTATTAATATATAGATTTAATATATATTTCTTTTTTTGTTTTGTATAATAAAAAAAATTGGTTGTGCGGCCCGGTAGGAAATCTCATTTTTAGAATCTGGCCTGACTGCTGAAAAGGTTGGCCACCCATGATGTACGATATTAAAAAGATATAGTACTTACGCCCAAAGTACTAAAATTTTGATATTTCCGTACTATAAAATTGGTGCAAAGTACTATAATTTTGCAATAGAAGAAAATTTGGCGAACCAAGAAAAAAAAAAGTTTAAGTGGTTTAAATATGAAATTTATTGAATTCGCCGGCAAGCATTTTTGGTCAGATGTACCTAAATAAAAAAGACCTCAGAATTTCTCAAATTCTCCATTATTTTTTGGTGAAAAACAGAAATCTTATATGTTTTAAGCCATTGACAAGGCATACTATAATTCGGTGACAAAAAGATGGCAACACTGCATGTTTTACACAAATAAATACTGAGATACTGGGAATTTACGGAAATACTCCCAAAATCGTCATCATAATTAAATCACCACATGAGAATAATATATGGTATATCGGAATTAGTCACATAATGGCTTGGAGACATGACTGTTGTCGGACACGGTTGCTCCCTTGTTGTTTTTCTTCATCGAGGTTTGTCTCCAAACTATGAAAGGCCACTAAATACCATCCGCAGGGTGCATACTGGATTCTAGCATGACCTAGCAAAATGCAAAAATACTGGCAAACGACAAGGATTTTTGGAGGCACCACATGTCCATATGCTCCAAGTGGAGACTGATGAATAAAATTACTGCTTGTCAGCACAATTAATTTAACGAATGAATGTAATGACATAATGAAACTCGCAATGGCTCTAGGAATATGATAATCCAGAACTATCTAATTTCAAAGACAACCTTTCTGAATTGATTCGGAAACTCATTTTCTTTTCTCATACATACCTGGAAAATATAACATAATAACGCCTGTACACATGCATGGATTTACTTGCACCAATAGTGTGAATTTTAAACCATCGCGATAATAACTTTACACGTGAAATTGCTGACTGTCTCGCAAATCTCATTCTTCAAGAGTAATCGAGATGTTGTCATTTTACGGTACTATTTGACAGGTCGTGAAAATCAGTTAATCCCAAAATGAGTCTGCGCGGTGTAGTTCGTTTTCTTTACCAGCAGATTCGCCACTATCGTTCTACTGCGCGGGCGCAGATATCACACAGTTCAATTATCGCGTGAAAATTCAGAAGCTTCTGAAATTTTTTAATTCATGCATGCAATTTGCACACATGCTTTTTTTTGTTATGGCCGCGATAATACGTTCTGTCAGCAGTAAATCCATGCAAGATATAATTGTAATATATCATTCTTTTTTCATTTTGTTAATAAGTCTGACAAAATAATTATGCATTGTGTATTCTCTTGAATATTGCCAAGTAATTCGTAATTGAAGAAGACAAAAAACTAATAAATTTGTCAATGAACATTGGAATGGTTATGGTACAAGATTTTTATTGTTTTTAGTAATATTATCTTTTTGATAGACACTGGAAATTTTAACACAATAGGCAAATAATTATTTATTTTCAGCAGTCAGGTTATTACTCTCAATTTATCAATCACGACTATCTGTCTTTACATGGCCATCTTTTAACGCACTTGTAACCATATCACACAAAGTATGCCAACAAGTAAAATGTTCAGGAAATGCGAAAAACTGATTGCGAAATGTATGTTGTCTAACTATGAGATACACAAGTGTTTGGCCACCTACTAAACTGGGTTTATATTAAAGAACATAGAAGGTTAAATTTCAATTCAAATTAATTAAAAGTAATTTTCTCAAAACGTCTTATAGTGTTTATATTTGGAAAAGCAGAGTTTGAACTATAAAGGGATTTGTATGAACTGTTTCTATTACAACATTTGACACCGATCTCAAAACAATTTTAGTATGGTTAAATTCGCATACATCGCACCCCCTGAAGTACACTGGCGTAAGTCTGAATTTGGCTGTTTTGAGTTATGAATGCAGTTCAATTATATTTTCATTTCCCTATCTCAGGAGAACACTAGCGTATCTCTAAAATTATTATTTAACAAGATATCCGCCTAACTTCAGTCATCTTTTAAATAAATTGAGTCAAACATCGAGAAGAACATTCCAGTAACTCTGATACACCATTGTCCTTCATACAATATCTTAATAGCAAAAATACAAGTCCCTAGCCGAACACTGAGGTAACTGAGTTGCTCCAGTGTCCTTCTGGGAATTCATTTTTCAGTAAGTGGCAGCACCGAGTTACAATACTGATTTTGACAGTTGAGCCCAGAGTTTATTTTAATTTCCTAGAAGAACAAGGAAGTAACTCAAAAAAAATTTTTTTGTATACTGTATTTAATCTTTAAATTAATGCCAATAGAAAGATATTTTTTTTCCAATTCGACAAAAAAATGAACATTGTAAAGCCATCAAGTACCACAAACATGGTTCAAAAAGTTTGTTTCGGCTCTCCTGGAAAATGGCTGATTTTGACATACTACAGTGTACTTCTGGGGGTGCGATGTTGCCAACTCTTTGTAAATAAACGCAAAATGGCGGACTCATTTAAATAATAATGCTCAATAAGTGAGGCGCATGTCAGAACTTAGTGAATAAACTGAACAGTATGAATACGGTATTTACTAGAGATAAATCTGTAATGCAAAAAGACCTTGGATACAGCCAACATAATCGCAAACCTTTGAAGAAGTAGCAAAAGCGATGGTGAAAAAGAAGTAGCAAAGGCGATGGTGAAAAAGAAGTATTTCAAATTTCCAGTACTAATCTATCTATCGACCTATTTGATTTGGCAGTTTCATACAACATAATAGTAATTAATATACATACACAAACCATTGAAACTTCTGAGATCGCTTCAAAGTATTTTTTAATACGATTTACAGATTTTTGTTCAAAATTCTAATAAAAAAAGTCATCCATAGGTAATTTACGTGCACATTCATTCGATGCGAGACCGCTTCGCTACTCCGTAATAAAAATAAAATGTCGAAACGATGAGAAATGAACTCTTTGGATTTATAAAACAAGAAAAATAGGACAAACTGACATAGACTTACATTAAAAGTTAAGATTCGTTTACCTAGTTTATATTTTTGACAATGTTAAATAAATAGTTGTTTTCGTAAGACAATAAATATGACGAGGACAACACCATCGTAATAAACTTAAATGTAAAAACTTCCTTCCGTCGTTACGATACATACCGACATTTATAATAGCGAGTATATGGTGATTTTGGATAATATTATAAATTATTTAATTTCACTTATTAATTTATTTCATCAGTCCGTTTTGTTTTCAACTCACTGGCCGCGGAAACCTGTTCGAATCCACATTTAGTGTCCGTTACCCGCGTAATATTAAAAATTTTCTACATTGCAAATACACTATAGTTTTTTTTTTTAATATCTTGCAATTCAAAAAGACAATTAAAGCACCGGTTTTGTTAATTCACAGATCACATTTTTATTATCAAACGGAACTTCACTGGAGATATATTATCACTAAAACTACCCCTAGATGGTCAATATTTCAGTGTTCTTCGGGTAAAAATACATGTAAATAACATTAATTACTCATTCGAACATTTCATAACGCAACTTTTCAATATCCTAGTTGGATGCAATTGTACATAAATACAGAATTAAATACATCCATACCAATATAAAAGGTTATTCCCGATTTAGTAATTTGGAAAGAGTAAAACAACCCTAAATCAGTTTTGAGTGAAAGTAAAGGGCTGAAGATTAAGTCTGAAAATGGCAATATGGGTTAAATATGCCAAATGAATCGAAATACAAATTGTATGCTTGTAGAAGAGTCAAATCCAAACTTTTTTTGATTTTTAACAGTTTAAAATTTATTGATGGAACAAACTTTTATCCAAAAATAGAGCAAAAAAATGCCAAACGGTTTTTAAAGCTAATTTTCCACAAAAATTGACTTGTGTAGTTTTTTTCATATTTTTGCACAATATTAATTGATTGTAAGTTAAATTTGAAGTATTGTGCAATTAAGTCATATGAGAGATACGTTAAATTATTGCACAGTTCACAAAACATTGGTCAATTTGTATACATTATTAAGATAAAAAGCATGATATTGTCACTAGATTATTGGACAATTTTAGAGTTACATATTTATTGCATATTGATAATTTGTGCAAAACTGATGACCGTCTAAGGGGAGCTAATAAAATCTAATTGCAAAAACATTTTTTTTCATTAAATTAATATTTATACAATGCGTTGTCGAAGTGTTACAAATGACAGATCGAACATCAGAACAATCGGCGTTTTGGATAGTTAATAATAGACTCCACTAGGCCGATATCTTTACGAAAACAGAATTAAAAACAAAAGCTGCCGTTGATTAATCAACTTTGATCGATTTAAAATAAATCTACCTTATACAATGTACAGGAATTAATTAAAAGGTATTGTGAATTTACAACTGAGAAGAATCAGATCAAATGTCGACTTGACACAATAAAATATCTTTTACACATTTGTCTATAGTCTGATATTTATAATCAATTTGGGTCAGGTTACAAATTCTAAGCTATGCCTTAACGGAACAACTTACATGCTTTGTGCACTTGGATTTCTAAAATTAAAATAAGAGATAAAATATTCTTCCCAACAATGAAACAATTTATCAGTTGATAATATAAATACATTTAGGTTTTAAACATTTAAGGTTAAGAATCGTATATTCGATGGATTTCAAAATAAAACAAGGTTTCACAATTCTTTAAAATAAGTCAGTCTACTATTGAAATTAGGATGAATTGTATTTTTGAAGTTATATTTCTTTAGGCGTATTTGGAAAATCAGATCAGAGTGTATTTTTGGCGTGTGACATGTAACACATAATTTATTTTTTCACACAAAAAAACACACTTGATTGGATTCGAACCAACAATTGTTCGGTTATTAGCCGAACGCACAATCATTACGCCACAGAATCATACTGCAATCGTGATGATTATACAGTTTAATATTATAGTTTTGAATTGTTCCGTTGCTAGGCAGCGAATTTATTATTGTCGGCCATTTGCATTTCCTTACGTAAACAAACTATTAAACGTCATAGTGGCAGTTGTTACTTTAAAAATAAAAACAACGATAAATAATTATATAATTTAGTAATATAAGTTAAAGTGTATAGAAATAAACCAACGGCGTTCCAATAAACGGTCTTTTTTCTTGAGTGTGTAATTTAACAAGAAAATTAAGAGCTAGTCGAGGAATCTAGTTTATCACAAGTTTTGTTTTTGTTTTGTTACGCCAAAGAAGTATAACTTCCAACGCGCGTACATAAGTACACACAACGTTTTTTTTTATATACTTATATCCAGAAATAATTGAATCACAGGAAGTATTGAACATAAAATAAAGCTATGCGAGCAAAAGAAGTGTCATGTCGTCAAAAATGAAGATGAAGATTTTCCAAGTCAGATTATAATAAATGTTATATCATAATCACAGCACATAAATATGATTGTGCAAGGTTTTTCTAATTTAGGGAGATTTTGAAAAGCTAGAGACTCATTCTGATTCTTCCCAAGTGGCATGTTTTGATCCCAGTGGCGATTTTCACTTTCGAATCATAAAATGTGACAAAGTGACAGCAGATAAGCGTAGCATAGTCTATGTACAGGTGAGAGTAGTGCATGGGCGAGGTGTGTAGCGTTACGGGTAAGGCTGATAGGGCCAGGAGTGGGTCCCGGGCTAGCTGGCACGGGGCCGCTTTGACTGGGGGCCGTCGTCCGAGTGGGCGGAATTTCCCCCCGCCGCGCCTACCCGTGTCAGCATGTACTTGAGCTGCGGCATGAATGTCATCACGTCTCGGATCTGCACCAGAGCTAGCCCGTTGTCTGCTGTGGTGTTTTTGCATTTTCCCGCCTGCCGGAGAGTCTGCATTTGAGATCTGGGAACAAAAACAGATACCATTATAGAGTAGCTCATTTCAATGCCATGCAGTTGTTTTCAAACTTTTTCGTTTCACGGCACCCTATGTGTGTAATTTTATTACGGAACTCAAAACAGTATTTCTGCATAAATTATAGTACGAATCGCCTGCAGGCAGGAAGTGGAACTTTTTTATGTGTGCTTTTGTCAAAATGTCGATTAATGATTAGCCATTTGGAAGTCATATCTAAGTGATAAAGAATTTAAATTCTGTTATCGCCTAAAGAAAACAGCCACAAAGTAATCATTCATACATTTATTTATTTATATGAGTGAATATTACCAGAGCGTTGGAGCGGAGCTTGGAGCAGTGGAGCAATGGGGTTTTATCCGGAGCACTGAAAATTTGTAGTGCTCCACTGCTCTGGATTTTTTTTTATTATTAAATTTTCATCCTAAAATCCAATAAAAATATTATATTTGACACTTAGCAACACTGGAATTTGAAATACGGCTACACTGCCGAGTGATAAATAACCTCACTTTTTGACAGAAGAGGCAGATAATGAAAGATGATTTGCTGTCGGAATTTTGTTTTAATAGAATTTTTAATGAACAGGACGAATAATAAACCTTGTTTGAAAACTAGGTACTAATTTTTTTAATTTTTAAACATTTGTACATATACAATACCTATTCAACCTTTTTACCCGGAGCGGAGCAGACCCTGGAGCGGAGCAACTCAAAAAAGGGTCCACTTCAACCCTCTGAATATTACACATTATAAGTTCACAACATGACATTAAACATAAAGATACTGGAATGGGAATGCGTCTCAAAGACGCATTACCCAGTTCAGCTGCTGTGATAAATGCATTACCTCTTGAATAAGCTTGATTATGAAGAATACCAGAAGAAGACGATGGAGATTCTCACTATAGTCGGTACAAAGAGAAAGAATCAATCACCTGTTGCCTTTAAAGAGTTCCAAGCCGAGCACGTCCAAGAACTGGCGGCAGGTGGCAAGCGACACTCCGGGGAAAAAGTGGTTGACCAGGTCAGGAAGGGTCATCAACAGCTCCGTGTACACGTACGGCTTCATGTTGATGCAGGGCACCATCATATTCTCAACCAGCGCCTTTTGCACCTGCATGCACAAAACAACATCAGTAAACATCATCAGTCAGTGATAGGTATAGTAGAATAGATAGATAGGTAGTGTACTGACAAGTTGCACAAAAATACAGGCGAACTCGGTTATTACGATCACGGAAATAGCGAGATCTCGGATGTAATGAGGAAACATTCGTTGACATTTTAGTTTATGATTTTCTCGATACATTTATTCGTTATTATAATGAGCCACTTCTTGGGTATATATACTTAGCAAAACTGTTAATGTGTCGATCTTTTAAAAACATGTTCGACCCTAAGCAATAAAATCCGACCGTAGACCGATGCCGCCGGGATCGGATTACGTTTATGACACTCATGGCCCCCACATCCTGAACCGGGCCCCCATGCTAGGATCTTTGGCGGACCCCGTACCTATCTCTAAGGATAAAGGCAGTGAGATGCTCTACAGTAGCGTTTACCAAATGGTGTACGCATGTGGTAAAATTAATGTGTATATTTAGTGTTTTTTGTTGTATATTTTAATACAACCATTTGAATTAAGGAGTTGTCGAGTGTCGATACACAATTAAATATGTTATCGTACAACCATAAAATTTTAAGTAATAATATTATTGAAGGAAAATAGCTCCGTAGGCGACTTTTTTTTACTATTAAAGCAAATTTGTGCTGTGTGTTTATCTCACTTATTTGGCCGACTGGGCTCGCCGGTCCCTTCGGAGCCCGGGCCCCCAGGCTAGAGCCCTGTTAGCCCCCCCCTTGTGGGGCCCATGACGACACTAGTTAAGTGTCTAAGTACCTAATTGGTGTTTTTGCCGACAACATTCAAAAAGTATCCAGGCGTATGGTTGAAATTGTATGTAAAAAATCCAAACAGTGAAATCAGTAGGTACCTACCAGCGCCGGCGGCTCATTACAAGAAACAACTTATTTTGTAATTTATGAATGCCATGCTTATTTCGGGGATTTTTACCATGGTTTTCAGATCTTTTATGTTCTATACTTAAGGCCATTGGACCCGTTTTTTCCTGTCTTCTCGGAATCGCGGAAATGATAAGCATATTTAAAACGAATTGATACACAATAAACTCTTTATTTATTTAAAATCTAATAAATAGTATTCAACTAAAACGTTCTGTGTCATTAAAATTTTTCGAATCGCTTTACTTTTTAAATTAAATGACAAATAGTAAGTCCTGTTTTCGAAATTGGTCAAAACGACTGTCACGCCACAATGAATGTTGAACTTAATAATAGTTTTGCAGGTATATATTGTATGAGAGAAATGGGTAAAACAATACATTTCATTGATTAACCCACGTACTTTTTTTAATTTCAGAAAAATAAAGATTTTAAAGCCATTTTAGTTTGAGTATACATCAGCCAATTTTGAATGATTTTTTCTCACAAAATAATATATACTGCACAATAAAAATATTTTTTTATTATAATATAACATTTCCGTAATACTATAAATAATAATTTATAATAAAAAAATAAATAAAACCCCATAAATTCGGTACAATTAGTGATGCTATATTACCAAAACACGTCGTACATTTTCATGTATTTATCCTGTTTTCAGACAATTTAGAAATATAATTATTTTTCAAAATTAACAAAAAGAGACCATTTGATCGATTAATCCATACAGTTTTTCTAATTTCTTATTTCTAACGTTAGTACGATCTGGAATTTCAACGGGTAAGGACGTCTTTTTTTTTCCCAAAATTTAGTCCGAAGCAATATTATTTGACTCATGGAAAAATGACCTCTACTCTCTTTGCAGTAACAATCAAATTGGCAAGTCGCAATTATTTTGTATCGTTCTATTCCTAACACAGGACTCATGCCAGGTGCTATAATTTGTGTTGACTAAAATATCAAACATCATATAGTACCACTGAATGTCAAACTGAAAAAAATGTAGTTTTTTTATATTTATTATATTATTTATTATCTTGTAATTGAAATGGTTGCAGCATGTGAGATATTGTAAGATAATTGAATCTAATAACCACGATGGCTACAAGGAAGTACTGAAGGTATTCGTTCGGTGACCCATTTATAAAAAAAAAATATTTTGGTCTTGAGCAGTTTAGATAAAATATAGGTGGACTTTAATTGTTTTGATAAATATGTACCTACTTGGTTAGGCTTTAAGCGATTTGAAAAACTTTGCATGTACTTAATACAGTTTTTATGTACCTGGGTGGCCATGTTTTGTTATTTTCAAAGGGACGTACGTATCCAGGAGTATGTTTATTGGCATTATCAAAATACGTTTTCCGCTGTATCCGCTTTAACCGAACAGTACCGAAAATTTAAAGTAAAATACGTTTTCGAATGCTGTCATCGTAATGGCCACTGAAACATGTGTCACAATTTTATTAATCGTTAAAATAATAATAAAAAAAGTCTTTTGGGGCACAAAATCACGTATATGTTTTATGATATATGTATTTTTCAGATGGTTTGTGGTAAAATCTTTTTTTTCATACTGCCACAATTCAACTATTCATAATTAATTGTTTGTTAAATTTTTCATAGTGATCTTTGACTTAATAGGTAGGTGATAAAGTTTTTACCTTACTTTATTGTATTAATTTATTGTTAAGTGAGAATTAGCTGCTTTCGTTGTCAGTGTGTATTTGATGAGTGCGCATAGTGCCTGACGATGCCCATTAGAATTTAATATATTTAATGCCGAGTTGAATTGAATGGAATCACCTTAGGCATTTATTAGTAATTATTTAACACAAGTAAAAAATATATTGAGGTAAGAACCTAGTTCATTGAATAATAAAAACAATATTACTCTTTACATCACAACTGACAAGATGTATATGAATTGTATATTGCCTGAACTCGTTGATCCTAGACTAACACGGTTGATGGATATAAGAAACCCTCAATATAATAATTATATTAGATGCTATCAATAGAGAAGAAAAAAAATTTTAAAAATAATAATTTATAATAGTTATTCTAATACATTACATACCGTTAAGCCTGTACACTAATTAAAGAACCAATTATTAATTTTATATACACTAATGTTCCGAAATCCTCCGCGGCAACCAAAACGTACTGCCGTCAAATACACGTTATTATAATAATGGTTTCTTAAATCTTGATTGTTGCGTACTAAATTTAAAAAAAATTGTGCCTCGACAAATATTCATTGAATTGCTTTCTTTTATGAGTCATGTTTTTATAATTAAATAAAAACGCAATAATAACAGACATCTTTTATGCCATCTTGTGAATGTTTTAAACTTATAATTTGTAATGTTAGCTCATGAAAAAATGAATAACTTTTGTATTCATACACACCGATATATATAAATAATATACCAATTTGAAACACCTCAGAAACATACATAAGTATTAGATTTTTTTTTGAAAAATATTTGGACTGAATTTGAACCTACAATATGATAGGTTCAAGAAAAGGTGTCACTTCACAAATTCAGCATATCAATAATATGAGGTTCTTATTTGGAGGTCTACTATTTTTATTATTATAATTTATTCTACCTACCACAAAAATGTTTATAAAATATGTTAGAAAAAAAAATATTATTAATTCAACACTTTTAAAACCTCTGATTTCGTATCTACTCCCGGTTGAGGTGCTTATGTCAAATTTGATTCTTACAAATGAACCCATAGGCCTTAACGGCCCACATGCTCGTCGTAGGTTGAAATTGAGTTTTTATTGTATTTTCAAACCATGATCCTGGACACTCCTTAAACGTTGTAGATAATCTATTTATATAATTTTGATTTATTTTAAACATTTGATGACTGCATAAAGTATTTTTGTTACATAAAATAGTATTCTTTTAAACCTCTCGCTCTAATGTTTTAGAATATAGTCATATTTCGGTACATGAATGTGCAGTGGTGTTAAGATTTTTTACATTTATTAATTTTTAAACGCATTTATAAAACCATTAGTATAATTTATGACGAGATAATTTTAGTAAAATATTCACGATAAAAAATTATATTGATAATCTCTGTGATCCCAAATTTGACAAGAATTAGGCATTTTATTATTCAAAAAATCGGCAAGATTAACACATTTGAAGATGATTCTAAAGATACTTATTATAAGCTATGTCTTTGACCATTCAAGTGTGATAAACATCTTATGAATGTCAGGATTATTTTTATTACCTTCTTAAAATAAGTAATTTATGATGGTTCAAGAAAAGTTTGTCACAATGTGCAATGACTGGCTCATGTAGAGTATTTTATTACGATTTATTGAATATTTTTATATGCCAGGACTCTGAAATAATTTCGAATTACGAAATTCGAATTAAAAGTATGGTTTTATATGAAAATAATGTTCAAGGGACTTTTTTTTCATGAAAATTTCGAATTAACCATGTTCTTATTAACGAGGTTTTACTGTAGCCTGTCATCCATATTAACACTCAAGCACCTGTTCCCGCATTAATGCATAAATTATCTTAATTATTATAATACTCATGCCCAGTTCTGTGGTATTGAGTTTTTTCTCATTTAGTGAACCACTTGAACATTTTTTTCTTCATTACACTACTCGAGACAATTTGATTCACTGCTACAATTTATTGTTTCAAGTACTCTTTATATTTTATGGCTGAAAATAGCAGTGTTTAGAAGTGCAAGTAGTGCTTGAAATGGAAAATTTTATGAACCAAGAGAAACTATAAACACGCCAACACTTTTTGTTTGAAAGAAGTACAAATTTTCAGGTTCATGTGAAAGTTTTGCGTGAAAACGTCCCGTTTAGTAATGCATCAAAATATTATGAAATGTTTAGATTTTCGCAGTCAAAAATAACACCACACTCAAGAGATATAAAGATAAAAAAATACAAGACTAACAGGATTCAATAATATTAATCCCTCTCTGTTTACTGTTTGTCTTGGCTGCAAATCTGACAAGTAGTAAGTAAAAGATTTATTCATGAAACTTATGAGTGCAATGATTTGAACAACTCTCTGAATATGTAAGGTTCTGCATACCTTGTATGGAATATGTGCACTGGCAGTTGCGACGTCCGCGATGCACGTGAGTCGTTTGGGTTCACCGGCTGCCTGTTGTTGCTGGTGATGGCCGTTAGTAGCGGCTTGTGCCTGCGCTGCCTGCACCGACTGCTGCTGTTGGGAGCGGCTGGAAGCATTGGATCTGCTTCCTCCCACTGATGCTTGATGAGCACTAAACACAAAATCCGTCCGTAAGCAAGTCTTTCACCTTCCTCAAGAATAGGCGGCCACAGACGGACAGTTCTCGTAACAGGTTGAACATGGCACAGACAATAACTGTTCAATAACTGTACGTTAGTGGGCACACCACAGATCAGTTTAACTACCCCATTTAAATCTGTCGAACTGTCAACAGACGTGCCCATATACGTACAGTTATTGTCTGTGGCAGAGCAAGTGTCAAAAACTATGAAGGTTAGGTTCGCGGAGATATTACACAGGGGTATTGTTTCAATTAGTTTTAGGTAGAGTATACTTGAACGATATTGATGCACGAATAATTTTACTTGGAATTTATTATGGTTATAATTGTTTTTATTAGAAACAAATTGACATAAAATACGCACCTATGACGTTGGTAAAATAAATCATGATTTCGCTAGTGGATTGTGTATTTTATCGATTCACCGAAACAATATTATACACATTCGTGTAAATATAAAATATAATCTTTTCTTTTGAATAAATTATTCCCTTTAATGGACAGTAATAATTTAGTAAGAAAACGGTAATATTTATAAAGGTATTGATTTTATATACAATAAATTTAAACATGCCACAAAATTATATTTACATCAATCATCAGTATAATAATTAATTACTATGATTATAAAATATATACTTAAATTTTATTTACATTTAGCGACATTGTCATTCACAATTAGGTATATTAATTTATGTTGTGAACGTCTTAAATTAATAATTTGTAATATTCACTACATACAATAAATAAAATTTGAGTACTGAGTTATTAGTCTATATTTTCACAATAACTTAATATTTATGATGCTCTCTAAAATTTTAACATTTATATTATATTGTATAAAATAATATGTTTACATAAATAACTATAACTTTGTTTTACTCTCGTAAAAATAAATAAAATATAATATTTGCGATCTCCGCGTACATAATATTATTATATTTTTAATAATAAATGAATTTGTATTTTATAACAAGCAACACCAGCCGTAGTTGCATCGCGCGGTATATTCTACTTTACGTTACCAACATCTAATGTCACTCGAGAACTTTCGGCTAGTTGAAATTCCAACAGTTTTACAAAAACACGGGAGTGGGGGGTCGCTGGCAGTTTGAACATGGCACACATCTGACAGGTCGAAAAGTGTCCGTCTATGGGCGCAGCAGATTATCTACCAAAGATAACTGTACATCCGCCATTACGTATTAACTGGCATGTTCAACCTCTTACGAAAACTGTCCGTCTGTGGCCGCCTAATACACGGTAGACCCCAAAAAGACGACTAACTGCATTTAATATTAACACCCACCATCTATTTATTCCTTTCAGAGCAGTGAATTACAGCATTACAAAACCAGGTATAATTACTGTATTAAAGATTTAGTCGGAAATACCTGCTCACAATGCTAATAGCCTGGCCATGTCGGCTATTTAATACTGCACCAGAAAAGATGATACAGGTAGAGTTGGGTTTCGGGAATTTCCCGACGGAATTTCTAGAGAAGTTTTCGAGATTTTCCATCCCGAATCTCGAAAATCTTTTCTCGGGATCCGAGATTTCTTCATTATCAAATATTTATTGAAAAAACGATTTGCTATATGAAAAAAATGGACAGAAAACACAAAACGTTCAAAGACTGATCGGCGCATTTAACACAATTAAGCCAACATCGACTCAAAATGAGTGCAACTTCAGAGAATTTTGTGTCTCAAAGGCGTATGCGATTGTCAGATGCAGCGATTGACAGTCTGTGTTTTTTGAAATGCTATTTTAATAAGTAATGTTTTGAATTATTTTTCTTCTAAAAAGACTTTTCTTCTTCTTTCTAAAAAAATCATATTTTTTTTGGAATTCATCTTGTTTTTACACTGATTTTAGGATTTTTACACGTTTTTTTTAAATTCCCCGATATCTCGAGAATTCTTTTCTGGAAATCCCGAATCTCGAGAATTCAAAATTTCATCATTTTGGGAATTCCCGAATCTCGAGATTGAGATTTTCCCGGGAAATACCCAACTTTAGATACAGGAAACAGCTTGATATTAATTACTAGGGCAATGAATTCATGGATGATCAACGATAAAATAAAGGGTATCACACTGTGTAAAAGGTTAAGGTTCAAGGTTAATTTGAATATATTCATACGTTCTCATAATTTTTGACCCGACTGTCGACAATCGACAAGTGAAGTTGGGCACTAAAAACAGGAATTATTCTAATTCGGCCACGACTCCAGGGAACGACCCAAAGTGTCACGATGGGTGATAATAGTGGCAGACAATTTGCGTGGGAATCTCCCATTGTAATTTGAGCTTAAGTCCATTGGATAAAACGACTCTGGGTACAGCTTGTATATGTAGGGCAATTAATAGATAACAGAATTATAGTTGATAAAAAGAAATGCAGCGTTTTACTCACTGAATGGAGTTGGGCTGCGCTCGGACGAGAGGAGGTGGCTGATGCTGCTGCTGCTGTTGCTGCTGTTGTTGCTGCTGCTGGGCCAAGAATTGCTGCACACAAATATTCATTCAATAAATACAACCGATGTGCAAAGACTAGTCATGTCGCCTAGAAATCAACACAAGAGAACAGAGTCCAAAATGCCATATTAAACTTATTTATTCATGTCTAAACTTCGGGCTAGAGTTAAGCGCGAAATATATTATGGTGCATGTCGCGTACTATCACGTGACGTCACAGTAAGCTGCCGCTACAGGAAAAAAGTATATAATGTCATTTTTCTTGGTGTTTAAAATGTTATCAGACCGATATCGAGATTCCCATCCCGTAGCACATTTTGAACCTTAAAACAGTGTCAGTTAGCAAAATCTGCCGAAATCACCAGAACAATGAGGTCACCTCACGTTGTAGTGCACTGCATCGACACCTGCATGACTCAATGAACGTTTTTTACCATTTTCTACATGCCTACATATTTTCGAGATGTCAAAATCATGTGTTTTTTTATTTTAGCAGTTGGCACCATGTATTTTCTATACGAATGTTGTCTATTATCTATGGTCTGCAGGTTGGGTTCTGTTCAAAATATTATATATGGATATATCGCAAGTAATTTTAAGGTATGCACGCGTAGAAACTGATAAAATGAAATTACATGAATAGTGAATAATAATTCTAAATTTTACAGAGGTGGTGATCGTTCAAAATATTCTGCAAAGTGATGAAACCATAGACTAAATTTGTCACAATGACAGTTCGCGACGTGCATCTCAATATAATCACAACTATACTGTCGGCAGCCATTTCCGTCTGTCGAACACGACAACGATCAACAAGTTTAGTGTAATATGTATCTTTTTCATATTACACTTGTTTAGAAATAAACTTATTGCATGGATATGCTTCTAATAATAATTACTGGATGTATCCAATATTTCTGCTCACATCTAATTTTGCAAATTTGGTGCTACTACCTCCAATGACTTTAGAGGAATGTTTTAACGTTCAAGTGAAAAATAACATGTGTGCAAGACAGATCTGAAATGCAATTTTATTGGTTTTCCATGTTCAGATTATGTTGAGGCCGTAGCGATTCTGTGTGCGGACTGCATAATGCATAAATTACTGTCATTGCTAGGTGAATAGACAGAATATAGACAAAGTTTTTGTTTTCTTGTCTTACCAAAACATTCTGATTTTGTTAGTCAAATAGTGTCGAGAATGTAATTACCTGCTGCAAATGCCTGGTCTGTGCTGCCGTGAGTCCAGCCACATTATGTGCCCCTCCTCCTCTGGATTGATTGGGCGCGTAGCGGCTGACAGCTTGCGCTTGCACCTGGGCCTATATTTATAACAATCCACATAAGTAAAAAAAAAAATTCTATGCTTATAATAAAATGATGTTCAACACCTGCCTTCTCATAACACTGCATTAACTGAAGCGGGGGTCAGGGATATATAGATGTGTATGTACATGAAAGAGCGGTGGGATCGCCACGAAGAGGAGCATGCATAGTGCGTCAAATCACTTTCAATCCAAATAACGCCAACTTGCATGCATAAACGAAAAAAAATGACATGTTTAATATTTCAGTTATTGACGTTGCACGTCAGTATTATGACCATTTTTTTTAAGTATCGATTCCCTTATATTAATTTAAAAAATTGAAATTGTCAAGAAGTAAAAGTGACAGACCTGCACAGTATAAATTGAACAAGTAAATATAAACTTTTAATAATTTATTTACTACTTTATCGGTGTTTTTATATACAGTCGAACATGGTTATTATGAGGAAGATGGGACCGACTGAATTTGCTCATTATAAGTATTACTCGTTAACAATTTTCGCGCCACGGTCTATTCAAGCATAGAACATAAAAAATCCAAAAAGCATCGTAAAAATCCCTGAAACAAGCATGGCATTCATAAACTACAAAAGAATTTGCCTATTGTAATGAAGTGCTGAGCCGCCAGCGTTGGTAGATACCTACTGACTTCACAAAGCTTGGATTTTTTACATGCAATTTCAATCATATGCGTAGATACTTTTTCAATGTTGTCGGCGAAAATACCAATTAGGTACTTCATAAACGTAAACCGATCCCGGCGGCATCGGTCTAGTTAACTGCCCAGTCAGATTTTATTGTTTAGGGTCAAAAATGTTGTTTTTAAACGATCGACACATCAACAGTTTCGCTCTGTATACCTGAGAAGTAGCTCGTTATAAAAGTAAATAAATGTATGAAGAAATTCATAAACAATGTCAATGAATGTTTCCTCATTACATCCGAGATCTCACTATTTCCGCATCGTAATAACCAAGTTCGACTGTATTTACTACTTACTTTATCAGTGTTTTTATGTAATGCTAATATTAAGTAATCGAGTGCCAACACAGTTTTGCTTTCTGCATCTTCATTATTGTATTTGTATGCTGACGCAGTATTTGACATTTATTATGAAAAGGGATCTAATATGTTCTACCTAAGGGTAATATTTTGCAAGAATGCAGAATACTTCCAGTTGCATATCTTAATGCTAGATAAAGCTGTAACCTTGTAGTTGTGGGAGTTTTATCATAATCTTACCTAAATCCATCTTATCCATGGGAAATATTGCATTTTTTATGACACCTTTAGTGAATAATCCAATAGAAATACGGGAGCATTGCGTCTACTCTAGATTGTGGATTCAAATTCCTGAAGTTTTGTAAGCGTACTATTACTGTGTTTAAAGTATGTAAATGCTCTGCAGGATCTGCACCAAACGCTAGTAATGATGATCCTAACCTACAAAAATCTGTATACTGCCAGAACAGTATGCAGCCATTTGCATTATGTCCACGCGCAGGTCCTAGTATGCAGCGACGTCACATTTTTTATAGCATTTGTTAACAAGCTGTTTGACTGCTAATTACGAGGGTGGGTCAATAAGTCCTTAGAAAAGCCGACAAGTGGCGCGACTAGTACTGTAAGCGGTTTGTTTTCATGCAGCGGCACTACCGATTCAGTATGCTGCGAAGTTTCAATCAGATTGGTCGGGTTGTTGTGTGTTTTTCGTACATTTAAAAAAAAAAATTGCTTGTGGAAAATGGAAAAATGGAAAATGGAGAAAATTGAGTTTAGAGCTGTTATTAAACATTTTAATATAAAAGGGTTAACAGCAAAGGAAATAAAAAATGAGTTGGATTTAGTTCACGGCATATCTGCTCCTTCACTTGCAACTATTTATAACTGGTTAAATGAATTTAAACGTGGTCGTACATCAACAAAGGATGAACCACGCTCAGGACGTCCTGTAGAGGTGACTACACCAGAAATGATCAATAAAATCCACGATATGGTGTTAAGTGACCGAAGATTAAAGTTGAGTGAGATAATTGAGGTTACAGGGATCTCAAAAGGTAGCGTCATTTCTATTTTACATGACAAATTGGGCATGAAAAATATTTCTGCAAGATGGGTGCCGCGTTTGCTCACAGTCGACAATAAACGCAATAGGGTGGTGGCCTCTAAAGCCCTGTTGTCGCTCATGCAACGCAATCCGGATGAATTTTTTCGTCGCTTTGTGACTGTAGATGAAACATGGATACACCACTATACTCCCGAGACGAAAGAACAGTCAAAGCAGTGGATTGCGAAGACAAACCATGTCCAAAGAAGGCGAAAACCGTAAAATCAGCTGGTAAGGTTATGGCTACTGTATTTTGGGATGCACGTGAAATTATTTTCGTTGACTATTTGGAAAAAGGAAAAACAATAACAGGGGATTATTATGCATCTTTATTGGACCAGCTAAAAAACGAAATTGAAGAAAAATGGCCTCATTTAAACAGGAAAAAAATCCTCTTTCATCAGAACAATGCCCGTGTTCACACATGTTTACGACCAATGGCTAAAATTGAAGAATTGAAGTTCGAATTGGTCGACCACCCACCGTATTCGCCAGATTTAGCCCCCAGTGACTTTTTCCTTTTCCCAAACTTAAAAAAATGGCTAAGTGGACAAGGTTTTTTTTCAAATGAAGAAGTCATCGATCGGACAAATGCTTATTTTGAGGACCTTCCGAAAACTTATTTTTCTGACGGTTTAAAAAAAACCTTGTAGAAATAAAAAAAAAATACAAAAATAAAAACTGTTTTAATGCTTTTTTCTAAGGAATTATTGACCCACCCTCGTACCTTCAGTGGGGTTGTGACATTTCATGCATATGCCCTATGACTATAAACAAGCCGTTTGACTGCTAATTACCTTCAGTGGGGTTTTGACATTTCATGCATATGCCCTAAGATTATAGCCTAGATATAATTTTACGTCTATAAATAAAACTGGATTGCTCACCTGCGCCATTCTCAGGACTTGCTGGGTCTGTGAAGACGTGAAGCCGCTTCCAAACCCGGCCTGCCCGTTTACCCAACCGTTGGTCATGGCCTGCAGACAATCGACAATATGAACACGTCATCAAGTGACAATATGTGTGGGGTGAGCACACGTGACTTAACTCAAGCTTCCGATTGTTCGTATTCTAAAATTGTCGATTGATTAATGAGTTAAAAGGTTATGTAAGAAATAGAATACTTATGTTAAGGAATCTACTAAATATGTGTCGAGTGTAGTGCCTGATCTTGTCAACACTTCATTGATGTAATTTGGCATAATTAATTGAACTTTAGGGCTGTGACAGATCGTTCGTGACAAAGTTAACGTTGAAATCGACACTTAAAATCATTGGCATTTGGTCCAAACAAGATTTAAGCAGCGCTGCGCATTCGACGGTATATGCCAGAAGAATATGATGAATGAATTTATCAATTATTTCTTTAACTCTCTGATTAGGAGAAATATAAATAGCTACCTCCAGAAATGCATCTCAGTGTAAGCTGCTGTGACCTGCATGTATACCAATAGGAGTTTAGTATCGGATGCGGATTATTATCTCGCAGCCTAGTGAACCACGTAGTCCAATGCATAAAGTCCTGGCATCTTATCTATGGGTTCTGGGTTTGATTCCAAATGAGGTCAAAATATATTAATTAATATGTGATTGGTTCACTGCTACTAATATCTATTATTAGGGAGAAAACTAGTTGGGGTGTGTAATAACAATGACCTGGACAGCGGCAGCGGAGATGCTGGCCATGGAGGCCCTCTGCGCGGCCAGCTGTTGCTGATGATGTTGCTGCTGCGCCGCTTGCTGGTGCTGTTGCTGCTGTGGATGCTGGGCCCTCCTGCCCCGCCCCGAACCGCCTCCTGCCACATTGCCGCCCGCCCCGCCCACTCCCGAGTTGGCGTGGAGGCCTGGAGGAGCGGGAGGTGCTCTCGTCCACTGCCCTCCCACATTGGAACCCATCGAACCTGGAAACAGATTTTGCACATTCATTTTCATGTTGGCTATACATTCGCAGTGGTGTACAGATTTCATTGATATACTATAGTGAAAACAAATGTGATAACACATCAGTGTAAGAACATTGAAAATTTTCAAAATCTTAAAACGGGCAACACCGAATGTTTTCTGTTGGAAGTAGACACAGCAGAATAATTAGCTCTTCCATTCCTGTACCGCCCAGATAGAGTGACAAGTTCATGTTCAGTACATGCCACTCATAATTCATCATATACACCAGCGATTTCCAAACTGGGAGGCAATTTCGGGTTGTCAAGGGAGGCGCGAAAAGTTTAACACAATTATTGTAGCCACAGGTTTGCAGTTTGCAAATGCATAGTTTATAAGACGGTCGCTAGTTATAAACTATATAAAAAAACCAGTCCCATAAAAGGTTGTTTGCAAACCTGTCTGAAAATATGGAGACTAATTTTATAATACCTCACTGCCATGCATTGAAAAGATATCACCATCTAGAGATGGGAAAACTGGTCGATTTTGAAGACTAAGTATACTTACTACCAGTATAAAAAAAATACTTGGTATATAAACTTGTTCCAAAATACTTACTAGTATTTGGAATACTATATAAATAAATCGTTTGGCGTGCGTATGCGACAAAAGTTTCATACTCAACTGAAACTAAAACCAACTCCATATTAGTATTTGAAATACGTATCGGCTCAGTGAACTCAGACTGTGGATCGGCTTCAATAGAATCACTAAAAATACGCTGAGCTCCGCTTGTCGAAAAGTCCCATTTATTATAAAATTTTAAATTTATGAGTTGTTTTTCCGTTAGGTTACAATATTCTTGTTAACAAAAATGAATAACAGTGATTTTTTTTTAAATTTTAAACATGTTTTGAGCGGTCATATTGACAAGCCTAAGCCAGTGCGTCATCTCACCACTGTGCTGTGACACAAAATTTATGACCTATTATTCATACATTCGAACGCAATAGACTAATACATTAAAACATACCTATATTCAAGTGCTATCTCGTTTGTGCGCATTTAATGTCAATAGTGTTGAAAGTCTACCAACTGGCGAGTGCACAGAACAACGAATCGCGATGATATCATCACAAGTTTTTTGGAATACGTTTATTGGGCCACACATACTGAGTATGAGTAGTTTCATCCGAAACTTGAGTACACAAACTGGTGTCAGTATTTCCAACTGACCTTTACCACCATCCTCTGATACTTGACTCGATACTCAATGCTTTCTTTGATATCATAAATAATTTAAACTTAAGAATTATCTATACGAAATACACAACAATTGCCACAAATATTGCAAATTTATTTATTCCATCCATAAGTAAACTACAACCAATGACGTCTATAATTATTGTAATAAATTAATGATGCACAATACAAAGTATTCACAATCACTAATATGAGGAATATGCCATGACTTTGATCGATATTAAGAGGGCAGAATGAATGAATGGAAGGCCGGAAATTCTGAACCGAATTCAACCATAACATGTGATGATCGATTCCACAAGACAGATAAAATGCCAATAGGCTGCACATGTTGCTTGGCGATCACCTACACTAACAATGTATAACTGCAATGTAAAGCAGGGCAAACACTGAGACAGCTGTCAGCAAAGCCTTAGCATACATTTTGCCTTGGGGGAAACCTACAAGACTGTCATTTCCACTGAGTAAAACGGAAGCCATTGTTTTGGTTTAGGCATAATTTAATTGAACTTAAAAAAATAAACAAGCACTATCTGCAATTGTTAGTTCAGTGAAAACAAAATATGTATGTACATCTGACAAAGTTTCGTATACATCATTTATGTCGGATCTCCACAGCCCAACTCCACCCTTCGCCACTGTTACACACTATGAATAGTGATCAAATTCTTGAATTTTAAAAATAAAGATGAATGGCAAAGATAAGCCTGGTGTTATTGTAAGAATTTACAATTTTTCTATATTTGCCTGTTTAAGTATTTGTCAACAACATTCTCTAATATCTGTGGTCAACTATTCGCAGTTGGTTTCTGTTGTTAGACAGAGATTTGTCACCGCATTCGATCCCACAATTAAACAGAATGAAGAAAATTGAATTAAAAATTTTCTTATCACCACTGCCCATAATCTAGAACAGAACATGTAGCAATCCGCTTTTGCAACCAGGAATTTCAATATCGATGTTATATCGTTCTTGAGTTGGATTATTATATATATTGCTTACTAGCTGAAGTACCCGGCTTCGCACAGGGTCGCTTCGTGGTTATATTTATCTTAGATATTTGAAAAATAATAAGAGGTAATTATTTTTTTAATATTAAAATATCTGTGTAATACAATATGGCAATATGAAAATAATTCTAATAGGAGTAAAGGTCAAACATAAGAACACTAAATTAAAATCGAATCCAAAATATGAAAACGTTATTAATGTTATTAATATGTAGTAAAAAAAAAATCAAAATTGGATGGAAAAAACAAACAACAAACTTTGTATTTTATATAATAATAATTTAGAAACCTTCGCAGGTGTGCGCACAACAACTGACAAAAGTTTCATCGCAATCGGATGAATGGTATAGGAGCGCATACGAATAGTAGAAGAAGATGATTTTCTAAATCATAAATCTTTGTGGGCATGCGCATGACAACTCACCAAAGTTTCATTGCAATCGAATTAATGGTATAGGAACGCATACGAATAGAAGAAGAAGAAGATGGTTGTACTAATTCAAAAACCTTCGCGGGCATGCGCAAAACAACTGGTCAAAATTTCATCACAATCGGATGAATGGCATAAGAACGCATACAAATAGAAGAAGAAAAAGATGATTGTACTAATTGAGGGCACAAACACTTGATCAAAATGTCATTGCAATCGGATGAATGGTATAGGAACGCATAAGAATAGAAGTAGAAGATGATTTTCTAATTCAGAAATCTTTGTGGGCATGCGCACGACAACTCACCAAAGTTTCATTGCAATCGGATGAATGGTGTAGGTACGAATTCGAATAGAAGAAGAAGATGATGGTTTTACTAATTCAGAAACCTTTGCAGGCGTGCGCACGACAACTCACCAAAGTTTCATTGCAATCGGATGAATGGTATAGGAACGCATAGGAATAGAAGAAGATGGTTGTACTAATTCAGAAACCTTCGCGGGCTTGGGCACAACAACTGGTCAAATTTTCATCGCAATTGGATGAATGGTATAAGAACGCATACGAATAGAAGAAGATAGAATGAAGAAGAAGAAGAAGATGATGGTTTTACCAATTCAGAAACCTTTGCAGGCGTGCGCACGACAACTCACCAAAGTTTCATTGCAATCGGATGAATGGTATAGGAACGCATACGAATAGAAGAAGATGGTTGTACTAATTCAGAAACCTTCGCGGGCTTGCGCACAACAACTGGTCAAATTTTAATCGCAATTGGATGAATGGTATAAGAACGCATACGAATAGAAGAAGATAGAATGAAGAAGAAGAAGAAGATGATGATTTTTCTAATTCAGAAACCATCATGGATGTGCATACAACCACTTACCAAATTTTCATTGCAATCGGATGAATGGTATAGGAACCAAGGAAGAAGAAGAAGATACTTGTACTAATTCAAAAACCATTGCGGGTGTTACCACAATAACTGACGAAGGTTTCATCGCAATCGGATGAATGGTATAGGGACCATACGAATAAAAGAAAATAGAATGAAGAAGAAGAAGAAGAAGATGGTTGTACTAATTCAGAAACCTTCGCGGGTGTTGGCACAATTATTGACGAAAATTTTATTGCAATCGGATGAATGGAATAGGAACGCATACGAATAGAATAATATAGAATAGAAGAAAAAGAAGAAGAAGGAGATGGTTGTACTAATTCAAAAACCATTGCGGGTGTTACCACAACAACTGACGAAGGTTTTATTGCAATCGGATGAATGGTATAGGGACCATACGAATAAAAGAAGATAAAATGAAGAAGAAGAAGAAGATGGTTGTACTATTTTAGAAACCTTTGCGGGTGTTAACACAATAACTGACGAAGGTTTCATCGCAATCGGATGAACGGTATAGGAACCATACGAATAAATGAAGATAGAATGAAGAAAAAGAAGAAAATGATGATTTTTCTAATTCAGAAACCTTCATGAATGTGCATACAACCACTTACCAAAATTTCATTGCAATCGAATGAATGGTATAGGAACCATACGAATAAAAGAAAATAGAATGAAGAAGAAGAAGATGATGATTTTTCTAATTCAGAAACCTTCATGGGTGTGCATACAACCACTTTCCAAAATTTCATTGCAATCGGATGAATGGTATAGGAACGCATACGGGACAGACACACAGACAGACAGACAGACATACAGACAGACAGACATTCATTTTTATATATTAGTATAGCCTATACTCTTCCCGCAAGTGCAAGCAATAAGTTTACAAAGTTTTATCGCAATCGGATGAACGGTATGGCTGCGCATTAAATACGAACAAACAAACACACAAATATTAATTTTTATATATTAGATATGCGACCAAATCTTTTTAGCTGTTTTTATTCAAATTGACATGTCGCTCTGTGAGTCGACAACCGCTGGAGAAATACCATCATACAGTGGTACCGAAGGGACACTAAACGTCTACAGGGACGCTACAAAATCCGCTGATATTTTCTGTTCCAAAAGGACAGACAAATTACTGTTACAATGATGTTGTTGGATTGTACAATGAACTCATTTTAGAGGCATTTCTTAATCACACATCTCTTGGAGCGGCATTCTCAATCATACAACGAACAGTAAGTACATTTTACGAAATTGTCTCTTGAGATAGTCCACAATGACCCAGAAGCATTGATGAAATAAGAAGGAATACATGGCAACCGTCTAAAATCAAATACAAAAAACGTAAGACGTGTGCCAACATTGGCGAAGACTCCATACTAGGTGATTATTTAAAGCCTACCTTCATAAGAAATATAATACATAACCAAGACATTTACAGTGAACAGGTATAATATTTTGTAAGTAGCAGAGCTAGCCGTTTTTAATAGGATTCACATACGCATAGTTATAATATCCAAGTTACAAACAAAGACATGCTATAATCCAAACTTTTGTTTATGTATGTGGGGGTCAACAGCCCCAGGCCGTGTCAGCAAATACTGAGAGATTGCAGGAATGTGATAGTCAACGAATTACCCAATTATCGCATATAACTTCATCTAGTCAGCACAATCTGCAAGTGTGACATACGTCTGTGAAGGTCAAGAAATCCGAACTTTGTCAGCGAACGCTGCAAGGTTGCAGCAACGCAACAGTCAGCGCGTTGCTCAATTGTGGCATACATCAATAATACCTTACCACAATTTATTGAATACTCATTTTCAGCATTATTCAACTGCGAGTACTCAAATAAATAGATTGGTCACAATAATTATTGACGGGAAAGGCACTCTCTATCATCGCGTCTCGGACTGAGCATATCTCGCTGCGTATTACCTTGCACTGTTTAATTTCGCACCTGTCAATGCACTTCTTTATTCAGTGAATAAACTCTCAAACTCTATCCACTCAACAACCACCAGTCTATTCATTCTTCAACACCGTCACCCCAAATGTATTTTGATGGTGTTTGTCCTTGAGACCTGACTCACTATCTGCTTGTGTATGTTATATATATATGTATATGTATATGTTATTTTATGCACACCAACAGCAACCAAATTAACACGGAAGCGATCCCATAAACAAGGTGCAAGCATGCTCCAACTGGCTTAGCAGACATAAAGTGCAAGTAGCGCAGCCGGAAACTATTTTAGCGCTATTTTGTAAAATATCTAATAGTGCACGTTGTCTTTTTTAGTGTAAAATACAGATTATTAACAAAATTCAAATTGAATTCTCATAAATATGGCTGTCCATACTCACGATAGCCGAGTGGTTACCATGTCAGATTATAATGTCGTGGGTTTGAATCCTGGGTCATCAAATTCACATGTGTTTCAATGTGTTTGGACCCAGATCATGGACATAATAAGCTGAGCAATTTGCTTAAATCCATTTCACAAACAAAACAAAAAAACCTGTTGATACAATTTCCACTCTATGGAGACCAATATGATCTTAGGATCAAACATGGTTAAGAAGGGCTTTTTTCTGTTTAGTTAGATATTTTTTACTAAACTTTCTCACAATATAACCATGATTTCGTCACCGTTCAGGCAAAAGTCACCAACCCTAAAAACATAGTTTTGAGATATCGCAATTTGAAAGTTTGAAAATGCAGGAAAAATCAGATTTTAATGTTTTATCTACATTAAATTATTTTCTCATGTCTTCTTAATAATTTCTTTAAGGTAATTTTACTTTTTGATGCTAATTAAAACATCTGGAAGGTTTTGAAGGAGGCAAGGTAGCTCAATTATGGTTTGGTGACTTTTGCTTGTTAATAATCTGAACAATGTTAGCCAAAAGAAGGATCAGTTAAACTCACCATCCATAGTATAGTGACTTTTGCTTGTATATTTATAACGAAGGATTTTTTTTTTTATATAGTCAATAATGTCTATTCACCTATAATGACTTTTGCTTGTTAAGATTTTATCGAAAGTCATTTAGTGAAAAACAAATAATTCGGATTTAAGCAAAATTTTACTAACTAATGTACCGTGGTGAGTTTTGCATCTTAAAGAACATTATTTTACGCTTCGGGCGACATACTCAACTCATAACTGCCATTTTCAGGGTTGGTGACTTTTGCCTGAACGGTGACGTATTCTGTGTGTGAGGCAGGTAGCACATATATAACATTTATATCTTTATATTTACCTGCCCTTTCCTTTTAAAGGTTAAATAGCGCTATTAAAATCCATAACATAATTATTATGGGACAGCTTACAGTGGCAGTATGTAATAAAGAAACATGGAACGATATCATCAGCATATTATGTAGGTAATTCTCAAAATCTGCACAATATTACATACTACAGTAGAACACGTAAGTTATCTGGAGGCCGTTGGCCTGCTGCTTTGTGGATTGTGAGAAGGTTTTCGACAGTCCGCACCGTCCCTCCCTATGGAGGATACTGGGAGCATAAGGAATCCCCCCAAGATCATTGTCATAATCAAATGCCTGCACGAGATAGCGAATGCTGTGTCAGAATTGGTGACACTGTCATGGAATGGTTCAGAGCCACGACAGCAGTCAGACAGGGTTGTGTCCTTGCACCGTTTCTCTTCATTATCCTCTTTGACTTCATACTACGGAAGTCAATACCAACTGACCGAGGTATATATGTTACCCCCCACGGTGAAGCCTGCAATACGTCAATGACGATGTCCTATTCGACAAGTCAATCGAGGGCATTCAAGAGACAATGAACAGGTTGCTTTTGGAGAAAACCAACACTGTACAACGGCACCTATCCTGATCCAGATTTCCCTCCGATTCGCAATGGGCAAACATCGTCAACTTCAAAAACCTGGGGCTACACATCACGGGAGATGGCATTTTCCAGAGAGAGCTCGCTATCCGAATGGGAATAGCTGGAGAAACATTTAACTCGATGCAGAGTGTTTGAGACTCATGAATTGTAGTGACTCATGAGTCGCCTATTCGACGCTTGCATTCTGACAGTGCTACTTTACGGTAGCGAATCATGGCACCTTACGAAGCAACCGTATACTGAGCTTCAAAAACGGATGTTTAAGATGGATACTGGATGTGCGGTGGTATAACTTTAGGAGTAACGAGGAGATAAGAGAATACACCAAGCAGCCTCTCATCATGCTAAGTGTGAAGAGGTGACATTGGACCTAGCTCGGCCACGCGCTGCGAATGTCAGTAGAGAACTTCAAGCCAACCAGATTCCGGCGTCCTGGAAGGCCACTAAATAGAGTGTATACGGCGGAGCTACGGGATTCTGGTTTGACCTGGAATGAAGCAAGAAGACTGGCGAGCGACAGGGATTCTTGGAGTCGCCGCGTGATGTCCATTTGCTCCAACTAAGGGGCGGATATGGCCGAAGAAGAATAAGAAGAACTTTTGTCCAACTTCTTCTTTCTCCATATCTTCTTCATTGGTAGGATCAGTCATTTTTGCTGAAATAAGGTGTTTTATACTGATATAGAAATATATAACACTTCTGCATTCGGCATATTATACAGTGACGTTGAGACCAATTGTGCATAATTATGCACATGCAAATTCAAAGGTCTGTGAAATATTATTTTACTTATATTTTGTTTATTTTATGTTTTCAACATGTCGTTTATATATATTACTCCATGTGTTAATTGATATCTAATGCTTAACGATGCTTTAACTTGAGTTTATCATAATAAAATGTACTAACCTGGAACGCTGTTCAATATCAGTGCAGAATAGGTTTCATATTCGATCATTGTCAGTTTATCATTCATAGATGGAGTTACTTGTTCCATTTATAACAAAGATTATTAGTTGATCGAAAATCATATAGATGGTAAAGTTTTAATAAACGAAAAATGAATATTTTACGAAGGTTTAAAATAAGTGTGCATAATTCTGCACACGGGGTCTGAATGCGTTAATTAGAGAAAGGGATGAAACTATCTTACTTATTCACTCTAATTATTATTCTGAAAACTGTTAATTTGAAAATTGGTATTAATAAAAACTTATTTTAAAATGGTCTTGGTTTTACCATAACCTTGGGTATTTTCGGTCATTAGTAAATTTAAGAAAAAACCAGATAATGTAGAATGAAATTTTCAAGCTATACCCTAATGAGGGTTAGAGGATTAAATGAATACAAGTGACATACATTAGTTTAATTTCAATGTTTTGGTCTGACTTGTCTTCTTTAAGCATTAAATACAATAAAGAATTATCAGTAGGTATCTATTATTTTCATGGAATAGTAATAATGGAGGATCATTAATTGAGAACCATTAAATGAATTTCAAATAGCCTAGCCACTAGTCTAGTCTTGTGTTATATACATTGAATGTATATAACACAAGTTTTTAATTTAATTTTTGAATCTAAATTAAAAATATTTTTCTTTTTAATATTGTTAGATACGTATTTATCAAATAAACTTCCAAATGTAAATTAACAAAAAAGGTGACTCTGGTAGGTGGAGTATTTACCTCAAATACAATTGAGCCCATATCCGGAAAATGAGCGTTAGCGCGATAATGCTGTTTTTTTGGTAAATAGGTTTAAATTACTCGGCATACACCTATGCATGCACTCACCAAATATTACTATGATATTCTAACAATAGGTGGCAGTAGACAGTGCAAACTGACCACGCGTTGCACGCTGTTTATCCGTATACTATAATATCTATGCCGTACACGACATACAGTCCAACCAACTTATATGAATAATGGTCAAAAATGGAACTACTAGAACCCATATGGACGCCATATTGAATACGCCATTCCAATGTCAAATTCTGTCGAGTTGTGAGTCTTGATTGGGTAGTTTTCGACTGTGGTTCCCCCATCAATTCATCAGATAAGTTTGCGGCACTATGAAGCCAACAAAGTGCGGATTGGTTAAAAAATATATAGGAATTTATCCCAATAAATGTTGGAAATGGACCTCCTGATGAAGACATCACTTAAAAACTTAGGGTAAAAGATGTTACTATCAAAATCAGAGTTGTACGATTATTTTATGTTATACGGAAAAACAGCGTTAAATTTGTTACCATATATTTTATTATAAACGTGGTGGTTTATCCAATAAAGTTTCTTTGTTTAAGGCTAAACTTCAGCTGAGGCACGGTCTAAAACGATTGTGACTACGCGATGCGCAGATTGTGCAAACGACGCAAGACAAACAAAACATAATTTGTTATAAAAATTCAACATGCGTTCATTTAATGTTATGTTAATCTTTATTTAAGTAATAATAATATATTCATTGACATGTTTTGTTTTTCTAGTAAATACGTAAAATTTTTTAGTCATCTTTACACGATTTAAGAATTAATTCCTCCGACGCCATCACAAAACAAATTGACGTGCTAACAGGTCGACTATCGCTCTCCGACTGACAACCCCTATTGCTGAAAATTATTTGCCGTTTCACTGAAGTATTCTCTTTATAAAAAGTAACCTCAATTACTCAAACTACTTTTATTCATCAGAATTAAATATTTTCGATAACGGGTATCTCCACAACAGCCAACTGAAATGTTTAACTGCCAATACTTATCTCTGAACGCCGTTTTCAGGAGAACACTCGTTTTCCGGATATGGGCTTAATTATACCCTGTTTACATGTCCATAGATTTACTGCTGACAGTTCGTATTATCGCAGCCATAACAAAAAAATGCATGTGTAAAGAAGACGTATTATCGTGCAATGCATAAATCAAAAGAGTTCAGAAGCTTCTGAAATTTCACGTGACAATTGGACCGTGCATTATCTGCGCAGTAAAACGATAGTAGTGAACCCGCTGGTAAATAAATGAACCACACGACGCAGACTCATTTTGAGGTTAACCAATTTTCACGACCTGTCAAATAGTACTACAAAATGACAACGTCGTGTCTCGTTTACTCTTGAAGAATAAGATTGGTGAGACAGTGTATATTTTTACATGTAAACAGTTATTATCACGATAGTTTTTAAAATACAAACTATTGGTGCAAGTAAATCTATGGACAGGTGCTATTAGATCGTTCCGAAGATTGATTTATAGTTTGATACATAATATGTTGAGATGTCCGGGGTTCCAGTGGCTAGCTCAGGTGTCCATCGAACCCCGGATTCACAAAAAAAGATATTTTAAATTGAGGAGAAATTAAATGAAACCACGTCTGTCTCGTGCGTAACTTGGTATTATCTTATATTTTAAATTTTCTTTACAGGTTTATATATTTTGTTTTTACAATAAGTTTCGCAGGTCCGTACATGTTGGAAAAGGGACGCTTACTAACTTTCTTTTTTTTTTTTTAAATTTCCCGTACCCACGCCGATTAGTAAAAAGGACTCTCGTGATTGGCCAAATTTTATCGCGTGATCCTTTTGATTTGACGAATCACGAGGACCACCTCGGCGCAGGCGCGCGGAGATTTTAACGTTGCCGCCATGCACGGCAAAATTTATTATAGTTGAATACTTATATTTAGTCTTAAAATTATCTCTTTCATCCATCATCATTTATACTTTATAATCTATCTTAATTACACCTCCGCCCAGTAAGTGATTTTCACGCACCGGACGAAGGCCTTTACTCATGAATAAAAAAATACTTACGTAGTTAAGCAAGGAATCAGATTAGATGTTTTATGAAGCTGTTTCTAGAGGTCAGGGTTACGTTTCGACTTATGACTACTAAATGATTATTTTACACCGGGAGAAGCCCGCCTGTAACAGGGGTGTATCAATGTGAACATAAAGAATTAATAAATAATTTGTTTGAAAGCCATTATTACAATGGAGTTTTACTACGTAAACGCAGTTGAATTTCATAAATATGGGAGGAATTCAATCGGCAGGTATTATCGACCTGTGAGCATGTTTCTCTTTTAAAAAAACTATTGATTTCGCATAGACATGCACAACTAAGTGCATTTCACAATCTCAATAATAATAATTATTGTAAATCAAAAATCTTACACAATGTGGTTGCATCAGACAGAAAATTGCACAATAGTTAGGTAATAGACCTATTGCCCGAATCTAAATTTCTTTACGCTTCATAGATCAGAGCTAAAAAAATTGGATAGACCTGATATGTTTTACATTTACATTTCTAAACTTTATGTTACTACGCCTCCATTTAAAAAAAATCTAATCTTGGCACCTCTCTCCCTTTATTTCATTAAGGGGGGACATGCTCGTCGAAGGTCAAAATTGAGTTTTTATTGTATTTTCAAACCATGATCCTGGACACTCCTTAAACGTTGTAGATAATCTATTTATATAATTTTGAAGCCTTATTATCCTTTATAGTTATTTTAAACATTTGATGACTGCATGAAGTATTTTTGTTACATAAAATAGTATTCTTTTAAACCTCTCGCTCTAATGTTTTAGAATATAGTCATATTTCGGTACATAACTGTGCAGTGATGTTAAGATTTTTTACATTTATTAATTTTTAAACGCATTTATAAAACCATTAGTATAATTTATTACGAGATAATTTTTGTAAAATATTCACGATAAAAAAATATTTTGATAATCTCTGTGATCCCAAATTTGACAAGAATTAGGCATTTTATTATTCAAAAAATCGGCAAGATTAACACATTTGAAGATGATTCTAAAGATACTTATTATAAGTTATGTTTTTGACCGTTCAAGTGTGATAAAAATCTTATGAATAATGATTGCTTTATAATAATTATTGACCTAAGAATAAGGTAGTGTTTTTTTGAAATACGCCATTTCTTTTGTCATTCCCTAGTAGTTAAGCTACAACATACGGCCGTAGCCATAAAATGACAAACTATAATTAAAGTAGGGAGTAAAATTATGTTAACGCGCGTGTTTGAACATGTACCTAACAGATTTATTTTTAATTTTTTTTTAAACGGTACATGTTCAAACACGCGCGTCAATATCATTTTACTCCCTACTTCAATTATAGTTTGTCAATTTATGACTACGGCCGTATGTTGTAGCTTAACCACTGGGGAATGACAAAAGAAATGGCGTATTTCAAAAAAACACTACCTTATTCTTAGGTCAATAATGATTATAAAGCAATCATTATTCATAAGATTTTTATCACACTTGAATGGTCAAAGACATAGCTTATAATAAATATCTTTAGAATCATCTTCAAATGTGTTAATCTTGCCGATTTTTTGAATAATAAAATGCCTAATTCTTGTCAAATTTGGGATCACAGAGATTATCAATATAATTTTTTATCGTGAATATTTTACAAAAATTATCTCGTAATAAATTATGCTAATGGTTTTATAAATGCGTTTAAAAATTAATAAATGTAAAAAATCTTAACATCACTGCACAGTTATGTACCGAAATATGACTATATTCTAAAACATTAGAGCGAGAGGTTTAAAAGAATACTATTTTATGTAACAAAAATACTTTATGCAGTCATCAAATGTTTAAAATAACTATAAAAGATAATAAGGCTTCAAAATTATATAAATAGATCATCTACAACGTTTAAGGAGTGTCCAAGATCATGGTTTGAAAATACAATAAAAACTCAATTTTGACCTTCGACGAGCATGTCCCCCCTTAAATAATACAGACATCTTTTTCAATAGTCAACAATGCACTAATACAAACATGAAAAAAAAAATATTATAAAAATAAACAAGGTTTTACTACTTATGTCTATTCATTTTTAAATTAATTCGTTTTTCATGCGATGAATGTGCTTGTTTATTAGCACAATCAATTTCAACAGTACGTAACTATAGGATTGGTTTCCCGAATATCCATTTTTGTCGAAATCGACCTCTTAAAGCAGAATGTTTTTTTGTATCTAATTGGACGAGAACCATCCCTTTCTTTAAATTACTTTGTAATGGTAATAAATACATCGTTCATATGCTGTAAAAATAACAATTTAAATATCTCCATGTATTTAACCCTTTGGCTGCTACGATGTTGTGCAAAATCCGGTCGAAGATTGCTACCAATAATTGTCGATAAATTAAAGTATTGTATTATTTTTAGACACCTTACCACTCTAATTGATTCTGCGAAATCGGAATATTTTGAAAACACGTTTTGTAATTAGTTTATCGTTTTGAATAGATAATGAGGCTATTAGATATCCCCCGCTTCGTCTGCCTTTAAAATGAATTGAAATTCTCTTTCCCGCTCTATCATACTGACGACCATGTGTGCGAGCGAAACGAACTATCGAGTTTTTATTTTTAACAGCTATTGGAAACAATCGGTTACTTCAAAATATTATTTTAATTCCATTCGATTGCGTTAGCTAACAACACGTACTCCCCATAACATCTTATTGAGAAAATAATTCCTCATTTGGATTATAATTTGAATTCCTGCAAAATGATTACGGACAGCGAAAGTGATAATGAAATAATGGCAGCTTTTCGAGGGACTAGAAGAATTAGCAGCTCTACCGATTCTGATAATGAATTTGTGGATAATAATCAACTCATGGATGATAGTGACAACACTTTATATGACTCTGATAGTGAACCTGAAATCGAAGCAGAAGTTAGTATTAATTAAGTTAGTATAATCTTTAGTATTTTTAGGGAAACACTCTTCTAAAATACTTTTCCCACTGTATGTATGTATAATATTAAATAAAAAATTGTCATTCCACCCAGAATTTGACTGTAAACAAATAAAAAACGAAATTTGTTTATATTGTAAACTGAAATTTGTATTTCAAATTAATGCTTTTATTATAAAAATGCTGATGCGATGAAAAAAAATACAATAGTTATAAGTTCTAACCCTACCCAGTCACAAAACATATATAAATCAAGTTATATTACACAATAATAAAACTAAATACCTATATAAAAAATGTTTCATACCGCTGAGGCAGTAGTATGTTCCAAAATTAACTTAACATTTCAGGCATCAAATGCAAAACGACGATCGTTGTGGCCAATATCAAAAACAACGATATATCGTTGCGTAGCATTCTAAGGATTAAATATAGGATTATGAAATTTGTTTTCGTCTCCTGAACATTTGGTCTATTCGGGAAACCAATCCTACAGCGACGAGTAGTCAATCCAAATAATTCATCATCGTTCATTGACAAATGGATTCTATCATGGGCCCCACATCCTGAAGGTCAGGATCTTTGGCGGGCCCATCTACCTATCGCTGAGGTTAAGGGCAGTGTGGTGCTCTAAAGTAGTGTTTCCTAAATTATACATGGGAGTTATCATTTTAGTATATCAATCATTATACAGGTATCACATCAAATTGCAACGCACAACCACATACTTATTTAAAATATTTAATAGTCCTGAAACAAAGCAGCGCCGCAGGCGACATTTTTTAACTATTAATGAAATAATGTGAAAAGTGCATTAGCAAACTAACCAAGAACTCAGTTAATAGATTTTTGTTTGCTTCAATATATCTGGCGCAGAAATCATTTAAAAGTGGAAACATGGCAAACTTATTTTTTGCAAAGCTCCAACTTTTTATGAATACCTTCACTTTTTAGATCAGTGAATGCATTAGTGGTCCTTGCATTGATTTATTCACCCATTTTTTTAAAAATTTCAACAAAATAGACAAGTTTAACAACAAAATTATCGTTCCTAAACAAATTTGCCTCAAATTTCAACATTATTATATGACCTTTTTATTTCATTTTTTCACGAGATAGCCAGCGCGATTCACAATAGTATTGAAGTGAGGTATTATAAAATTAGTCTCCATATTTTCACAGGTTTGCAAACAACCTTTTATAGGACTGTTTTTTTTGTGTAGTTTATAACTAGCGGCCGTTTTATAAACTATGCATTTGCAAACTGCAAACCTGTGGCTACATTAATTGTGTTAAACTTTTCGCGCCTCCCTTTGCAACCCTCCGCGCCTCCCAGTTTGGAAATCGCTGCTTTATGGGGACCAAGAAATCAGAAATATGTTTGTGTGTTAAGTAAATTCAACCTTAGGATACATTTACATGTAAATAAATGATAAAAACATTGTCAATACATCATCATCGTAGATGAGCACTACCTATGCCGCCAGTATCGACTAAATACCTAATATATAAAATTGTGTAATTTATATTTGATTCCAAATAATTTCGAACCCATTTATGAGCAGGCCCAGATATCTGTGAGCAGGGTCGTTTACACGAGGACCGTTTAAATTTTACACACTGCATCAACTTGATAGGTCGATCTTCTTCTTCTTCTTTCACCCTGTCACGTCCCAACATTGGGGCATAGGGCAAGCACAAGTTGGCGCCACTTCCCTCGGTCCATCGCCAACTCCTGTGCCTCCCGCCATGTCAGACCTGCAGCACGTAGGTCGCTTTTGTAGCATCGCTGCAGGGTGAGGGAGGGCCGGCCACGGCGACGGAACCCTTGAGGCTGTGCCACAAGGGTACGAAGTGCCGCACTCTTTGGCGGCATCTGGAATACATGTCCCAGCCACGTGAATCGTCTCTTCGTGATAACTTCAATCACCGAAGGCTGTTGTGTCTGCTCACGAACTCGGATATTTGTAACGCGGTCGTACCAATGTACCCCTAAGATTCTGCGGAGACATCGATTCTCAAAGCTCAAAAGCCGTGACTCTTGAAGCTTAGTAAGATGCCATGTCTCACAGCCATACAGGAGCACAGGTAGCACGCACGCGTTAAACAAACGACATTTGGTCCTCACAGAATACAGCCTTGACCTCCATGCGACTCCAAGTTGGTTGAACGCAGAGCCCGCCACACCCATGCGGATTCCAAGCTCACTAGAAATACCACCATCATCGGCAACCGTGGCACCCAAGTACTTGAATCTGGACACCAGCTCGACGGGCAGACCAGAAACCCGCAGAGGAGTGTCGGCGTCGATGCAAGCAGCACTGCACATGGATTTGGTCTTAGCGGCATTCAGATGAAGACTGGCTCCATCACTTTTCTGCAGTGCTATGCTCCCACAGAGGCTGCTAGCGATGCAGATAAGGATACATTCTACGAAAGTTTGGCGGAAGCCGCTGGAAATATCCCCAGCTGTGATCATGCAGTTATCCTTGGTGATCTTAATGCCAAAGTAGGATCTGACCCCTCGCGTGGACCCTTTGTGCTGGGAAAACATGGCCTTGGCCAAATGAACGATAATGGTTCCCGTCTGGTAGATTTTGCCTCAATGAATGGTCTTGTGATTGGTGGTAGTCTTTTCCCTCATAAGACCATCCACAAATATACATGGACATCGCCAGACGGTAATACAAGAAACCAGATCGACCACATTTTGGTCAAAGCGAAATACCGGCATGAACTGCTAGACGTGCGGACATATAGAGGTGCAGACATCCACAGTGACCACGAACTCTTGGTCGGGAAATCCCGTATAGACCTCAAACGAGTCCCAAAACCCAAAAGGACGGTCAGACTCGATGTGGAAAAACTGAAAAGTACCCGTGTGCGTGCAACCTATGAGCTGGAGCTGCAGAAGCGCTTATATGATGCTAGAACTCTCACATCTTCCATCGACTCGGATCCCTTGGAAGGAAAATGGATATTATTCCGGGATGCTATAATGAGCTCCGCAACTACTGCATTAGGAGAGCGGCATACGCACAGACCGGACTGGATGTCACCTCATACATGGGAGATGATTGAGAAGAGGAAGCTCCTGAAAGAATTGCGAGACAATGGTACATACGACCCACAGCGCAGCGCGGAATACCAGACAATGGACCGCGTGGTAAAGCGTTCTGCCCGCCGCGATAAGCGCCGACGCCTGGATGACCTCATTCGGGATGCGGAATCTGCTGCCTGCAAGAATAATCCAAGTGCTCTCTTCCGCATCACCAGAGCAATTTGCGGTAAGAAACGTCCAGTGGTCACTGCATTACGCAACTCTGACGGAGTGACAGTCACCGAACCTGCAAAGGTCCAGGAGCTATGGCGCCAACATTTCAGTGATGTCCTGAATCGCCCACCTCCATTGCATCCCTTCGATATTCCGTCGGAGATCACCGCCCTCGGAATCACTACTGCATCGGGATTCTGCGAAGATCCTCCGACAACTGCTGAAGTTAAAGAGGCTGTCAAAAGACTGAAGCGCAGGAAAGCTCCTGGAGATGATGGCATCCATGCAGAATTTCTGCTCTGCGGACTGAGCGCTGTATTGCCGTCCTTGTGTGACCTTCTGCACGAGGTGTGGGAAAGGGAGCAGTGCCCCAAAGCCTGGAGGGATGGTACCGTTGTTACTCTGCACAAAAAGGGTAACCCACAAGACTGTAATAATTACAGAGGAATCACTCTCCTCAGCGTTCCCGGGAAGGTGTTGGCGCAGATTCTCCTGTACAGGATTAGAAGTCCCATGCTGGACGTTTTGCGTGCGCAGCAGAGTGGATTTGTCCCGGGGAAGTCCTGCTCAGAGCATATTTCAACTCTCCGAAGCCTTCTGCAACAGTACCAAGAGATGAATATACCTGTCGCCTGCTGCTTCGTGGACTATGAAAAGGCATTTGACAGTCCTCATCGTGAATCTCTGTGGCAAATTCTGCTAGGATATGGTGTCCCACGGAAACTGGTCGCCGTGATAAGTG
Organism: Rhyacophila brunnea; assembly: GCF_057557595.1. Taxonomy (NCBI): domain Eukaryota; kingdom Metazoa; phylum Arthropoda; class Insecta; order Trichoptera; family Rhyacophilidae; genus Rhyacophila; species Rhyacophila brunnea. The sequence continues at coordinate 36,351,124 of NW_028232848.1, read as the reverse complement.
CTCTCTACACCAATACAGAGTGTCGCGTGAGAGCAGCCGGAACATCCTCTGACCTCTTTGAAATCACGTCAGGAGTCAAGCAAGGATGTGTACTTGCGCCCTTTCTTTTTATCATCATGATGGATTTCATAATGCGTAAGACGGTTTGCCCCGACAGTGGGATACGCCTACATCATGATGACACAAGCGATCTATGCGAAGAAAGACTGTGCGACTTGGAGTATGCAGACGACGCAGTCGTGTTTGACTCGACGATCGAGAGGTTGGAGGTGACCGTGAACAGGCTAGCCGAGAACTCGATGCGTGATAGGTCGATAGGGATATATAAAAATATGTGGGTAGTCATTGGCAAAAGCCAGAACCCAACCGTTGTCGCCATCCTAATGATAATCATAAGCCCAAGTATAAAAATGTCACCCAGATTCTTTCAGTTTTTCAGTGACATTACTTATAGGCGTCCTGGAAGGCCGCTAAATACTATCTATAGTGTATACGGTGTAGCTACGGAATGCTGGTTTGACCTGGAACGATGCAAGAAGACTGGCGAGCGACAGGGATTCTTGGAGGCGCTTCGTGGTGTCCATATGCTCCAACTAAGGGGCAGATATGGCCGAAGACAAAAACATCAAAAAAATCATGGTGAATAAAACCCTAGCGATAGATAAGATTCTTTGAAGCTATCTGGAGACCTCGCTTGCCCGAAATTGAGAGTTGTAAAGATGTTTTTCCTGTTTTAAACACATAAGATAATACTGTTTTGCCTGCGCCAACAGAGGAAGAGTGATTGAAAATAAATCTAATCCTAAAATCTTATAAATACAACGCTATATGCTACATCTGGGAAGTAGATAAATAAATGTTGTATATCCTTATTCACAACTATAATTTATTATACTTCCAAAATCATTAAGTATATTATTATTTTATTAAATTTATTGACAGAAGTTTACAATAAGTTATCTTTAGGGAATATTTTATGATTATAAGTACTTAACTATATCATGGAAATTGAGTTTACGTAGCAGTCAACATAATAAATATAACAGTTATTCATAACTGAAATATAACTGTAAAGTTTAATCCAAATAAGATGTTACCTGACAGCAGCTGATCACCGATCCAAAACAAAACCCTGGGTCCAAACCATTTATAGTTTCACTTTCTGAACATAGATGTCACTGGGCAAATTATCAAAGGAAAAAATACTATTTTTACTATAAAATTTATTGATACCTATTATTACCAAATGTGTAAATGCAATGCTCGTAATTAGCACTTGTAAGTTAAATTAGATCCCATAAAATAACAAACATATTAATGTAACATTAAATAGCAATAATAACCCTACATTAATTTTTATTGTACAATGCTCGTTTATTTACATTTGTATGTACAATCACACCTTTGAGATAATGCAATTGCAAACCATATTCTATCAGTCTATTAGTGTAATAAAACAATTGTATTGTTGTAAGGGGCCTATAAAAGTGTGGTTGAAATAATAAATTAAGCATGTCCATAATATTTACTTCTCATATTAGAAGAAATATTATAATTTATAATATAGAGACTTTGTTAAAATTAAAATGCATTTTGTGGTTTCTTGAACCCAATATTTCTAGTGTAGTAATACTTTATATTAAAAAGCATTTAAAATTGTGTTGTGTTAATTCTAAATAACCACAGACAAGCAAGGGAATAAAATTGGTAAGTAGGTATGTCTAAATATACCTAATTAAATTGTAATAATAAATTAATAAAAAGTTGTTAGGTTACCTACAGAAAGTTTTGGTTTGAATATTAAAGATTTGTGATAGAAAAATCATTAGTTATGAAAATAGATTATCAACCTAAGTATTGATAAGACTTCAATTCAACCATTGATCATTGGTTGCCAATAGTTTTGAAAACAATTAAGTATATAAATTAAGAATGTTTGTTTACCTTTAGATGAGACCAGCAGTTGAGAATCGACAACCTTGTTGGGCCAGTACTCCTCAAAATCCGTCCCCGGTGGAAAGTAACTTTTGATATCCGTCAAACTGATGACCGAGCAGGTCTCACTGGCGAACAATTCGTTTCTTATGCCCTGCACTTTGCAACAAAACTTCAAATACGAAAGGTCCCAACCCTCGAGCTGGTCCGCTTTCAGCTTAAGATTATCCGTCTCCCCTTCGAAGTAAAACAGCGGCACATACTTCTGGGAGTCGCGCACCGTGTAAGGAACCACAGACTCCTTGTTAATCCTAATAAAACCGCACTTGTCTTTGGTATTCGATTTCTCCTGAGATAACTTATTATAACAAACGTCCAAGAAATTATAAAACTCGTTGGCGTCCGTCAGCCGGACCACTAAGTCTTTCTGACTGAATAAATCTCTACCGAACTGACTGTCGCAATGTTTCACATTTATATCGTTTAAAAGCCGGCTTTCCACTTCGGTTATATAGTAACTTCTGATACACGTACAACTGTAGATATCTTGATGTAAATAGTTCAGGTATTTGTTGAGGAGTTTCACCTCCACCATACGCACAGCGCAGTATTTCTCTCCCTGTCGGAAGATGTAAGGAATGTGGCACTCTCCGAGCCTGTCCCAACCGAAGTGGCCCTTCCAGCTGGCCTCGTCGGGAGCGGCGATCTTCTTCTCGGGGTCCGCGGGCTTCTTGTCGGGGGGGGCGGAGTTCTTCCTCGTCAGGAAGTTGAGGATGCCGAGCTGGCCCCCGGGGCCGGCGGGATTCGCGGCCGCCATGGCCCCGGCGGAGGGCCTCGCGGCCGCCGCCGTGGCCAGGGCTTTAGCCTTGTTTTCTTCCACCATTTTCGCTGCCAGCTCACTGATCTCGGCTTCATCCGGACGCTCTACTTTAACTTTGACAGTCGAGGGGTCCGACATGTCTCGGGAAAACTCTCCAGGGATCGCGTACCTACGAGCACGAGGCCGGAGATGTGGACATCACCCGCGGGAGCGGTTCCGTTCTCTATCCGATTCCTCACACCTTCAGAATTGGGTCATCACGATCAGCGGATTCGAGATTCGGATTCTGACAGATGAGCGCTTTCCATAACTCGTCTTATCATATTCTGGCACCTGTGAATAATATTTATTATTCCCGAATTCGATTGCACGTTATCATTATTTACATGACGACAGATGACAGTTCGCCGGCGGATCTAGATACGTAACTACAACGACCGTATAAACGTCACAATGTGTGCACTAGATAGTATTGTGATGGAGATGTGATGTTCGCGGAAAGGTGAAATAAACTTTTTGCCCCGGTTTGCTTCAGAAGCAGCTTATCCCGCGAAGGCGGAGGTCAACACTGGCGCCATTTTTATTTCATGTCACAATTTTTTATTCCCCCACAAATTTACCGCTAAGCTTGAAAACTACGGACTCGGACACTTTTCTTATGATACTTTTCACTGAAAACAAAAAGTATATCAACAACGACAGGTAATTTACTTTAGATTGAGCGCACGCTGAAAGCATTCGACACGCCGCGCGATACTTCCAGCGAATACCGAAATATTAGGCATAAACTCAAAGTAGCTAGGGAAATGCCCCGTCTGTTACCTAGCCTTTGAGCAGGGTACTTGTTAATACAGCCCTATTTTTATCGCCGGTGAGTCACTGTTAATCAAAATGGCCGCCGTCCGCGCTCATGACCAATCGGATGCTGCCATTTGGCAGTTGAAAAAAAACTACCTACACGTGACGTTTCGTTCCCTGCGCGAGGCTATTTCCCAAGGACTTTCAATTTGGGGGCTTGATTTTACTAATTTTAGATCTACGTATTTCTCGATGATTTCAAAGCGATGAGCCTTCGGTTTATCACCCAAGTTTTCATCAATAATCATTTTATATTACCATCTATCAATATAATTGAGAAGATGCGTGAATAGAGCCTGCTTTGTAGGAAAACTAAGATTTTGAAAACTACCATGCCATCTCTCACTGTACGTATTCAATGCTTGGATAGATTTGTTGTAAGAGCCTCGTATCTGCCGCTCCGTTGGTCGGTTGATTTTGCAGCGAAAAGCGAAAATGCGCTTTATTATACATGTACATAAGATTGTGGGTATTAAATACCACATTCAATTTTCGCCCTTAATTATATTTTCAAGGCCAGTGTATTGCGCGCGCATAGTTATGAAAAAGAAAGAGATAGTCTCTGACATAAATAGAATTTATAAAATTATGATTTCGTTAAAAAAATACATTTTTTATTTTTTTTTATGTCGCCGCGGAAAAGTAAGGTTATAAAGATTTCCATCTACGCGAGTAATAAAAACAATCTTGATGTCACGTTATCAAAATTGCATACCTATATTCTAAATCAACCAATTAGCATCTAGTTAGAATAATCAAAGAAACAAATTGCCAGTTAATTTTATTGAAAATTGATTTTAACGGACGTCAATGATGATGTTTTTTTTTAAATTATGAATTTGCATAATAAATTAGAGAAAAAAATCGTTTCATTCATAAATAGAACTACCTACCCTCAACATAATATTATTTTTATACCTACATACCTACTAATATTTTTTTAGATTTAGCCATTATGGATTATTGTAGGTATGCTTCCTCCTGGCGTACGATTTTTTTTTATGATTTTAAATTTAGAAAAATAAAGTTAAAATCATTAATAAACGATTTATAAATCGTTATTTAGGTACCTACCTGCCTATTATTTTTTCATGTTTTTATTTGTCTAAAGATGTTTCTGCAAAAATACCTATGAGCATTCTTTTATTGGATTTAATTAGTATAATTGAAATAATACAAACTGTCTTTATTTCCTCATACGCCACTGAGCGTGCGGCGTTTGCAAATTTTACTGGCGTGTACGCGTGAATCGAAAAAGTTTAGTTTTTCCTGTGATAATCATTTTCTTTTAAATTTGCAAGTGCCTAAAAACGAAAGACATATTTTCTAAAAATCAGTGACACACAAAGCGTGCGCGCGTACCTACGCATCAACGGGATCACATTTACGTACTGCGGAACAAAACTTATACAAAGCAGTGTCGTAGAACAACGATCAACTTTTTTTTTTTAAATAAAAAATATTTTATTTTAAATTTAGTTTTAAATATTATGTTCGAACGTTAAATAATATATAAACATAGATAACTATCGTTCAGGGCTTCGAATCGAAACTTAACCTAAAACCGGTAAAACCGTTATTTTTGTCGGGAAAAAAACCGGAACCGGACCGGAAAAAAAATGTTTTTTTCGGTTCGGTACATGTTCTCACACGCGCGTTGACGTGCGATGCAATGCTAGAGTCTGTCTTTTATAAGCTGGCGTGCTGTTTCCCCCCCGCTTCGGCATCCATCTCGTTCCCTCCCATTGAAAACTTACAATAGTTGAACGCGATGGCACAATGCTTTCCGTGTGACGTGTAAGCCAGTTAATAGAATACAAACTCTAGTCGACTAGTCATTGACAGAAACACCAATTCGACAAGCATAATAGACATATTATATATAAGACGATGACTATTTCATGGAATAGCACACCAAGTTAAAATAGTGTGTTTATTACTATTTAAAAAAAAAAAAATTACTATTTAAGCTCATGTTTCATTTTTTTGTGCAAGAACTACTGAAATATACTGCTGTTGGTTTTCATTTCAAATATGTGTGTCAAATTCAAGGCGCAAAGAAATCATTGATGATTATGTGACGCATCTCGACATAATTCTTATAATTTATAATATATTATTTAAAAAAATATATGGATACGGCCGTGCGGTGCATTATAACCATAGGTTTCGGAGCGTGGCGTCGGGCTATCATACATGTACCATAAAATGTTCTAAAATATGGTTCAAGAAAATATTTAATAAAAAAAAAACATTTTAAATTAATTACTCGGAGCCGGAACCGGAACCGGAAAACCGTTATTTTATGCGGAACGAAAACCGGAGCCGAACCGATATATGTACCTATATAGGTATTATATTTTTACTTGAACCGGTACAAAAAAATAACGGTTCGTAGCCCTGTTACCGTTTCAACCGCAGCGAATATTATCTGACGATATAAAGTCGCGCGACCATTTTCGATATACATCTAAACATATAAATCTCGCGATAGTGAAAGAAACTGGGAGTTACACCACCTACTTCCGTCGTCAAACAATGATCGCGCTGCTTTATATGGTACGATAAAATTCGCCGCGTGTGAAACGGAGATAACCTAACCCGGGCCAAACATACGTAAATAAACCAAATAAATATATAAACTGATTTTATTTCTTAGATAAAGTCGGTTTTTAAAAAAATATGTTCATGCACGGAACAGATTAAAAAAAAATTAATTCACAGACATTGACCAGGAATTTCAAACCGGACTGGTTTATGACTTAATGATGGCTATTCCATAATATGCAAGAAATACAAAGCCTCTGAACTGTCTTCAAATAAGTAGCATATGGTGTGTTTATATATTTGTCTGTAGGAATGCTATTGAAAAAATACATACTCATAGAATACCTACTATTTGTTAGGATGTTATAACTAAATAAATTTTGGCGGGAGGCTGATAAAACAATACAGTTGCAGCTCTGATATATTATAAAAATATTTTGTAATATTAATGATATAGAACCTTTGGAATAAGCAGAGTTAAGTAAAATTTGACGGAAAATTTACATAATAAATACGTAGGTACATATTATCATTAAATATCACTTTACCGATAATTTCTGGGAGTGCGCTGCATCTGCAGCAACAGCATCTATCGACCGCACGCCATTGCCTCGAATATTACCAATGTTAACAAACTTTAATGCATACATACATAATTTAAAATAACATATTATTCTTAATTAGTACGTGTTTTAGTTATATTACTCCACACTCAATAAGTATACCTTACTACCACACCGTCCACACCTATAACATAACGCACTTCCCATTGTATATTTGTGTTCCTGGATTCATAATAGTAGATATATTTTTTTTAATCTATCTTCATAATATATTTTTCTGTTCTGTAGAACCATAATATATATTTATATATAATATATATTTTTTCATTGATATTCTTCATAAGAAGCAAATCGAGGGTATACCGACAGAAAACATTATCTCATTAAAACAAGTTCTGAGATAATCGCAAAAAGGACTTTATTTTTTTTTCAAAGCGTTCTCCCACGTAGATTTTTGTATGCTTTAAAAACATTTTTTCTGCATTATAAAGATTAACCTTTATGGCAAACACAATATCGACATGTTCCAAGTCCTGTATTTTGTATACGCAGAACGCATTAGGTTGTAACTGTAGAATAATAGCGATCAAATATCTATTGTTTAAGGTATCAAATGACTCTGCAGTAATATATTCCCAGCGAATCCATTTCCAGTAAACAACTTAGCTAGATCAGCAAGTCGACTGGCGAAATTAGAGACGGTGTATTATTACATCATATCACAGCACATTATAGCATTACGGTGTATTAGCCGAATAATCATTTTTCATAGTATCATATTTTCTTACAACTGTAATAAGTAATAACAAATAATATTTCATTTCACTACTCGATTTAAAACGCTGATTCTATAATTATTCCAATATGATTATGTACCAGAATTTAATGTTAATGTGTTACTTTTTATTGTATAAATAACGAAGAATAATTTATCTAGATGTCACTCGAATCCAAGTACCTAGCTCGTAACTATCTCAGTAGATTATATGTACTATCATTGTATAATATAACTATTGTACCGATACGCTGCTAATAAATCTCACCCTGCTACATCGTAGACTTCATTATCATCATCCTCAACCCACGCATCGAACACCATAGTAGTGACCCAACAAGGTCATTATCATGCTTTCTACCAGAATAAAAAAATAACAATATGATTGAATAATGTTTCTATTTTCTCACCATTATATCCTATGCCTTTGTTCGTTTTACCAGGACGTAGAGCGTAAAATTGTGTACATTTTTGCATTTAAAAGAGGAAAAACAGCAAAAACTGAGTTAATGCGTTCTGTCAGTATACCCTCGAAATATTCTATATCAGTATTTTACAACCGGTGTGTCACAGCACAGTGGCATTTTCTAAATTTCTACAGAATTTTAAAAGCTCAAAGTATTTATATTTAATTGTATGGATAATAATAATTGTAGTCATAAAGTGTAAAGGTAATAGGAATCTATTTTAAACGATAAATACACTTAAAAATAGCAAAAGAAGATTAAATGAATGACAAAATTAAATAAAAAAATAGTACGTAGTATACGTAGATAGTAGACAAAATTTATAAAAAAAATAATAATTAAAGAATTTCATTGAAAACATTTTCACTATTAACGGCCCACGTGCGCCACGTAAGTCAAAATGGAGATTTTATGGTATTTTCAGACCATAATACTGGACATTCCTTAAACGTTGTAGATAATCTATTTATATAATTTTGAAGCATTATTATCCTTTATATTTATTTTAAACATTTGAGTATTTTTATTACATAAAATAGTATTCTTGTAAACCTCTCGATCTTATGTTTTAGAATATAGTCATATTTCAGTACATCCATGTGCAGTGGTGTTAAGATTTTTTGGATTCATTATTTTTTTAACGCATTTATAAAACTATTAGTTTAATTAATGTTAACATTATATAGTGAAATATTTACGATAAAAAATATATTTTATAATCTCTGTGATCCCAAATTTGACAAGAATTAGGTATTGTATTATTCAGAAAATGGGCACGATTAACACATTTGAAGATAATTCTTAAGATACTAATTATAAGCTATATCTTTGACCATTCAAATGTGATAAAACATCCTACGAATAATGATTTTGGTACTGTTCGGTTATACCGGAGGCAGCGGAAAACGCATTTTGAAAATAGCCGATAAACTGGATTATTTGTTAGTTTGGGTTAGTTTAGGTTCGGTTAGGTTGGGTTAGGTTAGGTTAGGTTAGGTTAGGTTAGGTTTGGTTAGGTTAACCTAACAAATAATTCAGTTTATCGGCTATTTTCAAAATGCGTTTTCCGCTGCCTCCGGTATAACCGAACAGTACCATGATTTTTTTTATAATAATTATTGACCTAAGAATAAGGTAGTATTTTTTTAAAATATGTACGCCATTTCTATTGGCATTTCCCTGTATTTAAGCTACAACATACGGCCGTAGCCATAAATTGACAAACGAGAAATGAAGTAGGGAATAAGATCATGTTAACGCGCGTGTTTGAACATGTACCGAACCGGAAAAAAAACGTTTTTTCCGCATTAAAACCGAAAGCTATTTTTACTTTTCCTTCCGAAATGATTCCTCCTGTACCATCAGATTTTTCACCAAGAATAAATTAATATCCGTCAAGAATGCGAGTCGAATTCACACTTTTGCCAGACGTGTCGTTGGGTGAGGTTCAAAATTCTCTTTCGGGTGCCTGCAGAATTGACGCGTGCCACGTATCTGTACCCCTGCCTATAATATAAAATATCGTGTCCAATCGTTTGACTTCGCTGGACCAAATAACAGGAATTCTCTTGAACCGCACATAAAATATAATAATAACAATCATATTATCATATTATATAGGTACTACATAATATATTGGACCTACTTAAATTACGTCATTAGGGGTATTTTCCGATACCTATGTTTATACTTACCTATGAAATCATTCCAAATTCAAAACACATTATTTTTCATACAAACTAATTATAAAACTGGTAATGATAATATTGTAAGTATCCTCTATTGCAGTGGTTTCCAAACTTTATGTTAATACGCCTCCCTTTAAAGAAAATCTAATCTTGGCGCCTCCCCCCACCCCCTTTATTTCATTAAATAATACAGACACCTTTTTAAATAGTCAACAATGTACTAAGTAATACAAAAATGAAAAAAAATATATAAATAAACAAGGTTTTAGTACATAGGTACTCCTTCTTTATATTCTTTTTAAAATTAATTTGTTTTTCATGCGATGAATGTGCTTCTTTAAAATCACAATCAATTTCAATAGTAGTCAATCCAAATTCATCATCGTTCGTGACAAATGGATTCTATCATGGGCCCTACATCCTGAAGCCGGACCCCAGGCCAGGATCTTTGGCGGGCCCACCTACCTATCGCTGTGCCCTAATGTAGTGTTTCATAAATTAGACACGGGAGTTATCATTTCATTAAGTATATCAATCGTCATATAGGTATCACGGCAAATTGCAACGCACAACCACATTATTTAAAATATTTAATAGCCCTGAAACAAAGCAGCACCGCAGACGACTTTTTTTACTATTAATAAAATAATGTGAAAAGTGCATTAGCAAACTAACCAAGAAATAAATAGATTTTTGTTTACTTCAATATACCTATCTGGCGCAGAAATCATGGTGGAAACATGGCGATTTTTTTTTTTTTTTTAATTTGATTTTCAATGCCCCAATTTTTTATTAATGCCTTCCCTTTATCTTATAAAATCAGTGAATGCATTGGTGGTCTTTGCATTGATTTATTCACTATTTTATTTTTTAATTTCAACCAAATAGACAAGTTTAACAGCAAAATTACCGTTCCTTAACAAATTTGCCTCAAATTTCAACATTATGATTTGACCCTTTTATTTCATTTTTTCACGAGATAGCCAGCGCGCTTCACAATATGTAGTATAGGAATGAGGTACTTATTATAAAATAAGCCTCCGCATTTTCAGACAAAAGTTTACAAACAACCTTTTATAGGACTGTTTTTTATGTAGTTTAAAACTAGCGACCGTTTTATAAACAATGCATTTACAAACTGCAAACCTGTGGCTACATTAATTGTGTTAAACTTTTCGCGCCTCCCTTTGCAACACTCCGCGCCTCCCAGTTTGGAAATCGCTGCTCTATTGCCGGAAAGTGTCATTTTAATGTATTGATACCTACGTTTTTTTAAACCTATAGGAACAACTTGGATGGTCCGACTATTTCTTTAATGTATCTTGTCTGTCTCCTGCTACTTTTTATAATTTTTCATTCTGTTTTTTTTCAAGCCGTCAAAATGCCTACAATGTTGCAACTCTCTTCAGCGCACACAGGCGACACCATGCCGGACCAAGCCGTAACGAATGAAATAGCGGCATCTGCATATGCGCCGATGCAACATTTTGTTATTCTACCTGCTCCCCATATCCAGTGATTAGTGAAAAATGTTACAGACGATAAGCAGATGTTTTTTCTACCAAAAATGTCGCATTGTATGTTTTGCAGTCGAGCCGTTCCTGCACTATAGTTTTTTTTTTCAGAAATAGGTAGGTACTATATTTTTTACACGTTTGTAGTACATATAGGTACCTACACAGCATATAAAAATATGGCAACAGTGTCTCAAGAGACAGATTAAATAAATAGGTACGTCGCGTCGCAACTAGCAATAGCACAATTTTTGAAAACAACTAAGCTAGAAATAATAATTGAATCATTGCTAATAAAACATGAATGAATTCGCCATTCTTTATATTTCACTGCTTTTCTCATTGTTCTCACGCACTCTCATTCGAAAAAATAATTTAACATTACGAAATCACTTACCAGTATTTCAATATTGTATTCAATAAAATTATTTCATTATTCTTTCATCTATGTTCATAACATTTATCTTAATCTGATCGTCATCAGCCAGGGTTGATTCACTGCTAGGCGAAGGCCTCCCAACGGTCCCTCCCTGCCACGTACATTCGGAAGGATTGGCTGCCCCGTGGTTGTTTAGTGCCCCTTAGGTATGTACTACTGCACGACTGCATTATTATCCGACACGTCTGACCCATTGCCATTTCAGATCGCGCACTCTTCTCTGTTTCCATTTCTGTTTTTCCGCGTTATACCCAACATGCACCTATTCATGCGATACTCACAGTTTTTGGATTCACCTTAATTGTCCACGTTTCACATGTAAGTACGATACCCCTTTCATACCCCCTTATTATGATAAGTGATTAGTAAATAATAGGCATCTATTAAATACATAAGTATCTAAATACCCCTCTGACCAGCCTCCTCGTGGAAGTCAGTTTTATATCCTCTTTTATATAAGTAATAGTATGTTTTATGAATATTAAATTTGCTAATTAGAATTTATAATCCTTAAGCTTTATCATCGTCCATATCAGAGATTTTTGAATTACCTGTCTACCTACCCACTACCGTCTATAGGTACTCTATATTTAGACTTTAGAGCAGGGGTAGTCAACCTGGCCCCTACCGCCCACTAGTGAGCGTTCCAGCTTGCATAGTGGGCGGTAGGGGTTTTAGAAACATTTTTCATTAAATATGTTTCATTTTCTTATATCCAAATATGTGGAAAATGATATTCAGTTTATTGATACCTTTCCCTACCTCATATCTTGTGGTATCAGGCTTTAGTGCAATTAATCATAATATTATGACCAAAGAAAGAAACCGCCAGAATATTTCCGAAATAGGTGACCAGGTTCGAATTCTGGGTCTGGCAAGTGCACATATTGTTTTTCGATTTGTGTATGAGTCAGAGTATGGACCTAATAGGCTGAGCAAGTGGCTGACATCCATTTAACTCGTAGAAACAAAATCTGTTAATACAAACCTCCACTCTGTGAAGACCCAATGATCCTATTAGGATCGGACATAGTCGGGAAGCATCTGTCAAACTATTATGAGAGTAGGTACCTATCATTTGTTTTCTTTCACGACAAGATGCAATAATAATGTAAAATGTAATGCCATGGATTAAAAATAATTAATGGATACTTACAGATGTATGTAACTATTGAAAATATGTAACATATTCTTTAACACGTGTTTAAGTTTATCCCATATTTTTCCACACTCGCGATCTGTAGTCCGTACGTATCCTGTTATACCCTAATTTTAATTTTGTGTTAGGCCACCGCCATCTTTAGATTGATAAAGCCTGAGCATAACTTTTTTCACAAGCAACGAATGGTCCATTTTTCAGATGTCAAAATCAGATCCCAGATTGCTTGACATATTGATTCGCCCTTTCTCGTTTCAAATTGAATTATAAAAAAATCTCAAATCAAATATATTAACTAGGTATCAGTGTTATTAATAAATAATATAGGTACATTCCTGTTATTCATCAGCTGTCAAAGTCACACTGGTCCTTCACACAAAAACTGGTGGTAATATCGATTTCCAAAAAAATATGTAGCATTTATCTATGCATTACATTTTTTTGTAGAAGGTGTGTTAATGCTAGTGTATTATTTATCATGTAACTTATCTATTCCAATCAAACCATTCCCTGTGTGAACACGACAGATCCGTTAGTATGTGCACTATATAGAACAATGACAGTTCATAAATAGACAACAACGGGAGGGCGGAAAAAGTAGGACCAGTCGTTATGATGTATCGGCTTTCTACTTGAGTCGGCAATGGTTAGGCTCAGCGCCATCATGTCAGTCTGCTTTGGTTAGGTACCTACATACTCTTGCCTCTTTCGGCAATTTTTTTCCGTTATTGGGATTAAGCAATAAAATTATAAAAATAGTTCCAAAAATATGTTGCAGAGTAGGTACCTAATAAAACACAAGAATATTCTTTGACAAAGCAACTACCTAATCCCCTCTTCCATTATTTTCTTTAGTTTTACCAAAGGAGCCGATGTTAAACATGACCACTGCACAGTGGCGTAGGCGTGGATAATATTAAAAAAAAACTGAAATATTTACATATTATCATTAAGTAGATAATGTATCTTGCGGAAAAATATCTAGAGATTTATTAAAATTGGTGTGCATAGTATGTGTATACTTCTTCTTCTTGGTCGTGCACTCATGGCTGAGGATCGTGACCACATTTAAATTTCGCCATTCTTTGAGCGACTAAGACTTTCCATCTTTCTCGATCTTCCGCTTCTCTCAGGGCAGAATGGATGGTGCCCCCAGTCAGCTCTTTCACTTGGTCGCTCCATCGCGCAGACGCTCTTCCTCTGCTTCGCCTTCCCTGGAGGCTACCCATAACTACCAGTCTCTCCAGGTTGTCCGGTCCGCGCCTGACAATATGTCCAAAAAACTGCAGAATTCTTCTCAGACATATCGTCGAGAGCCGTTCCTTTATCTTCAGTCTCTGGATGATTGACTGGTTCGTCCTGTGCTCCGTCCAAGAAATGCGAAGCATTCGGCGTCAACACCACATCTCAAAGGCATCAATTGCCTTCCGTTCTCTTGCCTTCAGGGTCCACGACTCGACTCCGTATAGAAATATCGAGAACACTTGCACAAGCATCATTTGTGGCAATCGAAATTCCCCGATCCTTCCATATAGTGGTAATGCTTGTCATCGCATTTTTTGCAATCTGTTTGCGCCTTCTTATTTCCGCTTCGCATCCGCCCTTTCCACTGATGGTTGATCCAAGATATACAAACTCGTCGACTGTTTCGGAGGTTTTGGAGTGTACTTGGTGTTGGTAGAAGGTTGGCCCGATCAACAACCATTAACTTGGTCTTATTTCTATTAATAAAGAGGCCGTATTTCTACCCGGTGTAGCAGCTCTGTGAGTTCTCTTTCATCAGCAGCGATTAGTGTGGTATCATCTGCGAATCTTAAGTTATTTATTTTCTGGCCACCAATTGTTATTCCGCCTTGCCAATGATCTAGGGCTCTTCGCATTATATGCTCTCCATATATATTGAATAACTGGGGAGATAAAACACATCCCTGACGAACTCCCTTCTCGGTTCGGAAACTCTTTAAAACGCACTATTTACTCTTACCTTTGTGTGGCTATTATTATATAAGTTTTTGATGAGACAGGTAAGGTGTGATGGAACTCCCATTTCCAGAAGTACCTTCCACATACAGTTCCATCTTACGCAGTCGAATGCTTCCTTGGGTATTTGTCTGTCGATGAAAGGCTTCATACGTCTGCTGATTATTATGTAATAAGATCTTGCTTGCATGTGGAATAAGTGAGATTGTTCGATAGTTTTCACATTTACGTGAGGAACCTTTTTTGTGCAGGGGGATCAAAATTGACTCTGTCCAGTCCTTGGGCCATACTCCACTTTTCCAGATCATGTTGCATAATTGATGTATGATTCTTTTTCCGTCATCATTGACCTTTTTTAAGGCTTCTGCAGCTATGCCATCGCCACCTGGTGACTTGTGGGTTTTTAGTCTCTTTATCGCCTCTATCACTTCACTAAAAAGTATTTAAGTTCTTGCTCATCGATACGTACGCCAACCACCTCATCATCCTCTTCTGTATCTCTGTATAGGGCTTCACAATATGTTTTCCACCTTGCCGTGACCCTATTCGTGGGATTTTAATGTGGTGATTTCCCGTTGCCTTCCACATCACAATATTGAAACCGTTCATAATGTTTTCATTATCGCCTTCAAGTGTCAACTCTAAGGCTATTCCAATCCCCTTGATCACCATCCTTCAGTCAGTACTGAAGAAATTGCTGCCTTCCTCCAGTGGATCCCTCTTAGTCTGGCTCCTCATCATAGACCTGTCTAGCTTGGGAGACCCTTCCGGTAGTTAGACTACCGCCAGCATAGCCCTACGCAAGCCTCCTCACCACGACAATGTGGAGATCCAATCGAGGAGGCTGTGTATACTTACAAAGAAAAAATAAGTATCTAAGTACAATATATAAATCAATGAACATATTATACCTAATTCAAAGAATGGACGTATGTTTGTGTACATATTTGGTGTCGAATTGATGGCCCAGTTTGACAATATGATATAAGAGTTCCAGTAGCGCTGTGTGCGAAGCACCCCCACAGGCTAGTTTCTAGATACTGGAGTTTCAGTTCCGGCGGATTTTAGTTACTGCGTCGGCGGAGGGCCTTATACCTTGTTCATCCAAAATTTTCGAATGCGATTTTACACCAGATGCGTATAACTGCGTTCATGCAGATTTTGTATATAAGCATCTCGCCGAATCCGAGCACAGAATGCCCCTCTACCATAAGTTTAGCGAACCGATTGCAAAATTTGCCAATCTCGAGAAATAATCAGAAAAGGCCTATCTCGTATCTCTTTTCGAAATTTCTAGAATTCTCATTTCTCTAAATCTCATCAATCAGATTCTCGATAAGTCCAATAGAGAGATTATCAATTATTTGATATCTCGGTGATATTGGCCATAAGGCCTAAAAAAGTTTTGAACTTTGATTCTGAACGGTATTTTACAAATTTCCCGCTAAAAATATTTGGGATAGGAAGACCTAAAACGTATCTATAGTCTAAGCCTAAAACTTCTCGATTTACATTGTGGACGGAATATTATATTATGCAATATCTCATGCAACTCGAGAATTCTACAAAAATTTAAAAAGAAATCTCGAATTCCCGAGAAAACACTTATTATTGATTTCGATAATTCTCGAATCTCGAGATGTCAAAAAAGTCGAGAACTCACAAGCTCTAGATGATTTTCTTCAGATCACGGATCGAAGTGTAGCAGGTGTTACCGTATGTGTGATAATAACTATTTACTATTTCATTTAAAGTATATTGATAATTAGGTGGGAAATTTATTATTTTTCGTTAAAACCTTTATAGGTATTAATATTACATTAGTGCGCCACTGCAAAGCTTGCCAAATTTGATGGAATATCATAAAAATCTAACATATTTACCTACTCATTTTATTTGTTTCAAAAACATCGTTGGTTTCAAACATAGAGGTATAAAAACTAATTCAAAAATAGATTCTAAGAAGGTGGTCAAACATTTGGCGACCATATGTGCGGACCTTTCCTTTTATTTTATTGAGTATCGAAAAGAATGGAAAATACCAAGGTTTTTTGAAGTCAATACAATAAAAATAAAACAATAATTATTTTCTAGTTCTAATGTCATTGGATGGGTATACACGACGAAGTAGGTAGACTGTAAGTCAGTGGTTCTTAACCTTTTCGAAATCACATTAAGATTAACACCAAAATCACCAAGGTCATAAAAAGAACATTAAACATAAATGCAGACATATACATTTAATTGAACACTGTAACAAAAATAATCAAAATAATAAACGGCAGTGGCGAAGGGTGGAGGTAGGCTGTTAACATCCGCCATAAATAGTGCACACCAAACTTTGTCAGTCATGCGTATTTTGTTTTCATTGAAATAGGACTACAATTTACAGACGGCGTTGGTTAGTTTTTGAAATTCAATTAAGCCCTGCGAAACCAAGCCATAATAAATAATAGAGTAAAAATACTCGTATATCTATAAAATATCTAAAATTATCTATGCAATTAAATCATACATAGCTTTGGTTATTTTTTGACAGAATAATATTTTATGTCTTTTATCGTTTGATTTAGGCAGGACTTGATGAATTTTAAAAAACTTACCATCAGCATCTGTAATATTATGTATCTACCTACTTATTCTTAATTCAGCGAAAACAATTAAGTATGAATGAATGAGTGTGCACAATTTTGTCGTATCGCCCAAAGTATACCAAAACTATTATGGTTTGGCTTAGGCAGGGTTTAATTGATTTTTAAAAACTAACCAACACCATCTGTAAATTGTAGTCTTAGTTCAATAAAAGCAAATACGTATGACTAACAAAATTTAATGTGCACTATTTATGGTGGATCATAACAGCCTACATCCACCCTTCGCTACTGATAAACGGTGACATGTTATGATGATTCATGCCTGTCGGATCCAGTGATTACAGGCATATAAGTTAGGATAAGTATAATATGCTCATAATATCAGTCCTATGCGACATTTTATTTTATCACGAGAAAAACTCGGCTATAAATCGCAGTTCTCAGTTCCCAATGAATATGATGAAATATTCATTAGAATCACCATCGCCTTGCGCTACAAAGAATTTTCCAGGGTTTTAGCAAGGTAGTTTCTGGCCGAATTCAAATTAGCAAAACGAGGTATCCATTAAGGCACATAGAAAAAAACGCTACCTATAGATTACAGATACTTACCTTTCTTCACAACAATGTAAAAAGATTATTAAACTACTTACTTTCATATAAAATAATTAAGTACAAGATAAAAAGAACTTTTTATATACTTACTTACAATGTTTTTAAATTTTCTGTTGAATTATGCTCAAAATGCTCAAACTTGTACTTGATATGAAGTACTTAAATAAAAAACAAACACAAACATATATAGAATACTGAAATTTTATATATACAACTTTTTAAATTTTCTGTTGAATCATATAAACTTGACTTGACTAGCTAGAAATACTAAATAAGTACTTATAGAATACTGAAATGTCATTTTGACATTTCATTTTGATTCCCATAGTAACGCACGTATATATTAATAATTTAATATATACGTGCAACCAATAATAGTCTCATACTTTTTACGGATTTTTCTGAAATAACTTTCCATACAAAACAGAATTAACTGAAAAAGAATTCAATTCTGCTTAAAGATGGCTAAAAGTATTAAAAGAATGCATTGGCATCGTGTTCTGATTTAGGTATTCTAAAAGTTTCAAATGTCTAGGCTAGCGGGAAGTTAGTTAAAAATCGATTGCAAGATTTGTACTGGACAAACAAGAATACGAGCTAATAAAAACGTTGTAAAAATGATCGGTAATCAACGTAGCACCTGGCAAAACTGGGAAATCGACATGGATTGTGGACATTGTGAATATTTTTTCGACGAAACAGCTTATGGAACGGATTTTTTTAAAGGTCGGAGTAGAAATCCTAGATGTCCTCTTTTACCTGAACAAGTAATTTTTTGGGTTCCTTGTAGTTGTGTAATTAATAGATAAGTACTTGATAATTATTATTTGAATTTGAAAATATCTTCTTTGCCATCGTACATGAATAAATCATTTGCTTATTCAATTTTAAAAAAATACCTACTTATTTGCTGTTGAAAGACTTTTTTTATTTCTCTTAGATAGGTAGGTACTTAAAGTGAAAAATATATAATATAAACCTTAGAATATTTCTTAATTGCAATATTTACTGGATATTAATTCTTGTTAATATGTACCTATGAGTATGAGAATACAATATGATGTAAAGTTATTATATTTTGGGGTAAATTAGCGAGTTCTAGCAATCATTGACATACCCCGGATTCAATTACCTACAGTGGCAACATTTCCGCACATCGAAGAAACATTCGGAATTGAAAAAATCACATGTAGGTATGTATTGTAAAATCACCGGGCTCGAATCCGGAGACCCCGTACTGCATTGGACTATGGGGCGGCTGCTGATTATGAATTTATTAATAAATGTCCTTTTTATCATCGTCAATAATTAATATAGGAACTGTATAGGGAACAAAATTGGTGGGAACTGAAATACCTAACGGGTATGGAGTAACAGGCAACCGATCTCAAGTGTGGAAGAAAATGTAATTCTAAACTTGTCCTTCGTTCTCACAACTTTACTGCTCTCGGTTTATGCACTGACGCTCATTCAATATTGGCGTATTTGAAGTTGCAACACACACTATTACACGTCTATTATACTGTGAGGCACATTTTCGTAGGACACTCACACATTCAAAACCCTGCGTCAAAATATAGTAAGTATATCGGAATTCTATTTATTAATCTGTTCTGTGGAATTGTAGGTTGGAGGGATTAGTACACGCGTGCAGTAAAAACCACTTGGGTTTTTTTCTGGGAAAACCACTGCGACTAAGCTAAAAGGGGTCTAGCTAGACATAGATTCTGTATTATTTTTTTGGAGACAAAACGCCCGGTAGAAGTTTAAAATGTTGTTTTAATTATTTAAAAAAAACACCTGACATGCCACCCGTTATTGCAAAATATACATATATACATATTTTAGATTAGCTGCACCGTCCTAAATACAATTCACGACTCCTGTTGTAGGTATTATTAAAATTAAGGTAGAGGTCGACAAATTTGGATTATTTTATATATTTTACCAGCTGCCAATCTTCGAAAAGTCGTTAAAACGGATAAAATGGGTACTAAAATAAATTACTTAAGACAATTTTAAATTATTAATGCGGACATTTAAATATTAGAAAATGCAGAAACTGCGCTGGATCGGCCACGTTCATAGAATGCCGGAGAATATACCGAGAGCGCGGAGGCGGGCTATGTACGCAACCCCCGATGGCAAAAGAAGATCTTGACGGCCGAAATTGAGAAGGCTGGACTGTGCCACGAGAGATTTAAAAATGCTCGGTCAAAACAATTGGAGAGTATCGGCGCTGGATCGTCCAGGATGGAGGAAGTTTTTGAAGGAGACCAAGACCCACCACAAGGGTTGTATTGCTATAAATGATGATGATGATAGGTTAGAATTACCTTATATTGTAATATGAATCTTTCAATCGACCGGTTTGTTACCTAATTGTATTTGAGAGAAAACTATGGCAACCACGATGCAGGGGTTCCCAACCATGGGTTGCGAGGTTATTTTTAAGGCGCCGTTATTCGCCAACTACTCTTTAAGTATCATGAAAAACATCAATTTCATAAAATTTTGTTCCATTCATATTAAAAAGTTTCACATTTATTAATTTGAATCTGAATGAGTATAACTGGAATTTCAAGACATTCCACATTGCGTTGAATGCTACCAGCCATTTCCATTCATATAGTGATGTATCTCTACAAAGTGCTATAATATAACGTAATGTACATCCCCAGACATAGAGTTTTACTTACAGTGTGCATATATGTAAACTTTTAATGATAACTAACCTTTTTTAGTGGTATTTCTAGTGAGCTTGGAATCCGCATGGGTATGGCGGGTTGCATTCAGTCAACTTGGAGTCGCATGAAGGTCAAGGCTGTATTCTGTGAGGACCAAATGTCGTTTGTTCAACGCGTGCGTACTACCTGTGGTCCTGTATGGCTGTGAGACATGGCATCTTACTAAGCTTCAAAGGTCTCGGCCTTTGAGCATTGAGAATCGATGTCTCCGCTGAATCTTAGGGGTACATTGGTACGACCGCGTTACAAACACCCGAGTTCGTGAGCAGACGACACCGCAGCCCGGTGATTGACGTAATCACGAAGAGACGTTACATGTGTTCCGGATGCCGCCAAAGAGTGCGACATTTCGTACTCTTGTGGCAAAGTCTCAAAGGTTTCGTCGTCGTGGCTGGACCTCCCTCATCCTGCAGCGATGCTACAAAAGCGATCTACGCGCTGCAGGTCTGGAATGGCGGGAGGCGCAAGAGTTGGCGAAGGATCGAATGAAGTGGCGCGAACTTGTCTTGCCCTATGCCCTAATGCTGGGTCGTGACAGGGTGAAAGAAGGAGAAGAACCTTTTTTTGAGTATCTGCGCAAGCAGTCGGCGCAATGGTGACACGAATTCGTGAGGTAAAGGAATTGTGAGGTACCGAAAGGAATTATACCTCAAACTGCCAACATTCTCAATGCTCTATCAGTCTATCCATTACTCCGTTGCTAGTCATAGCAGTCTGAATCTAAAAAATATAGTGTTTTTCAAGCCACCATGAAAAGGTTTTATGCAGACTGTCAAAATATGTTCGGCTTTCCGCAATAAATAATTAAGTAAGTATGTCTGTCTCTTCTTCACATTGGACGTTCTATGTGACAGTTTTAGCCTTTTCTGCGGTTCTTTCTACAATTCAATCAGGTGTCAACAAATTTCGTCCGCGTGCCGTAGGTTTACCACAGCTGGTAATGATGGCTGAATATAAATAAATGAAATGTACTGAAAAATACATAACTGGCTGATATGTATTTTTTATGAATTTTGCTTCAACATTCTTTTCCTACGAAAACGGAGTCATATTATTATTTATTTTAATATATTTACGTAAAAGGTACCAATAAAACATAATACTTACTTATTTATCTTTCACGGCGCCCTATGGGATGGGTAGCATAATATTAGGTATTGATTTTTTTAATCATGAAGTGTTTCAAATCTTTGAATCAACAGAGTAATCACAACATTCACAACTTACACAACTATCCTCATTTCCATCACACAGTGGCGAAAAGTGGATGTAGGCTGTTAAAATCCGACATAGGTAAATAGTGCACATAATCTAAGGTGCACACTAATCTTTTCAGACATATTATTGTTTTCATTGAACTAAGACTAAAATAATTACAAGATAAAAAGAACTTTTTATATAGGTAAGTACAACGTTTTTAAATTCTGTTGAACCGTATAAACTTGACTTGACTAGCTTAACCGTTCAAAAAAAATTGTACTTGACATGTCATATTGATTTCCATAGTAATGCACGTATAAACCTATTAATAATTTAGTTGCTAGGATCCCAGACCAGCAACCAATAATGGTGTCGAAATAACTTTTCATACAAAACAGAATTAACTGAAAATGAATTCAATTCTACTTAAAGATGGCAGAAAAGTATTAAAAAAATGCATTGGCATCGTGTTCTGATATATTCTAAAAGTTTCAAATGTCTAGCTAGTCGGGAAGTTAGTTAAAAATCGATTGCAAGATTTGTACCGGACAAAGAACCACCGGACAAATAAGAATACGAGCTAAGAAAAACGTTGTAATTACAGATATTGTTAGTTAGTTTTTTTTTAATTCAATTAAACTACTTACATTATTGTAAACCAAGCCATATACCTAGGTGGTCAAAAAATATTCGTCTATCTATAAAATATCTAAAATTATGCCATGAACTCATACATCATTTTAGATAAGTATTTTATACATAGATAAAAAAGTACTTAGATACTTTTTATCTAAGTATTGTGGTTTTTAAAAAACTAACCAACATTCTGTAATATTATGTAAGTAGGTACTTACTTATTTTTAATTAAATGAAAACCAGTAAGTATTACTGAAAAACTGAGCACTATTTTTGTCGGATTGCCCATGGAATATCTAAATTATTATGGTTTGGTTGGTAGGGTTTAACTGGTTTTTAAAAACTAACCAACACTATCTGCAATTTGTATTATTCAATGAAAACAAATACGTACGACTGACAAAGTTTAGTGTCTACTATCTATGTCGGATCTTAACAGCCTACCTCCACCCTTCACGGCTGCTATAACATTTTGAATGTACTTATATTTAAACCAGTTGCTAAGCTTGATATAAAATGTTGTTAAAAATATTCAGTCACAAACTGGTGCAAAAATTGGATCTATACAGGGACCGCAGAATTAATGGGAACTGAATTACCTAACGGATGTGGAGTAACAGGTAACCGATCTCGAGTGTGGAAGAATATGGGATAAACTTTAGCACGTGTCAAAAATACGTCATTCTAAGCTTGTCCTTTCTGACAATTTCTCTCGGTTTATTCACTGACGCTCATTCAATATTGGTGTATTTGAAGGTTTCAACACACTCTATTGCACGTCTATAATGTGTGTTAAATTTTCGTAGGACACTCGCACATTCAAACGCCTGCTTCAAAATGTAGTGTATTTATAGACTATCTGAATTCTATCTATTAATCTGTTCTGTGGATCTCAGGGAACTCAGAAATAATGGGAACTGAAACACACACATTCAGAACATTTCAAAATGTAGTGCATTTGGGGTATAGCTTATCTGAATTATATTGATTAATCTGTCTGTGGATCTATACCAGTGTGATCGTACGTCAGCTCATTGTCAGCTCATTACATGAAAATTGTCTGGATATTCAAGCAATCTGCGACTGCCTAGGGCAGGGGTCGGAAGAAGCGGCTCGCGAGCCGCATGCGGCTCTTTACATAGACGTTTGCGGCTCTTCAGACATACACTCCAATTTCAACTCATCGCAAGCAGCATTACAACTTATAAGTTTTGATTTCTCAGCACAAATGGACAGCTATAAAACAACTGCCTAAAATAGAAACAATAATATTTGATAAGTACATGGAATAGTTTGCCTGAAACATATGACGCGTTAAAAAAAAACTAGCCTTTGGTATTCTCACAATCTTTGGCTCTACATATATATGCGAACAAACATTCTCATCTATGAACCAAATAAAAAATAAACTAGAAGTAGAATAATGGATGAAAAATTACAATCACGTATTCAATTATAAATAAGTAGCTATAGTAAAGCTATCAAAAGCGATGCATGGACGCCGTTCTAATTATTTTTTTTAATAAAAATCTTCAACTTTTTCTCCTAAAAATTCATATCCATAATTATACTTACTTACATGTTTGCAAACATTAGTGTTCTCGATATTTCTATACGGAGTCGGGTCGTGGACCCTGAAGGCAAGAGAACGGAAGGCAATTGATGCCTTTGAGATGTGGTGTTGACGCCGAATGCTTCGCATTTCTTGGACGGAGCATATGACTAACCAGTCAATCATCCAGACTGAAGACAAAGGAACGGCTCTCGACAATATGTCTGAGAAGAATTCTGCAGTTTTTTGGACATATTGTCAGGCGCGGACCAGACAACCTGGAGAGACCGGTAGTTTTGGGTAGCCTCCAAGGAAGGCGAAGCAGAGGAAGAGCGTCTGCGCGATGGAGCGACCAAGTGAAAGAGCTGACTGGGGGCACCATCCATTCTGCCCTGAGAGAAGCGGAAGATCGAGAAGGATGGAAAGTCTTGGTCGCTCAAAGGATGGCGAAATTTAAATTTGGTCGCGATCCTCAGCCATGAGTGCACGATCAAGAAGAGATACTTACATATGTATAGTATATATTTATATATGCGGCTCTCTGGTACCTTTGTTATCCTGTTTCCTTGACAATTTGGCTCTTCTCACTTGACAAAGTGCCGACCCCTGGCCTAGGGCGCCACGGTGCACATGTTGAATACCGCTGGTAGGTACTTACGCTAGTGTTTATTGACAGAATGAAATGCACCAATTTTACGGATTCGTTTTGATCACAGGTATTAATTTATTATAAAGAATCGACTGTGATGAATTACTGATGATGGTCGTCAATAATTTTAATACCTTTTAAGTTTACCTACTAATTAATTTATTGTTCTAATTTAAAAACTCACTATTGTACCTACTAATTAATATCTCTACACAAACATGCCTTGTTACTAGAGTTTGTAAATTTCGGGATCCCTTTCATTTTTGATCACGAATTCCCGGGATTGAAACTGCTTGAATCCCAGGATTACTTGCTTTTAGTTCAACTAAAAAATATTTCTTGCTAAAAATGAATAGTAAAATAAAATAGGTAAGTAGTCTAAACTAATGACATTGGGTCAACTTATTACTGCATACAACCGAGAGAGATTTCCTAGAGAAGGTGGGTTTGATGTGTTTAAACACCGCCATCTTTAGATTAATAAAGCCTGAGCATAACTTTTTGCACAAGCAACAAGTGGTCCACCGCCATACTATTAATTGATAACGTACTTGCAAGCAGAGTTTGGTATTCTTTATTCTATAATGACTGAAGAGTATAAATAAGTTATTAGTTATTGTCGTTTAGAATCGACTGTCACATTGACAAACGTCCTAGTGTATTATGATATTATTATACACAGAAAAAGTTTACATACTTTGATCGTCACTTCCAATTATTAATAACAAATACCACCACTAAATCAGATGGAACTCCAAGGTCTCCAAGATACGTTAAAATAATCTGAAAGAAATCTGAAACTAAGAATACTCCGACAAGTGAACACGACAGACGCGTCAGTATGAGCACTCTATAGACAATGAGTAATGCCAGGCAATGACAGGTCATCTATAGGCAACGGGAGGGGCGAAAAGTAGGACCAGTCGTGTAATGTATCGGCTTCATTCTTCAGTGGGCAATGGTTTAAACCATGGCGTTGGAGCGGAGCTCAGAGCGGGAACACGGAGCAGAGGAGCAATGGTGTTTTACCCGGAGCAGGAACGAAGCCGGAGCACCAAAAATTTGTGGTGCTCCACTGATCCGGTCGTTTTTTTATTATTAAATTTTCGTCCTAAAATCCAATGAAAATATTATATCTGACACTGCGACACTGGAGATATTTGAAATACGACAACACTGCCGAGTGATATAAGCTCACTTTTTTTGCTATTAGATGCAGATAATGACAGACGATTTGCTGTCGGAAATTTTGTTTAATATGATTAATAATGAAAAGGACGAATAATAAACCTTATTTCAAAAGTACTTACTAATTTTTTAAATATTTGTATAAGTACATAATTATAATACCTATAAAACTTTTTACCCGGAGCGGAGCTGGAACAAGGTTGGCAATTAAAATGGCTTTTCTCAACTGCCGTATTTTTAAAGTCATTACAGCAGGTACTTTGAACTAGCGATCTAGTGACCAGCAGCCCGATTTCCTAACTATCGTCTCGTGTGGCACCAGACGACATGACGTAATTGTGACGTCAGCCAATACATGCCGCCCGCTCGAGCAATACCAGTCACCAAAATGCAATTAATTTCAGTAGCAAATTGTAGGTGTGTAATAAGTATCTACCTAGATCTAGATCTTCTTATATATGTGTTAAAACTGTGAACTAATAAGCCCCTCCTGTTTTTAACCGCACTTC
This sequence comes from Rhyacophila brunnea, assembly GCF_057557595.1. NCBI lineage: Eukaryota > Metazoa > Arthropoda > Insecta > Trichoptera > Rhyacophilidae > Rhyacophila > Rhyacophila brunnea. Next base: position 36,324,689 of record NW_028232848.1, on the reverse strand, counting down.
GACTGCAAAGATTTCTGGTTATCGACGAGTCGTCCACGTGTTAAAACTGTGAATTAACAAGCCCCTCCTATTTAGTTAATCACACTTCGACTCCAGTGACTTCCGGTTATTGCGTAGATCTTCTTTTCGGACAGTATGTATTTTTAAACAGCATCCTTACAAATAAAAGTCACCGCACGCCACTGCTAGATACATAATAATATGGCAATGGCGACTTGATGATGTTTTGTTTTACATTTTACTCAGTTAATATTGTCATATAAATCTCATTTTAATTCAACGATAATTGAGATAGTTACGTTGATAGGTGTTTCAGGCTATGAACCCGTCTTCAGAACGATACTAAAATAACAGGTTGTAGCTAGTAACAAGACATGACAGTAAGACCTTAGTGTTGCCTTTTTACTACCAGTGGCGTAATTGTATTTACTTTAAATATATTTTATTCATTTTACTAAAAATGATTTAGTATTATGGACTTGGGGTGTTAAAGCAGTTTTTAGAGAGAACTATTGAATATGTTCACATCTACAAACAGTCATTTTTGGACTTTTTTCAATGTGTTTATTTATCTTAACTTGCTCCACGAGGTTGACGATAACCCTTGCCACATATATTACCAAGTATAGAACCATAAATTGGATCTATAATCAGCGCTGATTTTATCATATTCATAATGCTAAACGGGCCATGGTGTAGACTCCAGAGCCCCCGAATTGGAAGGGGCCCCAGAGCCCGAAAAATATATTTTTTTAAATTTCACGATCCCGCCAAAGGCTAGTGCGAATTGAGTTACGATAAGTAGCATAGACTATAGATACATATAGACGCCACCCGTTGCATTGCTAAATGAAGCTACGTGCCGTGCGTTTGGTTTGTGGGCGAGCGAACGCATTCACCTATAAATGTTCGAGACCATAGACCATTTCGCTAGTGCTCGCACTAGACGCTCAGAATTAAAATATAATTTTCTGTTTTTTTACGTTATATAGTAATTTTAAGCGGTCAAAATGCAACCAATTAGGTAAATATATCCATAATTTAAGTTATTTTAAAGAAACACTAGGTCACTGATATTAAAATAAATAATAATATACAAATAAATTGTCACGAACATGTATCAACTTACATATGAAACGTAATACCATCTTCTTGCTTATCAGTACGGCTACCATATTTTAATACAACATGCAGAACCACCTTTCCTATTTAATTAACTAAAAATATTTACCACTGACTTTATGTTTAACACAAAAAATAGCAAATTTAGCAACACGAACAACACGCTACGTGAAGCGATTCAGCACTATTTGCTGGCGATATTTTTGGAAACCAACTTAAAAATATGTAGACCTTTTATCTTACTCTAGCGCGTGTCGCAGAGATTATAAGGGTGCCGAATACTTTCTCACTCGCACTCATGCATCGTTTTTGTTCAGGCCTTGATAAGTAGGGCTTCGAGGTGTAGTCTGTATGGGCGATGTTAAAATGCGGTCGCCAAAAGCTACATCAATGTAGGCGCGAAAACTGTCCCTGCCTTGCTTTCAGCAAGTAGGGTAAATGGTAAGCTAGTTCTCATTATGTTCCTTGATAGGTATGTAAAACTCCTATTATTATAATCACTTTAAGTTTAACATTGAAAAATCAAAAATGAAGGTAGGTAAGTAGGTACATAGATTATCCATAACTGTCTCATTTCGGTGAGTTGAAATTCCAACTGTTTTACAAAAACACGGGAGTGGGGGGTCGCTGGCAGTTTGAACATGGCACACATCTGACAGGTCGAAAACTGTCCATCTATGAGCGCAGCAGATTATCTACCAAAGATAACTGTATGGCCGCCATTACGTATTAACTGGCATGTTCAACCTCTTACGAAAACTGTACGTATATGGCCGCCTATTTATATGTTTACAGGAGTCAGTCTGCACTGTGGGTAGGTACTGCAAAGGTGAGTAGCCAAGGCCTGAACAAAAACGATGCATGAGTGCGAGTGAGAAAGTATTCGGCACCCTTACAATCTCTGCGAGACGCGCTAGAGTAAGATAAAAGGTCTACTAGCTACAAGCCAGTTTCCAAAAGTATCGCCATCAAATCGGGGCGAAACGCTTCACATAGCGTCGATAACTTGCGAGCTCGAGTTGCTAAAATTGATATTTTTTGTGTTAAACATAAAGTCAGTGGTAAATATGTTTGGTTAATTAAGTAGAAAAGATGGTTCTGTGTGTTGTCTTAAAATGTGGTAGCCGTATTGATAAGCAAGAAGATGGTATTACGTTTCATAAGTAAGTTGATACATGTTCGTGATAATTTATTTGTATTTTATTATATATTTTAATATCAGTGACCTAGTGTTTCTTTAAAATAACTTAAATTATGGATATCTTTATCTAATGGTTGCATTTTGACCGCTTAAAAATACTATATAACGTAAAAAAATAGAAAATTATATTTTAATTCTGAGCGTCTAGTGCGAGCACTTTGGGCGAGCACTAGCGAAATGGTCAATGGTCTCGAACATTTGTAGACGAATGCGTTCGCTCGCTAACAAACCAAACGCAAGGCACGCGGCTTCATTTAGCAATGCAACGGGTGGCGTCTAGATGTATCTATAGTCTAAGTGATTAGCAGTTTTAGTTAGGTATTGTATTATGTACTTAGTTAATAATATGTATTTACCTATCAACAAAAATTGCGCAGCAGGCGACATTTTTCTATATGTGGAAACAAACAAGTGTAAGTAAACAAGGTACACATACTTGTTGTTTTTCAATTTGTTTGGAGTTAGAGTATGGACTTAATAGGTTCAGAAAATGGCTAACATCAATTCCTCGTAAAAACAAAAATCTGTTAATACAAACCTCTACACCGTGGAGACCGATATGACCCTATTAGGAATGGACACTATCAAAAGAAAATAATCGTTAGTTTTTACGACGCTTTAATTAAAAATGAGTGTTGCACTTCACTTGATAACTTAAGGCTATACTTCAGCTGAGGCATGGCCTAAAAAAATCAAACAAAACATAATTTGTCATAAAAAATCAACATGCGTCCATTTAATGTTATGTGTATTGTTATATTAGTAATAATAATAATATATTCATTGACATGCTTTCTTTTCCGATTGGCGACGAGTGCAAAATTTCGCCCGATCTATTGTTGAAAATTATTTGCCGTTTCACTTATGTATGCTCTTAATGCATGGGCTGGCGATGAGTTACATAGTGAAACTACAGGTAATTCGGCAAGTTGCTATCAAACTGCGTATAACGCCTTGTAGAACCTCAATTTTATTATTATTAACTTAACTATGAAACGCTAAACGATCATGTTGCTTCTCAGTACGGCTACCAAATTTAAACACAATTATTATGTAAAATCATCAGTAGCCTGATGATGATAACCTCCGCTACACGGAAGTACATTGGAACAAGTATATGTCTGAGAGCGATTAAAGACACATATCCACATTCCAATGTACTTCCATGTAGCGGGGTACCTACTCAGCATTTACCCACTAACCAAATTTATCAATATTTTCTTCAAAATTGATTATTTTACCCAGTCTGTCAAAAGGTTACCGACCACTGATGTTCTACACCCACGATGGCCGCGTGGCTTAAACGCTGGCCTATAGACTCGAGGGTCCCAGGTTCAAATCCTGGGTCTGACAAGTACGCATATTGTTTTTCAATTTGTGTATGAGTCAGAGTATGGACCTAATAGGTTGAGCAAGTGGCTGACATCCATTTCTCGTAAAAATAAAATCTGTTAATACAAACCTCCACTCTGTGGAGGCCCATATGATCCTATTAGGATCGGACATGGTCGAAAGAAGAAAAGAAGAAAAGATGTAGATAGTGTTTGTTACATTTTAAAATTAAATTAAACCCTAAATCCAAGTCATATTAGATAATAGTCAAAAAATATTTATTTAAGTATTTATTAAATATCTAAAATTGTGCCATTAAACCCTACCTACACAATTTTAGATATTTTATAAATACAAGAATATTTTATATCGTCACTTTGTTTAGTTTAGTATTCACTTATTAACGTAATATTTGTCTTACCAAGGTTCAAAATATTAATTAATAATTTAAGAAATACATAGGTATGTATTAGTAATAAAATGAAATATAAAAATATTTGTCGGAAGTTGGATTCGAACCCACGCCAACAGAACTTCAATTCAATTTTTATACAATCACTGCAGCCTTGTGAAAAATTGTAATAAAATGAGTATCACGGTAATATTTTGCGTTACACTCAAATTTGGTGCACAGAATTTTATTTTAAGGTGATACATCAGTGAAACGGCAAATAATTTTCAACTATAGGCGCGACGAAATTTTGGACTCGCTGCCATTCGGAGAGAGAACGTCGAGCTGGGAACACGTCAATTTGTTTCGTGATGGCGACGGGGGTATTAATTCTTAAATTGTGTAAAGAGGACTAAAAGCGTTACCCATTTACTTTAAAAAGAAAACATGTTAATGAATATATTTTTATTGTTACTAATAGAACAATAAACAGAACATTAAATTGATGCATTTTGGATTTATATGACAAATTATATTTCGTTTGGCATGCGTCATTTGCACCCGCGACCCGCAATCCGCGCATCGCGTAGCCACGATCTTTAAAGACCGTGCCTCAACTGATATAGCCTTAATGTCACGGCGAGCGGTAAAACATTTATAAGTACATGTTAAAAGAAGAAGAAGAAGGAAACAAATTAATAAGAATAGTGTAAGAAATAATATGACTATGAAAATATGGATGACATAGGAAGACCGTTCTCACACAACACATTGACTGTTGACTAGATAATTACTTTTTAATTAAGTACCACATTTAAATAGCATGCTAATTATATCGAATGGCCACCCAATCGTTACGCGCTAGGTGCGTCTTTAGCGTCCAATATATTAATACATAGATAGAGGGCATGTCCTCCTTTTCGATACCTGGTAACCCGATACTTAACAAAAACTAATCGTGAAATCCCGGGAATTTAATTTTTCAATCCCGGTTTGTCAGACCCTAATACATATCTGCCTATTGTTGTTTTTTAAAAACTTTATCAACTTAATCTAGGTAGTACCTACTTACCTATGTTCTCAGAGGAAATATTATCTTGTACATAACATCATACAATTTTATACCGTATAATAAGCAAAACTATGTACTTATGTCTGAGTATTTATTACTTACATCAATGTAGGTATCTGCCTATTTATGTACATACTTACGTAAAATTAAGTTAATTTGTTATAAAATAAATTAGACTTTTGTATTGATAAATAAATATAAAATAAACTAATTTTACTTCTAAAAACGCCAGACATTCTTTCACGTAGTTGATGACGATGCCATTAATTACTAATAATAATAATAATTCACGTAGATAATAAAATTGAAGGCAACGGTGTATTGAGACATTTGGCAACCTAGCATGCTTGGGTCGATATTATAGTTCGCGCAATGAGAAATGGTTTTGTACCACGATGTTTTACATGTCTGGCATCGCCGCTGCAGTCACGGCACACGATGTGCACTGTTGGCAGAGACTGAAAATGAGTTTATTCATAAAAAGCGATGTTATAGGTAACTGAATAGATAGCGTTTTATGAAAGTAACATAAACATATCATAATATTAAAACTATGAATCAACCATTTTAACTAAATGCATATCGCTGCAATATAAAACGACGTCAGATAAAGACGCCGCATAGGTAAGTATAGAATCTATGTAGCTAACAATAAATCACCTTGATAAATAAGCATAAAAGAGAACCTTGATCTTATTTCGCATAATAAATTGGTTTTAAATAATATAATCAAACAATCTTGCAAACATTTCAAACATATTTTTTCATCTAGATGACATTTATTGAGTTAATCTGTGTTAGTGAGATTTCTAATACCTAATTGCATTTAGTGTAAATTTCGAGTAATTCTTACAATGATAAAAATGTTACCTACCTAAATGTATTTTTATAAAATCAATCGAGCCTATTTCTAGTAATCGGGTACCTATTTTGTATGCTAATTATTAAAAGAACCTTTTATTGCTTGATACCTAGATTTGTTTTGAAGAATAGTGTATTGCATTGTATTTTCGTCGACCAGGGATGCAATTAGGTACAAAAAATGAGAAATATTTTATTTAAATAAGTAAATAACTTTGGTATAATGTATACCTACCTAATGAGAAACTAGATGCGATGTAGGTACCTACCTATGAGATGGCATGAAAAAATGATCACTCACTTGTGTAACCGTGTTCAAAATGGCCGCCGCGTGTTCGTGTACACGTGAGTGTGTGTAGGTAGGTCTATTGTCTATTGTACGACATCTTTTGCGTGTAGTGGTAGAGGTGCCGGCATTATTGTGTGGGCAACTAGGTAGGTAGATAAGTAGGTACCTGAATATTTGTACAATAAAAGCAAGGAAAAGCGTTACCAAGAAAACCGATCTATTTTGGAGCCATTTTGGTTTATTTTGACGTTTTGAAGCAGTTGAAAATGCTTATAACACACCTACATCAAATCAATAGAAATTAACGAAATATTGGATTTCGTACATAGGTAGGCGGCCAAGCATTTTATTTCTTATGAGCTCAGAAGAAGATAGGGAATTCTTCAGGTGGCACATTTACATACCTAAATTAGTGGAACATCTTTTTTTTCCACTGCCCACGAATTACATAAATGTTAAATTTAATTATTGTTACCTAGCGTTATTATTACTGACTGCTCTTACATGAAGCCTATTGCTTTGTTATATTATAAAAAATCATTTCATAAAAATTCCATGTAACTAAGTAGAGGAGAACAGATTACGACGAAATCACGTTGGAACGGTGTTGGTGTCATTCGAAAGTAACGAAACCAACACCTAAATGACTCGCCTGCACTTCCAGATGAATCTGACACCAGTCTACCAAAGTAAATAGGTACAGAGAAGATCGATGTATTGTATCGTTTTAATAATAATGCGGCATATGTATACATATGTCAATTATCAGTCTGAACCGAAACATTTTTTTCCATGTCCGATAGATACTAAGAAGAGTATACGAGAAATGGATGTTAGCCACTTGCTCAGCGTACTAGGTTCATGCTCTGGGTCCAAACACACATTTAAAAACAACATGTGATTTTTAGCCAGACCCGAATCTGCGACCCACGACATTATAGATAGGCCGACACGTTACCCGCTCGGCCATCTTGCGGAAAATTAAAATTACAAACAAAATTACCTGGTATATATTATAATTTCATGTCATTAAATTTAATTATATTGCAAAAACACTTACTTTTAAAATTATAAACACGTCCGCATCTCGTCGATAATAAATATTATATTTTAATATAATTGTACGGCCCACACTTTGCACATGACTGGTATAGTTACGTATCCAGTAGTCGTAAACATTCTGCGGCAACAAAGTTTTAGAATGTTTAGGTTTAGATGCTAATTTTGATTTATTGTCATTTCATTACATGATAACAAGAGAGGGAATTTGAAATTCAAGGTATCGTTATAGATTTAAAAATCGTATTAGTGGCTAATAAATTTTATAATATTATGCATGAATTAAAAAAATCCTTTTTCATGTGTATCAATAAATACATGTGATAGGTATGTGCTCCATACTGACCTAAAAACTTATCTGGAGAATGTGAAGGGGGAGCCATTGTCGAAAACTACCCAATCACGACTCGTAACTGGCAAAATCTGACATTCGAATGACGTTTTTCAATACGGCGTCCTATGGTAGTTCGTAGTTCCATTTTTGGCCATTCTCCAGATAAGTATGTAGGTCTATACCTACCAAGCTACATCGATTGGTTAATGTTAGGGATGTCATAAAAGTATTATACCTATCGAGTAGGTATTCCAATACGTTATCAAATTTATTATATCATTACTCTTTTGTCAATATCAGATCGAATTATGATACATTTTCCCATATTGTATTTGAAATTCCGATTGACGATTACCATGTATTAGGATATTTTTTGCAGTAGTTTCATTACTTTAAGCTTAAGCGTAGTGTAATCAGATGTACCATATGGATAGTAAATAGAAAGCCAAGCCTTTAACAAAAATCAGATAATACAGACAAAAACTACAATAATAAAGTAAAATATAATAAGTTTACGAATTTTATTAGTTATTACAAAACGGTTCTTTCATATTGATTGTAAAAATCATTACGATGAACAACAAAAATACTTAATAAGGGGCCGTCCATAAACGACGTCACACTCTAAGACGGAGAGGGTCAGAGAAAATGTGATGTCACAAAATAAACAAGAAAATAATATAAAAGTACCTAAAAACACGACATTGGAAATTGGGGATTTAAGGGCAAAAAAATATTTTACTGTTTTTTAACGTTATGGGGAGGGGGTGTAAAAATATGTCGTAATATAGACAGGGGAGTAAAAGATTATGTGACGATGGGGAGGGGGGTTAAAATAGCCAAAATTGTCTGAAGTCATAATACATGGACGGCCTCAGAGTATGTACGTATGTCATATGTGGTACTTAATTTGATTTCTTTAATGGTGTTAACTGTCAATTGTTGGTGGAAAAACTAATACTCAGAACCGTATTCGTCGTTCGTTTAGAAAATTTCTCATTGAAGTGGATGAAACTGGTCCTGAATATTATTAAATAATGTGTAATAAGTAGGTATTATAATAAATATTGTGTATTATTGAATTTAATAAGTATGCGATTAATTAAATTACTACAATATCGTTTTCTGTATTACGTCTATACGAGTATAACACATCGATTTATTATAAAAAAAATGACACAACATACCTACCTACTTAGGTTATAACACGAGAATTTGAAGAGAATTACATATGATATTATCCAATTCGAGACCAAATTCAAACTTGTCACAATTCAAAAAAATGTTGACAACTGCTTCTGCCGAAATGTATTAATTGTATTACTGCAGAGCACCCTGCGGCTTTCAAATTTTTCTGTAACAAGATTATTATTATTATCAATACCGGTTTATCTTCATAAGCCAGTTTCAATAAGTATTTTTTCTGTAAGTTGTACAACAAAAAGAAAATACACATTCTGTAAAAGTTAGGTGGGTAGACATGTAAGTACACAGAATAAAACAGTTCCCTGGGAATGCATAAGTATTAATACATAAATTATCTGATTCACCAAGGGGCTGGTAATAAAAATAATGTAAATTAATAAAGGGTTTTACGGGCATCTATCTATATTACACATATTGGTATTCATACCGCAGTTTCCTTAATTGCGGTAGGGTTTTCGAGTTTATATGTACTATATTCCCGCATTGTTCAATAATAATGTTCTTCTATGTACTTATACCAAAAATTCTTTATGCAGCCTGTGACATAAAATACATAATTATGTATAATATTATTGATATGAAAATAACAATAATAATAATAAACATAATTTTATCAACGGCCCCACGATGGCCGAGCGGTAACATGTCGGCTTATAATGTCATGGGTCCCGGGATCGAATTCCGCAAACGCACATGTTGTTTTTCAATCTGTATGAATACCTATAATAGTTTGGGCAAGTGGCTAACACCCATTTCTCGTAAAAACAAAAATGTGTTAATACAATCTCTGTGGTGGCTCAGGCTAGGATCGAATATGATGATGTAGATGTAATTTTATTAACCATAATTCTTCCTTACCGTCTTGCTATAATGAGACACTAGGTACAGACCTACAAACTTATCTAAAGAATGGATGGGGGAAACTACGCAATCAAGACTCGCAACTGAACAGAATCTGACATTCGAATGACGTTTTCAAAATGGCGTCCATATGGTAGTTCGTACTTCCATTTTTGGTCGTTCTTTAGATAGGTTGTAGGACTGTACAAAAGTGTTATCATAGAGAGAGAGAGAGACAAATCAATGGAGTGGAAGTGTCACGTCTTTATAATACAATGAAAATGAAGCCGCGTTTTGAAAATAGGCACTTACAACATGCACAGTTAAATAATAATCAACATCCAATTTATTTATTCTTAGAATCCAAGAAAATTTCTGTAACCCTACGTCTGTATAGACGCACTTTATTATACCTACTGTTACTTCAAGGAATAATTACTTACCTCAGTTTCTATTATATTACTTCTAATAAACCTTTATTTAATATCAGAATTCTCTATGAATAAACCCCACTAGTGGGTAAGTAATCGAATAAGTGATTATAAAAACTTAAAACATTCGAAGAAATATGTATGTATAGCAGCCGCAGGCGAAATTTGATTTATGTATGTCCCAAAAGTTATATTTTAATCTATGGTTCCCAATTATGTTTCCACCTTTGACCCAAAACTTTTTTGAAACTTATCATACCAGATTCTTGTAATAAGTATGGAAAATCATGAGATAAGATGTGAATTATTGAAATATTATGTACTATTGTAATATATCCTACAAGAGGTTGGGGATGCTTGTTTCACGTTCTATTTCTGTGTCCCGGTGTATCTAAATACCCTGTGATAGTCAATGTATTCCGTACAGGGCCGAATTAAGTTATTTAGATGCCTAAAATACTAATTGTCCTCCATATAGGATTTCTATTTCCAAAATAAGCAATTGCCAATATTACAAATGGAAAATAGTTCACGGTAAAATGTATGTGCTGCCCTAAGCATAGTGGCGGGTTTAGGAACGCGGAGACGCGCGAACTGACTGATTTTGAGGCCCTCACGATAAAAAAATAAAATAAAAACCAAAAATCATATCCTTTAACTAAAAATAATTATTATTGAGGTTGGCAGTGATGAAACAAAATAATATTAGTGGTTATCTTTTTGTATACAAGTACGTAGGTATACCTATGTTTGAATGCTTTTGTTTATGGACTCCTTTGATGTTAGTTACAAGGATTTTGTGATGCTTTGGGTAGTATTTTGTAGGTAACCTATTTGTAATAAAAAAAAAAGATTTTTGTAAGTATAATTTAATAATTCAATGACCAGCTCGGGCCTGTTTCAAGGCCCCTTTATTTTTCTGACGAATGTATTGCATTATCTGCGCCACAGAAAATCGCTGCTGCCTAAACGTGTGGTCATTTTGTTTATTTGTTAATCCGGCCCTGATTAGGTTCCTACTTAATAAAAATATATCTAATGATTTATGGTTGTTCTATGTTTCAATATTATTTATTGTTTCTATTATATTATGCAATTTTTAAAGGTATTTTTTTAACGGTAGGTGAGTGCTTACCTACTTATTTGTTCTGTGATTATCATACATATTATTAGTAGTTCTTCTCTTCTTGATCGTGCACTCATGGCTGAGAATCGTGACCACATTTAAATTTAGCCATCCTTTGAGCGACCAAGACTTTTCATCCTTCTCGATCTTCCGCTTCTCTCAGGGCAGAATGGATGGTGCCAATTGAGAATGATATTAGTAGTTATGCAATAGGTAGTAATTTTATTTATTATTAGAGACAAAACTTTGTGAACATCCTATGAAACGTGAACTAGGTATAAAAACGGAGATACTGTATAGTGTATCCCATATTCGGCATAGAACATAAATTGAGACCGCACGCCCGGGAAAATCGTCCGTATTTAATCATAGAACAGTTATACTGTTACGTGGTATTTACTATTATTCAACTAGAATATAAGCCTACAAAAAATATTAAAATCTCTTGGTAATTTTCCATTCGGTACTGACGAAATAATGATCTAATTTTAGCTGAAACAGTCTAGCCGGTTCAAAAATATCATATGATTATTATTAGTACAAAATAATGATATTTAGACTTTATTACCTATTGAAAAAATCTACGATCTCCGGGAAATGTCAATAAACTCTCAATGATTTTAAGCATCTGTGAAAATATGTTCCAGGATAAAAAATCACAATAAAAAGTATTCCAATTAAATATAATATTAATAAAATATAATGAATTTACATCTAATAAGGCAAAGTATGTATACATCTACATATACATAAAATTATAATGCTTATCTCACAATGCTAATTCACGTCCACGCTTTGCGACGTTCCCGCGCAAAGCTAAATAAAAAATGTTGATAAGGATTTCAGCGCGAATTATTTACTTGTTTGCATTCTGCATACTTCGCATAACAAACAGCACAGCGTGCTTGAGGTATTGGCCGATCAGCTGTTAGCTGTCATTTCACATCTGGCGGTATTAGTGCCATCTAACGGCAATTTTTAAAGCATATTTTTAATAGTAGATTTCTACCGTGGGTTTGACCAGTTTTGGTGGACACTAGAACGACATCTATTAAAAAATATAAGACAAATACCATAGAGTTTAGAATGATTTTTGAAAGTTTGAAAAGTAGAAAAATATCAAATGGAATAAAAATAAATTATTGTACCTGGCTCAACCGCAATAGTGAAAAAACATTAAAAAATACTATTATTATAATAACGCATATGTACTTACCATCTTTTGATTGAAATCAAAAGTAGTCTAGTTGTAGATATCTGGGTACCTGGATAAACAATGTATTTAGATACACTTTCATGTTACAAAGTTTATTAAGTTTATTTTCTATACAATATTTAATATTTTAATAGTAAAACGTAGGTTGTAGAGTTGAATAATCATTTCACGAAAAAAATGACAATATCAAGTATACAGTATATTATTATTTTATCTTTTCATAGACAAGATTGCTGCCTTGTTGTGCGCCAAACTTCATTCTTTTCCGGTTGAAACCCATTTCAAGCAGGTAGGTTAACTAAAGATTTATTAAAAATCTGTAAACATCGATTGCTGGAATTAATAAAACAGTGTTTCAACGGTTTAATTATATAAATAGGATTACTTTTTTGCGAGTGTACCCCAAGTTTATCGTGTTCCTAGTGTACCACTATAAAATCTGTCCACGTTAGTTGTGCCTGTCAGACGACTTAACCTTATAACTTTTACTTTACAGAAATAATGGGTCGTTATTCCCGTGAACCCGACAACCCCGCGAAGTCCTGCAAAGCGCGGGGCTCCAACTTGAGAGTTCATTTTAAGGTAGTACTATCAATTTATCGGGCTTTGTTTTTATTTTACAAAATTGACTTGTGTTTTCATTGGTGTTTTTCTTTGGATTACAGAACACTCATGAGACCGCTATGGCTATTAAGCGGTTACCGCTCCGTAGGGCCGTCAAATACCTGAAGAACGTCATTGACAAGAAGGAATGCATTCCTTTCAGGAGGTTTAACGGTGGAGTAGGTCGTTGCGCACAGGCTAAGCAATTCGGAACCACACAAGGCAGATGGCCTAAGAAATCAGCTGAATTCCTTCTGCAGCTGTTGAGGAATGCCGAATCCAACGCGGATTACAAAGGCTTAGATGTCGACAGGCTCGTCATTGATCACATCCAGGTTAGTTATTTATGTCAAAATTATAAATTATTGTATGATTTGACAGAAGTGTATTCAATGTGAGTGAAGTTTACCATGTTCCGGACTATTGACAGCTCCCCACAATTATGTCAATATTAGTTTATACATTTTGATTGTCTTGACATTTCTAGTGTTGGATCAGTTTTTATCAAGCATGGCAAATGTGATCAGTGGGCTAAGTCAAGTAAAAATATGACAATTTCAAGTGCAGCTTCAGTTAAATTATGGAGGATTTAATAGTACAGTAGAACCTCAATATAACGGACTTAGAAGACAGACAAAATATACGGTCAAATGTGAAAATTGTTTAAAACATACTGTCAATAATTCACAAAATTTAAGAATGTTCGTTAATTATTCGTTGAATAAAAGAAATAATTAATTAAAAATTATTAGCTAGTATGAGTAAGTTACATCATAAAATATTGGAGAAATCTGTGACGGCTAGTAATTAAAGTAGTAGGTACCTACTTTGATTTAATAAACGACCGATCGCCAATAGTAGCTTGATTTGGAAGAACGCTGAGTGCATATTAAAAGCCCAATAGTTAAAGTTTGTCGTCATTAGTATGTCACCTCGTAGCATAGTAGATAATGCGCGGATTGGGGCGTAAACCCATAAACCCATGAGATGCAGGTTCGATACCTGCCGGGTGTCTTAGTTTTTTCAAAAAGATTTTTTCTATTGGTTATAACATATTTTCTCAAGTGTTTTTCAAAATTATGTATGTTCAATAATTTGAATGGTACATTCTTATATCTTGTGAATTATTCGTTGAATAAAAGAAATAGTTAATTATAAAACAGGATTTTGTTTGTGTTTTTATATAATTGACTTTCGGTTTTAATTGACACCCTATTAACCGCATTAGTCCATTATATCCGAGTTCTACTTTTATGTTGCAAAAAAATTATATATTATAATATGTGTTGCCCAATATGCTTGACAGTGTTGTTGTTTATATTTAAGCAAAACTGTTTTCTTTTGGGCAAATATTAATTGAAAATGAGTTGATGGCCACCATTCTAAATATGTTTGTCAGATATCTACTTATTTCATACAAAAAGAGGTATTGTATATTATGTGTGGCAGTGGCGAAGGGTGGAGGTAGGCTGTTAACATCCAACATAAATAGTGCATGCTAAACTTGTGTCAGTCATACGTATTTGTTTTCATTGAACTAGGGCTACAATGTGCAGATGGTGTTTTGTTAGTTTTTAAAATTCAATTAAACCCTGCGTAATTCAAGTCATAGTAGATACTATTCAAAAGATATTCATTTATCAAAAAATATCTAAAATTATGCCATTAAACCTTACATCGTTATCGTTATACAGTACTCTCTCAGTAATCCGCCACCCCAAAAACCAGTCAAGTGTCCAATTAGTGAAAGCGGTGGATTATGTGCATACATACAAAATATGGTAAAAATTAAAACAGGTATTTCGTAAAAGTCTTTTTTTGAGACATTTGTATGTACTAGCAAATTGCGGTTTTATTTATAATCAAAATCAAGTATTTACTAAATTATACATAGGTATTTATAAACTAAGTATGGCTTAGGATTCCTGGCTTTCCCTATGACTGAAAGCTTAGTTTCGTGTGTGTTGGTTGCATTGGAGCACGGCATAGTTGTCATGCGGTCCTTGGGCACTTTCCTCCCTGGTACATTACTTTCTTCGCGATGAACGTATGTTTTACGAAGGAGAAGTTTCCAAAATAAACCTGTCTCATGTGCGTTGTATACTTGTACGCAGCGGACTACTAAATTTGACAATGCAATACTGTTGAATTATAGACCTTGATTTTGTGCTTTCAACTAGAAAAAATAACGGCGGATTATAGTAGTTGTCGGATAATCGAGCGGCGGATTACTGAGGGTGTACTGTAGATATTTTATAGATTAAAGAATATTTTTTTGTTGATTCTTGTTTAGTGCCAGGGCTTAAGGCTATACCTCAGTTGAGGTATGGTCTAAAAAGATTGTGGCTAGGCAATTCGCGGATTGCGGGTCACGGGTGCAAATGACGCATGCCGAACGAAATATAATTTGTCATATAAATCCAATATGCGTCCATTTATTGTTATCTATTTATTGTTCTATTAGTGACAATAATTATATCGTCTCTGTTCTGGCAGAACACACTAACTGGAGAATACTAGTTTTGAGTAATTTGACTTTGAAGTTGTTAAAATGTTTGAAATAATGGTCTATAATGCGAGTTTATTAAGTAATCGTAAAAAGGGTGACTTTAAAATATTAAGACGGTTTCCTGACGGTAAAGTTTGAAATAAGGAACATTTTGGTACCAACTCAATATTTCATTTTTTCAAATTAGTGTCTTCTGCCAGAACAGTGACAATGATATATTCATTGACATGTTTTCTTTTTCAAGTAAATGGGTAACGTTTTTAGTCATCTTTACACGATTTAAGAATTAATACCCCCGTCGCCATCACGAAACAAATTGACATATTGACACCTAGACGTTTGCTCTCCGAATGCCAGCAAATCCAAAATTTCGTCGCGCCTGTAGTTGAAAATTATTTGCTGTGTCACTGATGTATCGTTAATGAATTTTAAAAACTAACTAACGCCATCTGTAATATGTATTCTTTATTCAACGAAAACAAAAAAGTGTGCACTATTTTTGTCGGGTCGCCCATAGCATACCTAAACTGTTATGGTTTGGTTGAGGCAGAGTTTAATTGAATTTTACAATCTAACTAGTAGCATCATCTGCAATTTGCATTCTTAGTTAAATGAAAACAGCTCGGTATAACTGACGGTTTAGTCTGCACCGTTTATGTCGAATTTTCACAGCCTACCTCTACCCCTCGCCACTGGTTGTCAATTAGTCAAGTCAAATAGTACAGGCGTCTAAGTTAATTATGACTATTTTAACTAGTAGTTGTTACATGAAATGTTGATCTAGTTAAAATCGTCGTAATTAGATAAGATGCCGTAACTTAATTGGAAAAGCATACTGGCGAAAATCCAGTAAATTAAGGTTGAAGTCCCGTCTGGTGTCGTATTTTTTTTCTACAAAATGATTTTTCTAGTCTGTATAATATGTATTAGATGATTTCAAATTATGTAAATTCACCTTTCAAGTTCCAACCTTGATTCATTAAAAAAGTAATTGCCATTTTTGGCAGATGCGGACATTTCCCACTCCGTCGTTTATTCTTAACATTAGTAATAATTAGTGTTACTATTCTTGTGGACCAATTGATTTTGAAAGTTTGATCATTTTTACTAATTAGTTATTATTTGTGTTTCCAGGTAAACCGTGCCCCATGCCTGCGCAGAAGAACGTACCGTGCCCACGGTCGCATCAACCCTTACATGTCATCCCCCTGCCACATTGAGGTGTGTCTCTCGGAGAAGGAAGAGGTGGTAGCGAAGGCGGCCATGGATGATGAGCCAGCCAAGAAGAAACTGTCCAAGAAGAAGCTCGCCAGGCAGAAGGAGAAGATGATGAGGGAATAGATTCCAAACTTACATTAAGTTTTACAATGTAACCTATAATATGCTTTGTTCAAATTAAATCTATGAACACAAATTACATTTGTTTTATTATGTGCTTGGTTTTCATAACATCCATACCAAAAATTGTGATGTAGTGTAGTCCTCAGAGACTGGAGTTTTGTTGACTTAAGTAAAGACTGATCGTCACTCTTTCATGAAGCTTGAATAGGATATTGGTATTTGCATGTAGGAGGGAATGATAGAACAACATATAACTATCAACGGCCACGTTGAGTCCAATGATTGCCCTCATTCAAATATGAATATGTAAATTCTAATGGATTTAGGTTTTGTACTATTCCATTTGAGTAAAAACTATGTAAAAGTACAAAACTTAAATCCATTAGAATTCAAATTCCGTCAAGTACATTCAGTCGATAGTATTAATATTATAAATATATACTTGTGTTCCACTCAGAGCTGGGAATTAAACCATGAGAAAGAACCCTTGAATTAATTCAGAATTAAAGTCTGCTCTGAATCTTGGGAGATACCGAATAGGTATAGTAGTCTATGATCCCAACCTACAACTGGGGAACCCTTCAAAAACGAAAGGGTTTTGCAGGTTCCTTTGGTTTTTACATTTTTATTCCATTACTTACCAGTCATTCTTCACCATGCCAACTGGCAGCCCAGTCTTGTTAGGTGTTGTCTGGGAATAATAATTCTTGGAATAAATGGAGGTTGCTCATGTATATAGTGTTGATGCCTAAAGCATAAAGCCCACCAAAGCGGCGCTCGGTGCGTTCTCTACAAAGTAGGCCCCCTCCCACCCAAGCATTACCCTTCACCTATGTAATAAGGGGCTCAAGAAGCACAAAATAATTATTATTATCAGCGTCTCATAACAAAGCAACAAAAATATTATTAAATTTCTCGGGGCTTGTAATTAATATTCACGATGACATTCTACCAGCGAAATATCGGACACCCAATAACTAAACAATGACTTCGCTGTTATTAAATAATGCCTTCTCGCCCGTCTATCGACGACACTTCCAGAAGCGTGATTTTGCTTGCCGTGTTCAATGAATGGACTACGTTGTATTTTCGATGATTTACGCGCCACTTGTGAAATTTTGCGTGAGAGCCCCCACTCGCGTTAAGTGGGTTTTACGCCTAATAATAACATGCAAAAAAATCAACTACAAAATAATACTATTGGCATTTTATTCTAGCAAAAGAAATGGCTTATTTCAAAAAAATACTACCTTATTCTTAGGTCAATAATTATTATAAAACAATCATTATACGTAGGGTGGTCATAGACATAGCTTATAATCAGTATCGTCAGAATTATCTTCAAATGTGTTAATCGTGCCCATTTTTTGAATAATAAAATGCCCAATTCTTGTCAAATTTGGGATCACAGATTATAAAATATAATTTTTTATCGTAAATATTTCACTATAATGTTAACATTAATTTTACTTATGGTTTTGTGAATGCGTTTAAAAAAAAAAAATCTTAACACCACTGCACATGGATGTACTGAAATATGACTATATTCTAAAGCCGAGAGGTTTAAAAGAATATTATTTTATGCAATGACATTAATTTAATATGGACGAAGCATCTGGGAAAAAAAATGACACTCACTTTTTTGTCGGGTCTGCCGAATGGCATAATCTGTTCTAATACCATTATGATAAAGGTGACATTGCTATAAATTCCCGATGCTTTTTGTCGGGTCTGCCGAATGGGTTCCTTAGGTAGTTCCTGGGTAGTTTGACACTAGAAACACTGTTCTAACGCCATTACAATAAAGGTCATATTGCTATGAATTCCCGATGCATGATATCGCATAATGGAAATTGCGTGACGTCTATCTATACATGTGCGAATGTCAAATTTACTTGCTAGCTATTGTATTGAGTGCGCTGTCCATTAATAATGTCATTGATTTTATGTAATAAAAATACTTTATGCAGTCATCAAATGTTTAAAATAAATATAAAGGATAAGGTTACAAAATTATATAAATAGATTATTTGCAACGTTTAAGGAATGTCCAGGGTTATGCTCTGAAAATACCATAAAACCTCCATTGTGACCTACGTGGCGCATGTGGGCCCTTAAGAAAAAAACAGTTCATCCTGACATTTTGGAGCTGCAGCTAATGCATTCAGTTACTGATTATACCTTATTAACATTGTTTTTATTTTAGTAGGTAGGTATAAATTTAACGACATTTCTCATTGGTTAATTTTATAAAATTCCCAATACGTTACCTAGTTCCATTGTTTAAGAGTAATGACAATTTAACACGCGGATAGAATGTGTTAACCGGATGGCTGCCAATGACGTCTTAAGATGCGGAATTTTCCGTGAACGGAACGCCGCTCATACAAAAATGATGCCTTTGGACGTCCCACTTTAAACGGGATTTTACTAACGTAAATCAATTATTTTAAACATACAACGATATGATATATTGGGAATATCGTCACATATTCAGAATTGAAACAGAATTCGTTTTTACCACTTGAAATGTAAATTGATTAAATTTTTTATTTTTGCAATAAAATTCGCGGCGTGCAAGGTACCGCCATACATACACCTATAGTGATTATCTAATGCATGGGTGGCCAACCTGCGGGCTGCATGCGGCCCACTGGGTGTCAACTTGTGGCCCGTGGAGCAGTGAGAAAATAAAAATAATATCAAATGCCGCCGCTAGATGTGCTAATTTCGAAAATTGAGATTCGATATTGGCTTAAGATTTTTGCTGCATTTGTAACGCCATTCTCCATAGACGTGAATTTATTACCGGGAAATTTAGAAATGGAACATTGTGAAATATGTTGCGATGAACAGTTAAAGGAGAAATTCCATCAGGTTGGTTTGGAAGAGTTTTACAAAACATATTTGGACAAGGAGAAATAATATCCTGCATTTTACAAACATGCTCTATTGATGTCTTCGCTGTTTGGAAACGCTTACACGTGTCGGTTTCCTGTTTTTAGTCAGATGAAGCATATCAAATCCCGAGTGAGAACACGAATCACTGATGTGCATTTGGAAAACTGTTTGCATGTAAGAACAACCTCATCGTTATTGATGCACTTCGATTAGCCACACAAAATCGAACTTCTCACTAAAATTTATTATTTTGTTTCTTTTTTATTATTTAAAAAATGTCTAATCTAATAAATATCTTTGATTCTCATTTTTGTTTTATTTTATTAACATATGTATATAATATATATATATTATCACCAAATCAATACGGGCGATCTCCGTCGCGGTACGGTTGTTTGCCCCACAGGGCTAACGGTTGTTTCGAGAAAGCGGCGCATCGGGAACATTTCAAGGTCGACGCAATCCCGGCTCGAAGTACCTGCTACATTACGCAAAGCAAATAAAAAAATAAAGCATCCGATGAAAAAAAGACACGTACCAGCGAGAAACCTGACGCTCCCAGATCTCGGGAACTAGACATTACCGCTCGAATATCCACTCCAGTCGACTTAAAATTGTAAATAATTAATGTTCGAATGGCCGGCAATAATAAATACGCCGGCATCTTTCAAATATCGAACTTTTCCCGCCGTGACTATCGGATCTCAAAAACGGACATCCTAGCGACATCTCGCGGCAAGTAGCGGCAAACCCAGCCATCAGCGCGAGGCACCCGCCAAGCGGGTAAGACGCTCTGCACCTATGCGAAGGGAGGCGGCGCAACTCGGAGAAGCTCTCTTTTTCTTCCCCGACGTTTTGAGGACCTCACCTGGGTCTCCACAGCACCTTCACCCGAAGGTCTCGAAGATCTCACTCATCAGCCCGCCATACAAACCTGAGTACCCTGTGTCTCTATTTAATATTAACTGTTGTTTCTTCTTTTTATGCTGTACATATATTAATACCTCTCGGTGATCGATTTGTTTCGCGTCGATTCATCCAAGTTGTTTCAAATCAATGCGCTACATTGTGTTGGCTATCATTAAAACCATGCCCTACTATTATTAAATCAATTCTAATTGAAATCATCATTGTTATAATTATCATTATTTAGTTATTTCGTTGTTTATAGGATCCTCTTAATTTTTGATCGTTTGTTTTCTGATTTCTTTATGTGTTTCCCGCTTAACCGAGATAGATTTATCATCTCCAGCCATCGACATTACGATGTCTATTTCGTAATTGTTTTTTTTTTAAATTTAATTCTCGACATTATTGTTTTTATATTGCCATTTACGTGTTTAAAAATTAAGATTATCCGGTTAGTTTGGTGTATAATTATTAAGACCCGTAGTATTATAATATGTTATATTGTGCCATAATGCGTTAATTAATGTCTAAATTGAATAATTACTGTATTAAGTTTTATCGCGCGGCGCTCATCTGATTTGAAATAATCGCAATTATCGATCTGCCAAGCGCACTGCCATCTACAAAAATAAGATAGAGGCATATTTATCTAAGGCGCGATCCTTCCGCGTCTGTGGATCGATGTACGTATTTAGCTTTCCTTTATATATTTTTACCCATTTCGTCATTGCACATGGATAAATTAATCTTAATAAATAAATTAACTATATTGGGCTAATTTCTGAGGAACCGAGCCTCTCTTCCCGCCCGCAAAAGGGTATTTCACCGAACGCAGTTGTTCTATAATTGGCGAGTTTTGTGGCACCATATTACATCAAATATAGGTACATAGATATAGGGTTCCGTTTGTCCCTGGTTGGTTTAATAGCTAATATAATCAGACCGGGACGGCTAGCAAGTGTTTAAAGGCTTCTAATCCTTGACTTTGAATTAAGAAAACCTCAGAAAACCAGGAAGCCCTCCTGTCTCTGGTAAAGGGCAGATTCGAGGATTGGTAAGTAGCTTCGTGTAGCCAAGTCTCCACAGGTTCAACCTGTGGTTGTCATACTGGATATCTTTGGCCCAGTACTCTCAAACGAAGCCCTATATTGGTCACATTATATAGGATTAAATTAGTGTGTAATTTTTCTTTATAATAATAAGATTTTCATTTGTTATTATTTGATGTGTCACTATTGTGATATGATTTATGTCATACCTGATGTATAACCCATACGACTATGTCTTAATTGGATGTATTTTTATCAATTGGATGTATATAACACCTGACTTAATTTTGTTTGTTCTATTTGTGTGTAACTCCAGAATTGAATTTGTCGTTATTAATAAACAATAACTTAACCCATATTTCTGTCGGCTATTGCATTAAACGGACCTCTGTTGAAAAGACCGAGTGTTTCATTTGAACTACCCTCGTCACAATATATATTTCTTTTGTATGATAAAAAAAATCGGTTGTGCGGCCCGGTAGGAAATCTCATTTTTAGAATCTGGCCCGGCTGCTGAAAAGGTTGGCTACCCATGATCTAATGTAATGATACTCAACCTTTTTTTCTTCGGGCCAAATACATATATTTGTAAAGTAACGCAGGCCGCATCACTACTGGTGTGATGAAAAAAATCATGAAACCCCCCTTTTTTACAAAACATTTTTGATTGATCAATGATTTTAAAAATTTTAAACAAAAGTACCTAATGTGTATCAAGCTTTTATTTGAAAATTAAAAATCATGTTCCTGATAATAAATGTGTTTTGGGCCGCACATAAAAGCTTAAAGGGCCGCAGGTTGAGTATCGCTGATCAAATGTATCTGTTACGGGTTTTTACAAACACGTCAGATATTGGTTTTATTTACTAGGTAATTAGGTTTTTACTTTCTTTTATTGTATTAATTTATTATATAGGCATTTGTCAGTGTGCAAAGTGCCTGAAGATGCTGAAAGGCGAAACCTGGGTTGCAAAAACGACTCAAATGGACTAGTACAAAACTTAGATCGATTATAAGATTTTTTTCTGGAGAACTTATAGCCGAAGCTGCATTTTGCTAAAATCCAGATGCTATCAATTTTATGAAGTAGATAGAGTCCCTACAATGTGCAGAAACCTTAACATAGTGAAATGCTTTATTTCTGGAAGTGTGTAGAGTTGATACCGGCCTTTCACCCTTGAGGAGAATGGTGATGGCCGTATCACTAGCAGGCCAGAAGCAGGGTGGAATCAGAGAAACGCACATGTATTCTGTTGAGGCTGGTGTTTATTATATTGTCGCAGTTAGTTATTTGCAGGGTATTGTCGTTGGCGGTTGTAGACGCGGTTTTTGCTGGCTATCGGCTTCACTGCTGAAGGCTGTTTTTCTCGGCTGAAGGCTGAAGATGCTTATGCTTGGGGTCCGGGGCAAGAGAGTCAGGGCTTGCGGCTTGCCGATGCCGACTTTTGGCTGGGCTGGAGGTGCTTGTCGCTCGGCGTCCGACTCCGAGGCGAGAGATGCTTGCTGGGCTGGAGAATCTGGAGATGCTGGCTTGGCTTCGCGTCCGAGGCGATGCTAGTTGTCCGGCGTCAGGGGCAAGAGAGCGAGATTTTTCGCGCGCGTCCAACTGTCAGATCTCGGCGGCGTAATGTTCCTCCGTCGGTCGGGAACCTCCCTGTTTTACCGACGGATTGACTAGTGGCGGCGCGAGCGGCCGTTTTCGACAGACCGCGTCTGTTTTAGCAGGAGCGTGGACGAATTTGAATTTTGGTATTTTCAGTGGAGGTACGCTCCGCTCGGCCGGGGGTTGCGAGAGCCGCGAAGAGTGGACGTAGGCTGTGGTGTTATGGGAAAGTTGATGGTTCGGTCCGTCCTTTGAGGAGGTCTCCTGTGGGAGACGTTCATCCGGTATCAGAGTGTAATTAAATCATATTTTGTATTATGGTATAGTTATGTCCTGAACACATTACCGACACGGCACATGCTGTCGTGCCGAGATATAGGTAGAAACGTTTATATCTCTATAGTCTATCTCATCGTGCTGAGATGGTAATATGGTCAAATCTTGGCCCAATTTTGTTTTAATTTTTTTTTGATGATATAAACTATATCTAAAGGTATAACGTATAACCAGCGCTCGGAATGGAGCGGAACGCCCCGGAGCGCCGTTCCTGTTCGTGGGATTTCCAAGGATGGCGTTCCTGTTCGTTAAAACCTCGAAAATGGCGTACCGGTTCGTAAAATATCCGACGGACAGCGAGTCGTCTAGTAAAATCCTCAAGCGTCATACTTAATATTATTACGTTCCGGGTTAGATTTAAAATTTACGAAAATGAATTGATAGGTACAAAGGTACAAAAACATAAATATTTTTTTTTTATTAAAAAATAATTTTACTTGTTTAGAACCACTGAATTTTCTATGACCCATACATAATGTACTTAAGTTTTTTTGAAATAGTGATAGAGTAAATGTAAGACAATGTATTTGAGAACTAACCTTTTTCAAGCAATACTGTGTTCAATGAATTTGGCATTGAATGCACTAATAGACAGACCCTTTTGCAACAATGGTGATAAAACAATAAAATTGTATACAAAGAAATGCACTGAGTAAGATTTATTGCATTGTCCCACATTATGGGACAATAATGTATTTTGAAAAAAAAAAGGTTTTTATGATTGTAAAGAAATGTTGGAAGCTATTTTACATTGGAATGTAGATTTACTGTAGTATTAATTTATAAAACGAGACATTTATTTTTTTGCAAGTTCATACATATTATTTTAATACAGTTAAGGTACATGCCTAAATATAGTGAGTTAATAACGTAATAGTTATAATGCACACTGGAACTTTTAAATTTTAAAATGAAACACATTAAATACATATATCTGTGTGCGAAAGGAAGAGGGCGATGAGTCGAAAATCGGTACTTTTCAGGAGAGGCAAAACAAAATTTGCGTCTTTGAGAATATTCTTAAAATTGTAATTAAACCGAAAATATTAATTTTTTTGGAAATTTTTTTTTGCACATTAAAATTGATATACTATGGCATAAATTTATCAGATTTTCAATAGTTATGAATTTTACTATATTTTTTTGACATATCCCTTTCTTCCTTTCGTATTTTTTAACAAAGAATATAAATTGACAACTTATCTCTTTTGACATGTAGGTACAAAAGGTGTGATTTTATTATTTTTTTATCATTTAGTGACAATTTAAATTATTTTTCCCCTCCAGACGGAGCATATGGATTATTATAATGTCAATAATGTAATCTGGCATTTATTATTGCAGGTGTAAGATGTAATAGTTTAGTACTTTCATAGAATATACGTAGCTGGATTAAAGTTATTATTTAATAAAAAAATAGTTTTATTTTAATACATTTATATTTGAAACAATATGTATAAATTTGATAGATAGTAAAAAATAAAACCAAAGGACATATCATTTTATTTTAATACATTTACATAGTAAATCTTCTTCTTCTTCTTTCAACCTGTCACGACCCAGCGTTGGGGAATAAGGCAAGCACAAGATCGCGCCACTTCCCTCGATCCATCGCCAACTCTTGCGCCTCCCGCCATTCCAGACCTGCAGCGCGTAGATCGCTTTTCTAGCACCGCTGCAGGGTGAGGGAGGACCGCCACGACGACGGAACTCTTGAGACTGTGCCACAAGGGTACGAAGTGTCGCACTCTTTTGCGGCATTACATATTTGACAGCAGTTAGAAATAATAACTAGGACTATTATATTGTAAATTATAGTTACGTATTTGACACAGTTAGACATAATACCTACTACTTGTCAAGTCTTTCATGAAAATTATCCGGATTTATATATGGTACATTTATCTGGGATTGACAAGCAAAACTCATGAGTCTTTATCGATTAAATATGTAGAATACTGAGATCTTTTTTCTTCTCCTTATTAATTTGCACTGGACCACTGTAACATTTAGGAGGTTCAAGGATAACATGCCTTCCTCGGCGACTAAAAGATATTGACTGGAATTGTTGCAAATCATCCAGGCTATTTTTAAAGAGGATGTTATTAGCCTCGGCACTTTTTTTTAAAAATTGAAACCACTTCACCTGCTGGATGGACCCTTCAAGAGACAGGCAAAATCTAAAAACATGTCGTTGTACATTACTTTAACTACAAAATTATTATCTTTTTTCGTACAATTTTTAACTAGATGTACTAGTCTCTCGGTCTCTCGAACTTTCATTAAGTAGAAGTGCTTGTGTTTTGGTCGATGTACTAAGAAATCATTTATCTATTGATAGTGAATACAAATCTCCGCAACTTAAACAATTGAATAATCCTCGAGTAGTCTTGATATTTCTCTAAAATATCATAGTTGTTTAATACCATTAAATTTACCTTCATTATTATCTTTTGAATCAGAAAATGGCATCATGGCTTCTATTTCTTGGGCTATTTTCCACTGTTCTTCTCTCCGAGAAGCATTCATTATAATATCATAATTAGTACCCAATTCTGTACCTGCAATTTACAATCAATGTAAATAAAGATATATAAAGCATTCTTACTCGAAATACTATTACACAGGTACTTAAAAATCAATTCCTTTCACCCATTGCATGTCATTTACTACTAATGGAATATAATATTGTAATTTAAAACAATATAATAATGCTAAATTATTATCTCCTGAATCAGAAAATGGCATCGTAGCTTCTATTTCTTGGGCTACTTTCAACTGTTCTTCAGTAAGACTACTGGTCCGAGAAGCATTCAGTATATCATAATTAGTAGCCAATTTAGTAACTGCAATAACACAAACATAATCAATAGTAAACAAAGATAAATATAGGTACCTAAAATAACCTTCTTTAAAATATTATCACTTCAAAAATCAATTCATTATGACTGTACTAATGGAAGATGATAATGTAATTTGAAACTATAAAATAATGCTGTTGAGTAAATTGCAGTGGCGAAGGCTCCATACTAAGCGATTAATTAAAGCTTACCTTCTATTTTCAAGTATTTAATTTATATAAATAAATATCTATATTGTAGGACATTGTAGGTTATAATAAAAATATTGATTGCCATCTATCGTCGTTATTTATAAGTAGAGCTTTTAATTTAGTCATGTTTCGAATCAAAAATAAATGACGGAACGTCCAACGTGAGTGCTATTTTTAGAATTATTTCAACGATAATCCAAGCCGAATTTTCTACCGCAATTCAGTTGCCAACTTCATGCATGTCTGCGTTTTTGTTCGAGACTCGGAAGCGTTAACAGACAAGCTTATTCGAAATGTTGATTTGTTTATTGTCTTTGCTTATCTTTAAAAGCAAATAATAAATAATAAGGATGATTAAAAAAATAATAACTATTGTGTTCGATCACATATAATTTATAAATTGTTATTAAAAATAAATATTGTATTAATTAGCGATTATTATTTAGGTTACTTCAGTCATAGACAAACATAACATGCTATTCACAGTTTATGTCATTTTGACATTTCAAAGCGGTGGTAAAGGTTTATTTTATAATACAAAATTCATTGTGTTACTGTGAATGTGGATAAATTATCTCATATTGTACCAAAATCATTCGCCAGTGCTTTAAATATATAAGTATTTATTAAATTGTGTAGTGTCCCGGTAGAAAATGTGCGAACGATTGCATTTAAAAATTATCAAAGCTTGACCTTCCAAGGGTTCATTTAGATTTGAATACAGCAAAAAAACTTATATTAGACATTTTCACAACAATTTATAAATGATAAATATTTGTTTTTAACTGGCAGTTATACATTAAACAAACTTTTTTGTTGGCGATGCGTATTGTTTGGTAAAGAAAGTATGAGTGGAATTCTACTGCCATAAGTGATTTAAATAATTTGACAAATTCAGCGGTGAAGCCTATGACCAGTGTGTCGTTGTCATTAGTGTGCACCTATTCATCAGTAGTAATATTGTAAGTATTATCTTCTTATTTCCCGTAAGTTACCTGACAAGTGTGCTCTTTTTCTCTGATCTCCACAGCTTACGTCTTTCCAAAAGTCACCCTTCGCCACTGGTAAATTGAAATATTCGTTGAAATTGTTGGTTTAAAGAATTATCATCACTTTAATGATTGCAATAATATCGAGGTTATGTTATGACGTTTACTTACCTGTATTATTTTGAGACATTTCCTTCGCACGCCTCATGATTAATTCGATTCTTTCACGAGACATAGTAATAAGTATATTATTACTATCAAAAATGAACTGTAGATAGAACAATAACCAACTTTAACGTTTGCCGGGAACAGCAAATAGCGATGACTCGATGACGTTTAACTCGAACTGGTGTGAACAGAGCCAATGGTCGAAAGCAATACGGCGTTGTCGCGACTCAACGCTGTCTTCCTTTCGGCGTGTGACAAAAACTAAAGTTCCCTGCGAGATGATTACATTCAACGCATTTATGCTTTCGAAATATTGCGAAAAATAAATCATCGCATATTGTTAATATACAAAATTTACTTACATAGCGGCGTTAATTCGACTGGTCACTTTTCTGCTTTACGCATATATGCATTAAGGTTAGTTTTGCATACTCAACTCATTTTACCAAATTTCAGACTCATCGCCCTCTTCCTTTCGCACACAGATATTATCTTTACTGTATATATAATTTGTTAAATATTGCACAAAAATAACTTAGTAAAAATAGTGTGAATAAAACTACGTGCCCTACCTAAGTATCTACCGAGATAGGTATACTATATCTGTCCTACCGAGGGTTGAAATTCTTGAGCAGGTTTATGATCAATACGGCAGTGGTAGCCAATTGTTTTTTGTACTGAAACTTTAAATTTTGTATCGAGACAACCATGTTTGACCGAATTGTCCATTTATCATATTATTATGTTAGCGAAATTTACATGGGTTTGACGCGTTCATAGTTTTTGTATTTCATAATGCAATCGGGGTCGTTCATTGGTCGTTTATCAATATTTAACCCAATGCTTACGGGCCCTTTTAATTAATTTTGTAATTAACATGTTAATTTGCATTTGAAAAGTAATTAGCAAAAACACAACTTTGTGCGGCCCGTAAACATTGGGTTAAGTTGTATGCAGCCAATGATAAGCGTTTTCATCAGAGGAAGCGACAAAATTAGACTCCTTATTTTTCCAAATTTAATCATTTTAAGTTGTGTTTTTTTGGTTTCCCATTACCTAACACCCATGCTTTGCTGCTCTACACTAATTTATTTTTTATATTTCTTACATTATTGATGAATTGATAAAGTTCAGCGGAAATACTTTGCAGTGAAAAACTAAGTAGGTACCGAGAGAGATGGAATAAAATAAGGGAGGCCTTCATCCAGCACTGGATCGACCGAGGTTGATGGGTTGGGTTCTAAATAATTATTATTGCATACATGAAAAAACCTAACTATTGCAGCTGCTTTGCTAAATTTTTAAATTTCCGAAAAACTTGTGCTCTGACATCGTTTAAAAACTCTTTGTAGGTACTTAATAGCTTAAATTGTTGTTTAATAATTTCTAAGGGGGTAAAATATTTCATATTAAATAGTAAATACAGTCATGCTTTTCCTTGTGACCAGAACATACATATTTGCTGTTTTACCTACCTACTCAACGTTACGGAATCGCCAGATAATAATTATTTATCCTAATCTATTATAATATTTTACATTGAGTGACAAAAAAAAAATATCATTTCCTCATATATTTTTATTGTTTTAATTTTATATGGATATTTTTCGGGTTGAATGAACTCTGTTATTGATGGTTAAACTAAAAAAATAATACATTTAATAACTTAAATCAAATAATTCCATAATTAATATAGATACATATTCGTGAACATCGTATGCATGTTAAAATTTTTTGTATTGTTTAAGGTACAATACGAAATAAAAATATTTAAATAAATCAATCAGAATCCAATCGGATAAATATATGAAAAATTTCCCTGTATATAACAATTTCTATAACATTGGAAACCTATTAGAATAAATTATCCTACATGTCCACATGATGTAAATATTTTTTTTCTAATAATATGTACCTACACTTCTGAGGTTGTTTAAAATGATTCATATTTAATAAAGAATGCTACATTTGTAAAACTTGCGTATTAGATATTTTTTAAATTAATTTATTAAAAACCATGCCCTTGCTTTTTCGTATACGATGGATTTTAATTTGATTAAAAAATAGTTTACCTTAATCAAAATATTTCGAATTTACGAAAAATCAGAGCTTTGAAAAAAACAGCATGTATTTTGTTTAAGCCGAAGTATCTTCACTCATATTTCTATCCACTCTTAGTTGCATATTTTTATTCAAACTGCTAAAGAAACCAATGGTTAATTGTGATTAGTTTGTCTATTATTTCATGTATTTTAATAATGTTTCCCACTCCAATTAGATTCATATACGTTTAGTTATTTATATTTGTATAATTATTAATGTATTTTTTAGAAAACGATTTCGTAAACTAAAATGACTATATTTGTATGTTACCACTAATTGTTATAGCCGATAGCGTATTGGGAGAAGATGATGATGAAAAAAGTACATCATGTTAAACTAAAAAATATTTTTATGTTACAGATATTATTATATCTAATATCACACATTTTTGGAAAATTGTCGAGCGTTCCTGTTCGTGAAATTTTCCATTTCGAGCACTGCGTATAACCAATTCTTCTTGTTTGCTATTCGCAGATGATCTTAAACTTTTTCGAACTATTGAAACCCCATAATGCTGTGCCATGATGCAGTCTGATCTAGATGCTATCTCGCAATGGTCTATCTTGAATAAACTTGAATTCACTACCTCCAAATGTAATATTGTTTCATTCAGTCGTTCAAGGCACACCTTATTGTTCCCATACACATTGTCTGGTATAATATTGAGTAGAGTAACGGAGATAAAAGATTTGGGTGTATTGTATGATGCAAAGTTCACTTTCAATCAGCATATTCTTGACATCAGTACTAGATCTAGCAAAATGCTTGGTTTTGTTATGAGGGTTTCAAAATCATTCGAAAACGTCCGAGTGCTACGTACATTATACGTATCACTTTTGTTGAGTATTCTTGAATATGCCAGCATTATTTGGAGTCCTAATAGGTCCATCCACACAATTAAGTTGGATTGAGTCCACAATAGATTTCTTAAATTTCTCTACTGAAGAACATACGGGTTCTTTCCTTATGACAATGATAATAAAATGAATTTCCCGACTCGTTTTCTTCTGGGTATGCTATCAATGCAATCCCTGTCCACCCGAAGAGTGATTACTCTTTTAAAGCATTTCTTTTTACTTCTTCGTGGGTTCATTTACAATCCGTATATAGTGGCAAATATTAATTTTCATGTTCCAATATCACTCGTAACTCTACGGTCTTCAAGATACCTCGTCGCAGGACAGATGTCATGTTTCATGATGCTGTGTATCGTGCGATTAACTTATTTGATGGCACCATAAAGGTTGATTTATTTTTTATTAACTATATAATGTTTGTGGACGTGTTAAATAGGTTAAATTTATAATTGTATATATTATCATGTTTCTTTAATATTTACATAAACACATGCTGTCTTTTCTACTTTCTTGTTATATTAGTTGTTATTTGTAGTTCAGATATTTTTATAATTTTGTATTTATTATGTATTATGGCGCATTGGCCAATCCCTGTAATGCCGTAATACTCTTTTTCTAAATAAATAAATAAATAAAACCCTCAAAGTAGTAAGTAAGAAAAAGTTTAATTCAAATGAAGGGTAAGGGGGAGACGCATGCCAGCAGAGAACCTAGCGGAAATATACGAAGCTTGCAATTTGAGATTTTTTTTTGATAATTTACAATTTCAATTGTATTATTTAATAAATATGTATCCGAAAACATTAAAAAGATTTTTTATTTTTTTTTTAACTTAAAGATAAACTTACAATTGTAAAAAAATGTAATAAAATGTGAATTCGTTGCAGGGTCAAATCTTATTATTGCATTATATTTTATGGTCATAATTATCATTAAAATTTAGTTTATTAAGTTTTAGATTTTATGTGGTGTAGATTTTTGACTAATTCATCGTTTTAATATTTTTTATATATATTTTAAAAAACATCGATTTTTATAAAAATATAAATGTGTATAACTTGAAATCCTTTTTATTTATATCAACTCGAGCTTCAATATTGTGACCATGCCTAAAATAAAATTTGATATAAATAAAAAGGATTTCAAGTTATACACATTTATATTTTTTTAAAAATCGATGTTTTTTAAAATATATATAAAAAATATTAAAACGATGAATTAGTCAAAAATCTACACCACATAAAATCTAAAACTTAATAAACTAAATTTTAATAATAAATATGGCCATAAAATATAATGTAATAATAAGATTTGACCCTGCAACGAATTCACATTTTATTACATTTTTTTACAATAGCCAGTTTATCTTCAAATTTAAAAAAAAATAAAAAATCTTTATAGTGTTTTCAGATACATATTTATTAATTACTACAGTTGAAATTGTAAATTATCAAAAAAAAATCTCAAATTACAAGCTTCGTATTTTTCCGTTAGGTGCCTCTTTTCGCCTCTGATAGTATAAGCATCCCCCGTAAGGTAGAAAGAAAGATCATAGTCAGATTAATTATTCAGTTTTGAGATACACTGAAAAAACTTAATTAAGGTGAGTCGGGGTAAGTGTGACATATAATTCAATGAGATGAATTCCAACCTGGTTCATGATGAATAGGTGTATTTTAAACAGTTGAAAACTTCACCGTAGGATCTACAAAAGCATTACAATTAATAGGTATGTACAGAAGGAACCCACTGTATATCTTACTATAATACGACATTTTAAAGTTTTTTTAACCACTAGTCAGTTTGTTACACTTACCCCAATATTGGGGTAAGTGTAACTAAATTCATCTTTATTCCAAAAGTACTTCAAAACCATAACGTATTACATGCATAGAAAGGTAATATTTCATTTAATGGATATTGAGTCTTGAGTTAAAACTACAGTATAGAATTTCAACAAAAATTAACTAAAACATTTTTTTTGGTGTAAGTGTGTCATACTAATGTATGAAGCGCTAGTGATGTCCCGAAAAAAAACCACGTATTTTTTATTAATTAACGTAGGTAGTTGACGGAAATCCGATGACACTAACGAGCTTACTTTTTGAAGAATCATGGGAAAAACTTGTTATGTCAAGTTGACAGTCAACATTATATATCCTTTGTGGACAATCTTTTAAATTCAGGTTGATGATTGTACTGTTAAGACAAGTTATATTACCAATTGATTACAAAAGAATTGCAAACTTTTTTGCGAACATATTCTACGGCTTGCGGTTTTTAGCATGGAACATGCTTTAGTCTTGACCACCCGGGCAGATTCGTTACGAAAACATCGCACAGACAGCGGTAATGAAAACAAAAAAAGGAAGGCATGAAAGTAGAGCGGCGCGGGCCAGAGTGGCTTCAGTCAGCCGCAAACGGCGCTTCGGGAATGACGTGTGACCCGCGCCCCGCAATTTATTTTATTTTCCTTCGAATTTGGACAACCAACATACAGAGAATCAGTGGGCAAAGCATGTTCCATGTTTAATAATTTTAGCCGTCAGGGTTTAAGTAACTATCATATTTAAATGATAACTTATTTCTTTTAATAAAACCTATAAACCAATTGTATCCGGGTACTTCGTTTTTAAACGGTGTGTTAATATTATTTTCTTTAATATACTGTCCAATTAATTCGAGGACTACTTTTTTGTGAGACATGCTTTTCCAACGTATGCAAATTTTCTTCCAAAGCTGTTTCAATCTCTTTGGGTAATATTGTACTTCTGCTAAAACTGTCTTCTCTTCTTTCAAAAACATGAGCAATAATAATTTTAGATCGTGGATCCCGTATTTTCTCGCAGCTTCATATCCTGTCAATAGATTGTTTTTGTACACATTCAACTGTTTTTTGTAATTTTCCTTGGTCTTAAGCTCCTTTATGTCTTTCCTTTATATTTACATGTGGAAAAATGCACTTTAATTATCATATTACGTTAGATAAGCACTTATTTTAAAAACTTATGTATCAAATTGAAACACATCCACTCTTCCGAGTACCTACCTACTTAGCTAACATAAAACTATAATAATAAAATTATAAACATTTTATTTCAATTACGATCATTTTTTCGATCGATATAAATAATTCATCGTGTCCCATCTTTAGTTAAAATAATGACTATGCGAATTTAATAGAAAATATATGGAGGAAGTGTGACACAAAACAAAGGCGCACTTACCCCACGCGTTTACTTTCGTGGGGAAAGTGTGTCTACTCGATTAAAGCTTTAAAATGCTTATCAATAAGTAAAACGATAACAACACGTGAAGCAGGGCATCAAAACACATATTATACTCACCAAATTTTACAACCATAATGTGCAGATTTCCGTGTTTAAAAAAATAGTTTAGTAACAGCTACCATCTCACTCGTCGACTTCAAAATGTTGTCTGGAGAATAATCCATGTAGTCACCTCAAAAAACATGGTATCGACACCATTTCTGATTATTTTTATAAATCAGTGACTTTGCTATCACCTTTCCATAGAAGGCATCATCCAATTTGTAGTAGATACTGAGATATGAGGCGTCTAATTCCAAAAAGCGAGTCCACATTTGGTCAAAATCGAGAAAAAAAAACGCACGTATTCTTTGTATAATTTTACACAATATGTATTGATCTATAAATTCCAAAACGCGACATAACCCTACGAAAAAAAATTTTTAAAGTCTCTATTTATTACAAAAAGCGCCAAGTCCGTGTTTCATATTATTTAAAGCTTGGTTGATTTTGCGCGTGTTTAATTCAACCAATAAGGGAACGTTCAATATTGAAAAGGGCGTCTCCCATGCCGTAGCATCTGCTAAATTTATGACAGTGCCACGGAAATATGTGCCTTATGCGGCGTAAATTAAAAAGTGAAGTACAAATAGCTCTATGTCTAATTTTATTTTGCCTATATTTATTACATTTAAGAGTTTATCGGCTGAAACAAATTGCCATTTGGTTCTAATTTTGACATAGAATACAACGGAGAAAATAATCTCACGTTATAACAAATAATTGGAGCTTGAAACATAAAAACGTTGTTTCCCGAAAATATTGAATTGTGGACTTGTCGCTTTTTGTAATTAGACGGCTCATATCTTAGTAGCTACACTTACCCCGATTCACCTTACTTCCTTGTTATACGTAGTTCCTACATGTCAGTTTAATATTAATTACAATCACAATTCACCCTAGTTAAATATATTATAGTTTTAGAAAAAAAGAAAAGAATATAAGTATAAATATTCTTTGTCAAATTTAATGTTTGTGATAATGATCATTCTTTTGAATTTCAATGTTTTCTTTCTGAGATCATTGTTTGATTTTTTATTATTTTTTTCTACGTACCTATGTCATCTAATAGCTTACAAAATTTTCCACAAGATGGCATCATTAACTCAATTTGCGAAAATTGATCTTTCTTTCCGCCTGCCCTTAAAAAAATATTGGGCAGAGCTTTTGATTTATTTTGAATACAATACAAAATGACTGGATTCAGATTGTATTACATCGGTATTGTTATTATTCAGACATAATGAGTAATGTCTTTAAATGATTTCTCATCCTTTATGGGTTCTATTCGAGGCGTATGAAATAAACTTCTGTCTTTTTCTCGAGAGATAGAAGAGACAAGATGCATGGTCAGCCTCAGCAATCATACTTACAGCAGTTTAAACTTGTACAAAATGCCAAGCATTGAGATTGTCATGTAAATACATTAATTTCAATGAGGTATTTTTTTCTTTTATAAGATATCAATATATTTACGTTAAATTGTATTTCACAACTAACTGCTCAGACTCAAGGTGGAAGGAGTTGCATTCTGTATTTGGAATTTTGAAGGCAGTTTAATCAAACAATAAAATTGATGTGTGGTTGGATTGGTAACAAGTTCATTATTTCTTCTTCTATTGGTTCGAAGCCTGTACTTTGTTTACATAACCTGTCGCATTTTTCAGTGTTTTACGTGATTATTCATCTTAAAAATAATGGTCAATGTATTGCCTGTGTACATAAATATTTTATAATCTGCCGAGATACAGCAAATGTCAGATTACGGTGGAATTTAATTCTACTTTATCTATTTTGGCAATATCAGCACATAGACTCATGTATGTAATAAATCAATTAAGCGGGTGAATCTGAAATTATAGTGGAATGTTGAAGTTGTCTTCAAATGAATCTGCAATGCTGTCACTTGTAGCAAACTTAATCAGTGGACCAGAGGTTTTTTATTTGTTTAACACCACAACAGGTCGTGGAGAGTAGCAAAACTCCCTGGCTTGAGGAATTTACATATTAGATTATATAAATATTCTTTGACCTTAACGGGATCGAGCCCGGAGCTCCCGGATGGAAGGCCAGCGCCTTACGCGCACTGTACCACGAGAGCATCAATTTCATACTTTCAGGCTCCCATCTCTATACATCTTTGGCTCTGACAGTAAACTTTAAATGAAGGAAAATAATGTGTATTGTTGGTTTTAACCTTCATATCTGCGAAAGCATTGATTATCAGTATGGGAAACTGAACTGAAGCTGAACCATTCCAGACTGGAAAGGTCCAACACCTGAAAATGTAACATTGTTTGAAGATAAATAAAACACAAATGGATCATTTTTGCTGCATGCATATAAGTATAGAATTTTATTTTTTGTTTTGTTTTTTCTTTTCACATATCACTTATGATTATAATAATTAGGATTTTTTACAAGACAGTGTCCTCACTTCCGATACACACTTTACTGATAAGGAAATAACTTACAACCTTTTGCCGCATGGACATCCATTTCTCTCATTGACTATTTCTATTGACATTTCTCTTTGTGAAACCTCAGGCACATTTTTAAATAATTTCTATATCCCAAGTGGCACGCAACTGCGTTTATTGCGTCAATATAATACTTCATTATTTATTTGATATTTGCTCTCGTTTTGCTTAATAAAAAATGACTTGGTTTATATAAATTCTTATTCTACAGTTATATATCATTACATTACTGATTAAACGATCGAATCGGGTACAGGTTTGACCTTTCTAGATATCTTCACCTTCTAATATGTCCGACTATCGTTTAACAATGAAAACGTCTTGTCAGGCAAAAACCCCACCCTAGCGGTGGCAAAATCGATTCCGATACACATACACGAGCTACTCACGTCTATTAGAAATTCAATACGCCTTCCGATATAAAAAAACTATAGTGAACAATTGAGAAACGATAAAATTAACATACTGGCAAAAGTAATTTGGAATTAATCCTTCTAATTCAAAAGCTATAAACGAAAAATTACACGACGCAACGCGCGTCATTCGATAAAGGTAACGTTTTGTAAAAGTTAGCTCCGCAAATACACCGTGGAGACACTAATCCTGACCTTATATACTAACTGTTCTAGAAAGACATATACTTACGATTATAGGCAACTTAATTTCATTTAGGCACTAAAAATTTCCAGTGTATCATTTGAATATTTCATTATTTGTCTTATAAATATAACATTATCTCAATTGTGTCCGTCTCCCATATAAATTCAGTAAAAATTGCTTACTTTCGAAAACCAACATAGATTATAAATATATAAACAATTACTGCCTGATTCTAATGTGTATGATAACTACAGTTGTTAATTATCCCCTTTAAAACTTTAAAATATCCTTTTCACGCAAAGCTAATCTAATATAATTCATTATAAATATTTACCACTGTACAACGTACAATTTAAAATTAGCATCATATTATAAGCTAACTGATTTTCCAGGTCGCATTAACTGTTTTAAACAGTTAACGTAATGTAAGAATAAGCTAACATGTCCGAAATATAAGAAACTAATTTTAAATCGTAATTTTCGGCATACACAATTCGAATTACAATTAGCCAAGCAGCATGAAAAGGAATAAAATAAAATTAGTCTGAATCTGTTATGCGGTTTTAATGGTACACAGTAATATTAGTAATTATAAATCGATCTTTTGAGTAGATTGCCCGTTCACAGTATAATTTGTGTAGAGTTTAAACTCTGATATTTTATTTATATAGATTTAAAACGTGATGTAGCGCGATAATTTTCCGACAGGCGTTTTTGTACAAAAATTACTTCTTATTTAAGTCCACTATTCCGATTATAATATATAATATATATTCTTCAAAGTGTGCCACGATAGGAAAATACTATTTATAATATATATTTATGATAATAATATATTTGCTAAGTACGTATATTAGTTGTAGCGAATTGAGTTGGCACCGGATATAGGGGAGATGCTTGTAAAAAAGACAGTGCCACCTGGGATATAAGTTTTGCATTTTAAATTATCGTTCACAACTCAAAAGTATCATTTTTGGATTAATAATCTTCCGTAATTGATATCAAAATAATTTCGAACATCGCTTCCGCGCGCGCCCGCGGCTCGTCTCGCGAGCGCCCCGCGCACCTAGAAATTTTAATTTTTACTTCGAAAAATTTGAACATTTGATAATTTAGAATGTCACATTTTAATAGTTTGTAATTTTATTCCGAAAACAAAAATTATAATGAAAAACGTAACTATATTTTTATGATGCAAACATAACTTTATGTACACTGTGCTATGAGTGTTACATGAATAATATAATATAATAATATTAATATAATATATATACAAAAATAGAAACAACACAAAAATAATTGCAAAATAAATAATTTCAGTTAAATTTTAAAATTAATGAGTTTGGCAAGTGATAGAGAAAAAACACGCAATTCTCTCTGATATAATAAAATCTATCCTCTTGTTTTATGGAAGACCATATTCCACGCAAAATAATATTAAATCCATCAAAAAATATACAAACAGAGACAAAACAATAAATAAAACTACGTAAAATATCTTTTAACGGATGACTATTGAAGGATTTTGAGAAATTTATATTTATTACCGATAAAAATATTAACTTGTTTTGTCTCATAACTGCGTAATCTGAAAAAATGAAAAAAATAAATATAGAATTTGTCAGTAAGACAGACTAAAATGAAGAAAGGCACAAACTTAAGTGGGTATTAAATTAAATCATCGCCAAAAATCAAGAGGATATAATAAAATACAATAATAATTATTTACTAAATCGACTGAATTTGTAAATTTTCAAAATGTATTTGTAATACATAAGAGATCAACTCAGAAAGTGCTAATTTTGTTGTTCACCCGTGCCCCGCACGGCGCACGATATCGTAATACGGGTAAACTTTATTTGTCGATCTACAAAACGAAAAATATTTTTGAAAATGAACCATCAACAATAATTATAATCATTAACCTAATTGAATATAATAATTTACATTACAGCATGTTTATTTATACCAAAGAGAAAAGAGCAAAGTAAAAATAAAAACAAGTCATGGTATTTTTTTTATCAATGGTATTTTGAAAGTAACAATTCGGTTTTAATAAAATTCAGACTTTCAAATTCCGAAAGAATAAAAATGGTTTTTTTTACAATACAATAAAATATAACAAACTAAAATAAGTAATTAAAAAAAAATGACACTTCCTAGTGACTCCATCTTTGTAAGGATGGCTTTAGCTATTTTGACATTTTATTTAGACATTTTATTTACAAAAAAAAAGAATTAATGCTTAAAAATTCTGGTAATTTATTTGAGCATTGTTTTTTTTATTTAATTGTGATTAAGAATTATTACAGAATTTGATCAACAAGAATAATATATTAAACCGATCACAAAAGTTGAAATAGTCACTTTTCAAACTTCAGTTATACACGTATATTTGGAAAATTTCAATTCTACAATAATTATTTATCATTAAACAATACAATAAGGAGCGGCCTCGTGATTTATACGTAACAAAATGGTGACAACATCGGCCGAGATATAACATTAACCCTTCGCACTCAGATATCTCGACTTGCAAATTGATAATGACAATGAGATTAGTCGCGAATTGCACTCAGAGCAGTCGGCAATTACATATTTGAAGACACTGATATCGCCGTTGTATCTTGTAAATCTTATAAATACGAGAGACAGTAAACACTGTTTAAAATTCATTTTAAATGACAATGATTTGTGGTATTTAGAAAATTTACAATTTTTTTGTTGTATGGATACAATTAAGGAAGTTTTTGTGAATTGATTTTTGAAATGATATATGCTGTCAGTGCAAGTATTTTATTTTACAGACGTAGATATTTGATAAAACCATTCAATAAAAAATTAGATTTATAAGTTGTACAAGAAGAAAACTGAAGATGTCTCTTAAGAAAGACTGCCTTGAAATATTAATATTGATATTACGATCATCGGAGTATTATTGTTTGATTCATTTTTTTGGTTGGCAATTTAGAAATTATCATGTTGCATTTTATATACAAATATTTTCACAGATGGACACAGTAATATTTTGTCGCTTTAGTAACACAATTCGAGTTATATACAAAGTTTCGACGGTGTCTCTGTGGCGGTATGTCTGAGTGCAAAGGGGTAACGCAGAGTAGAATTGAAAATTTTCAAACACTATCTATTAACTACATTTGACTAAATATTAATTCACGCTACGCATTTAGACTTGTGCAACATTAAAAACATTTTCTTCAGCAAAAGACTGCGCTAAACATGTTACATGAGCATAGATTTAATAACAATTTCTCTAAAACCCTGTCGAGAGGGCATTCGTATTATTCATTATTGTATTGAAGGCAACAGGTATTGCACAATGTTTGGTTTTATATCTGTAACACATTCCAGAAGACTTCAATAGAATTCTCAAAATAAAACAAAAAAAAATATAGTAAGTAATACATACATATATATATATATATATATATATGAGAGAATTGTCAAATATATATAAAAAATGAGCCAATAATACACATCTTAATCAAATA
Organism: Rhyacophila brunnea; assembly: GCF_057557595.1. Taxonomy (NCBI): domain Eukaryota; kingdom Metazoa; phylum Arthropoda; class Insecta; order Trichoptera; family Rhyacophilidae; genus Rhyacophila; species Rhyacophila brunnea. The sequence continues at coordinate 36,283,868 of NW_028232848.1, read as the reverse complement.
TCACAAAAAAGACGGCTTTTAAAATTATTTACACGTTTATAATACATAATAGTAATAATAAAACAATGGAATATTTCATTGGCATGCAGATATGATGAGCATATATTGATATCATATAAACATACAATTTTTCCATGTCGTTTGGGCTAAACATGATATATTTATAATATATAACTGCAGATAAATAAAAAATGATAATTTTCAATTGAATATCACAAAATTTACAATATAAACTTGATTGTCAGTTACACATTGTCTTTTTGGAACACAGAAGCGATATGTCCATTTTAGTTTCATGCGTTTTTGATGTAAATCCATATTGGGTTATTCGATCGGTGTGTAAATAAATGTACATATGTGGACATACGGGCATACTACTTTTGTGCTACAAACGACAATATCACGTTCTGCCCGTACAAAAAGTGATACATGCCACATATTACAATATACAATGAGAATTCTAGTAAGTCTCCCAAGTGAGATAGTTGCGAAGACGTGAGAGAACAAAAAAATAAAAAACAAAAAACAGATTTACATAATAAAATACTCGATATGGTTTTATAATATGATGATAGTTAATGAATGAACGCACAGTGTACAGTACAATGCATCTAGCACTCGGCCGATCGGAGCTCGGAGCTCCGCATTAGAAGGGGTGAAGGAGAGGGGCCCCCTGCCAGGAATGCGCCCGAGGACTGGCGCACCCGAGGAAGCCCGCTCTCTCGGACGATAGACGATAGCAATCATGGGAGGACACCCATATGATAAAAAGCGATTACACATTCCCACGACTAACTCTAATATACATAATCCGATCTTTTTGTTGGCTTTTCATTTTTTTAATCTTTTTTTTAAAAATGTAAATTTAAATGAATCAAAAGTAATAATTAATTAATTATTATGAAACAAATAAAAGTAATAATAATAATAATAATTAGATCGCGAGCGGGCGCCCGCCGTGTGGTGGCGGGCGGCGGCCGCGCGTACCTCTGTCACGTTTGCACGACCTAGCCGTTGACTAAAATATTTTTTTTCTTAAAAGTAACTTAAATAATAGTAATATTTATTACGAAGCCTAAGTCAGAATTCATAGCGTAAGTCAGCGACGAGCGGGGGAGGGTTGTTAGCGGTGACGCGACCCCATACCGCGCACGCGCACACAGTTTATTTTATTTTAATACATATCCATATATATATAATATATATCTATAACAATTTCATGTTACGGGCACTAAGTATATCGTACATAGGAACGCGGTCAGTCCAAAATTTAATGAAACATTTCAAAGGAGGCTTGCGGTGACATATTCTCATCGATGACAAATTTAAAATCTTCATAAAAATCGGAGACATCGGAATGATTTCCAATAATAAAGCGGTTATCATTGCAAACGTTGCATCGAGTTATACATCTTTTATTACTCGCTGAGTAATTAAAAATAGAAATGAAAGTATTAAATTATGTTAGCAAGAGCATCACGTCGGAAGCCATCTTCGATTAGCATCTTTTCAGTGAGGACCCGCCGCACGCCTATGATGTCGTAGTATTTCATATTTTAACTCACGGTTGTCAATCAAAATGTCTTTTTTTTTTACTACATTTGTCACTGTCCGATACATAATATGAGCGAAAAACGTGACCGACGCGAATTAAATATAAGATCTCTCACCGAACGGAATCAAAACTTTATTAAATTTGTATTCATAAAACAAAGTTAAAACCGCACGATAGAGTTTCGTGCGAGTAATATTGAATGTTCTAAGGTTGCATCGCGATTCCTACGATGAGAGATCGTCTCAGAGATTGCGAATTGCCGCTGCTTCGTTGAATAGCGACGTGTCAATTTTAGAGTGGTCAAATAATAAACCACTTCACTCCGAGAATACAAAAATTTAATATCATTTAATAAACATTACAATGCTTAATAATCGTGGTGTATGTAAGTACATTGATTGGTTTTTTTTGAAATCATTTATCGTGTGCACAATACATAAAATTAATTTTACTCGTATTTCATACAATTCGTAACCCTATCGACGGGTGTTCGGCCCGTTCAAAGGAATGTCGGTGTGAGCGCGGGTCGTCGTCCGCGTGGGGTGTTCACAACACGCCACGCGACAAACGTATTTACAAGCTATATGCGCAAGCCACATTATATTGGTAAAAAGAAGCGAATTTACAACCTGGCACGGCAGATTTCACTACGAGTTATTTTCATAAGCAAGCAATTCGGTGACCTTTAACAACGGATAAAACGATCACAAATCAAATTCGTTACAATAAAAAATTTATTGTCGATTCGGAAAGCTTTCAACCGACACTTTTATATTTAAAATTTTGATACACAAGTAAAAACAAAAACAAAAAAGAAAATAAAATGTTTACATGCTACGCAACATTATTGTTCACTTTGCAACGCTAACCGAAAAGCATACTTTATGCGAATGATTGGTTACCAACGTATCTCGTAAAATGTGAGAGATTTTGGAAATACATACAGCCAGAAATACTATTCTTCTGAAGGATTTCATCATTGCTGTTTGTTATGCTGAAGAAAATTTCGGTGCCATTTCTCTGCACATAATTGCATATCCAAATGAAGAAGATAATAGTTTCATTCTATTGAATAATATTATGTTCATTTCGCATACGATTATTAATTGAATTGAATTGAATTGAATAGTTAAAATTTGATTTTCTCAAAACACAACTGTTATCTGTTGTACTGATCCATCGATATGGACACATATGAAAAAATATTTACCCAATATGACAACATAGTACGGGTGTGTCCAATCCTGTGTTGGCATAGCAAAGTGAACGATTCTGTCAAAGTATGCAACAAAGCAACCCGGACTAAAATGGAAAACAACAGTATATCAACGAAATGCGCGTCTAGTAATATAGCACTCGGTTACATAATAATATAAACATTAATAACAAATGCATCGATAAATTAGTGCGGACCGCACCGTAATGGCAAAAGGGGGAATACCGGGAAATCATATTTCCGTTCCGACGATTTGTCCCCGCCACAAAACGAAGCACATCATAACAACGATAAAAGATGGACGACGGATGTTGCTTGGAAACAATCAGACGCATTCATGCGGAGAGCGATTAACCCAAAATTTTAACCAATGGATCGTATATACATTCTTTAATTAATCTCTGGTCAATATGTATTTGCAGATAAAGTGATAAAAATAAAAATTTTATCGCCATCTCTTAGTAAAAAATTAAATTAAATAATGAAAATTTTAACAGCCATAAATCTACGCTTCTTTGAGAATATTTTAAATTAGTCACTTTCACATACTTACAAAATTAATATGAGATTTGAATTTAAATTCTAATTTAGATTTCAGAGTCATCTGATACCTTTTTAGTGAGCCAGTCAGTGGCAGTTGTATATTCGCCATTGGTCTGAATGTACTGATTAATACATGCTGACAGGCAAAATCTGTATCACTATAATATTGTCACGTTGGTAATGAATTGACCAATCCATATTATGTATATTTAAAAATGGATTTATGTAACCAAACGATTTAAAAAATATCAAATTGAATGTATGATAGAAAAAAGATCTATGACATGTTTTTTATTTAAAAAAAATACCTTTGAAATTTACACTGTGGAATGGGTCTATTTACAAATTGACAATTTCGCGAAAACGTTTGTCCAATAATCTTTAAATTATTGTAGTCTATATATTATATATTATCTTAATTCAAAATTCTCTCAACATAACGGTGATCAATATTTTAGCCTGTTTAAATTGATCATTTTAATAATAAATGGCGCTCATAAATCATTTATTGAATATATCAATTGAACTGTTGCTGCGTAGCCCAATCCGATAACTTGATTAGATATCTTTGTTATATTTGCAAGTGGGTCGGTCGCTTTCCGCACTGATGCGTCCGATCAAAATATTAATTTACAAAAAAAGAAATTAATTAACCGACTTACAAGACTTGGCAAGACTCTAGGAGTTAACAATATAGAAGAAAACAAATGGCATATTATTTTGCGTTGGACAGTAAAGTTATTTTTGTCTCTGAACAAAGGACGATGTCGTGGATGTATGCTCAGAGCCTATGGACCGAAACAGCATCGGGCTAATTTTACCATATATACAAATTTATGGACTGGATTTTAAACAGTGGAGACGGATATGCTCAATAGAGAAGAACCGATGTTTAAACACAATATTTTTCTACCCACAATAGATATCAACGCTGCGGATAGTAATTAATCTCTACTACAGATTATACACTATTATCAAGACTATGTGAAAGTTGAAATGGGTATCAATCACAAAATGAATGTCAACATGGTTAAAATCTGTTTGAAAGACATAATGTCTTTGTAAAGACTAGTAAACGATATATCAAAAGAATAATATATAATATGAAAACAGCTCAGCCTATTAAAAAAAATACAATGCCGGACGGGACTTGAACCTAACCTGTATGCATTGGATTCCGGACAATGTGCTTTACTAATAGTGCCAACCGCATTCTACCTAATTACGACAAAATTTTATACAGCAGAATTGCATTAATATTGGCAATCGACTTTTGTGGTTTGAATCAAGATTTTTTTCAAGTACAATATATTTTACATTCTCAACTCTTGTGAATTATTCGTTAAGTAAAAATGTTGCAATTATAAATAATATTAGAGTAGAAAATGGTAAAGCGTTAAAGATTGGTTCTTCCGTAGTATTGAGTAGACGAAGCCACGTTTTAAGAATCAGATAGTAATAGTTTTGATAATATAATTAATAATAATGAAAAACACATTTTCGCAACGGAAGAGCTTAGGTAAAATGGACACTAAAGGAAGTACGCTTTTAACATCTTGGAGGGAATTAGAAATGTTTTATATGAGCTTCGAATTATATGTGATAACATAACGAAGGCTGAATTGACAATAAAACATACGACTACTTTGAAATATTTCAATGAACAATTCAGTTAATTCTGTTCCAATTCAGCCGATCAATTAATATGGAGATGATCGATTCGCAGTTTATTATTTCACAAAAAGTCCGATTATATAAAATAAGACACCATTTTGTAAAGTCTCTAATATTTATTATATATAATATATATGTGTAACCCACGCAATTGGGCTAAATTCAATACTCGTTTAATGGAAAATGTATCTATATTTTTTTACGTTAAATTTACAGGTTTTAGTAGGTACTGGTTATCATTATTTTAGAACAGGTAAACGACAGGTAGATAATATGATGTATAAACTCTTCAACACAAATAAACTAATGACAATAATGGATATACGAGAGTTTTGATGTTATATTATCTGACTTTAAACTTGGATTAAAACATGTATCGAATGGTAGTTCAAAGATTGTACGTAACGGTAATGATTTTAAATATTTACAATTATTATGACATTTTTGTGAAATAATAAAACGCCGAAAATCCGTCGAGTTACAGATGTGCCGTGCACATTAATCGAAAATAATATTACTAATATTTCTAATCAAATTGGATGGTTCGCTCGGAGGACAGAAAAAATGGACATTTTTCTATTTTACTTGGCAAATTATTATTATAAGACTATTTATAAAAGTTCAAAGGGGCGAATAAGATAGCATAATTTCCTTTTGATCGATGTCGTTGTATAAATAATTAATTCCTCACAACACACATTGAATGAGTCTTTGAAAAATACTGCGAATGTAACACAACCGAAGAACTGTCAATATTTGGCTGAAGAAATAGTAAAAACATTTTTATTTGTTATATCTATTACCAACGAATGATATGCAATTCTCTCTTAACACAATCAAATTGATAGCTAAAGAAACGTCAACACATTATAATAACTAATAATATGTATTTTTTGATATTTAAAAACTATTAAGATGATATAATAAAAATTTGATATGTATCAAGACAATGTGATTCGGAAGATTTTAGGTTATGGTTCAAAATGGAAGACCAAAAAACAGAAATGTATATTACTATTATTATAAAAATGTGGAGAATTTTGTATACAGTAACCTAAATGTGGAAGAATAAAGAAATAAATTCCATTTAAAAAAATCGTGTATCAAATACAAATGATTTATTTTGGCACTTTTATAAGCCGAAATTTTGACAGTTTACACCGAGATCGTCATAAAGACAGTAGAGCTCAGCGGAGGATTTTTCATTTTGCTGAATTTACGCTAGATTTACGAAGCGTAGGTGTGGATTTTGGAATTAAATATAAAGTTGACTCCATTAAATTTGTCTATAGAGGAAAATAATTATAAATTTTGACATCCGAATCGAGAGAAAAATATTTCATTCAAAGGATGGTATATAATATGAGAATGGATGGAAGATTTGTTCACCTCTAGTCGATTCGTAATGAAAAAATCTGCACGACGCGTATTGCATTATAATATTTTAAAATGTTATAGTTAGAGGACGAAAACTATAATATATAGCCGCATCTGCGTGACGTGGAAGCATGGACGTTAATATGGTGCCTCCGTATAGGGAAGACTTCTGGCATTTTAAAAAGGAGACTACGTCTTAAATTTTTAAACAACACTGACAAACTACGTAGAAAATATATATACAATCCGCACGGACCTGGTGATCGATTCCGTGCTGCGTTAACGCGCACAAAATCTTCCATATGGCAACTAGATACCTTCAAGTGGAGATAACGGCAAGTTATAAGTCAATAGATAGTTTTTGTAGGTGACTATATTAGTTTACTTATTCATTGGGTGATACAAAACTCAAAGAGATAATAATTGCTAACTAAATTTAGTCATTTATAGGTACCCCTGAGAGGTAGAAAACATCTGGAAGATTGAAAAAATAGTTGAGTCAAGGCTATGCAATGCACAGTACCGAAAGGAATGGAATCAGCTCAGAGATGTCTTCATCCAGCAGTGATTCGATCCAGGGTGTGATGACAATATTATAGAATTTAACTGCAATATTTTCTTTCATTATAGAAGGCTGTAACCACAAATGACAGATTGGGCTCCGATTCAAGTTGATATATAATTGATGATATTTTCGATTAATTTTCTTTTTTTTTTAAAACTTGTGAATTATGTTTTGATATAACAAGTAACTACACGGTAAAAAAAAGAAGTTTTATAGTCACCAGTAGAAAACAATCACTGACTTGTAAATTTTCCGTTAAATCTAATATAAGTTTAAAATTTACGATATTTCAGTGGACATTAATGAATGTAAAGATTATAAATGATGATACAGACAGAATTTGTGTAATTCATAATACAGTGGAACTGTTTAACTATTTTTATTATAAAAGAGAAAATTTATATTACGTTTGCGAGTTGATTATTTTTGTATATGACAGTTTGTACTGAAAAAAATGCATAACGTTTCATTGGAACCATCATTTTGGAGAATATTATATTCTGAAAAGCGTCAGTACAAAGACAATAAAGCTGCCAATTCGTTTGTGTGTAGAAATTATTGAGTACAAACACATTTAAACCATATAGTCAACTTTTTGTCTATTTGTGAACTTGAGCCATCCGCTCACGTGAATACTCAAAAAAGACGAGACTGAAACGCCAGTATCTAGCTAATGTATTTCAATGGCGGCAACACTGGAATCTCTCAGTTTCAAAACGTCCGCGACCGAAACGACGCAACAGCTAGTCTCCCAGTCTCTCAGTTTTCAGTCACCCATAAAACAGAGGTATAACATAGTATCAGTAGATTCGATGAAAAATCATATTTTCTTACCAAAATTTGTAGCACATAACTGAACTAAAGAAGCAATAACAAATCAAGACATCAAAAGTTAAAGATGGGCAAACCGATTTTTAATTTAAAATATGTGGCAGATGTTAAGAAATACTCCTGCCTAATTACAGGCTGCCAGAATATTCCCGTAAAGATATTGCGGAAAAAGCTTAGAATGAAGTAGGAAAGACAATGAGTTTGACAGTTTGAAGTTATGAGATTATTAGGTTTCACTAGCGCCGTGTGCGGAACAACAATCACTGGCCAGTTTATGAGTTCCATCACCAACCAGTTCGTCAGATTTTAGTTTCTGCATGAGCGGATGGCCTTAATAAAAAGTAAGGTTAGGTTAAAAATTGAACAATGATAGAACCGGATTCCGCTGTATAATTTAACTCATATATACGCCTCCGTGGAAAGATATCAGACATTATTAAATCTGAACATTAGATAAATATCCACTGAAATAAATTTAATATATTTTGAAGAATCCAGGACAATCCATGGCATTTTTTACATTCTTAATATTATTATGAAAACCGTTATATATAAAAGCGTTGATACAATCTAAATGAGCTCCGTTTCAATATGTAGTAATAATATACAAGTTCAATAATATTCCCTTAAAATTGCCATTTGTGTGAGAATATTGATCATTAAGACGAGAAGGTTGCGGGTATTTTCTAACAAGTAACTATGTGATATAACAAATAATGACTCGTTCACATAATGTCTGCTAGGGAAACGCATCTTGGAAATATATTTATCATGTTTTAGGCACAGTTTTGTATAAAAACATACAATGTAATTATCATTATGTACAAATATTTCTCGAGAGCTTCAAAACGATAGTACAAAATTTAACCGGTCGTACAGCATTAAAAAAAAATTAATAATTCACAATCACTGACTTTTCAAACCTTCTATGTACACTCGGGTATAAATTGCTTCTAAGTGCAATTTTATTCAGCATCATACAATAGAATATAATACCTCCCACGCGTTAGCGATTCATGATAATTTTGACATCTTTCAAAAATGTCGATGTTTTGGACATACAAGGTTTGCAAAGTAAGTTGATGTGTTGTGAGTTACGTATTTTCTATCCGATCTATTGAAGCGTGTCTGAAAATACGTATCTGCCTAAAATGATAATGTAAACGCTGTGAGAATGTTATACAATGTATCAATCTCCCACCAATATATAAATTCATTTTACGGCTAAATATATATAAAAAATTTCTACTTATATACACATACATATTTTGGTCTCCTATTGAAATATCTCGACATGGCAAAGTTTATTGACTTTGCGAAATCAAATATTATAAGTTTTATAGTCATTTGGTAACTTGAGTTATAATTCAATGTGGTTCTTTGTTTTATCTAATATAAAGGTCGATAACATTCCACCCGCGCACAAAAGAAAACGATAACATAAAACAAACGTTATTTATTATTTTTTAGCCCATTTTGATGATTTTTTTCAAATATTTTTTAATACAATTTCATAATATAACATTTTGTTTGTAAAAATTTATCTATTTAAATATTATTAAAAGGAGTTTTTCGGCACTTTCGCGATGAGAAATGAAATCATTATTCATTAAAACTACTAGACCAAAACCGTTTACCCTTTTGCGTTTAGCTTTTAGAGCAATACAGAATGAGATAAGTATGTACATAGTTTTGATTTTGTGCCGTTTAATAAATGCCTTCTACAGCCGTTAAGTTCTAAACGATCGAAAGGCGTGACAGACACACCGGAACTCTTTCTGCACTGCTTTAGCGGTAAAGCAAAAGACCAAATGGTTATACCCTAATTTTATTCTATGGACCCATGAGTTAAATATTTATATAAAATTTTGCAAATAATTAGAAAAAAAATTGAATTTATAATAATATCAGCTTTTTAAATTGTTTATGAAACAAACCTGAGATTTGCTAAAATTACCATGCTAATTTAAACAATCTCATGTAGTTAGTACGCATAGTTCATTTTTATTATAGTATGATTTTATTGATAAAATGATGTAGTACGTTGAGTATCAATTACACGTATGGATATTGACAAAATTAGTTTGATAATTTTAGCATTTGTTGTATAAAAAAATTATTGTAACACTTAGAACAATTATATTTTTTTCCTTTCAACCTACAGCAGCTCCAAATATTCATTTCAAAACATTACAAAGCAAAAAATGTATAGTACGCCAAAACAAACAGCTCGATATGGCATAACGTATCAAACGAATCATTGAAACACCAAAGCAATGAAAATGAGTAAAAATCTTTGTGAGTTGCGATAAACCTGCTTCCATAAAAATCTGCGTACATCTTGTTACAAAATAAATAATAAATCGGACACTCGTTTGAGAGAGGGCGCCGTTTAATTTTCACAGCTTCCTCTTTCCAATGTATACGCATAAGCGCGTCCCTGTCCGTCCTCCTTTGTTTCTTCTTTGTGTTCGTCCAACCTTCCCCATGCGTCCTGGCTCATCGGCTATTTTTTGAATTAGCCACGTTCACGATGCACCCGCAACATTCCGCGCATCCTCAAAACGCCACGACTGTCGATGGTCTTCTCATTCTGAATTCAGTGAATCTCTTCCAACAAAGCAGTGGGATTATTAAAAAATGACACTTGTGAATATATCACCCTGTTACACAATTAAAGATATGACTGACATTTCGCTTAGGTTATAAAACAAAACAGTAAACATTAAGATTCCTAAAAAAATATTTTCTTGCAAAGATTTTAAAACAGTGACAATTCTGATTTTTATAAAAATATGAAATTTTTCAAACCTTCCATGTCCGTTTTAGGCTAAAATAATTATTAAATATGAAATTCCATTTTACATCATGCAATGTAAAAAACCAAAGCAATGGAAGAGCCCTCCATAATATGACAATAAAACTTTCTTCATCTGAGATGTTATGTAATGTCTTTTATAATGTCATGTGTTTTTGGACATAGAAGGTTTGCAAGGTAAGACAGTAATAATTCTATCTGCATTTCATATGCCTAGGATAGATTTGAGAATAATTGTATCAGATTATAAAATATATAAAAAGTGACATATATATGTCATTAAATTCTATATCGTGTTGAGTAGTTAATATATCCACAATTGCCATTATTCAAGAAGATTCAACTGCCGGTTGATTGATGTTGACGAGTGACGTGATTATATCCGTGTCGCGGCGTCGTGAGCGATGTGACGGCTGTGTCAGCAGAGTATGGCGGGGGCGGGCAGCGGAGGCGGTCAAGTGCAGAGAGGCGAGGGTCGCTCGGGGGGCAGGGGTCAGTAGAAGGCGAGAGACTTGGGTGCGGGGGCCGGAGCGGTAGGCAGGGGCGCGGCCAGGGCGTTGTGCTCGTCGAACTCCTTGACCAGCCCCTTGATGTGCGCCAGCTTGCCGTGCAGGTAGGCGAAGTCGGACAAGCTGCGCTGGTACGACGCGTCGCCCTTCGTCCTCTGGTACTCGTCCACTATCTGACACTTAATATCCTGGAAATCACAACGAAGACACTTTTTACTTTTACAAACAGCGGACACTGGTTTTTCACTATTACATAATAGTATATTGGAATGATACAATGAAAAAATAATCTTTTATTATAACCTATCATGTGGTAATAACAGAAATGAAATACTACATTAGGAGCTCAGTTATTCGGACCTCGTTTTTCCGAATTGTCGATAATCCAGATTTCATATTATTAGGATTTTAAGAAAAAGGACAATTCAAAACTAAAACTAAAAATACTAAAACTAAAAAAGCTTTATTCTGGAAGTAATATAGATGTTTTGGTACAGTTCGGTTATGAGGAATACAGCGGAAAACACATTTTAAAATACCCGATATACTGGATTATTTGTTAGTTTGGGTTAGTTTAGGTTAGGTTAGGTTTGGTTAGGTTAACCTAACAAATAATCCAGTATATCGGCTATTTTCAAAGTGTGTTTGCCGCTGTATTCCTCAAAACCGAACTGTACCGATGTTTTATTATATTTTTGATTATACGGATTTATCATTATCCGAACTAGAGTCTGTATTCTATAAACTGGTGAACACATCACACGGAAAGCATTGTGCCATCGCGTTCGACTGTTGCAAGTTTTCAATGGGAGGGAACGAGATGGATGCTGAAGCGGGGGGAAACCGGCACGCCAGCTTATAGAAGACAGACTAGATCTTCATCCGCAATTAGTCTGGATAGTCGAGGTTTTGCTATATTGTAATATTAAATTCTCCAAAATAGTTTTCCACAGTGAGTTATTTTGGTTTTTAGACTTTTTTTACATTACAATATGCCATGAAGCACTGACTACAGTGGTGAAATGCATAGAAATATCCACGCTTGAGATAGTGACATTGATGTACCGTGACCACGACGGGAATTGAACTTAGAACCTCTGTTTTGAGATACAAATACCTTTCGAATTGAACTACACCGGACTGCAGTGCCATTAATAATGATAAAAAGAATTTAATACAAGAAAAATTCACCCATTTAGCCCACAATAGAGCAGAAGATAGAACACTTGCATGTTTTACAAAGGTGAAAGTGAGGTGGTATTTATTGGTCATAAAAAGGAAGTCTGGTTACATTGTGGGAGACTATGTTAGGTCAGGTTAGGTTAGGTTAGTACCTGTCGAAGTGCCCCGTTGGTTGCCTGCTGCAGTCTCTCTTCGAGACGTCGGAAGAGTTCCCGCACTGACTCTATCTTAGTGTAGAGCGAGCAATACTCCTTGTACTCTACTGCAAAGTCCGCCTTGTATTGCCGCCTCTGCTCCTGACTCCTTATCACCGTGTATTGCCTGTAACACATCAACACATGTACTTTTGTCTTGAGTTTAGCTTTTTAGACATTCAGCTTTTAGGGTAACCATGACCATGTCATTAAATATTTTCATTCCATCACACTTGCATTCTGTATGAAACTCAATACACGATCAAAGTGTAGGAAGTTATTAGTTTCAAAGTTGGTAACCTCCATTTTTACTTGTATGATATTTTTCTTTATTTTGATTCCGTTAATATTTTGCCATCGTATGTATAGGTACTCATAAAAACTACGTCTGTCAGGTACATAAATAGAATTAAACCTATTGTAATGTCATTTATTTTCATCAGCCGCCATTTTTTAAATTCTACAACTTTACTGAACATGATTTTTTAAATTAATTTTAATGACTTGAGTGACATTTTATTTTGCTATTCCTTTTTTCATTTTCAATTTTTTACTAATATGAAAATATTCTGTTTGCAGTCTGGACGGTTTTTTTGCGATTATTTCAAAATGTGTGGAATATGGAGGCAACCGACTTTGAAAGTAACAGCCTCAGTCAATAAAACCAAGACATCTATGTATTTGTAAAACATCTTAAGTTCCGGAGATTAATCTGGTCATTTAACAATTGATGGAATCGACTGCTGCGGGTGAAATGATAGTAGTGTGAAGTTTCTTACAAATCAAACCGCATTGCGAAACGAATTTCAGCTAATTTAAACGTTAGTCCGTGGGTAGTTCGTTTTCATATATTATTTTGGTTCCGTATGTTAGAGAAGGATATTTTCAACGTCCTTGGCGGTGGTGATCTTATTTGATGCGGATGAAGCAATCAATCAATCAATTAAAAGGGGGCCTCGAAACAGTTCAAACCGGTCATACAATTATTAAATTATACCAAAATCTTACAATAAAAAGATGCGTATTTCTCACAAATTGACAACTTCTTACAACTAATATCGAATGGGCCCATAACATAACCACTGAAACTGATAATATGTACTTGTATACAATAAAATAAACCAGTAATATGATTAGGTATGTGTCATTACTGACATCTTCAATAATGATTATTTTCAGTTACAGCATGTGATTCTAGGAAAGAGATACATACATTGATATTATTAGGTATCTACCTACATTGCCAGTGTGGTTTTATATTATTTTTCTATCGTGGGGCCTCCAAATACTTAAATCCGCCACTGGTCTTAAGGATTTTTTATGAACTTGCAGCTTTAGCGTAGAGAATTGATTGTGACACGACTCCAAATAAGCATCTATGCATAAAATGTATACGTAGAAACAAATGTAAAATTGTAAGGCAAGTTACACTGTCGTGTACCTGATGTAGTCAGGGTCAGCGTCGGGGTTGGTAGGGGGCAAAGGTAAAGCTGAAACGGGAGGGGGAGGGCGCGTGGTGCTGTCGGGAGACTTGTCCCTCCCCAAGCCCCCCCCGTCTGCGATCCCGTTAACCGGCGTCCCCGTAACCGCCAGGCCCGTGTTGCAAGCGGGAGAGGGGGAGCTCCTCTTGCTGCCCGCCTCTCTCGATAGCGGGGAGCATGGCTTGGGTACTGAAATGTGAAAAGACAGATTGAAGCTGTGCTGTGTCAATTCCATAGGCACATTTCAAAGACTTAACAATGTGGACAATACCTGTTTCTTGTTATCAAACAAAGTATTTCCTATACAATCATCAAAATTTCAATTAAATTAGTGTTATCAAACTTACATTATGCTAGTAACAGAGACAGAATTTATTATTTATGCATATTCTCCTTTTTTCACAATAAATACGGACTGATACCAACATCAACATATTGCAGTGGCGAAGGGTGGAGGTAGGCTATGGAGATCCAACGTAAATAGTGTACACTAAATAGAGTACAAATCGCAGATGGCGTTGGGTTAGTTTTTAAAATTCAATTAAATCCTGCCTAAGCCAAAACATAATAGATAAATACATTCTAGTGTCTATAAAATATCTAAAATGATGCATGATTTAATGGCAAATCTTTAGATATTTTATAGGTAGAAGAATATTTTTTATCTTTTATCTAAGTACTATGGTTTGGTTAGGCAGGGTTCAATTGAATATAAATAACTAACCATCACAATCCGTAATTTGTATTATTAGTTCAATGAAAATAATATGTATGTCTGACAAAGTTTAGTGTGCACTATTTATGTTGGATCTCCACAGCTTACCTCCACTCTTTGCCGCTGACGTATTATAAATATTATTAAATTTCTTTACTGTTATTTTCCTATACCACATGAAATTATTTATCACCAATTATTGATAATGTTGTAAGATGTAATTGATCTTGGTATTATAAAAATGTGAAAGTGTTGTTTAACTTTAAACCGTTGAATTATGAGTAGATGAGTTGACATGTCATACAAGTTCTGGTGAGTAGATTCATTCTTAAATAAATAATACGCATTGAAGGTAAATTACATACCATAGGAGGCAGGTTCGACGGGCGGACTGCTTTGGTAACCATTTTGTTTGGTCGGTGTATCAACAAAGTTCTTGGTGCTTCCAAAACTACGGCTATACCCATTGTCTCTTTTGCCTGCAAAACACAACACAATTCAATTACAATCAAATCCGCCTCGACTGTTAAATAATCATATAGGTATATAATAAAAATAAGAGTTGGCTGCATTCCAGAAAGAAAATTCTAAAAAAATGGTTTTGCCTGGACTGCTAAAACACCATAATTTCATAGATTTTATGCTTTTATCTTTTGAAAAGTTACACAAAATCATATATATATATAACATCTATCATTCAAAAGGTATAAACAGTATACACAGGCTTTGTGGATTTAAAGAAACACACTTTATATAAAAGTGCTTCTATCTCTGATTGAGGTTGGTGTGGAATGGCTGCTTTGCGTATAACTACGCTCGATTGGGGGCAAGGCTTGAACAAACACTAACCATAAAAGCGAGTGAATGCGGTGAATAAGATAGAAGACATACGAATAATCCATTTGGTGAGGTAGCAGTGAAGCCGGTAAATATTGGTTTGAATAAAAACATGAAAGTATTAAAGGTACTAAAATGAAGCAGGCCTGACAGAAACGACATGCAAATACCGGGAAAACGTGAATTCTGGGCACGTACATATAATCGGGGTTCCACTGTATCTCAATGTGATAAAAGAAACATAATTAATAATTACTATGACATTACAAACCACACTATTTTACCACAAATAATATTTAATTTTACGGATTGAAATGTCTCTTTGAGAATTTTGAATAGTTGACGGACTTTTAGTTGGCAACCATATAGTGAACATAGAAATCTGAAATTATTATAGGTATATTGTTTTCATAAAAAAGTGGTCTCATTCTGATACCACTTCACACAACGTGTGGGGCGTGGGGTGCTACTTGTGTCCCTATATGTACCATTTAAAATGGTACATAAACATTGATGGATAAGACGTCATCTAATTATTGGTGGTGATATGACATGTTGTGAATGTATTACGGATTTGACGGTCA
Source organism: Rhyacophila brunnea (assembly GCF_057557595.1). Lineage (NCBI taxonomy): Eukaryota > Metazoa > Arthropoda > Insecta > Trichoptera > Rhyacophilidae > Rhyacophila > Rhyacophila brunnea. Next base: position 36,267,787 of record NW_028232848.1, on the reverse strand, counting down.
ATGATGGAAGAAAATTGTTGCAACTGACTTGGGGTAAGTACTCCAGAGGGTGGAGGAGGCGTATCCTCATCGCTGTAGTTTTTCCTCTCCCCACTGCTGGCGCCACTCGTACTCGTTGACGAGTGGTAGCCATTGCTCAATGCGGCCGGTGAGCTTTCTCCCTCCCTGGAACAAAAAAAATCATTTAAAACCCACTCTAAGTTCATGATTGCCTTGTTAATTTTAGTTCGAAAAAGTGATGTCGTCATCTTAAAAGTTGTGTAACTAAAAGCGTTACTATTAACAGTTAAATCAACTTAACGGTGATATCTATGCATCTGGCCCATGGTCGATAAATATATGATGCAGATCATTATATAATATCATATTAAAAGCTCTCACACGTCAGAATATTAATTTCCTTGGCATGAAATATATTTCGTCTCAAAACAGAATACTTGAAAAGTGAAAGCATTCAAATGGAAAGCAGTCAGAGGAAATGAGGGAGAGAAAATAAACGGAGCCACGACCATCTTATACAGGCCATATTATACAAGAGTTTCGTGTCAAAACTCACTGGTTCTATTTCATAGCTGTCAAAATCAAAATGTAGCTAATTTTCATTGAAAATTAACCGGATACAATTTTGTATTAATTTTAAATGACATGATATAATATGGAGAATACCGTAAAAACTATTTGAAAACAATCATTTCTCAAAATGAACATAAAGCAAAAAATACCTCATCTGACTTTTAGCCAGATTGTTTAAAAACAAAAAATGAAAATTTATGTGGAACTTTTGATATGATTATTAATATCACATTCGCGGGGGGGCATGATGTCTATAAATGTTGTATTTTGTGAGATGTGATATGACAGGACGTCCATTGATGTCATGTACTGTGGAATACGACACAACGTTTATAGACGTCATATTTTGGATTAAAACAATATGTTCCCTGCTACTTGTGTCACAGTGCGAACATATTTCCATTAGATAGTGTTGTATATTAAGACTTAACTCATTTCTATATATTATCTAAATCAGTGGTCTCCAACCTTTATGTTACTACGCCTCCCTTTGTCCCAAATCTAATCTTGGCGCCTCCCCCCCTTTATTTCATTAAATAATACAGACACTTTTTTAACACACAAGTTTTTACTACTTACTTATATTAAATTCATTTTTTAATAAATTTTTTTTTCATGCGACGAATGAGCTTGTTTATTACCACAATCAATTTTAATAGAAGTCAACCAAATTCATCATCGTTCATTGACAAAAATTAATGGATTCTATCATGGGCTCCACATACTGAATAGGGCCCACAGGCCAGGATCTTTCACCCATATATTTAAAATATTTAATAGTCCTGAAACAAAGCAGCGCCGCGGGCGACTTTTTTTACTAATAATAAAATAATATGAAAAATGCATTAGCAAACTAACCAAGAACTCAGGAAATAGATTTTTGTTTGCTTCAATATATCTGGCGTAGAAATCATTTAAAAGTGGAGACATGTATTATTGTTATATTATATTAAAGAAATCACGTCAAAAACAATTAAAAAAAACAATATCACACCCTGCCTACACGCTTCAGTTGACACTTTAGCTACGAGTGACATTTAAATTTGAGGTTATTGTTTTCATGCAACCAGCGGTCGTTTTGTGCATTACCGAAACAGAGCGTTTGCAAAAGCGCCATTTTTTAATTTCTCCGCTCCAAATATTTTTTAATAGGATTTAAATATATGTATTATGTATTATAATATATTAAAATAAACATTCATGCACTGAATTTTCACTGTTACGTTAAGATATGAAGTTTTATTTATTTGTAGATATTATGGTATAAAAATTAATTTATTAAAAAATTTTGGCGCCTCCCCTGGCAATAGATCGCGCCTCCCAGGTTGGAAACCGCTGATCTAAATCGAAAATTTAAAAAATTAAATTTTTAATATGTGTCATATCCCTAATATGTGTCCGCGAATGTGTTTAATATGTTTCATGTCATACAAAAAAAATTAAAACCATGTACATTTTAATTATGACAGTTATAAAATAGGACCAGGAAACTTTGGACATGGTTTATATATGGCCATCATGGGGCTGACAGAAAAGAGTTCTGTTTACTAACCGACTGTTGGAGTCGTGCGTGATAGGCTTCTTGTAGTGCGAGATCCTCTGCTTCTTGATGGGAGGAGGCGCGGCCACTATGGTGACACCTTGCCCCTGAGGGGCGCCCTGGGATCCCGAGTAGGGGTGCGCCGTCGAGAGTTGGGGAGGGGGAGCGGACCTCTTAGCGGGGGGTGGAGGGGAAGGGGAGTGGCCGGAGTCCGAACTCAGGGGGGGCGTTAAGTTTTGCGGCTTGCGACTGGAAAAAGAAATAAAAAATAGATATTATAACAACCTCAAACTTTTTTTATCACATAGTTGGAATAGATTATTTGTGTTATTTCAATCGAGTCCATGTTAGAAAACTAAGCGTTAAGGCCTAATTAGACAGTCAGACCCAATCTGATTCAACGATCGCCGTCGTGAGCAATCGTAGATTTTAAATAGCAATTATATAGAACGATTAAACTACTAACTCGATCGTGTTGATGCATGATTTCATTGGTTCATAATATATGCTCAGTAGCTAGTGTTAACAATAATTACTACTTCACCATGTTCGATCCTGTGAGGATCATATGGGCCTTCACAGGGTGGAGGTTGTATTAACATTTTTTTTTTTACGAGAAATGGATGTCAGCCAATTGCTCAACCTATTAGGTCTATACTCTGACTCATACACAAATAGAAAAACAATATATGTACATGTCAGACCCAGGATTCGAACCTGGGATGCTATAGGCCGACGCTTAAGCCCCGTGGCAATAAGTTCTTAGTAATCTTCGACATGACAGCAATCCAATTCGGTCGTGACTCAAGAGAACGATTTAAAAGTGATTTTTCACGATCGAGGCGTCGGCTGGCCTGAGAATCAACCATTGTAGTTTGAACTATAGTAAGATACACCTAGTGATTGGTTGATGGTTGCTACCTTTTGAGTATTTGCTTCTCCTCGTCAGTATAAAATGGCCAGTCTTGGATGACATCGTTCCACAGGTGCGTGTGCAGATGAATGCAGTTGTCCTTCATACTCGAGATCTGTTGCAGCACAGTCTTTATCACATTTTTTTCCCTATCTTTAATTCCCTCTGAAATAACAAACATTTCAATCAGAAGCCATTCAACTTTATTAAGTACTAAGTACTACCTATAACCATTTCATTGAATTTATAATGTTAATGCACAGACAATAAACTTTAAAAGCAATAAAAATAAGTCTAAATAGGGTATTTGTAAAGTTATTGTCCCATTCAAATATCGTCCATTTCGCTTTTGATTTTCATTCAATTCGGATCTTTCAAAACATTTTTTTTAAAACATACAAAACTGAAAATACAACATGTCGTCGCCATAGATGTCAAGGGAGCCAGTCCACAAATCATAATGCTGAGAAACAGGCGCACAAAGATTTTGTGTGACAAAAAAAAAGCAACATTTTTTTATTGAATTTTTTTGATTTTAAAGATATAAAGTGAAACTTTGAACATAGAATATACTTTGTGGTGTTATCTTTTTATTATTTTGTACAAATAACTAAAAAACTAGTATCTTAGAAGTTATGTGTGTTTTCTCTAATCTAAGTAATCTCTTGTCAAAAATAATAAGTAATCTCTTGACCACTGAATATTGAAATCTACAGTTGGCACACGTGTGTGGTAGTCAAAAGAGTTTTGTGGCTTAAATCCATTGACCACTGCATCTTTGATGATTTTAAAATGTTTTTGTGTACTTTACTCATTTTCGCCAAATTTGTGGCTTGGCTCCCTTGACATCTACGGTGACGATGTGTGCACTAACTAACTCACTGATTATTATATGAAATAGAAATGCACTAATGGCGCAGAAGGGGTTCAATATAATGTGATGATTTGTGACAAGAGGGGACAGGGAGGAGGTGTACAAAATGTGACTTCACCAAAGAATTTGCCTAAACAATTTAATTATTTTTCGTCTTCTATTGGCAGCGCCGAAAACAAAATGGTAGCTTGTATTCTGACATGAGGTCTGTTACTTTGTTTACCTATGTATTTCTAGTAATAATTTATGAATGACCCCATACAACTACTTTATTTACAATGTTGAAAACTTAAGAATGTAACTTACCGTTATTAATTCTACTGAACAGGTCGGGTCTTTTGTACGGCCGCAAAGCCAGCAGTTGGATAAGTCGTTCCCTAAAAACAAGACAAGCGTACTGTTAAAGGTTTTTGGAAAAAATCCAATAATCGATTATTTCTTCACTTGTACTATAATTTACTTCTTGTTCCATTTTGTATGCTTGTTCATTGTCATATTATATTTAGGTACACATAATAATATGGCAGTGGTGAAGAGTCGATACTAAACATTCAAATATAAGAATTTTCTAAAACACTTCTCATTATTTTTGTATTCCCTAAAATAAGCATAGCATATTAGGGGATTACTTTTGGTAAAATAAAAAAGCTTCAGTTTCCATACAAAAACAAACTGAATTAGCTGATTGAACACTGTCCGAGTGTGAATTATTAAATATTTTCGTTTGATATTGTCATTTATCTCCATCCAGTATATAGTCTTCGCCACTATCATAATATGCAACAGTTTTACTATTTGAATTATTAGGAGAAGAAATATGACAGGTACTTACTTAATAGGGCGCTTAAGAAGATTGGGGTTGGCGACAGCCGGTTTGGGAGTGGATTTGTGAGAGGGGGCTGGCCTGGGCGGCCCGCCCCCTCCCGCTCCCCCGGCAGGGACGCTATGACCGTTGTAACCATTATGGCCGTTATGGTTGTTGTTGGCGGTCCCGCCGTTCTGACTGCCGTAGCTGCCGGCACCGTTCTGGTTAAAGGTGTGGTTGCTGTTACTGTTGCTGTTGCTAAAGCTGTGGCTGTTTATGTGGTTGCCGTTGTGGCCCACGTTGTGGTTGCTGTTGTAGCCGGAGCCGTTGTTGGCGAGGGAGGCGTTGTTGCCGCTATTACTATTGTTACTGCTGTTGTTACTATTGGCGTTGTTGTTGGTGGCGTTGTTGTGGTAGTTGTTACTAATGTGGTTGTTGGTGTTGTGGTTGTTGGGGTGGCTGTGGTTGGAGTGAGAGTGGCCGCCGAGGTTGGCCAGGGGGGATGGGGGAGCGCGGGGAGGTGGCGGCGGCCGTTGCTGATTTTTCACCTTCACCTTTCGGCCGATGTCCGTCTGGTTGGGCTTTATCACCCGGGTACTAAAACAAAAAAAAAAATATCCATTAAGCACCACTCATATTTTAGATGTATTACAATAAAGATGGACCGATCATAACTTTCCATCCGTCAGAATTTTATTTATTATATCGATGAATCACTAAATATTTTTTATGTACAGTTTTGAATGCTCATTATCAATACCTTCGGATGTACAACATTTTTATAGCATACGATTTACGATTATAATGCAGTTAAGCGTTTTACAGGGTTTCTTCAAACATCTTTGATAATAACTCGATTTGGGTAAAAAATCGATATACGATATCTGTGCATTATATCACAATATTAGGCAACAAAAAGAGCTGGTTTCTATGAATAAATAATCACAAAAATTATTTATCTATTGAAAACTATAATTTTAATATTTCTATAGCAAATAAAATAATATTTCATAATGTAATCATTTTAATTTAAATACATGACTAGTGAGTTTGCAATGATTTTTTATTTTTTTTACTTTCCGATATTAGTGACATAAAGAATTGGTTACATGTAAATTGAACATATTACATTTCACCGTAGCACACGGAAAGAAATACTATACGGTCATCTCTATAGCACCGAGATGAAAAAATTACGCATTGTTCGTGGAGCATTACAGACCTTGGAGCATTACAGATGTTCCTTCAAGAATGAAAACCTAACCTAACCTTACTTAACTTAACAAATAATCCAGTATATCGGCTATTTTCAAAATTTGTTAGCCGCTGGCTTCCTGTGAGTAAACCGACAAGAACCGTGTTTTATTTAGACATGAATTTTATCTCAGAACTATACGACTCAAAGAGGTTGGACGGTCTTTAATATACAACCATATATTTACGATACAATATTTCACGGTGAAGTGTGATACTGTGAACTGCATATGTGCAAATTTACAGACACGAAATAATTATGTCAAATTAAGGCAGAGTGCAGAAGCGCTATTGAAATATTTTTGCGAAAATGATAAGATTAGATAGTGAAGACAAAGAAGAAAATTCTAGAATACGCATGTAGAAAGAATGGACAAAACAAGGGTCTGTATTGCCCATATGAGCAATCGGCTATCGATCTGCTGACAGACTTCCCAAAAGACGGAAAGCTATCTGGCACACAACAACACAAAGATTAGACTAAAAATGACCCAACAGTCTCCAAATACAATAAGAAGTTATTACACACAGTTTATCAATTAATTAAATCACCTTTTAAGGTAGTTTCTCAGTTAATTGTATTTGATGGCAAGTGTCATATATGTACTGGTGTTATTGGCAATTTGGTGTCGGTTTACACTTGAACCAAGAACATATGCGACAGGTTCAGACTTGTTCAGTCTCCGCTCCACATGCTCAGTTATATCTGCGCAAGTATACAGTATAGAAATTGAAACATCTTCATATTGCTTGAAAAGTTCAAAAGACTTGCGCAATCATACAAACATCATATTATACTTATGTATAGATACTACTTACTAGTGCATAATATAATATACTGCTCGAGTTGCAGTTACGTTTGTAGCCGACTTAAAGCTGGTGCAAATTGATAATGAAAAATTCGGAAAAAAACATGACCAATAGTCTTCTGCGGCACATCCTGCATGGTATTTTGGTTATAATTGAGATAGATGATAAGTCTTCAATGAGATATGCATTACCATTTGCTTTTAAGGTTCTCAGCGTCGACGGTCATCCGCTGCTTGGTGGCCTCGTAGACGTCTTCGTTGGCCTGCACGCGCATGCGGGTCGGCATGGCCCCCAGCGCGCGGAGAGGCTTGCCGTACCCACTCTGCTGCAGGCATTCAAACGATCCCTGTAATACAAAAACATTACATTATTCAAAGTTTTCAATAATTATTACTTTTAATGGATTTGAAACAAAGTATTTTTTGATTTTGAGTTATTTATATTGACAGCTGTTTCAGGCTAACGCATCCTCCTAAGCTTTCATGCTCACATAGAGACATGATAGAGCGAAAGGGTGTATATATATTAATATCTGATTTCCTTCTCGTTCACAACAGTGGCGTAGTTTTCATCTATATACATAATTATAGAAAGGTACTTAGAGTCTGTCTTCTACAAGCTGGCGTGCGGTTTCCCCCCCGCTTCAGCATCCATTTTGTTTCTTTCCATTGAAAACTTGCAACAGTTCAACGAGATGGCACAAAGCTTTCCGTGTGACGTGTACGCCAGCTTATAGAATAGACTCTAGTTATTATTGCGGTATAGTAGATAATAATATATAAAATAAATATGGTTCTTACTGCTTTGATTTGTTAGGATATTTCGATCCAAACTTTTGATATTCGATAGACACAGCTTTAGAAAAGCTCTGAAAGTTTGATAAGACAGTAAACGGTAATCAGTGAGGTGGTGAGGATAGAACGAATACAAGTGCACCGGTGACCAAGTTAAGTAAATTGACTTCAAAATGTAATTGTAAATTTTTCAAACTAGGTCGTAAATGAGGTGTCCTCTTCAAAATGATCGATTAATACTATTCATTAGAACATATTATTACCCACTAGAAAAAAATCATATTTGAAAAAAATACGAAACTCGACGGGATTTGAACCCGTATAACCATTGGTGTCGCGCCAATCTGTGCATTAACCATATATGTTACGAGCCTCCTATATAATTACGACAATTTAAACTAGTATGTCATACATGAAATGCTTATCAAATTGCGTTATTATTGACTATCGGTTTTTGTGTATTGAATCAAGGAATAATAATTACCTTAATTACTAACCAACGCCCGGCTCTCGCCAAATATTTTTTCAAATATGATTTTCTCTAGTGGGTATATATTTGAGGTGTTTTCAAGTTATGTATGTTTAATATAATATAGAATGTTACATTCTCAAAAATTTGTGAATTATTCATTAAATAAGAGAAATGGTTTATTAAATATTTAATAATATTTTTAGTGTATGAAAGATTAAAATTATATGGGTGTTAATAAATAATATTTCATACAAACTGTGTACCTACTCGAAATTAGCTACTTTAAAATTAATTCAAATTTATCAAAGACTCGATATGCAAAGTTTCTCAGAAAAACAATTCTTGACACGGTGAATGTCGTCGTGTACAACAATTTGGCAAAACATAAAAGTTGTGACGTCACGAATACAATTTAACCATACCGCAATTCACGACGACGGATCGATCGCAATTGCCGAAAATTTGGAAGACCAAAAAAAAAATAATCCTCAAGCAGACAATAGAATTCGAATGCGAAATATCAAAATGATAATGTTAATGACAGTCAGTAATAATTCCGACAAGACGAGATGATCACTCGGCGGGGCCATGACCCGGTTGGGCCGAGCGCGGGCCTTGGTCCATTTGCGAATCGTTTCGGCGAATGCATGCGCAGCGAACCATTGGCAGGCGTCCCAGAACGCGGTCGGCCTGACATTCAGCGGGTCGTTTCAAAGGCGACCGACTGCACAGACAATATTGCAATAAATCACGCCATTATTTTAAATCGCCAAATAAAAAGCGAAATCGGGAGAAAGAAACTCAACGAACAACACATCCGACGAATAAACTATTGTCGAACAAGAACTTCTTGTCTACGTGTTGAAACTGTGAACTAACAAACCCCTTCTATGCAGTTCATCGTACTTCTGTTTCAAATGAGGAACGCCCCTAAATTTATCATTTCATTTTACGCTTCCGTGGTGTACGGATCTATCAATTTACGTAATTTGATGCTTTTTATTATAAAAATACTTATATATAAAACGATCGAGTGTTAAAATTATTATTAGTAAACTTTTGGTTTATTGCGAAGAAGAAAAGGAGTCGCATTTAAAAAGAGATACATTATTTAAATACGCGTTGTCGCCATGACAGATAGGTTACTGAGAAGTCTTCCACATGCGACTTCAGCGACTTCCGGTTATCGAAGAGATCTTGTTGTCGGACAGTATCTAGTCTACGGAAGAAATTTGTGTACAGGGATTTCTTGGTAGGTATAGAATACTACAAAACACATAGCTACCAAATATATTATGATATTCTATATTTCTGCATTCAAATTTTCATACGTACGACAATCTGGGTTAAAAAACCAATACAACCAGACCCAATCAAACATAAAAAATGTATAATAATATTTACTACAAAAAATGCTTCATAAATTGTGATTTATAAGGATTTTTATTAAGTGTATTTATTTATGTCTCCTGTAAAAATCACTTAGGATTTCCAGCATCAATATAATTATTTAAAAACATGTAGCGAAACCGTCAATCTCTTTGAGCGAACAAAACAGGTTTTACATAAAAAAAGTGGTCTATATTAATTTTATTTATTTAAATATTGCATATATTTACAACGATATGTAAAAATAAACAACAACGTAACCAGAAATATTTTCAGATAAAGTTTTATAAACCAATATTAAGTAACATGCAAAATATACGGAAACTATTATAATATTACTATGAGTATTAATCAGCCAAGACTGATTGTTTTGACCGCAAACATATATACGTATATATAAATATATGTAATAGTGATAACACAGAGTTATTGAATGTGTGTGTTGAAATCCGGATAAGTAATAATTATTGTAAAATTGCCAATTTGAATGGCAACATATTCAACTTAATTATTTTCGATATGAAATGAAATGAGTTTTTTGAAAATTGTTCTTATATTCATAAAACAATGTCTGTTCAACTCACCATGTAGGTAGATTGCTCTAATTGGGTTTTTATGTTAATCTGTGTACTTTTTATAACTATTTTAATAATAATGCATGTAGTGAAATACGTACTTGCACGAATTATAGGTATGTTATAATGACCATAGTATAATCAAATTGATACAAAATTAAATATTTAATAAAACATTTCTTTTATTCAATGAATAATTCACAAGATTTTTGAGAATGTAACATTCCATATAATGAACATACATAACTTGAAAACACCTCAGATATTCTACCCACTAGAAAAAATCATATTTTGAATTAATACACAGAAACCGATAGTCAATAATAACGCAATTTGATATGCATTTCATGTATGACATACTAGTTTAAATTGTCGTAATTTTATAGGAGGCTCGTAGCATATATTGTTAATGCACAGATTGGCGCGACACCAATGGTTATACGGGTTCAAATCCAGTCGAGTTTCGTATTTTATTCAAATATGATTTTTTCTAGTGGGTATGTATATATATCTGAGGTGTTTTCAAGTTATGTATGTTCAAAATTGAATATGTTATAATCAAGAATAAATCATTTATGACTAACAATATTCAAACAAAACTCACTATGAGCATAAACATAGATTTTGACATTTTTGTCGATTGGTTACCATCAGTCTTTCATTCCATTTAGTGACATTGGTCCGTTTAAATTTAAAGACTATATATTCTGAAAATAACTAACATTTGTGACGATAGTGACTTTTGCCTGCACGGCGACAATATAATATTAAAAAAGGAGACTGTCTCATTTGAATGATATTGCATTTTAATAAGTCGTTGAAATATGGTCATAAAATGACGATTTTCCAAAAAGGTTTGCCACAACCGAAAACGTGGTAAGTGGCAGCATTTCACGAAGGTCGGCAGCGAAATCATTGCACATTCGAAGATTGTCGAGAGTGGATGATCAGGTCTACTAACACCGTTCCCGATACAATTTTGATTACAGGTAGAGAGCGCTAAAAGGTTTAATACTTAACTAGGAGTGTCGGCAAACCAGCGGTGGACTAATGCCAGCGCTCCATCGGCGAGCCAAATGTCCGACGACAATAAATCGTCCGATTTGTCTATGCCCTGCTTCTGATCAACGAACGAATAAAAATGTCGAGCTGTCAAAAAAGTTGCGATTATCGTAATGTCTTCCGATAATCCTATAATTTTGTGTTATTTATGTAGACTTGCATAAAATAATATAGCAGTGAAAACAACACAAGTTTTACGTTTTCTTTTATGATTTTCATAAATACAAATAAAAAAATAATTTATAAATCTCTCATTTTCGAATGTGTAAATTAACAAATTAATCAATATTTTTTTTTAAAACAATTACAGATTATTTTCGGTCCGAATGATTGCGTATTAATGTCAAATGAATTTACGTAGTGATCGACGGATGAAGTCTGGCAACTCAGAGAGTAAAATATCAAACATGTTTAAAGTCCAACGAGCCTGGTCTGCTGATTAAAAAGTCCGAAGACTGTACATCGTCTGACTTGCGTGCCAATGGAGCACGGGCATAAGACCCTCCGGTAACCCTAGTCCCGAAATTTAGTGCAATCCCCTCCTTCTGTACCATAATAAAGTTTGACACAGAAACAAAACGCGCTTTCAATATTGGTGTAATAATTGAGGATACGACCGTCATAAACTAACCAACGCATAATAGTAGAATAATATTTTTAATCTATTATGGTTTGGTTTAGGGAGGGTTTCGTCGAAATTTAAAATTCTCAGTACGATGTATTATTAGTAGATACCATTGATATACTACTAGATGAGCAGTTCCCATACAAGTGTCATTTTAAAAATGTACCACAAAAGATATTACGAATATCGTCTTATAATATTTCCTTGTAGGTATAATGCGTTAAGACCGATAACATGGTTTTCCGAATTTCACCCGTATTGCCCTGGCTGTAAAACTAAATTTGCGTTCTTGGAATAGTGAACCTAAGGGTGACTGCAACGCAAAGCAGACAGAGCAAGTCGTCATGCGCTGACTATTAGTTAGAGTAAGATGCAAGCTAGATCGGGCTTAGTCAGTAAGTTTTAACAAAGGCCGAGTCGCTGAAAATCGGGCGTCATTTTAAGAAGCATATGATTCATCCAGTAGTATATCAATGGTAGATACAATGAAAACAAATAAGTAGGACAGAGTTTAGTCGTGCACCTTTTATATTGGATCTACACAGCCAACCTCCAATATGGTCAATTTAAATTATACACATTTTATTTATTATTATTGATGACCGAGAAGAGTGGATACAGTTAGGGAGGCCTTCATCCAATAGTGAATCGACCCCGGCTGAGATGAAATACTAAATATCATAATGAATTAAATAATTACTTTTTATATTCAACGAATAATTCACAAGATTTAAGAATGTAACATTCTAATTATTGAACATACATAATTTTGAAAACACTTCTGAGAAAATATATTATAACTAGACTTTTTAGGTGCTAAAAATGAATAATAGGTAGATATCTAAAATATGTAGATATAATTGGAAAATATGTTATTAAAATTTCATAATTATGTGCTAAAAAACAAAAATAGGTGCTAAAAACTTTAGTAAGTATTACAATAAATCATATATATTTCAATAGTTTAATTTATTATTTATTCACGAATAGAAAACGCTTTATTACAATTTATTGTTATTTATAACAGAACAATGCTTCAAATTTTCAAAAGTGAATCTTTGATGATTTGATCTTAGCAAATTTGTATACATGGAAAAACTTCTTTCCACTTCTACAGATGTTATTATTGCGTATGTAATGAAACTATCTCTGAAGTAGAAAAATTGAAACAAACGAGGCATCTGATGGATTTTCCAAAACAGATTTAATATTCTGCAGCGTTTGAAGTCCAGTATTGTTATTTAAAACACTATTTAATTTTGTGTTTATGTGAAAACATGTGCTTCTAGAATATGTAAAAATATGTAATTATCCAAAATATTTAAAAATAGGTGCTTAAATGTTTCAAAATTGTCTGAAACAGATATATATATTTTGATATTTTATTGTGGCCGCTCAAAAAAAATTAAATACCCAAGAATCCTAAGCCTAATTATTATAACCAATAGAAAAAAAAATCTTTTTGAAAAAAGTAAGACAAGCAGGAATCGAACCTGCATATCTCGGGATTCGCGCCCACGCACATAGACCACTATGCTAAAGGTACAATACTTAATTATGACACATTTTAACTAATGGCTCTTATAATACTCTCTGAAGCGCTTTTTTAGCAATTTAGAAGCAAGAAGTTTTGAAGCAATTTACAAAGCTCTTTCAAAAAGTTATTTTCTATTGGTTATAATATATTTTCTCAGAAGTGTTTTCAAAATTATGTATGTTAAATATAATGAATTGTTTTGCATCAAATAGTTATATCTTCGTACAAAAGACAAAAAACATTCGTGTGTGGATTTTTAATAGGGAAAACTCAAATTTTTTACTCAATAATAAAAAAAAGCGAATTCGCAATTACGCCACCTCACATATTGGGTCTGAATCTAGCGTAAGAAAAAAGCACAAAGCGGTCCATCCGCTGGTCATTCACGCACCGGCTTATAAGAAATAATAATAATGTAATGTGGTGGGTACCGTTAAATTTAATGTTAAGATCAAAATGTAGGACATAGTAGAGGTGTAAGAGTACCTCATGTTTAGCGGTTATAGCCCGAGACGAAATGCGTTGACCGTTTCACAGCACACTCAATACCACATTCATTCTCCGATGTATGTACGCTGCAACTGTTCAACGCATAGTTTGTGCACTATATGTACTAAGGCCCATTCACACCTCACCTCACGGCGACCTCAAATGAAAGGAATGTCATGTCACAGTTTCGAAATTATGTCATGAGTTACCGTCGATTTTATAATGGCTTTTTTCCTTGTATGTAAAGAAATACCGACGAAAGTGTCAGATATTTTTTGACATCCGTCTTCTAAAACAATACAATACATTTTTTTTGGTTATCGTTTTATTGTAAGTGCAAACTTGGTCAGTTTAGGTATATTATACAGTTTATTCATGACGTGAGCTCTTTCGTTTGGTCAATTCAAACAATTGACACAATAGTGACGAGTTGTATTGAATCAAACACAGAACTATCCTTAATTCATATTATGATAGTATGAAAAACGGGCTGTCTTCACGATTCGTCAATTTACGATACGAGCAAACATTTCGAGATAAGTATTTTTTGTTTTGTTTTGAAAACTCTTTCGTTTCGTCAATCCAAACTATTTAAATAATGATAGTATTTCATGGATAGTTTTATAAGATTTGACACTGCTTAAAAATTAACACCATTTTAATGAAAAATATTAGCTTTGCACTATCATAAATTGAACATAGACTATAGATATGCTACATAATGATAATTCAGTACCTCCACATATTTTTTTGTACGAATTTAGTTCTTTTAAGTACTTATCTATCATGTTCATAAAACGTTAAATCCAGCCTTTTCCAAAATTGTTAAGGCCATGCATTAGTTGAGGCACGGTCTAAAAAGATCGTTGCTAGGCGATGTGCGGATTGCGGGTCGCGGGTGAAAATGACGCCTGTCAAACGAAATATTATTTCTCATATAAATCCAACATACGTCCATTTTATGTTCTGTTTATTATTCTATTAGTATCAATAATAATATATTCATTGACATGTTTGCTTTTTAAAGTAAATGGGTAAAGTTTTTAGTCATCTTTACACGATTTTAGAATTAATTGGCCCGTCGCCATCACGCAGCAAAGTGACGTGCGCCCGACTCCACGTTTTCTCAATGAATGCGAAGCAAGTACAAATTTTCGTCGCGCGTACAGTTGAACATTATTTGGCGTTTCACTGATGCGTCACCTCATCGGAACATGGAAGACTATCAGATTTCCATTAATACTAATGAGAGGGTTTTAATGATTTTGGTAAAACATAAAGCACTGAGAAATTCTTTCACTATCATTTTACAAATATTTTGTGCATAGCGATAATGGGTACATTTTAATGGAGGATATAATTCGTTTTGAATTATTCATGCAAAAGTAGTACATTATAAATAATTACAAGATAAAAAGAACTTTTTATATACCGCGTTTTAAAATTTTCTGTTGAATCATATAAACTTGACAATTCTATGTATTAATAATTTAGGACAAATAAGGCAATTGTCAACAAATCATTTTTTTTTGCTATTTTGCAACAAACAAACAAATATAGAATACTGAAATGTCATTTTGATTTCCATAGTAACGCACGTATATATTAATAATTGAGTTGCTAGGACACCAGACCCATAGCAACCAATAATTGTGTTTTACTTTTTACGGATTTCTACCGAAATAACTTCTCATACAAAACAGAATTAACTGAAAATGAATTCAATTCTGCTTAAAGATGGCTAAAGTATTAAAAGAATGCATTTACATCGTGTTCTGATATATTCTAAAAGTTTCAAATGTCTAGCTAGTCGGGAAGTTAGTTAAAAATCGATTGCAAGATTTGTACTGGATAAACAACCACCGGACAAACAAGAATACGAGCTAAGAAAAACGTAGTAAAATGATAGCCTTGCATTGTTTTTATTGTAACACAATAATACAACCATACGTGTACCGTTTAAATACGCAATTTTATTGCATTCATATAGCTCAAAATGGAAGAGGATTGGAAAAGTATATTAGTCTTGCCCTCTGCGTGCCATTAGTTGCAATGTCGGCAATATCCATAGCCGAAATATATATTATATGGTCAATATCAGAATGTTTAAGTTTAAAATCAGTTTATTTCGCAAAGTAAGTTTCAATTTAACCATGTGAAGATAACTATACGAAAATAAATAGACAACCAACGCAGATGCAAAAAATTATTTATTCAACATTTTTTTTTTAATTATCATCGTTTTTCAAGACTAAAATTAATACTAGTTGATCATAATAATTTTAAACAAATTTCAAAGGCGGCTCTGATGTTACATAATTTATTTTAATCTAATTTATTGATGAAGGGTTTAAGGAGTTTCCATCGAACGCCCGATGTAATGGCTTTCCTGCATCTGTACACATGACAGCAAATTTGTAATTGACATATCGAGTGCAAATAGTATGATGTATTATAGGTACATAATATAATGGGTTTTTCATTAAATACAAAAATATAATATATTACCTGGGGTCCATCCAGGTCCGCATTACTAGCGAGGCTAAATCGGAACGTAACAGGATGAGTGCCGGGTCCAGCATTTGGAATTGATATTTTCTGAAAGAAGAAAAAAAACAATATTAAAATCAATCATTACAATGGATACATACGTAGCATTAATTATACACAATGCCCCGTGCCAGGGACAATTGAAACACATACTGGGGACAATTGAAACAGTACTTAGAATCTATGGCGTCTTTAGTGCTAATAATAAGAAAACAGATTTATTTAATTACATTTTATTGTAAATTAAAGTAAACATTGAAAAAATTTAAAAAATATTGTAACAACACAATAAGTACCTAATATAAAAGTAAATAGGTAGTTGGTAAGTAATAGTAACGAGACTAAAAAGTAATAGTAAAATATAAGTAGTAGTAAAAATTGATTCTGATAAGCAATTGTCATGACGTATAGTTAAATTTTTGTTGAGTACATGCCTTGTGTGACCAACCATGACAATCGATGCACTGGACTAACAGTACAAATATGTTTCTAACGTCCCCACCTTAGATTGTTGCTATTGTCCCGGCACCATTTTTTTTAAAACCATTAATTATTTTGTAAACAACGATCAATTGCAATAATTTAAGCTATTCCACCTAAAGTTAATAGACAAATAAATATGCTAATACCTATAATTGAAATCATCTGACTAACGTTTTTGTATCTTCAGTCACAGTCGCTCGACGGACGACTACTGAGCGGCAGAAGCTCCCAAAGACACTTAGTTTGGGAAACTCTCACGTGATTCGGACATGTGAATCGGCTGCTATAGCCGCTGTTTCTATCATCCCTTGTTTCTATTGTCCCCGGTCTCCCTTACCGATCAGTAAATTTTGACGCAGGGTTTTGAATGTGTAAGTGTCCTATAAAAATGAACCACGCATTATAGACAATAGTGTGTGTAATACACCAATGTCAAATGAGCGTCAATGCATAAACCGAGAGCACTTGTCAGTATTCGACCTATGACGTATTCTTATGAAAATGAACCACGCATTATAGACGTGCAATAGTGTGTGTAATACACTAATATCAAATGAGCGTCAATGCATAAACCGAGAGCACTTGTCAGTATTCGACGTATGACGTATTCTTGACACGTGTTTAAATTAAACCCGTGTTCTTCCGTACTCGAGATCGGTTGCCTGCTTCTTCTTACCCGTTAGGTATTTCAGTTCCCATTATTTCTGAGTTATCTGCGTATTCTATTAAAAACGACGGCAGTCAAATCCAATTTTAGGAAAATTATTGTCAGATATTTTCATCGGGATAAATGTTCATAATAGAGAGGTCAATAAAACAATACAATATTATTTCACATGGCTACACTTCGCAGAGGCTTGTAGATTTTACGCGGCGCCATGACAGCTGTCAAATAAACACGTTGTCATATTTTATTTACGCTGTCATTATGACGGTAAAATACGCCGGTAATATTATTAGAAAAAAAATCTATTTTCAACGTGGTGGGGTAACGCGACACTCGCCGCGGTGAAAAAAATAATATAATATCCAGCGCATCCCATCCAGGGCGTATTGCAATATCGTTTGGGGTTAAGATTCGCGGAAGAAGGCGGGCAAACTAAATACAACAGATCGTTAATGAGTAGTTATGGTAGTGCAGTGATGCACAACCCGCAATGCTATTTATTGCGGCCGCACACGTTTATTTTCGTAGGACGCTCACACATTCAAAACCCTGCATCAAATTGTAGTGTATTGAATATTGCCTATCGGAATTCTATTTATTATCTGTTTGTGGTCCGAATGTCTTAAAAGTCTCGCACATCTAAACTCGTCAAATATGTCAATGTGATTTTGTTGGCGTTCACAAAACATAATATGTCACTAAACTCCCACCGCCGCACACCGCATGATTGCAACATTTTAGCTTGAAAAAAAAAATAACCGAGTTGCTCGCAAAGAAATATTATTAAAACAGTACCTATTATATAAAAAAAGGATATATCAGTATTAAGTTATTAAACAGTAGAAAAGTGTAAATACAAATATATATATATATATATATATATTAGATAGGTACCTACCTACAAGGAAGTACACCGAATGAGCTAAGCAGACCCTATTTTATGAATTTATAAAACAACGTCCACCTATATATATACTCATCCTCACGTAGGTGAAATATATCAACATCCGAAGCGATTTGGTTGAACAGAGTTATTGCCCTATCAATTGGCAGGTTAGTTCTGCTCCTTGGGAGAACAAACAACTGATGCTCCCGATTTCTAAGATAGTTATCAGGGACACAAAAGTCAATACTACCAAGAGTGGCAGAGTTCTCATTTATATATATAAATACGTGGCCAAATATTGAAATCTTCTAGCATTTAAACTACAGTATGTAAGCATACCTAAGAGAAAGCCAGTTGGATGAAGCCACGGACAGTATCCATACAACCTCAGATAAAGGAGTCTCAAAAATTTCTTTTGAACTCGCTCCACCATAAGGTCATACTTCAACTGATGCGGGGCCCAAACAATCGACCCACTCGCTAAACATCGCGTACATCGTTAAACCGATATAATCCCGGTCAAATCAGGACGTATGGTATAGGTAAATCATTCTACAGCGGCACCATGGATATGGAAAAAGCGACTTGCAGTTGTAGTGGTATTGTTTGTTAGCATTAAATCAGGCATTGCAGCTATCAATTCCAGTACATACGCGAAACGCCTATGGCGCCACTGTAGAATGATTTACCTATAAGCCAAGGTAAGGATAAATTTAATTGGCCACATTAAAAAAAAAGGTTGTCCATCATTGGCTAGCGCATAATATTATGTCCGTTGTTGTGCCGATTTCTTTCTCGAGGGGGGCACGATGGGACGAAATTTGGGCGTGCTTGGACACGAGCCAGCCTCAGAATTATTCTCAGAATAAAATGTACGCGATCGGAGTGTTTCGATTGTATTATTATATTAGTTTACACGCGGCTGCGGGAGATTATTGGCCAGCGAAGTGTCTGACACTCCGCATCATGAACCGGCACTTATGATTCCAGTCACGTACAAGTAAATCTGTGTCACTATCTACAACTATAGTCACTATTCCGTTTGTATTGTAGACCTCCACCATTTCATTTAGGTATGTACCAAAGCCCACTATAGTCAGGCTGTTATACGAAAATTTAAACTTCAATGGTAGTGCTAGTTATTGCTCATACTTCGAATGCAATATGGTAAACCAGGCAAGGGCCCCATATCCTGAAGCGGGCTCTCTCACTATACCAGTGGGTAGTAGTAGCAAATTTGTGATGTGTGTTTATGTCATTTATCTGGTCAACCGCCACGCCGGGCCCCTCCAGAGCTCGGGCCCCCAGGCTAGAGCCCTGTCACTGTAATTGTGGATAATGTTTACTGTTGCATATTATAATAATTAATAATCTTCATTTATTACGAACAGGTTTAGCACATTGCATTCGAAGATAATCAACAAATAACCAGCACTTCCATCGCCAGTGCCACTGCCTAAATATAGTCGACCATGGTAGGTACCAAGTTTGTTTGGGACGCAATGTTCTGATACGAGAAGATTTTTTTTTGTAAAATCATTTAAAACAATGTTATGAAGAGTAAAATCTTTTATAAAGTTTCAAGATAAGATATCAGAAGGAGACGAACCTCCTGGCTCAGGAATCTGACACTTGCGGTCAGCATTCCAGCCCTATTTATTGAAGCGACAGACAGGGTAAGAATGGCCGGATATGGGGCAAAAAGACACACGTAATCCGCTATTTTGGTATTTTATGGGTTTCTAATCGCAAAATGTTAAGTTTAATTGCGAATTAGTACTAAGCGCCATAAAATACATATATAAACTGAAAATCAATCATATTATAAGCAAATTATAGAACGCTGTAATTTTGAAGTGACTCAATATCTTAAAAATGATCCTTATTATGCTAAGGTTCATGGTTGCTGCCTCTGGTATACCTACATTGCGTGGGTATGGGTACAGCACCTTAACCCCTTTTCACTACACTAATAAATTCGTATTTCACGATAATGAAAATGCCAGTTTTGGTAACATATTATAACTATAGATGTATATCAATCACAGGATGATGAGATTTGTCCAGTAATAATGTGGCACGCACATCTCCATCTCCACCCATAGCCCGCTAGATAAATGAGATAATCAAATTTAGCGAAATTACGTTATGACGATAAACCAAGGACCAGAGGAGTGGAGACAGCAAGCAGAGGCTTCCATCCAGCAGTGGATCGACTCCAATGATGATTGGTTTATAATAAAGCAACAAATCACTGTTGTCATCGAAAAGTTCACCCGATGATTGCATAATTAATTAATGATTGCTGATTACCTGTTTATCTGTGTATCTAACAACCAACATTTTCGTTCGATTACTCAGTTACGAAAACTCTGTTGCATCAATTAATTTATACTATAATTATGCTCACGTTGAATTAAAAAAAACATGTATTTTTCACCTAGTTAATCTCACTGGCATTCGAATATGTAGGTTTTTATTTGGAATAATGTTTAATTAATCTGCCGTTTAATTTACTCAGTATACCCTATTCAGGCCTGGGCAAGCTACGGCCCGCCACATATTCTTCTACATTTTAACGCCTTTTTTTAAAATAAAATTTGAATATACATGCAAGAATTGCATCGTCGAGAAGAATGTCCAAATTTTATAACACTCTTAATTCGGACAAATTCGAACAACTTAAAGATTCTGCTCGACAAATGTTGGTTATTTTGGATCAACCCAAATAATGTATGAACAAACATTTTCAATTATGAATATCAATAAAAACTCTTTACGATCAAGTATCATCACCGATGAACAAGCAGTTTTAATAATCTCAGCTAAAAAAATAATTTCATTCTTCTCATTAAATCGATGGCCATTAGACAATTATTTATTTTTTATGTTGAAATTCCTTTTTCATGATAATAAATTATGCATGTCTAAAAATAGTATTTTACTTGCGGCCCGCCGTTCATTTTATATTCCTAATGTGGCCCTTCTTCCAAAAAGTTTGCCCAGACCTGCCTTATAATATGTATTACAATTTTGGTTTGTATTTTTAAATTGTTTATTATTTATTTTTTAATTAATTCAGATTATATGGTACAATTCCATTTTTCAATGGAACACTTCCGCAAGTTTCACCAATTTCTACGAATTTGTTTGTTAGTTCTAGTTTTTATAATGCCTGCCAACTTTTTGTTTTAATCTAGTAAAATTAAATATTTGACCGGCGATTCGGAATTACAAACTTTCGAATAGGTATAATATACACCTTAGGAAAGAAACGGTCACTATCCTGTTGTAAATGATACTTCAATGTTTATTGATTTTTTGTGATTCACTTTTTTGATAAACACTAGAATAATACAGGGACACAGCGTGATAATATAATACATTAACAGCCAACATTAGCATTATGTACAATATTTCGTCACTATTCTGGCAGAAGACACTAATTTGAAAAAGTGACATATTGAGTTAGTTATACCAAAATGTTCCTTATTTCAAATTTTACCGTCCGTAACCTTCTTAATAAATAAACAGTCTTTATTTTAAAGTCATCCTATATACGATTACTTAATAAACTCACATGATAGACCATTTCAAACATTTTAACAACTTTAAAGTCAAATTATTCAAAACTAGTATTCTCCAGTTAGTGTGTTCTGCCAGAACAGAGACGATTTTTTCCCCGTTTAAAATGCTAATATGAAAATAATTACGTACCTACATGGTATTTTCTACATAATAATATGTCAACAATATGCCAACTGACGCTCACAAAAACATGCCAGACGGGGTACGAAAATAAGCTATCTATTTGGAAGGAAAAAACGCAACAAAACGAAAATCAATTTTCAATACTTACCTTTTTTGCCGATCGAAAAAAGTGCGAAATTTGAAAAAATTGATACCTATACGTGTAAAAATCACACCAAATTTTCCCAGAAACTCATTTCAAAATTGATAAAAAATAATTAATTAATCTAACACCCAATGGTAAGTAATAATTAGGTAATACCAGAGAGTGGAATCCCCGATAATCATCAATTCGATGCCACATGCCTAAGCACATATTAAATTATAATATCTGATACCAATATTATCACTATAACGGCAAGAATGCTCATATTGTTTCATTGTGTTGTTTTATTTATCAAGTTCCTATCTACCTTAATTTAATATCTGAATAAATAAGCTAAAAGCTAGTTTATTTTCAGCACATTAAAGCTGTTGAAAGCATAAAAAAATGCTAATAAAAACGCCAAAAGCTAGATGACTTTTATGCAAGCAGATGCCTATCGAAAAATGCTAGATCTGGCAAGAAAAACGCGAAGTTGGCAACACTGTCTCGAATACACAATAAATCCTATATTAAATAATTAGTTTCATTGTCAGAAGACCTCAAAGTGTTATACTGCGTTGTTATTAAAATTTAATGATAACAATGCCACATAATCTCAGAATATATAAAAAATACATGACGTAGGTCGTAAGAAGAAACTATTGTACATATAGATACGTCATAAAGAATTGAAAAACTTAGTATTATCACTTCTGTAGAAAATATAATATGGCATAATAAAATTATTGGGTGCTGCGGTTGATGAAAAATAAAAAAATAAATGTTTACTTGGATTATATTTTACTATTAACATCAAAATTAAATAAAAATTATTAATTATATTAATAAGTAATTAAAATAAAGAGCTTTGCATAAATTGCTTGCAGAAATAAATTTTAACAATGTTAATAAATCATTAAAGCTATATTTCTTTCCTCGGCTGTCACGCGCGTGCTCACGTACGAACGCAGAAACGGCGATACACTGTCGGGACTGCAGTACCGATCAAGCACCCCGCTGCATGCCCCGCTCCCTGCACCCATCCCGCGTCCATTCAAGCATATTAGTTTGAAAACTGTACTGCAGTACCGCGGTGTGTGATAATTATTGGACATATAGGTGCGCGGGCGAGCTTAATTCACGCTTAAATAATATTGATATTTTCATATTCTTCTTCCACCCTGTCACGTCCCAACATTGGGGCATAGGGCAACCAGAAGTTCGCGCCACTTTCCTCGGTCCATCGCCAACTCTTGCACCTCCCGCCATGTCAGACCTGCATTTTCATATTATAATATACATAAATTGATGTATATTATAATATTCCAATTTGCTTGTGGGTGCTGCAGTTCCGCAGTGCATATGGACGAGCCACCACTGGATACAACCAAACGATAATTTAATGCTAGTACGGTAAAAATGTGAAAGGTCAAAAAGTGTTTTTATTATTTCTTTACAATTATACCGGTTGTAGGTATATTAATAATTAGCATACACGCTTAAAAACAAGTGGCGGAGTGTACGTCTCTCGTCGCCATCGTTCACAGGTTGTTTTTTTATCAATGTGTGTTTGATGCAGAGCAAGGAACCAATGGGTCGGACGAATAGGCAAATTTTAATACCCTTCGTTGTAAAACGTATTTCAACATAACCTCGGTCTGTTATGGTCCGCTATTACCCATGTACCGAAAACAGTAGACATCTTTATCTCTTGTGTACAATTAGATCAGTGTATTAATATGAATAAAGGAAATCATAGTGTAGGTAACATTTTTTTTTTTTAAATATTTTATGATAGATGGTAATAAAAATATTTTATGATAGGTGGTAATAATTTGTAACTGTAAATAACGTGAGAAGGGTGCAATTGATTTTTAGAAATAATTCTGTCAAAACGCGGCTCTAAATTAGATAAACAAACACGTAACTCCTCATCTACCATCTGTCACCACTCTCGTTTTTTTTTAAATTCCATTTCTACGAGCACTGAAAAACCAAATTCGCAAAGTACGACGATCCAAACGGCAACAGAGATTTAGATGTTGATTTTTTTTTTAAATTGAAGAAAATTTAAATGAATAGGCATTATTTAAAATGAGCAGTTTGAGGCTTCTTCCTTCGAAGCACTCCCTGAGACTTCTTGCGGCACAGTTTTACAGATAGGTACTGCATTAGATAGTGTACAGCGATTGTCTCTTCTAAAAGATCGTTAGCTTCAAAGGCAGTAGACATAGCTCGCGGAAGATAGTATACTAAGTAACATTGTTGATATAAGTCGATTTTAACATACATAGTGTCTACTAGATATATCTATAAAGATTTCTATTGAAATATTTTAAAGTTAATACGAACATACAATGATGCATGTTGTTGTTTATTTTTTTAAATTCATTAAATCCCGTGTAAACCTATAAACATAAACCAAACTAGAATAGATAAAAAATAATATATTCTATCTATAAAATATCTAAAATGATGTAAGTATATTTTAATGGCATAGTTTTAGATATTTTATAGATAGACGAGTATTTTTTGACTATTATCTATTATGGTTCACACTGAATTTTAAAAACTAACCAACACCATCTGTAAATTATAGTCTTAGTTCGATGAAAACAAATACGTATGACTGACATAGTTTAGTGTTCACTATTTATAGCAGATCTTAACGGCCTACCTCCACCCTTCGCCACTGGTTTGAAGTAATACCGTTTTATCAATCTTTAATTTGAATTAATATAATAATGATACGACGGAATCCCCCCTCAAATAAAATTGGTGTCCGCGCTAGACTACGAGTGAAATGCAATTCGTTACTTAGCACTCCAAAATATGAGTGTTGTCGGAGAAATAATGTATGAATGTGTGATGAAAGTGGATACCTCGGGAGTGGTGATAGTTAATTATTTCACCGGTAGCCATCTATGACGTGATAATATCAAATAAGCGTTCGCCGTGTACGCTCGAAATCCTGTCTGGCCGCAATGATATTCCGGCGCGAACAGGGAGCGCAGTGCCGAGAGTCGGTACTATGAAGTTAATGGCCCACCAAACCACACCCGGTCTTAATCGGGCTATCAGGGAACCCTACGCTTGGACGTGAAGCATCATTTTTATTTTTATGACTGGGAATGTCTCAGGAGCAAATCCCCTCAAATGTGCTTTGACTGAATTAGTAGAATTAGAATAAGTTAAGGTACCCAAGGGAGAGATGAGCACGTAGAGGCAATATTAAAAATTGTAGTAAGTAACAAATTAGAGCTAATACAAAACTGCCGAACATTCTAAGTGAAGAGATCTTCGCGTTGGTAGTATGACGCCGCAATTTTTTTAAATGCAATTAAATCGGCCTTTGTAGCGACCAGGGCGGACGGTCCGATGGGCCCAACAGCTGGTTGAACCGACTTGAGCAGCTCTTATCTTTCCATACACTTTAGGACATTCTCAGAGGATGTGGTTTGCATCCTGTATTTCTCCGCCACATGGACATGTTGAACGGGTAACAAGAGTCGGTACATCGATACTAACGTGTGCCACCATCAACCACAGCCACCTGTGGTAAACACTCGCTTCGTAACGATCATCGGACGGATCTAAACCGCTTCGGAGTTCAAAAAGTCCACAGCCGTGCCTGCAAACCGTTCGTACCCCGGGTGCATTCTAGCAATGACCACTTGACGCAGATATAACCACTGGTGGGATGCATAACTACGACACGTTGTGACATATCGCGTCCATCCAGAAGCTTAATGGAAACAACCAAAAGTCTGACCCGTCTCCGCATGGTAAGTGAATGTAGGCCTCTTGAGATTCACAAATAATGCGTAACGTAAGGCCCACTGAAGACAATATGCGACAATAATATAATTAAGCACGTAATCATAAAACAAATGAGCACAGTGTGTTTTCACGCAGGGGATATCCGTTAAGGCTGTACCTCAGTTGAGGCACGGTCTAAAAAGATCGTGGCTAGGCGATGCGCGGATTGCGGGTCGCGGGTGCAAATGACGCATGCCAAAACGAAATATAATTAGTCATATAAATCCAAAATGCGTCCATTTAATGTTCTGTTTATTGTTATATTAGTAACAATAATAATATATTTATACACATGTTATCTTTTTAAAGTAAATGGGTAACGTTTTTAGTCATCTTTACACGATTTAAGAATTAATACGCCCGTCGCCATCACGAAACAAACTGACGTGTTTCCAGCTCGACGTTCTCTCTCAGAATGCGAGCGAGTGCAAAATTTCGTCGCGCCTATAGTAGAAAATTATTTGCGTTTCACTGATGTATCACCTTAAGAGATTTCAATGATATTCTACACGGTAAGAAAAACGGTGTTGAATTTGCCAAATTCTAGAGCCACACCTGTAGCTATTGAAGACCCGTTGTAACGTGAATTTAGGTGGACGTTGTTGTATAATTTCTTAAGATAGAGCTTGTTTAACTCACTCGACTCTTTTTCGGTAGACCTTCTCCACTTGAGCATTTTTCTTTTATTTAAGTTATTTGAACCTACATACAACGTTGTAAACTTTTGAATTAATAATTTGTAATGAAAAAAATAAATGAATTGTTTAGAATTAGTATGATATTATAATATAGTAAAAATAGCTGTAATGGGAGCGGAAAACCAGCGCCGGTTATATGGACCATGAAAAATACCGACACAATAAAGTCGGTTCTGAAATACCGGTACTGTCATTTGGTCGAGTATCGCTGTCCCTAGGCGGCAAGGTGCGAGCCATAACAGTACGCGCGTGTGTGAGTGGGAAACCGAGCGGCCGCTTTCACCGTCGGCGCGACTATTAAAGGCGTCGCGGGCGTCTCGGAAATCGCATTCAGTTGCCACCGGCTCCCGCGAGCGGTGGTGCATGCCCGCCGCCATCTCCGGTTCCTATCGCGCCCCGCTGACCTAAGCAATTAACGGCCGCAGGAATCGGGGACACCGGAAGCCGGCCGACCGTGCGCGCCCCGCGAATTTTCGCAAGTTATTATTTCAAATGTCGGCGCGAAAATATTTCGATGTTCGATTCGGTAATTGGCAACCTTTTATACTTATTTCGCAATCGATGACATAAAGCGGACACATGTTAGGAGAAGCGACTCGCTTTCGGCACACATATATTATACGAGATTAGCGATAGTTTACGTAACCGGGTAGTTAATGACCTGATTAAAAAAATAGATTTGATCTACTTAATGGCGTACACAAAACACTATCGTCATCATCATAAATCGCGTCATACATAAACAATATTACACTACGACTACGTAACATCATACTTATGTTATGACGTCATCATCGCATTAACAGCCTGGGGTGGACCCTGACCTCCTCAAGCCGTCATTCCCATTCCGATCCACTCTCCTCCAATTAGGGACGCCCATCGATCGCGTATCCCAGGCCACGTCATCCATTCACTCTAGCTTCCCCAACACTCCATTAGTCCATTCATTGGCCAATTTTATTCAATAAATTATAATGTTTTGGAATACGTTGGCTTCCCCAAATTCCTCTTAGACTTTACTCCATGGTTGTGACGTATACGCAACACTCCTTCGATCTTGGCTCCAAATAACGTTTTAAGAAACACGCTTTCAAATTAATATCAGATAATTTTAGATTTTTTACTGAATGCGTAACAATAACAACATATCAAATTTGACATCTAATTAGTTAGAAATAATAATTTATTTCCATTATGACTAAAATCATATCAGTATTAGGCATGTCATAACGTGACGTTTTACACTAGCAAGGACGATTATTTTTTATGTACGTGAATGACCCCGGCAATGCAAGCGGCCAGTAGGAAATATACGTTAAAATTATCGTCATAAACACTTCCGCGAGACGCAGCCGTCGGTTACAAAATTTTACTACAACATAATTTAAAAGCAATTACTTATGCACTTAAATGGCTATTTTAACTATTTTGCGATAATTACACGAATGCTATTTATGTTTTAGTGCCGATTCTTAACATTGACAATGAATTACGTAAACGTTAACGGCAATAATCATCAATCCACAAATGAATTCATATTGTATATTGTGGTATCAGTTTGTACAAATATTTTTGAGCTCATAAACCACAGGTTTATTATAACCGAATAAATGAAATAAAACAAACATTGCAAAAGTCAATGTACCAATAATGAATAAAAAACAAGTTGTTATGCGTTTTTTTTCAAATTTCTTCACAATGACTTACGTATTCACTTATACAAACAATAATTATTAAGTGAAATTTGTTTTTAAAAAAAAATATACGAATTATTCGTGTCTCATCTGACAGCTATCAAGATAACAATTATATTATTATTTAATCGAATATAATACCATTTTATTATTTAATTGCCTACCGATTACTTCTATAAAGAAAAAAAACAGTTTAAATCGATAACCTTTTCATCTTTCAATTGCCAAACGAAATAAATAATAAACATTAGTTTAATTATTATGACACTACTTTCAATCTCCGCTACCGATGATGCTTACCTTATAATCGTACTTTTTGCAACCAACGTATTATCAATTGTTAATAATGTAGATTACCTTGAATTTTCTACTTGTCTATACGAATTCTTACAATCTCATCGATTAGTATTATAGTATTAAATTATTGGTTTGTTATACGACGCGTTATTTGTTATATACAATCAGGGGCTGAATCTACCCTTATAGTGTTGCGGGAAAATATTAATTATTTTATAATACTATTATTGCGTTTATTCGAAAAACAACTTAGAATGGTCAAAATGTAATAAAATAACGTAACATTTCCATTGGAGGAAGTAAATAAGATCCATCCATGCTGACCAGTGGTGGAAGTGTTTTTAATTCGTGACATATCGGCAATTAAACTATTTTCCAGACATTACATTAATATGTATGCCCCTTTAAAATTATTGTAAATTTGGGCCTATAATAATATAGTCCATGCTGTCATTTAACTATCACTTACAATGGTAGAACTGTCTATTTATTGTCAATAATATTATTTAATAAACATTTATATTTTCAAGAACTTACGATGACGTTAAAGATTTTTTTCATTTCCGTATACTAAATTATGACTTTGAAAATACGAACATTCATTATTATGTAACTGGATCATGGTTAACTCGACATTTATTATTTAAAAAAAGGTTCGTAATCGATGATAACGATTTCATAAGTTGATTCGAAATTCGAATAATATGATTACATTATTATACCTATATTATTCTAACCAGGTTAATTTTCTGAAAAGTAATTTACAGTCAAACATTCCGTTATTTTTCGTTTAATCGTAACTATTGACAAATGGGCTTGAACCAATGCATCTGATCATTTATTTATGTGATTGTATTCCTCACACTTAACATTTTTCAGCGTAATAAATACATTATTATTCGTATGGACAACATTAAAATTACTACCTAATATGGTATTACAAATACACGCGTGAAAAGTAACAAGTCATTGCGTTGAGTTTGGGCATGTGCGACAAGACCATCGATTAACCGGTTGTTCGGCATTTTAGGACGACTTTTCGGTTAACCTAAACCGGTTAATTTGCCAAGTAAAATATACTAACACAAAGTCATGCTATTTCATTTGAAAAGAACCACTACAAAGCAGTGATCTTGGGTTAAACCACGTCGACAATATCAATTAAACGGATTAGTACTTTTAAGTATTCCCGTTAAATGCAATTATATACAATATAAAACATATTACGGTTTTATTTAGTAAATTGAAATGTGTGAAATTACGTCACACCCCATCAAAACATAATCTTTTACTCCTTGTCTAAATTACGTCAAACTTTTGAAACCTCTCATTCGTTGAAAACTATTATTATAGTATAATGTTCTCACGGAATATTTTATTCTCGAGTTTGTATTATGTCGGTTTTGTGGCGTCGTTTTTACGATCCCTCACATCCCTTTCGTTACAAAAATCATTACGCTATATTACGCCCCCTTAAGAAGCTCCCGTAATGTTATGTGAGGACGAAACCTGAATGCCTTTTCATTCGTATACGATGAAACCTTCTGCGAATACCTGCTAATAGGTATATATAGCAGTGATTATGCATAATTTATTGAAGTTCAGTTGCGTGGTAATCGGCGAGTACTTATTAAATTAGCGATTTATGTATTCATCCAAAAGTTAACCGAGTAACTGAGTAATGAGGATTGGAAAATTCGATTATCTGGTTATGAAAACATTCACACAGTTTCACATGCCTAGCTGCGTTACACATAGTATAACGAATTCTTTCCAATCAATAGAGCAGAACCTAGTCCGTACTATGTACCAATGCCTACGCAATATAAGCGTTATATAATTGTTCTGATATTAGTAGGCTAACAAACCAACTCTCTACGAACGGAGCCAAGCGCCGAATTTCTAATTATTTTGTTCATATTATCTGCAAATGAAAAAAAAAAACAAACATAAAGAAGACATTTAGCATGCATCGCCTCTAATGACCTCTGCCTAACATTCGATATTGTAATCCAATCGCATAGTGTTTGATATCAATATTACATTGCCAACGAAGGTCAAATGCTACTTATTTACATACCCAATCGAAAAGAAAGCAAGGAATATTAAATTTTTGAATATCAATTAACAAGTTTTACAAAAACATGTATGTGTGTCAAGCATGTTCACTTGGATTATACACTAACAAATCGAACGATATAGGTACTATATAAATATAATAAGCTACGAATGCTCACTACCAATAAAGCCTTCAAATCGAAATCAAGCAATCACACGGTACCTATCAGTAGCGCACCCAGGGGGGGGGGGCCAAGGGGCCTTGGCCCTCCCCAAAAACATTGAAATTGAAAGCCAATAGATTAGACAAATAAAAACACGGCAAAAAAAATATTTGAAATTCTCCAGCACCCTCTAGAAAAATTTCTTAGATTTTAATTTCTAACACAAAAATTTCGAAACACTAATGTCGGGTTGTTTTAGAAACTCAATCTCTAATGGAAATGTCGAAAAATTCTCGGTGTCCATCCGAATTCCGGAGTGGTGTACACCGAGTGCAATAGACAAAAGTCCGATAAACGAGAAATTAGGCTGTGTTCTGTTGGGTAGGTTTGTGCACCTATAAGTTAAATGCAATAATACTTTTTTTCCATTTTCAATTAATATTTTGGAACTTCACTATTAAAAAACCCAAAATCGACGATAAAAATTCGGCGAAAAGTACGACTACACCCACCACCATGGGCTGACAGGGCTATAGCCTGGGGGCCCGGGCTTAAGAGGGCCCTGCGTGGCGGCTCGTCTAATTGTGAGATAA
Source organism: Rhyacophila brunnea (assembly GCF_057557595.1). NCBI lineage: Eukaryota > Metazoa > Arthropoda > Insecta > Trichoptera > Rhyacophilidae > Rhyacophila > Rhyacophila brunnea. The sequence continues at coordinate 36,236,331 of NW_028232848.1, read as the reverse complement.
ACACACACCAGAAATTTGTTATATCATAAAAAAAAAAATCACATGTGGCGCTATAGATACTACTTCATCAAAATTAACATAAAAAATATGAAGTATGATGAAAATAATATGATATACGTAACTACATGATAATAATTCACGTGTATCATTTTATATTACAATTATTTTTAGTGTTTCTAGAAAAATAAAAATGTTTATTTATCCAATATCGATGGGTCGAATGCAACTTGGCTACCACAAGAGGGGGTCGTGACCAGTGGTCTATAGTATGATAACGATCGATAATATGATATGAGGTCCGACAAATCAAGAATTCAAGGGAATTATTTAACAATATAGATAAATCCACGGAATACCATTTGGGAACACTACTGTAGAACATCACATTCCCCTAAACCCTGGTGATAGGTAAGGGGGCCCGCCAAACATTCATGATGTGGGGGCCATGCCCACCACAGTCGGTGGTGGTGTAAATTAAAAAAAAAACATTTTTTCGGTGGAATTCAGCATAAATATTGTGTCTCTTAACCGGTGCACCGCTGGCTTGTTGCATGTGCACCGCGAAAATAATGATAAAAGCAGAAAAATCCGCGAAATAGCGAAAACCGAAAAAGTCCTTCGTGAAATTATGAAAGCCGATGAAAGATCTAATGTGATTTTGGTGTTGCCGAATCGATCGCACGCGTCTAAAATCTAAAATATCATGGAGGAATTTGTATGGATGGTGCTCCGTCAATGTTAGGCTCATTTAAAGGATTTGTTACCCTCGCAAAGACAAGAAATCCTAACATTATATCTACGCACTGTTTTATTTACACAGGGAATCTATAGTTTCGAAAACATTACAGCAGTGCTAAAACCTGTACTAGACCAATATTTCATCTAATCCAGACCTTTAAAAACAGGCATTTAAAAAAAAAACTTTGCATTTCTATGGAAGCTAAGTACGATTGTTTGCTTTTTCACACTGAAGTGAGGTGGTTACAGTGGCGCACCCAGGGGGGGGGGGGGGGGGCAAAGGGCCCTGACACCCCCCAAACATGAAAATTATCAGAATGATTTTAACCATTGAAATTGAAAGCCAATAAGCATTTGGGCTTAGACAAATAAAAACACTGGCAAAAAAAACACAAAAATTTCGAAACACTAATGTCAGGTTTTTTTAGAAACCCAATCCCTAATGGAACTGTCAAAAAATTCTCGGTGTCCACCCGAATTCCGGAGTGGTGTAGGTCATGGCTGAGGAGGGCTGACAAGGCTCTAGCCTGGGGGCCCAGGCTGTGGGGGGCCCGGCGTGTCGGGTTGACCAGATAAACACACATAATAAATTAGCTTTAATAGTAAAAAAAGTCGCCTGCGGCGCTAATATACTTCTTGGCCATGAACATTTTCAATTACTTATATAATTGTGCAATATATTTTTTGATTATTATGTGTCGATACTCGACAGCTCCATTATTAAAGTGGATGTATTGAAAATCGCCAATAATTCTTATGTATAAATACCTTTAATTTGAACTAAAATACAATTTGAAAAACGTTAATGTAGTGTTTCACACTGCCTTTAATCTTAGCGGTAGGTAGGGGGCCCGCCAAGCCTAGCATGAGGGCCCGTTTCAGGATGTGGGGACCATGGTGTAGGTACACCGAGTGCAATAGACAACGAGAAATTAGGCTGTTTTACATTCTCCTCCTTGGGCCCCCCCCAATATTAAATCCTGGGTGCGCCACTGGTACCTATTATTAGTAGGAATATAACAATATATTTTGAAGTAAAGTTAATTCAGTCTATGCGGTTGCCAAAATACAAAGTATTGCGGTATTTATCCCTGAATAGTTTTTAGCGTAATTTCTATCCAGTCTTGTTAGGCGAGTTAAATACTTAAGCAGAGGCAAATCGTTTATATTAAATTTGTCGTCATGATAATGGTTTGACAACCGAAATAGCTATCGACTAATAAATTAACATGTAGAATTTAATCATGATATTTATAAGTATTATCATTTTGTAAAACAAATACAATATAAACAGTCAAAAATATTGATTAATCAAATTACTTACAGAATATAATATGAAAAAAAAAACAATAAAATTCTTAACGAATTAAAAATTCTCTCAAGTTACGTTTCAAACTATCATTTACATTTACACCCTTTTGGTATAAAAAATGAAATATTTTGTCTAAGAAAAGATAACAAGTAATGATTAATTTATTATCTAACACAGTTTGGAAAAAAAACGTCAAAAATTTGGAATTTAAAATGCCGTAACTCTAAATCTGGACCTCCGGACCTAATAATCATCAAACATGACTCTGAATCTTTATGCCGAATGCCTTGATCAAAGATGACTAGAACCCTTTAATGTCACATGATTACATAATGGTTGAAAAAGAAATTGTTACATGCTATGTAGGTACCTAGCCGGACTCAGTTGTGCCCAAGTATTTTATGTTGAAATCTAACAATGAATGTTCATATAATTTAAAGTAATACACTTTTAAATTATATCAAACTAGAGACGTATCTGGTCTCACTTCCGGTTGAATTTTACGAACAAGCAATGAACAGAGTATACTTGACTGAATATTGTATGCAAAAAATTATATAAAGTTATTAGTATTAAATATTATTTATATCAAATTATAAGCAATGCCAAAACCGACTAAAGCATTACTGATTACAGTGATTACGATAGATAGTAGGTATACGTCATATCAGCATGCACAAGTAGGTAAGTATCTAGCAAAGACGAAAATATATTCAAAATATATTTTCAACGACCTTGTTTACATTCGAATGATTTCAATTTTATATACATAGTCGGTACACATCGTATTTTTCTCTCTCACTTACTCTAAAAATACAATCAACGAAAACACATAATTACAATAAGTATTCAGTGTGATATTTAACCAAAAGCTTCGCAATATTTACGGAGAAACGGTGTTAAATTTAATAAACTAATAAAACATTTATAAATATAATATACCATAGCCGAAGTTTCAAATTTTCCCCCCTTGCAGAAAAACAGAGACCCTCATATTACAAATAGTCATTTTCCGGAAAGTTTTTTTAAATTTGATATTAATAATACCAAGTAGCATTATATTAACTCACTACAATTATTTAATAAATACTTTTTATTAGAGTTTTAAAATAATTTGTTCAATTAGGTTATGTCACATGTTATGCTCGCAAGATAAAGAAGTGATTATCACAATAAGTAAATTTATTTTGGTAGTCATTTAGGTGCAAATCGATATTTAAATTTAGTTGATTTTCTCCGAAACACAAACGTGCTTTGTTGAACGTGAAGAATAAATACATATTATTACTTTTTATATTTGAAAAAAAAAAAGAATATTATCAGCAACGAAATATCTGTGCTATGCATTCGAATCACCTTCAATATACGTTTTGAGAAGCTGTGATAGGATAATATACATAGAATTATTAATAATATATCTATAATAAATGTGAATACATATATATTTACATTTTTAATGGGCCTCACGGGCACCGCCTCCCCCCGTAATGTAGTTCCGCCTTTGCCACCACTATAAATTAAATTACAAAAGCATCTGCGAAGAGAAGTATCGGTAATAGAAAGAGAAAGTTTAACGAAAATCCTGTAGTGTCTGAAATACTTCTGCGCAGGTTTTGTAGTATACGTATTATAAAGAGGTGTATTCAATATTGAGAATACAGTTTTATAATAATTGAATACATGCATAATCGATTATTATAATGTACACTACAATCAAGTATAGTACTAAAGAATAACAAGTCATAAGTGTTGCAATGTATCTAGAAGTATATTAGTGTCACTCAAGGTCAAGACTTATCGTATAACCTTGCCAAATGTAGTATGCAATATCAAACTAAAGGTTGTTATAGTGTCAAAACCACGTAACTACGATTTTTTTTTTGAATATATTACTGAGATGTGCATACTATTGAAATGGGTAGCGGCCTGAAAAAAATGACAATCAGCTGTTGGGTGGATATATTTAGCTTTGGCACAAAACGCAACGCGGATTAACGACAGTGAAATATCGAGAGAGGTCTCGCGAGCACAATGGAAGACGACGACGTCTTTGTCATGTCTCGAAAATTATAGTGTTTGTGATACGAGTTTGCCGGGCGGGCGCGATGATTTTTTGGGCAATACGGCAGGTACGATAGCCAAAGTTATTCGCGATTCGGTGCCAAGTTGAGCCGCGATGCACATCAAATAGTGTCAAATCAAAAATGGGGTGGCTGGCTAGACGTACTTATAGCAAAAGCCAATCGGATTGATTTTATAATGGATATTGCATCAAAAGCCTATTGAAATGTGGTATCTCCTCTTATTATTTCCGCAGGGGAACCTTCGCTTCACCCCGATTACACTCTCTTCATACCTGGACACTACAGTATAGTACGTGTGGTTATGCTCGCCCACCAGATGTTGAAACGTGTTTCAGCGGCTGCCGTTGTGGTGGACTATCCGTGCATCCGGGTTTGGTATCTCTGGCAAAGCTACATAATAAAATTAGGCATACACAAAAATGAATACTAATAGAAAAAAAGAGAATGCTACGAGTATATCGAAACTATAAATTAAATAATCTCTTGTCTTTTCAATTTATATACACTTATGCATAAGAAACTTGGAGGCAAGGGCAAAGGCAGAAGAAAAACAAATAAATGTGATACTGGAGGCGGATGCTGAGATATATTTATGAGTTTCTATCAGTGAACACTACATTCCCGACTACTCTTTAGGGTTTGCATGCTCCGATTTTTAGGACACTTAGCCCGCACGGAGGATGACAAATTCTGGAGAAATTTTTGGTCAAATCGAAAGTCAGAGAGGACGAGGGAGCTCAGAATTATCTGGACTTAAAGGATCTAAATTTAAAAAAAATAGACAATACACAATTGTTGTAACTTGTATAGGAAGTAATTTACAAAGAAATTATGAACATGCCACTGACTCGGAAAAATACTCATAATATTATGTAAAAAGATGAGCACATACTTTTTTATACGGTTACCTATGCAATTTATAAGTTTATTAAATAATCAAACGATCGACCTGGACTAGATTTACTGTTAAAATCAGATCTTGTTATAGGTATACACAAAAAAAAAAATACTAAAAACCCCAACACAATTTCCATCCGAAAGCATACTCATGTAGATACCTACACATTTTAAATAATTCAAATTTAATTACACCATTCAAAATTAACCAGTTTTACTCAGTAATTACTATTTGCTCTTCGAGAGAGACTTTGTCAAAGTCACCGTGAAGAAAGTGTATTTTTTTCTAAGACACCAAACAACATAATGTCGAAATTATAACACTATCCATATCTTGTAAATTGGAATGTCGTTGATTCATAAATAAAACTGCTTGATATTGATTCATAACGAAATGGTACTAATGCAAACCAATTTAGCACGGAGGATATAATAGTATTAATATGAAAATGTTCTCCAAATTGATCGCCGAATGTGCACAATATTCAAATTTAATGTTGCAGGTTTGATGGTGTTGAGATAACATCGCAATGTGTGTGTGCTGACGTACACATTTGCAATTGGGTTAATCAAATTGCATAGAAAGCGACTCCTTTCACTTTTACCGAATCTTAGTCGAAATAATAATAATATTATACAAATCGAAAACGTTCGCCACCGTTTTAATTAAACGTTAAAATATTTATTTATTCCGCAAGTGAACCGTGTCTTCGTCACCTCACCAACTAACATCACTAAATAAACTGTTATTTGCAACAAACATTCATAGTAAAATAGGCCTTATACTACCAATCAGTAGCGAAGGATAGAGGTAGGCTGTTAAGATCCGCCATAATTAGTGCACATTAAGCTTTGTTAGGCATACGTATTTGTTTGTATTGGATTAAGACTACAATTTACAGATGGTGCTGGCTAGTTTTTAAAAATCAATTAAACCCTGCGTAAACCAAACATACAGGATTCGGATATTGCTACCTAAAAACAACAGCGGGATAAATCAAAAAAACTGCAGCTTAACCGAAATGTTACGGCAGCAGACGAAAAAGCCATGATGGCGGCCGACCTCTAGAAGAGGAAGGTACAAACAAAATTACAGCCTTTTTCGTTCCAAAAACGTCCATCTCAATCGTCTGTGGTCCCTGATCAACGTTGAGAAAAGGACTATTGCATCGCTCTTTACCCTTTTCTTCTTCCCAATTACAGGATTTCAAAAGTGTCACAGTTCGTGTCTAGACTAGCTTCCGTACGCTTTCACTGTGCGACTGTGCATAGTATGCATGTTATATTATAACAGTTTTATGAAAATGCATTCTTGTTTCTTTCCTGCAGTCCGGGATCACTAGCAGTGAGAAGTTATGACCTGATTGTGAGATTTTTTTCTGCTTTATTTCTTCACGTTTTCATGAGTAACAGAACAGCGGAGAAAAGTGCACCTTTCTTCCTTATAACTGGGCATGTTGCATGTTTGAAAGGAAGTTATTGTAAGAAGGGTCTTCTGATAATGATGTCTGTATAAGTGTATATGTGAAATGCCAATTAAAATGCGTTGTAAATATGTAAAGTAATCCCTCTATTGTCAAAAATATCTGGAACGGCTCCGTTAGGAACGCCATGTCTCAGATGTGGATATCAGTGGCGAGGGGTGGAGGTAGGCTGTTAATATACGATATAAATACTGCACACTAATCGTTGTCGACTATTCTTATTTGTTTTCATTGAACTAAGAATACAATTATTTGCAGATGATGGGTAGTTTTTTTTTAATTTAATGAAACCCTGCCTAAATCAAACCGTCATAGTTTAGGCACTATGAGCGATCGAAAAAAAATAGTGCACACTTTTTCAGTCGTACTTATTTGTTTTCGTTGAATTAAGAATGCATATTACAGATGCTGTTGGTTAGTTTATTTAAATTTACTACGCTCTACCTACTCTATATCTATAAAATATCTAATCTATTGGCATAATATTAGATATTTTATTGATAAACGAATATTTGTTGACTACTTTCTACTATGGCTTGGATTAGGCAATGTTTAATTGAATTTAAAAAACTTACAAACACTATCAACACATTATTAGCTCAATGAAAACAAACACGTTTGACTGAGAAAGTTATTGGGACTATTTATGTCAGATCCTAACAGCCTTCCTCCACCCTTCGCCACTGATGGATATCACATATCAATTAACCGCCCAAGAGACATCTAATTAAAAAAATATTGTCGAGAAATCACTGGATAATCATTCAATATTCAAAAGTACTGAATACAAAATATTCGAAGATGGTAACATGATATTATGATCGAGAAATCTGAACTCTCGTTTTCTTTCAAAACCACCACATTATAAAACAAGAAATACTGCAGATTGTCGTCGAAACTAAAATGAGAAGCCAAAATTTTGCGCGACCGATTTAGAACGCAGCAAACATTGGGTTGCTGCTGCTTTCGACGAAATTCATTTTCATGTCAAATTGTATTTCGACGGAATGTGAAAACTCGGTTTGGATATTCTCGGAAAAAATAATGTTCGTTTCATAATAGAATGACACTCCAAGTATTGAGTGCCGTGAACACTGCAGACGCATTTTTTAAGTTGTCAGCTTAGGTTAGATGTAAATACATATAACAAAATCATTTCTACGAGCACTGTATCGCCGAAAACGTTTGTACAATAATTGCGGGTGGCAGAAGGGTTACGTGTAAATTGTACGTAAAACATTTCACCGAGAGCTTTCTACCGGAAAGAGATGACGTATACTATACGGTCTCCAATTTTATTAGATTTAAAATGAACATTAATTCAATTTTCATGGCCGATTTCACGGTCAAATGTTATATCGGAAATATTGTATGGTCGTATATTAAAAAGACCGTCCAACCTCTTTGGGTCGTTCAATACCAAGATAAATTTCATGTCTATATAAAACACGCCTCTTGTCGGTTTACAGGAAGCCAGCAGCAAACAAATTTTGAAAATAGTCGATATACTGGATTATTTGTTAGGTTAGGTTTTCATTCTTGAATTCATGAATTTTTCCAAAATCAGCTATGAAAATTGAATTAATGTTCATATCGAATCTAATAAAATTGGATACCGTATATTATACGGTCATCTCTTTCCGATAAGAAAGCTCACGGCGAACTGTGCCACGGTGAAATGTTTTACGTACAATTTAGATGTAACCGTAATAAGCAGCAAGTCAGTACTCGTAATAGTCGTAAGTACCCGATACAATTATTATCATATTATTATTATGATGACTGAATGTCAAATTTTATAATTCAAACTAATTGAAACACACTGTGTACAAATTACTGTGATTCACGAATAATTCGTCTTCAATGCTCTTCTGTCATGTGCAATGGGTACAAATGCTTTCGACAATATTGTATTCGTGCATATGCTAGAGCTAGCTGCTAGACAATTCGATTTGCCATACGTATATGCGTAGTAGAATCATCTACCTGTAATTTATTAATCGAGTTGTGTAATTAAAGGAAGTAAGAAACACCTCTCATGTAACCAACGAGTATGTCCGATCAGAGGCGTCATAATAATGTGTAACTTGGCACAAATGCGGATTATTCTGATTCAACACTGATTATAAATAGAAATCCTAACATTTGACAACAGTTAAGTTCGCTTACGCCAGTATTGTATTAGTACTAATAAAATGAAATCAAGAATACCGAGTCACAGACGAATTTAGATTCTCTGGAAGATTTAATTAAGTGTCACTTTCTCGCTATTACTCTGATCGTATTTACAAAGTAATGGTCTTCTATTCAAAAGGAAAGAAACAACATGCCAAACGAAATACAACTGAATAAATATTATGTTTAGTCTAAAACTCTTAAGGGTGAGGAACATCTTCGAGTTGGAAGGCAGAATTAAGTTAACCAAAATAGTCCAATAAGGCCGTATTCGAGAAATTAAATAGACGCACTTAATGTAATGCATTATACATTATACCTACACAGAACAGGTCAATAAATATAATTCCGATAGGCTATACCCCAATACACTACATTTTGACACAGAGTTTTAATTGTGTGAGTGTGAGATGCTTGTTACTCCACACCCGACAAGTATTTCAATTCCCATTATATCTATAACTATAGTCTATCTAGTATAATATAACTCCTTGCATGTAATGGTGCCCCCCATAGTCCGGCACGTAAGAAACTGGGCTTTAATCTGAGTGCTCCGGGTTCGATTCCCGATCAGTGGGTCTATTCCATACTTATCGACCGCTAAAGTGATAAATATTATCAAAATTAAGGTAAGTTTGTATCAAAGTATTATCACTTATTGTAACAATTACAATAAGTTGGTTGTAATTGTTGCAATAAGTTCTATATTTTAACAGCACATGTCTTGGCTGTGATAAAATTTAGAGCGAGATAGTCAGTTTTGACTGTTTAGACGGCTAACTTATTGTAACAATTATACCTCAATACAAATATGTAATAAATACTATCACTTTATCACTTCAGCGGTCGATAGTCGACTTGTATATAGAATAGGCCCGCAGGTTACAATAAAGTATTTATGTGATTTATCAAATCCTGGGTTTTCGATTGTTTCACTCCTACTACAACATTACTGTTCCTCTAAACTACTACACATAAATATGATAATCTGATTCTGCTCACCTAATTTTCCTGTATTATGAGTGAGAGTAGGAGAAATATACTTTACATACTAATAGATTAATAAGTAAAACCTATCGCCATAGACCCAGATTTTGTTTATGACTTAATGACAGTTTATACCATATTTCACCACATTCAAGAATTATTATGATACTACCACACCCAGAAGGTAACGCACTTCCCAATATTTATGTGTTCCCTGGTAGAGACGAATGAACGTACTGCAATGAATAATATTATTATAAATGATGAAATAAACGACCAAATTATATTCATATTAGATAATAATAATATGTATATAATATAACGATGATCGATGATAGTAAAGTCATATGATATATATAACAATTTTAGAAAAAGATTACTTTCAAATAGTACGTAAGCAATCGCTGATTGAATAATAATATTCCTTGAATATTTTGATGTATGTATATAGTAAGTACCTAATAAGTCTAATAACTATAGAATTCCCGCTGATGTATTTATTATGCATCTAAAAGTGGTAAACTAACCATTCTTATAGTGAAGGAATATTAATCGATATTATAACATTAATTGCATCACAGGTATTTAAGGTGAACCTCGGAAATTGTACATAAATAGCAGTACAATGCCTTACATATGAACGACACAGAGTACAGCTGCGAATCGCGGATATCTTTGAGGATGTCGAATAATTGAAAGGTGCCCTGGCGGTGGGTAGGACGGAAGGCTTGGCAGAATTGTCATTGTTCTTTTAACAGAATTGGAGTGAGGGCCTGACCGCCGGATCATCTTCTAGATTAGAAGAGGCGATATGACAACGAGTCGCAGTCAAAGCCTCGATAAAATCATGAAACAGGTGAACCTCCATTTTCAGACCATAATATGGGGGGGGGGGATGCACATGATGGAAGTTGTATTAACAGACTTCTTCCGTGGTTGCTAGCAATTCATCGAAAACCGATGTTGCACGTTATAGTCGAACAGTTATATACTGTGGGCGATGCGATATGCATAATGGGATGCGTGGATTACAATATAATTGAATTCGATTATTCAGAACGACTGATTTATGACATCGAACGATGATTGTATGAAGCAACATACTAAAATTAAATACCACTAAGAGGCCAATAGATATTATGAACGGGGACTCAATCAATGGGCAACAGATCCATCGGCTGTATTGTGCAGATGCACTTGCAGCAATGACACACAATGACAATATTATAATCATTGAAGAGTCCGGTATAAAACAGTATCGACAATGATATCATAGTTTCGAGAAAAGTAAAATTTAAACTTCGTTCATAAATAAAACAAAACACATAAAATTTGATTAGTCATTTAAATACTAGTCGTAGGAAATTTTTTTGCATAATTTAATTATGAAAATTTGCAATCTAGAAATTCACCTGCTAAATCAAAACAAGTTATCAAAATACTTTTAGATAAAGAGATACCGTAGTCTAAAAAGATCCTTATTGTACGAATTTTAGTTCATCAATCAGTTTTTGATAAATATTTTAGAAAAATTTCGTATAAATGACGTAGGTACATACTGAATTCAGATGAGTATTGTGTATATAATATTAAAGTATACGTGAAGGGGTTTACGAAACGCAAGCTTTGTAAACTGTTCCGTAAAACCCCTCATGACCTAGACACCTCGCCACGCCGTTTTCTGTGGGGCTCGCACAGTAGCCTCTGGATCGTATTTAAATTCATACATCAATGGATGTTTCGCAAAACTGAGATAATTAATTGACTATACCAAACATAAAACTCTCTAAAATATATAAGGAGATTGTTGGTAAAAGCCTGTGATTTCAGCGATTACCATGAAAAGACAAAGTATACACACTATGAAGAGAACATGAACATACTCGTAGACACTGCCGTTTGTTTATAAATACACTATATATTTTTGGCGGTTTCTTTAATTAAAAGTTCAATTAAAGGAATAACAATGGCATCTTCATATAGTATAGACAATACTTAATGTAATTAATTAGAAGATAAGTGAAATTCTAATGACAACATCCAATACGGATGGGGTAAATATTAAGCTGTCCCTATCTACGCTATGGTAAATGTTCGCCAATCACTGGATAAACCTACGCCTTTATTAAAATGTATAAAAACGTACTACCTCGAAACTAGATAATCTCGACGCGATATATTCCACTCGCAGTGGGTATAATATTAAAAATTGGAATAAAGGCGCTGGAAAACTATGGGAAATAAATGAACCAGATATAGATCGATCTATTACTAACACTACTACATCGGATATTAAATAGGCATCTACATACATACTTCGCAAAATTTTAGATACATACATATCTTTATTTTTACCACAGCTTAAAAAATACCATGACATTCTAATACGCACTTCATTATATCCTTTGTAGCAAGGCCATCTACGTATCCCTTCGACTGCGTATTGTTTACGATCAGATAATCCACCGCGACGTTATTCCCAGTCAACATTTTCCTTAGAATCAATCAATCAATCACAGTATTCAAAAACGACTTCCCTGTACAAATTATTATCTTATCTACAGCGCCACGAGTTTTTCCGCTCGTGTAAAACGGACATTTTTGTTTACCCGGTGCACGTGTATCTGACCTTGATCCCGGGTAATGGGTCAAGGCCGCGCGCAGCACACGCCCTCTCTGTCCCTCCTGAGCGCTTCCTCTCGGCGTCACTTCTTATTGACATTGCGCCCGAAGAGCATCCGGTCGCCATCAGAGGCGACAGGCACTTGCCTCTGACCTCCATAAACGCGTCGCCGGCTTGATGTAACCACATAACGGGACACAGCATTACATTCGTCCGATGCTTGGAGACGATCCACGGTTGTAAATTTGAAGAAATAAGCGCGTATAATGTTGTGGATGGTAAACGGTGTCAAATCGTAAAACTAATAATTATCAGAATAACTGAAATCACACACCAGGCAATGAATGGTTGCCTGCACAGTATCTTTGTAATACTTATGAAAAGTCAGCTATTAATGCGGTGAGGCATGAATTCAGGTTACAAATTTGATTTCGAGACCAGGATGCTGAGGCGAAACACTGGGTACCTACTTTTCGCGTTTGGTAAATAAAGGTGACATCGAAACTGAAACCCTGACAATATTAATAGGAGCGTTGTTTAAAAATGTCATGGTTTTCAGCTCTATATTTTGATCTGGCATATCTACCAACAGAGTAAACTACCAAGCCGTTAGTAGTTAATCGATGTCAGCCAAATTGAGCCCTTTTCGATACACTTAAACGGCGTTCGTAATCACTAAATTATGTATGTAATTGATGTATGATTAAATCACACATCTGATGGTAATTCTACTACCTATCTGGTTATTGTTACTGGAAAGAATAAGAAAGAACACACAGCGGTCGACTTAAAACCGAACATATTACCAACCGTTAAAGTAAATATAATTACATATATTAATCGTTTTGCTATTATAAGGGTAGAAGCTAGGGGCAGCAGATTAAAATATTATGAAAGTGTGGTGAAGCAGGCAGGTTATATAAAAGTATGGCAAGTTGCGGAAAAACTTCCACGTTAACATTATAATGATGGTCAAAAGGCCAAAGTAAATCCTCCGTGATGCCCTGCATTTTTTTTTATCGCGTCGCTATTTCTCGTAAGTTGTCAGCTATTATTGGCCTGCTTCATTCAGTTGTATGAGAAAGCCAATTCCTTGGACCTCTTTTTATTTAATACCTCTATGGGTAGAAGTCTCCCCTTCGCTCAAAATCACGATATTATAATATCAGACAGGGTGTCACAACATATAAGAACGACCCCTCATGGTTAATACGTATGCAGTATACATTTAAATATAAGCAATTTTCTATATTGTGACTTATTTGAAAGCAAACAATGCATACAAAGGTTGTTATTATTTTGCAGAAAGAGCAAGGCCTGGAGAAGTTATAATATTACGAAGTACTTATTTAAAGAGCAAGCAAGCATCCAAGGTAAAAATGCAATCGCCATTTTGTATATATATTATAATATACTTATATAGCCTTGCAGATTCATATCGTGAATGCAGAATGAATCTGATTGGACTGGCAGAACTGGATTATTGCCACCCAACAAAAGCATTATGCGGATGTTAATATCTATCATAGAATATTTTTTTACAATCGAGTGTTGGGCAATACTGATTCAACCGTTTGGGGTGTTCGACTGTCCCTCGATGCAGCCCTTTGAAATGAACGAATGATTAACAAAGAGTTTCTTTTGCTCACAGAATAATATATTAATAACTATAATAATGCGAAAGCAATTAATTAATTACAAATTAATAATCCCGTAAGGCGCAGGCGGAAGTTATAGTTAATTCCTTGGTGTAGCCTTAGCCTCAGTTTACGTAATACTGAAACTGGTCGTTCCTTTGTATGATAATAATATTGTACACACTTGACTATAATACCAAGAAATTACCATTCTTTATTTAAAATACACAACTTTGAAACACTCTAGTGGGATTCTAAAACACATATTTTGCGTGTCCTGCGTATTTTCTGCAGTGCAACACAAATATAGACCCCTTCAAACCAAATCGCCTCGCACCACACTCGGTCTTAAGCGAGCATATCACGAGGCCATACGTTTTTTGTGAAGCATTAGCAGTTTTTTTACGACTGGGAATGTATTAGGAGCAGTTACCAAAGATTGAGGTCGCCACGAACTCGAGTGTGCTTTGACTGAGTTTACAGAGAATTTCTAATAAAAACACAGCGAAGATGAATAAAATGGAAATACGAAAGCAATTCGCTATAGGTATAATCGACCGTTCTGAAGATCTGTTTATAGCTCGAAATAGTTGTCAACATAAATGACCTAGTTGATGAAGTAGAATTTAAAAAAATACTTGACTATGATTCAAAACCATTATAATGGAGTTCTGAAAATTTAAACGCCAGTTTAATTAATGACTTATATCCTCTTTCTTTGGCATACAGATACACAGTTCTTATTAGGTATACATTTTATTCTCTTTGTGTTACTTATTTTTCTTGATACAAGTATGTTTCATGCCATGCTGTGAACTGTTGTGAACTTGTAATTTGTAATGCATGTACAAAAGATAAGTGCGCACTGCTTGATGGGATTAGTACGATCATATTTTCTCCAGTCGTTGGAAGAGTGCATGTCATTTTCATTTTGAATTTGGAACACGAGCATGTCCCGAGACGAATTCTATTAGGAATTATAATCATACCAACGTAATAATAACAACAACAAAAAATTGACTGTTCCATCACAGTAGGTATCAAAATGGTAGATATCTCATGTTGGCCAATATGAAAAACGTGATGTGAACGTGTTTTGTTACCCAAAAGGTCAAATTCACGAAACGTCAGATGGATAGATGCATGTCACGGCAAACGGCGTTATCGAACAAAACCAGGTACCAGCCATGTATCTAATATCTTTCTACGTAGTATGCAGCCGTATTCTAATATGTACCAACATTACTAACTAGAAACTAGAGCCGGCGACTGCAACGCAAGGATAATAATATTTATAGGCGTGCATTTTTAAGTATCAAAGAAAATTTGAAAAATATTTAAATTTCAATGTTCAGAATTTAAATTCAATGGTGACTGTTGAGTACGTATTAATTTATTTTGAGGTGTCAACATCAGAGAACAATTAATATTTCTGAGTTACCTGGTCAACACATAGGTACCTAATAATATTCAAAAGTCAATAGTTAAAATAAATGTCCATTATTATTATAATCGGTATAAAAAAGTAAATTAATTACACCAATCTATAACAATCCTGCCTCAAAATATAAAGCATGCACAATGTCGCGTCGTTTTCCTTGCTCCGCGTTCTCCATGTTCGCGGATAATAAAATTGACAGAGGATGTAAAACAAAGCTGCATTTTTGATTCCAGGATTTCCTTACCATTTTTTTTTTGTTTAGTTTACAGTTGCTGAATTTATTTAAGTATTTCTACTGAGAGCAATTGATAATTAACACCATTTAGGTATCTAAAAATTAATAATGATCTATTGTACATAAAATATTATTTAGGTACGTTTTTGTGCAGCCATTCTATACACAAGACGGCTATTGACGGTAGTTTATCATATTTATGTATTGAGAGGTTAATTGTTACAATAAGTTAACCGTCTAAACTCTAAACTGTCAAAAGGTGTTATGTTTTAACAGCCCCTCTCTTGGCTGTGTTAACTTTTAGAGCTAGACGGTTAACTTAAATTAGTTCACCTCAATACATAACTATGATAAAGAGATAATATTTATCATTTTAGCCGTCGATATCCGCCTTGTATATAGAATAGATTCGTTGAAGTGTTAATTAAAACATTGTGTTTTTATATCAGCTCTGGAAAATAATTCGCAGAGGTTAACTGTGGTAGTTTCTACATATCCGCAATGCGAAATAATTTCTATCTAATGAATGACCTTAGTAACCCCTTAAGGCTTCATTTTACATATAAATAACTTTATATCTGCATATAAGAAAGTTTTCTTCAACACAGTTGGGTATTCCACTTCAAGACAACCGGTAATGCAGACCCTAATATTAATTATGGTCAGTGCATATTATTGAAAACCGCTCTAGAGCCTGCTTGTATGTCCAAAGCAAGAATCCGGTCCGAGTCGCTGAGCATAATATTATTATATTAGTTACAAATGAAACATACCTATAATTAAAACGCCCGATAAGTATTGATAGCATTCATTTGAAAACACAATTACTGACATTACCTCATTGTGACAGTACAGTCAAAGAATTAGTATGGCAAAATACATTTTGGCAATTTTGAACTAAATATGCATCTGCATCACATAGCCTCTATTTTGGCATATTTATTTCTTTAATATAGCAACATTAAGTCACTTGTTTTTGATCGGTTATGTTGGCCTCCCTACAATGATGATCTATGCATCTGACAAAATAGAGGATGACACGAGAATTTTTGTTAACCCTGCGGATGCAGACTTCACAGAGAAAAATTCACATGGAAGGAAAATTGAAAGAGGAATAAAAATAAGTGATTAAGGAATTCAGGAGATACCTTTTAATTATAAATAAATTCTTCTCAACAGAATAGTTTTATTTGATTATCTCAAAATACCCAAATGTAACATAGATCATTATTCAGGGGGAGACTTCAATTATTGACTGCTGTCGTTCAAGATAGACGTAGTTATGGACCCACTCCATGGAGGATCACTGTGTGATTCAGCGAAAATGTTTATCATTAATTTTGTAAATTTCAATTAATTTCATATAATTTACATCCAACAAGTATTAGGGTGTAAGAAATAGCGAGGAGGATGTTGTAAACCGAGAATGGTGTCAGAATATGCACACAGTTTACAGGTATTTATTGCTTTTGGTCGAAATGATTTCTTTTCGAGTGTCCGGAATGTGGAATTTGGCGCGCGAAGCTTTCACCTGGCCGGTCGGCAGACGTGGGCAGCGATTGATTATTTTTGAATAGGATGACAACAAAATACTCGAAATAATACATGCATAGTTACTATACATAACATTATCTTTATTCCTGAAAATGCGCAATATTAAAAATATATGTACATGATATAGGTACGTTATTTAACAAGAAAATTTGTTTAATTTCATGAAATGACGTAATCAAAGTAGTTTCTTGTCACTCTTATTACAAATTACATAAGAATAACTTACTAAGAGAAACTACAAACCTTGGTTAATATGTATTTAAATTTCAAACTAATTTTAATCCATTCTTTTCTGAATCCCGGGTCGCTAAAACAGATTCCAGTAGAAGGTCACAAAACTATCATC
This sequence comes from Rhyacophila brunnea, assembly GCF_057557595.1. Classification (NCBI taxonomy): domain Eukaryota; kingdom Metazoa; phylum Arthropoda; class Insecta; order Trichoptera; family Rhyacophilidae; genus Rhyacophila; species Rhyacophila brunnea. The sequence goes on along the minus strand of NW_028232848.1, from coordinate 36,218,818 downwards.
AAATTTATTATAATTGAAATATTTGCATTCGGTACACAGAATAATATGGGTCATAGAAAATAATACAGATACGATAATATGTAAGAAATTGTGACATTGAGAATGGTGAGATCATTTTATTTATTATGCTAGAGCACGGGGTCACAAGACTCACAAGTTGTTTATTTTATTAACTATGATTAATTAAACTGTATGTCGAAAATTGACGATTTTCTGACAGTACCTACACTTCATATTTATTATAAAATGTATGTGCTTGTAGTTCTGATCAGAAAACTTGGTTGAAGGTGTGAACAAACGGGCATTCGCAATGTATGCCAATTTGAAAGTAAAAAGTGAATCCAGTGCGAAAACATGTAATGTTTTGACAGAAAACAACACGTGTAATGTGAAAACAAAATGTGATGATAGCGAATTGACATGTAAATAAAAACAGGTGAGAAAGCATTAAAAATCCTCTTTTATGTAAGAGAGAGAGAAAAACACGACCGGAAAAGGGTTGGGAGCCCTTGGTCTAGACTCAGTGATTCCCAACCGGTTTCCGCGGGACCCTGGGGCTCCGCGAGAATCCGGAAAAGCTCACCCAAAATGTATGTACATCTTGAAACCTTTTTGGTAATAGGCTAACGTAACCTGCACTTAAGCAATCGAGTGCATAATATTAAAATTGAAAAGTTGAGCTTGTTTAGGTTAAGGTATCGAATTATACTTATATTGAATTAGAGCGAATTCTACTGCAACAGATACGTGAAAAAACAAAAATGACGGAGTTCAGAATTAAAAACCTACTAATTATTCTTTACCAACCTTACTGGCAGTGATATAGATATCATGTCACGACGGTAGGCAAGTTGTGGATTAAGGAAGGCATACGAATAATACAACCTTTGATGGTAGATTACAGCCATTTACTTGTTTGTAGAGGCGTAAATCACAAAACTATCATCAAATTTATTATAATTGAAATATTTGCATTCGGTACACAGAATAATATGGGTCATAGAAAATAATACAGATACGATAATATGTAAGAAATTGTGACATTGAGAATGGTGAGATCATTTTATTTATTATGCTAGAGCACGGGGTCACAAGACTCACAAGTTGTTTATTTTATTAACTATGATTAATTAAACTGTATGTTGAAAATTGACGATTTTCTGACAGTACCTACACTTCATATTTATTATAAAATGTATGTGCTTGTAGTTCTGGTCAGAAAACTTGGTTGAAGGTGTGAACAAACGGGCATTCGCAATGTATGCCAATTTGAAAGTAAAAAGTGAATCCAAAGAAATCCATTCTGTCAGTTTTGACAGAAAACAACACGTGTAATGTGAAAACAAAATGTGATGATAGCGAATTGACATGTAAATAAAAACAGGTGAGAAAGCATTAAAAATCCTCTTTTATGTAAGTAAGAGAGAGAGGAAAACACGACCGGAAAAGGGTTGGGAGCCCTTGGTCTAGACTCAGTGATTCCCAACCGGTTTCCGCGGGACCCTGGGGCTCCGCGAGAATCCGGAAAAGCTCACCCAAAATGTATGTACATCTTGAAACCTTTTTGGTAATAGGCTAACGTAACCTGCACTTAAGCAATTGAGTGCATAATATTAAATTTGAAAAGTTGAGCTTGTTTAGGTTAAGGTATCGAATTATACTTATATTGAATTAGAGCGAATTCTACTGCAACAGATACGTGAAAAAACAAAAATGACGGAGTTCAGAATTAAAAACCTACTAATTATTCTTTACCAACCTTACTGGCAGTGATATAGATATCATGTCACGACGGAAGGCAAGTTGTGGTTTAAGGTAGGCATACGAATAATACAACCTTTGATGGTAGATTACAGCCATTTACTTGTTTGTAGAGGCGTAAATCATAATTTTACATATTTTCTATGCATAGATCTGTGTAAGATAGCAGCACCGAAATTGTAGTGTTATGAATTTAGATAGGTACCATTTGATACTAAAATAATAAGGAGCGGAATTTTGAGTTTGCTTATGGTAGACTCTCTGGTTGGGTATGATACTATTATTTAGCACGAGCATTTTATAATTTACCTCCCTGGACAAGATAGAGTTTCCAAACCGGGTTAAACAGAAACCTGGTAAACGGGTAACCGCGCGTATCTAAACTAACCGAAAACCGGGTAATTTTAAACGGTAAACCGAACGAATTTTTAGAAAGTATCGGTACGAACAAAACATATAATTATGGTAAAATACACTGGCTTTGCCATTTATATTCGCAGTCATTCCTTATTTCCCCATCTTACCTCATACCCTTATTTATTAATGTCACAAGACCAAGTGATCGGCAGGTACGTGTCATGAATCGACCGTGATTGCAAATAACATTCAGTTAGCCCAAGAATACGAACGGTTGCGTGTTGCCGCGCCGCGTTAATTACCGAGTGATTAAAAACATATCTGTTCGACCTTCGTTGCACTAAATCTGTTACGGTTTGAGTGAACGTTGCGTTTATATCATCATCATGTATCAACCTTATTATAACCATCCATCAAAGTGTACCGTCCGTTTATCAGTGAGTGCGTGAACACCGAACCGGCTTTACCCCGTCAACATAAAGATCCGTGTCTGGCATCCTGTGTAAACCCCCCCCCTAGATCCGTAATCCATCAACCATCCAGCATCACCTTTAAAATACAGTCAACTGCTAAAACCGCCACCATACACAACAATATCAAGAACTGTATAGCGCAGCAAGAGATTATTTTTTTTTAAATTTATCTACCACCAAACAAAATAGGTTGAGAATCACTGGAATACAAATTAATTGTGTAGATAGACGAGTGGTTCTCACGTGAAATTTAACTGTGGCCGCACAACTATTGACATTGACAGTTCTATGGAAACGTCTGGTGGCCGCACCAAATTTCACTTTTTTGTGATTGAAAAAATTAAAGCAAAATTTTATTTACTAAAAAATGGATCAATTTATTGAAAGACAAGTCCATTTAATAAAAGACATTTGAACATTTTAGTACGTACATATATATTTATTTAAAAATAATGCAAATGGAAATTCCTCAATACATACTCCTTTTTTCCAATGCGAGCCGCATGGCTGCTTCTAAGTTTACATCAGCTGTCAACTGGCTTTGATATTTGTTTTTTATGAAGTGCATTACACTAAATGATCTTTCACAGTATACAGTAGCAGGAAAAATCGACAATATTAATAAAGCAATTGTTGCCAATTCTTTGAATTGACTTGATTCTTGGTCAACGTATAACTTCGACCAAAATTTTTCAACCGTGGTATTATTAGAATGGTTTTAAGTAGGTACTTAGCTATGACTCATTTACAATAACGCATATTTAACGTTAGGCTGATTAATTAAATAAAATACTGAAAATGATGTTGGTCGCCGCAGCAAAATCCTCTGATAGACCATCTGCAACCATTTTTATAAACCATTTTCAGGACACTTTACTTTATACCGACACCCGGACAAAAACTGCAAGTTTTAATCGTACAGATTAATTGTCGTTTTCCAAAAATTAGTCTAGCAGTCACTTCCGTTATTTGATATTACGCCTCTCGCAGTAATAATAATGATGGCGGCGGCTGTCTCAGTCTGTTTGTCCGCGGCTGTGTCACGAAGTCGCCACACTTGACCGGTTTCCTTCGGATCGAGAAAGTCGCGGTGCGGACTGCGTCGGCCGCACGGCGCTGCCGAGGTGATGCAACCGATCGACCAATCCACAATCCATTGCACTTTTCAATTGACGGACTCAGTTTCACAACGCACCCGAGACGCTATGTTTTTTTGACAAATATACATTTTTAACCATACTTCAGTGAAACGGCAAATAATTTTCAACTATAGGTGCGACGAAATTTCGGACTGGCTACCAATCGGAAAGCGAATGTCGAGCTGTGAACACGTCAATTTGTTTTGTGATGGCGTCGGAGTATTAATTCTCAAATCGTGTAAAGATGACTAAAAAACGTTAGCATTTACTTGGAAATATATTATTATTATTACTAACAGAAGAATAAACATAACATTAAATGGACGCATGTTGAATTTTTATGACAAATTATGTTTTGTTCTGCACGCGTCGTTTGCACAATCTTCGCGACGCGTAGTCACGATCGTTTTAGACCGTGCCTCAGCTGAAGTATACCCTTAAGTAGATACATTATATTGTTATTTATCATATCGCAAAGAAATAAGGGCACACCAAAGAACACAAAATCAATGGGAACTGGCTTATCCTACCAGGTGTATAAAAGGTTTAAGTGTGGAGAAATAAGGGATAAACTTAAATTTGCGTCTGTTTAATAATATGCAATCCATTTTGACGCGTAAACGTAAACGAAACACGCATTCAATATTTGAGGATAGTCGGCGCGCTTTAAATGTGCGCCACAAAGTGATAAAGATAATCCGGCTTCTAAATATCGGTTCAGTGCGATTGGTTGTCATATTAATATCTTATTAATCACTTCTGTGGGGAATACTCGTCGCCAGTGAAACATCCGAAGGTTAACGCGGAAGTGAAGTGCCGCTGGATGGTTCGAATAAGTGATTGACTACTCTTAATAAATTTAGCTAGCCGGGTGGTGGAATGTAGGGTTCGCTGGAGAAATAGGTACATCTACGACTTGAATGGTGTCAACTGTCAATTCTTGGCAGAATCGGACCTTGATAGTTTTTGGACGAAACCGGTTCTGATCGTTATTAAGAAATGGTATAAATTCATATACAATAATTGACAAGAAAATAACCAATACATAGTTTCACTAATTGCTATGGCGCCCGGGTGTAATACGGATATAAACAAAAATCACAGACACCCGTAGGACGTAGAACCACAATACGAACCAGGATCATACCGATTGGTTATATTAGAATGTTTTTACCCTGGAATGGTTGGTGGTAAACTCTGAATCAGACACACTGATTTACCAGAGACAACCGCTCTACCATCTACTCCACCGCGGCGCTTGTAACCGCCGAAAGTTTACAGGACTTTTTCCACTTTTAATAAATAAATCTAGACAGGTTTCGTCCGCCTCAGAGGGACAGTTTCAACTAGTTGAAAATGTCTCTCTGAGGCGGACGAAACCTGTCTAGATTTATCTATTAAAAGTGGGAAAGTTACTACAAAAATGTTGCGTTTTGTTAAATAAGATTAAAAATTTAGCGCATTTCCACCATGAATTGACAGTTAACACAATAAAATAAATTACCATTATATCTTGGCTACTGACGTCATAACGGTGATCTGGGAACTACGGACCCCCTGGACTTTCAGGTCCCACGCTACAGTTCGTAACACTGCATACAGCTCTATAATTATTGTAGCCAAAATATGATGATTCTTGGATAACTTCAGCACAATAGAGATAGCTGATTAAGATTATCAGTTAGGAAGAAGAATAGAAAAGAAAATAGTTCCAATGAAAGTATGTACATAATTATTATACTAAGTAATACTAATCTTATTACATCTCCCATATTATATTTCATATAGTTTTTAAATATACATATCTACATAATATAACAAAGCAGGCGGTCTTATGCAGTGCTCGAAATGGAAAATTTCACGAACAGGAACGCTCTATAATTTTCCGAAAAAACGGTATGCTTAATTTTTTTCTTTACATACGTACGTACGTTGGATGTATAAATGCAACAATAAACTTTGAACTTCTTACGTGGATGTATATTGAGCAAGTGGGTTGCAAAGGATTGTCAGCGCCGCAGGCGAAAGAACCTCGTCTCAACAAAGTATACCGTCAAGAATTGTATTATTCTTTACTCTTACTTTATCTACCACCCATAATCAGCAGGGATGTTACTTCTACCACCACTCGTCACTGCTTATAACTTATATTACTGTCTCATTTGGGATAGTTCAGTTTGTTAATTAATTAAACTTAAAAAACAACATATCCACATACCTACCATAAAGATTCAAATTAAAAATTAATTTACATATAACAAATTTTACAGATTATAGATTCAAGACGAGCACAGAATATTTAAAAAAAAATCAAAGAAATAGTATTAAAATAGTGTTTAAAAATAAAGAAATAGATGCAGCAACTATTAGAAAAAATAGTAAGTACCTATACAGAGACGAGTAAATACAAAATTTATACAGTACATATCTGTACACCGATAGAGCTAACTACGCCATTTAATTATTTAAGAAGTTATAAAACAAAGAATTTATAAATCGTTCACATAAACTCGTCCTCACGCAGGAGGAATATACCAATATCCGAAGCGATTTGGTTGAACACACTGTGTAAGCGTTCTTAAGATAAATCAATCTGATAAAGCCATGGATGGCATCCACACAGCTTCAAACAAAGGATCCTCAAAGATTTCTTTTGAACCTTCTCCACCATAAGGGCCATTAGGCCATACCTACTTCTAAGAAAAGCTTCAAGCCATCATCACCAAACTACGTAATTATAGCATTTTAAATTACCAATGGTGTATCATTAATTATCGGCTTTTGAGCTTTGAGAATCGATGTCTCCGCCAAATCTTAGGGGTACATTGGTACGACCGCGTTACAAATACCCGAGTTCGTGAGCACAGCAGCCTGCGGTGATTGAAGTTATCACGAAGAGACGATTTACGTGGCCGGGACACGTATTCCGGATGCCGCCAAAGAGTGCGGCACTTCGTACCCTTGTGGCACAGCCTCAATGGTTCCATCGCCGTGGCCGCCTCTCCCTCACCCTACAGCGGTGCTACAAAAGCGACCTATTTGCTGCAGGTCTGACATGGCGGGAGGCGCATGGCGATGGACCGAGGGAAGTGGCGCCAATGCTTGCCCTATGTCCCAATATTAGGACATGACAGGGTAGAAGAAGAAGTATCATTAATTATATAAGGTAAAACATGACGGAAGGTGCAACTCGAGTTGCTAAATACGATTCCTATAGAATAATATAAAATTGTCATTAATCAGTAGGTACCTACCTATATTCAACATTATAAGGACTAATATTGTAGTGTATGTATATACCCATACCATAGGCCCCACATCGTGAAGCTGGCCCCCAGGCTAGGATCTTTGGTGGGGCCCCCTTCTTATCGCTAAGAATAAAGGCAGTATGTACGGGGTAACAATAATCTGTATATTTAGTGTTTTATTGTATATTTTAAAACATCTATACGAATTATGGAGATGTCGAGTATTGATAAACAATTAAGAATTGTTTCGTATAACCACATAACTATAAATAATAGTATTGTAAGAAAATTCTTTTTTTAGTATTAAAGCAAATTTGTGATGTGTCTTTATCTCACTTATCTGGTCGATTCGCCTCGCCGGGCTCCTCCTGAGCACGGGCTCCCAGGCTAGAGCCCTCTTAGCCCCTCGTTGTGGAGACCATGACCTATATGTTACAATGATGATGCTTTGTTTACCATTATTGTAATATACGTACACTTACCACCTCAGATTAAAGAACTTACCACCGTATTTATTTAATCTATGACTACCATCTAAAATTATTTGTAGTCCGCACTGAACACGTACCTACCTAATTTGTGAGTGTATTTTAAACTAAACGATTCAATTTGTGATGTTTGTCCTTACCTAGTCTCATTATAGTCATTATTATTGCCACGGTGATGATGATGAATAATGATAATACAGAACAATAATTTATTATTATGATAGTAATAAAATTTTATTGGAGGTAAGTATTCCTTTTTTTTTTTTAAAACAAATTTACAAACAAAAATTAACTAAAAGTTCTCTACATAGTAGGTATCTATTATTTCTATTATTTTTAATGTAGCAAGTTACAACGTATGTAATTATAACACAATAGAAACGTCCCTTAAAAATAAACTAATTACGGTAGGCTATTCAATAGTTTCATACCAAAAACATTTTTGTAGGAAAATGGCATAATGGTGCATTCATTTATTATTCATTGTAAAAATAAGGGTTTACGACACGTCATAAATATTTTTAACACGTCGAGTCAATTGTCGAAATGACATTGAATCAGAAAACCCTGTTTCAACTGTATTGTCGATCTTAAATGCTTATCGGAGTGAATTCTTAATGATTTAGCAGATTTACACGAAGTACCTACTACTTAATTAAACCTTCATAACATTTATAAATATCCACTCATATTTATCATTTTCAAAACGAAAAAATTCTGCTTGTGGCCACTGGTCAACAGCATTATAATATGTTATAAATAATAAAATATACTTAGGTATATGTAATATATAGAAAGGTATCGCCTGCTGAGATGTTTAACTAAATTTTAAGAGAACAAATTTAAATAATACAAAATGTTTTAAAAAACAAGCGATTATCACTAATAAGTAGATTTTAGCGGAATTGTACGATTTAAATTACCAAACTTTATCATATTAATTTTACCACCGAAAATTTTGCCCGCAAAAATAGATGTATAAAATTAACACGGCGATTAGATGGCGATGAAAATAAATAAGTTTTATCACTCACAATAAAATATATGTAATAAATTAGTAGGTAAGTAAATTCGCAATGCATACCAGTCAAAGTTAAAAGCGAGACTATACTGAGATGTTTCATACTTTAGAAATTATTATACAAATATGTTGTGCCAACTTTATTTTTTATTGAATTTAAGTTATTTAAGTACAAAAGGTTTTCAAACAATGTCAGCAAAGGCACAATTCTTTTGTAGCTTGCAGCTGTAGTTACTTTTTTATGTAAGTATGCAATTATTTGGAGTGTTTAGACAATGCATTTAGACACGGATGTATCGACACAAAAAAGAAAATTGAAAGAAATTTAGGGATGTCATAAATTTTATTTTTAACCCTTGCACGCCCGGCATGACATAACTTCGTTAATTTTTAATTTTGAGAAAAACTTTAAAAGATACATTCACACATAAATATCTCAATCTAACGAACCGCAACGCAATTTTAAATGAATCCACGAGCCGGAACGGTATATTTTGGAATTCCACGAACCACAACGGCGCTCCGGTGCGTTCCTGTCCATTTCGAGCGCTGGTCTTATGTAATACGATGAAACCACAAAAACTATGTCATACTCGATTAGCCCACATGCAAAAAAGTAATTCCAGCATATACCTACCGTCCGAATCTATATACCGAGTCCCCAAAAGCGCACACGCGAACCTATACGACAAAGTTAAATAACGGGGGGTGGGAAAATCTGTTAGGAAATGAAAAAATATAATATACAAACAGAGAGTCTGGCTTGGTAGGCGCCATGGGCCATTGTTACGCGTTGTGTTTTTTTATCGTGGAAAAGGGGGGAAAAACGAAAACCTTCTCGATTTGATGGAGCCCAGTTGACGTTAGTGCGAAAGCGTTGTAATTAACATGTCTGCGTCTAGACTAGACAACAGGCAGGGGGTTGAAAGCATACTTATTTAAAAATAATAAATTAATACTTTTTCATGAAAACCTGTGGCCTCTGCTTAATTGCAAGGTGTAAAATTGATGGTTATCAAGGTAAGCAATAAGTATACGGTACAAATTATTGAATTTACCATTGCTGTTTATTTTATACAGGTGAAATTTAAGACTGAAACTCTTCTAATGAAATAAACCAATGACCACATAAATGAAACATGAAATTCAATGCATTTGTGAGCTGGATTGAAAATATCATTGCATTGAACATAAATTCATGGCTGGATAGTATGTATTCTTATCTCACGAGACAATATTCGAGAGGTCGTTATATTGCTTGGAACTTTCACTGGTTTCTGTGTTCTTTGGTAATTACGTGAGCAATAGGTACGTGGTTGGTTTTATCATATATACACGAACGGGCACCCTTTACTCTATGCCGGTATTATTCAACCTGTTTTGTATATATACCCACCCCCAAAACACCTCGTATATGTAGTAATATATGTGGATGTGTCTACGCATGTTTTATTAGTGCGGCAAATGTTAAGAAGGTTTTTATGGACGTGTTTTGTAGTGACAAATTTTTGTTTTGCGTTTTGTGTACTTATAGGTATCTATTATGATGGGCGGACGAGAGCAAAAAGAAAGTTACAAAGTTAATTTCTGTAGTAATTTTTATACCAATAAGGCTTATATTGTCCAGAAGATTAGTATGTACAGGTTATACCTACTGATAAAACCGATCGGGTTATTGTAAATATCTTTTGTTGTGCTTTAAGAGCATAAGTGCACACTAATACTTATGGACACTTGACATTTATTTCAGTTATAAGTTAGTCAAATAGATGCATAAATTAATTTTTATTTTTATATACCTATTACCTGCGACTTATACTGTCGGTGCCACCGATGCATTCTTATATTTGGATTGTTTTTTCGTAGGTATTTATCGTAAAATTACCAAAATTGGAGTCATCCTACTATGGAATATGGTTAAGCAAAACACTAAATAAAAAAGTTTTCACAATACATACTCAGAAAATAGAAGAGTTAAACTAGGACAAGTTCAAATTTGGTGAAATTGAGTTTGTAATAAAATTACTATCAGTAGCTATTGTATGTTCTATAACGTAATAAATATCATAAGTTCACGGTGTATTCAATAACGAAGACAAAATGTTATTTTAGGTATTGAAAAGACTAAAAAAGAATTTAAAACTAAAAATAATATATTATAAAATGTAGGTAAATCTTGTAACAAATACGACATTATGTTTAAAGCGTTCAATCACAAATTTGTTTCTACTGTAAAGATAGCAACATAGAATTTACCTCTCGAATATGAAAAAGTGACCAAAACGTCAATAAATAGAAAGATAAAACTAAAAGTACCTAACCATTCCTCTTTTAATCAGTAAGTAGGTACGAATATCATCAAACATTATATTGAATGAAATTAAGTAAACGTCATAAATGAAGAATTTTCTTTACGCATTGCACCAGTGTTGATTTAATATTATATTACGAGATTATGGCGATTTTATTTAATTCAGAATATAATATCTACTAGGTACTAGGTTTAACAGGGCTTCTATAACATTATTATATATGCAGACTATTGGAAAGGGGGCAATGTCGCACTATCAAGACAGGGTCGCAGCCCCCGCATCGTACAGCCGCGACAATTTTGGAGAAAATTGCTTTTCTTGATCGCGTAGGTAGAGGATGTCGACCTCTGGTACAGCGGCCGTCTGTCGCGCGACGCCAAGCCCCACCCCAAACCACCCCCTTCAGACTGTCTGACACTTTGATGTTGCTAAGCGCGCTTAGATTTTCTGCCCTTACTGTTTACACCTACCTATCGTAAGTTCCGGGGTGGTAGAACTCGTGTAATTGTCATTTATGAGGGATAATGTAATTTAAAAAGTAATTTATTCAAATCGCTAAGTGTATAGGTACCAAATCGAAATTCTCAGCTCGCATACAGAGGTATACAATACCTTCCACCGTAATAAGGTGTTGTTTTGATAGTATGATAACGCATAATATGTAGGCACCTACAATATTGTATTATCTACTAAATCAGTGGTGGCGAACCTATGGCACGCGTGTAAGAGAAAAAAAATACCTGATAATAATAATAAATGACAGATCGCATCGTATAAAAAATAGAAGACAAATTTGTCTTCAAGAATAATCATTACGTTTGATGTAAATATATAATTACATAGATCAGTCTTTAGGCTTTATCTGTCACATATAATATTGTCGCACTAACCTTATCAGGCGGCGAGGGATGCCGCGCCGCGAACCTTTAATTTTGATCGATTTGTCAATGCTTGAGACCACTGTAGCGAGATAATGCCTCATCTAATCGGAACGATTCTGGTGTCAATTTATGCGTAAAGAACTAGGCTAATTATTACATTACAAACAATTTCATTTCTACCTATAAAATGCCTGAAAAGCATAAGAAACAAACATTTGGTGGAGCTAATGATAGTAATTCTGGTAGACATTTTCAAAATGGATGGACCGAAATGTATGGCGTAATTGAAATTAGGGATAACGCTATATGTGTGCTATGTTCTGTGAGTGGTATCTAAAGCATCTAATATAATACTTAAACACTATTTTTCCCCGTCAAAAACTGCTCGGCATGTTAGACAGCCGAAAAATAATATTTGGAAAATTTTGGCACGCATATCATAAGATTCATAAGTAATTAGTAACAAACCTACAGATTCAGAGGCGGCAGTGTTGTCCACTATCCCACTGTGGGTGCTAAATATCGGAGTGTTTAGTGTTGCAGCACACACATTTTTTCGAGATATTTGGTTTTTTTGTAAAAATTGTCTCCTATGATTCACACTGCATGATTTCAAATTCGGATTGCACCGTAAATTAAATATTTTTCTCTACTAGTTAATAAACAGCCGTTTGTTGTCAATCACGACTAATCGACAAATCACTATCACAAAACCAATAAAATAAATGCTCATTTTATTCTGAGAATATTATGCGATTATTAGGTAAAAGATGTTATGGCGTTATGGTGGTCAAAAATTATCGACGATTTAGATATCATTTATCGACGATTCTAAAAATAAAACTTCAAGAGCGTTCCCCGTCAAATTTTCGCGTATCACAGTTTGAGAAACGCTGCTCTAAGGCAATTATTATGTCACAGTGCTATATTATCATTGTCGCCCTACGTGGCGCAGCGTTTCTAAAATCATATTACGAAAGATACAATAATGTTTAGTCAACCATTTAAATTAAAAATATCTATACTATATACAGCAGTGTACATATTTATCATAATGTCATTTTACAAAGCTCCGCCTTATAATGTCTGTAGAAGAAAATAGAAAACCGCCCCCGTCAAATTTTCGCGTATCACAGTTTGAGAAACGCTGCTCTAAGGCAATTATTATGTCACAGTGCTATATTATCATTGTCGCCCTACGTGGCGCAGCGTTTCTAAAATCATATTACGAAAGATACAATAATGTTTAGTCAACCATTTAAATTAAAAATATCTATACTATATACAGCAGTGTACATATTTATCATAATGTCATTTTACAAAGCTCCGCCTTATAATGTCTGTAGAAGAAAATAGAAAACCGCCCCTTTGCTAAACGAAGCACGATTTATTTTGAATGTAGGTACAACAAATTAGTACTGTTGATATAGGTACAATTTGGACTGTATATTCGTATAATAAATAACACAATATAAATTATAAATAAGCAAACTGTCTTATGTGGTTTTCAGATATTGAAAAGCCATTATAAATAATTACAAGATAAAAAGAACTTTTTATACACAGCGTTTTTAAATTTTCTGTTGAATTATATAAACTTGACTTTACTAGCTTAAACGATCAAAAAAAATTGTACTTGAAAGAAATAATACTGTCATATTGATTTCCATAGTAACGCACGTACATATTAATAATTTAGTTGCTAGGACCCTAGCCCCTAGCAACCAATAATGGTGTCGAAATAACTTTTCATACAAAACAGAATTAACTGAAAATGAATTCAATTCTTCTTAAAGAAGTATTAAAAAATGCATTGGCATCGTGTTCTGATAATATATTCTAAAAGTTTCAAATATCTAGCTAGTCGGGAAGTTAGTTAAAAATCGATTGCAAGATTTGTACCGGACAAATAATAACACGAGCTAAGAAAAACGTTGTAAAAAATAATACAAATTATCACATTAATAATAATTTTAGAAATAGCAAACACTATAATATTATGTTAGTTATATTTCATTTATCGTACCTACATGTTTCTACAATTATTATATTATAAACAAGACCGGTTACGTCCGCAACGGACATTTTCAATTGGTAATAAACAGTTTTACATCATAATATTTATATTTCTGTTGACACATACAACTTTACATATTTTAAATTCTAAGTATTAATAATAAACACACAAAACTTAAGCAATATGATTCGATCAAATTAAAAGTCTTTACACTAGATAACAAAAGTCAACTGTCAAAGAAATGCTATCGACAAACCTTTTTAAAAACCTGTAGAATTTAATATTAATTATATTTTCATTTCTTGTAAAATGGAATTCTACCAAGTAAATGCTAACTCAATTAATAAGTCAAAGAAATGCATTACATTATTCTACTGACAAGAGTCAAGAATTTATTAGTCATTTAAAAGTTAATAAATACAAAACAATATCGGGGTTAACCAGGGAACTCGGAACTAAAATACCTAATGGGTGTGGAGAAACAGGCAACCGATCTCGAGAGTGGAAGAATATGGGATAAACTTAAATACGTGTAAAGAATACGTTTGTCCTTTGTTCCGACAGCTGCTCTCGTTTTATGGACTGACGCTCATTCAATATTGGTGTATTTGAAAGTTGCTACACACACAATTGAACGGCTATAATATGTGGTTCATCTTCATAGGATACTCACAGATTCAAAATCCAAAAAGTTAATATGTAGTGTATTGGGGAATAGCCTACCGGAATTATATTTATTACTCTGTTCTGTGGGGGTAACTAAGCTAATAAAAGGAAAATTATATAAGAATGTTTATAAATATAACTAACACATACAAGTGTTTAATATTTCTAATACCATGTCTTTCCATCAAGTATTAACAGTGATAAAAAATAATAATACAGTAATAGACAATATTTATTATAGGTAAATCATTGTACAGTGACACCATGGGTAGGACAAACGCGGCTTACAGTTGTAGTGGTATTGCTTGCTAGCATTGAAACATGCATTATCGCAAGCAATCCAATATACTCGTCAATCGCCTATAGTGCCACTGACAATCGTTGCATAAATTTAGACATCTAATGGTACTGAAGAGGCAGACAACGACTGAAATAGTTAAACTGTGCGAAAGTCAACATGACCGATACGAATGGATTCAGCTTCAAGAAGACTTGATCCGGCTCCTGGCTAATGACGATTACATACATATTGCACATTTGATTTTATGTAGATCGACGATTGGTAATGCAGTCATTAGCGAAAATAAGCTATTACTTACGACACGGTTGAGATTTGTAGCAGAATCTCACATAAGTATCACAGATTTGGGTTGACAACTTACCTGAAAACAAAAAGAAAAACATAATATAAGTAACGAATCAATAAATATCTAAATAAAATTGATACTATAACAATGAAAGACAGAAAGGCGTCCATGAAAACGCAAAACACGTTAGGGCATTTGCAGTGATCATTTTATGGTAATCTGTGACTTCTTGTGTATATCATAATAATAAATAATGTATAGTAAACAGCGTCATATATGAGTACCAGCGTGTTACGTCAGAGTTTAACGATGAGAGATATAGACGATGACGTGCACTAATACAATGTTTAAGTTCATTATCTTCAAAAGTAGATCGACTATATTTATGCACTTAATTTTTTACAATTCTAGCTGGAAACCATCTGAGAGGAATCTAGGTATTAGTGAACGTTTCACATTGGTCGGATCATTAAGAGCACACTTCAGTGAAACGGCAAATAACTTTCAACTATAGGTGCGACGAAATTTCGGACTGGCTGCCAATCGGAGAGCGAAAGTCGAGCTGTGAACACGTCAATTTGTTTTGTGATGGCGTTGGGGGAATTAATTCTTTTTTTTTTTTTTTTTTGTGATTTTACCGAGGCTTTGACTGCGACTCGCTGTCATATCGCCTCTTCTCTTCTAGAAGGGGATCCGTCGATCAGGTCCTCACTCCTATTCTGTTAAATAACTTTACAATTTTGCCTAGCTCTTCCGTCTTACCCACCGCCAGGACACCCTTCAATTCGTCGACATTCTCATAGATATCTGCAATTCGCAGCTGTACTCTGTGAACTTCATATTTGGGGCATTGCAGTGCTATATGTACAATGTCCTCTAAAACATGACATTCATCGCAGAGCTGCGATTCGCTTCTTCCCATGAGGACATCAAATCTTTTGCCCATGGTGTGCCCTGTTCTTAGCCTCAGTATTAACTTAAGCTCATTCCTCGTCAAAGAAGACTCTACAAACCAGGGCACCTCTCGTGGTGTTGGTAGAATCGACTTACTCCATTTCCCCTTTTCTAATGATGCCCTATGGTGAAAATCTATCCACATACTATGGCACATTTTCTTTATAGCCTCATTCCAGTCCAGGTTTTCTGGTATCCACTGATATGGTACCCCTGAATGGCCGGCTACCTTTGCCAGCTCATCTGCCCTTTCATATCCCTCAATGCCCATGTGCGATGGGATCCATTGAAGGCATAGATTTCCTCCTCTATTTTTCTTGGCGTCGATCTGGTCAAGGATGTGGTATGCTATGGTTTTACTGTTATGTGAGCGAGTTGCTGCGGCAAGATGTTGTAAAGCGCTTTTGGAGTCTGTTAAAATGACAGCGGATTGCGCCGAGAAATTATCGCTTAAAGTGTATTTAATTGCTTCGTTTATCGCGATGAGTTCCGCCGTCATTATTGGTATTGCTGGGTTTAGCTTCCAGCTCTTGTTTATACCTACTTCTGGTATCACAAGAGCTGCTCCTGCTCTATTCTGATCTTTGGATCCATCTGTATAAAGGTGGCTCCATCCTGCGTACCTCTCTGTCAGCATTTTTTCGACACGCTCTCTTCCTTTATCGGATACTATGCTCCGTTTTGGTTTGTCTATTCCTTTGACCTCTAGTTGGATAACAGAGCTGAGGTCGTAGGTACCAACTGGCCTCCTCAGCGAATACATACCTAGGCATTTTGTATTTAATACCTCCCAACTTTCTGTGGCTTTTAGGATTCCTACCAGTAGAGGGAGCTTTCTTTTCTCATAGTATGTATTGCTTTCAACAAGCTCGTATAGGAGTTTCACCTTTGCCAATATGGGGTTATCTATTATAGATTTCCACTTCATCCATGTCTTGGTAGCCAGTGCCCATCTCCTGACATTCAGTGGAGGTACGCTGAGTTCCGCTTGGAGCACGTGAATGGGTGTTGTCCTGATAAATCCTCCACATATTCTTAATGCTTTAGACTGGATGCGGTCTAGCCTCACCGAATTAGTTTCGGCAGCGGAGTGGTAAAACATGCTCCCGTAATCTAATCGGCTTCTAATGAGTGCCGTGTATAACCTTCTCATATGAATGGGGTGTACGCCCCACCCACCTCCCGCCAGTACTTTGAGTATGTTCAGAGGTTGTGTCAGGCTATTCGCGCAATGACTAATATGATGCTTCCACGTTAGTCTATAGTCCAGGTTCATACCTAAAAATTTATAAGTGTCTACTCTTTCTATTATAGTGCCGTCGATTTTTAAGTTAAGCTGGTTTTGTCTCTTGCCTCTGGCAAAAAGAACCACCTTAGTTTTGCTGGGAGCTACTTTGAGGCCTCGCGTTTCCAATAATAATTTCATTTCGTCAAGACTCTTCTGCATTAACCTTTGACACTCATCTACTCTTTTTCCCGAACAAAAAAGTGCGAAATCATCTGCATATTGTACAATGTTGACCCTCGTCATTAACTTTAATATGTCAGTTGTAAGAATGTTGAATAGTAATGGGGATAAGGGGTCTCCTTGCGGAAGGCCTTTTGAGCATACCGTACTCTTCTTTTCATTATTAATGCACATGGTGATTTTTCTTTCATTTAAATACTGCTTAAGATATTTAGTGATCTTCCCACCGATTCCCCATTCATTCAACACCCTTGACACTTCTTTCACATGCACATTATTATACGCATCCTGGATGTCCAGGAATGTTGTCAGGGTTACTTCGTTTTTGACCTGTGCTGCATTGATGTCTAGTACTAGGTTGCCTATGTTCTCCAGAGTCGACTTTTGCCTTCTGAATCCCGTAGTATTGTGATGAAATAGTTGTTTTTTCTCTGCAAACCATTCGATTCTTCTTGCAATCATCTGGTTGAACGTTTTGCACATGCATGATATGAGTGCAATTGGTCTGACTGACGACACTAGGGTAGGGTCTCGCCCTGGTTTTAACATTGGGATAATCATCGTTTCCTTCCATTGCCTAGGGACTTTGCCGGTTTCCATGATTAAGTTGAATATCTCCACTAGTTTATTTTTTCCGATCTCTGGCAGCTGAGCGATCATGGAATATGAAACTTCGTCCATGCCGGGGGCAGTGTCTTTATTTTTGGTTACTGATCTTAGTTCCGCCACTGTAAGAATTTCATTCATTGTATCATTAGGATTATATGTTTCCTGTTCTGCGATTTCTTCCTTCGTTTCGTCACTTTTACTTGCTAATTGTTGAAGGAGGAGTGACGCCATGCTTTCATCCAGTTGATTTTTGAATTTGTTTCCCGATTTGCCCTTCATCCAACTCATTTTTCTCCACATTTCTGAGTAGGAAGTTTCCGAGTTGACGGAGTCACAAAATGTTTTCCAACTTTCTCTTTTGGCTTTTAGGATTACTTTTCGAGTCGTGGCTTGCTTTTTCTTTAGTTCTAGGTAGTTTTCTGTGGAACTGATTTTTTTGAAGCGAGTATAGGCAAGCCTTCTCTCAGCGAATTAATTCTTAAATCGTGTAAAGATGACCAAAAAACCTTACCCATTTACTTGAAAAAGAAAACATGTCAATGAATATATTATTGTTATTACTAATAGAACAATAAACATAACATTAAAAGGACGCATGTTGAATTTTTATGACAAATTATGTTTTATTCTGCACGCGTTGTTTGCACAATCTTCGCGTCGCGTAGTCACGATCGTTTTAGACCGTGCCCCAGCTGAAGTATAGCCTTAACAAAAACTTGTTTTTTTTTTAAAGAAAGTTGTTTGTTTGTTTGTTTGTTGACTTATGTTTGGAGTACCGAACCATGACCCATCCTCCCATCCTGAAACGAGCCCCCAGGCCAGGATGAATGACGCCCCCCTACATATCGCTAAGATAAGGGCATTGTGATTTTTTACTTTTAAACAAATCCAGTTGTTTATTGAATTGGTGGCATTCATCGTCATTATTATGAAGCACTGATCGGGACCTCCTTTTGTGGTAGCCAAGTATAATTTATTTAATACCTCTATGCATGCAACCCTTCGCCATATTAGATAAATAATCATTTTGTAAGTCAGGAAACAGACTTAAAATAATTATAAAATAAAATTCTACACGTGAATTATCATTTAATTATTCCAATCATCATATCGCATCCAATTGCATCACACATCCACATAATATTCTTTAAGGAAAATATTAGAGCAAATTTGTGATGTGTTGTGCTCACTAAACTGGTCGAGCCCTTGTGGGGGTCATGTACCGGACCGTCCCTAAATATTAATATAGTGTATTGTCATCACATTATCACTTGATTAAAAGGTATTTTGTGCGGGATAAAAAAACGTTGCCTATTTTTGTTTAGCTTTTTAAATTATAGAGTGAATTTAATTATTGTCAATGCCATTTCTTGGGGAGTAGAAAATAATTAAATTAAAATAGGGGTATTTTGAAAATATAGTGTAGCATCCTTTCAAATGTTGTCTAGCCTACACGTTGTGGCTTTTCACATCCCTGTCCCGCTATACCCCTAGTGACGTCGACTTCACAATTTTAAATTTCGATTTGTAATCACAACGATTTTAATTACCTACTTAAAAAGGCAAACGTGTCGAGTGAGTTTTGGCCCATATAGCAAAATAATTGATCGTGTATCTACATAATATTTACAAGTACGAAGTAAGAAAATATTACATACGTACGCGAAATGTGCATCGACCTCCAGCCATTGGGTCAACAGATCTGCTAGAATAAAACGTTCAAGCAGTGAACGAAATAAAAATCAGTGATAACTAATTTATTTATCGTAGGTAACCAACTAACACAAACTGTTGCCATCCTCGTCGAGTTCTTTTATCTAGAAAATTGCAAATAATAACGCTAGCGTAGAGATAATTCGTATCTAAATATATGCACACCACTCGAGGAGAATTGTTGTTGATCGATGCATTTCATAATTAAATACAGTTCAAAGACAGCGCTGATGTTGTGTAGTGGGTACCCACCTATGCTGATTTTCGCATTGGGAAAACAATAAGATAAGATTTATTGATTAGAAGTCGATGCGCCTATTATAATGGCAACATTACACTTCGCGAAAATAACTACCAGTGTGGTGGAATTATTTATTGATTTCAAAAGTAAAATATTATATTCTATTCTAAACCAGTGTTTAGCGAATTATTGTACGCATAATATCTTATCTCTAGAGCAGTGCATCACTTTATTGCCAAAATATGTACAAGTGGGTCATACATAAATCCTTTTGCTATATACGACGATGCACACCTTACTATTAAAGTGGAAGAAAATTTAATATACACGAAAGCCGCATTTCTGAGCAAAAGTTATCGACATTTTGGATCTCGGAGTCAATAATCTGGATTAGCTACTAAGTCTACGTTGCCGTTTGGATCGTCGTACCTTTGTGAATAAGGTTTTTCAGCGCTCGTGGAAATTAGATTTAAAAAAAAACAGGAACAATTACAGAAATAGATAAGGAGTTACGTATTTGTTTATCTAATTTAGAGCAGTGTTTTGACATAATTCTTTATCAAAATTATGCAATTAATTTTCAGTTTCCGATTTTGATAGAAATTGTAATTGTATTATAGTGTAAAAGTATTATAGTGTAATGTAATTGTATTATAGTGTAAAAGAATATAAACCTCCAATCTATAAATTAAATCAGCATTTCAAGTAATATTCGTATGTATATATATATTATCGTCACGTCAATACCACAACTAGATAACTCTGATTTGGTCATTGTTGGGAAATTGAAATTTAAACTTTACTTGATTAACAAAAATCTAGGCAAGAAATGAAAATATAATTAATATTAAATTCTACAGGTTTGCCTGTAGAACCTAAACCTGTAGAATTTAATATTAATTATATTTTCATTTCTTGTAAAATGGAATTCTACCAAGTAAATGCTAACTCAATTAAAAAATCTAGGCTATAATTATTATTTAAAATGTGATTGTTTATTTGGGAACAATTAAATAATGCTCAATTGTATGAAAAATACTGTAGATATATTATTTTATTTATTTAATGGTTTTAAAGTTAATACTAAAAATTTATACAGTTCCCATTAACCAACCTAGTTTTATTATTTTGTCGAGAAGGACATGTAGCATATAGAATCATATTCAATAGCTATTACAAAAACAGTAAATATCAAGTTATCTAGTTGTAGTATTGAGGTGGCGATATTATATACCTATATATTTATAAATTATCGCGAATTACTTACCAAATAAACACTGAATCTCATGAAAAGAATTAAATCAATTCTGAGCACAGTGTTGCCAATTAATTGACAATGACTTAAACATGACAGGGTGAGTAAAAAACAGAAACCAGAATGTCTTCCCGAGAACAGATTTAAGAAATATTCAATGTTTCGCAACTAATAAATAAGTTATGTAACCAAAAATTAACGTAATTACAAAATGGTCATCAATTAAATTTCGTATATTACAATTTAATTGGACGTTGAGATATGCATAATATAGTACAACAAGTCAGCACGTTGATTTACAGGCAAATATGTTGTAATATTATGACTTTTTTGTAAGAAATTTTTGTTTGCGGTGTCGAAAAATGCTAGACCAGATGGGTATCTATTCAAAAAGAACAAAAGAACCGTCAGGGAAAATGTTGAATTTCCAATGCTGTATTTGCATAGATTTTGAAAAACTAAGTTGTTTAAAAAAAAAAGGTTTAATTTAATTAATATTCAATACACTTTTGACGATGTTGTAATAATGTACCTATACCTGTTATGTACTACTGGCGAATATAAAAAAGGACTACATTATTTTATTAACCAACTACCTACTTTAAATCTTGAAAACTAAACGGTATTTTATGCGAAAAATCCCGTCAATATTTGAACGCTCAAGTACCAGAGTCCATCCCTAACAAACGTCGATATAAATATATAAAGCATTTATTTATAAAGCCACGGCGTAGTTTCGATAAAAACTTGGCAGTCAATAAAAAAGCGGTGCTGAATATCGAAGTTATTATGTTGTACCATAAAAATTTTCAACACCAATTTTCCGCCTTGCAAAACCATTTTCTCTATAATAGACGTGAAAACAAACAAAAATAAAAATAACACAATCAGCCGAGCGGTAGGTACATGTCAGACCTCTAATCTTTAAAAAGTTATATCACGACACCAAAAGGCAAATTATCCCATTTGAAGAAACATAAGTAGGTACTGAGTGAGATTTCAATACATATTTTTTTATTATTATGAACCATACTATTGCTTTTGCTTTCAAGATCCATTCAACATTTTCATCTTACATTATTACAGAGAGGTAATACATACATGCATAGCTACATAATTATTATAGAATATCTAGTGTTATTAGTATTACATAGATATTTTAGTTTTATACAATAATAAACTAAAATTATGTTCTTTTAACTAAGGTTTTCGTTGATACTTTATTGTTTATATTACATTAGGGAATAGTTGTATTTCATATATACCTAGTTACACTTTTGCATTTTTTGAGAGGTTATACATAGATTAAGAAAACATTTTACATACTTAATACAATGTTTGTGGAAAATATTAAAAATTACTACAACAGTATCTATATTTACACTACACGTTTTAGAATTTTGATGTATAGCGAGGAAGGACTCTGTAGCGATTACCGTTTTATTTTTATTTGGTAGATTTAGTTTGGTTAACTAACTCTTATTCCATCGGTAACTTTTAGAATTTGTTTTTATAATAAATTTAGAACAAAAAAGACTTTACATTTTATTATACGGGTACAATACATGTACTGTTTTGCATCGTTGGGGTTAATAAAAATAATTACAAGATAAAAAGAACTTTTTATACACCTACAACGTTTTTAAATTTTCTGTTGAATCATATAAACTTGACTTGACTAGCTTAAACGATCAAAAAAAAATTGTACATGATAGAGATAATACTGAAATATCATATTGATTTCCATAGTAACGCACGTATATATTAATAATTTAGTTGCTAGGACCCCAGACCCCATCGTGTTCTGATATATTCTGAAAGTTTCAAATGTCTAGCTAGTCGGGAAGTTAGTTAAAAATCGATTGCAAGATCTGTACCGGACAAATAAGAATACGAGCTAAGAAAAACGTTGTAAAAAAGAACTTTGAAATGATGTCCGTTATACGATAGCTCCGACTGACAAGAGAATCAATTTGGTAGTTAACAGGGCTGTAATGATGTCGATAGTAATTAATATGTATTGTATAACTAACTGTTGTAACTGGAATTTATACGTTCTTCTCGCCAATAATTCATAACAGTAGAACGATCGCCCGGAGTTGTTCAATTACATTAATTACAGTCTCATTATAGTATTACAAAATATACCAGTGGGTCTATTCTATACTTATCGACCGCTAAAGTGATAAAGTGATAGATATTATCGAGCTTATGGTAGGTTTGTATCAAAATATTAGCATTTATTGCAACAATTACAACCAACGTATTGCAATAATTACAACCAATGTATTGTAACCTACCCTAAGTTTGATAATATTTATCACTTTATCACTTTAGCGGTCGATAAGTACAGAATAGACCCACAGAATGATTTTGATATAGATCAGTGTTTTAATTTTTAATCCAAGTACCTACATAAGGTATTTGTGTTGTGCTCTTATTTAACACAATTTTGCGTTTTAAACGAAGCGGTCACGCGTAAGATTGTTGCAAAAGAATAGTCGTATTATTTCAAAGCAATAGAGACATAAGTATTTAGAAATGAGCTGCTCAGAACCATTTTTATGTTTATAATACTCTTTAATCTACGCAAGAGGCCAACGTGGAAAAGTTATTTAATATAGCCTTACATATATTCAAAACCACTAACGTTTTGCGAATACGTCATTGTATACTGATAATAATATAAATACAAGGTGCAAGACAAACCTCAAGAAGTGGGGTGTCTTAACCGGCGAGGATGTCTCATGCGAGTGTGGGGAGGTGCAGGATGCGAAGCATATGTTGGTTTGCCCTCGAATTGGGATTGAGTGTGTTGAGGAGGACCTGTTGAAGGCCAATGACAGGGCGGTCTCCGCTGCAACGTTTTGGAAAGGAGTGGTGTGATCCCGGACACGATAAGTAAGTAAGTAAATATAAATATGTTTAATAATAAGTTTGTTGACGTAATACAACCACTGTCATTTCAACCAGTTTCCACCCATTACCATGAGAAGCCCTTTTATCGCCACCTCTA
Source organism: Rhyacophila brunnea (assembly GCF_057557595.1). NCBI lineage: Eukaryota > Metazoa > Arthropoda > Insecta > Trichoptera > Rhyacophilidae > Rhyacophila > Rhyacophila brunnea. Next base: position 36,194,612 of record NW_028232848.1, on the reverse strand, counting down.
TTCTTCTGAGACATACCGTATCGCACCGTCACAAGACTCACAAGATGTATCTTGTTTTTTTCACACTAGCATAATACGCCAAGTTATAGTTATACATAGTTTCAATCCCCCAAGGTTACAAGGCCCCCACATCCTAAAGCGGGCCCCTAGGCTAGGATATTTGGCAGGCCCCCCTACCTATGGCTAAGGATAAACGCAGTGTGACGCTCTACAGTAGCGTTTTCCAAATGGTGTACGCGGTATTATATCTACATACATCCATTTGAATTATGGAGACGTCGAGTATACAAAATAAAAATTAAAAAAACAACCACATAATTGTAACGATAATACTATTGAAGGACAATAGCCCGCAGGCGACCTTTTTACTATTAACTCATTTAGTGCTAACACCGCGACTGGTGCGTTTGGAGTAGTTGGCCATTAGATGTAATTAACGTGTTATTTAAATGTGGTAATTAGCATAATCACTGCTCAATTTTTAATTACCACATTTGAATAACACGTTAATTATATCTAACGGCCAAGTACTCCAAACCCGCCAGTCGCAGTGTTAGCACTAAATGAGAGGGTGATTAAAAGGTTAACAGTGATTGTGTTTGTGGTGTGTGTTTATCTCACTTATCAGGTCGATTCGTCTCGCCGGGCCCCTCCTGAGTCCAGGTCCCCAGCCCCCTCTCGTGGGGGGCATGGTTACAATATAGCCCAAAAAGGAGCTGCATACTTGGATGAATCGACCGTCTGTCACCCTTATCCACGGCTTTTATCAATGTCCCTCGACATTCAGAGATACGTCGGTGGAAAACCCGCGGCATACCTGATTTATTCCGTCTCTGGAGGAAACTCTTTCTCATCCACTTCGATTCAATCACATACCACTAGTGTTTCATAATCTGCGCGGGCTAAATGTTAAATTTTATTTTAAAGTTCATTTACGTAAAAAAATCGAGTAAGCACCTAAGTATTTTTACTCGAACATTACAGAACACGTTCGCCCTTGAAATCAGTTAGATTTATGTTTTATTGTACCTATACATTTGTTAATTCATGTAATTTATTGACATTGCAAGACAGTTAGTTATCATTGGCGCATTATTTCGGTACTTATCGAAAATACGTAAAAAAAAACAATGCGGTTTTATCATACGGTTATGCGATTAAGCTCGGACTATGCACGTCTGCGAAATCATTTTTTTTTTATCCAAGTGTTGGAAACGGTGTAAGTAAGTACCTACGATCGCTTTGTTGCAGTTTCTAAACAAATGCAGTGTTGCCAATCAACTAACCGTGAGCGAACGAATCTCAACGGCGGCGGCAGCTGGCATTTGATAAAATGTTGTACCTAGTACCTACTAAAAACCAGTTCTATCGAAACGACATACAACACTGGCAAAAATGCAATTCGGAGGCTTTTTCTTGAGCGGTCATTATTCGGCCGGGGATTTCTCTCACAACAAAGCGAGGCGAAATCATCGACGAGCTCACTACATTGAATTAAAATCCGATTGAATTAACAATTATACATATTAATTATTGCTATTATGTTGTTAAATTAGTCTACTGAGAAGGTAGGTAATATTTTTTGTTCTATCCGATATTCTATCATTAAATATAAAAATATACCTATAGCTTAATGCAATTAATCAAACAGCCGTATTTTAAAATACTTTTAAACAATTACAGATAGAAAACTAAGAGCTTATTTTAATAGTACATTTTTTACAATTAATTAAATCTTTCTTGTGTTTCACGTCCAGTAAAAGAGTTATATTTTTCATTTTGGGTATCGAGTGTAGGAGACTTTCCGTATGAGAGTATGGTATCACTCTGGCAATGACGCTACAATCATGAACTCAACAAGTCCTTTAATGCGCTCGGCATCGTCAGATTTATCAAAAGAAAACGCCTCCAACGGGTCGGCCGAATGTCATTTATTGGTAGTTAAACCCCGACGGAGCTCCTCACGGCTTTCGGGACTAAAGAGAAAACGGATTTCGGAAAGACTACGAGATAAATAAAGACTTGAAGAAGGACTAAGCGGCTAAGGGCCACCAAAGCCGACTGTACCGCCAGAAAAAATGAATGGAACAATAAAAATTGGATAAGTTTACGTTTTTGAAATCGAAGAAACAATCTCAATTAAAAATATAATTCTTGGTCTAACATAAGATACATATTAACCTGCATGCAGTCATGGGCTCTCTCGTTCATTAAAGGCTTTTGGAAAGTGTGTTTATCGGAGAATCATGTGAATATCATGGAAGTAAAAAACTCCTTAGAATATAGGTAGTACTCGAAACAACTGGTTTAAAAAACCGAGTAATCTTTATCTTATTCATTGTGGAGAAACTAATACATACTTGAGTTCTTTTGTCACACCACACCATGCGAAATAACCAACATAATATTATACTCCTTATTACATATTAGACAGATTATATTTGGCTAAGGACACTCAAAACGTTATAAATTTAACAACAATTGCCTTTCACCATCTCAAAGAATTAATATTCGATTTTCCATTCGTCGGTAAAATTAAGTTTTGGTCATCTTTTTGGCATTTATCATCAAATCAAGCTCCTGCTGGATAAACAACGAACTGCGTGACGTAAAAGGAAACTAACTACCACCTAGTTTAAAGCACGGAGATTCACATCTTCTCTTTATATCACTCATGCGGCTGACCGCGGGTGATGCACTGCGAGTCAAGTGATACGACGAGGCCATACGGGTTTCCTCATGGTTAATATGAAAACGAATTTTACGCAAGCAAGTTCAAGAAATAAAAATTGAAGTGGTTAATACTTCCCCTTCAAAACTTTGAAGCAACTATTTTATATTACAACTGAACATTACATACTTTTTACATTTTCACGATTCAATTCCTGTGGGCTATGGTGTGACCAACCAGAATTCATCCCGTGATCAACGCGTAAGACGTGCCTGGCCTATTAAATCTTCAATCTATAGCAGGGGTAGTCAACCTGGTCCCTACCGTCCACTAGTGGGTGTTCTAGCTTTCATTTATTTCAGGTTTTAAAAATATTTTCATTGTGTTTTCATAAAATTCGCCGGGACAATTTAAAATTTAGAAAATATACTATACTAGGCTGATACAACTTGCAAGAAGAGCTGTTAGAAATAAGATATGATGAATAAAGTTAACATAAATTCGATAGTGGTGGATATGAAAACCTACCTAAAGCCTGTCTTATATCCAAATATGTGGAAAATGTTAATTCAGTTTATTGATACCATTCCCTACATTATATATTGTGTAATCAGGCTTTAGTGCTGTTTATATAAATAATATTTCTAAGACCTTCGTTTGTTCTCACAAAAATTAAGCCAGATATCCAGTATTTAGTTTCGCAGCATCAGCTTTATAAATCACCATTACTGTGGAACCGGTGGGCGGTTAGAAAATTTTACTACTACAGGGATACAAAAGTGGGCGGTAGGTATAAAAAGGTTGACTACTCCAGATCTATAGGTATGTACGATTACAACGATCTCAGAATAAGATAAAGATTTAGGTACATTTTAAATACAGACATAAGCGGGAAAATAATTGTATTAAATTACAGCAATAAAACAATTAATCCATAATACTTTAGTTAGTTCAATAAAACGACATGTTAATTAAAATAATTTATCAGCTGTTTAATCACAATACTTACATACAAAAGAGTCGTAAATATTTCCATAGGATTTTACATTACAGAACGAAGTGCGGGGCTGTGAGAAACTTTCGTTGCAGATCTCGTCGCATTATTATTATAAAACAATTCTTCATCATTAAATCTGCTATTTGAGTGGGTAAGAAGTGAAATGATAATAAAAAGCATTTATCGGCCAATCACGACTGCTTAATATCGCTAATTAAGTAATCCCAGCATAAAAAATATAATGGCCACGTTACGACACAAGTATTGAGCACGCCTAAATAAAGATCGAACGAGTGCCCGTTAGTTATTGTTATTACTTATTAGGTATATATTTGGCAGTAGCGAAGGGTGGAGGTAGGCTGTTAAGATCCGCCATAAATAGTGCACATTAAACTTTGTTAGTCAATCATATTATTTGTGTTTATTGAACTATGACTACAATTTACAGATGGCGTTGGTTAGTTTTTAAAAATCAATTAAACCCTGCCAACGCCAAACTATAATAGTTTTGGTATACTTTGGGCGATACGACATAATTGTCCACTCTTTTTCATTCATACTTATTTGTTTTCGTTGGATTAAAAATACATATTACACACATTGTTGGTTCATTTTTTTAAATTCATTAAGCCCTGCCTAAACCAAACTATAATAGATAAAAATATTATTATATGTATAAAATATCCCGAGCCATGTATGATTTTATTGCATAATTTTAGATATGTTATAGATATAGATAGACGAGTATCTTTTGATTATTATCTATTGTGGGTTAGTTTTAGCAGGACTTAACTGAATTTGAAAAACTAACCAACACCTTCTGTAAATTGTAGTCTTATTTCAATGAAAACACATATGTATCAGTGACAAAGTTTAGCGAGCACTATTTATGGCGGATCTTAACAGCCTACGTCCACCCTTCGCCATTGATTATTAGAGATCTTTTTAGGCAACACATTTCATCCGACTTATATTGTAAAACACGTAAACGAAAAATCTGACATTCCTACTAATGTTCATATCAGGAACTCAGAAATAATGGGAACTGAACGGGTAAGGCGATAGCAGGTAACCGACTCGAGTAAGGAAGAATCCGGGTTACACTTACACGTGTCAAGAATACGTTTTACGTCGAATACTGAAAACTGCTCTCGGTTTATGCATTCACGCTCATTTAATGTTGGTGTATTACACACACTATTTCACGTGCATAATGCGTGCTTCATTTTCGTAGGACACTCACACATTCAAAACCCTGCATCAATATGCGGCGTATTGTATATAGCCTATCGGTATTCTATTAATTATCTGTTTTGTGGTTCATATAGTATGTCTCCCTGATAATCACCTAAGAAATACATACAGAACAGCAGTGTTTATTCTACTCTAACGTCAAGTGTGTATAGGTAGTTCATGCACAGTTTAGGGGTGGTAAATTAAGGATGAAAAAAGAAAGATTTAAGTGTAGCTTCCGTTTGTAGGGATATTTGTATATTACCCATGCTTTTTTTCGTCTGCGATACTGAAACAGTTTGCTGGCTTTAAATTTCGGTCAATGTATAAGTACATTGCAATTTGTCCACAATAATAAATATAAAAGGTAAGTAATGAATAAAATTGGACACTAAACATGGTACCTAACATGCGCAGGCAACACTTGAGCAGGCATAAGGGCAGAATATTACCTAACTGTCTCACTAAATACGAGTAAGTATATCACTTTGATCAACGATAGTAGGTATATATTAAATTTGTTACCTATAATGAAATATTTTTTCTTATTAAAAACAGTTTTAGATACCGACATATTACACTTACCATGTGCAGACATAGGTTAGTATTTTATCAAATCTTAAAACATGTTAAAACTGTTAAATTTGCTACGTGTATGTGTATATTTGCTGAAAGCATAATGGGCCAACGCCTGTATTTTAATTTTGATAAATCATTAAATATATACCGAGTATAGAATTATGGAAATGCAGTGTTATTATAGAATCGAAATGTTCCCAACCAACGGTCATAGCTCATACAAATCCATTCAAAGAGAATGTGAAAGTCAATCTCGCCACCATAACATTATACTCAATGGCTACCTACTGACAAAACAACTAACTAGCATCATTTACTGACTGCCTGACTGACATTGATGGGCTGTATCTACAAAAGTTAAATTGATAAAAAAATATCACATCGTTTAGCTGCATATGTACCTACACAACACAGCATATAATTATAGATAAGCAAAGTGGAAACCTACAAACAAGAGTCTTCACAGAGATAATAAATTTAGTCATCAGTGGCACCCCGCAATAAAAGTTGAATACGGCTTGATAAGGAATGATTCAAAAGGACGAGGCTTCGTATTATTATAGAACAAACATGTCACACTTTAAGCAGACTGTGATCTACAATCCAGTGATCTACCATATTCTTCAATTTTAACAAACGTATTATGTTTGGGTTCGGTAGTCAATTTCTCATTCGCCGTTAAGTTAAGTTTTGGTCTTCTTTTGGGTAGTCATTGCATCACTAATCTCAAACTATTATTATATCGTGCATTGTGTGATGGTAAGAGGAACTATGCCTCAGTTTAAAGCTCGGAAATTCACATATCTTTCTCTGACTTCTGCGGCAGGATGTGAGTGATGCAATACGAATCAAGAGATAAGACGATGTCACGCACGGGGACTTCGTCACGGTTAATTTAAAAATGACTCGGTTAGGTACGAGGGTGGGTCAATAATTCCTTAGAAAAAAGCATTAAAACAGTTTTTATTTTTGTATTTTTTTTTATTTCTCAACATAATCTCCTTGGAGCTCAATACACTTGGTTAGACGTTTCTCAATTTTTTTAAACCGTCAGAAAAATAAGTTTTCGGAAGGCCCTCAAAATAAGCATTTGTCCGATCGATGACTTCTTCATTGGAAAAAAAACGTTGTCCACTTAGCCATTTTTTTAAGTTTGGGAAAAGGAAAAAGTCACTGGGGGGGCTAAATCTGGCGAATACGGTGGGTGGTCGACCAATTCGAACTTCAATTCTTCAATTTTAGCCATTGATCGTAAACATGTGTGAACACGGGCATTGTCCTGATGAAAGAGGATTTTTTTCCTGTTTAAATGAAGCCGTTTTTCTTCAATTTCGTTTTTTAGCTGGTCCAATAAAGATGCATAATAATCCCCTGTTATTGTTTTTCCTTTTTCCAAATAGTCAACGAAAATAATTCCACGTGCATCCCAAAATACAGTAGCCATAACCTTACCAGCTGATTTTACGGTTTTCGCCTTCTTTGGACATGGTTCGCCTTTCGCAATCCACTGCTTTGACTGTTCTTTCGTCTCGGGAGTATAGTGGTGTATCCATGTTTCATCTACAGTCACAAAGCGACGAAAAAATTCATCCGGATTGCGTTGCATGAGCGACAACAGGGCTTTAGAGGCCACCACCCTATTGCGTTTATTGTCGACTGTGAGCAAACGCGGCACCCATCTTGCAGAAACTTTTTTCATGCCCAATTTGTCATGTAAAATAGAAATGACGCTACCTTTTGAGATCCCTGTAACCTCAATTATCTCACTCAACTTTAATCTTCGGTCACTTAACACCATATCGTGGATTTTATTGATCATTTCTGGTGTAGTCACCTCTACAGGACGTCCTGAGCGTGGTTCATCCTTTGTTGATGTACGACCACGTTTAAATTCATTTAACCAGTTATAAATAGTTGCAAGTGAAGGAGCAGATATGCCGTGAACTAAATCCAACTCATTTTTTATTTCCTTTGCTGTTAACCCTTTTATATTAAAATGTTTAATAACAGCTCTAAACTCAATTTTCTCCATTTTTGTAAACAAGCAATTTTTTTTTTTAAATGTACGAAAATAAAAAACAACAACCCGACCAATCTGATTGAAACTTCGCAGCATACTGAATCGGTAGTGCCGCTGCATGAAAACAAACCGCTTACAGTACTAGTCGCGCCACCTGTCGGCTTTTCTAAGGACTTATTGACCCACCCTCGTACATCAAAATAAGAATAGTTACTACTACCTACTTCTCCTTCAAAAGCTAAATGAAATCAATTCATAAGGGGTGATGGTGCGATCGACCAAACGATTGACGCGTTGGGCATGCCTGACATTGCGTGTAGATGCACCATACCGGTTGGACCAATAGTATGCTTACTCTCTGAGGTTGAACATTAACTATTGTTCTCGTAGACTGTTCCGAGGACGGGTTTATAGGCCGAAACAGCCGTCAACATAAATTATTAACAATCAAAAATATGTCGGCGCATTCCATGTGGTACTTACTGCCGGAGGATACTCCCGGCTCCACATTTGATGGACGTCATGCGGAATAGCATATCTTGGCATCAAAGAACGTCTCTCATCTGCAGGCTTGGTGCGTGTCCTTCAATTCTTCGACCACACTGTTAGGAAAGATCGCAGCAGCTTTAAATGGTATCACGTATGGATAAAGATAGGGAGGTAGGTGGGTGTAGGTAAGGTGGGTAGGATTTATGATGGGTAGGAAGGGAATTGGATGGGAAATAAGTAGGCAGGTGCGCCTGGGTATGGAGCGTGGAGACGGGATAGAAGTGCGGTAGCGCATGAGACTGGGGGAAGTGCAGGGTCGTGGGTGGTTAGACAATACCTATAAAACCTCAGTTACCTGTCCGGCTGCTTTACTCATTCGTGTGTGTTCCTATATTATAAAAGACATAAAAATGGAATTATAAGTATCTCGGATTTGAGCGCCACTCTATGTAATGCATAGAGAAAATAGTGATAAAAGGTAATTCAAATAAAACGCGTGTAAAGAACTTTAAGAGATGTATAATTAATATATATAAAATTTACTAGCGGGCGACAGTGTATAAAGGTGTAAATCAAACAAATTAATTACGAGCGCCTAACGTAATATAATATTCAGACAATTTAGAAAACAAATAAATGCTAGTTCGGTGGACCGTAACGTAATGAAATAATATAACAAATACCACATAAAAAATATGCTCTCAGCTCATGTGCTGTCTTCAAACGTGTCGGGACCATGGGCTTCCTTCGATCTCCTGGCGTGAGGGGAACGTACTTCGGATGGCCATCATCATCGTCTCCAAAACGTCAGGGAATCAAAGCCATGTGCCCCTGGTCCGAGGCTCGGAACTGAGCAAGACGTCTGCTTCGTTCGAACGATAAACACTGAGAGACTTGAACAGTGTTGCCAAGTCAAAATTTTTAATTTCAGTAGAATGTGTAAAAAAAATTCAGTAGATTCGACAAAATATCAGTAGATTTCTGTTTTAGGAAAAAAATTTCGCCGCGGGCCGCAGGTTCCCAATTTTTCATAGTAGGCTTGTTTTTTTTTAGGAAATATATTTCGCCGCGGGCCGCAGGTACCCAGATTTTCATAGTCGGCTTGTTTTTTTTTAGGAGAAATATTTCGCCGCGGGCCGCAGGTTCCCAGATTTTCATAGTCGGCTTGTTTTTTTAGGAAAAATATTTCGCCGTGGGCCGCAGATTCCCAAGTTTTCAAAAATGGTTAGTTTTTTTCCCGGCTGGTGGGAATTTTGTGAAATGAAGAAATATCAGTAGATTTCAGAAAATATCAGTAGATTCAGTATATTGCCAAAAATATCAGTAGATCTACTGAAATTTCAGTAGACATGGCAACGCTGGACTTGAATCCCGCTCCGCCTTCATGTTAAAAAGCCGCTTTGCTTTTTTTAGCGCCGGAAATAGTTTACGAACTCCTTGAAACTAACGTATTGCGTATGCGGACTCAGGTTGTCCTTTGCCATTTTGTTGCCATATCAATAAAGTGTGTCATGTGTAAATAACATGACAATGGTGAGTGATCACCGGTAGCGTTGAAAGGTGGAGCAGCTAATATAATCTTCCCACCAGATCAGATGGAAGGAGATTGTTGGCATAGCCTGTCACATCAGTACCTAATCGCCAACATCGGTAAGAATGCATAGGATATACATACGGAATATATCTAATTAATTTGAAAATTATAAAATTGAAACAATAATATAAAAATAAATACCTAGTAAGTATCTACTTTGATGGACAATTTTATAATTAGTATATAATTAAACGAATTATGAATAAGTACATAATTTAAAATTCTATTGAAAAACTCACTAAATGCCTAGTTTTTTTATATAGCACCCAATACTAATTGATTTAGTATGTTTTTATATGTAAACAGTTTAAAATAAATTATAAAACTGTAAAGACAAAATATTATTGTGGCTTGACATCGCATACAATTACTTTAATGAATTCACAGTTACGTCACGGATTATTTTCACATTCAAATAAACCAGTTAGTATTTACCTTTTCATTGGCATATTTATATAACATTGAAATAATAATAAATCACCAGTACATGCCACGGGCAGTTAATAAAATGATAATAATATGGCACCATAAAACACATTTCTTCACCTCGAGTATGGAACAATAAATAAATATTTGATCAATTAGCACAACACTCCTGCAGAAATAAAATAAAATAAAACATTCCGTCACTAAAAAGTTGATTGACACAGGTGACACAACTAAGTAAAGTTTTGTTTTAAAAAAACCCTTTATCAGCCAGCAGCGACAAAACAACATATTATTATTGTTTGTAATAAATATAGTATATTCTGATAATTGACCTATTGTTGTGAGTTAACATAGTGTTACGACTAGGGAATCCAATCCCGAGCCAAAATTGTGATCCCGGGATTTCGGGATTACAATCTGACGATCCCGGGATTGGCGTCTTTTTTCGATAGTTAATATTATTTTCTTTAATTTATAAAAATAGCATTGATAAAATCGGTCGAAAATGTCTAGTATAATAATACTATTTAGAAAGAGATTTAATGTTAGTAATATGGTGTACGTTCAATCTTGGAAATGCATGGGTTTAATGGAGTAAATAATATTGTAATATAGATAATAATGTGAAAGTATAAAAGTTTTTTTTTAAATTTATTTAAGAAAAGATAACATTTATAAAACTAATTTTATAAATGTTATATTTTCTAAAACTCTTAGAAACAAGTGCCTGCCTGCACGTCGGTGGCACTGACGGTTAAACGCCGTACGCCAGCCAGAACGTCAGTGGTGTCTAGCTGGTTAAATGAACGAATTTATTATTTTTCTGATGTTGTTACGATTGCGTATGACAACAAAAATGTGATTTCTTATCCATGCATTCGGCGATTCCCCTGTCACATGTGCATGTATTTACACATAACTAACATACATTTGTACACATGGATACTAATTGATTGTGATTGATAAAAAAATCAAAGGTTTCGGTACTATGTTTACTAATCCCGGGATTCATAGGTATCGAAAATTTTCCGGGATCCCGGGATTGGATTCCCTAGTTACGACCTATCTACATAATTAGCAACTTTACACGATACCAAAATAACAGAACGACGCATTCATTCAGTCGTATGAGTGGAGAGCCTTAAATCTATTCCAGCATGTTTTCATCAGCTTCGTGGATAGCAGAAAGTCTTACAGAAACAGCAGCGACGTGCTCTGGAAACATTAAAAGAACGCGATACACGTTTCGTCGTTCGACAGTGTGTTGAATGGCAGTTGAACGACAGTTGATAAGTGAGATCCACGTTACAACAAAGTTAATCCTCCAAAGAGGTCCTTTCAGTTTTATTCGTTCAACATTCGAGTCAACTGGTTGCCTAGGCAAGTAATCAAGGTGATGAACTCGCATCGGCACGTCAAACTTGTATATTTCTCCGATATAATCAGATAGGGTATCTCCGTTACGACTATTGGTTCAACTTAAATCGATAAGTGGAAACAATCCATTCGCTACACTAAAATCGCCAAGTGAAAACGCGGCATTACGCGACTGTATCAAACCCTTAGATGCCCTCAGAATAATATATTTTGTCTGTGGGTCGTGATATATTTAAATTCACATTCACAAAGGTCACATCACATGTACCTGCAATGCGCGCGAGTCAAATCGCGCCTTAGGGGGGTGATGTAGGTACTCAACTATTTTTAGTGAAGACTAAAATACAGTAACATGACGACATTCGTGAACAATCAAAATGTCTATGTGAGGAGGTTGGCAACATTTGTGCGGACAAACTTTTACAAGTGTGCGCGCGCAGTCATTCGAGAGAAAGTTGGTTATGAGATGTATTTAGTTGTAGGTTGCCATTAAGTCGAATCTGTTGATCTGCCTGCAAGAAGAGCCACCATGCGGAGAGGAGAAAAAATAAATCATCATCAAGATAAGATCCTATGTAATTTATTGCACCATTAACATCATGTAATTGTGGCAAAAGATTACCTCCATGAAATCATTTCTACGCAAAAAATGTAACGGGGTGCCGAAGAGCACGACATCTGAAGATTATGCAAGCGGTTAATAGTTACGCGGAAGTAAAAAAAAATGAATTCTTCCGGTTGCATCTTGATGTTTTACGTAAAATACCTCGCTATACGTACTCAGGTGGGTGGACTGCATTATTTATTTTTCGCATAATAACAGCAACGTGCAACACATTAAAATGAAAACTACCAATGATAGACATATAATTTAGATCGGTGCGGGGAAAACCAGAAAAAAATATATAATATGATGCATGGTGCATATTATGATTGAGAATTGTTTCGTTAATATCAAAATGTCGTTTGAGTGGTGCGTAGGTATGTGTGACATTTTCAATACCTGTTATAATAAATACAATCATAACATTATTTAAACTTAGTGGGTATTGAAATGATTACACAATATAAATATAAATGAAAATGCAATATCTCCATGAAGCGAAATGCAGAGATTATCCGATGTATTTTTCAAAATGAATAATAACCTACATTTTTTATGACATTGTATTACTGCGGGATTGGCATAAAGCAGACATGTCCGACGCACCGGGAAATAAATCGTGCATTGTGATATTATATGATTTCATTGGGATTTTGAAAATTGATCATTAACCATTCTTATTTTTATTTTTAAACGGCTTGAAATTAGTTTTCCAAATTGCCAAAGTCCGCGTGACCTCGTCGAATCATTCAATCAATTAGTGAATCTCCGCATTTTAAACTGAGGAGTAGTGTACTTTTACCGTCGCGCAGTAGGCTCTTTAAACAGTAGGGAAATAGTTTAACAATGCGTGCAACAAGTGCCCAAAGAAGATCAAAACTTATCATTTTCACGTCGAATGGCAAATTATTTATTTGTGTTGGTGAAAGAATAATGTTGTTTAATTTACTAAGCCAAATAATATAATACGTTTGTTCAAGTTTTGACACTCATGGTAGCCGGTAGATACATAAATACCTAATGAATATTGAGAGTAAATTTTAGTGGTTAATATCTACCATAGAGAAAGATAAAACAATAGATGGCAAGTGTGACGTTTTTTAATACAATGAAATGCACCACGTTATAACGTTTTAATCTTTAGAAAATCACTGAACAACCTAGCCATAAAATAATAATTTGTTATGGTTTAAGATCAATCCAAGTCAAATATAATAAGTTGTAACAATAAAAATTGTCACTGATTTACAATATTTTCATATAAGTGGGTAAATACATCTTATTAGAGAGTTAGATAAATGTTAAGTAGGTATATGTATATCGAAAAGATAATAAATATATTATAATAGATACTAGGTATATCAAATTACAAATACTTATAAAGTATATTCATTGAATATATTCTACTATGTATATTATAAGGTTATTTAGGTGCGTAACGAATTTTGTTAAATGTACCTATACCTAAACCACATTGATAAAAAAAAGAAAAATTACTATAACCATCATCGCGTACCAAAATATGGCTTTATTTTCAATTTTAAACAACGACGTTTACAATTAATAATACTCGTTTATTGTTTTAATATAATATTATAAGGTGATCATGAAATGTTGTTTATTTTACTACATCCACAAAAATTATTCAGACTTGGCTCCCAGAGATTAATTAAATTATTAATATTCGACCGTTTTATGGTACCTGGGCCTTTAATTGTTTTTATTATTATCAGTGCAATATAAATTTACAGCATATTAGTATATCAACACCCAAGTAATCTATTAAACTGAAACAAATAATCGATATAATATCCTGATAATTTTATTTTGAATTCAGCATCCAGGGGTTGTACATCGGGTTCAAGCGATTATTATAAACACTATACATTTGCGTAAATAATTCAATTAATGAACCTCGCGCGAATAATTTGATAAAACATGTTTGTCGGTATTGAACGTATGTCGAACACGGGCAACAAGTGGCAAAATATTTTAACAGTTGTGCAAACTCTTTTGACCCAACACTCGGATTGTTTAAATGTTTAACCGCATTATTTCAGCCCAATGTCTTCAAAACAGAAACAGATTTATAATATTTTATGGTTGCATTCTAAAAATTAGTCAGCTGATGACCAAACCATTAAAAGAAAACACCATCACGGTGTTAGATGGGGGGGGGCATGACTTTAAATACGTGCGTAACGGGTTCGAATCAAGCAGCTGGATGGATCAAAAATTAACATCTCGTTTTTTTCCATGTGTGCGTATCTAGATTAGAGCATGCGCCCTATATGTTGAGAAATTGTCCAAGGATTAATACTCGCAATATGTACCTATGTTTAGACAACAGCATGAAAAAGCAGTCACGATTCGCACAGGATTGTAATTTCAAGAAATGATAAAACAAAATATTTAAGCATATTATATAATAATTGGTGTACACATAATTAGAATACAGTTTATAACAATGTTCTTTGTTAATATTACTTATTTTTCTTTTATATGTTGATAGTTGTTTTGTGGTATACAATAATAATCACATGATCTGTTGTAAAAGAATTAAATTGTATTTATTTGGATTCAAATCCAACTTTGACGTTAATTCTACTCGGTCTCCAGAAGTCTTTAACCAGTCCTGCGTGTCAGGCGGTTCCAACAACCCTTATTCTCTCCGTTGATTCAGCGAAGCTGTGTAATATCTGACCGGATGTTCGGTAAGGATTAATTTTGGAACGCGGTAAATATTATCCTGAGTCATAGCAGTTTACTTACTATGTATGGTAGAGCGTGGGTGGTTTCAACAAGTTGTATAAGTCTATATTTTCATCGCAGGAGGAAATATAAAATTAACAGACACCATACTAATAGTATTCTATATCGCAATGCCAATTACACATATTTATTTTATTAAACAAAAATATAGAAAGGCTAAGTGCAAGTAAACAAGTGTAATGGCATGGTCACAATTTCACTGACAACAATGCCACCCCACGAAAAGAAATGCTGTTCATAAACACGGTGGGCGATCCTAATTCCCAATGCCGTTCTGTTTAAAATTTCCATATCGCAAATAACGAAATGCATTTGCAGCGCACATATGATTACTGGATTAATACCATCGCACATGCATATTAATTAAGGCCAAGACAAAAGTGGAGCCGTGTCTATTGTTTGAGACTGATTTCAAATAGTTACGCATTGTACGAATGTCACTTCACTTGCATTGTGGGATGCACTCGGTACGTTTATCGACTTCACGACGAGCCTAGTGCAGCCCGGCTTAGACGAGTCATGAATCGATTAGAATCAGCAGAAGACTTTGACGTTTTATTTCTAAGAAATAAAAGATGTAACTGAATACGGTTTTCAATCTATTCCTTACCATGTCCGATCCTAATAAGATCATGTGGGCCTCCACAGGGTGGAGGTTTGTATAAACAGATTTTGTTTTTACGAGAAATGGATGTCAGCCACTGGTTCAGCCTTACTTAGTAGGTCTATACTCATAGACAAATTGAAAAGCAATATGTGTACTTACTTTCCAGACCCAGGATTCGAACATGGGACCCACGACGCTATATTCCGACGCTTAAGCCGCGCGGCCATCGTGGGATTTCAAATTGTTCTTAAATTTATATAGGTTGGTATTGTAAAATTTCATAGTTTGGAGTTACGGCAATCATGACGATCATAGTAACGACGTGTGAAAGTAATTAGACAAGAAAGAAATGGACGGTACAATCACGCCAAGTAAAAATTAGTAGAGGCGAGGCAACGCCGCTTCATCCGAGAGCCCCCCGGGCTTTTGGCTGTCTTGGGCGACGCACTTTACGTAACAACCGTTGGCTGGTGGGTCGGATGACGCCAGGAATGCGGTCACGCTGACAGCTACGCCGTGCCGTGATGACTGAGGAAGGAAACGTATTCTTCCTCATTTGATTGACTCTGATTTACTCTGCATATGAATAAGATAGATTTACATAGAGAAACGCTATGCGAGAATTCTATAGGACTTTCGTATGAGTGAATAGTAGTTATGAAGTAAGAACAAGATTATAATATTCGCCATCATTAGTGAGGGCTCTTCAATGGTTAGGTAGGTACATGGTGTCACTCCGTAAGTTGACAATTATAACATGACTGATGTGCCTCTAGAAGAAATAAGCAGTATGTAGATTCTAGATCTAATCTAGAATAATAATTATCAAGACTAGATTTTCAGTGCAACATGGTAAAACGCTTCCATCCGTTAATTATAACTTTAAAGTTTGTTTGCATAGTTAATGAACCCTCGCTACAGCCTGGTTCGCGACATATATTATAACAATGTGCGTAAAAGTTTGAATTAAAAAAAAAAAAGCAATTTTACAATTGTTTTATTAAATAACAGTTTCAATGTGCATGGAGAGAATTTATAATTAATCATGACACTATTATCATATGCGCCCCATTAAATGGCCCTACTGAAAAAGGTTGTGCTTCACTTTTCTCGAACACTCGGCATTTGTCATTTCTAAATGGTATATTCGAAATCTCAATTTTCTCCTTTATATTTTTTTCTAACTCTCCTGTTTTTTCATACAGTCAAGACTACTTGGTTCTACAAACTACGATAAGTATGCTCAAATAGGAAGTACCTAATTAATGTAAATTATACAACGAATTGGTACTTTAAATTACAATTTTCTATTTCAACGATAAGTATTTGAAAATAACACATTTTAAGAAAATGAAAAATCTATGATTATTACAAGATTTGTACTGCTAATATCCAACATATCACTGAAATGTTAAAAAAACGAATCTACAGGCAGAATCAACATGTCCAGAAATTTTGGTTACAATATGATGTCCTTGCGCGAAATAACAGGCGATTGAAAAAGTCAAACTTATAAATATATCGTAAATGTGGTTAAATTTTAAACATGTTACACATTTAAATATTTTAGAAGGGAGATCTTTGAAACAACATATTTAAATTATTTATTTTGTGTATAGATAAATGTACCTACACATCATATTTTAGTAGAACTATTGATTAAAATAATGATGCATAAATGTGTCTATTTATAATAAATAACTTAAATAATATGATGTTTCAAAGAACACTTCGGTAAAATATTTCAAATGCAAGTTAGAATAGTTCTGCATTCAGCTGACGTTATGTTTAATGGTGTTCAAAGAAAATTAATAATTAACGGAAATACTGATAGTTCTGGATGGCAAATGACTAGATAATATAAAACATTAAAAAAATTAAAACGCATGCCCAGTCTGCCGACCGTTAATAACTGCAAGTTACAGCCATGCAATGTGCTCTCGTTTCGTTACTTTGCGTCGACGGACGCCCGAATTTTTGCACGGAGAATGCCTAAATGCGAAATGAAAATCACGATATTACGGTATTGGTAATTTTCAATTTATTTTATTCCTTGCAACCATAATATGAGGGGTGACCAGAGATGGAGTGCTCTCGACTCTCGACCTCCACTCGTCACTGCGTCAAAGACCACAAAATAGTACGATAAAGCGATAAATCATTCGCATGAAAGAACACCTAAATTCAATATTCACAGTTGTAAAGAAAACCGAGTTAAAATAAAAATAATTATCATGCCAATATTCCTTATTCATTAGTTGACTCAAGTTGCACATGTTCGACTGTTTCGATTCCAAATGATTTAAATATAATACTTTTCACTAGTGGCAAAGGGTAGTGCCAATTGGACGAAAGTATACGAAAAAGAGAAGAATACATTGTGCACTAGCAGCACATCGATACATCACTAGGCACGCGTACAGTGACGTGTCCGGAAATTTGTACGTATGCAGTTCGCCGTATCACACTTCACCGTGAAATGTTGCATCGGAAATATATGGTCGTATATCAAAGAACGTCCAACCTATTTGGGTCGTATAGTACCTACCCACTGAAATAAAATTCATGTCTAAATAAAACACGGTTCTTGTCGGTTTGCACTTTACAGGAAGCCAACAGCAAACAAATTTTGTAAATAGCAGATATATTGCATTATTTGTTAGGTTAGGTTAGGTTCTCATTCTTGAATTTATTAATTTTGCCAAAATCAGCTATGGAAATTGAATTAATGTTCATATTGAATCTAATAAAATCGGAGACCGTGTAGTATACGGTCATCTCTTTCCGATAAGAAAGCTCACGGCGAACTGTGCTACGGTGAAATGTAATACGTACAATTTAGATGCAACCGCATAGTGTTAGGTGACAAACGCTCGATGGCCAAAGTTTTTTTTTTTTTTTTAAATACATTTTTCATTTCCTGACGATTACTGAGCAATAATTTCATACACTAGCCAAACTGTGCTGCGGTGAAATGTAATACGTACAATTTGAATGTAACTGTACAGTGTTAGGTGACAAAGCTCGGTGGCCAAAGTTTTTTTTTTTTTAAATACATTTTTCATTCCCTGACGATCACTGTACAATAATATACACTAGTCATCATTGCAATGGTATTATTTAACAGATCTCCTAGTTAATTGCGTTGTTATAATATTAACACATACAAAACGGAAGATTAAATAATTTGCGCTATTTGTGACAATTATATTACATGTTTAACAAAATATTTTTTATAAGTCAAGGTAAAAGTTAAACGAAAATTGTTTACGAATTACGACCAAATCATCGCCACTGCTTCATACACAACAACACAGCAAAGAATAATACTAAACAATTATCACAGGTCAAAGTAATCATATCCCGTAGTTACTCACAATAAATAGAAAATAATAACGTGTAGGTACACATTGTGACATTAGACATTATTGTATTGTTGACGACACTCGAGCGTCTTCGGCGAAACACCGAACTGCGGAGGTCATCGGTGGACCTTGGCCGAGTGGGCTACTAAACTGTATCACTTGATGACAAGGAAAGAGATCGCTAGCCTAGATAAGCTCCGAAGCCATGTAGCTTCGTTGTGCCGTACGATTCTACAAGCAAACTGAAGATTTTAACGAATTTGGGCAATTTTATAAAATTGTGTAAAATTGGGAATATACCTCAACGTTATGAAACTACGTACGCTTCTGAATGCGGAATAAGGAAATGCCACGGAGAGTTAAAGCCTTCGAGATGTGGTGGTACAGATGTACCTATTCTCAAAAATCCGCGGACGGACAGGGTGTTTTTACATATATTTTTCCCGACTTATACGCGGCGTAAATGGAAACTCTGCCATTCTTGGTGGTGTTCGCTAACGTGTCTCTGATAATTATCTTATGATTCGAGGGCTTCCGCTGTTTGTTCTCCCACGGTGCAAAACTAACATGCCATTAGTTATGCCAATAACCACGTTTAATGAAATCGCTTCGGAAATTGATATATTCCTCTTACGTGAGGGTGAATTTAGGTGGACGTTGTTTTATAAGTTTTAAAAATAGGGTCTATCAATAGTTCACTCTGTGTGCTTCCATCTATTTTTATTTATGTTATTTTATTTCTTTCGATTTCAATTGATTTATTTTACATATTGTGGACATTACAAATTATAGGTTTAAGACGTTCACAACATGACATTTAGAAACAAAGAAATACTATTAAAACAGTATTAGGTAAGTACATAAAAAAGAGATAGATCAGTATTAAGTTATTCTACCGTAGAAATGTGTAAATACAAAAAAAAAAGTTCTTATTTTATTACTAATTGTATCATTAACTCACATTGCTCCGTATTTATATATAAAAAACTGTTAGCACATATATTATGTCATGTCGTGAACGCTTTAAATTTATGATTTGTTATGTTCATTATAATATGTAAAATAAATAAATTCGAATGTACACGCCCTCAAAAGGAGCGTTCCCGGAAGTTTCAGTGCTATATTACATTAACAAAATATGGGGTATCTACCTTACAATATAATCCACATAATATATCATTGAACATGACCAGTTTTGTATCCTTAGAAAGAAATTCGTAACTGATTTCAACGCATTAGTTCTACGGAATCGAAACCTGAGTCCTGAACGGACCACAAGAATAAAATGTTCGAGACTTTCGCAGTTGTTTTGTTAGTTATCGTACTAGATTTTTGGATTTTCACCGCGTGTTCTTCCTCCTTCTTTCCTCAGCGATTTGGGCTCGTTGCAGAGGGTATTCTCAAGAGACAAGGCTGTGTCAGCGTAAAATGAAGATTTTCTGGGTTGAGAACATTATAATTATTTATAGCTACAGATAACCCGTATACGTCAGCCATATTTTCCACAATAATAAATATGATTTACTCCCAACACATAATACTGGGAAAGAAAGAGGGCAAAGAGGACTTGCGCAAAAAGAGATTCCGATATGCATAAGTGACTCAATTTACGAGTACATTGTACCTACATTCAATCTTCGATAAACTGCAGTAGGTACCAAAGGAAGAAGAGATGGCTTTATTTTGTATGAAGCTTTACACTTGCATATAATAATATTGACAGCGATATACTTACTGTTAATATAATTCAAAAGAACCGAAAATTGTGCTGTCAATCATTATTAAACTCAGATCCGGTCGTCAAACATAATATCTTTTCAAAATTTGACAACCACTACTGCCTTGAGATGCATGTATACCTACGCAGGTACCGAATAACAACTTTCTACATGCAATAATGAACCTATTCTAGCCGGACTGCATGAAATGCACCATTTGGAAAATTTTATGATAATAAAAAAAAACCAAGAACTTTCCAACAAAATCGGACGTAGCACCATGTACCCAATTCAAGTTGAACTGAAACAATAACTATCATAATTATATTTCGAATAGATTAATAGAGCGATAACGTGACCGGTTACCTACTAATTTTATTATCAACATATGGTTTAATTAATAAGCAGTTATATTATAACTGGGAGAAAAGGGCATTTGGATAAGAAATAGTAATGTCCTCTACTGTTTAAAACGTAGAATAACATATCTGTATAATTTTCTGCACTCGCAAACAGATGACAAAGTAGATGTATGATGCGTGACCTTGGGTCAGCCAGCACCTCATCATAAGGCGAGTCAAATAATGATTTTTTACGTACGTACTAAATCCAAAGTAATCGTAGTTTCTAACTGTTATTTCCGTGACGGGGTAAATATTGATTACAATACTATCTTTTACAAAGCGGGTTTGTAATATTTCCGATCAATTGCTTAAGACGGTACTTCAGTGATACGGCACATAGTTTTCAACTAAAGGTGCGACGAAATTTTCGACTCGCTGGCAATCGGAGAGCGAAAGTCGAGTTGTGAACACGTCAATTTGTTTCGTGATGGCGATGGGGGTATTTATTCTTAAATCGTGTAAAGATGACTAAAAAACTTTACCCATTTACTTGAAAAAGAAAACATGTCAATGAATATATTATTATTGTTACTAATAGAACAATAAACAGAACATTAAATGGACGCATGTTGGATTTATATGACAAATTATATTTCGTTCAGCACGCGTCATTTGCACAATACGCGCATCGCCTAGCCACGATTTTTTTAGACCTTGCCTCAACTGAGGTATAGCCTTAAGACGTAACGGCAACCATGTAAGTATTACTCCGCACAAGCAACGGAGTGATAAATAGTTCGGTCATATTGCAATATTAATTTATCAGCGATTTTATTACTTGGTGAATAAAAAAACGGTAGGTATAGTGACATAGTTACATACCATAAATAATTACGATAGTTAAGTACTGTGGGTATAAAACACGGTTACGTATTTCTTGGATACTTTTGATATTTCGTTCTAAATTAACGTCTTGTAAAAAACTTGTGGTCTCAATAATTGGTAATTAAAAATAATTATCTTTTTGCTTTATTCATCCGACGTTTGCTACACAGAAAGTGGTCTCCAAATGTGAGATTTTTTCAGTGTATTTTACTTTCAATAAAGCAATAACCCCTTCTGATTTCTCAACAATATTTTTTTGCTCTAATAAAATAGGATAAATGAATAATGACAATTAAAAACTACGTAGCCATTCTAGTAGAATGACAATACTGGGGAACAAAAAACTGCGTTACCTTCTGGGATTGGTTGTAAAAAAATTTAATTGCCGACTGTGGAGAAATATGGTACCTACCTATCTATAAAATATTTATGTCTGTGTCCAGTGGCGCACCCAGGATTTAATATTGGGGGGGGGGGGGGGCAAGGAGGAGAATGTAAATTAGTTCTATAGGCTCTTTTTCTTCTTCACAGCCTAATTTCTCGTTTATCGGTCTATTGTACTCAGTGTACCTACACCATGGTCCCCACATCCTGAAACGGGCCCTCAGGCTAGGATATTTGGCGGCCCCCCTACCTACCGCTAATATTAAAGGCAGTGTGAAACATTACATTAACGTTTTTCAAATTGTGTTTTAGTTCAAATTAAGGGTACTTATACAGTGAATTATTGGCGATTTTTAATACATCTACTTTAATAATGGAGCTGTCGAGTATCGACACATAATAATCAAAAAATATATTGCACAATTATATAATTGAAAATGAATAGCGCCGCAGGCGACTTTTTTACTATTAAAACTAATTTATGATGTGTGTTTATCTCACTTATCTGGTCAACCCGAGACGCCGGCCCCCCCACAGCCCGGGCCCCCAGGCTAGAGCCCTGTCAGCCCGCCCCAGCCATGACCTACACCACTCCGGAATTCGGGTGGACACCGAGAATTTTTTGACAGTTCCATTAGGGATTGGGTTTCTAAAAAAACCTGACATTAGTGTTTCGAAATTTTTGTGTTAGTAATTAAAATCTAAGAAATTTTTCTAAAAAGGGTGCTGGAGAATTATTACAAATCATTTTTTTGCCGTGTTTTTATTTGTCTAAGCCCAAAGGTATAGTTTATTGGCTTTCAATTTCAATGTTTTTCTTGTATTTATTAAATTATTAAGTCATAAACCGAAACTGCCGTCAAAGTGGCGACTGGCTTTCGCATTTTCACAATTCGTTCTGTGGAAAATACAAGAAAGCACGACAAGCGAAAATTGTGTTTTAAAATTCACTAGCTTAATTCCAGAAGTGTCTCAAAGTTATGTATTTTCAATAAGGAATGATAATTTATTGGTGTTTTCAAGTGTGCACAATATTATTATCATACAAAGGAACGACGAGTTTCAGTGTTACGTAAACTTAGGCTAAGGCTACACCAAGGAATTAACCATAGCTTCCGCTTGCGCCTTATGGGATTAAGAATTTGTAATTAATTAATGCTGAGATTAAGCGTTCGCATGAGCAAATTAAAGCGCGGCGCGTTTAATTAATTAGTAGGAAAAGACGGTTCGATCGAGAATAAACAATTTTGTATGCGTGCTGCGCTTGCCTACGAACAGTCGCCACCGCGCCGAGTCGTTTGTTTTCAAACGTGCCTTATTGATTTGATGACATAATAGATTTATATAATACTTACACTAGGTAAATTTAACAAGAGGGAACAACTAATGATAATAATGTGAGCTTATGTGGGGTTCATCACTGTGGGTAGTCATGGTGTTGTGGATGAAGAGGTCGTCAGGAGAGATGAGAAGTTGAGATTTGGTGGTTGCTCCAATGGATGAGGGAGCGAGTTTTACTTGCAGCGTAAACAGTCGGTACAAGAGCATGTCACAGTAGTTATGTTACAATACTTATGATACTGTTCCGAGGTCCGATCTCGAGCGAATGAGATGTTGTGCGGAGCGATTCCGATACTGAGTTACTAACAGACCGGGAACTTATATTCGAGTGACATGTCCAATAAATTATGATCCGCTATTTATTGAAGTACTAATCAAAATAAAATATCTTGAAAAGAATATTGGGGAAATAATTACATAATATAATAAATTTGAGTCTGCTACTATATGGAGTTTGCGTCATCGGATGTAGTTGACTATGTGGAAAAATACATATCGCGGAAATAATCTGCAGTAAGCTATTTACTGAGTTTACAATAATTGGACACTCCGGGAGATGGATATTATAAGAGAATTTGTAATTTCAGTAATATATTTAATATCACCGATCAATATTCTGACGCGGATTGAGTTGTTTATCACCGTATAGTAATGTAATACTAAAGACTCTGGAAGATAGTTATGGATGAGTATAAAGTGCACCGGTGGCGTGCGGTCAATATATGCTGGAGGTGCAGAGCATGACTAGAAACAGTCTAAAAATAATCCATGCACCTATATGGTATATTTAATTTAATTACACATATTTCTCCTAGCGGTTCTGTGATATTAATAATACGTAGGTAGGTACATATATTTAGAATTAAACTGAGCTATCACTATACATTGTGTTATTGATTAAATCAGTCGCACGCTGGCATTTGACATATCATTTAATACTTTTTTTTATACTGTGGTGAGCTTAGTTCTAAATTCGAGCACCGGACGATTTATGGTGATATGTCTATATTAGGTAGTATTCGCCAGTCGAATCAAAACGTATGTACTAGGTATATCATACGTTCTGATTGTGTTAATTTCAGTTTCCCAGTTTCCCAAATAATCAATATAGTTTTATTTAACAAATGTAACCCGCATAGTTCAGGAATGTATCTGCATTTATAGGAATCATACCACGTAAATGCTTTGACACGACCATCAATTTGTTTATTCCTATAGTTGCCATAGTGAGACGCGTTGGATCTAAAGAAGTGGTGCAACGTTGTGCGTGTCAACATAAAAACAAAATACATTTTTATATACGATCTACCCGTGGACCTATCTAATATGACTCCATATCGTTTCATTCTATAGGATTAGGATTAGTTATATTGTAAATAAGTAGCACTGCGATTTTAGTTGTGTTTAATGACACCTAATCCGACTGAAGAGATGAATTTCTCTAAACTGAACTACTGATAATTTGGAGACATCTCTTCCCAAAAGAAAATCTTGCGAAAGCTAATTTGTAAAACATTATTGGGTGTACGTTCAGTACCTAAGTCTTTTTCAGGCGCCAGACAATGTTACTAAAAATCTACGTCCATGAAATCTTTCAATCGCCAACTGGTGTAAATCAAACCACAATCAAAGAGTAGTAAATCTATTTATGATAATGATTTTATTGACGGACGATGGAGGCCAGTTTTCAAAATGCACGTCCGATTGGTGCGAGGTAAGTATCAGAAGAGAGTCGAGAAAAGAAAGTCAGTTTGGGCTCGCCACTATCAACATCGCCTAATGATTTCTAGGGATGCTTCCACACTATCGTTACATACTCCAAATACATAAAAGAAAAACATAAATTCTTTTATAATGGAGGCTGGCTACAACTTACTGTTCCATAAAGTATTGATTATAACTGATTATTTTAATATAGTTTAATTAAATCAATATACAACCGTACGAAAATTTAAGTACCAGGATCAAATAAAACCTAAGTTAAATTTTCAATATTTTCCATTTATCCCAAAGATGTTGCATAATATAACATATAAGATGGCTATTCATGTTACGTTCCATATATAATTAACTGAAGCAATTTCCAGTTTGCCGGAATTGCCATATTTCTACACAACACCAGCTGTCCTTGGAGCCAAAATGACACATTCAAGTGTGTGGATTTGTAAGAAATCGACAAAATTGTATTATAACTAAGACCATATTAAGTGTTACTGGCTCTAGGTATGGGCGAGATAATGACCATACTTACCATACTTTTCACGAAACTGCGTAAATACCGAATACAAATTAGTCAAATGGTCGTAGCATAATTGATCAATGCACACCAATGGTTATACGGGTTCAAATCCCGTCGAGTTTTTCATGATTTTTTCTAGTGGGTATATATCTGAGGTGTTTTCAAGTTATGTATGTTCAATATATGGAATGTTACACTCTCAAAATCTTGTGAAGTATTCATTGAATAAAAGAAATGGTTTATTGAAAACAAATACGTATGACTGACAAAGTTTAGTGTGCACCATTTATGGCTGAACTTAACAGCCTACCTTCACCCTTCGCCACTGATTTATAGTTAACAAAACTTAAAAAATACAAATTATTTCTAGAATTGATTGAATACAGTAATTCTAAGTCACCTAGCTTTCTTCCTACCTGACATCTCTACTTGCAGCAGAATGTACATAGTATGTATGGCCAGCGAGGCGATCTAGCCGGAACACTGACTGCCGCAAGTTTGACCGGTTTACTACCACGACAGAACTCAAATAATAATGTTATAAGTAATATATTTATACACGCCCGGTATCTGCGATTCTGCGTTATTTATTATTCGAGTTCGTCAAAAATGATTATTGCTTGAAAAAAAGCAGGTGTGCTTCTAGAATGAATGAAATTTAAAGACAACATACGTCATCTTATCAAGCTGCATGTCATATTGGTGATTGATATAATCGTCAATCGATTTGAAGTCTGAATGAATCCAATTATTTTTTTACACGAATAACCAACCGAACAACTTATCGAATTATCGACGCGTAAAGAAATTTATTATATACCTAGTAATATATTTATATGTTTATATTTATTATGTAAAAAGATATAAGTAGAATAGTTTTCGAAGTAAATAAAACATAGATTATGTAATAATACAGAGCATTGGAGCGGCCCTTGGAGCCGGAGTACCGAACATTTGTAGTGCTCCACTGCTCCGGATGTTTTTTTAGTATTACTAAATTTTCGTCCTAAAATCCAATGAAACTATTATATTTGACACTGCTCTGGACAGTCTGAACACTGGAGTTATTTTAAATACGACAACACTGCCGAGTGATAAACAACTTCACTTTTTTGACAGAAGAGGCAGATAATGAAAAACAATTTTGCTGTCGGAAAGTTTGTTTAATAGAATAATTAATAATGAAAAGGACGAATAATAAACCTTATTTCAAAACTACTTGTTTTCACATTTTTTAACATTTGTATATATGTCATCAGCCGGGGTCATAATACCTTAAATTTTTTACCCGGAGCGGAGCTGAAGCAAGTATTAGGAGCGGAGCTGGAGCTTAAAAAATGGTTCGCTCCTACCCTCTGTAGTAATTAATATGTCCTCATAAAATAAATAAACTAAAATCCATACTCGGTGACTAGGAGCGCAATGCAGAACCCATATACTGCAGGCGACAGTTAAAGACAGGCGCGTATCTTAGGGACGTAAGAGCTTCGGTATGGTTCTGTATCGTGCTCCGGGAGATAAATGGTTCTGAAGATGCACAATGTAACAATGATCTGGACCAATATCGTCCTCAAAGAAGGACGTTGCGAAACGTTGGTTACACAAATAGATATTTTTTCAAAGTTTAATTGAGCCAAATGTGCTTTATATTAATAATTATAATAAATCATTTGCCCGAGCGGCAATTTATAACTATTTTTATTGTGACGTATAACATAGATTTATACAATATTACTTATTGTATTTCATACTGATACAAATATGTATTTTTTGAATACGTATAAATTACCGCCCGGTCAAATGCTGGACAAAGTACGTGCCATCCGGTCTCAATGCTCTATCTCAATTTTGTTATTAGAAAAAATGTTCACGGCCATAATGCGTAAGAACAACTATTTACGTACAATTTACATGTAACAATTCGGGCGAGGTGACAGTGAATGTTGGGTTAAATGCGCTGGTTGTTATCTAAACCGATTTTAATAAGGGCAGGCTGCGTTTGAAAATTTCATGTTCCCAGAACTTTTCAGCAAAACCGAATGTCCGGTCTGGCCAAAAAGTTAAATTTCGACTACTGTCCGACAACAAGATCTCGTCAATAACCGGAAGTCGCTGTAGTCGCATATGGAAGACTTGTCAGTGACGTACCTGTCATGGCGGCAACGCGTGTTTAAATAATGTATCGGCTCTCTTTTTAGATGCGACTCCTTTTCTTCTTCGCAATAAACCTTACTAATATTAATTATAACATCACCCCTTACCGTTTTATATATATTTTTATTATAAAACGCATAAAACTACGTAAATTTATAGATCCGTACACCACGAAAGCGTACAATGAAATGATAAATTTAGCGGCGTTCCTCATTTGAAACGGAAGTACGATTAACTGCATAGGAGGGGCTTGTTAGTCCACAGTGTTAACACATAGACAAGATGTTCTTGTTCGACAATATATTTGTATATCTACCAGTTTAATTCGACAAATGACAGAACTCTACATTCTACAACAATGTAAACAAATTTCCAATTTTACTTGCTATTATGGCAGCTAAGGTAAAAAAATATTAAGCGCAGAATTATTGCCATATTTGAAAAAGTGTCTAGTTTTCACTAGCAATTATTGTACACAGTAGCGGATTGCGGCAGTGGTTTTTTTTTGCGCGAATTTGATACTCAAAACCGCAACAGGCAATGTCGTCCAGTCTTTTGACACAGTGAGTCGGTGTTGCCGTATAAAAAATATAAATACAACACCATCCAGGTAGACGACTGGCAATCATTTATTCCGAAGCACTGAACGCTAAAGAGTATTGTTTACTTACATTATAGAACAGGTCCTGTGTTCGAAGGCTGTCGCGGATACCGCAGAGATCAGCGAAACGTAAAATACTTATATCATACACTTCAACTTCAAGTAAAATGTGAATTACCCTTGAATTATCTATCAATCTAAATAAGACTTTACCAAATCGATTGAATATAATGATATATTCATTCAAAATAAATCTATCAACATTTTAACATTAGGGCGGCTCTCGTGGTGCAGTGAGTAATGCGTTGGCCTTCCACCCGAGAGTTCTGGGTTCGATCCTGGTGAGGACACAATATTTGTGTTTTTCTCAAAGTCTGGGTATCTGTGTTTGTTCAAAATTACTAACAACCACCTTGTACGAAAAAACAAGGACATGGTTATTAGATATATTATTAATTCTTAAAAAAAAAAAAAAAAAACATTTCAACATTTCCACTTTCTACGGGAATAGTTGCCTAGCATTAGCTCTACCCATTGAATCCGAGCACGTATAAAAGGGTGAAAAAACCTACATTTTAGGAATTTCTGAGCCGCCAATTAAATATTTATCCTTTTAATACCCTTTCTCTGATCAGCCAATAACATTTTTTTTCTGGACAGACAATTTTCTCTAAAGTTCAAATCTGGTTGCTTACTTTTTTATAGCTAACGACTCTTAACTCAAATTTCCGAAAAACGTATTAAAAAAATCACGAAAATTCAAAATTAAAAGTTCCGTGAAACGATATCTCTACCTCGATCACAATCTCAAATCTTAATGTCTATATTATTTATTTATTGACCGCAAGTGGATATTTGAATAGTCACCCGACTTTATCATTGATTTCATGAGGATAAAACTGTACCTTAGAGCTAAAAGTCTGGCAGTCACATATTCAATATTTTGCAGGAGAGCCGTTTTAAGCCTTTTCAGTCAAATGTCTCTACAAATAAAACTTTTCAGATAAATATCCTAGATTATTTTGCTAATGTTGTGCTTCTGCACTTTGCAATAAATCTTTTTGCTATAGATTAAAGCAAAAATGATTTAAATTGGAGATCCACTCTTTCGGGTCTAAAGTATAATTGGACTACCGTCGTTTTAGAAGTATTTTGAAAACCATATTGTGACATTGGACTGCCAAATTTTCAGCGTGAATCCACATATAAATCTGTATATTAACTAACGATAAAAATGTGACTTCCGCATTTTCTGCTCCAAAGTACAGGTATATGTCATTGTTTGTGGGGTACTTACTTTTAAAGTACCCAAACAATTTATTTCTCTAAATAATTTATTTATTGTGCATGAGGTCCGAGGTTTTATCGATGAAAGATTTAATGTTATTAGTACAGTTTGCCACTATGTATTTCTATTTTCAGTCGATCATACGTGCGATAAGACGCAATAACAGAACTACGGCGACGCATTATCTAACCGCAAATCCTACCGGGAAAAAAACTGGCCAAGTACTTGTACGCAGCTAATTTATTTGGGTCGATTCGCCATTTCTATTCCTTGATTGTTAATTAACTGGCCAACTGGTTTATCCGTAGGGTTATTTAGCCACCAAGCAAGCAAGCGACAACGATATTTGGAGGGTCTACTTTACTACTAAGGATCAAAAATAATTACAAGATAAAAACAACTTTTTATAGGTATATCACGTTTTTAAATTTTCTGTTGAATCATATAAACTTGACAACTCTATGTATTAATAAAAACTTTTCAATGTACTTGATAGAAATACTGAATAAATATTATAGAACAGAGAAATTTCATTTTGACATTTCATATTGATTTCCATAGTAACGCACTTATATATTAATAATTTAGTTGCTAAAACCCACTTAGCAACCAATAATAGTAGTAAATATTACTTTTAACGATTTTTTTCCGAAACATACAAAACAGAATCAACAGAAAATGAATTCAATTCTGCTTAAAGATGGTCAAAAGTATTAAAAGAATGCATTGTCGTCGTGTTCTGATATATTCTAAAAGTTTCAAATGTCCAGCTAGTCGGGAAGTTAGTTAAAAATCTTCGACAAACAAGAATAAGAGCTAATAAAAACGTGGTAATATGGTAGGCGCTGCAAATCAACGCAGTCTGCAGTGCCAAAACGTACGTCTTACACGATTCCAAATGGGTTCAATTTGTATCCAGGAGAAACCACCATAGTTTGGGTCAATTTTCTGTGTCTTGGAGCGTAATGCAGAGACGTTAAGCGGCCATTATAACAAGAAAAATCGTAATAATACGTTTTTCTCACTGAACTTAGGTCGTCGAAATTGGCCTCTTAAAGTTAGGCGCGTATCTCATGCCCCTATGTATGATTCTATATCGTGCTCTTATTCCTAAGGAGCGGACATAGACACAGAAAAGTAAAACAACATGAATATTTACAATTTAAAATGTATCTACAATCATAATATATATATATTATACTGGATCAATCAACTGATGGAGACACCACTCCTAGCTGATTCCGTTGAATTGTCGGTTCCAACTAACGTTTTGACGTAGTTATGTATTAATTTTAAAACCTACTAGCTGTTTGGATGGTATTGTTTAAATATTAGTTTGCTTGAAGAACTTCTAATATGCGACACATTAAGGGTTTGGTCCTTGCGAGTCAAAAGTTGAAGATAAATTAGCAAAAGCAACCAAACCTACGCTTGGTGGAGGTCGAGCGTATTTTATGTTCGTGTTTGTTATGCATGCAAAGAAGATACATTTTCTAAAAATACAATCCAAGCGTTTAATGCGTTTTATATTGATAATTAATTCAAATTTAATGCAATGGCTTCACAACGTCGCGATCGCGAGAATGTGGATAAATTACATTTAGTTTTAATATATTGTAAGATGGAACCATTTCGATACTAAAAATGTCACTACTTAATAATTTATTATCTAATAATAAACAAGATAGGTACTTACCAATAATTAAGATAATACTATTATGTAGGACACCTAGCTACTTATCACCTCAAAGGCGCATCTTTATATTACGAGAATTATTATTTATGTATGCAGATACCAAATATATTAAAGCTTCTTCCAAATGGGGGCCTTCGTTGATTTCCCTTCGCAGGATGTCATTTTTGTAGGCAAAAAAACAAAGATAACTGTCTCGGTTCTAGTTGTCCTTTTTTGGAATCATTTCTATACGTTTACGTCGTTATATTTTTAATCTATGGCTGCGTCTCTATACAATAATATTATTGTTTTCTTCATGGCACGTATGAACAACGTGAAATAGGCAAGTGAAACTCTAAGATTAGATTTTTTTTTTCAAATTATATAGTATTTATTCCACATAATTTATACGGAATGAAGGCCTTTCTAAGCTAATTCCACTCCTCTCAGTACTGAGAATTGTATCACCACGTAGGTAACTACATTGGTAGAACTATTTCGTCGATCCAGCGGGCTACAGGTAGGTATACCTTTCGCACAATTTATACCTCTTGAACAGGGAACTGAAATACCTAACGGGTAAGGAGAAGCAGGCAACCGATCTCGAGTAAGGAAGAATACGGGATAAATTGAAACACGTGTCAAGAATACGTCATACCTCGAATGCCGACAACTGCTCTCGGTTTACGCATTGACGCTCATATAATATTGGTGTATTACACATGCAATTGCACGTCTATAATGCGTGGTTCATTTTCGTAGGACATTCACATTCAAAACCCTGTGTCAAAATTTACTGTATTGGTATATCTATATAGCCTATCGGAATTTTATTTATTATCTGTTCAGTGGTTTTGAATGATTGAGCCCCGTGGCCATCGTGGGCGCGAATTTAAGCGTATTAAGCGTTGGCCTTTTGAGTCGTGGGTCCCAGGCTCGAATCCTGGTTATGACAACTACAGCAAGTGGCTGACATCCATGTCTCGTAAAAACAAGAATCTGTCAATACAAACCTCCACTCTGTGGAGGCCCATATGATCATATTAGGATTGGACATGGTCGAAAGAAATAAGGTTTTGAATGGCTAGATTAATCCAGCGATCGACCCTTCTTCGAACTACATGACCAGTCCATTTATACTAGACGAGCACTCATATGACATCGCTCATTTGTTTGCCACCGTATCCAATAATTCAGTTTTTTATTCGTTCGTTATGATCAGGATACACCTCTCCATATCACGTTGTGCTACTCTTAGGAACTGGAACACTCTATTAATGAAGGTCCATGATTACGGAAAATACACACTGGTTAAAAACTTTGCGTTTTAGCCATAATGGAACTTATGTTAGGTTAGACGACACTCGTCCAGTCAAAAACCCAGATTTGTTCGGCTTTGGAATAAGCAGGATATATACAATGTCTTTCCATCAATGATTGAAAGTTAACGCCATTAAAGTGAATTATATCTACAGAAATCTAACAATAATTCTGTTCACCAAATCAAGATATTATGAACTCATAATACATTGTCCAAATTGAGTATCCAATATAAATCAATACTTCTAAATATCTGAGTCAGTGTGGCATGCCATTACATTTATCTGATATCACCATACATAGGCAGGCACTTATCTACAGATGTTTATATTTCGTATTAACACTTCGTTTCGAATTAGCAGGTGATACATATGCAGGAACTTGGCATTCATAACTCAATTTGGGCCAGAAGCGATATAAATTATGTATGCAAATGTTCACTAACTGACAACTAAGTGTCTATTAGGAGGATCGAGTAATAAGATCAACATGTCATTAGTAACAGCAGCGATCTTATCCTATTTTCTTTTCAAGTGAACAATGCCAGTAGGGGGCGGATTTGAACTATGCGAAAGAGAATATAATGCAACGGTGGCAAATATATTCTTAAACATGGTGGGTTAGCCACATACTTACTATTTATTCAAGATATGATAAACGAATAATCTTACACTGGTGATGCTGTCGTTTCAGTGGTTTACATGACATGTTATTCTACTATTAAATGCTGTATGTGAGAGGTAAATTACGGTGTCCATATTGACAAATTTACAGGATAGCCAATAATATAAGTGATTTTTCGCGCATTAAACATCCGGTATTTTTTAGTGATAAGGATTATCATATCTACATTTTTCTAATATAATATAATTTGTTATGTGTTCTTTCTGGTTTTGAAAAGTATTTAAAAAAAAAAATAGTTTTTCAATGCTCAAAACGGGGTTTATAAAAATTACCTTTTTTTCTTTATTATCAAATTTAATACATTATATTACGTTACTGCCATTTATCAAGTTATGTTATATGAGCGAAAAATTAATGAAAAACAACTGCGAATAATCTACGGGTAAGTAGAAATGAATGATAAGTAGTATGCGGCAATGGCGAAGGGTGGAGGTAGGCTGTTAAGATCTGTCATAAATAGTGCACATTAAACTTTATCATTCATACGTATTTGTTTTCATTGAAGACTACAATTTACAGATGGTGTTGGTTAGTTTTTAAATTTCAATGAAACCATGGGAAAACCAAGCTATGATAGATAATAGTAAAAAAAATACTTGTCTATTTATAAAATATCTAAAATTATGCAATTAATTCATACGTTATTTTATAGATAGAATCATATTTTTTATCTATTATAGTTTGATTTAGGCAGGACCAACAATATGTGTAGGTAATATGTATTCTTAATCCAACGAAAACAAATAAGCATGAATAAAAAAGTGTGCACAATTTTGTAGATCATCCAAAATATACAAAAACTATTATGGTTTGGTTTACGCAGGGTTTAATTGATTTTTTAATAACTAACCAACACCATCTATAAATTGTAGTTTTAGTTCAATAAAAACAAATAGGTATGACTAACAAAGTTTTATGTGTACTATTTATGTCGGATCTTAACAGCCTATCTCCACCCTTCGCCACTGGCGTGCGGTGACTTTTGAGGTGAGGAATGCTCATCAAAATAAATGTTTTAAAATATGTAACTGGATATCGAACAGTTAAATTGACCATTTTCTACTTTACAGAGGGACAAAAAATTAAGAATATATTTTTTTATAAAACAGGTTTATTATTGGTATTCAATACATACCTACCTATTAATTAGCATACATTACAGACACCTTCGTAAACGTTAAATTTTATAACGCGTATTTCTAACCCCATAAATAACTCATTTTCGTCAAAATATCACTTACGCCTTTACAGCTTTACGCTCATAACAGGTTTGACAATTTCTTCCGTTTTTTCACTGTTTCCAACAATAATGTTAATACAAAATATATGGTTGAATTTAATCTACAAAATTTTAGATAACAAGCCTCTCACAAAATATAATATCACCGTTCATTTCACGCCAAGAATCCCGACGTAATTACGTAAACAAATCAGTAACAAGATAAAAACGTTTAAAATCAGTTTCGTAACGGCCATTTAAATTCGAAAAAGTCGTAATGATTAATTTTTATTTTATTTCACAGCTCGCGAGCAACAATTCAAAGCGCGCGACCAATTTTAGACTTTTGTCTAATAAAAGTGAACGTCCGATGGAAAGAGAAAAAAAGTCTACAGATATTCTACAATTCACGTTCCACTTTTAATGATACCCTTTCACATTATTTTGACAATTGAATTGACGGCGAATTATTAGTTCCGAGGCGGTTATCAAATGTAAAACCATAGAGGTTGTTAATTATTTAAGAAAACAAAACATTGTGGACAAACAAATCAAAATTCTGGACGTTCACAACATGGGATTTACATTATAACAAATATTACTCTCACAAGAGAGAAAATGAATAATAATAATAATAAAACATTAACAATTTTATACTTACAATAAAATAAAGTTTCAAAAACAAAATTAAGCAAACATCATTGAAAATGTATAAAGGTATCTTTAGGGAGCGCATTTACTAATCTTGCACCCATCGCTAATGGTGCCTGATAGGCTTGACTCGAGGAAACAGTTCTGACAGAGAGTATGTCATGGCTGCGACCACGTAGGTAATTAATTGACAGGCGCATATAAATTTAGTCTTTAGGACGCCAGGATTGGAATCCATCCCTCGTAATAGCAGGCAAAATGTTTCAAGAGCAAAAGTGACCTACGAGATTCAAAAGAGTGAGAAGTGGGCATGCCTTATCTAGCACCAAAATTGAATTGGGCTAGCGAGTTGAAAAAATGAATGAATATCGTCAACTGATATAATGTGTAAAAACCGCTTTTATTATGATCTAATTTACATGACTTGCAGCCGTTCACAAAACGTGCAACATGCATTTTAAAAATGTGCAATAATCGAATTCAAACGTATTTATACACATAATTTATTTAATGGTGTTAACTGTCAATTATTCTTGATGGAAGAATATTGTATTAATTAAAATAAGACACATTATAGATATAGTACTTATTAAATTAAGCAGTATTTTAATAAGCTAAGCGGGCATTATAAACTGCTGATTAACATTGTAGAATAATATATAGGTACCAACGGCGAAGGGTGGAGGTAGGCAGTTAAGATTCGACATCCATAGTGCACACTACGCTTTGTCAGTAATTCTTATTTGTTTTCATTGAAACCCTGCCTATACTAAACCATAATAGTTTAAGTATGCTATGGGCGATCCGACAAAATATTGCACACTTTTTCAGTCATACTTATTTGTTTTCATTGAATTAAAAATACATATCCCAGATGGTGTTGTTAGATAGTTTTTTTGAAATTCATTAAGCCCTGCCTAAACTAAACCATAATCGATAAACAATATTCTTCAATCTATAAAATATTTAAAACTAGCTGACCCGGCAAACTTCGTACCGCCTCAGAATCAATAATCTTGTGTTAACTTATTAGCTGAATTAAATTCAGTTTTTTATTAAGTTAAAATGAATACTCAAAATGAATAAGTTCAATAAATGTGCGAAAATCAAATCGAAATGAAAAGTATTTTAATTATATTGAACTGTACACACTGTACACACTGTACACACTGTACACACACGATGACCACGTGGATTAAGCGCCGGTATATAGTGTCGAGGGTCCCATGTTCGAATCCTGGGTCTGGTAAGTTCACATATTGTAATTCAATTTCAATTCAATGATGACTACCGAGCCAACCTACAGTAGTTAATTGTGCGGTGGCAAGCCAGGCAGATCCAATGAGTTTCAAAATTCAGTTGGATAGTTGGTTGCTTCGTCTTCGTTGTTTGTTACACAGTCTATAGATTTGAAGGAATGCAGTGGACCAACGATTTGATTTTGAATTGTGAAGTTTAAGTGATCCACATCTTTGTTCTTTACCGCAAGAATGCTCGTTCACTCAACCAATTGTCATGTTTGTGATTAGCAATGATGTTCGGTAACACTTTGTTGATGAGTTCGTCCTTAGTTGAGTCGAAATTGGAAAAATTCAGCGGAAACGAAA
Organism: Rhyacophila brunnea; assembly: GCF_057557595.1. Taxonomy (NCBI): domain Eukaryota; kingdom Metazoa; phylum Arthropoda; class Insecta; order Trichoptera; family Rhyacophilidae; genus Rhyacophila; species Rhyacophila brunnea. The sequence goes on along the minus strand of NW_028232848.1, from coordinate 36,157,765 downwards.
TCAATCCGCTCGATTCATCGACAGGAACACGGCCGTTACCGATAGTCAGCAATTGCTTGGAGAAATCTTCGGCAGATGGATCGTTTAGCAATGCAACTCGCATGTTTGTCGTCAGCTGAAGTGTCTTCACATAGCACCACAGAGTCGATGATTTGAGGCAAGCATTTATTTCATCAGCAGCGGTCGATCTTGGAATGACTGGTAGTGTTTGGCGAAAATCGCCAGATAGTAGAATCATTGCGCCTCCAAAACTTCTTGAGTCATTGCGCAGATCTTTCATAGTTCGATTGAGTGCTTTCAATGCGCGTTTGTGCGCCATTGTGCATTTATCCCAGGTGATGATTTTACTTGCTAACAAAACTTTGGCCATTGCTGAGTATTTCGCAATGTTGCATGTCGGTTTTTCAGTCGGCAATTTCAACGTTGAATGAGGTGTTCGGCATCCTTCTAACAACGTGGCCGCTATCCCAGAAAAAGCAACTGCTACAGCATTTTTGGATCTCGCACGAACAGTAGCCAAAATCAATGACATGAGGAATGTCTTCACAGTTCCATCGGGCGCGTAGAGGAAAAATAAGCCACCATTTCCATCATCAATTGCCTTCATTAACGTATCGTACACTTCCTTCTGTTGAGGGTTCAACAGTGGTACATTCGTTCGAACTGATTGGTTCAATGCATCTCGATCATATTCACGTTCACGTTCCAATTCTCGATTGAAAGCGTCGTTCATTCCACGATGGGGCGTTGGCATTCCTAACTTGACTAACAAACTGCCGCACATGAGGTAACACATGTATTCGATCAAAAGCAAAGACTGGTTATGTATCTCCTCATTCACCTCGAGATCAGGATTCGCTGAACTGACACAAATTCGATGTAAAATGTCTTCTGACATGTCATCCTTTTACTTGTTCCACAGCTCAGGTGTATTCGATGGGAAGCATGTCGAAATAATGATATCAAAAAATGTGCGTATCTGACTTGGAGATGCAGAAAAAATTGCTTTAGCGATTGTCATATCCCAATGAGTATCTTTTTCAAGCAAATTGAGCTGTTGACATGAAGCACGAAATGTTGGGCACACTACACCATTGACAGTTAGACATTTCGATTATCATTCTTTCTTTTGTTTGTTTGTTTCTTCTTTATTGTTTCTGTCATGTATCAGAGATGGCGTTGTATACGGATTAAAATTTTTTGTGATTTTCTTTTATTTTCGAAAGCGCGAGGTTTTCATCGTTCAAATTCATCAATGTCAGTCAAAAGCCTTTCCATACAAAATGTATGAGAAAATTAATTTTCTTCATAATTTATTTTTTCCGTGATTTATCCGATATTTTAATAGTTATTCTGATATTCGGGGCGGAGACAAATCCAACAAATCAAAGATCATAAAAATCGGTCCAGCCGTTCTTGAGTTATAAATAGTGTAACTAACCCGACTTTGTTTTATATATATAGATTATGTATGGTTTAATGGCATAATTTCAGATATTTTATAAACGAATATTATCTACTGTTGTTTTTATTTAATAAAACGCATTTTTTTTTATAGTACTTATTCCACTTTTAATTAATATATTAGGACCGGTTTCGTCCGCCTCAGCGGGACATTTTCAACTGAATACATTTTTTTAAAACAATATTTATCAAACAAAATTCAAAGCGATAGAAATAATATAACAATAGGTACATAATAATTATCCGTCCAATAATACCTTCCCAATAACAGATTAATTTAAAACTAATGAGGTTGGACATTAATATTTCATACTACGTCAGGGGCATTAAACAAATTATTTAAAATATTAACAAACCACAAAATATAAAACAATCTACACTTACAATAACATTAATATCAACAAATAATTATGATTAGTCAAAATTTACAATAAAATTTTTATAAAAAATTAAATAAACAATATTATCAATTGAAGTGAGATCGAATAAAAAACAAATACTTACAAATAAAAACAATAATACAATGCAGTTCCACCATGAATTGACAGTTAACAAAATAAAAGGAATATTATCTACTATCGTTTGGATTTAGGCAGCGTTTAATTGAATTTTAAAAACCAATAAACACTATCTACACATTGTAGTCTTCGTAATTCAATGAAAACAAATACGTTTGACTGACAAAGTTTACTATTTACTATTTATGTCGGATCTTAACAGGCCACCTCCACCCTTCGCCACTAGTAGGTACTACATATTATGCAAGTACAAGGTCACCATAACTAAGCATTTGAAATCATGCAAATTATAAATAGATATGTACATAGATTTAAAATAGAAATACGGTAGCGATTTATTAGCGGAATTTGACACGGCATAAGATTTGTTAATTTTATTGACAATACATAACGGCGAACCAATTATCGATGAATCAAAATCGTACTATCGGAAGCAGGGAACTCAGAAATAATAGGAACTGAAATACATCGGGTAAGGCGATAGCAGGTAACCGATTCGAGTAAGGAAGAATCCGTGTTAAACTTACACACGTGTCAAGAATACGTTTTACGTCAAATACTGAAAACTGTTCTCGGTTTATGCATTTACGCTCGTTTAATGTTGGTGTATTACACCAATGACATATTAAATGGACAACTCACTTCATACCTGGCGCGCACGAGAAATTGTGCATGAAAGTCATTCACAGATGTATAGGTAGATGTCACGTGACCATATGACGTTCCGTTTCCATTATGCGATACAAGCTTCGAGAATTTATAGTAATATAACCTTTATTGTAAAGGCGTATTAGTGTCATGACTCATTGCGTTAGAAACAGATTCTCGGTTACTTACGACTTCTCGGAGATTAGACGCAAGTGAGCGCAGCGCATCACAGGCGACTGTCCAATGGTTTCTGTCATTCAATTATTGCATTGAATAAACATTCATCAATATCTTAAAATGGCATTTTATAAATAATAAATAATACTAACACATGAAAAGTGATATCCCATCTTTCTTGGAGTGTTTAGTAGATTTTTTTTTACAATTTTTAACTAGGCACATTGGCATTTTGTAACACAATAATAACGGTGGAGTCGAAACCTGACAGTCAGAAATTTTGTATGGGCAGACCCAGCGGTGTCGCCAGACCGCTTGCAGGCAGAATGTTCATTTGAGCGTAGGATACCGATATTAAAATATGAATTTCGCCATCCGGCAGACCCGACACAAAGTGAGTGTCATTTTATTTTCTAGATGCTTCGTCCATATTAATGTCATTGTATTACACACACTATTGCACGTGCATAATGCGTTCTTCATTTTCGTAGGACACTCACACATTCAAAAGCCTGTATCAACATGCGGCTATTGAATATAGCCTATCGGTATTCTATTTATTAACTGTTCTGTGATCGGAAGTATCTGCAATAATTAATTTGCGTAGATACACACTGTGTTATATTATGTAGTTTTAATTTAATTAACATAATGTCTTTCCAACAAGAATTTACAGTTAACACCGTTAAAACTACATTTAACATAAAGTGCCAAGAAGCACGATATTTATTTAATGTATAGTACCAATTATTATCATTGACAGTTTTCCGCGCTGCTTTCATTTTCACTGCGTCAGCGACATTCGCGCTGACCCAAATTTACCTGAAATCAAGTCAGTCAATTCAATTGCACAATCGGCCGCGGCAGAAAGAAAATCGATCTTCCGAAAACCGCTAAGCAACTTTTGACAGCCAGAGTGAGTAATTAACAATTAGATCGACACACTTTGCAAAGAAAAAAGAAACACGATAGCCTTATTATATTGATACGGAAAACGAACGAATGAAGCGTGCAAAAGCATTGGTAAAGGCACGCGCCTACACCGTGATAGGCCGGCCAGCTAGCCAATTAAAAAATGCGTATCTATTCACTTACTAAGTTTTGATGTCGGACGTCTGCGGAATACATAATATTAAACTCCTCTGACAACGTGTTTACAGCGAGCGAATCGATCGGTTCCACAGTAATTTACTACAGCAGGTATTAATTGTTAAAAAGCCCTTGTTTTATTAGGTTTTTGGCAAAGATGTCGAAAACAACCTTCCTATATTATGAAAACGGAGCTGAAAAAATAACTATGGATGGATGGACTCATAAGAATAATTATTTTGTGTCATGGACGCAAGGATTTTTTTTATATCAACCTATCCTAAAAGAAATCCGTCTCGTGATTATATTCCACTATACAAATTTTAAATGTTTTTTTTTTTTTTACATAGTGAACATTACAAATTATTAATTTAAGACGTTCACATCATGACATTCACAAGAAAAGAAATATTAACAAAACAGTATTATATATTAAAAAAAATAGATCAGCATTTAAACATTAGAAAAGTGTAAATGTAAAAAAATATAAATTAGATACTTACTAGGAAATACATCGAATGAGCTAAGCAGACCCTATTTTAAGAATTTATAAAATAATGCCCACCTATGCTCATCCTCACGCAGGTGGAATATGTCAATATCCGAAGTGATTAGGTTAAACAGAGTTATTGCCCTCCCAATTGGCATTACCAATGGCAGGTTAGTTCTGCACCTTGCGAGAACAAACAACGGATTCCCTCGATTCCTAAGATGATTATCAGAGACATAAGCCAATATCACCAATATCTACTATAATGTGTCTCGACATCTTTTCTGGGATGTTTTTTCTTCTTTTAATTTCCCCTACAGCAAATAAAGCTCTTGACATAGTTTTTTATTTTTTATTTAATAATTTGTGAGTATTATTTGCAGTCGACAAGCAATATCCTTGCGATATTTTTTCTGCCAAATGCAGATGTTAGAAACCACAAATTGTTTAATATAAAGGGTCGGTCCAGTGGAAAAATCGAATAAGGTTCGGTTACATAAAGTTAATGATTGAAACCTCGGTTTCGATTCTTTAAACTTAAACCTATAGATATATTTAGCTGCATATAACTACTTACAAAGCTGGATTGATAATATTTTATTTAAATTTGAAAATTCAAGAAGTGTCCGCTATTTTGTCAAAGTATCTTTACAGGTGAACCATAATTTGTAAACTTAAAACCACATTATCAACAAAATTATGTCGGAATGTAACTACCAAATTAATTATTATTTTTTGAATAACTTACTTCAGCACGAGGGGATGTTCATAAAAAAATAGAACAATGTAGAATGGTAATTTTTAAGGGTTTCCAATTCAAGATTCGGAGTTAAGGGGTTCTAAGGGGTGCCGGGGTTCGGTTAATTTATTATCCATTCGCATTTTTTCTGCCGGCAACCTTATATAAGATCCCTCTTATCGTCAACCTACCACCAAGGCTCCGAGTCCATCGTTAAGATCTCTTGAATTATAATAATATGTGACAGATTATGCTAATACCGTTGATGCATTATAATTTATAATGGAGGAGGAGTCAGACCAGCGGTCGTCGGTGCGGGGGCCGCCCGCGATTCGCCGAGGCCGGCTGCTAATTTCATAGACGGACACACTTGCAGTTTTATTCGAATTCTATGCAAATAGAAAGCGGACGCCGGCTCTAAAAAATGTCGTGCGTTTTTGTGAACATAATAATATTATGGCAAGATATTTGAGATAGGTAGTCACAGGTAAACGGGTTTATTGCTCTAAATCTAACGAAGTGCTCTCGCAACAGTTTTCACTGGGATAAAAATTAAGAAGAGCGTTGGAGCGGAGCTCGGAGCAAAAGCACGGAGCAGTGTGGTTGTACCCGGAGCACCGAAAATTTGTATGTCTCTGTATGTATCCGATGTATCTATAGTCTAAGGTAGTGCTCCACCGCTACGGACGTTTTTATTATTATTAAATTTTCGTCCTAAAATCAAATGATAATAATATTATATTTGACACTTTGCAACACTGGAATTATTTGAAATACGGCAACACTGTCGAGTGCTAAATAACCTCACTTTTTTGACATAAGAGAGGCAAATAATGAAAGACGATTTGCTGTAGGTAAATTTATTTGATAGAATTAATAATGAAAATGACTAGACCATATTTAAAATTATTTAATTTTTTAACATTTTCTAAACATACCTATACTTACTACCTATTAAAACTTTTGACTCGGAGCGGTGCAGACCCTGGAGCGGAGCAAATCAAAAAAGGGTCCGCTCCAACCTTCTGAATGCAAGTGTCACGCGTTGCTATTTAGGATCGCACACCCTTGTCGAATCTCAACACAATGACTCCGGCGGATGGCACTACTACTAAGCCTTTAATTTTAAAAAAAATGTTAAATACCTAGCTGCAAGACTACGTGTGTCTATTGAATAACCACTATAACATAACATACGGTCAAAGAGCGTTAATTATTATTAGTTTTTTTTTTACATTTTGTGAATATTATCGATAAAGTAGCTACATATCGACCATATAGGTATTAAATTAAAAGAGGGGCAAGGAATCGGCTTTCTCATACAGCTGAATGAAGCAGGCCAACAATAGCCGATAACTTAACGAAAAATAGAGATGCGATAAAAAAAATTCAGGGCATCACAGAGGATTGACTTTGGTCATTATAACGTACCCATATAATAATATAATGTTAACGTTCAAATTTTGCCACAAATTGATTACCAGCCCGCCCCACCATACTTTTTCGCCATACTAGCCGGCTTCACCATACTTTCATATAACCTGCCGCCCCTAGATATCGACGTTATGACTCGATAAGTACACAATACAAAAAAAAACAATGTTACCAACTTTCAATTAAGAATTACTTAGGGAGTATACCTACTCACTGTATGGGATAATTCTTATAACTCCGAGCGCGTGCGCGGACACTTTTCATATTTGATTTGATAACTCACCTGAAACAGAAACAAAAAAAACAACATTAGTCGGTGGTAAACAGAAAAGAATCGTAATACACACATTGGAAGCAGATCTTATTTAAAAAAAAAAACGGAACATCAGAGTAAATAGATATATATTGTAAATATAGAATGTAATTAAAACACATGTGAGTGATATAATAATCAAAGTAAATAATTTGCAAATATTTTAATGGCATGGAGAGTATTCTGGCTTCTGCGTGGTATCTTCAAAAGTGACATAAAGCATAAAAACTTGATGCAGCAGTATGTACCACCATTACCACACAAACGTATACACGTGAAACACGGTCCCTTGATGTTGAGACAAATCCAAAAATGAAGAGCAACGCAACTTGGCATGTTAAATAACGCGAAAAGACAACAAAATAAACAAACGTAAAAGGAAGAATGCAAGAGAATGCGATTTAATTAATATAGGCCAGCTGCATTAAACGGTAACGGACCTGCAGTTCCTATACTGAAATAACATACAGTTAATTTTGAATTTATTGAGTTGAATCGAATATAAAATGATAAGACATAATACGGCTCGTTGCTTGGCTTTACTGAATTGCAAATATAACAAAATAACAAGTGGGAGGTGTTAAATGAACACGTATTGTGAACAGAAATCAAGTAAATAACGTTTTAAATGTCATTTACTCCTTTCCAACAAAGTAATTATCTATACGACTAACTATTGAAACAAATCAGTTGATACTATATTATATTGATGATGAGTATGATCACATTGATAACAAAACAGATATTTTTTTTGTACGCATGTATCAAGTGACGTAGTACCTATTGTAATTCAAATAGTGTTGTCTAAATCTAAATGTTAGGTCATGTACGGGGCGTGCTTTATTCAAATAAACAACTGATAAAGGAACCGTCAAAGTTGATAATGAGTGTGTTTATACCTTTATAAGTGTTACTTTAAACTATTACGGATAATCAGAATTTAAAAAAAATATGGCAGCACTTTTGATCGATGAGGCGACGATGCCAGCCATGTATTTTGCTTTTGTGAACTGTATAGTATACACAGGGTTCATACTTGACTACATTCCATTTGACATACAAAACTTAAATCCATTACAATTTAAAGTCAAACTCTATCAAGTACCTTCACCTTCGGTCCATAGTATTAATATTGTACTGTTATTATTATGATATCATCATCATCATCCGGGGTCAATCCACTGCTGGATGAAGGCCTCCCCAATCTTTCTCCAACTCTCTCGGTCCTGTGTCGTTCGCTGCCACGTATTTCCGCCGAACTTTACCAGTTCGTCAATCCAGCGGCTTTTAGGGCGACCCTGTCGACCCTGACGACCATTGGATGACGGATTTGTCCAGCGGCCGTCCTTTCGGCGAGCAATGTGCCCCGTCCATCTCCATTTCAGCTGTTCGGCAACGTCTGTTACATCGCGTACTCTTGTCTGCTTCCTAACCCATTCGTTTCTCTTACGGTCCTTTCGCGTGATGCCCAACATGCACCTCTCCATGCCTCGCTGTGACTCTTAGCCTTTGGACATCTCTCGTGTTGAGGGTCCACGTCTCGCAGCCATACGTGAGCACGGGTAGCACACATTGGTTGAACACCCTACGCTTAAGACATAATGGTAGGTCATTCTTGAAGATACCATTCAGACGTCCGAAAGCACTCCATCCCAGCTTTGTTCTTCGAGCAATTTCATCGTGCATGCTTCCGTCTATGGATACCTGCTGTCCGAGATAGACGTAGCTGCTGACTTGCTCGAGTTGGGTGCCAGAAATACAGATAATCGCTAATAATAAAAACAGTTCCTCATCACTTTTGTCTTTGAGACATTTATCTTTAGACCGACCGTTTGACTGACATCCGCGAGTTCTTGCATTCTACCTTGGAGGTCTTTCGGGTCTTGTATGATATAATATGTGTTATAGTTTACATTATGTCCAATAGCCAGACTTAGCCACTACAGTTGATTCAACAATTCGCCTTGTAGATATAGGTTGTATGCATAATGTCTGAATTATATTAATATCATCATTTAAATATAAGTGCACATCAGTGGCGTGTGGTGACTTTTGCTTGTAGGGATGCTGTTAAATATTATGTAAATATGTGAGTACCCACTATTTGTCAAACACATATTATTATTTACCTATTTTGGATTTGTAACTAATTTAATTTTGGTGGGTGGTCGATAAAGTAGTGTATGTGATTTTGCATCGTTCATTCTAAACACATTTAATATAACCTCTATATATAATATAGAACCTCTAGTAGAAGAAGTAAACAAAAGTAAGTAAAATTTACAATACATATATCTAGTACTTTATCGATATGTTTACTAACGACATGTATGTACATCATGGATGGACCGCACGCCATATGCAAAGTCGACATTTCATACCACTTGGGTTTACGTTTAAAATAGTGCATTTCACATATTATTATTATAACTGTTCATACTCAACCTACATTATTGTATAATAAATGATTCGCAATGTTTATTGTATGTAGTAATCATTTAGCGATGTCATTGTAAACGTGTCGGTTCGAATGTAAATACTACCAGTGTTTACTTTGCATATTAATTAATTATTCATAGCAATCATGATCATGTTAAATCACCGTAAGTTGAGGAATCCATATTAGCAAAGACTACTGCTAAATTCTGACAATAAGTATAGATGAAAACAGTACAAATTAGTACTAAGACGGTTATGTGTAAATATCGCGTGTATTTTGATTATGTAGGTAATAGACGATATGTCTGAGAAGAATTCTGCAGTTTTTTGGACATATTGTCAGGCGCGGACCGGACATCCTGGAGAGACTGGTAGTTTTGGGTAGCCTCCAGGGAAGGCGAAGCAGAGGAAGAGCGTCTGCGCGATGGAGCGACCAAGTGAAAGAGCTGACTAGGGGGGGGGGGGCACCATCCATTCTGCCCTGAGAGAAGCGGAAGATCGAGAAGGATGGAAAGTCTTGGTCGCTCAAAGGATGGCGAAATTTAAATGTGGTCACGATCCTCAGCCATGAGTGCACGACCAAGAAGAAGGTAATATTGTCAAGTTATTTTGCGGCTCCCTGATTATAAAAAAAATATTAACAATAATGAATTTTCACAATAGGTAGTTAATTTCGTCGTAATTAGGTGGATCGCAGGTGGCTCTGAGCACATTTACCGGAACCCAATGGGTGAAGGTTCGAGTCTTGTCCGGGTCGTATAGGTGTTTTCAAATTATGTGTGTTCAATAAATAATCAAATCTTGTAAATAAAAAAAAATAGTTAATTAACTTACGTGTGGAATTAATTGACAACTGGTCGTAATTGAATTATATGGTAATAAAATATGTAGAACACAATTATGTAGTATGTAGTAGTTCCACTTATTTTAATATTAGTCATGACGAGTTTCATTCGTTTCAACGGGACATTGTTGTGTATTAGTGTAGAAGCGGACGAAACCGGTCCTAACTAATATTAAAATAAGTGAAACTAGTACAACATATTGTATTTTATTAACACAGTGTATTTCCGCCAAGAATTGGCAGTCGACACCATAAAAATGAATTATGCGGAGTATATTTTTATTTATCTTCATATGAAAAAAACATTAGGAAATTTTCTTCGACCATGTCCGATCCTAATAGGATCATATGGGCCTCCACAGAGTAGAGGTTTGTATTAACAGATTTTTTTACGAGAAATGGATGTCAGCCACTTGCTCAACCTATTAGGTCCATACCCTGACTCACACACATATTGAAAAACAATATGTGTACTTGCCAGACCCAGGATTCGAACCTGGGACCCACGGCATGATAGTCCAACGCTTATGCCGCGCGGCGCGGGAAATGGCTTGTGGTAAAACAGAATACGGATCTCGATTGACAAGAAATATGGAATAAACTTACAAACGTGTTAAAGAAATATGTTATTTTCAATATTTATGTCTGTATCATAATATGCATTAATGTTTGTCACGTAAATAAATTTGTGTTCCATTTATGGGCTAAAGTAATAAAGCGAAAGATGCATCAAATTAAAACCCTTGGATCATGGCGATTGGCTTTCACGTGTCTCTATCTTATCAATCTGTTCTATTGGTGAAACCTTTTGTATTATGAGCACACGCGAATAAAATACAATGTATTTATTTATACAATGAAAACTTTTATGATGACTTCAGTAAATATTTAATGGTGTGCATGTAAAGCAATTATTATTAAGCACGGTGTTTTTTATGAGTTACTGGATAACTGACAACATATTGAGGAATACAAAATGTACAACAGCGCTGTAAAGGAAAATGACAATTAAACGAGAAAGGCCGTAGTAGTTTTTATAATATATCTGCTATCGATCATATAACTTTCACTCGAAACGTACATTGAAATACAAAGACAAATTGAAAAGGTTTGCCTATTCTAAAACGGACATTCCGGACGTAAGACAGTTCGTACAAAAGAAACGCAAGTAGATGGACGCCCGACTAGTTAGTTGCACATCGAGTCTTATGTCAACACATACCGAAGAGACGTCGGAAAAAGTGAAACTTACAATGGTCGATGCATTTAATTATCTCGGACTGAATTCGATCAATACAAAACGAGCGTAATGGCTGACGGATGTAGGTACTAAGCATGCACAGCACGGGTGACTAACCTTTTTAGTTTTTGGGTCAGTAGAAGATGAACAGGGAACTCAGAAATAATGGGAACTGAAATACCTAACGGGTAGGGAGAAGCAGGCAACCGATCTCGAGTAAGGAAGAACACGGGATAAATTTAAAGACGTATGAAGAATACGGCATACGTCGAATACTGAGAACTGCTCTCAGTTTATGCATTGACGCTCATTTAATATTGCACGTATATAGTGCGTGGTTCATTTTCGTAGGACTGTTATGTATACGCCCTTTTATACTATATTTTATTCCTTGTTATATTATTCTTTGTTACCCCTGTATAATATTGAGAAGCCCTGATGTATAATTATCAATACTTATCGTATTTACTCGTCGCGACATTATTTAAACTAACTAAGTGCTTTCCATTGTAATGTAAACAAACAATACTAAATTTCTAGCTAAATTACTTACTATCATAAACATACATCCCTGCATAATAAGTGCAACGTCCAAAACTTTCCTTTGTCTCATTCCATTATAAATTGCTAGATACTCACAAGTATCGACACCTCAGAGGCCAGTAATAATCCTAAGTTCCGACTGTCCAGGTCTATCCAGACTTCTCCGTATTCTGACTTGTAAGTAATGTAAGTGAAAATTATTATAACTGTACGTGTGATTTGTGTTGTGAATTGAATAAATAAACATAAAATAAATTATTAGTGTTTAATTATATTAAATCCATAACATAAAATTTGGTGTCAGTCGTGGGATTTAGCTTAAATAACGTGAAGTGTATTAATTAATATTACTAAACGGTGAATTTTATTCTTTAAAACCAAGCAAGAATCCATTAAAAATAAAAATAAAACACGTAACTATACATAATAATAAATTTTAAAAGTACATCGATTTAGAATCGAACGGAAATTAATCTTACACATTACTCAAGTTTTCAAGTCTTCTTCATTTATAAATAAAACTGCAAGTCTCCAAGAAGCTTCCAAGTCTCCAAATCTCTACATCTTCAATCTTCAAGTCTCCAAGTCTCTGCAAATCTCCAAGAGGTCTCCAAGTCTCCAAATCTACAAGTGTCTGTGTCTCAATCTCTCGTGTCTCCAAATCTCCAAGTGTCTGTGTCTCAATCTCTCGTGTCTCCAAATCTCCAAGTGTCTGTGTCTCAATCTCTCGTGTCTCCAAATCTCCAAGTGTCTGTGTCTCTAGCTCTTGTGTCTCCTAATCTCCAAGAAAGCTCAAACCTCCAAGTCCGGAATCACCTACTCAACAAGATCTACAATGAATCTTTTCCTTATAATCTGTTTGTAAGTAATAATATCTGTTATTATTATAAGTATTATTTTTGTCATAATCTTACTCTCGTTACACAGTGAAAACACACACATAAAATGTCTACACTTACCATTGACACTCTCATGAAATTCATTTCAACTTTTGACGGAGAAAGAAAAAATCTTTATCCATTTTTAAAAGATTGCGACTCTGCATTTGAATTATGTTCCGAACCATTAAAAAATACATTATTAAAATACATGATTCATAGAATAGAAGGTAAAGCCAAATATACTATTGCTAACTTTGCATTCGAAACATACTCAGAATTCAAATCATTTTTAATATCTACATACGGTGACAACAAACATACCTCACAATTAGAATTAGAGTTAAGAAATTGTAAACAAAATTATAATGAACCTATAATTAATTTCATTCAACGAGTAGAAGCATGTACTAATAATTTGATAGGCGCAACGCGATTCTCAACTAGTGATGATAATGAGTTGAAAGGTCGAATTAAACAAATAGAAGATAGCGCATTAAATACATTTATTCTAGGTGCAAATACACAAATATCAATGGCGGTCAGACTTTCTAAGCCAAAGACTTTAGTTGAAGCTACAAATATAGCGATAGAAGAGGAAAAAGTATTAAGTGCCATTAAGGAAATGAACATTAATAATTCTAGAAACAATAACTATCATTCTAGACAGCCCAACGTAAATCCTTTTAGAAATTCTCAAATAAAACGGGAACATAACATTAATCAATTTATAGCTGACAACAGCACACCTCGTAATTACGCAAATAATGTAAAATTCTGTAGATATTGTAAAAAATCAGGTCACATATTAGAAGAGTGCAGAAAACGCCAATTCAATAATAAAAATCAAAATTCGCGAAACTTTTCTCCGAGCGTTCAGAACAGTCATAACGGTCAAACATCTCAAACCCCGCGAAGTCAGTTTCAAAATCGTCAATCTCCACACAATACACAGAATAATCCTCAAAATAATTTAAACTCCCAGCACTCCCGGAATCCTGCCAATTCCAGGAACGTGCGAAACATTCAGGCAGAATATTCTCACTAGAACCTATTACGGCATATGTGGAATTACCATATGATAGTATAATAAGGAAATCCCTTAGGCTATTGCTTGATACTGGTGCAGATATTTCATTAGTAAAGATGAATTCCCTTAACGAGGAAGAATTGGTCAATGAAACCGAAATAATCACACTTAAAGGTATCGATAACTCTCCAAATCCTGTGAAAACTCTTGGCATAGTTAATTTGTTATTTCCATTGAAATATAAGCTATTAGAGCATACTTTCCATATGATTCCAAATGATGTCACCAATGTTCCATTAGACGGACTATTAGGTCATGATTTTTTCCTAAATAACCACGCGAAAATCGATTATGAAACGAATACGTTGATCATCCACAACGAAATCATTCCTATTTTTAATAATAATACTAATCCTATCTTTTCTCTTAATCCTAGATCCGAAACCCTTATAGAATTAATTGTCCAAAATCCAGAAATCAAACATGGTATAATACCAGATGTCCAAATCCTTCCAGACGTATATCTATCACGAGCTCTTACTACAGTACGTCCAGGAAATAAAGTCTATGCAACTATTCTTAATAATAGTGAAAAGTCAGTTAATATTTTATCGAACGAAATAACTCTTGAACCATTTGACGAGCATGAAAGTTTTCTATTTTTTACAAACACATCTAGTAAAGATTCCTCTCGCAATCAACGGGTTGAGAAAGAATTACGGCTATCTCATCTGAACAATGAGGAAGCTGATTCAATTATATCATTATGCCACGAGTATAATAATATATTTCATTTAGATGGTGATCTATTAACCCATACCAACTCAACTCATCATAAGATACCTGTTACATCTCAAGTTCCAATATACACTAAATCATATAGGTATCCAGAAGTACATAAAATTGAAGTCCAAGACCAAATAGATAAAATGCTTTCTCAAAATATAATAGAGCATTCTACTTCACCATGGTCCTCACCACTTTGGGTCGTGCCTAAAAAGGACGATGCCTCTGGTAAAAAGAAATGGAGGGTAGTAATAGATTATAGAAAACTCAATGACGTCACTATCAATGATAGCTATCCAATACCTAATATTTCAGACATCTTAGATCAATTAGGTCATTCAAAATATTTTACAACGCTTGACTTAGCCTCCGGTTTTCATCAAATCCCTATGTCACCTGAAGACGCAGATAAAACCGCTTTCTCCACAAATCAAGGACATTATCAATTTTCAAAAATGAGTTTTGGTTTAAAAAATGCACCATCTTGTTTCCAAAGGCTAATGAACAATGTTTTATCCGGTTTACAAGGAATTAAATGCTTTGTGTATTTAGACGATATAGTTATATATGCAGATTCAATCGAATCTCATTCTCGAAAACTGCGCGAGATATTTCAGCGTCTCGATCAACACAACCTAAAGCTACAGCCAGACAAATGCGAATTTATGCGTCACGAAGTCGCATACTTAGGTCATATTATTTCCGAAGAAGGAGTTAAACCAAATCCCTCAAAAATCAATTCTGTTACCAATTTCCCTAGACCTAAGAATCCCAAAGATATCAAATCTTTCCTCGGAATGGTAGGATATTATAGGAAGTTCATTCCTAATTTTTCTAAAATCTCTCAAAATCTCACATGTTTGTTGAAAAAAGATGTAGTTTTCAATTGGACTAAGCTGCAGGAAGATGCTTTCCAATCATTAAAAACCAAATTAACAACAGAACCTATACTTCAATATCCCGATTTCACGCAACCGTTTAACCTCACAACGGATGCTTCTAACTTTGCTATAGGTGCTGTATTATCTCAAGGATCATTAGCAAAAGATTTACCAATTGCATATGCATCTCGTACATTGAATAGAGCTGAATCTAATTACTCCACGACAGAACGAGAACTATTAGCGATCGTATGGGCATGTAAACACTTTAGACCTTATCTATACGGTAGAAAATTTAAAATATTTACTGATCATCGCCCCCTTTCTTGGCTTTTTAACGTAAAAGACCCAGGTTCTAGACTCGTAAGATGGAGATTAAAATTAGAAGAGTATGACTATGAAATTATTTATAAACCAGGTAAACTGAACTCTAATGCTGATGCTCTATCACGAATCGAAAATCAAGGTGTAATCTTAATAAATAACCCTTCTACCTCCACTAGTATTCAATCATACAATGACTTTCTTGAAAAACAAAATGAATCTTTTAATACTAATTTAATTGAAATAGATGAATCAATTCTTAATCAAAAGCAATCCATCGCACACTGTATCTCTAATGATAAGTCTATGTCCAAAGGTCTTGCTCTCGAAATTAGTACCATGATCAATAATTACGATGAATTGTTAGATACACACTCTCAAATAGGTGATGTACTCAAATCAATAGTATCTAAAAACAACATTTACCATTTGATTACGAAACAAAATTTTTGGGAAAAACCAAGTTATATTTCTATTTTTCAAGCAATCTCTAATCTTAAAACTATCCTAATAAATAATAACGAACCATGTATCTCTTTTCCACAACTTGGGTGCGGTTTAGATAATCTTAATTGGGAAAAAATTAAAAAAATTATTCAGTATATTTTCCATAATGTAAATATAGATATCACGATATGTAATAACAAAATAATTAACCCTAAACATGATGAAATACCCTCAATATTAAAGGAATATCATGACTCTCCTCTTAGCGGACATTCAGGATATCATAGAACTTTAAATCGTGTAAAACTAAAATATAAATGGACCAATATGCAAAAAGATATTAAAACATACATTAAACAATGCGAATCTTGCCAGAAAAATAAAATATCTCGTCAAAATCTTAAACAACCGATAGAAATAACTACAACTAGCCAAAACCCTTTCGAACGTATTGCTTTAGATATAGTAGGTCCCCTTCCTTTAACAGAAAATGGTAATAAGTACATATTAACTCTTCAAGATGACTTAACCAAATATTCTCAATGTTATCCTATTCCTAATCATGAAGCCGTTACTATTGCAACTCAATTGACTTCAAAGTTTATTTGTCAATTTGGAATTCCAGAAAAAATACTTACAGATCAAGGAAAGGATTTTACCTCTAATATTCTTAAGGAAGTAGCCAAACTTTTTAAAATAGAACAAATACAAACAAGCGCATATACTCCTCAAAGCAACGGTTCTTTAGAGCGCAGTCATGCTACTTTAGCTGATTATCTAAAACACTATATCTCTCCTAGCCAGACTGATTGGGATGAATGGTTACCCTTTGCTATGTTCAGTTACAACACTACGCCACATACTGCTACAAAATTTACACCATTTGAACTTGTTTATGGAAATCAACCTAAGTTACCAACAGCTATTAAAACATCCGAATTTAAGTACACATACGATTCATTTTTAGACAATCTTAAACTCAAACTTACAAAATCACATGAAATAGCAAGAAAAAATTTAATAAGAGAAAAAGAAAAAACACAAATTAGGCATAATAAAGACAAAACCCTACGAACATTCGAAATTGGCGATAAAATATATCTTACGAATAATGCTTCTAAATTAAATAAATCTAAAAAACTGTCCCCTAATTTCCAAGGACCTTACGAAATCATAAAGGTCAATGGTCCTCTAAATGTTACGATTAAGATAAATAATAAATTAATTAAGGTACATACTAACCGAGTGAAACATGCTGTTTCAGATCCATCACAGTAAACACATACGCATTAGATTACGACAACCAAAATATCAACAAATCTCCTGGTCTTCTCTACGATAATTTGGGAAAACTTACATTCTACGACTCCAGCTGGAAGCTCATCACACATTACAACATAACCTTTTTAAATAATAAAATCAACCTAGCTGAACAGATCTATATCAAAACGTCTCACATTTGTCATTTCATATCTAGAAAAACCGAAAATAATATTTGCTCTTCTAAACTAGAATACTTAAAAAATAAAATTCCTGTTCTAATCAAACTGGAAAATACTATATCTCAATTGGTAGGACATTCTCAGAACCACACGCGATCAAAACGCGGACTCATAAACGTCATTGGTAGCATTAGTAAAACTCTCTTTGGAACGTTAGATTCTCAAGATGCCAGTTACTATGATGAAGCTATAAAAAAAATATCTAAAGAAGATATCGAAATCTTGCATTTGCTTAAAGATCAAACTCAAGTTATAACAACCACTATCAATAATTTTAATCAAACTATTTCTAATCTTAATGATAATGAAAAAATATTCAATGCTAACATACGAAATTTTAACAAACACATACATACTATTCAATCAACTCAAGATGAAATAAAAACAATAGAATTAGTTTTATCACACTATACCTCATTAACATTTTTTATTAACGAATTGGAAATCGAATTGAATACCATTATATCATCTATCCTTTTTGCTAGATCAAATCAAATCCATCCATCTATTATCTCCCCAAATCAATTACTAGAAGAACTACGTAAAACTCAATCGCTTTTACCAGAAGGTTTTAGCTACCCTGTGTCATTAGATATCGAAAACATTCACTATCTATTAACCATTATTAATATAAAATTATATTATATCAATAAAAACATAATCTACAAAATTTCTATACCATACACTAATAACAATGTCTATGACTTATATCATTTAATTTCTTTACCTGTTTACACTCCAAATGGTTTCATATCTGTTCATCCATCTCAAAAATACCTAGCTTACTCCACAACAAAAATTCAATATACTCTATTACAAACACTAGAAAATTGTTATGAATTATCTAATCAAAATTTTATTTGTAAACAAATGAATGTAATACATACTAGCAATTCCAGACCTATTTGCGAAACAGAGTTAATAAATTCCAATATAATACCTAAATCTTGCATAGTTCAACAAACTTTTGAAAAATTAGACATTTGGTATAAACTATCAACAAATAACCAATGGGTATATGTCTTCTCAGAACCATCTACAATTACTTTAAGTTGTAACTCTAAAATAACCGATGTAACTTTGTATAATGTAGGAATACTATCGTTGAAACCTGGATGTAAAGGTTATACAAAAAATGTCATGTTAACCACTGAAATTGTACAAACATATTCTAATTATAATGCTTTTATTCCTAATATAAATATACTAGATGATGATTGTTGTAAAGAAGAAATAAATAAAACAATCCCTTTTCCTCCCTTACAGCCATTACACTATGCTAACGCAGGATTAGAAAATCTGCACTTAATCTCACACAAAATAAACTCTATCTCAGATAATATAGACAATCTGTTAGATCAACCTAAATTCAAACAACAAATGAATACATACCAATATTTCATGTATATTATCTCTATATGTATTGTTATTTACCTCTTGTATAAACTGTATAATTTATGTAATAAGAAATGCTCTAAAATACTATCTATAGAAGGTGCCAATGACACCAATAGACCTGTCAATAATATATTCAATGTCTGCTTCAATAATCAAAATCCTCCAGATGATGTTGAACTAAGTGAAATAACAAGTTTAAACCTAACTCAACCAAATGAAGTAAATGTTCACCCATCCACATCAACTGTTAGGAGAAGCGCAAGATTAATAAATAAAATTAATTAATATTATCTAACATAAACTCATGGCAAAATTGTCAACCATAAGTTTATTCTTTTAGGAGGGAGTTGTTATGTATACGCCCTTTTATACTATATTTTATTCCTTGTTATATTATTCTTTGTTACCCCTGTATAATATTGAGAAGCCCTGATGTATAATTATCAATACTTATCGTATTTACTCGTCGCGACATTATTTAAACTAACTAAGTGCTTTCCATTGTAATGTAAACAAACAATACTAAATTTCTAGCTAAATTACTTACTATCATAAACATACATCCCTGCATAATAAGTGCAACGTCCAAAACTTTCCTTTGTCTCATTCCATTATAAATTGCTAGATACTCACAAGTATCGACACCTCAGAGGCCAGTAATAATCCTAAGTTCCGACTGTCCAGGTCTATCCAGACTTCTCCGTATTCTGACTTGTAAGTAATGTAAGTGAAAATTATTATAACTGTACGTGTGATTTGTGTTGTGAATTGAATAAATAAACATAAAATAAATTATTAGTGTTTAATTATATTAAATCCATAACAGGACACTCACACATTTAAAACCTTGCGCCAAAATGGTATACAGCCTATCGCAATTCTATGTATTACCTGTTCTGTTCTGTGAAGATTTCATCCCATAACAAAGTAGAACGCTAAAGTTTTGTATCAACAGGATTTGCGGAGTAGCCTGACGGTGCCCGGGCTTGATTTTCTGGCATAGCCCGCCCACACCGGAAACTATGCAACACTAGATAGTATTGATCAACAAGTGAATCAATATACCACCCATGAGGTGTAAAATCGTCAATACTGGGAGCAATGACAACGTATTGGGAATTGAATGGAGTTAAATAGAGTGGAGTATTTTTTTATTGATTATAATTACTAATGATCTATTATTAGGGTTTTGACGGTGTATCCGCCTATTGATCGTATTATTAGCGACAGGGTTTTTTTATAAACACTTCAACTATTCATTATCTTAATAAGTAGGTGATATTTTTTTATATAAGTTAGAATTGACTGTATTTCAATTCAATTTATTTTCAATTCAATTTATTTTCAATTCAATTTATATTTATTTTACATATTGTGGACATTATAAATTTAAGTTTAAGACGTTCACAACATGACATTTAGAAACAAAGAAATATTATTAAAACAGTTTTATGTACAGTATAAATGTGTAAATACAAAAAATATTAAGTATATAGGTACAAGAAAGTACACCGGATGAGTTAAGCAGACCCTATTTTAAGAATTTAAAAAACAACGTCCACCTAAATTCACCCTCACGTAAGTGGAATATATCAATATCCGAAGCGATTTCATTAAACATGGTCATTGCCCTCCCAATTGGCATTACTAATGGCAGGTTAGTTCTGCACCGTGGGAGAACAAACAACGGATGCCCTCGATTCCTAAGGTAATTATCAGAGACACACAAGCCAACACCACCAAGAATGGCAGAGTTCACATTTACGCCGCGTATAAGTCTGAAAAAATATGTAGCTAAATAAAGATCCCTTCTAAATTTTAAGCTACAGTATGTAAGCATCCCTAAGAGAAAATCAGTCGGATAGAGCCACGGATAATATCCATACAGCCGAAAGTAAAGGAGTCTTAAAAAAATTCTTTTGGACTCTCTCCACCATAAGGCCGTACTTCAACTGATGCGGGGCCCAAACGACAGACCCACTCTCAAATCTGCTTCTAACTAAGGAGTTATAGAGATTTTTTAGTACCGTAACATCCGAAAAGACCCGGGAAGCACGCAAGACAAAGCCCAACATCTTTAGCGCATTTTTACAAATGGTATCTATATGACCACTAAACGTCAGTTTACTGTCAAACGAATTTAAATTCAAATTACATCAAATACCTTTGGTCGGTAGTATTCATATGATAATGTTATAGTTTTGTTAATCGGTGTTTATTAAATTAATATGTGAATAGGTACAGATTATGAGTGTGTACATATTATTTGCTTACGTTACGGATCGACTGAAAATCGCTCCGCACTAGGGAATCCAATCCCGACCTAAAATTCTGATCCCGGGATTTCGGGATTAAAATTTGACAATCCCGGGATCCCGGGACTGGTCCCGGGATTGGCATTTTTTCCATTGTTAATATAAAATTTTTATATTTACAAATATCATTGATAAAATCGATCAAAAATAAATCTAGTATAATTTATACAATTTAAGACATTTATTGTTAATATTGTATACGTTCAATCTTGGAAATACACAAGTTTAACGGAGTAAATAATATTGTAATTTAAATAATAATGTGAATTTAATAGGAGATTGCTGTTTCTGATAGTAAAGACTTAATGAATGGATTAGCGAGATTTAAAATATTAAAGCAAATAACCATGGCGTACGTATGGCCTTTCCGCTTCATAAATCTAATTAGTCAGACAAATATGAAACTGCCGTAAAACGTATGATATCATGGTAGAATTACTTTGTTAAAAGTGCAAAGCATTGTTTTTTCCAATCTTTCCATTTTTAATAATTCACGTGAAAAAATAAAATGAATCGGCAACTTACACATGGGTATAAATCAAACTTCATTCAAACTCAGTTTATTTATAATGTAGTTATTTTTTATTACAAGTATTTTTTCTGTTATATTTTCGCTTTTATTTTATTTTCCATAAAAAATGATAAAAAAATCAATCCCGAAATCCCGGGATTATGTTTATCAATCCCGGGATTCATAGGTATCGAAAATAGCTCGGGATCCCGGGAACCCGGGATTGGAATCCCTACTCCGAACCCATCGCGATTGGACAGCCGTGGTATATTATACAGAGTAATTTATATAGACGAGATTTCTACTCGATCGAGTGCGGTGAAGTATCGAGACTCGGTTTTTAAAGGCCGCCGCTGGTTGGCTAAATTGATTGAGTGATCAGTCACGAATCTTCGATAATAACAGGGGTGGGCAACCAAGGGACTCAGAAATCGCACGTAAAGAGAGTTTTAAAGATGCAAATGAAGGGAGAAGAAACGAAAGCGTGAGAGAACAGAATGCAACAGAAGAGTGTAGTAGGCAACATAATACACGCGAAAAAAAAGAGGGACTTATATGAGTGTTTCACTAGCATAGTGAACCAAGTCCATTCTGGTTATTTTTGAGTAAGCTAGGTTCAAACATAATATTTGTGTAAGGGGTATGTATGATTACAATTCTAAAATATTATTTATTGTTGTCGATCAAAACGTAGGACCGTAAAATTTACGATGGTTTCTTAAACTGTAATTTTTCGTGTATAACAAACATATAAAGTTAAGTAACATTGTTTTTTTTATCATTATTTTCGTGCTGGAACAAACATTTATTGGAATGTTTTCTTTATTTAGTGCAAGCGTAGATTGATAAATATGGGAGTAGTCTTGCAAAATTGCACCGCAATAATAAGTAGTCACAGAGTAATAATTTTGAAGGGAATCAAAAAATAAAATATCTAGGTATATCAATTGTCCAATGTTATTACGATTATAGTAAATATTATAAAAAAAAATAATTGATTTTCGCTATAATTTAAAATTTTAAAAATACGTTGTATTCGTGGAGCATTGCAAAAAGTAATGTTCCTATTTTGTTAGATTCGATAAGAACGTTAATTTGATATTTGACAGGTATGACTTGATACTTACGAGCACCTATCAGAATTTAATATGCCTATATATTATATTATATTAATGATTGTATTTCGAATTTACTTACTTATTTAATCTTTCCCTTGTTTTCCGATGTTTTATTTATATTATTGAAATGGTTTAGATCTAAATACTATACGGCTATCAATTACCGATACAACAGCTCACGATGAACTGTGATACAGCCCAAATGCATATTATGTACAAATTTCAGGATACGATATAGACATTCATATTCTACAGAATACAAGTTGACATAATTACTTAAATATTATATCAGATTGTACAATACTTAAGTATATAATAAAACAACTATTCTGGTCAATGCATTTAAAAAAATCTGTGAATGCATGTTAAGCATTCAAATAGATGGGTACTTGGTTTAAGAAATTTCCTACTCTATTAGTAATCTTTGAAACATATGAATATAATTTATAATACGAGGGTGGGTCAATAATTCCTTAGAAAAAAGCATTAAAACAGTTTTTATTTTTTTTCTCAACATAATCTCCTTGGAGCTCAATACACTTGGTTAGACATTTCTCAATTTTTTTTAAACCGTCAGAAAAATAAGTTTTCGGAAGGTCCTCAAAATAAGCATTTGTCCGATCGATGACTTCTTCATTTGAAAAAAAACGTTGTCCACTTAGCCATTTTTTTAAGTTTGGGAAAAGGAAAAAGTCACTGGGGGCTAAATCTGGCGAATACGGTGGGTGGTCGACCAATTCGAACTTCAATTCTTCAATTTTAGCCATTGATCGTAAACATGTGTGAACACGGGCATTGTCCTGATGAAAGAGGATTTTTTTCCTGTTTAAATGAGGCCGTTTTTCTTCAATTTTGTTTTTTAGCTGGTCCAATAAAGATGCATAATAATCCCCTGTTTATTTTTTTCCTTTTTCCAAATAGTCAACGAAAATAATTCCACGTGCATCCCAAAATACAGTAGCCATAACCATACCGGCTGATTTTACGGTTTTCGCCTTCTTTGGACATGGTTCGCCTTCCGCAATCCACTGCTTTGACTGTTCTTTCGTCTCGGGAGTATAGTGGTGTATCCATGTTTCATCTACAGTCACAAAGCGACGAAAAAATTCATCCGGATTGCGTTGCATGAGCGACAACAGGGCTTTAGAGGCCACCACCCTATTGCGTTTATTGTCGACTGTGAGCAAACGCGGCACCCATCTTGCAGAAATTTTTTTCATGCCCAATTTGTCATGTAAAATAGAAATGACGCTACCTTTTGAGATCCCTGTAACCTCAATTATCTCACTCAACTTTAATCTTCGGTCACTTAACACCATATCGTGGATTTTATTGATCATTTCTGGTGTAGTCACCTCTACAGGACGTCCTGAGCGTGGTTCATCCTTTGTTGATGTACGACCACGTTTAAATTCATTTAACCAGTTATAAATAGTTGCAAGTGAAGGAGCAGATGTGCCGTGAACTAAATCCAACTCATTTTTTATTTCCTTTGCTGTTAACCCTTTTATATTAAAATGTTTAATAACAGCTCTAAACTCAATTTTCTCCATTTTTGTAAACAAGCAATTTTTTTTTTTAAATGTACGAGAAACACACAACAACCCGACCAATCTGATTGAAACTTCGCAGCATACTGAATCGGTAGTGCCGCTGCATGAAAACAAACCGCTTACAGTACTAGTCGCGCCACCTGTCGGCTTTTCTAAGGACTTATTGACCCACCCTCGTAACATGTTACCCTTATTCTATCTTCTTAAACTATTGTCCTTCGTAATAGATGCTTGTGTTTCCACCGCGTGTACTTATTCCTTCTTTCCTCGACGTTTCGGGCTCGTTGCAGAGGTTATTATCAAGAGATATGTGTTATGATGAAGTGTAGTGTAGGTGTATGAATGCAAACGTCGCTCTAAGAATGCCAAAAGGAATCCGATTAGCTAAGAGCAAACGTTGCTCAGAATAATGTGTCACTCGTTACGAACAGAAAAATGGCGAGGAAAGAAGGACACGCGGTGGAAACCCAAGCATATATTACGATAAAAAAAACAACCGCGAAAGTCTCAAAAATTATATTATTGTCCTTCATTAATCTGTACCAATTCTCCATGTAATATTTTAACATCACGCAAGCTTGATTCTCATTGCCTCAATCAACGATTGACAACGACGCACTTGCACTGAGTAACCAGAGTTTTACCAAGATAATTCAACTATCTTTCACGCGCCAATAGCTACCGAATCCTGGTGGCATATTGTTGTCTCAAATACCGGCAGTCTGGCTTTATGGAGAAAAATACTGTGTGTAATGACTAGCATGACAAGCGAATTGAACCGGCGCATAAGATCATTTAAGACAATCGTGATTCCTCGGTCGAGTCGCGAATCGGCGATACCAGACTTGTGATGAAATAACAAAATTAATAACCCGCTCGAGCCTTCGAATGAACACTTTCGTTTTGCCTCAACAAATCCTCAATTCACTTAGCGGTATGTAGGTGCTATTATCACGATCCACGAATAAATAAACAAATTTAATCTTTTCAACGGTGTTATAACTGTCAATTCTTAACGATGGCGATGACCGCCTGAAAAGAACTGTAAAATATTATTAATTTTCGTCAAAAACGAAACTATATCTTGATTGTGTAGTGGGTCAGTAATGTCAAGAACATCGTTCAGATTAATAAAACTGAATATTATTTTCGCATATAAATTTCTGAATCATTATTTTTCCGTGCAGTGCGGCGCTAGTGGTCATGATCATGGCCCCCACAAAGGGGGACTCACAGGGCTCTAGCCTGGAGGCCCGGCGTGGCGAATCGACCAGATAAGTGAGATAAACACACATCACAAATTCATCACAATTCAATAATAAAATCAAAATTTTCGGGACCTACATAATACTATACAAATCATTTAATAAAAATCAGGAGCAGATTAGTCGTTTAGACCAGGTGTTCTCAACCATTTTCTAATAGCAACACATCACATCGACATCCACCTATAAAAACAGCATTAAAAATATATAAAACATTCCTGGCTGACCTGACTATTGATAAAAACTGTGAATTAAGGAAATTGTGCGATGTTAAATATTTCTAGTTGTAAGACAATGGCTGCCATGGAGCATCATTAGACAACCAATACTGGAAATATATATAGATAATTGTAGAATTTTAAAATAGTTCATAATCATCAATCCCCTTAGATTTAAATAGATTTTAAATCATAGTATATTTAATCCAAACATCATATTTTGAACTCGGATCCATGCTACGGATTAAAGACATTAATTTGAGAAAAAAACGTGAACCCAAGTCCGTGACCCATGTATCACGAACCGAGCGTGTTAACCTATGCTTCACAGTGGGCACCACTAAACGTCGATCTGAGTATTATTAATCGAATTTACTAATGATTAAAAAAAGACAACCCATTACATACTCTTGTATGGAGAGATCTTACAAGTTTAGTGAATATCGAACAGACCAATCAATCAAAGTCTGATCACTTGGTGTAGCAACGCACCAATTTGTTGCAAAAATAGGATTCGGGCACACGAGGCAGAATTGACTCACCGAAATGTACTGTACATTGTTATTGTAAGCGAAACGTAGTGAGCAGAGTGCTGTTCGAGCTAACCGTTGGGTGTATTCGGTGGGAGGAGAAGATCCAACACGAAAAGTGTATTATTTGATACATTCGCACGGCGCTGACCGAATTCTTGGTCGGGTGGCATGGATATGCGTATAATCAAATCGGAAATCTTCGGATTGTCAGAATATTAGCCATGAATTGGACCACGTAGTGTATTTGCAGATCGAAGATAATGTAATGCGTTATTTATGAATATGTAAATTCCATCCCATAATACCTAAATTAAATCAATTTATGCAATAAAGTGTAGTATTGCACTAAAACAATTATTAATATTATACTCCTTTGATATTCATGTCGATGTCATACAAACGTATCAAAAATATTATGGTAAAATAAATTTCTACAAAAATAGTGCAGCCTTGCCCAGAAACTTCAACTGATTCTCCATATTTTGTAATCTATAAGTAAAAACTGACATTTTGTCAAACCGTCAAACTGTACCCTTGTACTGTGCAGCGTTATCATACAATAATAATATTTTCACTTTAACTACTGTGTTAACTGTAAAAATCTTGGTGCAGGGCAGTATTTAAAGTAAAATACAATATACTTAATAACAATTAATCGATAGACTTTGTTAAGGCTGAGGACCAGTTTCATGCGGCTAAAATTAACTCGTAATGTAAAACCTTAATTATTTAGAAGAATAATCAAGATTCAGACTAATAGATTCACAGCAGCCATAGGCTCTTTATAATGAGAATACTAATGTATTTGTTTAGTTTTCGAGTCCGCCACGTTTAAATGCATTCGATTTCGATCACTGCAGCGATCCCTGCATTACGCTGTCCGCGTAGTAGTTAAAGGTATTGACAGTTCCGTAGCGTCCTTCGATTGGGCGACCTATCACTTCCGCGTCGACCTATGATTGATTCCGATGACTGTATGCATTTTCCCTACTGGCTATACGAAAATCTGCCAGATGTCTCGAAATATTATCTACCATTTACCAAAACATTCGCTTGACAGAAGAGCCATTAATTACGGTATGGTCAGTGGTGGCGAACCTATGGCACGCGTGCCACCAGTGGCAGGCGAGATGATTTTGCATGGCACGCGTTTGAAGAGAGAAAAAAATACATATAATAATAATATGACAGATCGTATCGTATAAAAATTAGCAGGCAAATACTCTTCAAGAATAAGCATTACTTTTAAGATGAATATATAATTGCATTGGTCGGTCCTTAGACTTTATGCGTCACTGATTATATTATCGCACCAACCTCATCAGGCGACGGGGGAAGTCGCGCCGCGAACCATTGATTTTAAATGATTTACAATGCTTGAGAGACCACTGTAGCGAGAGAATGCTTCATTTGATCGGAGCAATTATGATGTCGATTTGGGCGTAAAGAACCAAACTAATCAATGCATTAACAAACAATTTCATTTCTACACATAAAAATGACTGCACCAAATAAGAAACAAAAACTTGGTGAAGCTAGTAGTAGTAAGTAATTCTGGTACAGTTTCAAAATTGGTGGACCGAAATGTAAGGCGTAAATGAAAAAAGTTAGATGTGTGCCATGTTTTAATAGAATTTTTAGAACTATTTTTTTTTCATGAAAATGGTGCATGTGATCGGCACGTCAGACAGTTGAAAAATAATATTTCGGAAATTTTGGCACGCGTACGTAAAAAGGTTCGCCAACCCTGATATAAATTATAGATCATGAAAACCGATAAGAGAGAGGGAGACCCGTCATGAAATCTCGTGCCATTCGTTGATTGATTCTGCAATTAAATAAAAAATAAAAAAGGCAAATCAGTCAAAAGACTAAGCAGCAGTATGCCGAGGCAAAATTCTCGCGAAATAATATTATTCAATAATCCGAGGCTGTTTTGGAAACGACCAAAAGTAGTCACTTAGTCTGCGGCGAAAAAAACATCACCTTGACATTATTGCACTGCGCCAAATTTGGTATATTTTAAAAGGAAGGTAACAAAATAACGATCTATCAACTGGGTATCTCGCCGAGATGAAATACATTTGAATGCAATGCGTCTTAGCATAGAGAACGTATCGAGGTACAGCGTTGCCAACGAAGCGTTTTTATTGCAAGAATACTAAATATAAAAAAGTCGCATCTGACATGTAGCTTTAAATTTAGTATTTGGCATTACAAGTTTTTTTAATTATTAGAAACAAGCAAAACTACAAAAAAGGCTTAGAGCGAGCGCACACGAGCAACAAAACACGGTCGATCGTGTCAAAAAACGACCGGAAGAACAAGAGCGCTATTTAATTGGCATACTGTTATTTCAATACAATTTGCAAACATACAATTATGTTTTTTTTTTTTAAACATATTTACATAATTTTGAAAACACTATATACACAAATATAATAGAAAAAAAACATTGTTTTGAAAAAAGTAAGACACCCCCGGCAGTATCGAAATTGCGTCTCTTGGGTATCGCGCCCTGTGCATTACCACTATGCTACGACTGCCATGCTTAATTGCGACAAATTTTAACTATTAGCCTTTTTAATACCTGCTCATAAGCGCTCTCCGAATTGAGTTACGGTAGGCGAACGGTTTTTGTATTCTAAAATTAAAGTATTTATTACTTTAACTACTAACCGACGTCACGGATCACTAGAATATTTTCTGTTGTAACTTACTTGAACTTGCCAATAATTTTAATTAACTAGGTATTTCTTTTATTCAACGAATAATTCACGAGATTTTAAGAATGTACCATTCTAATTATTGAACATAGATAGCAAACATAATGTTTTTTTAATTGACAATGACGTAGTACTCTTATCACAAAAAGAAGGTGCTACCCAAAAGTAGTGTTACCCATTCGATTTTTTCCACTGACGATAAACGATTGTTGCTCTTTCGAGATATCCAGCGTTTTTTCCGTGCCCATTTTCTTACCCCTCTGGCCTTTTTCTGACGACAAGAATTGGCAACACTGAGCGCTGCACTAGGTATGTAGTAATGTGACATGAAACTATTCAGCGGCGATTTTAATTGTACGCATTCCTTTTGGTTAAGACGCCTTTTATATTTTTCCTGTCTTTACCGGCTAATGAAGCCGCATATTAGATACAAAACTAGCTGATTTCGTTTCCTAGCTAAGTACTTATTCAATAATAATATAACTATTAAATGTTCCGTATAATATTATGTTGCAAAGCAATAATGTCGAGTCTTTTTTATTTATATCGAATGAAGTTTCGGTAGGTATATTTGTATATTATTATTAATTGATGTATGTTTAAATTATAGGCATACAAAATACATTAAAACTAAGAATTTTTAAAATTAAAACATCTCTTCTATGCCTCCGAGAAACGTAAAAGTGAGATAATGATAAAAATAATCAAAAATAATACATATGAAATAATAAGATGAAAGCCTTGATGTCTTAATTGATTTTAAATTTTATATAGATGTTTTTATTGCTAACAAGCTTAATTTTTAAACGTATTGATTTACTAGAAAAAATACTAGGTGGCAGTGCTACCTGTCAACATTCTTTGATATAACTTAGTTCTACGACGTAAATTATTTTGTTTAAAATCATATGTCAAACTATAATGAGAGTATCCTATCATTTGTTTTCTTTCACGACCCGATTAAAATAAACGATTCCTTTAGTTTTGTTAGTATGTTTTTCAAATTTTTAATTTGAGTATAGGTGTTTCTTTCACCTCACCCCACTTAATAAATCCTCTCCTCGTCTCTCTCTCTCCTAGACATTTAAATATGTTTTCTGTCACACGTTAGAGATAAAATAAGACAAACATAATATTATTTTATTATAATATAGTAATGATTTTTTTAAAATGTTAACTTTCAGTGCATTGTGTTTTAAATAGTCTGTTTTGTAATTTCCTGACCAGATGACCACCATAACACTGGCACATGTTGAACATTAGTCGAAAGACTATCAAATCAGGCAGTTAATGATGAGATTCTTTTCAGACACGTTTGAAGAAGCTCGGAGATCCTCGGGTGTAAGGGAAAGAGGCCAGGACTTGTACAACATTGATTCTTATTAAATGCACAGTTTTTTCAGCTATCGATTTTGACACCTGTTTCAGAATCACAATAAAAAAATCCGTACTTAGATAGATCTCATATCGAGAGGTATATGAGTCATTGGCAAAGACTCCATACCAGGAGATTATTTAAAGCTTACCTTCTTAAGAAAAATATTTTTTAAATTGTATATTGACATATTGATTATTTCATATTCTATAAAAAAATTAATTTGCCAACGAGAGATGTCGTATATGTAGGAATGTATAACACATATTACAAAACAATCTGCAAAGGTTTAAAAAAAATATCAGAGCGCGCCATTTGACGTAAATAAAATGTCGGATTATGTGTGAAGGAATTCTGATTTTTCTTCGTATGGCCTTTACGTCACGTAACCTCAGTGAGTCTATCGAATACTATGAAATATGGTAGGCTCCCATCGCAGAGCCTAAATCTTCGCGCATAATATTGCACTTTGTCCATAATAATTAATTAAAAAAAATAATGTCTGGCGTTTAATGGAATATTAATAAATATAGATGGTTTTTAAAAATAAAAATAAATTTTATCTAACGATTTTTGTAAATATTTAAAAAAAATACATAATTTAAACTCATCGCTCAATTTTATGTCGTCAGTGAGTTTTTGAAGTTTCATCGAATTATTGTGTAGTTGTCATTGGTGTGTAACTATTCATTAGTAGTAATATCGTATCTTCTTATTTCTCGTAAGTATACCTGACAAATGTGCTCTTTTTCTCAGATCTCCACAGCCTACCTCTTTCCAAAAGTCACCCTTCGCCACTGATATGAGTATATATCTGCAAGTATATGCTGCAGTAAAAATGGCATGTTGTAATGAGAAACACTCGAAATATTACAAATTCTAAAGTAAAACTGGCTATGTCATTTATAGCAAATGTTATTGTCTTATCAGGGAAGTTCACAACAGCGCACAGCGATAGTGAGGTCAAAACCTGTCTAACTTCATCGCCCAATAATAATAATCGTACAAGCTATTTTAATTACACATTTACCTGCCTCCGCTCGTTAGAGAACGAGGGATCTCTCTAATTTATTTTATAAACAAACCGATACAAAGACAGAATACTAATTCCTAATTGATGCGAAGTTATCAAACATTCAAATTGCTCTTCGTTAATTACTATGAGAATTATGGAGTAGTACATAAAATTTAATGTCTGCCCGATAAAGACGTTATCATTTGAGATTAATGAATAATGATTACAGAGGAAAAGAGGGAGACCCCGGAGACAAAAATAAACTTATGATTACAAAATACATTATTTTGTGTATAAATAAATAATTATTATTCGCACGCAAAAGCATAAATAAATTTTACAATAGGAAAGTCTGGAAGTACCTGATAAATGATAATAATATATTAATTTATTTTCTTTGGTTA
Source organism: Rhyacophila brunnea (assembly GCF_057557595.1). NCBI lineage: Eukaryota > Metazoa > Arthropoda > Insecta > Trichoptera > Rhyacophilidae > Rhyacophila > Rhyacophila brunnea. The sequence goes on along the minus strand of NW_028232848.1, from coordinate 36,125,548 downwards.
TCAAAATGGTATGAATGTAAATACATATGTAGCTTGTAGCGATAGTCTGAAATATATATTATGTCACCATCCTTTCAAGAGTCTCGGCGTTTACTTGGCGGTAATTCATGTTAATTTATAAAATATATTTATACTGGGATTCAAGGATTTTAGATCCCGGGATAAATAAACCACCGACCAGGATACAAGCTCTATTGTCTTGTCTAATAGATTTAAGATATAATAATTCTAAGTTTAAATTGTAGACGAGATATTAATACGTTTTCCTTTAGCCATCCACCCCAAGCAAGTGAATTATAATAATACCGGCATTATTATTTATGGGAAAATTATATCCTATCTGACAATTTGCATGTCAAGTCAATATATGCATGTCCTATTTATTATGCATCTTATTAAAATACTGCATTATATTTTTTCATATCTGCATTTTGAAGATGAAGATTGTTCGAAAAATAGGATTTAAATTACAAGAAATATATTATAATGCCTTCCTTTGCCGCCAGACCCTTCAATTATCTGATCATAGGTATAGCTCCACAGATAAGAAACAAAACTAAGTAAAAACTTGGTGGTGAAATTGGATCAGTTCGAAGGTTGGACAGACCAAATTAAGAATGACGAGGGATGGAGCCAAGCTGTAGAGAAGGCTGTCATATTATGGCCAAATAATCTGGGTCACGTTCCTCAGTCATGTGGTTACCGACGAACAAGAAGAAATAAACTTAATACAATTGATAAATAACCAGTCAACCATACTTGAGCTTCATATAAAATAAATGTTTCGTTCAGTTTTTTAGTTCTCATGTAAAGTTAGATATTTTAAAGATAGGACATTATGGCCAATTGCCATGTTTAGATTAATATTTTAAGCTTACATAACAAATACATTTATAATGTAAAATATCAAAACCTTGAAAAATATTTTTTTTTGTTATTCACTAATTTCATTAATGTTTATCTGACAAGAAAGGTACAAAGGTGAATGTAGGTAGGTACTAAGATAAAAAGCAATTTATTTCCAATACGAAAATATACAAAACTTTTACAAAAGCCTATACAAAGAAAATTGTAGGGGAATTTAAATGTACGTTTCATTATCTTCCATCCCATATCTAGAGACGTTATTGGTGATGGCGAATCAATCATCTTATCTTATCTTATCACTATTATAAATTATGTTACGATGTCGTTGTGCAGTGAGTGAACAGATGTTTTACAAGATAGATAGGTAACCTAATTTAATTATCAAAAATTAGTGACTGCATGAGAAGAGAAAACAATAAAACAATTGGGTGTTTTAAAAAAATGTAATTATTTAAATCGAATCATTTGTGACCCGGAACGGAGGTCGAGAATGATCTTATCAATGATATTCAACAGAAATTTTCCGATGTGATAGGCTATCTATAGTGTCATTGTTCTGTATCGTTTTAGTAGTTATTAAAGTTTTAAGTAATTTAAGTAATTATTTTTAGTGTGTTCCCTAACTAACAATGACTATCCGATATGGCGAATGGTTGCATGTTACTCACAAAGGGGGGTTGCGATCAGTGCTTCATAATATGATACCGAGCGCCGACAATTTAAGTGGATTTATTTAAAAATACCAAAAAAAATCTAAAAAAATACACGGAATACGCTTTATTTTACACGGAAGGAACCCTTGAGTTCCTGTTGTAGAACATTACACTGCCTTTGAACTTGGGTTAGTAGGTTGGGGCCAAACATCGTGGCCTGGGGGTCTGCATCGGGATGTAGGGGGCATGGTGTTATTTATCACCTTTTCTAGTCGGGTAGTCACTGTGTGTTTTTCCTTCTCCTTCCTTCTTCGGAATGTCGGATTTGTTAGACATCAGTCTCAATAATAATTATTATGAGGTATAGTATGAAAGCAAACGCTGCTAAAAGAAAAATGCAGTTCTTTATCGGTGCTACATCCCACGGTGGGGTTTGGCCTCCATTGACTCCTATCCCTCGCCAGTTCCCAGCCGTTCAGTTAAGGCGATACTTCAGTGAAACGCCAAATAATTTTCAACTATAGGCCGCGACGAAATTTTGAAATCGCTGGCCAGCGTTGCCATGTCTACTGAAATTTCAGTAGATCTACTGATATTTTTTGCCAATATACTGAATTTTTGATTTTTTTTCGAAATTCATGAAATCTACTGATATTTGGCTATTTCCCATATTTTTAAGTCAACGATGGTGAATTTATTAATAAAGTTGAAAAGATTTACGCACGCCTTTGTTGATTTGGATACACGCTTCTAAATTAACAAAGGATGCATTGTTACGCTACCCAATACCGGCATTTTAACCCACTGACATCATCATTGCTTAGAAAATAATAAATTAATACCTACCTATTATTATTTATTACGTAAAACGTCACACCATAACGTAACATGACTCAATAATCATTATATTTTAATGCTATGCTATGTGTGACCAGCAAAAATAAAATTTAATGGGGATGAACAATTGCATCATTGTTAAGTTTAGTGATAAGCTGATAAGAAGGAAACCGAAGAACAAGAGACATTATTCAAACATTTCAATCATAGTTAGTACAAAGGGTTTTTGTCCACAAATATTTTTTTTAGAACGCAAAAAAACTTTTTTCTTCTGGTTTCAAATATTTTTCTTATGCACGTAAGTTCGAATGAATGATACTTTTTGGATCCGGCTCAGGTACATAAAGTAAATTTGAACATTTAATTTGGTTAGGTATTAATTACTGAATAGCAATTTTAAATTTTAGGTCAGGTTTCTCAAGAACCTTTCAGCAAGTAAAGGTGAATGTACATAATTATATGATATAACAATTTATAAGTCTTCCGATTAGTGAGAGCGCCACATGCTGATTTTGATATATCATTCAATATTTTTTATACTGTTGTGAGCTTAGTACTAAATTCGAAAACAGGACAATTTATGGTGGCATATCTATAACTAAAACTTTCTCATGATATTTAGAATGAAAATAAAACTGAATAAAACATCGCGAATGGAGAGATTTCCTTTCTATAACTAGGAATTATTTTAATTACACCAAACAATGGGATCTCGAAACTCGAACAAGGAACAACTGGGTACCTATCTAGTACCTACTTTTTATAGTTTTGTTTTCATCAGATTGTTTAGAGTTTAGACAGTCGAAAATGGTTTCTACTGTGCCCTTAATTGTCATCAGTTTTATTCTAGCATTCTCCGATAGCAGCAGTTATAGCAATATTAAAAGTATTAATACAAGTTCGTTAATATTGATACCTATTATTTTTGAACTTCTTAAAATATTTTTCCTGATTCATTTGTTATTCAGAAAACATTTTAAATTGTCCTTAGTAGTAATCGTGAAACCAGTGATATAAAAATAACTAGGTGCCTACTTAAGTGTAGTGATAAATCGTATTATAAACTAACATTATTTTGTGTAGAAAACAATAATAACGAAAACAAACAATAAATAAAACAATAAATAGATGGTGATGAATAGTTTTATTATTGTTATTTTATTTCATAATTATTATTACAAGACCATAATATTCTAAAGTAGCATCAAGGTCGTTTGTTATCTGCACAAGGTGAGTTCTTTCCTTATTTTTAAATCATACCTATCTGATATACTTATTGCATTTTCTAAAATCTACTAAGTAATATTTGTGTTTTCCATAATATTTTTGAGTAAATTCATGATTATGTTAATAGTAAACTTGACATGATTAATGCACTGAAATGAAATGAAATGCAATGAAAATTTGGAAAATAAGTTTGCAATGGAATATTTCTTGAAGCCCTCGCTAATTATTTTTGAACTTTCTGAATTTTTTCTAAAAAAAACGAGACGTTAATTACCTTACGCGGCATTTTATTCTAAAAAAACGAGACGTTAATTACTTTACGTGTAATTTTTTGAAAATCCAGAAAATAATTGGTCATTCAATGAGTAGGTATTCAGAATCTGAAATCTACTGATATTTTGTAAAATCTACTGAATTTTTTTGTCACATTCTACTGAAATTTTAAATTTTGACTTGGCAACACTGTCGCTGGCACTCGGTGACCGAACGTCGTGCTGTGCATACGTCAATTTGTTTCGTGATGGCGACGGGGGTATTAATTCTTAAATCTTGTAAAGATGACTAAAAACATTACCCATTTACTTTAAAAAGAAAACGTGTCAATGAATATATTATTATTGTTACTAATAGAACATTAAATGGACGAATGTTGGATTTATATGACAAATTATATTTCGTTCGGCATGCGTCATTTGCACCCGCGACCGGCAATCCGCACATCGCCTAGCCGCGATCTTTTTAGACCATGCCTCAACTGAGGTATAGCCTTAATGTATAAATCGAGATTTATTATGCCAGATCAGACAAGACAGTTTCCAAACATAGGTCGTCGTCGAGTAGATTGTCTTTAAACCAAAATTATGACATAATATTAAGAATCCGGTGGAATTATAAGGTAACGAAGAACAAGGAACCGACAAGAGTGGAGCTTGAAGAGGCCTTCATCCAGCAGTGGATTGATACAAGTTGATGATGAGTCTTATTATCATGTCGGGAAACGTATGCAGTTGGGCGTATCACAATTCACTGTGAGATGTTGTATCGGAAATAGATAGCCGTATAGTACTGAGATCAAATTCATGTCAAAATAAAACGAAATATAACCACCGAAATACAAAGGGAAGACATAAGAAGGATAGATAAGCTAAAAAGCTAATTAAATTACTGTCTGCAATGCTCCACGTACAGTGCGGCATTTTTTATGTCAATGCTATACGGCTATCTCTTCACGGTAAACTGTGCTACGGTGAAATATCATATAAACTACATATAACCGATTATTACATAAAACAAATCAAAAGGCGTTTACTGAAGTTTTGTGTTATAGCATTTGCGATTGAAATTGTACTCTTTCCAAGTAACAATATTTTTACAGGCCTCTCAGTTTAGTCAAACATAATAATCATTTCTCCTGCTACTGTATAACATTAATGAATGAATTAGTTAATTCCTTTGTGTTTTTTTGTTCTCAATATAATCCCACCCAACATCACAAGTAAAATAACACCAGCTATCAAAGAGTTTTCAATATTTAGTCGTCAGAAATAATTGACTCGTTGAAATACGTAGACTGTTTTCATGATGCTAGATTTTGGCAAGGAGCCTAAATATCTCAGAAATCATCTGAATCAATAGCAGATGGACAGTAAAATACAAATTTAAAAAAAAAATCGATGCATGATATATTATGGCCACTCACAATACTTGTCAGATTTCCAGTGTAGTGACAATTGCAATGTTAATAAGTAATAATATATTCGATTTGAAATCCTATGCCCATTTTCGTACAATCGAAAATTTGCTCTAATATAATGCCTACTGACATATTCAACACTATGTTTTTTTGAATTTATATCTACTCTTTTCATGTATCGATATGTGAACAAAAAAACCGTTATTAATATAAGTTAATAAATCGGAAGTAGACAACAAAATCTACAAAATAAAAGTCCAATCATAGGATAAATTAAATTAAAATGATGTCTTTATTATATTTTGTAAGAATGCCTGACCTGGTCCACCACTATTCACTTCCTTAAGTCATACATTACGGCATAATATATTCGCCCAACATAATATATTTTAATCCAGTAGGAATTTTAGGTTAGACTTTCTAGTACTACTGGGAAATCGAACGTGTTCACTCAGAAGACATCGAAACTAGAAGTAACGAAATGTACTACGAAAAAAGTGCATGTTGGGAAATGGGAATTATGTACAAATTTCAAAAATACAGGTACGTAATACAAACATATTGAATAAATCTAGTACTACAACTGGTTTGCTTACAAATAACAATTTTATACTCGAAACCTCATCTCAATTTTATATTAGAAACTCAAAGTCAATCGCATAATATTAATTCATGTAAAAATATGTAGGTATTACTTAGTTTAAATTATGTGGCCCAATATCTATTTTCTACGAGATGAGAGTCAATTGGTTTAATACGAAATTGTCAAGCGATCTTAAAGCTATTTTATAACACTTTAATGACAAATTAATTGATTGAATATCATCATCAGCCTGAATCGATCCACTGCTGGATGAAGGCCTCTTAAAGCTGCTTCCGCTTCTCTCGGTCCTATGCGTTGCGTTGCCACGTACTCCCGCAGAACTATATCATTTCATCGATCCAGCGGCCTTTAGGTCCACCTTGCGGACGTTTTGTACCTCTTGGATACCACTGGATGTCGTCCAACGATTGTCTCTTCTTCTAGAAATGTGTCCAGCCCATCTCCATTTGAGGCTTTTAATGAACTCTTATCACATCGCAAACCATTGTCTGCTTCCTTATCAACTCATTCCTCTTTTTGTCCTTTCGCGTTATGCCCAGCACGCACCTATACATCCCACGTTATACTATTCTAAGTTTCTGGATCTCTCTTTTACTTAGGGTCCATGTTTCACACGCATATGTGATTACGGGAAGCACACAGTGGTTCAACACTGCGAATTGCGAATATAATATGAACAATGATTAAATACAAACGTATCTTCAAAAATTATTCTTCAGAAATGAATCAAACCGGTCGTGATGATTATTAAGCTATGTATAATATAATGTTATTAATTAGGAAAATAAATTATTGATAAAAAAAAACTTAAAACGCATTCTTTTCATAACTTCAAAAGGGTATATCTCAGAACAAGGTCTGTTGGCATAGTAAACTATAATATCAATATGCCTGCTCACATCTCAGCCGATTTTGGCAGACGCGGCACTGTCATTAAACAGATCTCGAACGTTCATCGTGTATAAAATATTTTCTTTTCGGGTGCCATTATTCACCGTTGGAAAATTCACGTGGTATTATTAAATTTTATCCAGGCAGGAATGCGACTACAGTCTGACGACAAAGCTTACATCGGCCAATCTCTTCGCGTGACGCCGGCTATTAATATTGCGAACTGAGGTGAGCCGACTGGAGACGATTTGTAGGGCCGAAAAAATATTATAATAAGACCGAGATGCAAAAGAGATATATTACGTAAATACTTAAGCCAATAATAGATTGATACCAATCCAAGCAGGAAGCCACCGAACATATTATGCTGTGTCTAGTTACGATAAACGTCAGCAGTATAATTGTTATAATGTCTTATCTGGTTACAAAAATATTTTCAAAAACGAGAAATCCTCCTGATTATCAAAACATCGATATTTTTGACAAATATTTGGGGGTGCACTCGATGCGTAATTTATAGGACTCACGGTATAAGGGATGTTCGTTGTTAAATTACTTTGTCCCAACTACATCAGTTATTACGTTGTTTTATATCGTTTATATTATGGCGTACATTAACTTGTTTCTTATTATACGGCAAATAACACGATGATAATTTATATTATATCACTAAGGTTTAACATGAATCTTTTAACTTAATAATTCAGCGAAGGACTGGAGCGTCCTTGTAACCTGTATACAGGAACGAGGTTTCTAGACAACTGTCAGATTGGTGTTTCCGCTTCACCACTGTCTATGCCATAGCATGAGCATAGACAATGGTATGGCAGTTGTAGAGTTGGGTAAAACCTCTACAACGGCTGTACTCCGGTTATAACCAAATGCAGCCTGTTCGACGTTTGCATTCTGGTGGTGTTTTTTTATGGAGTCATGGCACTTTACGATAGCTCAGAGTAATCAATCGTATAGCTTTACTAGTAAGAAGGATAAAGGAAAACGGACTATGCAACCCCTCATCGTATTGAGAGTAAAGAAGCGCCGTTGAATCTGGCCCGGCCAAGTCCTACGTATGCCTCAAAAGGATTTCGACCTGGTCTGATTTTTCTTCAAGTCAACCGGATTCCAGCGTCCAGGAAGTACACAGGTTGTATACGGTATAGCTAAGAAGATGTTGGCATAATCTTGGTAGAAGCAAGAAGACTGGCGAGCGACAGGGATTCTTGGAGACGCCACACGGTGTCTAATTCTCCAACAAAGGAACGGACATGGACTAAGAAGAAGAATACAGAGAAGTTCACATTATTGACCATTCAGGGCCCAATCTCCATCTAATTTTACGTCAGCAGATAAAGAGACTGTATTTGAGCCGTTTTGAGATATACAATTTAAATATATTATAATATAAATAAATCTCTGAACAATGAGTATGGAATAAGAAGAATAACACAGAGAAGTTTAGATTCATGATCATTCAGAGCCCAATCTCCATCTAATTTTATGTCAGCAGATAAAGAGACTGCATTTGATCTGTTTTGCGATATACAATTTAATGCAAAGACCCAATAGATTGGGGACTCGCTAACAACCTTTCCTTGTGAAATAGGTTTGTTATTATGACATCCATAGTGTGGAGTGCCATATGCTTCAATGAGGTCTAAAACTGATGATGGTGTCTATATGCCAGTGGCGAAAAGTGGATGTAGGCTGTTAAGATTCGATATAACTTTTTTTCCGACCATGTCCGATCCTAATAGGATCATATGGGCCTCCACACAGAGGTTTGTATTCACAGATTTTGTTTTTTACGAGAAATGGATGTCAGCCACTTGCACAACCTATTAAGTCCATATTCTGACTCACACACAAATTGAAAAACAATATGTGTACCTACTTGCCAGACCCAGGATTCGAACCTGGGACCCACGGCGTGATAGTTCAACACTTAAGCCGCGCGGCCACCGTGGGTGTAAACACTAAACTTTATCAGTCATACTTATTTGTTTATATATATCTCTGAGCATAGTTGTGTTTAGTTTGAATCTAAGATTTGCCAAACTGTGTGGTGAAAACGAAGAGCAGGCTCGCCCATCTTACTAATCGGTATTTCGTGACAAACCATCTCATTACGTCGTCTAATTTATGAATCAAGCGTTTTATTTCAATATGAGTACGTATTAAAACTTTCATTTATCTGCGAAAATTGACAGATTACATAACAATATATTATAATTAATTAATTAAATCAAAAAAGAATTTATTGTTATAAATTTGTAGCGGGAGATAAAACGCCACACAGAATATAATATAAGCCCACGCATCTGATTTACCAAGAGAATAGAATAGAAAAAAAACGCTTGAAAATCATGTGCTATATAAATATTTTATTTATGGATTTTTTAAACCCTATCGCCGTGATGAAGATTTATTGACGGTGTATTCGAGCATGAGATAAATAATACATGCGGACTTCGTGTCATTTTAGTACATTACCAATAAATATACAATTTTAATATGAACCGACCGGTTTGCCTGTCAACGCGATCGGATAAAAACCGGTCACGCTTTTCCTTACACTGAAAATCGCATTCAACTGTTTATACATGACAACACTGGTTAACGTATTATCTTTAGTATGTTGAGTGTGTATGTATCCTTGTTGTTCGGAATCATTTGAGCTAAGCCATGCCTTAGGACTTGGCATGGTACTAATAAGAGAATAGTTAATGTGACATGTTCTTTATATGAGATTAGTAGATTGTAATCTTAAGAGCATGCATCAGTGAAACGGCAAATAATTTTCAACAATAGGTGGGACGTAATTTCGCAATCGTTGCCAATCGAAGAATCGAAGCACGTCAATTTGTTTTGTGATGGCGTCGGGGGAATATATTCTTAAATCGTGTAAAGATGACTAAAGAACGTTACGCATTTACTCGAAAAAGAAAACACATCAATGAATATATTAAGATTGTCATAACTAATATAACAATAAACATAACATTAAATGGACGCATGTTGAATTTTTATGACAAATTATGTTTTGTTCGACACGCGTCGTTTGCACAATCTGCGCGTCGCGTAGTCACGATCTTTTTAGAGCATGCCTCAGCTGAAGTATAGCCTTAATGTAAAGTAACTTTGAAGCAAAAATAACCCGAGTAATGATGACAGTTCCGCGTGAATGTCCCACCAAAAAAGTTTCTCCCCTGTACTCCCGGAATTTCCTCTATTCGCATGGAGAGCAGAAGAGGGTTTGTCAGGATTCACTTGAGTTTCGTTCTTCATCTATACGTGAACCATGTTTATCATCCGCGGTGGAATAGAAGAACACGGGAATAGAAAAACACGGAGATTACCTATCAGTATCTAAATTTTAAATCTGTCGTAACAACTATGGAGCAGTTACTATAATTATTATACAGACTTCTAACTGAACATACTCATCACACCTCTCCAAAGCATATTATTTCTCTCTCTCTAACAAACTGCGAATCTATAACAAACATAGAGATCGCGATCGTACTGTTCAAACGAGCCATTGCGACGATAGAAGAAAACTACGCCTCAGTTTAAAGCGGCTTGATATCTTTCTCTCACTCCTGCAGCAAGCATCGACTGATGGAATACGAATCAAGGACGAGGTTATGCGAAACAAAGTTCACGTAAGCATGCTAACGGAATAAAAATAAGAGTGGCCAATGCTTCCCCTTCAAAATCTCAATAAAATCACGTATGATATGATTGACGCGTTTGACAGTATGGACGTTATTATACTATATAACAGGATTGGCGAACCTTTATACGTACGCGTGACAAAATTTCTCAAATATTGTTTTTCAGCTGTCTGGCGTGTGTTATATGGAAAAAATAGTTTTTAAAAATTCTATTAAAAATGATGTAAGTACTAGATACCACTAACAGTACATGGCACACATATAGCTTTATCACTTTTTTCAATTACGCCATACATTTCGGTCCACCAACTGTTTGCCAGAATTACTACTACAAGCTTCATCAAGTTTTTGTTTCTTATTTGGTGCAGTCATTTTTGTGGGTAGAAATGAAATTGTTTATTATTGTATTAATTATTAGTTACGTTCTTTACGCACAAAATTGACACCAAAATTGAGGTGAAATTGAATCAGATGAGGCAGTTTCTCTCTACAGTAGGCTCAAGCATTGTAAATAAATAAATACAAAATAAAAAGTAAAAAATAGAGGATCGCGGGGCGGCATTCGCCGCCACCTGGTGAGGTTAGTACGATAATATTATATGTGTGACGCATAAAGTCTAAGGACTGACCTTTGCAATTATATATTTAAATTAATTATTATTATTATAGGTATTTTTTTCTCTTCAAACGCGTGCTATAGGTTCGCCACCAATGCTATATAATGTTGATTTATTCACGTGTATATCATGTATCTTCGTCTGGAATAGGCATAATTTATAAAAACTGATACTGCTCTCCACCAACTGACAAATTTCGCCACCGGAGCCCCCCAGCCTATATTACCTGGTATTTACGACATTTATTCGACACATTAACGTCGAGAATAACGTGTTTAACTTTAAAGAGTGAACGACAACACACACAAAAAAATGTATTCAAATTGGGCAACATTTGCACACACCGGCTTATAATGTATGCATTATTTTAAACGAGTCGTTAATAAAATTAGATAAATTACCATGCATGTTTCGGCGGTAATGCACGACCGAGGTAGTAAATCGCGGGTGTCAAAGAGTGTGTCTGACGCGAAATGATATATTGCACTGGTTAACTGAATATATTGGCTTATTATGTTTGCACAAACGAACGTGGGAGAATAAGCAATCGATGGTTCCGATTGCTTCAAAGTGATTGTGCTAAAGAGCATGTAAGATTGTAAGGTATATGAAAGAGGAAGTATTTATATCAAGGATTAACTCATACCCCGTTTACACGTGTATGGATTTACTGTTGACAGTAAGTACTATCGCGGCGATAACAAAAAATGTATGAGTAAACATAAATATTATCCCGCAGTTGCAAGCTTGGGTGCATGAATCAAAAAAGTTTGGAAGCTTTTGAATTGTCATGCGACAGTAGGGATTTTTTCGATCTGCGATATAATATATACTATAGGTACTCATTTTGAATTTAACCGATTTTCACTACCTGTCAAATAGTAGGTCATAAAATGACAATATCCCGTCTCGCTTACTCTTGAAGAATGAGATTGGAGAGACAGCACTTTTACGTGTAAACAGTTATTGTTACGATAGTTTGAAGTAAATCCATGGGTGTGTACAGGCGCTATTGTCTACTTGCATGCACAAAAAAAAACAAATAGGATTACAGTATTATCTAAATATAATAGCAATTACAATCGATATCGCAGTACCGGCGCTATTAAAAATTTGTAAACATAAGCGAATGGAACCAAAAGATTAACTCACAAAGAAGAAGCAAAATTTTCAAACATCCATGCCCAATTGGACCAAGACTATTGGAATTGCAAGCTATTGCAGTAGACGTGATTGGATAATTCTGGTGATAGTAATGTATGTTTTCGCCTGATATAGGTCGGGAAACAGGTTTAAATTATCCAAAATGTGGTAAATATGAAAATTAGCGCGGTGAGAAAGACTCAAGAAAAAAAACGTAAGTAAAATACATCAGACCATACTATAAATACCAGAATTGATAATTATGTCAACCTGAACACTTAGTAAATTCAAATACAACATTACATCCATAATGGCAAACAAAGTCGAAAACTGGACGTTAATGCATAAGTTATCGGAAAGGACCACTATAAAACTGGAGGCTTTCGAGGTGTGTCCTCGACTAATCACGTCAACAATGAGACGGTTTAAAAAGACGAGCCATTAAGCAACCGAGATCAAACACACTTTAGTTAATACAATTTAGTTTTAAATCGTAATGTAGGGAACAGAAAGATACATTATCTTGTCTACGCAACCTTTGGAAGCGGTGATCTGATCTGATACTGCTGGCCCAGTGTAGGGATATGTACTAAAATTTAACTACCCTCTAGATCAGTTTTATTCAACCGGTGGTCCGCGGACAGGCACCGGTCCGCGAAAGCTTTCACCATGATGTCAACCGACTATATCGCTACACGATTCGGGGAATTCGCACTAGATGAAATGCTGGGAGAATTTTTGAATGCTGTTGACATTAACCAGAAAGTCATAATCAACATCATATTAAGCCAACATTTAAAAGCGTTAGCTGAAAACTTTAAAATATTTCTTTTGAAAATTAAGATCTACGTAAAAGCAGACCTCTAACCTCTGGATTTGTAATCCCTTTTTGGAAGATATTAAATCACGCGCACTTGATCCTCGTAAGAAAGAAAAGCTGATCGAGCTATCTTCTGATGTCGCTCTGGTGTCCAGACATAAAATGCAATCATTGTCTCAATTTTGAATATCCCTCGATAAATAATATCCATTTCTCAAAGCTATCAGATTATTGGTCATTTTTTAGACTTCCCAGTTGTGTGAAAAGACTAATTTTTCATCTATGTCAGTAATAAAAACCAAACAGAGAAATCGAATGGATGTTAATGCAGCGCTTCGTATCTCAGAAACAATGCTGCAACCACGTTTATCAAATTTTCTTACAAAGAAGCAGCAGCAGATAATTTTATAACATAAGATTTAATAAATAAAATTCTATCTATAATGGTTATTATTTCTGGCTAATATTTATCGTATGTTCGAAGGGCCGCGGGTGTTAAAAGGTTGAAAAACACTGCTATAGACAACGGCAGCAAGAGATGAATTTATAAACAACAACAATTAGATTATAATAATATCATATATTTATCGATACGGTCACCAACCATAACGCCGTGGCTTCAAAATTGATAGTTGAACTCTACTCTACGAGATTCCTTAATCATTAACCTATTTCTAGTAGAAAAATCATTGAGTACCGACCAATACTTTGAATTTTAATATTTTCTGTGTAAAACAACATTTGCCGGTATATTTTAGGAACAATAATAATTGCATACTTATTAGAATAAATGTGTGACGCACGATCACGACTCAACAGATTCACAAGCCACTCCTTCGTAGTAATAACATCAGCTCCAAGACCGTTACGTACATCCGTATTAGGGAAGACTTCAGAAGCAAATACACACTGTAATAGTCAGCAAGAACGAATTGATCATCTTTTCATACACTTAGATAATTATTAGTACCTCAATAGAATACTGATCATACCAACATGTTTTACGAGCAGAATGGGTATCCATTAAAACTATACAAATTTGTGATGAACAAATAATACATAAATGTTCGATTCAATGAACACTTTTAAACTTTTTGCTTTCTTGAGCCTAAATTCTGGACAAACGCCCCTCACCATGCTGCGGGTTGACATGCCAAGAAGACGTAGCGATAGACCGAGAGAAATCCCGCGACCATGTACTCTAAGGCCGGGGTACGATTAACAATCAATTTAGAGGGTATGATGATACTTTTGATTTTGAATAATGCAAAAGCAAGAGTACATATGTACTTGAGTACCCTGCAGTGGTTTGCAGTGCTGCAGTTTTAATTAAACGTTAAAATATTTATTTATTCCGCAAGTGAACCGTGTCTTCGTCACCTCACCAACTAACATCACTAAATAAACTGTTATTTGCAACAAACATTCATAGTAAACTAGGCCTTATACTACCAATCAGTAGCGAAGGGTGGTGGTAGACTGTTAAGATCCGCCATAAATAGTGCACATTAAACTTTGTCAGTCATACGCATTTGTTTTTATTGAACTAAGACTACAATTATTTAGAGATGGTGTTGGTTAGTTTTTAAAAATCAATTAAACCCTGCCTAAACCAAACCATTATAGTTTTGGTAGATTTTGGGCGATACGACAAAATTGTGCACACCTTTTCATTCGTACTTATTTGTTTTAGTTGGATTAAAAATGCGTATTAAGTACTGCGTAAACCAAACTATAATAGATAAAAAATAATATTCTTTTTTACATTAACATTTACACTTACATTAACATTTACATCGTATTCGTTTTTATTGAACTAAGACTACAATTATTTAGAGATGGTGTTGGTTAGTTTTTAAAAATCAATTAAACCCTGCCTAAACCAAACCATAGTAGTTAAAAAAAGGTATTCTATCTACTAAATATCCTACATTAAGTATGATTTAAGAGCATAATTTTAAATATTTTATAAATAGATGAGTATTTTTTGACTATTATCTATGGCTTTGTTTTAGCAGGGTTTAATTAAATTTTAAAAAGTAACACCATCTATAAGAGGGCTTAGTGTCAAACAACACTATCTACAAAAGTGCAACTTTACAGGAGAGCCAAAAATCGTTATTTTAGATTCTTGTTACTCAACAAGGGAAATGTTTATTTAAAACCTAATGTTAATATTTTATAATTTATTGTGTATTGTACATTTATCTTGCTTATGATGATGTTAAAATTTATAGGGATAGTTTTTAAAAAATATGAAAACAAGGGTTACTTATGTAGTTAGCGTTAAACTTTACTGACGATTTAATAAGAAATTAGAAAAAATTGACATAATGTTGTTTGACTATCATGTAGCCGTAAATGTAAAATAACGTTATCTTTCAAAAAAAAAAAAAAAAAAAACACTTTTGTAGATAACGTTGTCTGACTTTAAGCACTCGAAATTATTGTAGTCTTTGTTCAATGAAAACAAATACGTATGACTAAGTTCTGTACTATCTATGGTGGATCTTAACAGCCCTTAACACGTTTCGCCACTGGTACTCAATAGTCCCCAATGGAAATAGGATATTCGATCATTATTATACTTAGGTTGCAGTTTGTTAGATATTTTGAGAATGAGATAAGGGGGATACTGCCAAAGTCATCGCAACACACAAAGGATATATGGCACAAAAATAAGAAAAGCAACTCTCACAAGGTGAGCAATTTGCATAGCAACTCGAGAGCAACGGTTGAGATTGAATTCCACACGGGCGGGACCGGCCTGGCGAATCTCGGTTGGTAGGTCACACAAAATTGCTGTATTGACAACAGTAATAAGTACTTATTAATAATACGATCCTCCCGGCAACGCGGCATCGGTACTTTTGACAGCACGCATGCGGGGGCCTGACAGAACAGGTTGCGACGAGGCACCGTCGATATAATTAATTCTGAATACACGTTTAAATGAAGGAAAAAAAAACACTACAGAACAATGAATTTCATCCTACACGATCGATGTTATTGGAAGATATCAAACATCAGATTGCATTCTATATTTCATTTCGAGGTTCCTTTCTCTCACATGGCAGAAGGACCAAAGATGATACATTATTATGGAACAACATATCGTGCTAATTTTGCTTCATATCATGACGTATGTCAGTGAAAAATATTATGTAGTCTTTTAAAATCCAGAAGAAGAAATTTTGAACTTTGTAAATGTTACAAATACACTTCAAATATATATAATTTACATTCAAATAAGTATTGTTGTTTTTATTTAATAAAACGCAATTTTTATTAAATAAAAACAACAATACAATGTAGTTCCACCATGAATTGACAGTTAACAAAATAAAAGAAATTCAAATAAGTACATACGTTTTAAAACCCCTATAAGAAATCATTCTTGTGTCAAGTGGAAATTGAATACTCATATTTGATTAACTATTTCTTTTATTCAACGAATAATTCACAAGACTTAAGAATGTACCGTTTTAACTATTGAACATACATACTACTGAAAACACTCATGAGAAAATATAGCCGATAGAAAAAATCGTAACTCAATTACGAGAGCGCTTATGAGCAGGTATTAAAAAGGCCAATAGTTAAAATGTGTCGCAATTAACCATGACAGTCGTAGCATAGCGGTAATGTACAGGGCGCGATACCCAAGAGACGCAGGTTCGATTCCTGCCGGGTGTCTTACTTTTTTCAAAAAAAATGTTTTCTATTGGCTATAGTTTCTCATGAGTGTTTTCAGAATTATGTATACATACTCATATTTGATTTTACAGACGAAGGCTCTATCAATTACGATGCCAACGAAACTGTCCTTGCGAATAATTCGCACTATCTGACACGTCTGAGAAAAACGTAACCTATAATAAAACGTCATACATTTATAATTTATAAAGTTCACTATGTGAAAAAATAAATAAATTTGAATTTGAAAGAGACAGACAGAAGTAGAACAGAAAAAAAAATCTTGGTTGCGAAATCTTCATAAGTGACTAAATATAGAAGGCGTTCATGATTTGACACTACTGGCCTAGGATAGGGAGATACATTTACAATATGGAACGCGGCACTAAGATAAGAGCAGACTGAAACTCCTAGTTGGAAAGCCTATGGTTAAATACATGTAATTTAATACAACAACAAAAGTCAATATTTACCCTCCGGCTCCGGCTGTTGAGCTATCTACCTGACATCCCCTGTATGTACTACCATCACATTTAATTGCGTAATGCTTACCTGAAAACAAAAGAAAAACAAATAATTAGAGTAACGAATACAAAACAATTATGAAACGGCAAGACAAAGTCTAGGTTGAAACTTTCACATTTCTTCGAGCAACGTTCGCATTCATACACTGTAATTATCAAGGGATAGATAATGGCCTCTACGAAGTAGAACAAACAAACAACCTTGGTGGTGCGATTTCCCGAATATCGACAAGTGGGTACAACTCCAGCATGATATTATTATGAAGAAATTATAGTTGGGGCAGGCCCGCTTTATCCACAAGGCATATATATGGCCTAGAATATTTAACATGTAAAATTACAAGATAAAAAGAACTTTTTATATACAACGTTTTTAAATTTTCTGTTGAATCATATAAACTTGACTTGACTAGCTTAAACGATCAAAAAAAATTGTACTTGATAGAAATAATACTGGAATGTCATATTGATTTCCATAGTAACGCACGTATATATTAATAATTTACTTGCTAGGACCCCAGTCCCCTAGCAATCAATAACAGTGGATTGGATTACGGATTTCTTCCGAAATAACTTTTCATACAAAACAGAGTTAACTGAAAATGAATTCAATTCTACTTAAAGATGGCTTTTAAGTATTAAAAGTATGCATTGGTATCGTGTTCTGATATATTCTAAAAGTTTCAAATGTCTAGCTAGTCGGGAAGTTAGTTAAAAATCGATTGCAAGATCTGTACTGGATAAACAACCACCGGACAAATAAGAATACGACCTAATAAAAACGTTGTAAAATCCAAAATAAGCAATACCTGCCGATTTGAATTTAAAACGTTTATTCATGGTAACGTAGTGTGGTACTTTCAGTTGAATGTTAACTTTACAACATTTTACGTGTAAATTCGTAAATTAAGTCATCGAATGTTATTTGTCACATTCTCTGTCACTCATTGTCACTCTTTATCATTCACAATTTTCAATTGAAAGTAGTCAAAGTGACATTCATTGTTACACCTATTATTGTTGAACTGAGATATTTTTAATGCAATTCATTAATGCTTCCTTCTCCTTCTGCACTTGTTCCGAGATATTTTCTGAATGGGTAGGCATATACAATGTTTACGTTCGGAGAACTTTAATGAGCTTATAGCTAATTTGTGCAGGAAACATAAATACCATTGATTGTGTAGAATATCCATCTTCAAGATTTAACCGATATGTAGGTATTCATTAGTTATGCTTTGGGAATGACTTCATGGGGAGGCGTCTAGAAATAAATATGTCTAGAGCCTATGAAGGTCTTAAAACAGCCCTGTATTGGGGGTTATCGTGAACATCGAAGTCTTCAAAAGATTATCCACCATATCTATGGACCTTTCAGATACGGCAACGATTGGAAGAAAATATGCAATGGGAAGCTATACGCTTTGTGCCTACAAAAACTGCAGCTAAAGGCTCATTTAGACGAGTCACTGCGGTTGGTCATTCGCAGGGAATTGCATACAGGCATCACTTTTTGTTTACACGTGTCACCGAAAGAGAAACACTCAGTCATTCCAAAATGGCGTCAAGTGAAAGTGTTCAATTCAAACAATCTGTGATTATTTGTTATATAAATGCAGAAATTTCATCGAGAGAAAGAGGGATAGGAAAAAGAGGCGTTAGTGAATAAAACCATGGATAATGCGACGTCATATCATGGGGAATAATATGATAACAGTACTCAGGGGCGCAGTGCGCATGCGCGGAATCATCCGTAGTGGTCAAAAAGTCTCGATGATTCGTTGGTGAATGTGTTTTTACATGGGTCATTGGGTATGATTCCTCCGCGATGATCGTCAAAGGTGAATCATGTAAACGGTACTTTAATTGAATCAACTAAGGTTGTGACTTATAACTTGTGAGAGTACCTACATGCCAGGTAATGGTCATATGCACGGTATGAATAAGCCAATAAAGTGACAAATCAATAACGCAGAAGAAAAGACTGGCCTAAAATCTGTTGGTTATAATATGTGGTAGTAGGTACCTATCTAATTGAACAGCAGCCACGATTGTGAGAGCAATAATTAATTCTTGCCCTAACTTAATTGTCGAATGTAATGTAATGTAACGATATGTGATAAAAACAAGGGGGATATAATTATGATTACGCAGGTAAGTACTGATTCCGTTTAAATATTCACTGAGCGTTCTTTATAGAAATTGCCTTGGCAAGATGCACCGACTGTCAACTGCTAAAAGCCTTGGGTCGCCACTCGCAATAATGCAAATCGTATGCAATATAATGCATCACGATTCACGACCGAGCGAAACAAACGTCCAGGGTATTACAAATGTTACCGATTTATATGATGTTTTTCGAAGAACTAGGTAAATGGTGCGCAATATTGATTAACGCTTGCATGGCGATAACAATAAACTAGCACAAAGGTACACATGTCATGGATACGGTTGAACACCTAATTATTGCGTGTAATTAGTGATAAAATAATATTATTATTGTACCACAATAAAAATTATATCTGATTAGTGATTATATAGTAGGTACAGTGATGGCGAACCTATGGCACGCGACTGTTTTATGTTGAAGAGAAATAATTACAAGATAAAAAGATCTTTTTATATACGTTTTTAAATTTTCTGTTGAATTATTATGCTCAATATGCTCAAACTTGTACTTGATATGAAAGTAAATAAAAAACAAACAAACAAACAAATATAGAATACTGACATGTTATTTTGACATTTCATTTTGATTTCCATAGTGACGCACGTATATATTAATAATTTAGTTGCCAGGACCACCCCCTTAGCAACCAATAATAGTCTTTTACTTTTTACGGATTTTTCTGAAATAACTTACCATACAAAACAGAATTAACAGAAAATGAATTAAATTCTGCTTAAAGATGGCTAAACGTATTAAAAGAATGCATTGGCATCGTGTTCTAATATATTCTAAAAGTTTCAAATGTCTAGCTAGTCGGGAAGTTAGTTAAAAATCGATTGCAAGATTTGTACTGGACAAACAACCACCGGACAAACAAGGTTGTAAAAATAGCTACAAAGTACTTGGAATTAAAAAAATTTTTTTTTTTACAAATAAATATATATTAAGTAGGTACTCATATAATATGTATTAACAGCTCTATGGAGGCTCATAAATGATCTTATTAGGATCGGACATGGTCGAAAAAAAAAATAGTATTAAAAAATAATGTCAACATACTTACTAAAGTTTTCAATAATATTTACCAATCGATGCACAAACGGAAACGACGAAATTTATGTGTAAATCACAGATCGCATTGTATAAAAAATACCAGGCAGATACTTTTCAAAGATAAGCATTACGTTTGATTTAAATTGCATAGGTCGGTCACACATAATATTATCGCACTAACCTCAACAGGCGGCGAGGGAAGCCGCGCCGCAAACCTCTGATTTTGACCGATTTACAATTTTTGAAAAGATTTACGTTTTACAATGCTTGAGACTACTGTAGCGAGAGAATACCTTATCTAATCAGAGTAATTTGTCAAGTGTCAATTTGTGCGTAAAGAACCAAACTAAGTAATGCAGCAATAGGTATTTAATGACTTTTTAAAATATAATTCTTATACTTAACTATTTTTTTCTTATAAAAAAACTGTTCGGCACATTTAATATTTGGGAAATTTTGGCACGCATACGTAAAAAGGTTTGCAAACCCTGATATAGTAGATAAAAATATAATATTGGTATTGGGCACAGTTTTTAAATATACTTACCTAAATATAAAAATGACTAGGTAGATATGCATAAATTCAGAGCATGTAGTTTTATACAGTGTATAGATAGGTACTTACGTCTTTTTTCATTCACTGCATATAGCGTGCTTTAGCAACAATAAAATTGGCCATAGATTAACATACTAAAATTGGCAACAAAATGTAACGTACGAGTTTTATATAAAGTACAAACAAGAATTATATTGACAATGCTAGACTACAAATAATATTAAATATTGGTAAGTACAGGTAGTCATACTTGAAGTTCACTATGTAAGCGAAACACGTGTCGTTATATAATTTTTATATGCGATGAACACGCAGTGATATACCTAGTATATTTAAAGTACCTACCGAAAAACAAGACTTGAAAATATTCGAGTATGGTATGTTCATTTCGTTTTTGTCAAATTCAACTTAAATTTAATTCCGGTAAGCAATCATAATAATATCTACAAATATTTTTTTTAATTTTAATAATATTCAGCAACCAATTTCAACTATTATTATAGGTATTAGTAACTGAAAATATTTGATTTATTTATTTAAATAATCAGATTGCTAATTATGATAGTAAAGTCAGGAAATAAATTAGTGCACGTAAGTAAATCAATTACTAAACATTAACAATATTAATTATTACATGTTGTATTAATTACTAGACCAACCAAGATAGAGGATTCGTGACTATCTTACCTATCTCAATATTATAAATATATACTTAGGCAATGAATGACAACTCGTTTTTCAAGTCTCAGTGATGCCACCAGTAAAAGCTGAAATATGTATATCAAACTTATAAAGTTACTACTTTCAAATTTCAGTATAATAATATTAATAGATACTATCGACCGAAGGTACTTGATGGAATTTGAATTTAAATTCTAATGGATTTAAGTTTTGTACTGTTCCATTTTAGTCGTTTTTCGCATAATTTAGCATAAAAACACGGGTTTCGCATAAATTGTTTATTATATATAACAGTGTAAATGTCAGTGTGTGTTTGCCTTTTGGTGAGTATACACAGTGCCTGAAAATGCCGAAAGGCGAAACCCGGGACACAAAAAACGACTCAAATGGAATAGTACAAAACTGAAATCCATAGGAATTTAGAATAATCGTTCGAACTACTATGGTTAACCTACCACTAGTGTTAATATATATTATTATTATATGGTAATATGTATCGACTTACTGTGCATATGTGGTGTGCAGACATATGAAAGCGATTGTGACAAAATTTAAGCTGAAGCCGAAGATTGCCGAAAATTGCTGAGATTAATGTAGTCTTAAAACTCAATCATTATTACTTACTACAGTAAACACTGCAGGTACTTGTGTATTAATAAACAAGGAGCTAACTAAAGTATGGTCAAACTTGAAACAACGTGATACATAATATTAGGTATCTAAGTATGATACAATCCGGATTAACATCAAGTGTAATGTCATGAAAGATATAAACGTGCTCATATTTGATTAAAATCTACTCTTGTTACTATCGTCAAAGGGAATGATTATTAGTTATTTTATTACTAAACGAAAATTTAATTAAAATGAAATAATTTGAATAATTCAAAATAGTAATTACAAAATAGATAATAAGCGGAAGTGAGTCTCGACTTCCGAGAAGACATCCTTCAAAACAATCAAGGATTTCTGACGCGTACCTAACCGGTACATAGTAATTAAGACTTCGGTCCAAGGTGACGAACGATTGAGAAACCAGTGTGCCATTGTTGCAAAAGCGTTCAGAACCTATTGATGGAGTCGTTGATCTCACGATTTGGATACCGTGCAAACTGTACACTTTGTAAATGATTAACTAAATCGTTGATAAAAAAATATCTAAATTACGTACCTACGGTTACTATAATAATTTTAAACAGACTATTAGGGAAAAAATGGTATAGAGAAAAAGGTTATTAATAAGTATATTTTCTTGATAACAATGAAATGTAATAATAATGTATTATAATGTTCCCCGTTGTAAGTAGGTTTCGATATTTCAGGCGGGCAACCGAGTTGAGACAAATCAATACGACAGAAGCGATGTAAAAACTGTCGGTGACAGTGACCATTACTTATTTTATATACAAACCTACTTCAATGTGCAGGATTAAGGTGATACATCAGTGAAACGGGAAATAATTTTCAACTATAGGCGCGACGAAATTTTGGACTCGCTGCCATTCGGAGAGCGAACGTCGAGCTGGAAACACGTAAATTTGTTTCGTGATGGCGACGGGCGTATTAATTCTTAAATCGTGTAAAGATGACTAAAAACGTTACCCATTTACTTTAAAAAGATAACATGTCAATGAATAAATTATTATTGTTACTGATAGAACATACGTTAAAGTGCCCACCACCACCCGTCATATATGCACAACTGTGGATATGCACGGCCGCTTTCTATGACGCTTTAAACGTGTCTGAAAGAAGTGATTTTAAGTGCTCATTCCGTCCCGAGACGGAGCCGCACGGGACTGATGCTGCAACCATGCACCGTAGTGCTTAAAGAAGAAAGTTAAGAAAGAATAGAAGATTAAATGGACACATGTTGGATTTATACGACAAATTATATTTCGTTTGACATGCGTCATTTGCACCCGCGACCCGCAATCTGCGCATCGCCTAGCCACGATCTTTTTAGACCGTGCCTCAACTGAGGTACAGTTTTAATATTATCACCGTGATATCACTTAGTAAACGATTAATATGTCATCAACAGTTCGCATTTGACGGTGACTTTATAACATACCCAAATTAAACATATTCGACACGAGTGAAAAAAAATAGTATCAAGGTGTTCTGAGTATTTGACCCCTGAACTAACGAAGCGCATAATCTGTGTTAATGCATTGGCAGGCCTACCTGTAATTTTCTTGGCTAAATTTTCGCAACGCGGTTCTCTAAACCTGTAATCTAAAACTTCACTGCGAGGGAGAATAATTAATTGAATTGTCACTAATCTCACACATTGCAATGTTGAATGCCAACGTTACTGACAATTGCCGTCAAACATAAAGCTAATTGTTTATTTTATTCTATTTATTTAAAAGACACATTGAGCACAAATCGAATTATTAATTCAAGACGTTCACAACATGACATTTAGAATAAAAATTACAGGTATGTATATCAACTTAGTCAAGAAAAAAAAGCAAAAAATAATTTCATAACAAAAGAAATAAAATAAAAAAAACAACAGTAATTTAAGAGATAGTAATTAACAAAATATATAATGCATCGCTAAAAATGTCTACATCTCTAGGGAGTGCATTGACCAGCCACACAGCCCTCGCTATTGCTGCCTGGTGAGCCTGACATGAGGAAACAGCTTTCACCCAAAATAGGTCATGGCTGTGCTGCGACCACGCATGTAATTGACGGGTACATACAAATTCAAATTTTCCAGAATATCGGGATTGGGAACTATATCACGTCAGAGCAGGGAAAATGCTAAGAGCAGAAGTGACTTCAACTTCTTGAGAATGAAAGGCGAGCATGCCTTGAAGAACGTTAGTAGGAAAATACTCATTTGAGAAACTGTCAAAAGGAAAATAATTATAAGTATAGGTACATTAAAATAGAGATGTCGAAGAAATTTTTTCTGAACACGCTCTAAATCATGCTTAAAGGAAACCTCATAAGGACTCCAGATAATGGAACCATATTCAAGAATACTCCGTATTAACGACACATTCTACGTAAAATATTATGGTCAACTCCCTTCGTGATTAAGTTATATATTATCGTGTGAATCGAAATAAGAATGAATATTTCTTCTACGCCGTCGGGAACTCATGACTGAGGATCGTGACTAAGGTGATTTGACAACGGGAAATCGCTGCACTATCTTCTGAAGAAAACCAATATGAATAACACCCATAAAAAATAATGACTAGGTATTTAGTGTAATCGTAAATAAATAAAAATATCAATAATTGATTTCAAATACAAATATAAACTAAACAACTGAATAATTTATGAGAATCCGTGCTGTTAAAAAACTATTAAAAAATATAACTACGTACTTGAATTAGGAATCAATAAAATAATCTGTAAAGATATCGCGATCAATTCGTTTTGAGTTAGGTATTTTAAATTATTTATTATTTATTCAGTTTCGTCGGCAAATCATAATAATTGAAGCGAGTTGAACGGATTTTTCAAGGATTTCCAATATTGTTTTATTTGTTCGCGAGCAGTCAATCATGTTCGCGATAGATCGCACCAGAACCTGTTCTCAAAAGCGGTTTTGCTTTTGCAATTCTGAACGGCAATCGGTTTTCATCACTTTGTTGGTTGCGTGGACCGATATTGTAATGAGAAACAGACATGATCGTTTACCCAGTTTACGACAATATTGATTTTTAATATGTTATCCCGAAAGCGACAAAAAATGCATATAATCCAAGGCACACTACAATAGTCACAGAAACTATAAATTTTGATCGTAGCCGGTTAAACCATTAAAATATACTTCGAATGCAATATCGTAAATTGTCTGTAGAAAATAATGACTATTTCATATTGAAAACAATGGTAGGTAATACTTTAATTAAAATCTTTATTTACTGCAAACATGTTACCGCATTGCATTTGAAGTTAAGTAATAACTAGCACTATCGTCAGAAATCGAAATATAGTGCCGCGGCCTGAAAGTCCACGCCGAGGCCTGAACAAAAAAGATCCATAAGTGCGAATGAGAAAGCATTCGGCACGCTTATACCTCCGCAACATGCGTTGGAGTAAGATAGAATTTCTACGGCTGAATTAAATATTTTTTGTACACGTCGCCGGTAAATATTGATGTGGATGACTACAGTCATTTAAAACTGCAAAGACGCGTTGCTGAAATTTTAGCTTAAATTAGCGGTAATTATTTTTAGTTCATTTAGTAAAAATGTGGTTAACTATGTCGTATTTTGTAGGCGCACTGAAAAGCAACATGATAGGAACATAGTTATGCAGAATGTAGCCAGTCCACAATAATATTGAGCTGAGATAATGGTACTTTAGCAACAACATAATGTTAAAAATGTATGTAAATTTGTAAATAGTATTTTATTTCAAGAATATTTTTTTTGCGGCTTGGCTATTTTCAGCATAACTATGTTCAATTAGTATGTATAACGTTAAGGCAATAATAATAAAATTAAGGTTCTACTGTGCGTCATACGCAAGAAACGCGGCTTCATTTAACCGAACATTACCCACTCTCTTTATATTATTACACTGAGGTCCATGCCCAATATCCAACCCACATACCTACAGTGTATTAAAAAAAGAAACATGAAATTGGACTGAATATAGAATAATTACGATCTATGAAAAAAACTCTACAAATAATTCTGCAAGTAGGCAAGGAAGTGCCGAATTAAAAACTGAAATATGCATTATAACTTCGAACTGAAGTATTTAACAATTTATTTACAGGTAAGTACGATAGTAGGATAATTGGTCTTTTGAAAAGCGACCGGAATCCGTTTA
Organism: Rhyacophila brunnea; assembly: GCF_057557595.1. Lineage (NCBI taxonomy): Eukaryota > Metazoa > Arthropoda > Insecta > Trichoptera > Rhyacophilidae > Rhyacophila > Rhyacophila brunnea. Next base: position 36,099,033 of record NW_028232848.1, on the reverse strand, counting down.
TCGCTGAGTTAAAACATAAATAATGCGAATATTTCAACTGATAATAATATAAGTAAGAAAACGTCACGTTGATTGGTCTCAAGTAATTACGCTACAGCACTGAGTTTACGGCAAAGTGGTTTAAATAGACTATAGTAAACGGCAACGAAACCGACGGCTACCGATCCCATTTCAAGCTGCGAGTTCGTTTGACTTTTAGTCTTTAGATATCGTGGCGCACGCTGCAGCTGCAGCTAATAGGAGAGCTGTAGTAGCAATTATACCGACAGGCGGGCGTTGCGATTGATACCACTATTATTATGCATATTATGCAGTCAACAGGTTTTGTGTACAATAGATAAAAAATAAGGAAAGCGAAAATGAACTGAATAATATTATATTTTCACATAGCACCAGGTCTGATAAAGTTGTCCATTTGTTTTTTTTTTTATTGAAGTTATACTTCTCTAGGCGCGTTTGGAAAATCAGATCAGAATGTATTTTTGGCGTGTGACATGTAACACATAATTTATTTTTTCACACGAAAAAAAACGCACTCGATTGGATTCGAACCACGATAAGATTGTTCGGTTATCAGCTGAACGCACTGCCTTTACGCCACAGTATGATAATGCAATCGTGACGATTATACAGTATAATATTATAGTTTAGAATTGTTCTGTTACCTAGGCAGCGAATTTATTATTATATATACGAAGAATTGTTCCGTTGCCTAGGGAACGAATTTATTATTGTTGGCCAAAATAAAAACGAGAAATAATTAAATAATTTATTTAGTAATATAAGTTAAAGGGTCTAGAAATAAACCAGCGGCACTACAATAAGCGGCCCTCCTTTATTCTAGTTTTTATTGATATAGGGCTATTAAAACGTCAATTATATCTTATATCATACTTTATTATTTGACAGATCTGAAACATGACGTCTCGCGCAATGATGTGATCATAGCCGACCATAGTGACCATATTATAATAAGGAGTATGGATTATTTTGCTTGGTGAAAAATATTCTTTCGCGTTGTGAATTGTACCTACTCCTTTTTACATGTGATTTAGTTTATGTGAAAACTATTTTCTAACTGTTTGAATATTTTTGGTTGATGTGAATTTTGACTAACGCGGTGTGCGATTATTTTATTTTGTTACGCCAAAGAAGTATAACTTTTAACGCGCGTACATAAGTACACACACCGATTTTTTTTAAATTAAAAATTACATTAACATATAATCCGGGAAACAACAATGTGAATTTTATAAGAACGGTTTTGTACAGGGAACACAAAGGTTCTCTTCTGAATGGGGCAGTAAGAAAGTTAAATTCCCGAATGTAGAGAATTAGGTGTGTGACCATTTCATTTTTCCATATACCTACACGTCGGCGATCAATGGTCGCGCGACTTTAGTATCGATCTGGGAAACTAGGGTAGTAGTAGGTAAGTAGTTGAAATTTCATCTACATTCCAAAATGGGTATTCTATGATATTTTTCCTGATAATATTTTATGTTTGTAAAGGCAGTTGCAGTAATTAATCGTAAGAAGTATAAAAATAAAGATTCTATACTTCGGGGGTTCAGTCGCCAAATCACACGATCAGGCGCGCACACAAGGGAGGTTTCAAATTACATATTTAGGTAATGGAATATTACTTCGTCAGGACTTCAGGTCTATGAATTGATTTCACTTGGAGATTCGATAGTTCGCAATAACTCGTAAGTGAACACCCTTAGATACACCTGCAGTCTAGGTGTTTATCGCTATCACTAGAAGTGCGGAGTATAATGATTAATATGCATATGGAAAAGGACGGTATTCCTAACGTGACCATTTATTTTTTTCCTCAAAACGGGACATCTACTAATTTTTAGGTAATAGTAAGTGTATTCAAGAAAAAGCATATTTCTTCATAGTTTTTATTAATTAATGAAAAGAACAGGAATGAACACGACAAAATAAAAAAATTATGTAGTCTAATATTTTTCTGAAGAACATTTTTGATTTAAAATAAGAATGAAATTCTTGGCAGGACTTATTAAAACTTACTTTGGTAATGGTAATCAACATTGCTTTAAGAACTGCGACTTGCAAGTGTTTTTTCTTAAATAAGAGAAAATACCCTTTCTACCGGCGCCTTTCTATCGATTTTTTGGTTTTTCACGCCTTTTTTTAAATTGTTACCGTGGTTTGCTCTCTTTTTGAAAACGGGATATTTCAGCGTCTCGAAGCTATACTTAGGGGCAACGGGATAGGCTACATAAAAAAGGGACGTATATTGTCACGTTAGGTATTCCGCTGTTGAAGCGGAGTACAGTCCTACAAACTTATCAAAAGAACGGTTAAAAATGGAACTACGAACTACCATATGGACGCCATTCGAATGTCAGATTCTGTCCAGTCTATATCTCTTGATATCTATAAGTCTTGATTGGGTAGTTTTCGATAGTAGCTCCACCATCAATTATTTGGATAAGTTTGTAGGTCAGTGGCACATGGTAGATTTTCTTGATCCAACCCTCTTCTGTTATCTTAAAAATCATTAAAAAAATATTATGTATATTTTTTTCAAATTGACCTCCAAATTCGGATAATTGTAATACTAAATGTGGCCGTATTAGCCGCAATGATGATCGCTGTATTTGACAGACGACCTCGTCGATCCACTTAAACCTACTGTCACTTTCGACGCGATGACTGTACACCACTGTTGCGGCAATCGGGGCGATTTAATTTTGCAGTAGCAACTTATTGATTCACTGATGAAAATGTAATACGGACTTGTCATCAAAGACGGGTTTGTGGGATTGCACATCGAGGCATTGTTCCATTCAACGCGTGGTGTACAGAGTCGGATGGCGACGATGAAATAGTAAAAAAATGTTGGATATATGCCTGGATCAATTCACTGCTGGATTAAGGCCTCCCAAAACTGATGAAGTATATTGTCGATCTAATGCGTTTTTTTAATATAGTGTATCATTCATTGACTAGGTAGGTAGGTACTATTATTTTTGATGGTACCAATTCAACCTTATGAAACTTTACAAATTCAAGACGTTCACAAAGCGATTTGGTTGAACTGAATTATTGCCCTCCCAATTGGCACCACCAATGACTGGTTAGTTATGTACATTGAGAGAAAAAACGACTGATGCTCCCAATTTCCTAAAATAGTTATCAGGGGGGGGGGACATGCCAATACTGCCAAGAATTCTCATTTAGTCTCATAAAGTCGGAAAAGATATAGGTACGATTTCCTTGATATTGGGACTTCTTCAGTGCACCCAAACACAATCACAAATAACAGGTAAAAATCACACGCTGTGACTGTATTTTCCGCTCTTGCCACGGGGGTTCTGTTACAAGTCGCGATTAAGGACGTTCAACCACGGCTATTTTCTTACCCGGCTGCGTGTTGTTAACTTGTAAAATTGAATCAATGTTCATATAGAATCTAATAAAATTGGAGACCGTATAGTAGACGATCATCTATTTCGATAGAATGCTTACGGCGAACTGAGCCACGGTGAAATGTTTTACGTACAATTTACATGTAACCACCCGGCTGACCTGCATCTCAGACGGTATGCTCGACAACGACTCATTGCGACAAGTATTCATCGTGTGGGGGTGGCCAAGATCATTGGTACCCAGAATAAAACTTGCGGGAAATGATACTACAAACTATTTTTAGACCATTGTGCCACCCGTGAAAATAAGCATTTAGGAAATAAACGCAGTGACGTGGAGTAGGTATAAATAAAACTTATTAGAAGCTGAAAACTTTCTATCTACAATCACGCTTCATCGGCGTCTGAATGAATCGCTGGCGTAATCAAACTTTTTTGCTGTATTTTTAATTTAAGTTGCGTTACTTTTTGTACGCGTAACAGTGAGACATTTAAAAAAGGCGTAGGTCAGTTACAGTACAATAGAATAATCAGTGTATTAAATCCATAATATAGTTTTAGAAAAAGAAAATCTGGGAAGTAGTGGTACGTTAATTAGCAATTTTGTCGTAGTAAAATGTATCTAATTTGAATGCTGAGTTTCTGACACAACCTAACCAAACTCATCGCGGTTTTAACTTGTATTCGACTTGGTTTTTTTTACCAACAGAGCAAATTTTTGGAGTATGTTGTTCTTCTTTAACTGGTCGACCCACCGCGCCGGGCCTCAAGCCTAGAGCCCTGTCAGCCCCCCCCCCCTTGTGGTATTTGTTACATTGCGTAATTGAATGGTAAAATTTAACAATACTTCTTCTAGAGGTAAAATCAGCGTCCCTACAAGTAAAAGTCACCGCACGTTACTGGAAGGTATATGGTTAAAATAACACTTTAATTATATAGTGCAGATAATATCATAATAACAAACAAACATTAACGGAAAAATCATTTCCTAGAAGCGTATAAAAAATAATAATATGGCTATGGTAAATTACTAGAACGAGTGACATATTATCTAATTTAGAATTCTGGTAAGCGTGGAAAAATCGCTAATCTATCTGCGAAGTATTCAGAAAACACCATACATAATAATATACTTGAATGAGCGAAAAAAATCAGACAATGTTCACGGTGAGAAAAACATGGCGCTGCTGATCCGCGGGTGTCCAACCGGTGGTCGACCGCGATCGAGGAATAATAATATTGTTTTATTATTTTATGAGTAACTAGATATTATCTAAAAAAAATATTTAAAGAAGCCTACATTAATTATTAATACTACATAAAAACACTTTTTTATTTTTAGTCATTCCTTCCACGTGTTTAATTAAAAAGAAGACCGGTTTCATCGGTTTACAAATATTCAACTGATAAAAAAAACAAAGTTGCGTGGCCTTCCACCGGGCATTAGTAGCACAATAAGGATTTTTTTGCTATTTCGATTCTGTTTTACGGGGAATCGTTGTTCAATTAATTCTCCCAACTTGACTGTACGTTTTGGATTAAACACACATTAATAAAAACAACATGTATTTTTTTCTCGGGCGCGGGATCGAACTGCTACCACCGCGTCAGGGACGTTCGTTCAACCAACTAGACTCACATACCAACTACTTGAATTTCCAACATATTATCCACGTGAGAAGGAATTTTGTTAGTACAAAACTATGGTACTAATAGTGCTAATATTGATATAACAATGTTCCCATTTACAGAAAGTAGTAGGGAATAAACCAATATAATACAATGATACAAATTATTAACCAAATTTGAATCAAAAACTAAATTTGCTGATGAATACTGACGCCATATATGAAATCAATTTTCACAATAGTATATATTAAAAAATTAATTACAAAGTTGGTAGTCATATTCACGGAATTTAAAAACTTTTCCAGATACGTAAACATTAGAAATTATCCGCAAGGTTTCGGTGGCTTAATTGATAAAAAACTTTTTAAGCTAAATGAAAGTTGTGTGTTCAAATACTAGTCAGTCTTTTTGGAATTTTCCAATATTTAGGTTAGTCTAATTTTAAACTATCCCGAGTTATGTAATTTCAATAAAAAATAATACTTGCCACATTTTAAAATTAAGTATTGAACAAAAATATAATTACTTATGCAAATAAAGTATTGTAGCTGGGTTTTAGGTATTTATATGTGGGAAAAGGAAGATAGTATGCTAAACAGAAAATGTCTATTTTAAAATCGAAAACCATGCAAGCATATTGCTAAATACATTTTTATATAGACTTTAAAATATAGCATAATATCGTCCTTGGACTTGTTAAAACCGCAGATGTGACAATTTATTAACTTGACGGGAGAGACAGAAAACTGCTGTACAAACACACACATGAAGGTAATATTTAATTTGTTTGTTATTCTAAGTCTGTAAATGACTTGATTAACCTAAATAAGAGATAGTGAACGGCTTGTCATCATCGAGTATTTGTATTAGTAGATACTAAGTAAACTCGCGGTATTACGGTCTGATATAAATGAGACTTTTGAAGCGGAGGTTTCCATAATTAATATAATATAGAATATTGAAAAAGAAGAAAAAAACGTTGACAAAATTGTAATTTTCAAATTAAGCTACCGGTATTCTACTAAATTAATGTTTTTTATTCATTATTTATTAGTATTATATACAAAATAAAAATCTTAATATATTTTTAGCAGTTAGTAATATATGTACGAGTATTATACAAAAATATAAAAATAATTAATATTATATAAACTAGGCAATAAGTAAATAATACAATCATAGATCGATAGATATGATATAATCATAGGTTATATATACATTAGATTTATAGTCAATTCACTGTCATTTACTTTTTTTGTTTGTAAGAAATAAAAAGGCCTTTTTATTTTAATTTTATTTATTTATTTATTTATCCTACTAAATTACGATTATTTTAACTAGTGGTTGTTACTTGAAATACTTATCGATAAAACCACTAGACAAAATTGTCACATCAGAGGTTTAAACACTTTAAACAAACGACGACAAATCATTGGTTATGTATTATTGCAATAATGGCCGAGTGGATCGCCATCATAACGAAAAACGGTTCGCACGCGTAAAAAGGTTTAATATCAGTGATAATCTAATGCCCCAAGGTCAACAAGAAGTTGTTTATATGACTTTAGACATCCGCGGAACATTTTAAGTAGGTACATTATTAGTATTACATACCTGGCGACAAAAAACGCTAGGTTTACTATAACACCAACCATACTGGGAAAAAATACGTCAAGTTTAGTATTTTAATCTTTTTGGTCAATGCAATAAGGATTGTAGAATGATAAATTTTAGTCTGTCGGTGTGACATTTTTGCTTGTTCAGATTATCTGAATAATATCTACCGCTAAGAAAGGCGTGTGAGGTAACGACATAGAAAGATAAGCAATAATCATTATGCAGACAGACATATTGTAATATTATTCGATTGTAGTCTCTCCCACATAATATGTTCATTTTTAACGCGTCAGAATATTTTATTTCTAGCACACTAAAGAGAAAAAATAGGTTCTTGTAAGTAGGATGGAGTCATTGGAGATTCCTGGGAATGCCCCGCACGATTCCAAAAGTTATTGTACTGAGTTTATATTATTATTAATTGTCTGTACATTTAATAATCTGCGGGTCTATTCTATACAAAAGGCGACTATAGACCGCTAACGTGCTAACGTGATAATGTGTTAGTATTTGTTACATACATTTTATATTGAAATATTATAATTGTAATTGTATTGTAATCAGTTAATCAGTCGAAACTGTCTCTCTCTCGCTCTCTCTCTATCGCTCATGCTCTAAATTTTAGCACAGGCAGGGGGCAAGCCGTTAAAATACATCATTTATTGCAACAATTAATACCGGCTAATTATAATTGTTACAATACGTGTTAATAATTTGATACAAACATACCCTAGTTAGCGGTTTTAGCGGACGAAAGCAGCCTTTTGTATAGAATAGACCCGCTGATATCCTTAAACAAATTAAGGCTATACCTCAGTTGAGGCATGGTCTAAAAAAATCGTGGCTAGGCGATGCGCGGAATGCGGGTGCAAATGACGAAATATAATTCGTCATTTATAAATCCAACATGTTTCCATTTAATGTTCTATTAGTAACAATAATAATATCTTCATTGACATGTTTTCTTTTTCAAGTAAATGGGTAACGTTTTTAGTCATCTTTACACGATTTAAGAATTAATACCCCCGTCGCCATCACGAAAAAAATTGACGTGTTCCCAACTCGACATTCTCTCTCCGAATGCCAGCGAGTCCAAAATTTCGTCGCGCCTATAGTTGAAAATTATTTGGCGTTTCACTGATGTATCGTCTTAAGTGCTAGGCATATATATTTTATTATTGCACTTAATACATGTACATATTATAATACTACAATCAGTGGCGAAGGGTGGAGGTAGGCTGTTAAGATCCGACATAAATAGTGCACAATAAACTTTGTCAGTCATACTTATTTGTTTTCATTGCATTTAGAATACAGTTTTACAAATGGTACTGGATAGTTTTTAAAATTTTATTAAACCCTGTCTAAACAAAACCATAATAGTTTAGGTCTGCTATGGGCGATAGGACAAAAATTGTGCACACTTTTCAATCATACTTATTTGTTCTCGTTGAATTGAGAGCACATTACAGATGGCGTTGGGTAGTTTTTTAAAATTCATTAAGCCCTGCCTAATCCAAACTATAATAGATAAAAAATATTATTATATCTATAAATTATCCAAAGTATGTATGATTTAATTGCATAATTTTAGATATTTTATAGATAAACGAATATTTTGTGACTGTTATCTACTATGGCTTGGATTAGGCGTAGTGTAATTGTATTTTAAAATCTATCAATCCTAATACCTACCTACGTATCTACGTATTCTAGTCTTAGTTCAATGAAAGCAAATACGTTTGACTGACAAAATTTAGTTGCACTATTTATGTCGGATCTTAACAGCCTATCTCAACTCTTCGCCAATGCTACAATATTGTAATACTCATTATACCTATATAAGTCAAGAATAAAAGCAAATAATAGCGAAAAATCGATTCAATAATAATGTATTTCTTTGCTCATGCCGACGACTCAATACTACACATTTCCTGATTAACAATGACTTGAAAATTCTCTCTTTGAACAGACTACAGTGACTGCTACAATTTACAATATTTATTACATTCAATATGACTAACCATTGCCAACCTACTGTGACAGTTTCCACGAGGCCATACCCGCCCTCTTACGGGCGCATCTTTAGACGATTAATCGTCGTTTGTAATGGCTTCAACATCGCAATGGCATTGTAATGGCTGCCATGTTGTTTTATTGTAATTTGTTTTAGAGCTAAATAATGCCAAGAAAGCCGTGAATCCGCCTTACCAATATATGGAAAACATGCAGCATGACAAAATATCGCCAAGCGTGAATCCATTAGTAAAAAAAATACAGCGTTCGAGATGTAGTGTTGAAACTTGAAAGATGATGGCTATGCATTTCATGGAGGTTCAAAGATCGCCTCTCAACTTGTAGGAGGCGTGTTCTTCAATTCTTCGGTCAAACTGAAGAGATTCTGGAGATTGCTGGTAGCATCGAACGAAGGAGGTCTCAAGAGCGTGGTTCTTCAAGATGTAGCTATGTCATCAAGAAAGCTATTGTACTAAGAACGGATAAAATTAAGCAGATTGTTGACAACGGCTGTAATTTCAATGACAGTCTTCCTCAGTAACGACGTAACGGATTTGTTAACACGACATTAATACATTAATTACAGTGCTTAGTGAAATACAACGCCTGAGAAAATCACATACCCGAATATATATTGTGACCCCACATATAATAGATCCCCGAACCCCTGGTGTGAGATGCCAGGGTTTTAGGCGATGGACTATGCCAGTCATGGGCGATGGCGGGGGTGTCAGGACTCTAACCTGGGGGTCCGGCGTTACCAGTTAAAAAAACCAGTTAAGTAAATAAATAATATGTGGCTGTGCGATGCAATCTGAGGTGATTGATATAATTAAATGATAATTTACTTGTAAAATTTTATTTTATAATGTTCCTGACTAATAAAAATGGCTGTTTATTCAATATAGCGAATAGTTGCGTGTTACATGGCTACCATAAAAAAGGGTTGTGATCAGTGCTTTATATGATGTCGAGTGCCGTCAACTCAATAATTCAAGTGGATTTATTGAAAAATAAATAAATTATACCTCACAATACCATTTGGGGAACTCTACTGTAGAACATCAAACTGCCCTTAACCTTGGCGATAGGTATAGGGCCCGCCAAACATTATGACCTGGGGACCCGCTTCAGGATGTGGGGGTCACGATGACAGTCGCCGAAGAATATGAAGAGACGGAGATCCACATTAAATTTCATTATCAGCAATTATTACAATGTGTGACGATTATGCGAGGAATTCGCCGAACTCGTTACCAAGAATGTTAATTATATTTGACTCTAAACGGTTTTCTGTGAAATCGAGAAGCAGCGTGTTTACATGGCAAACAGTAGTTTTTTGTAACGCCAAAAATAATTAGGTACGAAAAATTTCTGCGTTACGAAACCAAACGCCGTTTTCCTGGCGTTTCGAATTAATCTTTCCACTCGAGTCGTGCAACAATTGCTGCGAATTCGTGATCGGTGTTTTATGATCGACATCAACTTCCAGGACAGCGATTTTACTCTAGGAAGGCCATTAAGATCTTCTGTCATTGAATAACAGGTAATGCGATGTCGGAAGGTAAGTACTCCTAGAAGAGGAGAGTGACCTGAAAAATTTAAAGTGAGTGAAAAAATACGCGTTGTTCTGTATTTCTAATTTATTTTATAGCTATTTTCTACTGTCTTTCCCGTGTATTTCGGTAGTTTTTATTACCTATTTTCTAAGTGTTTTAGGTACAAATCGGTTTATTTTCATAACCGATTTTGGCAGAATTCATAAATTCAAGAATGAAAACATAACCTAACCCAACAAATAATCCAGTATATCGGCATTTTTAAAAATTTGTTTGCCTCTGGCTTCCTGCAAAGTGTAAACCGACAAGAACCGTGTTTTATTTAGACATGATTTTTTTGTCAGTACTATACGACCCAAAGAGGTTGAACGGTCTTTAATATACGACCATATATTTCCGATACATTTCACGGTGAAGTGTGGTACGTGGAACTGCATACGTACAAATTTCTGGACACGAATAAAATCTAAGCAGAAATTAGATGACACTTATTAGGTATCGTTATTAAAACTAACTACAGCACATCAAAATAAAGGACTCGAGTAGGGATAAGTAACACAAGTAAAAAAATTACCAAGCAGAAAGGGATGTTGGCGAAAAGTGTGACAACACGATCCAAGCTTCAGATGGCAATTTATATAAATTGTCTTTGCCAAAATTAGCTATGAAAATTGAACTAATGTTCATATTGAATCTGATAAAATTGGAGACCGTATAGTACACGGTCATCTCTTTCCGATAGAAAAAAAGTTCACGACGAACTGTGCCACGGTGAAATGTTTTACGTACAATTTGCATGTGACAAAATTATGCACCGTAAGACGTTGTCGTAACCGTTCACGTAATACTTGAATTAGCAGTAAAACGTACATTTATGAAAATGTATAATACTATTCTTCCAAGACAATTTCTAAAGAGCAATCGTTAATAATAATTGAAAGGCTTGGTAGGGAAAAGCAGTAAAAGTTATATCACGAAACGGTAACCAAGTATGAAAGTTGTAATATTCCAACAAAAGCTTTCAGATTATCGATGCTACATCAATCACGGTAAAATGTTTACATTCCTTGCGAATGAGAATAACAACGATGGCATTCAATCAGAATTATAAAACCGATACAAAACAAATCATTAAAATCACCACTTAAATCTCTTCCTTTATCATCATCGTCGGAGTCTGCCCACTCCTGGATGAAGGCCTCTCCGATCTCCTTTCACTATTATCAGTACCCAGTGGCGAAGGGTGACTTTTGGAAAGAGGTGGGCTGTGGAGATCTGATAAAAAGAACACACTTGTCAGGTATACCTACTTACGAGAAATAAGAAGATAATACGATATTACTACTAATGAATAGGTACACACTGATGACGACACACTAACCAAATGAAACTTCAAAAACTCACTGACGACATAAAATTAAGCGATCAGTTTAAATTACGTATTTTTTCAAAACATTTATACATATCAAAAATCATTAGATAAAAGTTCTTTTTATTTTTTAAAAACAGTCTACCTATATTTATTAATATTCGATTAAACACCATAGAAATATTTTTTTTTCGGTTTTAGGCTCTGCGAACGAAGCTTACCTTAGTTCATAAAATTCGATAGACTAGGCGTGGCTACGTGACGGAAAGTCCATATGAAAAAAATTGAGAATTATTTGAAACATAATCAGACCTTTATTTACGTCAAGACAGATGGCGCGCTGTGGTATATTTTTTAAAACCTTTGCAGATTGTCTGTGTAATACATTCCTACACATACGGCATCTCTCGTTGGCAAAATAAATTAATTTATAGAATATAATGTAATCAAGTGATTATATAAATATGTCAATATGCAATTAAAAAATATTTTTCTTAAGAAGGTAGGCTTCAAATAATCGCCTAGTATGGAGTCTTCGCCACTGTCAGTACCTAGCTTTTTGCTGCAGCGCACTCACGCATCTACTTTCTCGACTATTGGCACTTGATCAGTTTAACGACTACCACATCGCGTAGGCACTCATGTCTGCCTTCTTATCGATTGAATCTTTGCGTAGCTTTGCTCTACTCTTAAGTTTGAATTTATCGTAAGCATTGGTACCACACATTGACTGAATTCTTGATGATTTATTCACAGCAGCGGGTCAGTTTTTAATACATATACTAATCCGGTACACGAACGCATTATAATTATGCCAGTTTGGTTCAACGTTATTCCTCTATAAACAGGCACATTTAATGTTCCTGTAATTGTAATAGCATTTGCTGAAAGTATGTCATCAGTTAGATTCATCATCTGGTTCGAAGATTTCCAAGTCGCGCTTTAAATCTTCCGAACCCACTTAATGTTTCAAAATCGAGGTTGATGTCCGTTAAATTTATTTAAAAAAAAATATATTTTTATAGTATTTATAGTGAGTTATAGTTTTTTTAATTAATGACATCACGACGGCCTCTTCAAAATGTTAATTTTGAGATTTTTCATTAAAAACTGCCGTCTTGTCCCGGATCATAACATTTAAATATTACATATTTTATTTTATTGATACAGTTTTATACTTCTGGTCAGATCGTGCAGGGATTTATGTACCTTTGCCAGGTAGATATAAGTGAAAGCAACTTGATTAATTTGAAGGATATCATACTGTAGCCGGTCGCGTTCGACGATTGGATAATAATACATACCTACATTCATACATTATTTTACATTTTCATAAACACAGCATTATCTGATAAAATAAATTACGATGAATTAATAATATTATGTCGCGCATATGTAGTTAATCCCACAGAACAGATTAATAAAAGGTTGGTTCCAAGTAACGCCATAAAATCATTCATAATAATAAATGTATGAAATTGTCATTATATTGGATTCGCAGAATATCAACAATATCGCACAATATTCATGTCGCAAACAAGTCATAGCTGCTTACAAAGCGGATCACAGTCAGTATTCGATTTTTGTTTGTTAGTTTCGTCCACTTTAATGGGACATTGTTAACAACAAATTAAATTAGATTGTAAGATTTTCTGTTGATAGTAAATTTACCTAACTTTTCAGAAAACATTGTATTGTATGTATAAGCTGCATAAAATAAATATGAATATTTTAATAGAGCAAGATAATATGAGGAATTTAATCATAAACTTAGACTATTAATTAATAGTAAATAAGGCAATAAAGGTACTACATATTGTTTTATTTTATTTAATGTCTTTTTGCTCAGAATTGACAGTTATTAACACTATTAACGATATTATAATGTTTAATGTGTTTTAATAATTGATGTTTTGGTTCCGGTTTAAGTCAAACGGGGCCGGTACAAGTTGTGTTAAATTTGTCATGTATCTTATTCTTTCTGTGCCATATCCGTTTACAGCGACAATTTAGGGTATATTATTTTCCTTGTCTGTTGCTGGTCTAAACATGGATAAAGTGCTGAGCTCAAACCGGTCTCAAACCAGATTCTAGAGTCAGGACGTTCTACTCTCTCTGACCTTTTCACTGGCCGAAAATATTCCCTTGGAATGAATGATGCCGCATAATTCCGTAAGTATACCAACTTTATAGTTTTATTTCTATGAATGTTTTTTTCCCTTTTAATCCATGACATTGTCATGTACATATTATGTAGTAATTAAAAAAAACAATAAGATCCATTCAAGTTTCAGGTTTTATCTATCAAATATCTGTAGGTACATTTAATTAATAATAATTTATGGAATTAAACTGTTTGAGTGAATATAAAATTGTTGTAGTTCAAGTCTTCTTCTTATTGTGCCATCCCCTAACGAAGGTCAGCCACAAACAGAGCGTTCTTTGCTCTACCCGAAAAAGTTAGATGAAGATGCACGCGTACTAATCACGGATGATCATAAGCCTCTGCTACGTTAACCATTGATCTTTCCTTGGATAACAAATTGGGGAATGCTGTAATTTTGTCCTAGCACTGTTTTAAGTAAATTTAAACAATTATTATTACATACGTCTATTTATTCAGTTTTAATTTCATAATTGTAATTATGTAGGCCATATGTCTAGTATGAAACGCTTTCTTCAATATCTTTGACAACCTAACCATGATGGTTGTTTTTTTTGTAAAAAAGAATCACAAAAATAATGAATGGAGAGCATCAAAGGTTATAAATTGTTGCAGATAGGTACCTACCTAAAACGTTAACTCGGATGGACAAATCGTCTGCCTACGCACTTTTAAAAGGTTACCTGTCAGCTCAGACTGAGAGAGCTTACTCCGTAAAAGAGGATACTAATGGATTCATTATTAAATACAACAAAAAAACTTCAAAATCATTTGATAAATATTATATAGGTTGTTTGGGTCACGCGCCTATGCCGTGAGAAAGAAATTGTCATTTAAAAGTATTTTTTTGTGTTTTAATATTCAATACACCAGACATGTCCAAATTCAAGTCGGCTGTGGTCTATACCACACTCTCCGATAGTATTTCTTTCTTCGAGCACTCATAGTCAAACTATACTGTGTGAAGAGCCGATTGCGTGACGGTAAGCGGAACTACGCCTCGGTGAAAAGCACGGCGATTCACATCTTCTCTTTCTCTCACTTCTGCGACAGGCCGTACTTTCGTACAGCCGGGTTATATCTCATCCATGTTTCTATTTATTGATTGATTGTGTATGTTGCCCAAAGTTACAGTAGGTTACAGCACCCTAACCCTATTATAATTAATAACATACTAATTTCTCGATACTCTAATGCAGGAGTGGTCAACCTTTTTATACCTACCGCCCACCGGTTCCACAGTAATGGTGATTTATAAAGTAGGTAATTAACTTTACTTTATAAAATTTATAAAGCAGAGTTATAGAAAGTTAAAGTATATAATAATAATTACTTGCCAAACACTTTATGTCAGACTTTCGCTAAGTTTGGCAGAATAAATCTTTATAAAACAACTTTAAATCTATCTTTTTAATTATACTTTGCATACATTGAAGCATGAACTCTGAGGAAATTACATTTAATTAATTAAATTATTAATAAATTGTCTTGGGAAATTTTATGAAAACATGATGAAAATGTTTTTAAAACCCATACCCCGCCCGTCCACTAGTCCCACTAGTGGACGTTAGGAACAGGTTGACTACACCTGCTCTAATCACTCGATATGATATTACCGCACTGTAAGCATCTGTAAAACTATTTTGAGAATATCATTTGTTTTCTTTCACGACCCGATTAAAATAAATGATTCCTTAGATTTTTTTTAATTTAGAATTTGCTTTTATACGTGTAGGTATGTTTAATTTAATTATTTAATACGTCATCTCCGTGTATCGCTCACTCTCACATACAGTCATATGTTTTCTCTCAAGCGTTACAGATAATTCAAAACAAATATATTAGGTTATTACGACTGAATGCACCTACATGATTTTTACATTTTCCATGGACCTATGATGCGATCAATAAAAATCTATCCCGCAATTGACGCGTTGGACATGCCTGCAATAATAATGATTGGGTATTACCCGCTGTCTACAGATTAGTTCATACTCGAAACCGAGGTAGGCACAGATCTAATAATATGTAAATAGAAAGTTTATCGTTTATTGAAAAAAGAGATTCAACTGTGTACTTGGTTTTCCCATCAGCAATTTAATTCAGTACCTACCTACAACCCTATACCGTGGCGGAAAGATTGAGATGCGTGTTGCACAGAGAAATTACTAAAACCCTGGCTGCCAATACTGGTCACTGGATGGTGTAAAATTCCTATTGACTGCTATTATAACGCGTTAGAAAAATTTAAGAGCTGACGGCGTATTCCTTGGAGACGGATTTGGTCATGAAAAGGCGCTTCACGTGGTTGGTGGACGTGGTCCGGTTCCGTGTCAGAAGCCTCCCTCACGCAGCAATGGTAGAAAGGCAATCAAATGTTAGGTCTCATTGTATAATTATGTCATTGACAGAGAACACGCGCGACGTGATGCTTAAATAAGTAAGTATGTTCCATAAAGAATGCTACATTATTACACATACATTGAATAAAAAAAAAATGAAGTCTTTACGCGGTCTACGAACCGAGATAAAAACGATGGTCGCTAATATTAACGGAATTTGATACGGTATCTACCTACCTACATCGATATTTGATTGGTAAAGAGTAGCGAGCAGATTGCGATGGTGGTGGGCACAGAACATATAATAAATAGAATTCTGATGACCGACAGGCTATATTCAATACACTACATTTTCATCCAGGGTTTTGAACGTATGAGTGTCCTACGAAAATGAAACACGCATTATGCACGTGCAAAAGTGTGTAATACACCAATAACAAATGAGCGTCAATGCATAAACCGAGAGCAGTCGTCAGTATTCGACGTATGACGTATTATTCACACATGTTTAAGTTTATCCTGGATTCTTCCTTACTCGAGATCGGTTACCTGCTACTTCTTACCCGTTAAGTATTTCAGTTCCCATTATTTCCGAGTTCCTTGGTGGTGGGTTTAAGTGCAAGTCACATTCGGTACACTTTGTAGTAATCATGTTTTCAAGGCGTTCGAAATTTGTAAGTACATTAAACTGGGGTGTATTGTAATTTTAAACGAGTCGAGATGAGAAAAATTGTTCACTTTTCACATAATATTGGGTTACTACCAAGAGTGTAAGATACTTTCACATTTTGGTATAAAACGGAAATAGACCAGCATACTGCACACAGCATAAATTTATTATACAACTAGATTTCTGCATATAAACATCGATAAAACAGACGGATTTTATTAACTTATGCTTGATGATTCATAGATTTCACTTATTATACATAAGTAAGCAAATCCTTCATCATAAATAATTTAGAGACCAGCCAGCAGATTTCAGGTTTGACCGTGAAATGCAAAGTATTTTTAATCGACATTAAAACAACAGTAAAATATGTATTTATATACCCGGCATAAAAAAAGATCGCGGAGCACAATCGTAAATATTTAGACGCAATTCTGTTATCACTGCGTGGCGCGTTAATTTTTGTTCAATATTTCCCATCATAATTTTAAGATTAATTTATTTTTCGACGTAAAAATAGTCTACTAGTATTAAATAGATGCATGTAAATTGTATAGATAAGAAGAGTATACTGTGAAATAAACGAGAATACAGATATACGAGGGTGGGTCAATAAGTCCTTAGAAAAGCCGACAGGTGGCGCGACTAGTACTATAAGCGGTTTGTTTTCATGCAGCGGCACTACCAATTCAGTATGCTGCGAAGTTTCAATCAGATTGGTCGGGTTGTTGTGTGTTTCTCGTACATTTAAAAAAAAAATTTGCTTGTGGAAAATGGAAAAATGGAAAATGGAGAAAATTGAGTTTAGAGCTGTTATTAAACATTTTAATATAAAAGGGTTAACAGCAAAGGAAATAAAAAATGAGTTGGATTTAGTTCACGGCATATCTGCTCCTTCACTTGCAACTATTTATAACTGGTTAAATGAATTTAAACGTGGTCGTACATCAACAAAGGATGAACCACGCTCAGGACGTCCTGTAGAGGTGACTACATCAGAAATGATCAATAAAATCCACGATATGGTGTTAAGTGACCGAAGATTAAAGTTGAGTGAGATAATTGAGGTTACAGGGATCTCAAAAGGTAGCGTCATTTCTATTTTACATGACAAATTGGGCATGAAAAATATTTCTGCAAGATGGGTGCCGCGTTTGCTCACAGTCGACAATAAACGCAATAGGTTGGTGGCCTCTAAAGCCCTGTTGTCGCTCATGCAACGCAATCCGGATGAATTTTTTCGTCGCTTTGTGACTGTAGATGAAACATGGATACACCACTATACTCCCGAGACGAAAGAACAGTCAAAGCAGTGGATTGCGAAGGCAAACCATGTCCAAAGAAGGCGAAAACCGTAAAATCAGCTGGTAAGGTTATGGCTACTGTATTTTGGGATGCACGTGAAATTATTTTCGTTGACTATTTGGAAAAAGGAAAAACAATAACAGGGGATTATTATGCATCTTTATTGGACCAGCTAAAAAACAAAATTGAAGAAAAACGGCCTCATTTAAACAGGAAAAAAATCCTCTTTCATCAGGACAATGCCCGTGTTCACACATGTTTACGATGAATGGCTAAAATTGAAGAATTGAAGTTCGAATTGGTCGACCACCCACCGTATTCGCCAGATCTAGCCCCCAGTGACTTTTTCCTTTTCCCAAATTTAAAAAAATGGCTAATTGGACAACGTTTTTTTTCAAATGAAGAAGTCATCGATCGGACAAATGCTTATTTTGAGGACCTTCCGAAAACTTATTTTTCTGACGGTTTAAAAAAAATTGAGAAACGTCTTACCAAGTGTATTGAGCTCCAAGAAGATTATGTTGAGAAATAAAAAAAAAATACAAAAATAAAAACTGTTTTAATGCTTTTTTCTAAGGAATTATTGACCCACCCTCGTATATTCTTCTGTTGATACTGTCATCAATGCGATCGAAGGTTGAAAGCGAAATCCCCATCACACATACGCCGATACGTCACCATTTATTGCTCCAGTCTTCTGAGAAGAGAGAAATTTATTTATTTATACAAAACATTGTGGACATAACAAATCTAAATTCAAGACGTGCGTGGACAACATGAGATGTACATTATATTACCATCACAAGAGAGAAGAAGAGAATTATATAAAATAATACCTAATAATAATAATAAAACATACAATAATTTAAGCAGAAAAATAAAACTTTGAATACAAAATATATGGCACGTCACCGAAAATGTCTACGTCTTTGAGGAGTGCATTGACAAGTATTGCACCCGTCGCCAATGACGCCTGATAGGCTTGACATGAGGAAACAGTTCCGATCTAGAATAAACCATGACTGGACCACGTAGGTAATTGACAGGCACATGTAAATTCAAATTCATTAGGACACCAGGATTGGAAAACATTCATCGCGATAACAGGCAAAAGTGTTTCAAGAACTGAAGAGAGACCTACGAGATTCAAGAGAGTGAAAAGTAAGCATGCCTTGGAGAAAGGCAGTCGGAAAATAATCATTTGACGAAGTATCGAAAGTAAAATAAATAGTTATACCTACGTATGTCTTAAAATAAAGATATCGAAGAAATTTCTTCTGGGCGCGTTCTAAAATAAGCTTATAGGAAACCTCATAAGGACACCAGATAATCGACCCATATTCAAGAATGCTACGCACTAATGAGATGTTGAGTGTACGTAAGACATTTGGATTCTTGAATGGTTTGGATTGTCGCATGATGAATCTTAGAAGCTTACTCGCACGTAGAGCCGTAGAAGTTATATGCGAGTGAAAAGATAATGAAGAATCAAAAATTATCCCAAGATCTTTCGCCTCAGATTGACACTTTAATGTACTTTTTGACATAACATAATTATATTTAATCGGGTTCTTAACCTAGAAAAAGTAATAAAGAAACATTTCAGTATTAGATTCTAATTTATTCTTCATTGACCAACTTTCAGAAATAGCTGGCATTATACATATTGCAAGTCGTTAGATTTTTGAGTGCACAAAATAATGCTTCACCGTAATATTATGTACTTGCCAGTTAACCTAGAAAGTATTGTGTAGGTAACAATACACAACACTGTGCGAATATAGTTAATATTTACTTCTACCGCACTGAGAAGTGAACTGAACCTTTTGAGATGGCGTCATTCCATATTGCATAGGTACTTCAACATAATAAAATAGCGTAGTGATGCTGAAGGCCACGTTACCGACTCATGCGTGGCGGGATTCCCCGCACACACACACATGGACACGCAGGCGTACGTACACAAACGTTATTGTACATATCGCGACGTCACATCTCACGCACGTTTGTTTATTTGCGGGGAAAACAAAATATTTACATTAACGCACTTTTTACGCTGCATGGATCGCAGGTTAGAAGTCAATTATTCGCACACAGATGTTACGTCTGGTCTGGCAATACAAACGATATGGGTTAAAATCTAGCTTTATTAGCGTTGGAATTTACACTGGAACTAAGAAAATATTGACTATTGAACACTGAATAAAAAAAAACAGAATCAAAAATATAAATTAGCAGTACTCTATTCATCATCATGAGCCTGAACCCATCCACTGCTGGATAAAAGCCTCTCCAAGCTGATTCCACTTCTCTCGGTCCTGTGCGTTGCATTGCCACGTATTTTCGCAGAACTTTATCATTTCATCAATCCAGCGGCCGCTAGGTCTATCTTGCGGACGTTTTGTAGCTCTTGGATACCACTGGATGACTACATTTGTCCAACGATTGTCCCTTCTTCGAGCTATGTGTCCAGCCCATTTCCATTTGAGGTTTTTTGCGAACTCTATCGCAAACCCTTGTCTGTCTCGTTATCCACTCATTCCTCTTTTTGTCCTTTCGCGTTATACCCATCATGAACCTCTCCATACCACGTTGTGCTACTCTAAGTTTCTGGATCTCTCTTTTACTTAGGATCCATGTTTCACACGCATATGTGATTAAGGGAAGCACACACAGGTTGAACACCGCACTTTAGGCACAGTGGGAGGTCACTTTTGAAGACATTATTCATGCGGCCAAAAGCACTCAAGTCTAGCTTTACTCTGCGAACAATTTCATCAAATATACATCCATCTATAGCAGTGGTTCTCACGTGTATAACTGTGGCCGCACAATTGACATTGACAGTTCTATGGAAACGTCTGGTGGCCGCACCAAATTTCACCTTTGTTGTGATTGAAAAAAATAAAGCCAAATTTGATTTACTAAAAAATGGTTCAATTTATTTGTAGACAAGGTTATACATATAATAAAAGACATTTGAACATTTTAGTACATACTCGTATCTATTTATTTAAAAATAATGCAAACGGAAATTCTTTAATACTCCATTTTCCAATGTGAGCCTCATGGCTGCTTCAAGTTAACATCAGCTGTCAACTGGCTTAGATATTTGTTTTTTATGAAGTGCATTACACTGAATGATCTTTCACAGTATACAGTGGTAAAGAAATTAACAATATCAATAAAGCAATTGTTGCCAATTTTTTTAATTGACTTTATTCTCAGAAACGGACTATATATTCACTATGTTCAACCAATTTCATAATTTTATTAATAAATTTTTGAAATATTATTCTGAAAAGCGCTGGTAGCCGCAGCAAAATCCTTTGGTGGCCGCACATGAGAACCACTTATCTATAGACACTTTGTTGGTCCCATATAGATGTATTTTTTCACCTATTCGAGCTGAGTGCCATTTATGAGGATCTCTTTTTGGCCCGCAAAGCTTCGAGTAATTATCGCCATAATATTATATTGAAAAACAATACCTACCAGAAGGTAAACACTTAAACTAGTGCATTGCATGTCACTACACAAAACAAAGTGCATTGACATTTAGAGATAAATAACATGAAAAAGGAAAATTTATAAGTTTAATACTAATTATTAATATAAATAAAAAGGATTTCAAGTTATACACATTTATATTTTTTATAAAAATCGATGTTTTTTAAAATAGATATAAAAAATATTAAAACTATGAATTAGTCAAAAATCGCTTAGGTGATGCTTAGAAAACTTAATAATCTAAATTTTAATAATAAATATGACTATAAAATATATGTAATAATAGGGTGCGGTCCGATAGAACAAATTCACATTTTATTACATTTTTTACAATTGTAAGTTTGTCTTTGACTTAAAATTAAAAATATTTTTATTTTTAATGTTTTCAGATACATATTTATTCATTAATACAGTTGAAATTGTAAATTATCAAAAAAATGTCTCAAATTGCAAGCTTCGTATTTTTCCGCTAGGTGCCTCTTTAAAAAAGGCTCAGTGAATACTTCGCCTTAAGGGGAGGGTTGCACCTACAGAGGCACCTAGCAGAAAATACGAAGCTTGCAATGAGATTTTTTTTGATAATTTACAATTTCAACTGTATTAATTAATAAATATGTATCAATCTAAATAAAAAGGATTTCAAGTTATACACATTTAAATTTAAAATAAATATAAAACACATTAAAACGATTAATTAGTCAAAAATCTACACGAGAAAAAATAGAAAACTTAATAAACTAAATTTTAATAATAAATATGACCATAAAATATAATGATTGTAATAATAAGATGTGGTCCTGTGACAAATTCACATTTAATAACATTTTTTTACAATTGCAAGTTTATCTTTGACTTAAAAAAAAATCTTTTTAATGTTATCAGATACATATGTATTAATTATTAATTATCAATACGGTTGAAATTGTAAATTATCAAAAAAATGTATCAAATTGGAAGCTTCATATTTTTCCACTAGATGCCTCTTTAGGTACAACCCTCCCCCTTAAAGTAAACAAAATATAATTTAAATTTTAATAAGAATGTCAACTGAATTAACTCTTATTTATACAGGTGAATATTAGTTTAAAACATCACACATCATGATAGTGTGATATAATAACGTCACAACTTACGCAAGGATATGTTTATTTTCACTAGTTTCTAACGATAACATAACATTTACCTAGAGACGTTTTAAAAAATGCTTCATTGTTATTTTCTAATCTCGTATATCGTTGTCTGTTGGCGTATGAGATTATTTTCGAATATGTAATAAAATACCTGAATTTAATATGTTTGCTGTATTTTATTATACGTGGGTCCATTCTTTCATATTCAAAATATCGATGGCCTAATGTAAGTGACTTTTTACAAATTGTGCAGGAAACTAAAAAAAACTAAATATTATTTATTATTAATATCCCGTATCTGACTGTTAATAGTTCACACACGTTGTAAGTTGTAACCACACGCCAATAACCCGTAACGTAAACAGTGGTAAAGCAAAGCACATAACGCCTAAAGCCGCGTTGACACGGTCCAAGTACCATCCAAGTACACTTGGATCGAGTGCCATCCAAGTGACAGCTTCATACAATTTATTCCTATCCAAGTGCACTCGTATGAAACATCTTCATACTAATTATTCCCATCCAAGCTACTTGGACCGCGTCCTACTCATCCAAGTTAATTTGGATAGGAATAAATAGTATGAAGCTGTCACTTGGATAAGACATCTTCATACTAATTATTCCTATCCAAGCTACTTGGACCGCGTCCTACTCATCCAAGTTAACTTGGATAGGAATAAATAGTATGGAGCTGTCACTTGGATGAGACATCTTCATACTAATTATTCCTATTTAAGTCTACTTGGATCGTACTTGGACCGTGTCAACGCGGCTTAATATAATGATAACATCCAATAAAATGTGACATTTATATATAAAGATAAATATCCAAATTTGTTATATTACTTACCTTTTAAATAATTCGAAAGTGACATTTTGAAGCTGAATTCAACACACTTTTGACAGCTTAGAGGCAAGATACGGGGTATTACAGGTTTATTCCTGCAATGTTCAGATACCTACGGAAATTACTAAAATGGCTGTACCATTTTTGTTACCTACAGATATGGGAATTTCGCAGTCGATGGGTAGTATTTTTGTTGTTTTTATTAAGTAAGTAGGTACATCAAAAAGTCATTTTCGTTATATAGGTCGGATACGGGGTATTGACATTTGAGCATCGGTATGCAAATATTAAAACAAATTTTGATTTTTTATTGTAAAATAATACCTATATGCTTTGATAATAAAAAAATGATTTTACATGTCTGAAAATATCCAATTGCAGACAGACCGGAGATGAAAAAACATGTGCTATTTATTTATTATAAAACCATATTTTAGAATGAAAATTTAAAAACTCCATTGGATAATTTACCGAGAATATTTGAAGATATAATGCGTTTGTTGACAAAATAATAATTACAAAATATTAATGTACCTACCAAATATGTGGCTTTATTCTTAATTTTATTTTAAAACGACAGCGTTTACAATACTCTTTTACGGTATTAATAATATATTTTTATGTGGTCATTGTAACAATAGAAAATGTATCATAATGACGTCATTTACGAGTCTACGGATTATCTAGCTAGGCAGAGCTCGCAAAGATACCTTAATTAATTTTCGATCTTCTCACAGTACTCCGGCCCCTAATTATTTAATTATATGTACTAACAAGCTATTTAAATTTATAAATGAATGAACGGTTAAAAAAATGACTTTTTACCTAACTTTACTTCATTATGGATTACGATGTTTGAACTAGGTACCTTCTTAGATATATAGTTATATATTTAAGTGAGCACGGATTCTTATTAAACATAATGGTAAATCAATAGAATCAATATCGGTTGGGTATTTATAGGTTATAGGCGTCAAAGCATCCGCATAAGATGTAGTTAGTTTTGCAGGTACCAATTTGAATTATTAATCCAATTAAACTTTAGTAATGAAAATTTTAACTTCATCTCGTTGAACTGGGGTTGCCGCTTTGCGTACTCGTGGCTTTGCGTATTAAAAAACTTTTATATTTTCAGTTTTTATCGTTTTTGTTTAGCAATAAAGTTTTCCGGCACAGAAAACTCTCGCAAAATTTTCACTGGAGGTATTTTGTATACATCAGAAAAGTTCTTCCAATTAAAATATGTGGCCTTAAATATTTTATTAATAAATTCTTCAATAGAGTTTGGTATGGGTAGCGTAGTCGCGGGGGAAACTTTTTTGAGTATTATCCCGACATAAATTTGTTTTAAACGATATTACGTAACCCCACACGTTGAAAGTGAGATGTTTTTTTCATAAATACTACAGAATTCGGAAAACTCAAAAACGGATTAAATTAACAATACTTTATTCAATAATAGGTACCTATCTTCATTTGCACGGGGATACAGTAATGAATATGAAATGTATGTAAGTATATTATTATGTAAATAGATATTATATAACAAAAATAGACTTAGAAATTGAACACACAAAATCAAATGAAAAATAGTAGATATAATACAAAAGTAATAAAAATCTCATTATGGAACTAAAAAAATAATTGAAAATTACTTTTTCGTACAAGGTGGTTGTTAATAATTTTGAACAATCGCAAACATCCAGGCTTTGAGAAAAATACATAAATACTGTGTCCTGACCGGAAATTGAACCCAGAACTCTCGGGTGGAAGGCAAGCGCCTTACGCAATGCACCACGAGAGCCGCCTATTGTCAGAATATTGGAGTTGTCTTGTGGCTGTCATATGCGATGGGTCTATATATCGGAAAAAGTAATAACAATGAAAAAGTTAGCGCAACAACCCACTAAAACAATTATGACAAATTATAAGCTGAGGATTCAACTAATACAAATGCATCGATGAGCAAGTTGAACAGACCGACATCAAAGTTAAATTATATAACTTGTTTTAACTTCTTCATGTTCTTAACTATGATTAAATATAAATTCTAATGTATACGTAATTTCTCCCTTTTACTAGTCATAGCCATCATCATTGGTATCACTGCAGAATAAGTAGGCACTGAGCAACTCTAGATCAGCTTTTCAACAAGTGAAGATCAGCAAGTCTTGTGGTGGATACTATCGGGTTTCCAGTAAATTCCTTCACTTGAACAACGCAATTCATCGGTATTCTTCGCCTGCCCTTTTTAATAGTGACATTCAGAGATGCGCCAAGCGGGGGGTGTTAGGGGTGCGTTACACCCGGGCGGCAGTATTCAACGGACGGCCAAAGTACGATTTTTTAATGGTATTATTAAAAGATATATTATGTTATTCAATTCTATATTCCTTCCGGGTCCCATCTGATACATTTTTATCAATCTAACACTTCAGACTTCATCATAATTCAGAATGTTACTTTATTAAATAGGTAAAATATGACAATATTTTGATGACAACGAAATAATTGTTTCAACTTTGAGTTGACTTATGCCATATTTCCAATAAAAAATAGTTATTATTTGGGGGGCGGCCATTCTGGACTGGCACCCGGATGGCAGTCACCCTTGGCACATTGTCCAAAACAATCAAAATTTCGAAGCTTTCTGGATCACTGCTGTCTAGATGAGGTCTTGATCTCAAATCCGTATAATTATATACATATTATTTAACACGTGTATAAGTTATATCTCAATAATTATACCGCACCCCGATATCTGTACCCTGTTATACCACACTCGATAGGGTAAGCAAGTTCCCTTTAATTTTGTTCCCTGGCTGTTTACAACTATATATTTTTTTAATATTAATACTATCGACCGAAGGTACTTGATGGAATTTGAATTTAAATTCTAATGGATTAAAGTTTGATACTATTCCATTCGAGTCGTTTTTTTGCGACCCAGGTTTCGACTTTCGGCATCTTCGGGCACTATGTGCACTCCAACGAACACAGTTACCTCTAACTTACATAAATGCCACTTCAGCACCTCAATTATAGTACCTCTCCGTGCGCCTTTATGAACTTGGAGTGCGTCCTTCAATCCTCCTCAATAGTGTTATTAATCGTATAGAAATGTCAAACGCCTGAATGAAATAAACCAAACATAACTAGTATAATATAACTAATAAGTATCTAATAACAATAACAAACAACCCAGTTTGTAGATGACATTATAATTTATTATTAATTATTATGCAAACATTGTTTATAAACATTTTGCGTAAACATTTAGGGCGTAATGCTCAATTCGTACTTACCACAAACTTACACTAAAATTGGTAAATAGCCGAAATCCATCTGTTAACTATAGATTATAGAGATAAGGAACCCTTAATCATAGACTACTTTTGTTATGAACTCGCCCCCTTGTTCCCCTTCTGTATTTTCATTTACCACAGACAGCTGCTGTCAAAATACATTTACGTGTCTTTAAAACGGCCAATACACTCAAATTCATTTAACAATTGATCTCAATATGGGTATTGAACAACTATTAAATATCCGTGACATTTAATACGACATATTTTCCTTTACTTTCTTAATTCTGTACATGTCTTAATTTAGTAAAACCGATTATCGAATTGAAATGTCAGTGTCAATGAATTATGAATTAACTTTTCTTATTCAGATTTAGATATTTATGTAATATTAAACCAATAGATAGGTAGTTGAAATATATAAGTACTTAGTTACCTACACACCAACATGGTAATATTTGTTTTAATCACTCTATATAATTATTCACATCATGGCATATTTGTATTAATTGTAAATGACAAAATCTGACATTTCAACGGCAAGTGTTACCGTATCGGGAAAAACATGGGTCAAAAAATAACTTATATTATTCAATAATTGCGGAGACATTTAATCATTTTAATTAAATATTAATTGTGTATTTATAGTTATTGAATTTATTTTGTATATTTTTCATATTTTTGTCATCGTTTAACAATTACAAAATAATTTACCTAAATTATGAAAAAGAAAATTTTTATATATGGTAATATTTTCAATAGAAAAACAGAACGAAGCTATTGCAGATTTGGTGGACCATAGACAACTCGATCATAACTATGAAAGGCTTTCTGGATAGTTTTTTGTTGTAATTGTGTTGTAATTATGACAGACGATTGTGCATAGGGCTCTTATTGTTCGAGTTGCTTGTTGACATGCATAGTAATAATTTCCATCGATCAATCACGGTCGGGCTCTTCAATACCAAATGTCATAATAACCTTATGTGGTTACCACCACGCCTATAATTTAAAAAATAGGAATTTAGGTTTACCGATGACTTAAAACTGACACATTATATTTAAGGTTTATCTCGATTCAGCTTATCGATTTCCCATATGCGGTATTCAAGTTTGTGTACGCATGAATAAACAATAGTCTTCAAGAAACTTGAAAAAAGTGTAATATTTGACATACAGTATACCTACATACACAGATACAAGTGCAACGTTGCAACGAAGCCGAATGCAATGTTTGCTCGTTTAACCCATCGAAGACAGGCTAAAACGGACAAAACAGTGGATACATAGACAGATATATATTTTTTAGTAAATTTAATAGAACTGCTACAACTTTTTACAACGTTTTTCTTAGCTCGTATTCTTATTTGTCCGGTACAAATTTTGCAATCGATTTGTAACTAACTTTCCGACTAGCTAGACATTTGAAACTTTTAGAATATATCAGAACACGATGCCAATGCATTTTTTAATACTTTTAGCCATCTTAAAGTAGAATTGAATTCATTTTCAGTTAATTCTGTTTTGTATGAAAAGTTATTTCGACACCATTATTAGTTGCTAGAGGGGTTTGGGGTCCTAGTAACTAAATTATTAATATATACGTTTGTTACTATGGAAATCAATATGGCATGTCAAAATGACATTTCAGTATTATTTCTATCAAGTACAATTTTTTTTGATCGTTTAAACTAGTCAAGTTAAGTTTATATGATTCAACAGAAAATTTAAAAACGTTGTATATAAAAAGTTATTTTTATCTTGTAATTATTTATAATATATTTAATTTAAATGTAATATATTTAAAAACTTGTGTAGGTAGAAAAACACTTATATTTATAATTCTCTTTTTAAATATGAAGGCCGTAGGGTTTTAAGACATATCTTAAAATATTTATTTTTACTAAGGATTGTCCAGAATCAAAAGCTACGTCACCAATACGTTAAAAGTACACGCGATGCAATGCGAAAAAATGTAAGACTAAATTTATGTAAATAAAAATGATTTTATGATATATTTTTTTAATGTGCTTTCTCATTTGAAACGCCTTTTTAATCTGGGGCGCAGATTACCTGATAAACACAATGTTAGTTTACGAAACTATGATTGAAGATGTACCCTGAAATATTAAAACAAGTTTATATTAAATATGTTCGATTGATTTCATGAAACGCAGCCTGGGCAGTCTACGTAGATGTTGCAGAACTGTTGATCACATGAGTTTGCGTAATTGATTGAAATCTTTAAACTATGCAATTAAGAATAAGATAATCAAAACTATTTATTACCTAGTAGCAAAAACGATATCACACATAACTGCGATATGAATGATGAAAGGAGAGGTCATCGACACCTACTATTATTTATCGCCAAGTGACATTGATGTATTCAAACATCTTGGGTCGCTCTGCAGGGGCAATGGCCCTGGAAGAGATGATATGCATTTATCAGCTGACGAAAACAGAAATTATTTAAATGCCTAGTGATTCCATTATCATACGGAATTCACATAAATTTCACGGGGTTCGAGAATAGAGATATGACGACGTAGAACTAACTCTATGGTGTCTAAAAATAGCACACGATGAAAACACCGTGAATAATTTATTATAACAATAATATTTTCAAAAACATTTTATTGCCCAGTGAAAAGATACCATTTATAAATAAAAATCTTAAACTTAAATTTGATTTTATTACTCGTTAACAATGCATAAGATCTGCCTATTATAGAAATCAAATTAATTACTTAACAGTGAGTTAATAATAGCAAAATCACACTGATACGGATTATATGCCAATACTAGATACATACACACAGAATACTCACTCAGTTATGTCGTCTCTGCCGTTTGTTAGTTCTATACCTACCAGAAAGTAACACTGCAGTAGTATAAAGCTTATTTAATCAGTTTGGTTACCTCTTTTACATCATTAATGTCCTCCGTTCGAGATATACTTGATTTAATTCACACTTTATAGCGGCGAAAAGATCACGTGGCATATAAAAATGCAGAGACTGGTCTGGATCGACCACATGCATAGAATGCTGAAAGATATACCAGCAAGGAGGGTTATATACGCAGCCCCCGAGGGCAAGAAAAGACCTGGACGGCCGAAATTGAGATGGCTGGACTGTGCCACATGAGATTTAATAATACTCGGTCAAAGCAACTGGAGAGTGTCGGCCCTGGATCGTCCAGGATGGAGGAAGTTTTTGAAGGAGGCCAAGACCCGCCAAGGGTTGTAGTCTCATAATTAATAATGATGGCGATAATGGGTTAGAAAGAAATACATCGATAGCAATCAATCGATTTGCTTTATTTAAGCAATACCGGCAAGTCAAAAAATCGAAAAGATAGTTAAATGCTAATTTCTCACTATTTGAAAAAAATCGTTAAATTTATAAACATCAAGTAAGATAACCTTTATGTGTAGAATTAAATATTACCCAAAAAGCGTTTTCCCAAGTGGCTGTGCGCAAAGCAAGTGCTTTTTACGCCTCTCGCGCCACGCGCGCATCGCACGGCCACTAGCAGTGTACTCTGTCGCTAAGGGTACCAAAGTGGCATTCCGCATATTATGTATTCGTAATCAAAGCACGAAAACTGAGCCACAATCAGTCAAAATATCTTTGTCTCCGACATTTCCAGGTTCACCCTCTGGCCAAACAGTGAGAAGAGTGTGAAGCCATAACGAAGAGACGGTAGTTAGGTACATCTGAGATTTGAAAAGAAAGAGGCACTTAATATTTTCTTGCAGTCCTAACTCATTGAAATTCAGATGTTGTTTTTCAATGTGTGTTTGGACCACAGTATGGACCTAATTGGTTGATCAAATGACTAATATTATACATTTCTCGTAAAAACAAAAAAATATCAATACTTTTTCTACTATGTGCAGGCCTATATGATCATCTTAGAATCGAACATAGTACCTAATGACGTAATGTTATTAATTGAGTCAGCATTTACTTGGTAGAAATCCATATTACAATTGAGAATTTGTTTGAAACACCGCAGTCTCGATAATGGTGTTACAACGGAAATAGCTATCGACCTAAAAAAACATCCTGTGGATTCAGTGTTATTAATGTTAATCATATTTTTAGTTATGAAATACCTCAAGGCTGTCTGACGGTAGTGCTGGTTATTGATTATGTTCGAATGCAATGCGGGAACCTGTTGCAGTGAATGAAGGTTTTCGATTGAATACTTAGTTCAAATTAATTAATGTATTAAGTACCATTATAAAACAATATAGTTTAATATCGAAGAAGCAATAACTAGTACTACGATCGAGATTTTGCAGCCCTGCCTGAATATAGTCGGCTATGGAAATACCCGATAAAAGAGTTAGGTTAAATACCTACGTAAAATCATTCAAAACTCACGAAGTCCTTCCTTTCAAAAGGACCAACATACGATTAACCACTCTCGCGAAGGAATAAAAACGACTTTGATGTAGCATTGACACACTAAGTATATCAAATGCAAAACAGCTTCCATCAAAACGGTAATAAGCGGCGAAAAAAATGACTGACTTGCCATATTATGGCTAATACGACTAGCTCATAATCGAACAGGCAAAAAAAAAATCAATATACCTACCCACTAAGCCACTATTATTACGAGCAGCTAATTAGCGAAAGAATCGGTGTCAAGGTGTAACATCGGCGTATCTAGGTTTCACATTATTGGTTAACTATTCTATATCTTTAATGCATAGAAAATGCACCAATTAATATTTTATTGAAACTAATTGTGTTACAAAATTAGGCCATTTGGGAGCGTATCCTGTTATAATAAAAACGTTTATTCGTATTAAATTTATTGTCATACAAAGACCGGTATTAACGATGTTGAAAGGTTGCAATGAAAGAAATTTCATAATACAAATATGTATACCAGCTGCGAATTATATCTACGTCTTTAATGTCACAGTAAATCAAATTCGCTTTGCATGTTTCGTTTTTGATAGATTTTATTTGTGATTCAATTTTATAAGTTTCCTTTGTTATATTGGCGGTTTTATAAACTCGCGAGTATTACAGAAAACCCCCTCGTAGTCCCGTGTGTAAGACGCTGGTTTTTCATCAGGGGGCTCCGGGTTGTATACCGGTGAGGTCACAATATGCTTAAAGCCTGGGTGTTTGTGATTGTTTCACTTCTATTACTTACTAAAGTACTGGCATCATGGCCCCCACCAGGTGGGGGGGGGCTGACAGGGCTCTAGCCTAGGGACCCGGGCAGAGGGGGGCCCGGCGTGGCGGTCGATCAGATAAACTAGATAAACACACATCTTAAATTTGCTCTAAGTAGTAAAAAAGTCGCCTGCGGGCTATTTTATTTTATTATTTTATAAAATATATGGTTGTGCGACACAATTTTTGGTTGTTGTGTGTTAAAAAATCTGCACTGAATTTTATTTGACCTCGAAAACCATTTGGAAAACGCCACTGTAGAGCACTGAGACTGCCTTTAACCTTAGCGATAGATAGGGGGGGCCCGCCAATGATCCTGGCTTGGGGGCCCGCTTCAGGATGTGGGGGCCATGACTGGCATCATGGTATGTTATAAAGAACATACAAAAAAAACTGATCACAGACGTTTTTCACAAGTTGTAAGAATTAGTTAGAGTTTTGTTATTTCGGAATCATCACTGGTGGCATTTAACATTATAATATTAGGAAGTTCTATATATATTATTTCAAAATCAACTCCGCCCCTTGGCCACGTTCAGTGATCACCATTAGTGAAGGTTTCAGATAATCATGAACCAGTTAGTTTTTTTATAAATAACGTTGTATGGAGACCTCATATTTGGAGTACCGGACCGCCCCCAAAATCTAATAGAACGTGTTGTCACCGCATTAGCACTCGTGTATTGATATTTAAGTATTTGTGAATACGGGAAGTAGGCGATAATTGAGCGTAAAAACTTGACACAAAATCCTGACCTACACAAAACTCGACACAAAATTGTTGCAGTTTCTATCTCATATGTGTACATTATTGGAGATTATGTAAGCAAATGTATCTAATAATCATATTATTCAGATCTTCTAAAAATCTGTTACATACAAACACAGTACGCGATTCATTTCAATTATTATATCCTTTCTGTAAGCAACGAGAAAGAATAGTTATAATAAAAATATTATATTTTCTTATTGTTCAAAATTAAGTATAAGTATTATACTGCAATATTTACAATTATTATTTACAATCAATGACATTAATATAATAATAATGTCATTGTTTACAATTACTTTAGCAGTAAAATATATTTTTACGGTGCAATAAAAATATATTTTACCTTTAGATGCATTGTTAAGTTTTTCTTGCAATAAGCATATACAGACAATGCTGTATCTTAGAAAAGGGTTACAATGATTATGGTAGATATGTTGTCTTCATTAGAATTGTGAAAAACCGTATCCACTCGAAATAACTTAGAAAGTACAAAATAAAAAAAAAAGTCGATTTACTCACTATTGCAGTATTTATAGTATGGACATAATAACTATGCCCACAACACAATTACTGGTGATTTTTTCGTGTAACAATTATTGATCAGCTGTGACTTACCTGAAACAGAAGAAAAAATAAATATAGCAACAATAGTTAAAACTTATAAACTAAAAGCTTTTAAACATGCCTATAGATATACCATGATAAATCGTCAGGTGTTCGAATTTAGAAATAAGCTCATTACAGTATAAAGTGTATTGAATGATATGTCAAATGTTAGCATGCGGGGCCCTCACTCAACTGACAACTTATACCGGTGAATCTACAGCAGTGGCGAAGGGTGGAGGTTGGCTGTTAATATCTGACATAAATAGTGCACGCCAAACTGAATTTTAAAAACTAACCAACATCATCTGTAAATTGTAGTCTTAGTTCAATGAAAACAAATACATAATATGACTGACAAAGTTTAGTGTGCACTATTATTAATTGATGTCGGATCTTAGTAGCCTACCTCTACCCTTCGCCACTGATACCTATACATACTTAATATTTATTAAAGAGATTATAAGGACTTTAAAATTAAGTAATTTGACTATTTATTCATATTATACACTCTCAGAAACTATTATTATAAAAGTTCAAAGTCGTGTACGATTCAAAGAGATGTACGGATTTCGTTTCCCTGGCAAGGGGTGTTACTAAGCCAACGGCCCAAATGATAAGCCGGTGGTAACCACCATCGCCCGGATAGAGGAACACGTGTTCTAATCCCACTCGGTCCAATACCTGGGTATATCCCGAATCTTTTCAATGTAATGTATTTTGAAACAATCACAATAAAAACAAACCTACCCAAACCATTATTTCCTGGCCAAAAATGTATTAATAACTCCTTTCTACATACAATAAATGTACAGTTCAATCACACTGTTGTTGGCCGGAAATCCTGGCTACGCTAGTGATAGAAAATTTCCACGATATTGTGATATTGATTTGAGACGGACAAAAAACCCAATTAGTGAGTCCCGTAGTGATGCACTGGTGCTTATTTTATCAGAATATCGAGCAGGTGGTTAATTTGGTGACATTGAGGAACCTATAGGTACATTTTTTTTATTAAAATTTAACGGTGAAGGAAGTAGGCATATGTTATTATGTATTATGGTTTAAGACGATACTTCAGTGAAACGGCAAATAATTTTCAACTATAGGTGCGGCGAAATTTTGGACTCGCTGGCAATCTGAGAGCGAACGTCAAGGTGAGAACACGTCAATATGTTTCGTGATGGCGACGGGGGTATTAATTCTTAAATCGTGTAAAGATGACTAAAAACGTTACCCATTTACTTTAAAAAGAAAACATGTCAATGAATATATAATTATTGTTACTAATAGAACAGAGTCCAAAGTGCTAACCATTAACAATAAACAGAACATTAAATGGACGCATATTGGATTGATAAGACAGTATTATATTTCGTTCGCACGCGTCATTTGCACCCGCGACCCGCAATCCGCGCATCGCCTAGCCACGATCTTTTTAGACCATGCCTGAACTGAGATATAGCCTTAAGTTATCGTTGTTTCGTTTTCATTATTTTCATGCTGGGACCAATATTCATTGGAAATTGTAATGGTTCATAATTTTCGAATGCAAACGTCATTTCGTCGTTCGATACCAGTGGTTATACGGGTTCAAATCCCGTCGAGCATCGTATTTTTATCTGGTGGGTATATATCTGATGTGTTTTCAAGTTATGAATGTGCAAAATAATTGTTTTATATCTTTAAAATGCATTTTCTCCTAAACACTTCGCCTCCCGCATACATAATAGCATTTATATATCTATTACCATAATACATTATGGGGCATTATCTTCACCCGGTTATATTAATAACACGTTATCTGAATTCTTTGTAGGCAGATAAGTCAGATAAGAGTCTCAAAAAGCAGTACCTACATAGTTTCTCAGCCAATGGCTAATCGGAATGATTGATGTGTGTTATTTGTCAAAGTGACAGCTGCTGTATGCCGTAATCTCACCAACACAGCTACACAACGCTGTGCATACGAATAACAATGTAGGTAGTTGCATATTACAATTGTACGGCATGCGTAATCTATTGTAATAGTCAATATTCTCAGTAGGTAACAGGGAAAAATCTACTTCCTGTGTGTCAGTGGCGAAGGGTGGAAACAGGCTTTTAAGATCCGCCATAAATAGTGTGCATTAAACTCTGTTAGTCATACGTATTTGTTTTTATTGAACTAAGACTACAATTTACAGATGGTGTTGGTTAGTTTTGAAAAATCAATTAAACCCTGCCTAAACCAAACCATAATAGTTTTGGTATACTTTGGGCGATACGACAAAATTGTGGGTACACACTTTTCCATTCATAATTATTTGTTTTCGTTGGATTAAGAACATATTACACATATGTAGGTATTGTTGGTTATCTTTTTTAAATTCATTAACCCTGCCTAACCAAACTATAATAGATAAAAAATATTATTGTATAATATAAAACATCCAAAGTTATGTATGATTTAATTTTAGATATTTTATAGATAGACGACTATTTTTTGACTATTATTTATTATGGCTTGGTTCGCAGGGTTTAATTCAATTTTAAAAACGAACGAACACCGTCTGTAAATTTTAGTTTTATTTCAGTGAAAATAAATACGTATGAGTGACAAAGTTTAATGTGCACTATTTATGGCGGATCTTAACAGCCTACCGCCACCCTTCGCCACTGCTGTGTGTAGTGATCAATGTAAACCATTTTTCTTTTAATGCCATCCTAGGTCGCGCTGTCAATATCGCACATCTGCATAATATGAGGTATTAGTTTCGAAGTCTGTCACCTCCATATGGCGCCATTTTAAGATAATCGCAAAAAAAATTTAATGCACACTTACAGGCGTATGCATATAACAGCAAACTGCATTCAAGCTATTTACTGCAAATTTGCATGCATAAACCTAAATGTATCTGACGGATAGTGACGTCACGTCGCCGACGTAATACGCGTCATGCCATGGATAATGTTACCTAATTTTAAATTTAAATTTCCCGAAAATTAATTTAAAATTTTGAAATTGTGAATCGGTGTAAAAATGTGCAAACGGTACCATATAAATTTAATAATTATAAATAAATAATTATCATGAACTTTAAATAATTTATTTGTTACAAAATCATATTTATTTTTTACTTCATAATGCACGAAATGATCAAAGTATACCCAGTAAATATTTCCATAATATGGCAATACAGCTTCACGGATCATTGTCAATATTATATTTACAAACACCTCCATTGAACCACGATCTCGATCATTTTTGCAAGCTTAGCATCATTTTTATTTTCATTTTTTAGCATCATCATGAATCCTATTGTGGCACAACGACGACGGGCAGTTAACTTCACGCAAGATGAAAAGGAATTATTAGTTAGCTGTGCCGATAGGGAAACATTGATAATCTCTGATGTATCTTTTTTGCAGTCGCAAGCGTCTCCTCCTTTCTGTTTCACACACATTTTCGCAATAAT
Organism: Rhyacophila brunnea; assembly: GCF_057557595.1. Lineage (NCBI taxonomy): Eukaryota > Metazoa > Arthropoda > Insecta > Trichoptera > Rhyacophilidae > Rhyacophila > Rhyacophila brunnea. Next base: position 36,062,129 of record NW_028232848.1, on the reverse strand, counting down.
TTATAAAACCTACGAAGGTTTCAAGCCTCCTACTAAACGTTTGTTGTGATGAAGTCATTGTGTATTAAAGTGACACTGACAGCTCGCGCAGATCGCCGCCATTTTAAGTTTGGTGCGCATTCCTGTGCGCATCTCGTGACGTATGCATTTTTTATAGTTTCCTTAATCGGCCGATAAACGGCTTACTACGTTGAACGCAGTTCAAATGTATATGGATACGGCAGTTAGACTGTAAATAGAAGATTTTCTATTTGTAAACATATTATAGTCCCCACAGCCTAGCTAGTCACTTCGTGAACACGAATATCGTTGCCACGTTCCCTTCGCGGATTGTTTAATATAACATTTTATTGACAAAAATAATAGGTTCTACATTATTTAAAACCACATAAGTATAGTGTTTTATTCTATGGGTAAAAGATTTGATGTCCTCATGGGAAGAAGCGATCAGCTCTGCGATGAATGTGATGTTTAGGAGGACATTGTACATATAGCAGTACCATGCCCTAAATATGAACGACACAGAGTAGAGGTTTGTATTTTACGGATTAACAGATATTAACAGATTTTGTTTTTTACGAGAAATGGATGTCAGCTACTTGCTCAACCTATTAGGTCCATACTCTGACTCACATAAATTGAAAAACAATATGTGTACCTACTTGCCAGACCCAGGATTCGAACGTGGGACCCACGGCGTGATAGTCTAACGCTTAAGCCGCGCGGCCACCGTGGGTGCACACTTGGACGGTATAGGTACCTAGTTATAAATAATTATTTTTAACCTTAATATGTACCTACTATTATGCTATTGCTATTGATGAATATATCGGCACCTCAATACTGCAACTAGATAACTCTGATTTGGTCATTGTTGGGAAAATATAATTTAAACTTTACTTGGTTAACATAAATTTAGGCTATAATTATTATTTAAAATAAAAAATGTGTTTGTCTAATTGGGAGCAATTAAATAATGTTCAATTGTATGCAAAAATATTGTAAATATATTATTTTATTTATTTATGGTTTTAAAGTTATCTAATATTTTCAAACACAAAATTAATACAGTTTCCATTAACTTCTGACTTACCTGGTTGTATCATTTTGTAGATAAAGAAATGTAGAATCATATCCAATTACTATCTCAAAAACAGTGATCATCAAGTTATCTAGTTGTAGTATTGAGGTGACGATATAATATAATTATATAACACCGGTGAACAAAAATTTTGTAGAACCCGAAATCCGGTGTGAGAAACTAAACTAGTGCCTAGTTATTATACCCAATATTATAACAATTTGTCAAAGTAATATGTACCAAAATGCTATGCTACTGTATACCTATAATACCTACTGGTATTGTGTGTCATGTACCGGTGTATGTATAATCGCAATTACGATGTTACGAATACTTCATTAGCTGGGAGGTACTACGGTTTGTAGCAAAGACAAGGTCGAGAGCGTAGGTCACCACATCAGCAAGACAAGTTCAAACGGATCAAACGGCTGTTTGTTAACCTCTTCGCTATTATAATCAAAGCTCGTGTCGCACTACTCTTGTGACGTCATCGACACTGAAATGACATACCAAACAACGAAGATCCGTACATTGTGTCTTATATGCAAATCAATGTTCATCTTTTTCGATCAGAAACCATGTAGATATTAGTGGCGAAGGGTGACTTTTGGAAAGAGGTAAGCTGTAGAGATCAACGAAAAAGAGCAAACTTGTCAGGTATACTTACAGGAAATAAGAAGATAATACGATATTACTACGGATGAATTAGGTAGGTACACACTAATAGTAATGACAACGACACACTACATATATTAAATTGCAATAGCTTGCATATCAAAAATCATTTAAATTTTTATTTTCAAAAACAATCTATATTTGCATACATGATTAAAATAAATTATCTTATTATTAATTATGTTGGACAATAATATTATGCGCAAAGGTTTTAGGCTTCACCTCTTGAGCCTACCATGTTGCATACATTACGGTAGACGTGGCTGAGGTCATTCATCGCACAATAACCCGATATATACAATAGTTTAAGAGAGATGGCTAGTTGAATTTTCTTAACCTGTGACAAATGGTTGTGTATATATGTATATTAATAAGTACATAACGACAGAATTGTCTGATGTCGTTGGCAAATTCAATTATTTTTGTAGAATATAAAATAATCAAGTTATTTGAATACGTGAATATGCAATTCAAAATATTTTTCTCAAGGTAGGCTTTAAATAATAGCCTAGTATGGAGTCTTCGTCACTGGTAGATACGAATGAGCGACCGTCCATGGAATACGAAGATCCACGGCTAGCACCACATCACAAACGTGTCAATTCGGTTCCTATCAGAGTCTCTGAAAGTACAATCCATGGAAGTAGGTATAACACGTTATTATTTTCATGGTTAATCTGAATCTTAAGATCTGCCTTGTCCTCCTTCAAATACATGATAGAGTTAGTAGATCGTGAGGGGTGGAGAGTCTTGGTTGCTCAGAAGATGATTGTATTTCGGGGTAGTCACGTTCCTCAACCATGAGAAAACGACCAATAATAAATATGTAATAATGTTTCGTTGGAGAACAAACTTCTATTTATAGAATGTTTAAAAGGGTTATGTAGACTTTTTAATCGCAAATTAACACAACACCCTACAGTCGTGAACTGAATTCCTCGCATTATTTCTAGTTCCAGGGTTTGAACTTTTTTCGAGGACTGAGAATTTTGAATTGAGAACAATGACGGCCAGGCGGTGATGGCCAGGTTTGCAGAAAACCACAAAGAGTCTTACTGAGACATAAAGAGAGCTTTAAAGAGTTATGTAAGGTTAGAGAAGTAGTCAACGTGCATTGAACTAAAGAAAAAAATATTTGATCTGTCATCGATTTCCTGCCGAATGTGGACAAAAACCAACATGAAAACAAACACGTCATCGCAATGAGTGATTTACATTTTTTTTACCTTACTATGTACTACTACTAGCCTGACCGTGAACCAAAAAAGGCATTTAATATTCAGACATAGTTATGATGGACAATGGACAGTGAATCATCGTGGGAAAGTATGTGAATCATCGACGTCAATATAATAGGAACTAATTCTGGATGTTTACATTGTTTTACAAGTGGATTTTGCATTCAATAATACAATAATTAGGCACAAGAAACAACAGCATAATGAAAGTGTAAAAATCAGCACTGAATTTAATATAAAATTTGCCCAAAATACACCACGTCAAAAATAATGAGCTTTATAATCTCTTAAATGAACGTGACGTTGTCAGATTTATCAAAACCCAATTACTGTAATCGGAAGGCTAATTGACACGGCGTATGGATGAACAAGCATCGAAAAATCGTAGAACGTTTAGTGGATCAAATGAAAAAAGGAATGCGTGAAAACCACAATTTCTAGAATAATCCTGTGGAGAAGGTGAACGGAAGACCAACAGAGCAGAGGAGTCTGCTTTAATGCCGGGATGCAGTACCACAGACGAATGTATGTGTAGGTATTTATATTACATAATTAATAGATATTATACAGCACAGCATAAGTTTGAATGACAATTGAAATGTGTGTACATACTACGTATATAGTGAATAATTCCGTACAAGCAACAGCGGGGAGTATTCACTGCAAAATGTAAAATAAAAAGCTCAAAGTCAATTAGACAAAAAAGCTAAGTAACAAAAAAGCTTCGCTTAACGCAAGCTTCGATGCAAAGTGACACATTTAATCGCCACAGGATGGAGGCTACAAGCTAACAGGCAAAACCTTTCACGGAGGGCGGATAAGGGTGACCTCTTTATATTCATTTACAGGAGCGGACACTCTAAAGTCGATACATATTACATACCCACTTACTTTTATAAGAGAAAAGCCATTAAGACCATTAGATTACCTATGCCGGGAACGGGTTACTTAGTTATTATGATACCGCTACCAGTACGAGGGAACGTTTCAAAAGTTTTTTTTGTGTACAGGTATGACTTAGTTTTTTAATAATTCCGATTTCCGTATCTCTATATTATAATTATATGAATCTTTATTCAATTACATATAGTTTGGTTTGCCAATTGTTATGCTAGAATAGTAAATAGTGAAGTCTTAGAACATTACGTAATTAACAAAATGTGGACAGGACTGCCCCTAAAATGGATATCGCGCACACCCAGGTCAATTGATACTTATATTTTGTACTAAAGAAGACCAAAAACTAAATTAAACCACGATTTCAGCTTCTAACCTTGAATTTGAATAATTCTTTATTAATCTATACCCCTCTAAATAGTTTAATATCTTATCCCATCTGGTAGGTATATTTTGTCAATGGCAGTCGGCAACACTGGACATTGCTATAAAGTAGTGCATACCTATAAAGTATAAATACTATAAATTAACAAGAACACGTTTTTAATGTTTCTTTTATGTATAAGTTTCACGAGCGATAGCCATACATTAATTATATTAATTGTGAATAAATTAATTATGTCGCACCATACTATAAATGCAGGCTATCCAATTAAATCTACAAGTACCTACTATATAATAAATAATATAAATTCTTTAATAATGTAAAGGAAAATGGCCATCTTCCTGCTAAAGAGTGACGCATGCAACATGATATACCTATATAATATATGGTAGGTATACGAACGGAAACGATATATAAAAATGCTAGGTTTTGTATTATTAGATGCACTTTATAACGATAATAATTATTTACATAAATGTATTAAATTTGTAACATTCGATGAGTAAGTGTGAAGTAAAATCCAATCCATAAAATTACGTTTCATTCAACATTTTTATCATTACATGCAATGCTAATTAAATTCACACCACAGCCGTCCGTGTGTGGATAATAAATTTCAATAATAAAAAAAAAACAAGTAAAATATACCTACAATGTAAATGTATACGAAAAATACCACAATGAAAGAATGACACACATTTGCAACGATAATTAAAATATTTTCATTCAAAAACGTACCACTAAGTTTTCTAAAGATTATATTTGTTTTTAAATGTTGAAATTTACAAACATACGTTATATCGTTCATACTTCGCGACCCGGATTTAACCTTGCGCCGTCTACGGCGACAATAGAATATTGCAATAACTAATGTAGAAAAAAATACCCCAGGGTGTTTAATGTTTATCCAAGACAATTTAAAAATTCACATAAAACTAAAAGCATTAAATTAACTTAGTATTTTAACATTGCGAAGGACGAAGGTGTTGAAATAATAAATATTAAAATTCCATATTACAATAAAAATTTGGGGGCGGGACTACAAAGATACTGGTAATGATCAAATCTATCAGAAACCTTCGCTAATAGATTTATCATGGACGGTTTCTAGATTGATATGTAAATAAACATCGGTGTCGTCGATCGACTTTCCGAGATAACGGAATTAAACCATAGCAGTAGTGCGCTTCTTTGTTTTGCGCATGTAGCGAAGGGAGAAGCTAAGTTTCAACCTTTTGTGAAGTTTTAATAGCAGTAACTATCAACTATAGTGGAAAGATATTGTATTAGTTAAAATACAATATACATATGTAATTAATAGAATTAACTATATGCGTTGGTGAGTGCACATAGTGCCCGAAGATGCCGAAAAGCGAAACACGGATCGCAAAAAACTACTCAAATGTATCTAATAGTACAAAACTTAAATACATTAGAATTTTAATTCAAATTCCATCAAGTATCTTCGGTCGATAGTATTAATATTATAAATTACGTTTAAAACTAATTTATTCTTTCCGATTCAACAGGAAATTGTCAACAGATCAACGAGTGTCCGGTAGTTAATATTTTTTTTAGTAATAAGTAATACGTTTAAATTAATTATAACAATATTATTATAATTGTCGTAGTTAAATCAGAATATAGGTACTTCAAACTATAGTAGGTAGGGAATATCCGCATTTCCATTTCATTTGAAAAACAGTGTAATTGTTGGGAAGCCCGGTTGCAAATACTTTATTTTTATCTATTAAAAAATAAGATAAGAAAATCTATAATTAGCTTATCTAAATTTATCGCAGACAGAAATAAATCGAAGAAAATAGAGATCAAAAGCTATTATTACCTATCTCTGCGTAAGAAATCAAATATACACTGGGGACAAGTCGGATAAAAATAGAAAGAAAGAAAAGATAAACAAATTTAAAAGATTAAAAAAATCTCGTTAAATTTGCAGAAATATTTTGTCACGTTTTGTGGCACATTTTTTTGTAGCTACGTGTATTTTAACAGAATGCTTAGTTTAAATTTTAATTAAAAAAGAAAGGTATTTTTCGAATATCGTAAAACAATACAAAACAAATGAAAACTCACCAAACTAATATCGTAGGAAAGGTGCAGATTAGTTTCATATTACACAATTTCCTTCTGATATGCTAAGCGGACCGTGGCCAAATGTTCGCTAATTGAATTTTAGCGATTATGTGTCGGTGACATTCTGATGATGGGTGTATAGCCCGAAACAGTGGCAAACTTAAATACCGTCGCGTAGTATACGTAATATGTATATTAACTCAAATACTATTATAATAATTAAATTAAGAGCCTCCAAATACAGAGGATTTAACGTACTTACGTCTTCGCGCCCATTAATGCTGTCTATAGTTGTTTTTATGTATATATGGCCGATCTAAACCCCGCACACTCGTACCGTGCCAACGGGCTACTATATTAATTAGTATAATGTGTTCAAGTCACGAAGACCAGACGTTATGGTGATCGCTCGCTGCAAGTATTTTTAAATGACATATTCGTATAGTCTGTATTCTTTATGCTGGCGTGCGGTTTTCCCCCCGCTTCAGCATCTAAACACTGCATTTCCTCTCGTTCCCTCCCATTGAAAACTTGCAACAGTCGAACGCGATGACACGATGACCCGTTCGCGAGAGGCTTGACGTGAACGCCAGCTTAAAGAATACGGACTCAGTGTTTCGTAAATGTAAAATATTCAAAATGTCCTATAATTTTAATCCAAATTTGACAAAAAGAATTATTATTTTGGAGGATTCAATAGTGTTTATAGAAATAATATATTCGCTTTTTTTTAACCGATTCTATCATATTTAATATAAAAAATATCGCAACACTGTAGTCGTAAAATATTTAAATTTAATATTTTCTTTCAGCATTCCATTTTAGGTGTTAATATATTATTTAGATTTATTGGCATGTGGTGAGCTATAAAATGTTCGCCATCTCTGCACAATACAAATAGCAGCGAGACCTGGAAAAGAGAAGAGAAATGGAGTCGGAAGGTCGTATCGGCCGGCAGACGCGAAACGCTTGTTTCATAAGGAGGCGAACAGTCAGTGCCGTAATCCGATAGAGATTGAAGTTTCGCAAAGCCGTGACTCGGCATATTATACTTCTGCACCAGACTGCTGCTGACTTGTGAATTACAAATTTAATTTTCGTTATTACTTCGAATAGAAAGCGGCCGGCGGTAGCGATGGCAGGTCGAAAGAAAAAGTAACGATATTGATAATATCGCATCGGAAGACAACTGACGTTCAATATGTTCCCTGCAAGGTGTCCGCACACATGTTTTCATCCTCCGCACAGTCCTTACGCAAGAATATTGTAGAATAAAGTATCCTTTGCCAGATTTTAGTTTCGAGCGGGATCACTATATCCGTCCCGTTCTATCCCGTGCCAAAGTATACGAAAAGAAAATGTGTATTTTGCATAAACGTGTTGTTAATATTGAACAAAAACAACCCAACATACAAATATATAGATTTAATATAAATGTAAATAGCGTTATGGCATCGCAGTATACATCGATTTGTAGCGTTGCGAGTCATGGCTCTTAGCCCCGTCACATATAAACTCGTCTCGACTACAGCACGTCGAATTAGTCGATGTGATTTTGTTATCAAGTTATCATTCAACATAACTTAAGGCCATGCATTAGTTGAGGCACGGTCTAAAAAGATCGTTGCTAGGCGATGTGCGGATTGCGGGTCGCGGGTGAAAATGACGCCTGTCAAACGAAATATTATTTCTCATATAAATCCAACATACGTCCATTTTATGTTCTGTTTATTATTCTATTAGTATCAATAATAATATATTCATTGACATGTTTGCTTTTTAAAGTAAATGGGTAAAGTTTTTAGTCATCTTTACACGATTTTAGAATTAATTGGCCCGTCGCCATCACGCAGCAAAGTGACGTGCGTCCGACTCCACGTTCTCTCAATGAATGCGAAGCAAGTACAAATTTTCGTCGCGCGTACAGTTGAACATTATTTGGCGTTTCACTGATGCGTCACCTTAATGTTACTGCGGCATACAGTGTCGGTGGAACATTTTTGGTAGAATAAAACACCACTGCTTAGTATAGCTTAAAATAGCGATATGTCGCATTGGCGCATGTGCAGGAGGTGATTTTTCATTCCATAGAGGTATTAAATAAAAAGAGGGGCAAGCAATCGGCTTTCTTATACAACTGAATAAAGCAGGCCAACAATAGGCGACAACTTACGAGAAATAGCGACGCGTTAAAAAAAATGCTGGGCATCTCATAGGATTTACTTTGGCCTTTTGATCGTCAATTTAACGTACCCATATACGTGGAAGTTTTGCCGCAACTTCATTACCAGCCTGCCTTACCATACTTTTATAGTAACATGCCTGCTTCACCATACTTTCATATAACCTGCCACCCCTAGTTTCATTCGTTTTAGCTAGCCGCGTGACGTCATTGTCCCGGCATGGCATCGCTTATGCAAACAGGAGAGAGTTGCAACTTTGCACCCGGCTTTGATCGATAACCACATCCCCAGTCGAGACGATTTTCAATGTGCGATCGGGCTTAAGCTGCCGGCCGACACGAACCACAAAAGGAACATAATATGAGGGTCCACAGAGTAGAGGTTGTATTAACAGATTTTTTTATTACGAGAAATGGATATTAGCCACTCACTCAACTATTAGGCCATACACGCGCTGAAAAACAGCATGTGAAATTTTAAGCCTACACGTTACCGTTCGGCTATAGTGGGACCTTAAATAGTTCTAGGCAAAAACCTTCCATAATTCAAAGTAATATCAAATCTTATCAACAGATATAAAAGTATTGATTGTTTGTGTTGTATCGGAAGAAAAGTGTCGGCGCTAGTATCGCATACAATGAAAAGTAACTAAGTATCGGTGGAAAGGTATCAATGCTTTTCCGACATCTCTAGTCGGCAAACGGAGACTGTCGTCTGTCCGTCACGGGCGAAGACAATACGCTGCGCTGCCTCAACATTCAGGCTAATGAAGTTGTAACAAGTTTAAGTAACATTGGTTTTATAACATAATAGAACACATACAAGAACCTCTGTGCTTGGAGGTGGAAACATGGTACTAATACGAGATATGTGTAACACTTACTAGTATTAAAATGAGATAAATAAAGCACACCATTACGATAGACATAAGACATGTTTTGGAAAAGGTTTCCGCCTCCGCTCCCGTTATGTATATGCAGTCACGTCGATGCGCGACCGTCTATCATAACCAGGGAACTCAGAAATATCTGTTCTGTGATCATAACCCTTAAGGTGACGCATCAGTGAAACGCCAAATAATTGTCAACTGTACGCGCGACGAAATTTTGGACTCGCTGCCATTCACTGAGAGAATGTTGACCCGGGAACACGTCACTTTGCTGCGTGATAGCGACGGGTCAATTAATTCTAAAATCGTGTAAAGATGACTAAAAACGTTACCCATTTACTTTAAAAAGAAAACATGTCAATGAATATATTATTATTGTTACTAATAGAACAATAAACTGAACATAAAATGGACGTATGTTGGATTTATATGACAATTAATATTTCGTTTGACAGGCGTCATTTTCACCCGCCACCCGCAATCCGCGCATCGCCTAGCGACGATCTTTTTAGACCGTGCCTCAACTAATGCATGGCCTTAAGTGTGCCAGTTCAAAGAATTTAAGCAACTATCAAAGTGTCTTTAGTTTGACGAGTCGCAAGGGGAGTCGGGGTTGTCCCGTTCTCCGTACGCTCTGGTGAATTTAGTAAAGGCCTCAAAATTGGCCTCGGTTGCCACCATATCCGCGTGTCCTATTGGGCCCGAATGGGGTCGGACCCGGGCAAACAACTCCGCTCGTTCGAGGCCCATAAGTGGACAGTCCCACAGTACGTGCTCTGCGTCCTGCTGTTCATGTCCACATGAGCAACCCGACATATGTCCTGCCAGGCCAAACTCCTGTAATTTGGCCGAAAAGTTTCCATGGCCAGTCAAGAATTGACTGGTCCAGTGGGTCGGCAACAATCTCCTCGTCATAATAGACATAAGACAGTAACTACTGTTAACTAGTTGTGCTACCGCTGCATTTTGGCTGGAAGCGCAAATTTGATTTCGATTTTTCCGTAACAGGAAACTCGCCACATAATGTTGAAACATGTGTAGCTCTCCAATGTCTGGGAAATTCCTTTACTTTATGTTATGGTTAATGTCATTTATCCTGTGGCGGATTTGAGGATGTGGGGGCACGAGGCCAAGTGATTTTGAGATTCCCCACGGTAAAAAAATAATTATCATAAATTCCAACTACCAACGTACATTTACATTTCTAGTAAAATAACAACGGAACGTAGTTATGCAGAATGTAGCCAGTCCACAATAATGTCGAGCTGAGATAATCGCACTTAAGTAACAACATGATTGTTAAAAATGTATGTAAAATGTCAAATTGTAAATAGTATTTTATTTCAAGAATAATTTTTTTGCGGCTTTGCTATTTTCAGCAGAATGTAGAGAAAACCTTCTCGCATCTGATCTATAGCATATCTCATTTTTTATTTTTTGTGGACTGGCTACTTTCTGCATAACTATGTCCAACGTACCTCTTCCCTATACATTTACTATTGAAGATGACAGGGATGAGTGATGATTATAAATAATGTACAAACGTTAATTGTGTGAGCGGATCGTTATGTTATACCTAGATACGCTATTTTGATGTCAATTGCGGAGATTTTGTTATACTTTGGGTAATATTTTAAACTCTGAGAGAAATACGCATTTTTTAAGATGACTGGTTTGAACTGTTTCGAGATCGCCTTTAAATACTCTGACCCTATGTCAAAAAGATGCTGCATTAATCTGTAAGATATTTTAAAATTCAGTAAATTTAGTAAGTAGGTGCCTAATATAAAAAAAAATAACAGACAAAAATCTTTGCCCGTGGTGTAGGTACATACTCAACATAGCCTGAAGATGCCAAAAGACAAAGCCTGCGTTGACGAAATCGATGCTCTTTGACGAAAAAACTCTCATCAATTAGAATTTATTATTTCTACTTTTTGTTTTAAACCTGGATGTTAATGCATCATACTAGCTCTAAATATAGAATTGTGTATATTTATATTTTTGATTCAATTCAGCCCATTTATAGAAACGAGAACACAAAGTATTAGAGAATTCAGTAGGTGAATGTGTTCGGGTTGAAATAAAAGTCACCCGTCAGGTAAACGATCACAATTTATTATTCAAACGTTGACAAATGCGATATCCCACATAGACGAATTCGACCTACAAACCCCGTACAGAATGCGACTTCTGTATCTATCGCGTTATTATATCACACAAAGAAATAAAACGATTTATTATTCCCGATGGGCCGCGCGATTGGGAAACTATCCGATGCAATCCCTTATTCTCTTTCCACTTGTGTCAGGGTTGCCAGAGAGACAATACCACACGTTTTACGAATAGGTACACAAATGAACCAATAAGATAATCAGAACAGTGCATTACCATGATGTAGTAAAAAGTGTTTCCAGCAAAATACTGCTTGCCTAAACGCCCTCAACTATCATCGAATAGTTGCCCAACTTCAGTCAAACTGTGTTGACTAGAATAATGGAACAGTACGTAGTTTATACAATGCAAATAAATAGAGGACAGATAAATTAATCGGAAAGGGGTACCAGTGGTATATCCAATTGCCTCACGGTACCTCCGTGATACACCCGATGTAGGCCGTGTGTGGTACGGGGTGGTTCGATAATGGGTTAAGTTGAAGAAACATTTCATTATATTTTATACTGTTCCAAGTTCGTCGGTTTTAGTGATCCTAGTTTCGCAAACCATAATTAAATATAAATTCCATCAAGTACCCTCAGTCGATAATATTAATTAATAACGTACCAAATGTGCTATGAAAAAACATGAATACGATTTCCTGTAAGTAAAGATTGGTGTTATATCATTGGCTATAAACAATTAGTATATTTAAAAAAATCATCTGCCTTTAATTGTAGGTATGTAGTATATACATACTATACTAGCGGTTGCGAACCTATAGTACGCGTGCCATGTACAGAAATTCTGCTGGCATGCAAAAGAAATCTAGATGAAATCATAGACTATAGATACATATAGACGCCATCCGTTGCATTGCTAAATGAAGCTACGTGCCGTGCGTTTGGTTTGTGGGCGAGCGAACGCATTCGCTACAAATGTTCGAGACCATAGACCATTTCGCTAGTGCTCGCCCAAAGTGCTCGCACTAGACGCTCAGAATTAAAATATAATTTTCTATTTTTTTACGTTATATAGTATTTTTAAGCGGTCAAAATGCAACCAATTAGGTAAAGATATCCATAATTTAGGTTATTTTAAAGAAACACTAGGTCACTGATATTAAAATAAATAATAATATACAAATAAATTGTCACGAACATGTATCAACTTACCTATGAAACGTAATACCATCTTCTTGCTTATCAGTAAGGCTACCATATTTTAATACAACACGCAGAACCACCTTTCCTATTTAATTAACTAAACATATTTACCACTGACTTTATTTTTAACACAAAAAATAGCAAATTTAGCAACACGAACTCGCAGATTATCGACGCTGCGTGAAGCGATTCAGCACGATTTGCCCGCGATAGTTTTGGAAACTAACTAAAAAATAGGTAGACCTTTTATCTTACTCTAGCGCGTGTCGCAGAGATTATAAGGGTGCTGAATACTTTCTCACTCGCACTCGTGCATCGTTTTTGTTCAGGCCTTGATGAAATCAATTTTATGTATATGTAGCTAGGTACCTCTAAGTATAAATTTAAAGAAAAATAATGTTGATTATAGTTGACAGAACAGGCTGGACGATTGTAATAATTGTATTATGAACACACATCTGATTTTAACGATTTCTATCAATACAAATTATGGAGTAGTACCTAACTCATAAATTAGGTAGGTAACAAAAGTAGTAGGTATGTAGTGGTAATTTTGTTGCTTGTAGGTATGTAAATGAATTGGTTGCTAACAAAAAAAAATGTTATTGCATGGTCATTCATACCTTATATTTGTAATTGTAACATGCATAACAGTTAAATGATGAAACTTATATCTTTTCCACAATAATAGCCGTTGGCATACCACCCATTATTACATACATTATTTTTTTGTTTGTTTATACGCACGTGCGTATAAAAATAGTACATTCACTAAATTATTTAAACTTTCTGTACATTTTTCCTAGTTAATAGGTATGAAAATAAAAGTTAAAAATACGCCGTTTCATGAAGAAGAAAAAAAACACCTCTTACACCAGTCTATTCATATTGTATCAGGCACAATTCTAATTGATCGTCGACACCATCAAATCATCATGTCCAAGACCGGAATCACCTTTTCTCTTTTCGTCGATCAGCATTTTGTGACGTTAGTGCCGTTCCTTGTTACGTGCCAACCGGCCGTGTTTCGATGCAACAAATTATTTTAACATTACGCACGCGTGGTTGATAGTGATAGCCCTTCGCGGGGGCCACCAGAAGAGTGCGCCGCTCTGTCCGACCCAAATAGTATTGTCATTCCGCCCGGCAGACGGTCCGCTCGCGATCCGGCACAGGGGCGCGGCCAACTGACCCGAAAAAATACTGCGCGCAAACCGAACGATAGAGTGACGCTCGGTGGACACAATTGACGAGTAGATTGAGTATGATTTGCGAACATTAATAAGCATTATCGAAAAGTCTCCTGGATTCATCTGGTGTCACGCTTCTCACCCGGGATGTGTCCTGGTTTCCTCCAAAAACTTTGTCCACCTGTCCTTATTTATAATTCATAGTATACAACAGTTATTGGTAGATCCTATTAGTCTTAGGCATAAAGCCCACCAAGAAAGCGCTCGACGCGCTCACTACTGAGTAGCCCCCCTCCCACCCGCGCATTACCCTTCACCTATGTAATAAGCGGCTCAAGCAGCACAAAATAATTATTATTACAGCGCCTCTCATAACAAAGCAATAAAAATATTATATTATTTCGGGGCTTGTAATTAATATTCACGATGACATTATTCTACCAGCGATAAACTGGACACGCAATAAAATTAAACAATGAGTTCTCTGTTATTAAATAATTGCTTCTCGCCCGTCGATCGACGACGCCTCGAGCAGCGTGATTTTGGTAGCCGTGTTCAATGAATGGACTTCTTTGTATTTTCATTAAATCGTATCGCCGAAAAGCGAAAAACGGTGACTCATGCGGCAGGCGGGGCACAAGGCATCGTCAAGTCCAGTGTGCGCTGGCGTATTTGATTACGTTGTATTTTCGATGATTTACGCGCCACTTGTAGAAATTTTGCGCGAGCGCCGCACTCGCTGCGTCAATGGGTTTTATGCCTTAAAGTTTTTGGCTTACTACACCGTACTGGATATCTCGTGACATTGCTTTTTTTTTTAACTGATTTATTGTTGTTCACACCTGCGCCTGCGCAGTCTCCCAATAGTAATTGATTTTGCGCTGCAACCTTTATACATACTCTTCATAATATATACCGTATTACTCAGCAACGTATCTTTCTTCATCTTCAACTGTTACCGAGTTCCTTTATGGCGAAGAATTTTTTCTATCAATAATATTCATTGCCCATTAATGTCCGAATTAGTATTTATTCAGACACAATTCACTAGCTAATTTCCTCACTCATTAACTAGATTGGAATATAATATAAACATAAATCATCTTGGAGGCAGATTCTGAGAGTCTCGTGGATGACCAAACGTCTCCATAATCAGCGAACTCCAGATTCGAGAGACTCTCCTCGTTCGCCTTCGCCGACTCTTATTTTTTGGCCATATAGCCCGCAGAGAATAATTAATGATAATCTGGAAAAACTCGTGATATTTGATCAGGTTGACGGTTGGAGAGAACGACTAAGAGTTCTCTCCAGATGAACGGACCAAATCGAAAATGCCGCAGAAACGCCTGTCAAATGTCAAAATCATTTTGGTCACGATCCTCGGTCATGAAGCCCCAACGGAAAGACAATAACTTCCTAGATGTAACCGATTGGTATACATTTTAAGAGTTCAAAACATATGGGTGAGAGGCGGCTTTCAGTTTCAATTTTCGAAATCAAGTTACTCTAGTAATTGAATCAAATATAATTTACAGCGATAATCGACTAATGCAGACGACTATTGGAATTAGTTGCATTTAATACAACGAATTCCGATAAACGCCAATATTAATTAATATTCGATGAGCATTGACATAATTTGAAAAGCAAGTACCTATGTATATTATACAATGCGGGTGCTAACAAATTGCAGACGAATCGATAAAATTAAACAGTGAGCCTCGTGAGGAGTATAATTATATTCTGTCTTTTGTAAATTTATGACTAGTGCAGTTTGCATGTTTATTTTACAAAGTTTTGCTACCTTTTATGTTTGGCGAATCTAAACTATACGCAAATAATTGTTGTAACTAAGATCGGATAAAATTAAAGATGGTAGTTATGAAATGAAATGGAATGCAAAAAAGATCGCAGGATTTCGAAACACGATTGCACTTACCAATTAATGTCTAATGAATAAAACAAAATATGAATATTTTAAATGATATTAGATAGATTTATGCGAAAAGAAACGGAATATTCTTATAATTTTATTTTTAATTTAGGTATCTTTCACAGGGGTTTATTAACAGTAATTTTAAACGAAACAACAAAAGTTTACGTTGAAATATTGAAGAAATATAAACGGTACCTAATCGTATGCTTTTTATTCTCACTTTATCGTAATAATATTTTACTATTTAAATACTAAGCCATTTTTGTTTATTCAATTACATATTAAATCACATTATTAATTGAAATGTGACCGCAATATTTAGTAACCTTTGCGAAAATGATGGTAGAATTTATTCTAATGGCTATTCAGCAAAAGTGGCAACATATACCTACTGGCACGTGCTAAAATTATTATAGTAGGTATAGTAAATTTTCAAACTCTATGCTTGCACTTAGAAAAGAAATCTATACAATAAATAGTTGTTCACGTACGAAAAGTACGTTTATTTTAGATTTAATATACCAAAACTGATTATTTGAAGCATCAAATTATAACAATTGCCTAAATTCTCGGATGATTTTGCAAGTATTGGACAGTCTTAAATTTTGTTTTTGTATATAAAAAGTAATCACAAATTGCCTTTTCACCTCAATCTATGTTACATTTGGGCATTTTGAGATACTCTTATTGAAAAGAAATTATTTATAATTAAAAGGCCTCTCCTGAATTCCTTAATCACTTATTTTTACTCGTCTTCAATGTGAATTTTTCTCGGTGAAGTCTTTTTGCATCCGCAGGGTAACAAAAACTCTTGTGTCATCCTCTATTTTGACATACCTACGCACAATATATAATTATTGTAGGGAGGCCAACCAATGACATATTAAATGGACGACTCACTTCATACCCGGCGCGCACGAGAAATTGTGCATGAAAGTCATTCACAGATGTATAGGTAGATGTCACGTGACCATTGACGTATCCGTTTCCATTATGCGATACAAGCTTCGAGAATTTATAGTAATATAACCTTTATTGTAATGGCGTATTAGTGTCATGACTCATTGCGTTAGAAACAGATTCTCGGTTACTTACGACTTCTCGGAGATTAGACGCAAGTGAGCCCAGCGAATCACAGGCGACTGACTGTCCAATGTTTCCTGTCATTCAATTGCATTGAATAAACATTCATCAATATCTTAAAATGGCATTTTATAAATAATAAATAATACTAACACATGCAAAGTGATATCCCATCTTTCTTGGAGTGTTTAGTAGATTTTTTTACAATTTTTAACTAGGCACATTGGCATTTTGTAACACAATAATAACGGTGGAGTCGAAACCTGACAGTCAGAAATTTTGTATGGGCAGACCCAGCGGTGTCGCCAGACCGCTTGCAAGCAGAATGTTCATTTGAGCGTAGGATACAGATATTAAAATATGAATTTCGCCATCCGGCAGACCCGACACAAAGTGAGTGTCATTTTATTTTCTAGATGCTTCGTCCATATTAATGTCATTGAGGCCAACAGATCAAAAACAAGTGGCTTAATGTTGCTAGACCAAAAAAATAAATACCGCAAAACAGAGGCAATGTGATGTAGATCATTGTTGTATATTTAGGTAAAAACTGCCAAAATATAACATATATCATTATTGAGAGGGAGGCTTCAATTACCGCAATGGAAATGTGCCGTTCCACTGAAAAGAACTGTCAATTTTACTTTGTTAATTTCCACCATAAGAGCAAAGGTGGAAAAGTTTGCTGCGAATCGAAAAAAAACTGATAAGAAACTGATAAAAATGTATTATTAATAATACAATAATCAAGTCGGTACCTATCTACATAATTATAACGAAAGAGAAATACGATATTATTAAAACCCACTCGGCCAGTGGTCAGAGAGAAAGTGCAAAGACAATATTATTACGACAGAGTAAAGTTAATTGTCATTTTCCCCGGTAAGGTTTAGTTACACGGCCATTTAAGGCTATCTATATTCAGATTAAATCGTTCTGATCGAATTATTAACTTTGCCGTCAGCCGCGCTAGAGATGCAATGGCGATGGGGATACAATCGAGTATCGGTTACTTATTTAAACGATATTTAAATGCGCTATTATCGAATGACAGGTAAACGACTTATTACTAACTTAGATAACCTACTATTTGCGAGAGATTGAAGAATTTATTACAGAACAAGTTGTTATTAGTTTCATTGTATTATTTTCAAGGGATTCAGCGTATACTTGGTTGAATGCCTTCTGTAACCGTGTTAGGTTGTGGAACGGAGAATTTGGAGACTAGTAGTTTTTTTGGTAGCTTTGAGGGAAGGCGACGCATAAGAAAACCGTCGGCAGCGTCCAAGTGAAGAATGCTCTGAGAGTAGCAGAAGACCGTGTTGAAAAATTGCATATACTTATAATACATTTCGGAGACCCATCAAATGGATAATGTTGTAGAACAAGAATTTTATACTCTAAATTACTTACTAGAAATACATTTATATATGAAAGAAAGAAAGAACAGTCCTTTTCATAGCATGGGCATCTAAACATTATGTATGTATCTAGTTGGAAACACTGCGTAAGGTTGCTTCAACATCTTACACGTCTTATAAGCAATATTTTTTGTTGACGACAGCTGAAGATGTCCTCCACACAATACAGAAGTGATACTGCAAGAACTGGCCATTAGGAAACCGGAAAAGACTGGCGTTTGTCCGCCAGCGCTGAATTATCAAGTCCATCGATAACCAGGCATCCTTGAGTTGAGACTGATACAATTGGCAGTGTCCCATGTAAAAGAGACAAAGGACGCTAACGGCATTATCTCTAAAATGTCCTGAGGGTTCTGCTGGTATTTGGGCACATAGCCAAAAGGAAAAACAATAGTTTGCAAAGGGACTTCATCACGGAACAATTCAAGGGTCGATGCTGCAGAGGGATGTCGCATACAAGGCTCTAGCCTGGGGGCCCGGGCTCTGGGGGGCTCGCGTGGCGCGTCACCTTATAAGTGAGATAAACACGCGCTATTTTACTTAAAGAATATTCGATAACGTTTTAAAATATGTGATTATGTGATGCAAATTTTGATTATTGTGCGTCTCATAACTCAAGTAGATTTATTGAAAAATACATATAATCGCTAAAAATACACTGAATGCCCTTAATTTTAACTGGAATACCATTTGGAAAAGTTTCTGTAGAGCGTCACACTGCTTTTAACCCTAGCAATATGTAGGGGGGGGGGCGACAAAGATCTTGGCCTGGGGGCCCGCTTCAGGATGTGGGGGTCATGGTCACATACATACATTCAATATACGGGGGCCTGTCAATATCTTGAATTATTCGTACGCCGGAGTGCACCGATCAATGGAGAGATATTACTAGGGCACTGAAATGAGAAATGATCGTCAAATGTACCTACATTACAATATTGTGTACGTCATATCAATTAGGTACGTATAATTTAAGTACCTACTACCTACCTAGAGCTCGGGTCTGCCTTGGGTTTAGGATGATAATTCAAAATTTATAAGGCATCATTTAATTTTACAGAAACTGGTATTCGGGGATTGATCGGGGAATACCTAAGCACAAAGTACTAAAAAAATGGAGTATTGTGACGTCACTATAAAGCGTTCCACAATACAAAAATCGTGATACCACATGCTGTGCGAGGAGGATTGCAAAATGTTACATTATAATAATATTACAACAATACCAAGACTGACTGTCAAATTTAATAGAAATATATCTGTTTAGTCAGAGCTAAAGTGATGGACAACTGATAAGAATTGAAGAATAATGTCTAAATATTCGACTGATGTGGTTTTTAACATCTAAAATGCGTGTTACATAATGGATGAAAAAAATATATGAAACCGGCGGTACAATGTAGTGTAGTTGTAGTAATTTTAAAACAATTATTATATTGACTATTGTTGATGACTGCTTGTGCATTACATTTTATTCGTGGAATAATCGTACCTTCAAAATAAGAAGTTTCAATGTTTCTGAAAAAAACGAAGACATACATACTTACATATTTTAATCCCAAGATATTTTTTGCCATTTCTAACCCTATCTAGAGGTTGATATTAAATATATGAAAATTAAGCAAAAACGACCTCTTCATTCATTCACTGATTTATTTAGCAGACTGTGAATATAAAATTTGGCTACAAATACTCGTGGAAAAACAATGCAGACATTATTTTTATGATACATAGCCACAACACACCGAGAAATACGTACGCAGGTTATGTAAACAAAAGACTTCGAACCAGAACGCGAGCCGCCATTTTGTTTTTGAGGCTACCAATAGAAGAAGAAAATACTGAATTTGTTACTACACATACAATTGTTCGATTTAAAACTGTTTTTAAAATTCAAAGTCAAAATTCCTCGAATAGGTTAGTGTTACTCAAAGTGTGCGGGGCCGCTACAATATGCTGGTGCACGAACGCAATGATGGATTTTTATGCATCTGTGGTATATTTTTTTAAGCGATAACAACATTTAAACCGTTCTTTCTTTATCGCAGACATGGCGCACGGAGTCGAACTCGGAATTATGATTTCACTTCCAAAGTACAGTTCAACACCTTTTCGACAAGGTAAAAAAGCTTTCGACTGTCTTTCTCGAGAAGAATATTCAATAGTTTCCAGTTAAGAAAAGGTGTCGAATTTTATTTTTCTGAGAATACATACAAACATTTTAGAGCACCGGTAAAGAAACGATTTAGGCCCGTTTCAGACGGGACACCGGTGTCGCGCTCGATATAATATAGGAGGCTTTTGTATTCGAATAAAGAGGCCTTTGTATTATGTTTATGAACGCCCCAGAGCTAATGAGTCAACGCGTGTCCGGTACACTTTTCCGTCGGCCGCTACATTCTTAAGCCGCCGATACACTTCTTTCTATTACCGCAGCCAGTTTCATGTTCCAATTTATAACGCGAAATTATGCGTTGACTCATTAGCTCTGGGGCGTTCATAAATATAATACAAAGGCCTCCTATATTATATAAAATAGGAGGCCTTATATTGTCTAAAACGGGCCTAAACGTTTAGACATTTTTCGTGGTGAAGATACACAAGTAGGTATTGTTTTGTAATGTCATACTGATGATAATTAATTTTCTTAGATATAACGCCGAAAGACCGCAAAATACGTCAATATTTACTGATAAAAAAAACAGACGAGATTAGGCGAAGTATTAAGATGTCACCAAACCGATGGCAACTGAAATGACATTCGGCAAGCGAATACCAGCGGACCACTAAACGACCACAGGGCTGCCCTTAAGCCCGCTGGACGGAAGTAAGTGGTAACGAAGAACTGCAAACAGACGAGAGTGGACATAAGGGAGGCCTTTATGCAGCAGCGGTCAACGATGATGAATTATTTTCATTTACCCGCTTATAAAGTAAACATGACAAAATTAAGGCGAACACATATACCGATATTAAATTATAATTTGAATCGACTCGTTGTTGATAAACAGTTTACAGTAAGTGGCACAGATATCAAGAGCAATATTACTGAATTGCTAAGTCACTTGACAATAAACACGGTGGACTTCCGCGTGTGTAAAACTTATTGAAATATTATATTAATCGGACAGCAACCATGTATATAGTGTGCTCATATTCCATATCCAGATAATAATCGTACGTTTAGAAGAAAATACTCGATTTAAATACGTTCTGGACATGTAGAAAATAAACACAAATAAACAAGGGGTCGATTGGGAAATCACCACATTGTTTCGACAACATTTTTTTAAATATATAAATAACCATGCCCTTGCTTTTTCGTACAAGGTGGTTGGTTGGAAGGGTTAGTTGCATTGATGTGCAGTAGTTAATTCCTAATGTTCCTCCATTTATAGCTTTAAATTTCTTTATGGCCAGAATTAAATATTTAGCATAGTGTTCTTGAGATGTTTTATTGTTTAGTATTTCGTAAGGTTTTTGGAGGTCAATTTCATGGTTCAACATTCATTGATCCGACAGAAAAATATAATAAGTATGCATAATTAATTGTGCAAGTTATCAATGAAAAGTATTTTACATTGTGCACTGAATATTTAAGCAGGTATTGATTATACTGCCCTTCTAAGAAAGAAGGCAGTAACTCTCAAAAATTGTGAAATTGAGTTATGTATGCTATTTGTTAGATATTTTAGAATGCTATTTTTATTAGTATTATTGATATATTTAAGTATTATCACTAAATTACCTGTAACAGGACATCTGTAAAAATTATACCTGTTTCTTAGCAAAAAGGCAGCAATTGTAGTTTTCTTAGCAAAAAAGCAGTCAAACTTATTGCAGTTACTGCTTGTTTATTAAGAAATTAATTCATTTTCGATGACAACTACTTCATGCTTATTGATCTGTAAAATACATTACCAAATTGAAAGGGTTTCTCAGTGAACTTTTTATGCTTAAATAATGGAAAAAGGTAAGTTGATATTATTTTTATAATATTTAACAATATTTGTTTGTTCGCTTATTTATTTCTACTCCGTCTAGTATTTAGTATTTAGATCAATGTCAAAAAGTGAAGTTACGTTTTGTAATACAGGCAGGGACAGTGCCCAACCGCCGTGGGGCATCTTGAATAGCAGGTCAGACGGCCGGAGGTCAACTGGCAGACAATGAAGTTGCTAGAATGGCCGGTGCAGAAACCTGGAAGACGCTAGCCCAGGATAAGGAGAGACGGAGGGAGTTCTTGGAGGAGGATATGACATTGTAAAATCACTGATTGCAATATTTAAAAAAAAAAACAGACATCTAAAATCTTCCATGCCAATCCATTAATAATGTAATTTCACGATTGTATAATTAGTTAATTTTTGTATATAATTGTAAACAAGCTTTCGTTTTAACCATCTGTAAAAAAGGCGAATCATAGGTCGCCAAAACTGACTACAATATCATCATCATCCGGGGTCAATCCACTGCCGGATGAAGGCCTCCCCAAGCTTTCTCCAACTCTCTCGGTCCTGTGTCGTTCGCTGCCACGTATTTCCGCCGAACTACCCTGTGGCCGTTTCGAACCCCTTGGGTACCATTGGATGACGGCATTTGTCCAGCGGCCGTCCTTTCGGCGATCAATGTGCCCCGCCCATCTCCATTTCAGCTGTTTGGCAACGTCTATTACATCGCGTACTCTTGTCTGCTTCCTAACCCATTCGTTTCTCTTACGGTCCTTTCGCGTGATGCCCAACATGCACCTCTCCGTGCCTCGCTGTGGCTAAGACTACAATATAATTGTATAAAAATATCATCCTACAATATTACGATTCACATAAAAATTGTGAAGTGAAGTTAGTAGGTACATACTGATTGTCTCCTTTATTTTTTCTCAATTTGCAAATTGAACGGTTTTAAACAAGAAGGATATTAAGAGATCATTGATACTGTCAAAATAATGATTTGTGCGAACAAAATGGGGTGGTGGAAATGTGTAAATCGATTCAGTTTCGAAATCGACTTTCGTAAGGAACGAATCCATGTAAATAACGTCCAGCCATGAAAGTAATGGTTGTGAAAGTAATCGAACGACACGAGACACGGCAAACACATTCAAAATAAGATACCAACGACACAAAATAATCTGCACACTAAATTTGTTGTAAGCGATTGTTCGTAAATATCTTTCAGGGCACCCAAAATAGTTTCCGGTTTTTTTTTTTTTTTAATTTTTGGAGCAGAGTGGAATTCCGCTTTCCTTATATTAAGTTCACTTGACCTCATATGCATTTAAACGGCGAATGGTTTTTCATATAAATATAATCTATACCCAATGATTTGAAATACGGTATACCTACAAATTAATACAGGGACTAGTCAGATGACACAAAATCAAAATTTGAAAACCATCAATGTTCCAAATACCTAACCCTTTTATAATAAAATGTTTTTTTTGTGATATGAAGAATGATGCTGGGTCACTCCAGAAGATGAAGACAGTGACTGACTGAAAAGAGAGGTCAGAAAATACTTGATTTCGGGTTTACGTCACTTGTATTTATTTAAACACAATTTTATATTGTCTGTACGTTTTTAAATTTTGAAACGTTTTATACGTCGTATTATGTGTACTGTGTACTGTGTAGGGTGTGAAATTTGCGAATCATCGTTATCAGCAAAAAAAATCATTATTGTCATAGTCACCTAACCCGTCTACAAGCTGTATCGCTAGATATTTATTTTATAAAAAAGTACTACATATTTAGTAGTAAAAAATTAATTATGACTTACCTTGCAATAAGGATGATTTTTACAGACTATCCTTCTTAGATGTATACTGTTGAGATTTTGTATGTGAGGCTGTATCCTGTTTCGCAGAACATTACTGTCAGCACCAGTGGCGAAGGGTGGAGGGTATGCTGTTACGATCCGAGATAAATAATGCACATTAAACTTTATTAGTCGTTCGGATTTGTTTATATTATATTAAGATTCCAATTTACAGATGTAGTTGGTCAATTTTTAAAAATCAATTCAATCTTGCCTAAACCAAAGCATAATAGTTTTGGTATGTAATGGGTGATTCGACAAAATAGTGTACAATTTTTCATCCATACTCACTGTCTTGTTTTCGTCGAATTAAGAAATATTACACACTATGTTGTTGGTTATTTTTTTTAAATTCATTAAGCCTTATCTAACCAACCCATAGATAAAAAATATTATTGTATCTATAAACGTCCAATATGACGTATAATTTAATGGCATAATTTTAGATATTTAGATCAAGGGTTGGTTTTCGCGGTGTTTAATTGAATTATAAAAAAAAAAACTAACCAACACCATCTGTAAATTATAGATTTAGTTCAATGAAAACAAATATGTATGACTGACGAAATTTAGCGTGCACAATTTATGTCGAATATTAACAGCCTACCT
The DNA here is from genome assembly GCF_057557595.1 of Rhyacophila brunnea. Lineage (NCBI taxonomy): Eukaryota > Metazoa > Arthropoda > Insecta > Trichoptera > Rhyacophilidae > Rhyacophila > Rhyacophila brunnea. Next base: position 36,037,308 of record NW_028232848.1, on the reverse strand, counting down.
CCACCCTTCGCCACTGTTAAACACCGTTCTCTTCGGTTACGAATAGTTTACTTAACCCAACAGACAGCCTTCGCCGCTGGTACCGGCACCGCAATCCCTGGCATCTACGTACGTACCGGCAGAATTGCAGAAAACAAATTTCAAGTGTTGCGAATCGGCAGTAAACCAATACCGATTTGGTGAAAGTATCCGCGGCAAAAAAAAATGCAACCGGGTTAAACGAACACGGTAGCCAACGAATAATAGTATCGCGACGGCCATATTGTAATAAAAACAGCTGAATATCTGCGAGACAATAGACATGCTGTTACATATCTAACGAGATATATATTTTTTAATTTTCTTTTAAAGCCTTGGTTAGGCGTTATTAAATTTGCATTCGAGTGACAGTTCGCGATTGTCATTCAAAAAGCTTTCGACGTGTCAAGTTTCGAAAATCACCACTTCAACTGGCTGCTTTCTCGTGCGGTCAAGCGTATGTGATCTCGTCATTACGACTGGATGAATAAAATTGCAATCTGTTCAAATCCACATTTACCACATCACCTTAAAGTTTTTAAAAATGGCGTTGTTAATATTTTTATTAACATTGCTGTTGGGGGTTGTTTTAATCTCACAGCAACTTGGATGCTATCTTTGTTTTCCGTAAGAGATCTGTACCTCTCGTGGTGCAGTGCGTAAGGAGCTGACCTTTCATCCGAGAATTCCGGGTTCGATCCCGGTGACGTCACAATATATGTACATGATTTTATCATAGCCTGGATTTTTGTGATTGTTTCACTTCTATTCCTAAATACAATACTGCTTCACTACGCCTCTTGTCATTTGGGTCTCTATATTATTTATTATATTGGGTTATAAAGAATATTTATATACTTATAAATACCAACATTTTTTTAATTAAAAAAAACTTTTTCAATTCTTAAGTGTCGAAAATCCGTGTCCACAAAGGTAGATAAGGTTGTTGCAAAAGGCGGAGACACTCAAATATTCTGTATTGTTGTAATATTTGTACTAGTTCCTTCATGTGTCGCCCTGTCTACCCACACGGGATGTCACTGATGACGCCTGGGCAGCTTTATATGTTATAAATGTCAAATGCATTTAAACGCATATATTCTATACACAAGGTGCTATCGGCGGCTAGTTTATCATATTTATGTACTGAGGTATTATAATTGTTACAATAAGTTAGCCGTCTAAACTGACAAAACTGAATCTCGCTGTAAAAGTTAACACAAACAAGAGAAGTGATGTTCAAACATAGCACTTTTTGACAGTTAACCGGTTAATTTAAGTTAACGGTTATTGTAACAATTAATCACTTCAATACATAGATATGATAAACTACCCGGCGGTAGCAGCTTTGTGTATAGAATAGATGCGCAAGAGTAGTTTCCAAATTTTACACGAAACTGTCACAAAACGAAAAACAACAAATCACAATGAAGTCAAAGGGAGTTAAGTGCTTATGTAATCTTGTTTACATTTTACTGCCTCCACATTATGATTGGTTTTGAATACAGAGGCCTCCGATAAATTATTTCAGTTATACAACGCGTCGAAAAAAAACAACATCACCTAACTAGAGTGGCCAGATAAAAAATGGATTTATTCAAGTGACCTCAGGTGATGTGATACGGCTGTGACATAAAAATGAATACGAAAAAAAATCAACACACCACCGGAGTGTGTAGGTCGGCCCACTAAATGGATCAATGTTAAATAAATGAACTGTTGTATCATTCTGCGGTATCAAAAAGTGAAAACTCCACGTCGGATCAGCGCCGAGATTACTAGATTTGTTTTGAACGGCGTGGCCGTTTGCCTTCGCTGTCATGGCGCATATGAATATGTGCAAAATTGATATGGAGAAATTATCATAGACATCGGCGATTCCGAAATCTAGCTGTTTTCGTAATCGTTTCGTTGATTCACTTAGAATTTATATTGGGTAATTAATTTAATTAACCATCAGCAACACGAATTAATGGATATAAAGATTAACAAATTCCAGATAACCCATTGTTAGGAATAGCAATTACATAAAGCAGGGGCGGGCAAACTTTTTGGATGGAGGGCCAAATTCAAGAATTCAAAATGAGCGGCGGGCCGCAAGTAAAATACCATTTTTAGATATACACTATTTATTATCACGAAAAATAAACATTACAAAAAAATTAATGAGAAGAATGAAAGTGTTGTACATTTTTTCAAATTCAGGTGTTAATTTTGTGGTTAATATTTTCAAAACTGCTTGTAAATGGGCATCGGAGATATTTGATCGTAAAGATTTTTTATTGAGGTTCATGATCGAAAATGTTTGTTCACATATATAGGTTGATCCAAAAACAACGAACATTTTTCTTGCATGATCTTTAAGTTGTTCGAATTTGTCTGAATTAAGGGCATTGTAAAATTTGGATATATCTTCACGACGATGCAATTCTCTTAAATCAGTGTCACACTGCAGACCAATAATCTCAAGTTGTAGCTCTGTCAGTACACTATCAATATCTATTGAAAATGGATCGCGTACTGTTGCTAAACTTGTCTCAATTTTTCGGAAGTCACCAAATCTTTGTAAAAAATCGTCCATATTCTTCAAATTTATATTCTGGTATATTCAGCAACTTCAAAGTTGGAAAGTGGCCCACGTTCTTATTCGATATTTGTCGAAGGAACAACTTGAGTTTTAATTGAAATCCATTCAAACTCTTCACCATATCGTGGGCATATATTTTTTTTCCTTGCAACGCAGAGTTAAAAGTATTTAAATGTGTCACGATGTTCAACATAGAAAATAGTGGTTACATAGTGTGAGACGAGACGTAAGGAAGACATACTGAGATAATACATTAACGAAACAACAAATTCTTCAAATTTTAATCTATTGTGAATATTTTTTAAAAAATATATAAAAAAGTTATTCGTAATCAGAAGTACAATTAATGATGGCGGGCCGCAAAAAAATACCCGGCGGGCCACATGCGGCCCGCGGGCCGCAGTTTGCCCTCCCCTGACATAAAGAATCAAAGCGACTGAAATTCGTGTAGTCAGATCGCTATATTATACTAAACTTACATACCTGAATGTTACGAAATTTGGACGATTAAGAGAAACAAAGAATCGAAGGAGTTGTAAGGTTGTGATGGAGGAAAACATACGGCCAAGATGACGAACAAGTCGATTGTCAACAAGCTGGACGTTCACGATACTCTAAACCAGCGATTTCCAAACTGGAAGGCTCAGAGTGATGCAAAGGGAGGCGCGAAAAGTTTAACACAAATGTAGCCACAGGTTTGCAGTTTGCAAATTCATAGTAAACGGCCGCTAGTTATAAACAACATAAAAAACAGTCCTATAAAACGTTGTTTGCAAACCTGTCTGAAGATATAAAGACTAATTTTATAATACATCACTTCTATAGGTAAGATTGTGAAGCGCGTTGTCTATCTCGTGAAAAAATGATATAAAAAGTCAAATCATAATATTGGAAATCAAAATTACAAAAAAAAAAATTATAACATTTTTCTTAAATTGTAGGTTTATCTTTGACTTAAAATAAAAAATATTTTTCTTTTAAATGTTTTCAGATACATATTAAATAATTAATACAGTTGAAATTGTAAAATATCAAAAAAAATGTCTCAAATTGCAGGCTTCGTATTTTTCCGCTAGGTGCCTCTTTAAAAAAGGCTCAGTAAAGGCTTCACCTTAAACATACAAAAATGAGGCCATAGACTCGTCAAGGGACGTTTGTTACTCGCTGGTGGAGAGTGGAAATTTTCAAGGTTCTAACTCAGTAGATCTAGAAAAAGATGATAACGGTCCACAATTTATTAAGCTGCACTAAATATAGAACGACATAAAATTGTTTATACTATACTTACACAATCAGTGCAAGATAAAAATATGCGACGGCAAATATTTGCAAAGTGATTTAATTGCTAATGCATTTATCGCGAGGCGTTTGGAATCGAATGTGACCAATTTCCACAGCGGTTACGCGTAAAGTTGCTGCGTTTGATTTCGCACAGTTTCTCTCGCCGTCTCCACAGTGTCTGGTGTAGAGTATGTACAATATACGAGAAAATCGATACATTTTTCCTTATTATGCACACATATAAAAATAATTACAACGGAAACTTTTAATTAACGTTTTTAGAACAATATATATAAAAAAAAAAACTTTCCAAGGATGCCAGAAACGAAAGGTGATATTATAACAAATGTGACGTGTGACATTTCAAGATACCGAGGTCAGAACGAAGTAAATAATATTAAAAAATGTAAGATTGGTCAATATGTGAATATTATATTAAATACCTATGATAGTATTCTTATCAACAGCGTTTCAAACCAATATGGGTATTGACTGTTTGCCGGCATCTCTGTATTCGTCTCAAAAATGCTGAGACTCTTTCTACACAGTCGAGACATCTTAGTTCAGGTCTCCCAACGCTTATTAGAAACAATGGAGATTTTATATTACTTACTTCACCCTGTGACGCCCCAATATTGGGGCATAGGGCAAGTAGGTACAAGGTCGCGCCATTTTGCCCTCGTTCCATCGCCAAATCTCGCGCCTTCCGAGACCTGAGACCCGCTGCGGGGTGTGGGAGGGCCGGCCACAGCCATGGAACCATTGAGGTTATGTCACAATGGTGGGGAATGTCGCACTCTCTGGCGGCATCCGGGACACATGTCACAGCCACGTGAAGCGTCTCTTCTTGATTACTTCAATCACAGATGGCTGTGTCCGCCTACGTACTCTAGTGTCTAAACATAATATATTCCAGACATTATAATACCATCTGGATGGGTACTTGATGGAATTTGAATTTAAATTTGAATTTATGTAAGGCCTTGTCCAGATGGCGCAGTTTTGACTCGCGCGCATACCAGGTACATGTGACCTCATTGAACCGTCCACATGTAATCGCTGCGTGTTACTTCTCGCGCGCGCTCGAGGTACAGGTGACCTGATTGAGCTGTCCACATGCACTCACGATGTATCGCGGTGAGACACGCGTTATCTGGACAAGCTTGAAGTTTTGTATATTTCATTTCAGATTTTTTTGCGACCCGAATTTCGCCTTTCGTCATCTTCAAGCACTATGCGCACTCACCATCCGTCATATATGTATCGGATACGTCATGAATCTGCCGTGTGAAACGGTTACATGTAAATTGTACTCAAAACATTTCACCGTGGCACAGTTTGCCGTGAGCTTTCTATCGGAAAGAGATGACCGTATCCTATACGGTCTCCAATTTTCATAGCTGATTTTGGCAAAAATCTTGAATTCAAGAATGAAAACTTAACCTAACCTAACAAATAATCCAATATATCGGCTATTTTCAAATTTTGTTTGCTGCTGACTTCCTGTTTAGTGTAAACCGACAAGAACCGTGTTTATTTAGACATGCGTTTTACGTCAGTACTATACGACCCATACGTTGAACTTTCTTTAATATACGGCCATATATTTCCGATACAAAATTTCACGATGAAGTGTAATACGGCGAACTGCATACGGACAAGTTTACGGACACGGTGTGAAACTGCTCTATGACCCATATAAAATAATATAATTGTTGTCAATTTTATATAATACTAGCTGAAGTACCCGGCTTCGCACAGGGTCGCTTCGTGGTTATATTTATCTTAGATATTTGAAAAATAATAAAAGGTAATTATTTTTTTAATATTAAAATATCTGTGTAATACAATATGGCAATATGAAAATAATTCTAATAGGAGTAAAGGTCAAATATAAGAACACTAAAGTAAAATCGAATCCAAAATATGAAAACGTTATTAATGTTATTAATATGTAGTAAAAAAAAAAACAAAATTAGATGGAACAAACAAACAACAAACTTTGTATTTTATATAATTTTCCTTCACCTTCGCCTTCACCTTCGCAGGTGTGCGCACAACAACTGACAAAAGTTTCATCGCAATCGGATGAATGGTATAGGAACGCATACGAATAGTAGAAGAAGATGATTTTCTAATTCAGAAATCTTTGTGGGCATGCGCATGACAACTCACCAAAGTTTCATTGCAATCGGATTAATGGTATAGGAACGCATACGAATAGAAGAAGAAGAAGATGGTTGTACTAATTCAAAAACCTTCGCGGGCGTGCGCACAACAACTGGTCAAAATTTCATCATAATCGGATGAATGACATAAGAACGCATACAAATAGAAGAAGAAAAGATGGTTGTACTAATTCAGAAACCTTTGCGGGCGTGCGCACAACAACTGGTCAAAATTTCATCACAATCGGATTAATGGCATAAGAACGCATACAAATAGAAGAAGAAAAAGATGATTGTACTAATTCGGAAACCTTTGCGTGCAAGGGCACAACACTTGATCAAAATGTCATTGCAATCGGATGAATGGTATAGGAACGCATAGGAATAGAAGTAGAAGATGATTTTCTAATTCAGAAATCTTTGTGGGCATGCGCACGACAACTCACCAAAGTTTCATTGCAATCGGATGAATGGTGTAGGTACGCATTCGAATAGAAGAAGAAAAAGATGGTTGTACTAATTCAGAAACCTTCGCAGGCGTGCGCACGACAACTCACCAAAGTTTCATTGCAATCGGATGAATGGTATAGGAACGCATACGAATAGAAGATGGTTGTACTAATTCAGAAACCTTCGCGGGTGTTGGCACAATTACTGACGAAATTTTTATTGCAATCGGATGAATGGAATAGAAACGCATACGAATAGAAGAATATAGAATAGAAGAAGAAGATAGTTGTACTAATTCAAAACCATTGCGGGTGTTACCACAACAACTGACGAAGGTTTCATCGCAATCGGATGAATGGTGTAGGGACCATACGAATAAAAGAAGATAGAATGAAGAAGAAGAAGAAGATGGTTGTACTAATTCAGAAACCTTCGCGGGTGTTGGCACAATTACTGACGAAAATTTTATTGCAATCGGATGAATGGAATAGGAACGCATACGAATAGAAAAATATAGAATAGAAGAAGAAGAAGATGGTTGTACTAATTCAAAAACCATTGCGGGTGTTACCACAAAAACTGACGAAGGTTTCATTGCAATCGGATGAATGGTATAGGGACCATACGAATAAAAGAAGATAGAATGAAGAAGAAGAAGAAAGAGAAGAAGAAGAAGATGGTTGTACTATTTCAGAAACCTTTGCGGGTGTTAACACAACAACTGACGAAGGTTTCATCGCAATCGGATGAATGGTATAGGAACCATACGAATAAATGAAGATAGAATGAAGAAGAAGAAGAAAATGATGATTTTTCTAATTCAGAAACCTTCATGGGTGTGCATACAACCACTTACCAAAATTTCATTACAATCGGATGAATGGTATAGGAACCATTCGAATAGAAAAATATAGAATAGAAGAAGAAGAAGATGATGATTTTTCTAATTCAGAAACCTTTATGGGTGTGCATACAACCACTTACCAAAATTTCATCGCAATCGGATGAATGGTATAGGAACGCATACGGGACAGACAGACAGACATTCATTTTTATATATTAGTATAGCCTATACTCTTCACGCAAGTGCAAGCAATAAGTTTACAAAGTTTTATCGCAATCGGATGAACGGTATGGCTGCGCATTCAATACGAACAAACAAACACACAAATATTAATTTTTATATATTAGATAGATATAACACAGCTTCAGAATGACCGCGATATTTAACGATTTCTTTTATTTTGTTAACTGTGAATTCATGATCATTTTTTTTTGTAGTACTTATTTCACTTTATTAAAGTGGAATAAATAAATACTACAAAAAAATGCGTTTTATTAAATCAAACAATATTTAACGTTGTTTTTATTATAATATACTTAATCCAAATACCTGTGTCTAATATAATATTATGTACTTTATGTTGGATAAATATGCAAGTCTATCAGTTGTAGGTATGTGTAACGAAAACCTGAATTTCAAGTGGCATTTTGTATTCACGCGAGCGCACGCGTTGTCTGCCGTCAGCCGAGATAGAACAACTTCTACTCTTGTTTCCAAGTCTTACTAGATTATCCAGCAGACTGGGTAAACCATCTGAGTAAATGTTACAATTTATAAAAGTGGAAACCTTAGCTTAGAGAGAGACAGCGCATGTCCTTACATAATTTGGTACGTTAAAGATATTGGGATCTGGACGTCGTTAAAAACAATTGGAGGAATTTGATCAGAAGACTAGAGTAAAACCGTCCAACCTCTTTGGGTCGTATAGTACTGAGATAATATCCATGTCTAAATAAAACACGGTTCTTGTCGGTTTAAGCCCGCGGCAAACAAATTTTGAAAATAGCCGATATACTGGATTATTTTGTTAGGTGAGATTAGGTTAGGATCTAATAAAATTGGAACATTATTGTCTGCAATGCTCCACGAACAACGCATATTTTTTTCATCTCGGTGCTATAGAGATGAAAATTCTATATGATGAAGAGTCCGATAAGAAAGCTCACGGCGAATTGTTCTACGGTAAAATGTAATACGAACAATTTACATGTAACCATAATACTTACTACCTCTCTCCGACTATTAAAATTTTGACATTATGTAAAACTAAATAATCATAGAACATAATATGCATACCAAAACTAACTTCCTGGCGCTACAACCCTCGGTGGGTCTTGACCTTCATCCAGGTCTGCCCAGAGCCGCTTCACCCAAGTTTAGTACGCCGGACTATATGTCCCCATCTTGTACGAGGTCGACCAGGTCACCGTTTGCCTTCGGATTTCCTAATGTCAGTTACTTCATCATGCGTGTACATCGTCCAGTCATATAAAGCGGCCCAATTTGGTGAACTGTATAATGTGCGGGCCCCCGTACAAAGCGAATAGCTCGTAGTTGTACCTTCGTCTCCACCGCAACTGTGTCATTGATGGATCCGAAGATGCCACGCAGCACGATCCGCTCAAATGAACCTAACACCCTTCCCATGCTTTTATTTATGCACCAGGTCTCAGAGCCATACAGTACAACTTTTAAATTATAATATTTCGTAAATTAATAAAATAATAATAACTTCTACAGCTCTACGTGCGAGTAAGCTTCTAGGATTCATCGTGCGACAATCCAAACCATTCAAGAATCCAAATGTCTTACGTACACTCAACGTCTCATTAGTGCGTAGCATTCTTGAATATGGGTCGATTATCTGGTGTCCTTATGAGGTTTCCTATAAGCTTATTTTAGAACGCGTCCAGAAGAAATTTCTTCGATGTCTTTATTTTAAGACATACCTATAACTATTTTCATTTCGATAATTCGTCTCAAATGATTATTTACCGACTACCTTTCTACAAGGCATGCTTACTTTTCACTCTCTTGAATCTCGTAGACATCTTCTGCTCTTGAAACACTTTTGCCTGTTATCGCGAGGGATGGTTTCCAATCCTTATGTCCTAATGAATTTGAATTTACATGCGCCTGTCAATTACCTACGTGGTCGCAGCCATGGTTTATTCTGGATCGGAACCATTTCCTCGTGTCAAGCCTATCAGGCACCATTAGCGAAGGGTGCAAGACTAGTCAATGCGCTCCCAATGACGTAGATATTTTCGGTTACGTGCTGTGTTTTTTGTTTTCAAAAATTTTATGTTTTCAAAAATTTTATGTTTTTATTTATTATTATTTTATATATTCTCTTCTTCTCTCTTGTGAGGGTAATATTTTTATAATGTAAATCTCATGTTGTGTAGGTCTTGATAAATTAAAAAAATCAAAGGTACGAAAGTATGAAAACTGCACAATATAAATTGTATAATTACAAATCAATAGTTACGAATATTTACTTTAAATGGTAAATTTTAATTCAACGAAATTTTCACTTGACTTTTCAATCCATCGACCGCGCACCAGCCCCCCCCCCACCCAACAGCCGTTTGCAGTGTCCGCAAGGATGCCAGACGCTGCTCAGACGCCGCTCCAGGACCGCCGTCCACAGGCGAGACAGGCCGGCCGAGAGTGGGGGTCGGGGACCGAGATCGGTCACTGCACTTGACTATGCAGGCCGCTAGTAAATACACCTCAGAATAATAGAGTATAGAGTGCAACGTGCCAGAACATGCAACGCGAAATCAATTAACATTTGATTCAAACTATTGCATTATACATACACCACAGTTACCCATAAACGTTTATTAAATTTAATGTAAACATTGATTTGTAATTATCATTGAAATTATCATTATTATGAATTATATCATTATTATTGAAATTATCAACATCTATATAATTTCAATTATCCTGGGTCTGGCCAATACACATATTGTTTTTCAATTTGTGTTTGAGTCAGAGTATGGACCTAATAGGTTGAGCAAGTGGATAACATACATTTCTCGTAAAAAACAAAAAAAACTGTGGAGGCCCATATGATCTTATTAGGATCGGACATCAGCAAAAAAAAAAAAAATATATATATATTATAATATGTAATTTCAATTATATACGAGACTACAAGACTGAAAATTATGACTATGAAAAACGCCAACGCCATCATAGTACGCTTTAAAAATCCCCAAAACTCATTTTACGTTTACAATGCACTAACGATCAAATACAAATACATAGTCATACTTTGATCTTGATGCTTAACGAAGTTGTATTAAGTAAGCTACGTTTAAAGCCTGTTTCAGATTATGCCTATTTATTGTAGAACAACTTAAGCTTGAAATTGCGCGGATTGCGATTTCTTCAACTGCGCACGAATTACAGTAAGGTAACGCACCAAGCAGCCTCTCATTACACTGAGAGTGAAGAGGCGATGTTGGACCTGGCTCGGCCATGTGCTGCGGGTGCCAGAAGAGAACCTCAACCTGGCTTGCATATTCTTCAAGCCGCTAAATACTATTTATATAGTGTATACGCCGAAGCTACGAGATGCTGGTTTGACCTCGAACGAAGCAAGACTGGCTAGGGACAGGGATTCTTGGAGGCGCCGCGTGGTGTCCGTATGCTCCGACTAAGGGGCGGACATGGAAGATGAAGAAGAATCGTCAAAAGTAATATGAAAATATACTTTGTAATTTTCGTAAGTTTAACTTCACTGTCCAAGAGTGTGTAGGTACCTACTAGGTACTTACTGTCCATCTCACTTAAATAGGAAATATTGCCGTCAGTAATATCTACACATTTATGGGAAGCTAGTGGGTTAATATTAGCAAAGCATCGTTCAGGGTTAAGAGAGGCAAAGCGGCCCGATAAAGAATGACAATAACACTATTTCCAAACAAATAAATTAACAATACGGTTGGATAACATTGTAAGCGATTTCTGTTTTGAAAAAAAGCCAGCCGAGTAATTCGACGCAATCGAAATACCTATGCAAGGGCGAAAGCGTTTCGCAACGAATCAAACAACATTGGCTGAAAATGAACTTAAGGCACGAATGCGGAATAGTGCATTAATGCAAGGTATACACTTTATAACTGTAGTTAAAACAGAAAACCTATACCGACCCTTGATAAGGGAACGTATTAATAAATATTGCTTGAGGATCTCGAGATGTCACTTTAATAACAATTGAGATACTGAGGAATCACAATTACTGCTGACCTTTTAATTACCACATTTAAATAACACATTAATTACATCTAATGGCCAACTGCTCCAAACACGCCAGTCGCGGTGTTAGCACTAAATGAGTTGAACGAGCATAAAATGATCCGGGTGCAGTTTTCATATCATTTATGTGTGAAATAGGATTCAAACATCTTATAGCTTTATATGAAACGATATAAGCATTTTCTTTCCATACAACGGAGTATATCCCATGGACATGGTGTATAAAGTGTCGTTATTACTCCCATAGCAACTGTATATAATTTGAATGTTTTGGCTACTCTATTTTTAATTCAACGAATCATTCACAAGATTTAAAAATGTAACATTCTTGCTGAGACCGGTTAGTAATTAAGCCTAATTAAGGTAATACTTTTGATATACAAAAGCCGACTGCCAAAAATTACCGCAATTTAGAAAGCACTTCAGAGAGAATTATAAAAACTACTAGTTAATTTCCTCGCAATTAAATATGACACACATAGCTTAGTTGGTAGGGCACATGGGTGCGAATCCCGCTGGGCGTCGTATTTTTTCTAGTGGTTATAGATTTTTCTTTTTACGAACAATAATTGATGTTAGCCACTTCACATATTAGGTCCCGTCCATAATCTGGTTCTAATCACGCATTGAAAAACAGCTACTGAATTTACCAGACCCGAGATTTAAACCCGGGACCGACGACATTATACGCCGACACGTTATCGCTCGGCAAGCCGTCAAATATCAAAAGACGTGGATTTTAAAAATCTCTAAAAATACACGGAATACCTTTAACCCTTGGGTTCCGTGGAAACCACTTGGGGAGCACTACTGTAGAAAATCACACTGCCCTTAATCTTAGCGATAGGTAGGGGGGCCCGCTGTATCATTTTTTTCATGTAATAATAATAAAGGATCATTATTTGAGAACCATACCTCATTATTATTTATAGAATGTTGAAAACAGTTTATACAGTTATAGTCGCACATTTAACTTTGAAGTAAGTTTACTTGGTTAATTATATCTATACTCAACTTAATCTTCAGTTCCTCAATTATGGTATAAATACTATGTTTTCTCTATCATGTACATTCGCAATCATTTACAACTCTCACTCAATGACTCAAGCAGTGTATAATAAAATAAAGACTTTCGAGATATGTATTCACCGATGAATTCTGAGGATTGTTCATGAAAACAGATATTACGATCCAGTTAGTACCCCAATGATTGTGTATTAGAAGGTCCTGGAATTTTACTCATTGTAAGGAAACGGAAACTCAACTTCTTTGCGAAATGATAGGTATATATGCAGTGCTTCTGTTAATCGTGAATGGGAAAAGATATAGAAGACTTGACCAAAGCACAACTGCACAATATAAAGAATAAGCCACATTTTATAGACGGAAATATGTAGATATAGGAGAAAGCACTCGCCCAAAGTAGGCCTCAGTTGGTTTGCCAAATAAAACAAAAATCCAATTTAATTTAAACTTTACGAGACCGATTTTTCTTTTTACAACTGTCTTGAATAATAAACAAACTCAATTATAATATAAAATCAAGGTATAAAGTGTACAATTCCAAGTCCATACTATTGAATTTTCCACGGTTCGGGTAATAATGATAACGAAAAAAAAAATGGGCAGTATTGCTTTGTAATATTCATTGCCTACTTGTGTATAGAATGATACTGTGTATTGAAACGGGGACAAAAACATTGGTTGAATTTAACACGGCCGAATGGTCCGAATGTCGATAAACAAGCAGTGAGATTGATTTTAATGAAAAAAAACGACAGCCTTGCCTGTATCCGTTATGTTATTGTATCATACGTTTTACGAAACTCTGCTTACACTACCAATTGCACGCACAAAATTTCAAGAATTCACTCGCTATAAAGTATAAATAATAGTGAGTTGCCAAATAGGCACAGTTTTGACCGGTGGAACCGTGATCGAATGTAATTAATTCTGACACACTTTATTGGGGAGATTAGCGATCGATATCAGTACAATATATTCTAATAATATCATTCTTTGTTTCGATTGCTCCACGAGTAGCGAAGGCTGGAGGTAGGCTGTTAAGATACGCCATAAATAGTGCACATTAAACTTTGTTAGTCATACGTACATATTTGTTTTGTTGAACTAAGACTACAATTTAAAGATGGTGTTGTTTAGTTTTAAAAAATCGATTAAACCCTGCCTAAACCAAACCATAATAGTTTTGGTATATTTTGGACGATGCGACAAAATTATGCACATTTTTTCATTCATACTTATTTGTTTTTTTTTTGTTGGATTGAGTTAAGAATGCATACTATTGCATATTACATTGTTGGTTAATTTTTTTAATTCATTAGCCCTGCCTAAACCAAACTATAATAGTAAAAAATATTATACCACCTATAAAATATCCAAAGTTATATAGGATTTAATTGCATAATTTAAATATTTTATAGATATATGAGTATTTTTTGACTATTATCTATTATGGCTTGGTGTCGCAGGATTTAATTGTATTTTAAAAACTAACCAACACCATCTGTAATATGTAGTCTTATTTCAATTTCAATGAAAATAAATACGTATGACTGACAAAATTTAGTGTGCACTATTTATGGCGGATCTAAACAGCCTACCTCCACCCTTCGCCACTGGTCCACACTCAGTCAATGAAAATGCTCATCAGCCCTTCGTATGGGTAATTTTCCTACGCTGTAGCGTGCGTGCGTTTGTATTGCGTAGTTTCATACAGAGGTCCAGATCAATGTAGGTATCTGCAGTAGCCTACAATCAACTCTCATATTTTGCAAGACTGTTTCTTTTTTGGTTTGGTTTTAGGCTTGTTCGGGAAAATAAAATAAAATTAATGAAAATTGCATAAAAACTGTTCACAAACATTTGCGTAAAAACATGTGGATCGGGAGATGGGTTTTTGTCGATCGCACCGCACCTCTGATTTATATTTATATTATACGTTATCGATTTTTTTTATATAAATGCCAAGTTTGAATCGTCTTGAATTATTAATTTGTACATCAACAATATGTATGTTTGAAAAAAATTATTTAATTAATTGGGAATAATCAAAATAAGTACCTACTGTATAGTCAATTAAATACGCAAATCCGGAAATCATTTTTGCTTCTCGACCGACCGAACACTTGGACGATGTCTTCTGCATTATAACATTGAATCGTTGAAGTCTAGCATGGCATTTTTCGTGGAAGGTTCAGCTGTGCTTTGTGTACATACCACATAGATTATAGATAAATACACATTACTATCTATGGCGATGTTCAGAGTCAAAATTCTCATGCGGCAGAGCATGGCCCCCACATCCTGAAGCGGGCCCCCAGGCTATGATCTTTGCCCCTCTACCTATCGCTAAGGATAAAGGCAGTGTAACACTTTACAGTAGCGTTTCCCAAATGCTGTAGGTACGCGGTAAAATTAATGTGTATATTTAGTGTTTTTTATACACAATTAATAATTTTATCGTTTAACCACATAATTTTAAATAATACCATTAGTGAAGGAAAATAGCGCCGAAAATAACTTTTTTCTATTAAAGCAAAATTGTGATGTGTTTATCTCACTTATCTGGTCGACTCGCCTCGCCGGGCCCTGTGCTGAAGAGCTTCGCCATGGGCATAAGCGACAATCTCGCCCGATCGGCAATTCGTAATTTTAAATAGAATAATAAATATCTTTGTATAATATTATTCGGCCCAACGGTAAAGTGTACCGGGTGTCTTATCTGGTGACGGAAACAAATAATGATCCAATGTTTCACTGTTATCTAACGCGGCTTGTAGCTTGCCCCCGAGAGTCAACACGGATTGTGTGAATACTGGAAATATTATATCAAAATGACAGTTCTAATTTAACATAACGAATGTTTTCATTGTCAGTCTACTCTACTCTATTCCCACTCACTCCTTCCTATCTATCTGACACTCATATTTTTGCATTGTTAAATCGTTGATCGATGTCGCACATCAATAATAATTTCAATAGGTCACAGGCTCGTAGGTATGTGCCCAAAATCGGATGCTTGCTCACTCGAAAAAACATATAATTCTGTGTGCGAAATAGAAAAGTAAATTTGTGTCCTACTCGGAACCAATATTATGTATATTACAACGTTTTTATTAGCTCGTATTCTTGTTTGCCCGGTGGTTGTTTGTCCAGTAAAAATCTTGCAATCGATTTTTAACTAACTTCCCGACTAGCTAGACATTTGAAACTTTTAGAATATATCAGAACACGATGCCAATTCATTTTTTAATACTTTTAGCCATCTTTAAGCAGAACTGAATTCATTTTCAGAGTAATTCTGTTTTGTATGGAAAGTTATTTCAGAAAAATCCGTAAAAAGTAAGACTATTATTGGTTGCTAAGGGGGTGTCCTAGCAACTAAATTATTAATATATACCTACGTGCGTTACTATGGAAATCAAAATGAAATGTCAAAATGACATTTCAATTCTATATTTGTTTGTTTTTTTATTTAATTTATATCAAGTACAAGTTTTAGCATATTGAGCATAATAATTCAACAGAAAATTTAAAAACGTTGTATATAAAAAGTTCTTTTTATCTTGTAATTATTTTTGATGTCTTTTAAATTATGTAATAATTTCAATAACGGATACAAAACTACATTCTTAAATCTTATGTAGGTATTGGTCATGTAATAAAAGAATGGTTTAATTAACAATAAGTACATATTATTATGTAATACTTATCCAACACAATTTATAAAGATCAGGATCGGTTTCGTCCGCTCAATATTACCCTTCCGGATATTTAGTAAATTATGTGGAATACGAAAAATATATTGCTTTTAATTAAATTAATAAAATAAAATGTTTATCCACCAAGAATAATTATTATCGACAATTAGCGCCATTACTGTGAACGGTCTTATTTTTTAAACTCAGATAAGTCCAAGATTGGTGAAATTGAGTTATTACTTATTACCGTGTTGAAAAATTATCCGTTTTGGACATTTTAAAAAAATATATATATATTTAGTTAGGTACAATAAATGTTTTTACTTACAATATATTCAAGGCGCGAAACATTACTTGTAATTGGTATCTACATAATATATATAGTATCTTTATCATACAGACAATTTTTACAAAACTTACCCTTTATATTTTATTGGTTGACTTAATAAGAATATTGTTATTAGTATCAATAATTTGGAATTCGTCGGGTATAATATAATTAACACGTAATTATTATTAATGCATAAAATCAACACATATACATTGTATCATAACTATATATGTATACCTATACCTATAAAGTAGACACGCGCGTTAACATAATTTTACTCCCTACTTTAATTATAGTTTGTCAATTTATGGCTACGGCCGTATGTTGTAGCTTAACCACTAGGGAATGACAAAAGAAATGGCGTATTTCAAAAAAACACTACCTTATTCTTAGATCAATAGTTATTATAAAGCAATCATTATTCATAAGATGTTTATCACATTAGAATGGTCAAAGACATAGCTTATAATAAGTACATTTAGAATCATCTTCAAATGTGTTAATCTTGCCGATTTTTTGAATAATAAAATGCCTAATTCTTGTCAAATTTGGGATCACAGAGATTATCAGTATAATTTTTTATCGTGAATATTTTACATAAATTATCTCGTAATAAATTATACTAATGGTTTCATAAATGCGTTTAAAAATTAATAAATGTAAAAAATCTTAACACCACTGCACAGTTATGTACCGAAATATGACTATATTCTAAAACATTAGAGCGAGAGGTTTAAAAGAATACTATTTTATGTAACAAAAATACTTTATGCAGTCATCAAATGTTTAAAATAACTATAAAGGATAATAAGGCTTCAAAATTATATAAATAGATTATCTACAACGTTTAAGGAGTGTCCAGGATCATGGTTTGAAAATACAATAAAAACTCAATTTTGACCTTCGACGAGCATGCCCCCCTTAATAATATATAATTATTATCTTTATATTGTGCAGTTTCCATTCTTTTATACCATTGTATGTATGTATTTAAATAAAAATATATTTTAGAAATTAACAGAAAAGGCGCGAAATTAGAAAAATGCATCAAGAATACCAGTCGGTATGCCTCCTTACAGTCCTTACCTATATAATTTTAATTGCCCGGTGCCACCAAACTTTGGCTGGTAAGACTATACGACTGGGAAACCGGGTTCGATTGTATCCAACGATAAATAATACCGCGGACGTCTATAGGCGCGGTTTAAATTGAAATAAATTGATTACTTACAAAATTTATTAAACTTTTGTAATGGAGACTGTGAGGAACCCAACGAATCAAAAAATTTCAAATTACACATGTAAAAATAATTAATTATTTGATAATACACATTGATAATACACGTTGACGTATGAAAAATAAAAGAGTCCTCATATACCGTGCCCATACAAATCTGCGGCTGGACGAATCCACTAGTACAAATTTATATTATATTAGATAGTGATCTAATACAAAAACGTATGGGCTGTAAAAATATACGATATAACAATATGATTGTTTAAATCTTGATTCGTATTGTGACCAACTGGGTGAATGGCGATCTCAGTCATGGGCAACTGCTCCTGAGACATTATGAAAAATGATGTTTCACATCAAACGTAGGGTCCCGTGATACGCCCGATTAAGACTGGGTGTGATTTGGTGGGGCCAGTATTTCACTGTGATGTTCTGTTAAGGCCATGCATTAGTTGAGGCACGGTCTAAAAAGATCGTTGCTAGGCGATGTGCGGATTGCGGGTCGCGGGTGAAAATGACGCCTGTCAAACGAAATATTATTTCTCATATAAATCCAACATACGTCCATTTTATGTTCTGTTTATTATTCTATTAGTATCAATAATAATATATTCATTGACATGTTTGCTTTTTAAAGTAAATGGGTAAAGTTTTTAGTCATCTTTACACGATTTTAGAATTAATTGGCCCGTCGCCATCACGCAGCAAAGTGACGTGCGTCCGACTCCACGTTCTCTCAATGAATGCGAAGCAAGTACAAATTTTCGTCGCGCGTACAGTTGAACATTATTTGGCGTTTCACTGATGCGTCACCTTAATATTTGCGTGTTCGGATAAAATATTCAATGGGGTGATTTATTTTACAATGGACTGAATAGAGTTTATTATTTAAAACTTCAGATATTTTTTAGAAAGAATATACGTTTTTCTATATATTATGACTTGGTTTAGGCACGGTTTAATCAAATTTTAAAAGCCATCTGCAATTCACATTTTAAGTTAAGTAATTGAAAACAAATAGGTACGTATGACTGAAAAAGCGTGTATAATTTTTGTCGAATCTCCACAGCCTACCTTCACCCTTTGCCAAAGATATGTATAAGATTTTTTATTGATCCGGGAATCAAGTGACAATAGCCCTGCTGAAATTACTAACATTTCCAAATCCCCTGCGGCGACGAGATGCACACTTTGAGAACCTATGGTGTATTGTAGAATGTTCTCACTACTTGGAGCAGTGTTCGCTCGGTGTGACACTATGATAAATTGATTCTATTTTTTAATATATTAGTGTATAACCGAAGATAACACGTTATAAACCGCAAAGAAGGCGTGCATAATCAAAACGTTCAAAGTAAAATGTATGCAGCCTGACAAACAGGCATTAATTCCGCTTCGCTACGGGCGCGCGAGTCAACAAAACAAACACACCACATGTTATGATAACGTGATAACTCGATATCAATCTGTTGTCCCGTAGCGCGAGCAACATGTGGCGAAACCAGTACCGATCTGAATAATATTATTATTCGTTGACCAAGTCGAAAGACATTATTATATAAAATTACACAACATTAAATTAAAAATTAGTTATTTTTATTCAATGAATAATAATATGTATGATTTGAGAATAACTAATGAATAATAATATGTATGATTTGAGAATAACTACCTACAGTATTTACATAATGTAGGTACATAATATTATGCGACTTTAACACCCCATAATCAATGGCACCTGGATGGCAATGGTTGTGAATGCAAGCCCATTCCATGAGGTAGGTATTTCAAATTTCATATTAAATTGAATGTCGACTAATAACTGTGTACAGTAGAGTAGAAAAAAAGGGTGATAAGTCTTAAATAGGGCAAATTAAAAAGTTATGAGCCCAAAGCCTGAATAAAAACGAATCGTACTTAAGTGCGAGTGAGTAAGCATTCGGCACGCTCATATTCTCTGCAATATGCGTTAAAGTAAGATAGAATGTCTACGGCTGAATTAAATATGTTTTGATCACGTCGCCGGTAAATTTCATTCAAAAACTGCGAGCACGTATTGCTGAAATTTATTGTCTTTTGTGTTAAATATGTTTTGTTTAAATTTGATAGCCATACTGAGAAGCAACATTATGGTATAACGTTTCATAATTAAGTTAATATGTAATAATAGAATTGAGGTACCTACTACTGTGCTTTATATCCAAGACGCTTCATATAGCTTAACAATGCACACTCTCTTTATACTACATAATATTACCAACGCCGATGAATAACTAACTGTATATATGGATAAATAATATACTTATATTATATGTAGCATTACAACATTTTACCACGAGGCCAAATGACAGTAGTGTAGTAATAGAAGTGAAACAATCACAAACACCCAGGCTTTGAAAAAATGACATAAATATACTGTGACCTCAACGGGATCGAACCCACAGCTCCCGGATGAAAGTCCTACGCACTGGACTACGAGTCCACGGCGAGGGTATCGTGAAGACCGATGTCCCTGACGCGATGCTACAAATCGACGTACGCGCTGCATGTTGATGTGGTACAATGCGCAGGACACAGTGTGCTGGACCTATGGAAACAGCGGAACCTTGTGCTTGCCTAATGCTCCGAGACCATAGAGACCATATTGAAATAAGTAAGAATTTAGGCTGAAATACCTGTAGGTACGCATTCTTATAAGCCATTCAGATTTGTTAAAAAGCTTTAAATTGGCACATCATATCTCTAATAATGACATCACGATCGTGAATCGAATTTTATATGAGGACAAAACATTCATTATAACTATGTAAGTATTAATTGAAATTGTATTCGTAGATATTTTACTTACCCCTTGATCGCCAGGAAGGAACTGTATTTTTGGCGTGGTTCCAATTTTTCCCTGAAAAAAAATAAAGAAAATAATTAAATTTCCGCATACATATTATTTCTTAGATCACTAGTAAAATACCTTTAGATACATGAAAATGTCGCCTTAGTTACTACAGTAGTACGGTGGCTAGTATGTGACCAGCAAATGCACAGTAACACTGCGTGATAGTGCGTGATTAAAATTTAATAATGAACAAACCAACCGGTGTCTATACTAGGGAATCCAATACCGGGATCCCGGACAATTTTCGATACCTATGAATCCCGGGATTAGTAAACATAATCCTGAAACCTCTGGGATTGATATTTTTAAAATCACAATCAATAATATGTGTAAAAAATTATGTTAGTTAATTGTATGTACCTGCACATGTCACGGGGGGAATCGCCGGATGCTACGGATAATAAATAACCGTTTTTTGTTGTCATACGCAATCATACGAACATCAGAAAAATAATAAATTCGTTCATTTAACCAGCTAGACGCCACTGACGTTCTGGCACGCGAACGACGTCTAACCGCCAGTGCCACGGTTCGATTATTTATTAGTCACATAATCACCATAAACTAAAGATTGACAGCTATTGTTGAGAATATAAACATAATGTGCAATATGTACATACCTGAAATCGGTAACAGACGGATTATATTTCTAATAAAATATTACATGTAGTGAAACTTAGCAATTTATAACCTTTTTATTAGTAGGGCCAATTTATCTACATTTTATTGTCGCGAGTAATGCCATTTTCATTATTGGGAACTGACTTACTATCTCGATCTCGAGTGTGGAATAATCGGAGATAAACAATCACGTGTTAATGAATATGTTATTTTCAATGGTTGCGTCTGTCTCATCATTCACATGAAAGTTTGTCACATAAATATAATAAGCATTCAATATTTGTCTTGGTTGTATGGCGTTCCTCATTACGGAAATGCGATTAGCTCCACTGGAGGGGATTGTTAGTTGAAAGTTTTAACACGTGGACCTTGTTCGAGAATTGTAATGAATTCATGATTTTCCACTAGTCAAAGGATTGAAGTAACGAGACACCACATACGCGAATAAAATATTGTGGGCAACGAAGAAATATACCATAGTAAGTTCATATATGCAATGCATTTGCATTCACGTGATTCACGTATCGAATGTCATCAAAATAATTTATGAATGACAATAAAATTGCTAGTTGCGCCTGACAATTGAATCATGCACAATTAAGGCGATGTCAAATTCGAAGAGAATTTTCTATTTGCGGAAAACTTCGTATGATCCTATTATAGATAACTGAGTCGTATAATAAATACATCACAACACAAAATATGCTGTTTATAAAGCCGATAAATCCTCTCTTTCGAATGCAAAATTTAATTCAGAATTCTGATCTAGAGACTTTCGGTAAAAGTTGTTAGCCTCCCGCGATGAAATGACACGCACACACTGAAACTATCAGCCACACGAACGCATGCACACATAGAGAGCGAGACAGACAGATCATTGCCACACATAGCGCGAGGTTTTCTGCGGTACCTACTGTTTCGCTGACCTTTTTCAATCCGTCCGAGCCTTTCTCTTCCAAAACTCGTTGTCACACAGCATATCTATTTATCTATCTGTCTATCTACAGCGCTATGTCAGTGTAAACCCGACCGAGACAATACCAGAAATTTATATTGTGACTCGAAAAATCGTGGCGCCAGTTTTGAATATTGAGATTAAATTAATCAACATATTGCGTTGAGGTTGTGTCTTGTGATAAGCACTTGAAATATTTTTCGCACGCCCAAAACAACAGTGCAAGTGTAGATACAAATACACAATCCAAATATATAGACAAATCTGGATTTCAGCGTAGATCATAGATTAAATAAAAACACATAGATATTGTATTTCACTCGTCGGTAGGAAATCTGATCCCGAGCCAAAATTTTCATCTCGGGATTACAATTTGACGATCCCGGGAGTAGTTGCGGAATTGGCGTTTGGTCTGGCAAGTACACATATTGTTTTTCAATTTGTGTGTGAGTCAGGGTATGGACCTAATAGGTTGAGCAAGTGACTGACATCCATTTCTCGTAAAAAACAAAGTCTGTTAATACAAACCTCTACTCTGTGGAGACCCACACGATCATATTAGGATCGGACATGGTCGAAAAAAAAAATATTTTGTTTACTTCACTATACAAATAGCGTTGATAAAATCGGTCAAAAATGTCTAGTATAATTTATACTATTTAAGACAATTATTTAATGTTCATATTGTGTACGTTCAATCTTTGAAATACATATATTTAATGGAGTAAATTATATTGTAATACTTAAGTATAGATAATAATGTGAAAGTATAAGTTTTTTTTAAATTTATTTATTTAAAAAAAAGATAACATTCATTAAACTCGGTGTAGAAACAACTGCCTGCCTGGACGTCCGTGGCACTGGCGGTTAGACGCCGTTCGCGTGCCAGAACGTCATTGGCGTCTAGCTGGTTAAATTAACGAATTTCTGAGATCAATTAATGAGACAATATGTTCTCAAATGCCCTATTTGGACGATAATATGTGTGTTTTGCATATGACAAATTCTGGTAAAGCCTGTGAAACAATCCACAAATAGAGTAGATAATATACGTTTTATAACTTTGCACATTTTACTACACTGATAGGCCTCTTTGCCTAATTACTACGCATAAAATTAGTTCAATTGATATTCACTAGTATTAATATATGTAGAAATAAGAAAATAAATAGATAATAGTACATGTAAAAACAATATTTTTAGAATATACGTATTACATAATTTTTCATCCTAGAGCCGGAGTGCAATGTTATGAAGAAGCAACTCTACAATCAATATTCGAGTAGAATAAAAAAAATCAAATAAAAAGGGATTCTGTCCATCACTTACACATGAAAATACGCGCGCATTAAAATAGTGACATATTTCTGACAGGTTTTTACGAGCGTACCTACGTTATAAATTCTGTTAAATCAATATAATATACCAAGTTACTTTGACCATTTCAGAGGGTGGCTGTTGTGCATTTGAAAAGTGGAGAGAAGCCCTTTTGCTATCAACCTGCTCAATTGACCGGGCACGCATATTTTGTATTAAGTCTAAGTATACATTTTTGTCAGATATTCTCCCTGAAATTCAATATTTATTTATACCACACGATTTTGCGCGATATATTATGTACTAATTAATATATATATATATATATTATAAAATAATATTACATAGAATTCAATATGGCCCAAGGTCAATATTAAAAAACAATATGGGCTCAGCAGACGACGGAACAATAAAGATATCTTAATGTGACCCAAACTTCACCTCAAACATGATAAGACGATATCGCTGATTGGCCGGCTGAGGACAGAGGTGTCGTCATAGACGGCCAATTGCAATCAGCGATAAACTCAGTGTGTTTTTTTTTTTCAAAAAAAGTAAAACAACTCATTGCAAAGAAATTCAAGATAAAAACATGCATTGTCGTACAGAAAAAATAATAGGTGCATACGATGCATTTATTAAAAAAAAAAATAACGTCAAACTATAGAAATATGTATCGTTAATTAAATATATTATTTGAAATAATCATACTGCCATTTGACCGACCGGCTATAACAAGATGATGAATTAATTGAAAAAAGTATTATCATAATAATAATGTATGTAAATATAATTCATATGAATTGCTATAGTATTTCCCACAGGTCGCCATGGACCAATGTTTTGAAGCCGGGTTATGTTTATTATTATATTATGACGAGAGGTCATGAAACCCAAGTAACACAAAGCCTCCGTAATGTCTTCAAATATTACTAATATTGAACGCGCGTTTCGCTTGAGTGACAAATTTTAATTCATGATATTATAATACAGACGTCACTATTGAAAATAACATATTCTTTAACATGTGTCGAAGTTTATCCCATATTTCTACACTCTCGAGAATTAAACCTTGTTTCAGGCAGTCAGAAAGCAACTGACTTCTCATAGACAAAAGGGTGTGTTGTGCCATTTTTGGTATTCTGGACGTGTATTGTACTACATATTCTTCGATGTTTGATTATTATAGTGCATGTTCCCTATCCACACCTTATCACACTTCCCTTAGTGATTGGTAGACGGCCCGCCAAAGATCATTGCCTGGGGGCCTGTGTTCGAAGCATAATAATATACCTACGATATGAAAACTGCATTCATTTTCGAATGTAAGTCGAAAAATGGTTTTTTAATCAACCGGAAAAGGCTTAAAAAAAGAGTTCAGAGACATAGATAGTAAGGTTTGAATTGCGAATTGATTACACAAGATAGCGGGATCGCCAAAAAAACAGAAGCTAATGTACAACATACTAAATAAAAGGAAATGTGTGGTGACAATAAATCATATTTTTTCCGTGTTTTTCCTCAATAACAAAAAAATCATCTAAAACAGGTAAAAAAAAATGGGTAATATTTCATTTTCGTTATCTCCAAGGCCACGATGAAAAATCCCGTAGTACCCGATCGAAAAATTGGTTGGGGATTGAAATCCCTATTCTAGTCCGAAAATCGTTACGAGAATAACTGTGTATAATTAACCAGCAATAAATTGAAACGCGGTGGCCGCGCGGCATAAGCGTTGGACTGTCACGCCGTGGGTCCCAGGTTCGAATCCTGGGTCTGGCAAGTACACATATTGTATTTCAATTTGCGTGAGTCAGGGTATGGACCCAATAGATTGAGCAAGTGGCTGACATCCATTTCTTCTCGTAAAAAACAAAATCTGTTTATACAAACCTCTACTCTGTGGAGGTCCATATGATCCTATTAGGATCGGACATGGTCAAAAAAAAAAATGAAACGCAAGTTATAAGGACTTCAATCAGGGAACTCAGAAATAATGGGAACTGAAATACCTAACGGGTAAGAAGTAGCAGGTAACCGATCTCGAGTAAGGAATAAGCAGGGAACTTAAACAACGTGTCAAGAATAAGTCATACGTCGAATACTGACAACTGCTCTCGCTTTATGCATCGACGTTCATTTAATATTGGTGTATTACACACACACAATTGCACGTGCATAATGCATGTTTCATTTTCGTATGACACTCACGCATTCAAAACCCTGCATCAAAATGTAGTGTATTGAATATTGCCTATCGAAATTTTATTCTATTTATTATCCGTTCTGTGCTTCAATCAATCGACATGAATGCAGATACTCCGAGCCATAGTATAACTACAGCCTGAAGTACCTACTTATCTACGATTATAACATTAATGTACTATGATGTAAAAGCTGGATAAATAAAATTGTCTTTAACTGCATATTCTGTGTATAAGTCAGAGTATGGGCCTAATAAGTTGAGCAAGTGGTTGACATCCATTTCTTGTAAAACAAAATCAAAATCTATTAACACAAACTTCCACTCTGTGGAGGCCCATATGATCTTATTAGGATCGGACACGGTTATGTATAATAAGTATAAGTATTTAAGCAGTGGCAAGGAGTGGGCGTAGGCTGCAAGATTCGACATAAATAGTGCATACTAAACTTGGGTCAGTCATGCTACATAATTTGTTTTCATTGAACTAAGAACTAACAATATAATTGGCAGGATGGTGTGGTTAGTTTTTAAAATTCAATTAAACCCTGCCAAATCAAACAATAGTATAGGTATGCTATGGGCGATCCAACAAAAATAGTGCACACTTTTTCAGCCATATTTTTTATTTGTTTTCGTTGAATTAAGAATACATATGACAAATACTGTTGGTTAGTTTTTTAAAAATCGCTAATCGATTCAGCCCTGCCTAAACCAAACCATAATCAATAAAAATATTTTTCCATTAATAAAATATCTAAAATTATGTATTATTTAATGGCATAATTTACCTTTTTGCCTAATTAAACCTTTATACAGCAGTGGATCGAAATTCGAGAGAAACTGAGATAATAAGATAAATATATTATAATCTGTGTGTAAGTATCACATTCATTAGTGTTCCCTGATAAGTAATACAGCATACATTAGAATAAAAACAGTAAAGTTATATTATAAGTTATAAATATGTATGTGACAACAACACTTTGCATTGTAACGGGTGCCTAAGGAAAAGTCTTCAGATAAAAAAAAATGCTACAGTTATTATCAAGGGCCTCGGCTTTTATCAGTTAGGCTTATTTTTTATCTATGATCTTAATTTCTACTGAGTACATAAATATAAATGTCAGTACCGATTGACTACTGCTCTAAATATTACAGTGTGACCTACATACGAATGTGGATTGAGTAAATAGTGAAATTAATTCATATGTCTAATATTTCTGCTAAGCAATAAAAAAAAACTAACAGACATGTACCTGCAGCACAAGAAAGCTACAAAAATTAGCCAGCAGGCCGCAATTAAACCCCAATGAATAATAAGTCAAACACAATATATACAGATATCTGCTGATATTATGCTCATTCGTCTTTTTGCATGCATGAATACGCGACAATTACTACAAATAGTAAACGTTGTGTACAATGCAGGGACGGTCGGGAAATGGGGATATTATGCAGTGAAATGCGCGGGTGTCGATGTTTTGCCGATTACACCTCCCTTCCTTCCTTCGTGGATACCTTCTCCGACGGGCGTGCAACACCAGCGCATTTCCCCGCATGATATGGTTAGTGGAAAGATGTTATACTGATAACAGGTACCTAGTACTTAACCCACACACGTTAGTTCATTCAATTTGACATTTTACAGATATTGATAGAAAGAAAATGTAATGACTAACTTGGAGCCTAAATAAAAACTATAATAGAATGACTATTGTTCAAACACGCGCGTCAATATCATTTTACTCCCTACTTCAATTATAGTTTGTCAATTTATGGCTACGGCCGTATGTTGTAACTTAACCACTGGGGAATGACAAAAGAAATGGCGTATTTCAAAAAAACACTACCTTATTCTTAGGTTAATAATTATTATAAAGCAATCATTATTCGTAGGATGTTTATCACACTTGAATGGTCAAAGACATAGCTTATAATGAGTATCTTTAGAATTATCTTCAAATGTGTTAATCTTGCCGATCTTGTGAATAATAAAATGCCTAATTCTTGTAAAATTTGGGATCACAGAGATTATCAATAGGTATAATTTTTTATCGTAAATATTTTACTAAAATTATCTCGTCATTAATTATACTAATGGTTTTATAACTGCGTTTAAAAATTAACAAATGTAAAAAATCTTAACACCACTGCACATTCATGTACCGAAATATGATTATATTCTAAAACATTAGAGCGAGAGGTTTAAAAGAATACTATTTTATGTAATAAAAATACTTTATGCAGTCATCAAATATTTAAAATAAATATAAAGGATAATAAGGCTTCAAAATTATATAAATAGATTATCTACAACGTTTAAGGAATGTCCAGGATCATGGTTTGAAAATACAAAAAAACTCAATTTTGACCTACGACGAGCATGTCCCCCCCTTAACTATAATAATTTGAAATACCATTGCGATGTCAATCAAAAGAAACATTTTTTTTAAATATGACGTATTAACAATAATTTCACGTACTTGTGTCAAAACATTAGGTAAGTTAATAAAGAAATTATTTTTTGTATTAAATAAGTACGGCAGAAGCTTGCTCTCCTTGGGAGTTGTAGGTGTGGCAACAATTCCGTTAGTTCTTCGCATGCATACTATTTACAATAGATTAAAGATGACATATTATTGTGTTCATAATAGCTATAAAAAATGTATAAATATTTTTTCGTCTAGACTCAACGCAATACTAAAAGCCAATAATAATTACCGAGCTATAAATGTATGCCTACATCTTACTATTCCCCGCAATGAAGATTGTCTATTGCTTAAATTATCAAATTGTTTATGACCGATTATACACACTATACACGAATAGTTGTGTATATTATAAGTTAAGTATATGAACAATCAGCGATACAAAAATCAGAAAATTCGCCCACTGCATATCGTCGGTATTTTGTAAAAAGGGCGAATTAACCAAAATGCTACTTTACAGGAGGAGGATTTTTAACTTTTGACATTTATTTGTTTTTTACCTGTAGATGATTATAAATATCTAACAAGTTTATAATAAAGCTTAGAAATAATACTGTCATTATAATAGGTATTATTATATAATATTTTAAAAGGCCTAATATGTTACATTTGCTTTTTATTTCGTAATTTTAATTAATTTAATTTTAGTCAATTATCGTTTTTAAGTAATTTCCTTGGGAGATAAAAATTCGCCGTTTTTACAAAACAAAGCTAGTGGGGTACATATTGTATTTTCATTAAAATCTCGATTTCGCCAAAATGGTTGATTCGCCCTATTTACAAAACACGACGATATGTGTAAAAAATCGCTAATTTCACCTCGAACACCATTTGGCAAACGCTACTTTTGAGTCCCCGCCAAAGATCCTGGTCTGGGGGCCCGCTTCAGGATGTGGGAGCCAGTAGGCCTACACGAGGATGACTAATGAAATAAGATTCATTACCCGAAAGTCACAATCAAACATATTTTATAATATCGTAATAGATTTTTGGGTTTCCACCGCGTGTACTTCTTTCCTCGACGTTTTGGGCTCGTTGCAGAGGCCATTATCAAGAAATATAGCCATAAATACTTTAGTTAGATCGTCCAAAAATATAAAGTAGCAATCGAGCACAGCCATAAATTAATTTGCATTTACTTACAAGAGTAAAAAACGTGTGGATTAGAGATTAGTTTGCGGTTTCCGGCGTAAACATTAATATAGCATATATAAATATATCACCGGTCAACAAGGAATAGTGAATAATTACAAAACTCGTGAATGGTCAACATAAGTAAATTCTTTAGGAAGTAATTGACCTTTTGATAAAATTGAACCACGGTTAAGACTGGAGATAAACGACATGGACCTACAGTGAAGAGGTATCTATACTTTTTTAGGAGGATTGGTTTTAGGTTCCCTATTTCGACTCGTCATGTATTATGAGTACAGCCGTGGATATGCAGACCCGCCTTCTTCCATGACGCTTAAAAGGTGTCTGAAAGAAAAGAATTTACGAGCTCACTCTGCACGGGAGTGGGACTGATGTAACAACCATGCACCGTGGTGCTAAAAGACTGTTTTAACTAGCTTCAACGTCTGCCTCCATAGCCTGGATCAAAATACAAAGTATTACTAAAAACTGAGGAATTTTAGTAAGCCAACGGAAATTGGACAAATAATAGTCCACCGATCAAAAGAACACATTGCTATAAATCGACGAAACTTAAACATTTTCACTAATAACTACAGCGTAGTAATAATCGAGACTTGCTCTGCTCTACCTCGACCAACTGACGCGGCCCCACGCCCCTAACAGGCGTATACAGTGGCAAAGTGAACATTAGGCGCTTATAGTTTTGCTGTGTGTCCTAGGAGTAACTTCATATTATTATTATGTCCAGGCTTTGATAATAAGACAAATTCTCGCTCGCCAAAAAACGACCCAAAAATATATACATTTTCATTCGTAGAAACGAAATAGCCAACCGGTCCAACTGAGGATTAATAGATTTAAAAAGATCTTATTTTACAAACGATATAATATATTACGGGACATTACCAAATAATGTGATTGGCAAGTATTAATACTTAAAGAGATTGTAGCTTTTTAAGCTATCAGTGACATCGAATTAATGAACGGTGCAATATAACACATTGTACTAGACTTATTCAGCGTAACTTCGAAGCGAATAGGTGCACAAAGTAGGAAATTAATTAGTTACACTCAATAATAAAACCACAATATAATGTGTGCTGCCAATGCTAATGAACTTATTCTACACTTAATATTGTGGTATTTCGGCATAACACGGAAAGATGCCAATGGACCAGCATATCGCTCGGCGAATGGATAACCCAAAAAACACTAAAAAGTACAGGGCAGCGAAACACTGTGGATCGGAAAGTGGGAAGAACTTCATCCCTCAGTGAATCAACCCCGGCAGAATTCGGATGATAGGTAATAAAATTAACCGATAATTCTCTTTGTCTGACAGTTAATTAATACGATAACTCCAAGATACAAGCGTTGTAGAGTTGTAGTTTTAACCTGCAGTAGAGGGTGGAGGTAGGCTGTTAAGATCCGCCACAAACAGTGCACATTAAGCTCCATCAGTCATACGTATATGTTTTTATTGAACTAAGACTACAATTTACAGATGGTATTGGTTACTTTTTAAAAATCAATTAAACCCTGCCTAAACCAAACCATAATAGTTTTAGGTAAGCTTTTGGCGATCAGCCAAAATTGTGCACACTTTTTCATTAATACTTATTTGTTTTCGTTGGATTAAGAATACAATATATTACACATATTGTTGGTTCATTTTTTTAAATTCATTAAGCCCTGCCTAAACCAAACTATAATAGATAAAAATAGTATTCTATCTATAAAATATTCAAAGTTATTTATGATTTAATTGCATAATTTTAGATAGTTTATAGATGGACGAGTATTTTTTGACTATCATCTATTATGGCTTGGTATTCACTGGGTTTAATTGAATTTTAAAAACTAACT
This sequence comes from Rhyacophila brunnea, assembly GCF_057557595.1. NCBI lineage: Eukaryota > Metazoa > Arthropoda > Insecta > Trichoptera > Rhyacophilidae > Rhyacophila > Rhyacophila brunnea. The sequence goes on along the minus strand of NW_028232848.1, from coordinate 36,005,912 downwards.
AACACCGTCTGTAAATTATAGTCTTATTTCAATGAAAACATATAAGGACGTATGACAGACAATTAGTGTGGACTATTTATGGCTGATTTTAAAAGCATATCTCTACCTTCGCTACTGTTAGTCTGTAACCTAAAGATGTACAACGAATGATGATTGATTCGCGTACATATTCAGCTGCATTCGTAATGTAGGGGGTGAACAAACTGCTTCCGATTAAAACGTACAGGCAAGCAATTAATTGGTGTGAATCCGCCCGCATAGTGACGGCAAAAATCCATTATTAGAGTCAGTCATGTGTAAAAAAAAAAGAATCGAATTTTTCAGACATTCCTTAATTATTATAATAATGAGAATAATGCGAATTACAATTCTTTTGTGAAACAATTATACTGTTTGTTAGACATTTTGATTGCTGTCTCGGAGCACATCTTCATAATCATTCGGTTAGAAAGTAAAATTATCAAATACAAAAAAAGCCATGTATTGATTTTTACAATTAAAAATTTTAATGCCAGATATTTATTTAATAACCTCAATTAAATATATAAAAAAATACACATACGTAAGTATGTTATAAGTAAGAAATTGTAGAAGTAATGGAATAATTTTAAAATAAGCCCAACAGTATAATATTGTATACTAAAAAGATAGAAGAGTTAAGCCTAATAAAGAGGGAGCAAATGGAACACATCATCTTGGAATACGGTTGATGTTAGTATGCTTTGATCGGTAGCTATAAAAGGTTTAAATTAGCTGTGTTCGCAGCACTGAATAGGTAGGTACATTATCTGTAAACAATAATAAAAAAGTGACAACTTGCTGTCAATATTCCTGTCATTTTCAATTTTTCGTATACATCTAAAATAATTATTGCAAAGCCAGAACCTGGCGGAGGAAGGAAGCCCTTCTTCAAAATCTGAGAGACTAGCTTGAGCTCGACTCTCCATCCCTGTGCAAAGCAGCGCACATAGTGAATATCAATGGGAAACATCGCAAACGTCTACGGAAACTGCGTATTAAGAAGATATTTTGTAACGAGACAGAATCGAAATAAAGATTTAGAACTGCCAATTCATGGTGGAAAGATACACACCAATTATATAATATATATAACGGTTTCAAGAGCGCATTCTCAACTAAACTCCAAGCTTAGAATCCATATCCTGATCATTTAACGGGGAATAAACAAGTGTTACATACATACTTGTCCTGTGAATTATACACATTAAAGTGTAATAGCTACTTCTTCCACATACAATAATAATTAGGATCGGTTTCGATGGGACATTATCAACTGAACGATAATCGGGTCGAGAATCCACGACCTGACCATTATATGTAATTAAATTACGTGGAATATAATATTATGTTACATGTTATTTTGTTTTAATTCAATAACTAAGTAAGTAGGTATAATATTATTTTTTAAATAGTTATTTCGTTGTTGCCTATTAAGGCCTTTACGCAATTTATTATGACAATGAGTCAAATCTCGTCAAAATTTCATACTTATAAAATAATATGAAAGAAGCAAACATTTTTTCACAAAACGAGCCCTATCTCTTTTTCTCGAAGACCACGCTGGCAAAACGTTAAATTGAAGAGGGTGTAGAACATTTTTTCACTATTAGAAAACAGAATTGAATACATTCTAAAACCTACCGCCGATTTTACGCACACCTGGTCCAGGCAGGTGCAAGCCCACTTGAATAATGTACTAACTGACTTTCTTGTCAAGATATGTTCCAAAGCAGTGGTGCATAACCCTCCATGCCATTTATTGCACTGACTAGATGAAATATGCGAAAAATGTTCATGCATATAATCATAGACCGCGATCCCGGGTTTGGCAAAATTCAGATGTTCAATTTTTTCAATACATATATCATAGCATGGGCCCAGAGCATGGGCCAAATCCTGCCAGTGGCCAACTTTGATTTCTCGTTACCAAGCCTCTTGGTGTGATGGACAAGATCCATACTGCCTAGGTTTACAGTGAAATAATATGGTAAAATTGTGTGTATACATTTTTTGTCAATTGTATTTTTATTGCAGTCGGTGCGCGGCGCATATATCGATGAATATGCATCAAATAGAGACTTCTTCAACCTAGCCGTTTTTGACATTGTAGGTATACCTCTTGGGCACCACTTAATGACTGGATTAGTACAGCGATTGACTCTTATTCGTGCTAGGTACGTGTCCAGCACATTTATTTTAATGATTTTAAGCAAACAGTATCACATCGCATACCTACCCAATAGTATACGTAAAAACATTGAATCCAACTTCAAGATGTTCGTTGTCAGCATACATTTTGTGATCTCACCAGCGCTGACACTGGGGTTCATCCATTAAATATCTACCTATGTAATTTTACCTGAGTATCTATTACAAATAAAAATTAGCTGTAGTGATAAAAAAAGTTTGCGCATCACGCTTCGAAAGCCAAACAAAAAAAATCGTTCAATGAATTTTAACCTAAGCACAAGCAGTTCGCATTTCTGACACGACCAGGTATTTATTTATTCCTAGCGTACGTTACCCGTCCACAGGTAAAAACGCAAACCGTTAAAAGCTTCACGCGGTGAATTAACACGCCGCTTCGAGTTGTTGCATAATGCATGCGGGGGAGGGAGATGCACGACGCGCGTGTGCGGCTTGCATCGGAACGCGTCTCGGTCAGCTGTGAGGCGGCTCGCTGGAGCGTAGCCGGGGAGCAACTATCGAATATGGCGAGCAGATGGTTGACGCAGGAAGGAGGCGACTGCGAGCCAAGTGCGATGCGTTTTTGTGAATCGGTGTCACATTTCTTATCAATGGCATAGCAAACAAGTATTTTTTTCCCGTAAAAAACGACTTCTATGCCTACTAAATGTTTGCATAATAATATGACTATTTTATGGAAGAAACCGTGTATTTGTGAATTAGGCACACGATAATAATTATATAATATGAAGTAATAGATAAATTTTATATCAATCATAATAAAAACAAGAAAGTAACAAAAATCAATAATAATTACAAAATAAACCTAATATTACGTAATATTGTATTTTTTATTGATACAATTTTTGTAATGATATATTACATGTACCGTCTACACAATTAATTATTAACGTTAATTAATTTTAATAAAATACACAAACATAGACCCCTCCAAACCAATCGTCCCGCACCACACTCGGTCTTAATCGAGCGTATCACGAGGCACTACATTTGGTTGTGAAACATTATCAGTTTATACGCGTGAGAATGTTTCAGGAGCAGATACCCAAAAACTATGGTCGAAACGCACTAAGTGTGCTTTGATTGAGATTAGAGACTTTCTCATAAAAGTGCCCATGGGAGAGAGGAGCGTAGTGAACACACCAATATTAAATGAGCGTAAATGCATAAACCGAGAGCAGTTTTCAGTATTCGAGGTATAACGTATTCATGACACGTGTTTAAATTTATTCCGTATTCTTCCGTACTCGAGATCGGTTGCCTGCTTCTGCTCACCCGTTAGGTATCTCAGCTCCCATTATTTCTGAGTTCCCTGACAGTGAACAAACAAAAACAAATTATTCCAATTAGGTACTAAATATATAGTGCAAAAAAACAATACGGACATACAAAACATATCTTATCGGACGGGACCAGGGGGGATGGGGCCTTGTACAACATTATTATTTTATAGCGTCTTTCCACCAAGATTTGACTGTTAAAACCATTAAAAAATATTATTGTCTAGTTTTATTATATTGTCAGTCACTAGATGGGGAGGCTTATGTATATTAACATAGTAATAATAATCGGGGCAATAATTTCAAATTCAGTGACGGTAATACACGAGACAGATGATACGGTCGCTTCGTCAGAAAGTAAAGACACAGATCTAAATAATATCCTGACAACATTGATAGGTATATTGATAACACCCAATGATGGTTTATTCAGTTTATTGTACCTATTATAGGCAATTTTTCTCAACGAGGTCCCAAACTTGTCGTAAAAACGCCACTGCGAATTACGCAAATATTTCGCGCGGTCCCCCCCCCCCAGTAATGTTTTCATTCTTCGGATTGAATAACGATAAAACTAATAAATTGTTACTACATATTTCAATAGAAAAAATGGCCAAACGACAGGAAAGTGGCATATTCGGCACCTCTTTTAAAAACTTTATATAATAACGGGGTATAATAAATTTCATTTATTATACCCCAAAGACCCCTGATTCCCATTATGTGTGTTATGCTCTGTAGCGACTGATATAATGATTTGATTAAACTATTGAGGTTATTCTTAGGTAATGCTATAAATACGTACATAGTGCAAAACATCAGTTTTTGAATTATCATAAATTGGCAAACGATCATAAGTACTAATAAAAAAAATCATAAATTGTTTTTTTATTTAATGATTATGAATAGGTGGGTTTTCATAAAATGTACCTACATTAAAGCCTTAAATTAAAATTACATTATTTAATTTACAATATATCTACCTACCGACTATTATATTATTAGGTTATATTTTTCAAAATCGGAAATTATAATTTTGTCGTCATAGATACTGAATCATAGTTATTATAAATGGCACAGTTGACAATTGGGGTTTTTGGTGCTAATCATCGGTAAGTGAAATCTGCCGCGGTTCACTCAGACGTGTTAGTTTTTATTGTCTATTGACAATGCTGTACATTGTGGTGATTATGGTAATAATTGGCAGTGTGTTTAACGTTGAGAAAATACATCGCTTTCATTTAAACTTGCTATATTATATTATATTTCGTGGGTATTCTGCGAAAAATCACTAAGTCAAAATTTTGCTGTTTTGACTTAATGATGAGGTAATCATATTAAGTGTACGCTCTATAGCAGGGGGGGCAAACTTTTTGGATGGAGGGCCAAATTCAAGAATTCAAAATGAGTGGCGGGCCGCAAGTAAAATACCATTTTTAGATATACACTATTTATTATCACGAAAAATAAACATTACAAAAAAAATAATTAGAAGAACGAAACTGTTTTTTTAACATTTTTTAAATTCAGGTGTTAATTTTGTAGTTGATATTCTCAAAACTGCTTGTAAATGGGCATCGGAGATATTTGATCGTAAAGAATTTTTATTGAGGTTCATGATCGAAAATGTTTGTTCACATATATAGGTTGATCCAAAAATAACGAACATTTTTCTTGCATAATCTTTAAGTTGGTCGAATTTGTCTGAATTAAGGGCTTTGTAAAATTTGGAGATTTCTTCACGACGATGCAATTCTCTTAAATCAGTGTCACACTGCAGATCAATAATCTTAAGTTGTAGCTCTGTCGGTACACCATGCCCCCCACATCTTGACGCGGGCCCCGAAGCCAGGGTCTTGGGCGGGCCCCCTACCTATCGCTATGGTTAAAGGCAGTCTGACGCTCTCCAGTATTGTTTTTCAAATGGTGTTCGAGGTCAAATAAAATTCAGTGTAATTTAGCGATTTTTTAACACAGTATTTCTCAACACGTCACAACAACTATATGTTTTAAAATGGTAATAAGTTAGAAGTAAGCTAGCGCCGCAGGCGACTTTTTTTTGCTATTAGAGCAAAATTAAGATGTGTGTTTATCTCATTTATCTGGTCGACCCGTCACGCTGGGCCCCCCCTGAGCCCGGGCCCCTAGGCTAGAGCCCTGTCAGCTCCCCCCTTGTGGGGGCCATGCGGTACACTATCAATATCTATTGAAAATGGATTGCGTACTATTGCTAAACTTGTCTCAATTTTTTGGAAGTCACCAAATCTTTGTGAAAAATCGTCATTCAGAGCTTTAATAATTTTACCATATTATTCAAATTTATATTCTGGTATATTCAGCAACTTTAAAGTTGGAAAGTGGTCCACGTTGTTATTCGATATTTGTCGAAGGATTAACTTGAGTTTTAATTGAAATCCAATCAAACTTTTTACCATATCATGGGCATATATTTTTTTTCCTTGCAACGCGGAGTTAAAAGTATTTAAATATGTCACGATGTTCAACGTCGAAAATATTGGTTACATAGTGTGAGACGAGACGCAAGGAAGACGTACCTACTGAGATAACACATTTACGAAACAACAAATTCTTCAAATTTTAATCTATTGTCAATATTTCTTAAAAAATTATAAAAAAGTTATTCGTAATCAGAAGTACAATTAATGATGGCGGGCCGCAAAAAAATACCCAGCGGGCCACATGCGGCCCGCGGGCCGCAGTTTGCCCCCCCTGCTCTATAGTCTACAAAAACACACACAGTCATATCTATAAAACTGGCGAAGATAACTTATGTTATAAGTCAAAAAGACATACATCTATTCAGAGAAAAAGCACTAAATGGACTTAGTGCATTTGCTTCTCTCATTCTCAGGCTATATTCACAAAATTCTGCGTGCGAAACTGCACTAAGTCATACTCAAAGCAATATCGCAGAAAGGAATTTGTCTTTTATATATATGTTACACCGAATGTGCGAAATTGACTATTACATGAAATGGGCAAAATTTTGGCTAATTCATGTAATAGTCAAGCCTGTTGCCTTATGAATTCGCCAGGGTATGGAATTCTTGAACTGTCAACATGACAGAAGAAAAAGTAAATTTAATACGGATGGTTTTATTAGTTATAATTGGACATAATATAATACTATTATTATTAGGTTAGGTTAGGTTTTGTAATTCTGAATTAAAGTATTCAACTGAATGTCCATTTTGAGGTTAGCTATCAAGTGTCAACAAACTATCACAAACATTCAATCGACCAAGCACGAATCAAATCACGAAAATACTTTTCAATAAAATTCTTCCGTTATCATATTATAGTTCTAGATTTTTTTTGCGCATAGTAAATGGATATGAACGTTATTGCAGTTATTGATTGGTATATTTTTATATTATAATCAATGACATTTGCACATTTGTTTAGTTTGATTAGTTGCAAAAAATACCACCGGAGCGCGATCATCTATTTTGACCATAGATAATATATGGACATTTTGACCAATGCATGAGCATTTTGTTACATTTAGTTTAGTTTGTCCAATACATGAACTAGACAGAAAAATTACTGCCGAATTCACGCACTCTCCAGATATTTTGTCTAATTCATGAACAAGGTAACGGGCTTGCATTTTTCATGATTTAGGCAAAATTTTGCCCATTTCATGTAATATTCAATTTCGCACATTCGGCGTAACATATATAACAAAAGTTAAGACCGTCCAAACTTTCAAACTCGATTACCTACCTCAAAAGTAGTATTTTTGACTTAATGCTTATTCGCAGAATACACACGATTAATTTCACATGCATTATTTAAAGTGCGTAAAATTTAAAGATATTCTGCGTTTCGTGATCCATGTCCTCTTGGTTTATTCAATTGGCCTGTCCTAAAACCCCCTATCATTTATAATGTGATCAACCCAGGATATCTTCATGGTACGCCGTACAGCGACATCTTGAAAGTTTCCAGTGTCCTCATTGCCCGTTCCTTAAACGTCCAGGCTTCGACTCCGTATACCAGTACGGGTATCAATCCCCTTCCATCGCGTAGGTATTTAACATACTTAATTATGACATAATTGTATTATTCAACACGTGAATTTAATCAACTCAAAAACCGTTATATAATATTATAGGAAAACGACCCTTTAATTCTGTTATCTATTTGCTACCTTTGCAACACGCCACTCCAGTCTTTATAGTGGAATATAGGACGTTCGCAATTTCAATATACAATATGCACGGCCGTAAAACGGGGGGACAGGACGGGGTGTCGCATAAAAACCAGTAAAAATAACAACAGGTAAGGCAACGCATAAGGTAGAAGCAAGTTAGTGAACATGCGTCCTCGGGTATCACCCCTATCTACCATCGTCTCTATTCACCGGGTGTTCGCTCTCGCGAATCGGGGGTTCCCCCATGACTGCGGTTCTCAAATAAAAAAAGGTAGTTTTATTTTTTTAAACAAAGCGTTTTCGGGGTGATTTCGGAAACGGACACACGTTGGTCGATCTGCTTCATGGTAGCTACCATTACATATCGAATGTGTTTAGGAAAAAGGGCGTAACCCTCACAAAACAAATTTTACAGGAGAGGCAAAAAACGTTTTTTGAGAGATTTAAGTTTAATAGTTTTTAAAAAATAGGCACAGACATTAGGTGCATTATGATTGATGATTTGGTGTAATATTTTTGATCTAATAATAATTAAAGAAGTTATTACAGAAAAATCATTAAAATTGAGGATAAATGCTTTTTTCCAAAAATTAAAAATTAATTAATCTCAATTAAAACCTAAATTCAGATAATAATTCGGCATTTGCGGCTTACTTCCTTTTTATAGAACGTGTATTTAGTTGTATACATTGTTAATATCTAATAAAAGTACTTTTCGAAAAATCGAGAGTTACGCCCTTTTTCCTAAACACAGTCGATATCACACTATAACCACACGCAAAGTAAGCATTAAAACCGAACCAATGACAATAAAAATAATTTGATGTCATGATCTATATTTGTTTTTTTTTTTTAAATATGGCACCTACTTAATAGAAAAGTAATAAACAAGAGTATGCATACGTCATAGAAATTACTTGCTCTAGATATCTAGATAATAACACGTTGATTCTGTACGTCACTAAAATATAAAATATATTCACCATTTTTCAAATTGTACGTACGGCTAGATAATAATATGATTCCATCAAGCGAGAATTCACTGTTACAGATTATATCAGATTCGCCACTTGCATGATGAGTGATCAAATTCGTCAGCTTTGACAGAATAATATGTTCAACACACCATTATTAATTTGAGTGTTAGGATACTATAGAGCGGGTGTAGCATGCACATTAAACAAAATTATTTTAACTATTTTCTCACGCGCAGAAATAAATGTAGAAACATATACAACAGAGCTAAGTAGCTATTTTACAATGCATACAAGTGTCTCCTTTTCTGTGAAATAAGAGGACTTATGGAAAAGTTATGGATATTCTCTAACACACGGTCCTCGATGGACGAGAAAGAAAAACTGCTTCAGAACTCATAAGTCGCGGAGTCGAATCTCAAGTCTGGCGTATTTATTCAATGTATGTTCGGATCCAGAGCAGTGGATCTAAGAGGTTGAGAGAATATTTAGAAACTATTTCTAATTAAAATCGTCAGTTAGGAAACATATTAGGCAAGCGGTCCAAATCCACACCAGACTGCTCATCTAATGATAATGATGGTGTTGGCAGGGTGGTTAAAAGTGGCAAAACATTACATAGCAATCAAGTGACATGACAATTATAAGAGATCTTGAATGGATAAATCACATCAATATTGTCATCTCCACGAAATGACGTAAATCCACAAAAAACGGTAAGTGTATATTTTTGACAATACCGCTTTCATTTTTTAGCTATAGATAAAACCATTAGAGCCCCTAAGGCCATCCGCCAACGTGAATGTCAATGGCGGCTCGCCGACGGCAAGACTGGCATCTCTCAGTTTCAAAATGTCCGCGACCGAAACCGAAAAGACGCGACATGCTAGTCTCCCAGCCTCTCAGTTTCCAGTCACCCATAAAACAGTGGGACCAATATCAGTAGATTCGATTTCTTATCAAAATTGGTAGCACTGAACTGAACTAAACATGTAATAACAAGTCAAGACGTCAAAAGTTAAAGATGGGCGAACCGATTTTTAATTTAAAATATGTGGCAGATGTTGAGAAATACTCCTGCCTGTATAATTACAGGCTGCCAGAATATTCCCGTAAAGATATTACGGGAAAAGCTTAGAATGAAGTAGGAATGACAAACTGTCAATTGAGGTTATAAGATTATTAGGTTTCAGTATCGCCGTGTGCGAAGCATCAGTCACTGACAAGTTTATGAGTTCCATCACCAACCAGTTCGTCAGATTTTAGTTTCTGCGTGAGGGGATGGCCTAAATCTACATAAATCTCCGTAATTACCCTAAATAGATAGGTTCAGAATATGCATAACTTGCAATATTACATCAACATTAAATTTTAAATGTAAAATATTTCTGCTCAGTAGGAAATATGTGCTAATTTATGGAATCCATGCATAAAGTGCTCCGATTTTAGATGATGATTTTAGATTTTAGCGATAGCGTGACCTTGATAACTAGGTAAGTACTACATATTGTTCATTATAACGAGTTTAATATAGGTAATGCGGTTAAATAATAAATTCACGGGTTAGATTAGTTGAAAATAGTATATTCAGATTTGTTGATACAGAGTAATAATATATTTATAATTTATATAACGAAACCGCTTTTGGTCGTTATTAAACGCCGTGGATTGAGTATGTTACAATTAAATAATATCTATCCCCCCTTTGATAAGCGCTGTTCTAGGGGTTGACACAGGAATGGTCGATACAAAAGCTCGGCGGGTAGATACATGCAAGGGGGTGATTGAACCTTCGCAGTCTGTTAACCCGGCTCAGGTTATCCGGCGCGAACGAGGACGTTTCGATTCGATGCAGCGACATCCAACGCATCCGAGATCCGGAAACCATGCCTTCGGATCTGTAGGTTGTTACCATAAGCGTGGCGATAAATGATGACGTACTTAAATTATTTCTTTATTAAACTAATAATAAGCAAGATTTAACAATACGACATTATTAAGGTGATTGATCAGTGAAACGACAAATAATTTTCAACCATAGGCGCGACGAAATTTTGCACTCGCTCCCATTCGGAGAGAGAATGTAGAGCTGGAAACACGTCATTTTGCTTCGTGATGGCGACGGCCGTAATAATTCTTAAATCGTGTAAAGATGACTTAAAACGTTACCCATTTACTTTAAAAAGAACACATGTCAATGAATTTATTATTATTGTTACTGATAAAACAATAAACAGAACATTAACTGGACACATGTTGGATTTATAAGACAAATTATTTTTGGTTTGACATGCCTCATTTGCACCCGCGACCCGCAATCCGCGCATCGCCTAGCGACGATCTTTTTAGACCGTGTCTCAACTGAGGTATGGCCTTAACGAATTTCCATTAGGTATTTTTTTCTAATGATTTTTCCAAGAGGAATATTTCAGTAATTGATGAAGTTTTGAACTTTTTAAACAGGATTATCTTCAGCCACTATATTATATATTCACCAATGACAAACGTACAACTGGAATAGAATATAGTTATGTGTTGTTTACATATTATGTACCGAATAATATGTACTAAACATGGCCAAGGGGGGAGATGACAAGGCTCTAGCCTGGGGGCCCGACATGACGAGTCGACTAAATAAATGAGATAAAAAAACATCACAAATTTGCTCTAATAGTAAAAAAGTGGTGCTATTTTTCTTTAATAATGATTATATTTTAATGAAGGTATGTAATTGTGCGATGTAATTTTTAATTGTGTCACTACTTGATAACTCTATAATTAAGTGGAGGTAAAAATACACAAAATACCCTTAATTTTACCGTGAACGCCATTTTGGAAAACGCTACTTTAGTTAGAGCGTCAAACTGCCTTTAACCTTGGCGATATGTAGGGGGGCCCGACAAAGATCCTAGCCTTGGGGCCCGCTTCAGGATGTTACTAAATGAACACAATAAAAGATTAACTATTTTTTTAATCATCGAATAATTCACAAGATTTAAGAATGTAACATTCTAATTATTGAACATACATACATAATTTGATTTAAAAATACAAAAGCCGATGATCGTCAATAGTAACTCAATTTAGAAAGCGTTTCGCATTAGTTAAAATTTGTCACAATTAATTAGTATGGTACATATTGGTCTATGTGCATGGGCAAGAAACCCGAGAGACGCTGGTTCGATTCCAGCTTGGGTGTCGTATTTTTTTCAAAAAGGTTTTTCTATTGTTTAGATATTTTCACAGAAGTGTATTCAAAATTATGTATGTACAATAAAAATCCTGAAAGGTGGCGTATAAGCAAAGAATCCATTCATGCATTGAAAAATTATGTATTAAGTAATTTAAAAAAAAATATGTTGATTTCCATCAAGTCGATAGTATTAAAGTTGTCTTAGTTTAAATCAATCCTGCATGAGGACGGACTTTTGCAAATATCACAACGAAATAATGATCTTCCTCTTCTTTGCGCATGTCCGCCCCATAGCTGGAGCATATTATGGACACCACACACCAGTGGCGAAGGGTGTTAATATCCGCCATAAATAGTGCACACTCAACTTTGTCAGTCATATATATATATATTTGTTTTCATTGGAATAAGACTATAATTTACAGATTTGGTTAGTTTTTAAAATCCAATTAAACCCTGCGAAACCAAGCCATAATAGATAATAGTCAAAAAATACTCGTACATCTATAAAATATTTAAAATTATACAATTAAATCTTACATAACTTTGGATATTGTATAGATATAATAATATTTCTATCTATTACAGCTTGGTTTAGGCAGGGCTTAATGAATTAAAAAAAAATAACACAACAATATGTGTATTATGTATTCTTAATTCAACAAAAACAAATAAATATTAATGAAAAAGTGTGTACAATTTTGTCGTAACGCATACTTTCGGCGAAAATATTATGGTTTGGTTAGGCAGGGCTAAATTGATTTTTAAAAACTAACCAACACCATCTGATAATAATTGTAGTCTTAGTTCAATAAAAACAAAATATGTAGATACGTATTACAAACAAAGTTTAATGTGCACTACGTGTGGCGGATCTTAACAGGCTACCTCTACTCTTCGCTACTGCCACACACTGTCGCTAGCCAGTCTTCTTTCGTCGTTTCGGGTCATAATGAGAGGTAAGTACTAATAATTTATTATTTATATAATTTACAATGATAGCATCACAAAAAGTATGTGACAAAATCGCAATACAACAATGAAAACATTTTTATGAGCCGCGATATTTCGCCTCGCCGGGAAACCTTTGCTGACCTTGACAAACCTGATCTGAGACGGTTCGCTTCAAATGTTGAAAACTCCACTACGCACCCAGCGTCGAGATTGCCGTGTTTGATTATGTGCAGGTAAAATGTGACAAAAACTAATGGCTTGACCGTGTTGATTTTATAAAAAAAAATAATGTAGGCGACAAAGTTATCTTCCAAAGTGAATTTAATTTAGATTCGTGTACGTATGTACTCGGCGGAACCGGATTCGATTGATACCGTCCATCGAGAATAGGTCAGCCCTTCCAGTGGTATTCGTTTGCAATGAACCTTTAGAAGTATTTAGTTAATGAAATAACAACGAACTGTATACACCACTAACTACAGCAGTGGCGAAGGGTGGAGATAGGCTGTTAAGATCCACCATAAATAGTGCACACTAAACTTTGTCAGTCATAGGTACGTATTTGTTTTCACTGAATAAAGTCCACAATTTACAGATGCTGTTGGTTAATTTTTATAATTCAATTAAACTCTGCGAAAACCAAGCCCATAATAGATAATAGTCAAGAAATCTATAAAATATCTAAAATTATGCAATTAAATCATACATAACTTTGGATAATTTATAGATATAATAATATTTTTTATCTATTATAGTTTGGATTAGGCAGGGCTTAATGAATTTTTAAAAAATAATAAACAATATGTGTACTATGTATTCTTAATCCAACGAAAACAAATAAGTATGAACAAAAAAGTGTGCACAATTCTCTCGTATCGCCTAAAATATACCAAAACTATTATGGTTTGGGAGGCAGGGTTTAATTTACTTTTAAAAACTAACAAACACTATCTACAAATTGTAGTCTTAGTTCGATGAAAACAAATACGGTTGACTGACAAAGTTTAGTATGCACTATTTATGTCGGATCTTAACAGTTTACCTCCAACCTTCGCCACTGTTAACTGCAGTGTATGCGATGAGCTGGATATTGTAAAATGGATAATATTGCAAGACTCCGCTGGGTAGGACATGTAAAGAATGGACAACATATTATTATCATCGACAAAGCGCCTAATACCGAGCTAGAAGACTCCAGACGATCTGATTGTCCAACTGACGTTCCAGAACAAGGGAGAGGAGATGGTGGAGAGCACAGTTGGAGGCAGACTGATCTCAGACCTGGATGTACCGCCATTAATAATAATAAGCAAAAAATAATATTCCGAACTACTTCAAGATTGCATAGCGCTGTATTCGGTGTAAAGGACGGAAGCGAGGATCAAGGATTTTATAGGACGGAAAGGCGAGAACGTAAATTGATACTAAGTCTTATCGTCTCCCCATCAACTTACTGCAAGTATGTTAATTTTCAGTTAGTTAATCGAGTTTGAAGATTGAACTCAAATGCGATGTTGGTTGGTATAAATGTACGGTAAAATGCAATTCCGGCTGGCAAATATAAACCGATTGATAAAATGTATCAACTATTTACTAAAAAGAGATCAACACTACACAAATTGTGATAATTGATCGCAATTCAAGTCATTTTAAATGAGAAACTGAGTGACGTTATGTAGGTGCTTACGTATCATGCATATGAAACACATTGTTAAATTCATTGCATAGTTGAATATAAATTGCAACTAAGTATGTAATAACAAATTAAAGCAGCCAAAATTATACATCCATGTTCCTTTAAGTATATATCAATTAAGGACCATTACACGATGCATAGTCTTTGGGACCATCTATAAAAAAAAGATGGAAACATTAAAACTATCACTTCAGTTCCATCAAAACGTCTCTGTGTCTATAAATGCATCGCATGATATCAGTATTTCTTTTAATAAATCATTCAATGAATAAATCAATCAATCAACGAGGTGCGTTAATTGTATAATATGTAAGAAACATAGGCACCTACTCAATACTATAATTTATCTGTTCAACGTTGTCCTTGTTTGATTCAGAAAATGTACATTAAAGGATCATTCATAACTAATTATTCCAGAAAATAAAATTGCCATTTCAATTAATGCAGAATACGTGGAAGTCACCAATCACAGCTAATATTTAGTGATAAGCCTACAACAGAGTATGGCATCAGAGCTCGGTGGACCTGTTTCTTAGCAATCAAAATAAAAATGCACTTATTTTTTATTGGAAATTAATAATTTAACCATATTTTAAGACAATACAACATGTAGCACGAATTAAGAAGGCCACAAAAAACTTCTTTTCTCTTTCGACCATGTCCGATCCTCACAGGATCATATGGGCCTCCACAGAGTAGAGGTTTGTATTGACAGATTTTGTTTTTTACGAGAAATGGATGTCAGCCACTTGCTCAACCTATTAGGTCCATACTCTGACACACACAAATTGAAAAACAATATGTGTACTTGCCAGACCCAGGATTCGAACCTGGGACCCACGGCGTTATAGTCCAACGCTTAAGCCGCGCGGCCACCGTGAGCGTAATAGCCACACAAAACTATTTGATGATAATTAATTGGTGCTCAAAATATATTTAAAATAATGCAAAGTGTTCCAACATTTTGTTCATGATGCAGTATAAACGAGATCCAACACGAAAATGACAATAGTCGTGTATTTGCAAGCTTCTGAAGCAACACCTGTCATTAAAGATCCAACATGAAGAAGAGGATGATTACAAGTAGGTAGGGACAACGAAAAAACTTTACTAATGTATAGGTACCAGTTTCCGGATTCACTGAGTATACCTGTTTATAATATGATTTAAGTAATACCCTAATATAATTAGAAATACTCAAATTTATTATGTTTGAACCAAGCTTACTCAAAAATAACCAGAATGGACTTGGTTCACTATGCTTGTGGAGCATAGTGAACCTAACCGATTTTTTTTTAAACGGTACATGTTCAAACACGCGCGTTAACATCATTTTACTCCCTACTTCAATTATAGTGTGTCAATTTATGGCTACGGCCGTATGTTGTAGCTTAACCACTGGGGAATGCCAAAAGAAATGGCGTATTTAAAAAAAACACTACCTTATTCTTAGGTCAATAATTATTATAAAGCAATCATTATTCGTAAGATGTCTATCACACTTGAATGGTCAAAGGCATAGCTTATAATGAGTATCTTTAGAATTATCTTCAAATGTGTTAATCTTGCCCATTTTTTGAATAATAAAGTGCCCAATTTTTGTCAAATTTGGGATCACAGAGATTATCGATATAATTTTTTATCGTAAATATTTCACTATAATAATGTCGATATAAATTATACTGATGATTTTATAAATGCGTTTAAAAATTAATAAACGTAAAAAATCTTAACACCACTGCACATTTATGTACTGAAATATGACTATATTCTAAAACATTAGAGCGAGAGGTTTAAAAGAATACTATTTTATGTAATAAAAATACTTTATGCAGTCATCAAATGTTTAAAATAAATATAAATGATAATAAGGCTTCAAAATTATATAAATAGATTATCTACAACGTTTAAGGTATGTCCAGGATCATGCTTTGAAAATAGAACAAAGCACCATTTTGACCTATGCTGAGCATCCCCCCCCCTTCCCATCCCCCTTAAGCCGCTCGGACATCGTGGGCGCCAAGGATTTAAAAACATAATATATTTCACAAACATTTCTGATATCGGTATTAATTACGCAATAATACTGATCAAATGAATTATATTATTATAACACCTATGTACCTATAATTATTATAACGATGTCTATGCACGACGCTATTGTTATCAATATTATCGCAAATCATCATCACACCATCTTAAAAATAATCATTTGCACTGATAAAATTTAAAAAAAAACTCATTTAGTATTAAGTAAGTGAAATTAATAAATAGCACTAGCGAAGGGTGGAGGTAGGCTGTTAAGATCCGCCATAAATAGTGCACATTAAACTTTGTTAGTCATACACATTTGTTTTTATTGAACTAAGACTGCAATATACAGATGGTGTTGGTTACTATTTAAAAATCAATTAAACCCTGCCTTAACCAAACCTTCATCGTTTTGGTATACTTTGGGCGACACGACAAAATTTCGCACACTAATTCATACTTCATTCATACTTATTTGTTTTCGCTGTATTAAGAATACATATTACACATAATATAGTTGGTTCATTTTTGCCTAAAGCAAACTATAATAGAGAAATAACGTTATTATATCTATAAAATATCAAATATGTATGATTTAATTGCATAATTTTAGATATTTTATAGATTTACGAGTATTTTTTGACTATTATTTATTATGGCTTGGTTTCACATGGCTTAATTGAATCTTAAAAACTAACCAACACCGTTTTTCTACAAGTGGCGCGTAAATCATCGAAAATACAACGTAATCAAATACGCCAGCGCACACTGGATTTGACGATGCCTTGTGCCCCGCCTGCCGCATGAGTCACCGTTTTTCGCTTCTCAGCGATACGATTTAACGAAAATACAACGGAGTCCATTCATTGAACACAGCAAGCAAAATCACGCCGCTCGAAGCGTCGTCGATAAGACGGGCGAGAAGCCATTATTAACGCTTTCGCTGCTGAATAGATAATGAGATTTTAATTGCCCCCTTTAAAATGCACGTTAATTACATCGATCGGCCGCCTGGTCATTACGCACCGTGTGCGTCTTCCGCGTCCAAAGTATTAAGAACAATGTACGCTTTGTTTAGTTATTGCGTGTCCGATATTTAATTACAAGCCCCGAGAAATAATATTTGTTATGAGAGGCGCTGTAATAATAATTATTTTGTGCTTCTTGGGCCCCTTATTACATAGGTGAAGGGTAATGCGCGGCAAGAAGCGTGTGATTATGGTTATGAATATACGCTTCTTACGCCGACTTCGCCCGCTTGTCCGTCTTGGTGGGCTTTATGCCATACTTCAATGAAAACAAATACGTATGCCTGACATAGTTAGGTGTGCACTATTTATGGCTGATCTTAACAGCCTACCTCCACCCTTCGCCACTGAATTAATTAATAGAGACGGATTCATAAAACGAATTCAGCCGTGAAGCAAAATGTGACCTGTCGGAACCGAAACGTTTAAAATGCCACAAAGTACGCAGATTGCGTGTCCACCGATAAAAACAAATAATAAGTAGGAAAATTCCATGATTACATTTGCCTTATCTTTTTATTCAAGTTGGTAAAACGTGTAAACCGCCACAGTGAGATGTATAGTTTATTGTAATGGAACTTAGGTCTCAATAGTTTCATGGGTTATGTTTATGTATTTATTTTTTTCAAACAAACATAAAATAATGGTAAATAATCCAGTAAGAAAACAACTTTAGAAACAATAAGGTTATACGCAATCTACCCGGCACTGGCGAAGGGTAGAGGTAGGCTGTTAAGATCGGGCATAAATAATTCACATTAAATTTGACAGTCATACATATTTGTTTTAACTGTACTAAGACTACACTATGCAGATAGCATCGATTAGTTTTTTTTAAAATTAATTAAAACCTGCGTAAAATCCGGTGTACGTATATGGCAACGAAGAACTAGGGACCGAGAAGAGTGGAATGAGTTAGATGAGGCCTTATCCAGCAGTTGATCGACCCCGGATGATGCAGTTATTTTATTAATTAGATTTTTTATTGAATACTGAATATAATAATATGCACACACGATTTGAGAATGCTAGATTCGTGTTATTGAAAATACCTAGGTACCTACTTATTTAATTGTTTACATAAGTTTAAATAACCTCAGGATCAGATTAGGTCCATTTGTTCTAGGTTTTTTCCCCTGTGTATTTTTTAATAAATAAGTCTTTATTATAAGCATGTAAGTACTAAGTATTATAATAATTAAAATAAACTAAAATGTAGACAATGGTATCGTCCAGTTAGTAAGGAAGGAAATTGTCAACTGGTCCAAAATAATACTTTTTTTACCAACTATGCAGGTAAATCAAATCAATTTAACGACAACAAGGCTTGAAAACTATTTAATTAAAATAATCTGTGTTACAAAACACCTACATATTATAAGTATTTACTATTATGTAAGGCTAGGTAAACTGAATTATTTAATGTCACGGAAACATAGCTTGATTTATGTATGTAGGTAAGTAAGTAAGTAGATACCTATCTGATAAGTGACTCGATAATATAAAATCCATCTTAAATCATCATTTCAGTGTTTAATTAAATTAAACGTAGGTATACAAACGAAATATTCACAATCATCCTATGTAGTATAATGTATAGAATATTTTATTTACTGGCTGATAAACGCCGTTGTAAACACTAGATAACTTACCTACTTATATCACAATAAAGATTATAAAAATCTATATGATGTCTTTAATCCAACAGAAATATTATCTACATATTCAATTTAATCTATTTATTGAAGTGGCACTCATACAGCATGGCTCCGTTCGAGGCTCACAGGGGCCTAATTACAAATAATTACAAGATAAAAAGAACTTTTTATATACAACGTTTTTAAATTCTGTTGAAGCATATAAACTTGACTTGACTAGCTAAACGATCAAAAAAATTTGTACTTTACATGTCATATTGATTTCCATGGTAACGCACGTATATATTAATAATTTAGTTGCTAGGACCCCAGACCCCTAGCAACCGATAATGGTGTCGAAATAACTTTTCATACAAAACAGAATTAAATGAAAATGAATTCAATTCTACTTAAAGATGGCTAAAAGTATTTAAAAAATGCATTTGCATCGTGTTCTGATATAATCTAAAAGTTTCAAATGTCTAGCTGGTCGGGAAGTTAGTTAAAAATCGATTGCAAGATTTGTACCGGACAAAGAATCACCGTACAAATAAGAATACGAGCTAAGAAAAACGTTGTAAAATGCATGTTTTGAGTTAGCCCCGTTTCGATAATTCTGTAATTATATTTATTGGTGACACAAAGCTCTATGTCGTACATATATCCGTTTACAAGATAATTTGAATACAGTGTGGTTTATTTAATGAATTTAGTGTAGCAAAATCTTTATTTGTGTTTATCTCAAAACTGTGTTATTGTAGATAGGCCCCTGTGATCCTAATTACCCGCGTTATAACTTTACATTAGAACAATTTTAATGGTTTCTTCATAATGTTGTTCGCTATCCACTTATCGTTTTCAAAAAATATGTGTATGGAATATCTAACATGCTCCAGACGACACTCGAAATAATCTAACCCCATTAATAACTTCTCCAAAATACCCATTTGGAACCCCGATATTTGAATTTGACGAAAATAAAAAATTACAGATGACTTTCGAGTAAAAAATATTTTATTATTAATATTAATAAAATAAGAAATGTGTAAGTACAGAAGTGAGTACATATTAATGATAAACGACATAAACAAGGAAGTCAGTTTACCAGCTAGACAAACACAGATGCTTTAATGGCATGAGGAAATATTATTTAAGTTATTTATTGGATATATTTTATCACAACAGCAAAATATGTTTCAGTATCTATGTAATGATTATTAAAATTAAAATACTAAAGCTTCGCAGTGACCACCACATTACCGATTTTTAATTGATAGTGCATTTAAATTTAAAGTCGATTTACTTGTCGGTCACACTACATGCGAAGTATGGTATCTACTTTGCATGCCAATAATAATAATATTATTATCTTATTCGTTATTAGTCTTATTACACAAAATTTGTTCGTGATGTACCTACCTATTTAATTTTCACAGAATTAATTACATACCTAAATATTTTGTACAATAATTAGTAGAACCGATTCAAAACTTTCTTCTTCTTTTAATCCAGACCACGACATTACAGACGTAACGCTATTAGGTATGTAGCATTTGAAACGACGTAATTCGATCGTGTATTACTTTCACCTCCCACGCACAAAGACCGCCACTGTATTGATATGTCGCCGAACAAAATATTTTTATAACTTAGTAATAAACACTAGATAACTAAGTATGTTGCCGTAATCAAATAATATTACAATCGAATACAGCTTACGAATTCTGATGTTTTGATTTATCTGTTGGCTTCTAGCAGGGGCGCCACTTTGTATGCGAACTGTCAAATTAAGTATGGAAAAAATGTAGTTCAAAATAACGCCACCCCCACTCGTTTTCTTTAGATTGGAACAAACCAAAATCCGTGAATTCCTACGTCAGGACATCGTACCCGTACGACTCTCCATAATATTATGTATTCATTTTTAATGACTAAAAAATAAATTAGTAATGTAGTGGAGCTGACAGCTATTTTTGCATCGGATTGAACTGAGGGTGATTATTTCGACCACCTTAATTAAAGTACAACCATACAATATTCATGCTCCTAAGATTGTTAGGTTACATAAAAGGCTAAAAACATAATATACGCGTAGTGAGTCAATTCAAGCTTAGCGGGATCCATTAAAACCATGTACCTATATTCCATTCAGTTGCTTCAGAGAGTTTCATTTCATTGGGGAATAAATCAGACAGCAGAAATATTGAAGATCGACACAGAAGAGGGAAATCCTCTACTCTACTCGATGGTCCAACAAAATAAGCATTTGAATGAACCTCATGAATGAGGAATACAGCAAAGAAGTCTTTTATTTTAGACCATATTATTTTCAATCTATGTGGTAAAACTTACTATGCCAAATGTTAGTTAGAAATTATATCACTACTTATAGAACTTCAGCATATTGCATAGTTACATTAACTAATCTAAACCTATATCTACTTTATGCATACCCAGTACTAAACTAAAGAAATAAATGATATTATGTTATACCTATTACAATAATATAAACATTGTTCTTATACCTAGGCTACTACCAAATTTAATGCAAATGGTCTGTAAATAAGGTTAAATTGTACCTGGACGAATCATATCACCACAGCGCTATGAAGAAAGTAGATCATAACTTAATACGAAGATTAGATGTTAGCCATACGTTCCGACATTGTTCTACGGTAAACTACGAATAATATGCACATTAAATCAACGTAATATTACATTTTGATGACTGTCAGAGACCTGTGCCCAGGACTTTCTGATTACAAGTTTGATATGCTACCTACTACTAGGTATGTACCTAGGTAAGTATCTACTAACTTGTGTAAAATAAATGTCATACTTGCGTAGGTACCTACGTATCTTATCTTTTCAACTCATCTAAAAACATTAAATTTATTGTTTTTGTGATTGGTCAGTCATTATTATAATAAAAAATAACTACAATTAATTAAAATTCACAATTACGTAATACCTACCTATATTTCTATTATGATTTTGTATTAAATAATATTTTGTGATAAATATTTAGGTAATTTACCTATGTATTCGTAATAAGGGGGTGCGTTCTAGGGATAGATAAATAAATATATTATTATCTACATAGCCATACAATGACGTTATAGATTGTTTATAGTGGAATATAGAAAGTTGACATTCATGAACGTCACAATCACAAATGGGCATTATCGAACATTCCGATTGAAAAATATATTAGAATAGTATGTTAACAACAAATTAACAACCGAATGTGTGTCAAAATCTTTAAACATTCAATTATGTAAACTGAAACGGAAAGATGAGACATATTATTATTATTGGCATTTTTGAAGCTGTGTGGATATATTCAAATTGAGGTTAGAACCGTATAACTAATGAACAATTTCAATTTCAATTTCATCATAATTTTGAACTGATAGATTGCCATAGAAAGGTAACTAACTATGTAGGTATGTAATATTTGAAATGGATCAGTGTGTCTGTTTAATTATAATGTAAATCATATTACTTTTACCCGTTTTATTTCACAAGATAAACACATGTATTTTTTTCTTTATTTATTTTAACGACGATAAAATTTTGTTTAGTTTAGTGTGGGGATTAGTTGTAAAAGGTATTTCAAAGGTGTATTTACTACATTGCAAACGGACAACAACAAAGCAAACTCCGTTTTTCTTCAGAGTTTAGAGCATCGGCATACTTTAAATGGCCACAGAGGAACTCTACAAATTATCAGAGACCAGCAAAACTACTTCCTAACTGAACATTGGTGTCACGAAATTATTCACGGAACTGAGTAGGTACGACGATAATCAACAAAATAAATTTTATAACACTTGTTGACGTGGCGTGACGGTTAAATCGAAAAGTTTCAACGGAAAAGAAGATGACCAGCGCACGTTCGATTAATACGAGGTTAAAACGGCGCTGTCAGATGTTAATTAAACGGCCAGAGTAATGCGAAACGTACAATATAATCGAATTCGCCATAACATGGCGACTTCTGCGACGTCTTTTAACTCCCAGGGGCACCGACGTCTCGAAGAATTAGACACTTATCTTAAAGGAAATCGCACTCACCGTATTCCTTACAAATTCTTCGATGGATCTGAGGGCGGAATCCGTCAATTTCACATACATCAAGTTCTTATTTCCATTATAACTAGCCTCTGATGACAAACCATACTGAACACCTGCTGGCAAGGCCGCCATTTCTTAAGCACTATTCGCACTTTTGGACCAGCTGACGTCGGCGCTAGTCAACACAGATATCGGACACTCATTTTCTTAAATAATTTATCACAAATCACAACCGAAACGCAATATATACATAAAACTAGGAAAATAAAACAATCAATGCAATATATTAACACTTAACCACGTTTGATTATTCACATATGTCAGATTTTTCGTAATGGCAGCACTCCGCAGGGCGCAGAACCATACTACTGATGCTCATTGCTCATGCGCACTAACTCATTCTGACAGGAAGCGAACGCAGCGACCGCTTACGAGCGGACACTAATCAGCTGTTATTTTGGGCGCGGAAATTTGAATCGATAGGTATAACTTTTACATGATATTGTTCAATTTAAAAGTAATTATTGATTAAAACTGTTAGAAAATTACTGCAATATGAGTAGAATAGTAAAACATTATATAACTACTTCAAGCAAACAATGAAATAAATAAAAATATGATTTCATTCTTGGACCAAGTATCCACGTTAAATAATTAACTTTTCTTTGATCGCAAATTGAAAATAAAAATAAAATTATAATATTTTTATTTTTAATAAAATAATCGTTTTTGTTTATAAATGGGTAATTATCAGATCAATAATTTTAACAATTATATTTTTATTAAATGTGATTAGTGATTACACACTGAACTTTCATAATATTTCTTTTATTAAAGGAATAAATCACAAGATTTGAAAATATAACGTTCTTTATATTATTGAACATACTCAAAGATATTTCTATTAGGTATATTGTTTTCAAATTATTTATGTTCATTCTCATTAAGATAAGCATTACATTATCGGTGAAATTGGAAAAATATGTACGTTCAAAATAATAATTATGTCTATTTTTGGTGAAAGTTAATAAAATCAATTTCTTCAATTGTACCTAGCGATTTCTAAACGAAAACATATCATTTGATTTAATTACAACAGCAATTATATGAAACCGATAATGGGTAAAGTAATAAGTAATAACATAGAATAATATCTATTTCCCATAGCATAGCAATATTATAATAATAACAACAGTAACTGTATAACTGTTATACCTGAAATTTATTAATTTAAATATCATTATTAATAACATAATAATACACCATAAATTCAACTAGTATTTTTGATATTCAAATGCGATAATATATTTTCTGTATTATAAAATTTACGACTGTTTACGATATATTTTGATTGTTAAACATCTTGACTGAGATGTTCAGAAATTAAATACCTAACTAACTAACGTAATCTACCTACTATAATAATATGCATTCGGATAAAGTCATAAATAAGCTTCACGATTCTTCCAGTTCCAAATACTTACCTAGTTTACTAATTAATTGAGTTAGCATTCCTTATGATTATAGACTTCCAAGTTAGTTTACTAGGTACCAATTCTTAATAAAAAAAAACTTAATTAGACATAAGTGAAGATGGTATGTACATAATATTATTTTGGATTGCATGTTTGGAAAAGGTGATTGATAAACAATGATTCAGGATGAAAAGTTATATCTGTGAAAATTATAATTTGATTAGATCTTATTATGATATTTTGAAAAACCCCCAATTTTATTATTATGCTGTAATTCGAAGAATCTTTTGTAGACACTTCAATTTCATAATAAATAGCTTGATGTCATCAATCATATCAATGGAATCAAAACAATAAACCCACTTATCTACTTGAGTAGATAAAATAATAAAAAAAACAAAGTTTTGTCCTTATAATTTTTCTTAGAAATTTATTTTATATTAAAAATGATGGAACGTGGACGTGTAGCGACATCTATGAAAATTTAATATTAATAAGTTAACTTCAACGACAGAGATAAAGTAGATCGCTAACGTTAGAACTATTTTGAACCAATCAAAGTTCAATCCGTGGCCATATTACGTGACGTCACTAGTTCCACGTCGGAAGCCGTGAGTGCTGGGTGATTTTACCGTCAAAATACAATAATTTGATAGATAAATATTGTATTTTTCGGATATTTACAGTTTTAAACCAATCTACAAAAGATTTTTTCCATTTGGTGTATTTTTTGAAATCAGTGCAAACCCCCGGGCTCTCCTTTTGAGCTATTTAAAAACTGCATTCTTTATTTAGCGCGATGACATTTGTGTAACGCAGCAATATGTCAGTGCCAAGTAATGACATAAACAATATAATGGATTTCCTAATGAAGAAGGACGACGATAACAATCAAACTTTTCATCAAAAGATGGAGTCGATGGATGTGGGATTCGGCGGAAACGTATCAGACAGTTTTTTGGTGAGTATTCGATACATTTCACGGCGAAAATTTCGATCGCATTACTACCATTGGCGAACCTTTCTCTTTCCGAGAACCGCATTTCATTTGACCTATATGATTCACAAAACTGCGACTTTTGTGGCTGCCCATGCATTGTGTTTACCTGTGGAGGGAGTAAATCCAGTTATACAACTTTCGTCGATTAGACAGGCAAAAGTAATAGGCGGGCACCGTTATTTCGCGTGTCGAATTTTCGGTGCAATTTCTTGGCGACAGATTCGGCATAATCTCAGTCGGCTTTTGTGTAGTTATCAAATATTGTCGATTGCGTACTCCTTTCGGCTGATAACAGGGGACGTCTCGTTACACAATAGTGCGTTTTCATTACCTCTCTGCTCCGCGAAGTCGGATTGTCGACTAAGCAAGAAAACAAGATTACAATATTAAAAGCACATGTTGACAGTCGTTTACTACTTTGCTGTTGTGGCATATGGATCTCGTACGCAGTTCTCATTTACCTTTGATACCTGTTTCGTGTCGGCGAATACACCATGCGTGATTATTACCCGAAATTAAATACATTTATGTATCTAAAAACATATTGGAAGTGATTTTCCATATACCTAAATGATACAACAACATGGTCACGTTAATCTTGCCATATTTCATTAATTATATTCGGAGTTTTGGTAAATATTTTCAGACAATAAAGTGAAAAACATATTGTGAAACTCTATAAGGAATACAACGTACATTTAAAATGGATTTTATGTCATTGTTGGAGGTATGTAGCCATTTACTTTCCCTCCAAGAATTTATAATACTTTTACAATTTTTATTTATTCCCATCTGAAGATTGCAGACTATTATTGTAATTGCAATAGCATTGGTTTTTATTTCATCATGTTTCAATTAAAAACCACGTAAGTAGCATTTCCTCATAATATTGCAACCAGTGTTATTGTCAATATGTAATGACAGTGTCATTAAAATTTTTTGACGTAGTTATCCATATTGTCTTCAATATTAAATAAAAATAACATATGGATAGATGGTCACCGGTTTTTTTGGCCATGTCCGATCCTAAGAAGATCATAATATATGGGCCTCCACAGAGTGAAGATTAGGGGAAAAAGGTATGCCGCAGATGCCCGCATGAGATTTTATAACTTTCTTTTTTGACCAAACCTAACCTAACATAACCAAACCAAACCTAACCTACCCCAACCTAATATAATCTTAGTTTGTGATAATGATACATCAAAATGTATGAAAATTTCAAATTTTAAATTAACTATTATTGGTTCAAAAAGCATCTGCACTGACAGAAAAAGGTATTTAATATAATTGTCTACATGGAATAAACTGTTTTCGTTAAAAATATATATATAAAAGCTCATGTGGGCACCTGCGGCACAATTACCAAGATTTGTATTAACTTATTTTTTCTTTTTACGAGAAATGGATGTCAGCCACTTGCTCAACCTATTACGTCCATACCCTGACTCCAAACACAAATTGAAAAACAATATCTGTATTTGCCAGACCCAGGATTCGAACCTGGGACCCACAACGCTATAGGCCGACGCTTAATTCAGACATTCTTAATTCAGATCAGAATGATAGATTCATAAGCTACTGTGAACCGTTTTCTTCAGGCCATTACAAAATGTAAACAGTCCTTCTACCGATACATTGATCATTCGTTCTTAATCTTTGAGGACTGTCTTATATTTTTGCAATGCGTCTTTTCGATTGATATTTACCCCAAAATTCATGTTTGTCCTATATTTCTGAATAATATGTACCTATCTTATTTTCTTTAAATTTTTTAACTTTTCAATTGATAGCTCAGAATCTACATTTTTTAGAGAATTGTGAAAGAATCTTTATACTAAAAGCACTGAAAAATGAATAAGTTTGAAAATCACTGCGCTAATGTATAATTTTTAAAATTTAATTTATTATAAACCATGCCCTTGCTTTTTCGTACAAGGTTTGCACTAATGTATTAGATCATCCCATTAGTAATGTGGTTTTTTCAGTTTGATCTGAATTAATGATGCACTATTAATTCTGTGATGTAGGTAGGCGATATAATATATACTGCAGTAAATTGCATTGTTTCCTTCATTACATGTTCAATCATGGATCATTGATGTTGAAAATCATCGCTTTTCAATTCGTCAATCCATCAATCTGCTCATTATACTCTCAATCTGTATGGCGGGCCAGGTGATTGATGATGATGAGGTTAAAACCATAGTAAAACAAAATCTTAATGCAATGGTGGAAAAATTAGCTGAGTCAACTCATTCAATGATTCATTAACATCTGCAAAATATTGGTAAAGTATCTAAACTCAGTCAGGTTCCTCAAGAATTATCGGAACTTAATCAACAATAACTAATGGATATCAGCACTTTTCACTTCTGTGGATTATTAAACAAACCATTTTTTAAATGAATTTGAAACTATCATGAAGGAAATGTATTGTCAATAATTGGACTAGCTAAAGTCTGCTAAAACAATCAATTGAAGAAAAAGGGTCAATTTCATCACGTTAAGACCAGACCTCATACTGTACACAAAACCCTCCATAAACTAAGGTATTTTAAACGCAAAGTCATGATTCATCTACCATATTATTATCCTGACCTGGCACCATCAGAGTACACCCATATTTTCCGCAGTCGACAAAACCATATTAATGGAAAATGGTTTAGTATGGTATCTGAAGGGAGCGTGATTTATGGCTTCAGCTCAAAACTGAGAGAACTTTATCGTCAAGGAACATTTTAAATATAGATGGGAAGTCATCTTAAATAATAATGGAAAACATATCTTTGATTAAACTAAAAAAACATTTTTATGTGTGTGTCATTCTCAGAATATCACATTACTGGTGGAAACTTGTTTTCATTGAACAAAGACTACAATGTGATAGTGTTTGTTAGTTTTTAAAATTCAATTAAACCTGCCTAATCCAAGCCATAGTAGATAATAATCAAAAAATATTCATTTATCTATAGATAGAAGAATATTTTTTATCGTTTATGATATCTAATAGAGCTTAATGGATTTTAAAAAAATAACTAACACCATCTGTAATAATGTCTTTTTCATTCAACGAAAACAAATAAGTATGACTGAAAAAGTGTGCACTATTTTTGTCAGATTGCCCATAGCACACCTTAACTATTATGGTTTGGTTAGGCAGGGTTTAATTGAAGTTTAAAAACTATCCAGCACCATCCTTAAATTGTGTGGTGCTATTTATGTCGAATCTTACCAGCCTGCTTCAACCCCTCGTGCACTGCATGGGATGACCCTAATAATTATCACATTTACTCTCATCTGACTTACAACTCAATATTGAAGTGTAAATGTTGAGTAATTTAGATTTAATCGATTATTACAATTAACAGTGAAGGCGTGAAGCCGATAGAAAGGTTTATTTTACAAGGGCGTCTTTCCTTCTGTCAACATGCATGTTGTCTTCCATTAACTCAGTTTTATAAATAATTAAGTACACTCTCCTAATTTGATTTTAGTTAAACTAGTTCCTTAGGTGCCCACCAGCGCTTAATCAACTAAGTATAGCCATTATGAAAATTTAAAAAGTACTTGACTAATCCGTATTTAAATAATGCATTAAGTAGTAATCTAGTATTATTAATAATTGTTGATATTTTTGTTTGCCTTCTGCTGATAAGACTAATCTTTATTTGATTTAAAAAAAAAAATACACATTTTGTGATGTTATTGCGAAGTATAATAATACTTACATGTTTTTAACACAAATGTAGTTAGTAGTTACTATGTATGTACATACATAGTTTGAAAATATCTCATGCATATAACCACTAGAAAAAATCCATTTTACTTAACAGGACTTGAACGTGTAACCACTGCATGCAATGTAACTTGCAGCTAATTTAACCATTAGTCCCGTCGCTTATACAAAACAGTC
This sequence comes from Rhyacophila brunnea, assembly GCF_057557595.1. Classification (NCBI taxonomy): domain Eukaryota; kingdom Metazoa; phylum Arthropoda; class Insecta; order Trichoptera; family Rhyacophilidae; genus Rhyacophila; species Rhyacophila brunnea. The sequence goes on along the minus strand of NW_028232848.1, from coordinate 35,976,245 downwards.
TCGTCTTGGACATGGTTATAAATCATCAAAACGTCTGGCAGTTTTGCAACTCTTTTCCGTGAACACAGGCGGGACCATGCCTAGACAGCGACATGCGGCTAGCCAAAACGAATGACTGACCGAGAAAAGCAGCTTCTGCGCACCCGCCGCCGATGCAACATTTTGGCACTCTACATGCCAAGTCTAATTTGTTATGTGCGACAAGCAGATGTTTTTTTCTATCAAAAATATCACACTGACTATGCGTGGCAGTACATTATGGTTCATGAGTTTTCTTAATGACAACAAAATCACATTGACAAATTTGACGTGCTTCAGTCGAGGCGAGTTTGTATGTGCAACTGGGCTTAAAGGTCTTACTGTGCAGCAAGTTTAACGTGAAGCGTGGCCATTCCGAGAACTACAATATTGACATAGATCGCAGTGCCACGACGGTGGCCATGACACTTCAACTTATCATTTTCGCACAGTAGTTACGTTTTTATTAATTTCACTTTTATAGTATATTAAAGTTTCATCCGCACAGAAGAAGTTATTTCTTCAATACCTTTGGTTTTGTAAACATTAGTTTTTGGCGCCCGAAACGTTGATGAATGAAAAACTAGGAACACAAGGTGACAACCCAAAAAAGATAAACAATCTGGTTTATTAATTAAACTATTTTTTATTCAATTAATGAATTAATCATAAGATTTAAGAATATAGTATTCGTTAGTGAACATACCTGTTGGAAAATATTTTTTTTAGGTGTCAGCGCATCTATTCTATACACAAGACTGCTATCGGCGGCTATCGAGGGGTAGTTTTCATATTTTTGTATTGTGGTATAATGTTTACAGTAAGCTACTTGTAATTGGTTACAATAAGTGCGCCTCTCTTGGCTGTGCTAACTTTTAGATCGAGATAGACAGTTTTGACTGTTTCAAATTACAGTCGAACTTGATTATTACAAGGATGATGGGACCGACTGAATTTGTTCGTTATAAGCGTTAATCGTTATATCAAAGAATAGGCATTTTTAAATGAGCAGTCCACATAACACAAAAAGTCGCAATTCAAACAAAAATACACAATTAGAATTTTTCTCCGAAACAAGCATGGCATTCATAAACTACAGAAGAAGTTGTTTATTGTAATGAACGCTGCTAGGTACTTACTTACTTCACAAACCTTGGATTTTTTTTTCAACCATATTATGCATGGATACTTTTTCAATCTTGTCGGCGAAAACACCAATTATGTAGGTACTTAGACACTTCACTAGTGTCATAAACGTAATGCGATCCCGGCGGCATATTGTCCGGTCGGATTTTATTGCTTAGGGTCGAAATGTTTTTAAACCATCGACACATTAACAGTATTTTAGCTCGGTATATCCGATAAGTTGGTCATTACAACAGTGAATAAATGTATGGAGAAAATCATAAACTAAAACGTCAACGAATGTTTCCTCATTACATCCGAGATCTCGCTATGTCCGAGATAGCAATAACCGAGTTCGACTGTATGTACTTGTATCTTTAATATGACCATTAATAATCTTATTAACTTGAATAAAATTGATAAACCAGTAGTCGATAAGTACTATTATTAATTACAATCCTTTTACAATTTTACAACAGATATACAATATGGTTATCTGATTAAAAAAAATCATGATAGATAAAGATAACCACCATTGTTGACTCATGTGGTCCTACAATCAAGTGCCATAAACCACAGACTTTTGATACAAAGTTATTTTTGATTGTACAAACTTCGCTTTACACTGATAGAATGTATCACTGTCTGAACAGATACATTATTAGGAAAGTAGGCATAAATAATACTATCATAACATAATATTAAGTGCTCTTATCAAAATGATGACACAGAATAGTGGTTTTGATTATAAATGATAGACATGCCTGTCGCTGGGGAAAGCATTCGATACCTATTAATTAGTTAGCATACCCAAAAATTTTGGAAAAAAGGCTTCCATGCAAATAGAGCCTAATACCTCGTTTACTCGTGCATGGATTTACTGTTGACAGTAAGAAAATGTATGGGGAAACATGTATTATCCTGCAGTTAAAAGATTGCATCCATGAATCAAAAAAGTACGGAAGCTTCTGAATTTTCATGCGACAGTTGAGAATTTTTCGATCTGTGCCTGCGCAGTAGAACGATAGTGGCGAACCTGCCGGCAAAAATACGAACTACAACTGAATTTTGAGGTTAACCGATTTTCACTGCCTGTCAAATAGTACCATAAAATGACAACATTGCGTCTTGCTCAGTCTTCAAGAATGAGATTGGAGAGACAGTCAGGACTTTTACGTATAAACAGTTATTGTCACGATAGTTTAAAATACGCACTATTGCTGCCAGTAAATCCATGCATGTGTACAGGCGCTGTAATTCAAGTTGGATCAGGCTAAAATAGAAATGTTTCTATATTTTCATTTATCGATTAGTCCAGTCTGTCGGTGGGAGTCGTCAAGCCATGAGTTGCTTTTGTATTTTGGTTATAACAATCTTTTTTATTGGAGATTACTTTGTACCAAACTTCAAATTTGAAGCGAGTTGATTGAACAGTTATTGCTCTCCCAATTGGCATTACCAATACCAGAATAGTTCTGCACTTTGGGAGAACAAACAATGGATGCTTCTGATTTCTAAGATAACTATCTTAGAAACACACTATCTTAGGGACACAGTCAAGTCAATACTACTAAGAATGGCATAATTTCCATTTACACCGTGTATAAGTCACAAAAATTTTTGTAGCTAAATATAGATTAATTCTTCTTAACTTTAAACCACAGTATGTAAGCATACCTGAGAGAAAGTCAGTTAGATAGAACCACAGATAAGTAAAGGAGCCTCAAATTTTTTTTTCTGAACCCTCCACCATAATGCTGTAAAAACCGGAAGTATTTCGAGACATTAATATATTCATTCAATTAGGCAATTCCATTGTGTAGATATAGCCAAGATATCTGAAATTTGAATTGTTTAAAAATACATGTTGAATTATTATTTAGATGAATAATCATGTAAAACCATAAAAACCATAAAAACCATTCATAAACAAGTAAACTATGCAAAGGCGTCAAAATTGCGTTTCATTGTATATTATTATAACAAAACAATGAAAGAGACCGCCACCATTCTATGTTCATTTTTCTATGACGACCAATTCAACCGATTGTTGCATTGATTACAGGCGGAGACATGGCCGATGTCGGAGGACTTCATGGACAACATCTTCTCCATGGAGGGCGGCCTGCTGGACCTGGGCGGAGTAGACAACACGCCTGTCGAAGGGCTCGGCATGGAACCTCTCAATGGCACCGCCGCTAGCCTTGCCGGCAGCGATAGTGGCCTCTCCATGGACCATGCTGATCTGTAAGTAGCTCCTGCCCACTAGGAAAACATCGTCATAAGTGCTATTCTCCCCAAAAGCACTATGCACTCTCTGGGTTAGCGTAAAGTCCACTGGATTGACAATTCAATTAAGTAAATTTTCTAACATTGTATTAATATTAATAAACGAAATAATAATATGATGGTAGGCACCTAGTTCACACAATTTAGTTTTGATTGTTGACATCAATGACATTAATATGGACGAATCATCTGGAAAAGAAAATGACACTCACTTTATTGTCGGGTCTGCCGAATGGCATAATCTGTTCTAACGCCATTACAATAAAGGTGATATTGCTATAAATTCCTGATGCTTTTTGTTGGGTCTGCCGAATGGTTCGGTTCGAACGGGTTCGCTCAAATGAACATTGACATTGGAAACACTGCTCTAACGCCATTACAATAAAGGTCATATTGCTATAAATTCCCGATGCGTGATATCACATAATGGAATTGCGTGACGTCTACCTATACATGCGAATTTACTTGCTAGCTACTGTATTGAGTGAGTCGTCCATTAATAATGTCATTGGTTGACATTATCAACTGATACAAAAATACATTGTCACAGTTAAAAAATTCAACCAAATTGTCTGATATAGAAATATTTGCCTTTTGATCAGCGTTTTGACTATTTCCATGATATTATCCATGAATAAAATAGTTATGTATTTTTTTAAAACTTCATCTGCTCGTTCTGTTATAACTAGAATAACTACCTTACCAATATTAATGAAACTTGCACAGATTATAGACTACATTGTTGGTTCTAATTTCGTAGAGTTTCATAATTATATCTCAAAAGGTTTTGAAGTTCTCTCTCCGACCATGTCTGATTCTCATAAGATCATATGGGCCTGAGTGGAGGTTTGTATCAACATATTTTGTTTTTACGAGAAATGGATGTTGGCAACTTGCTAAACCTATTAGGTCCATACTTTGACTCATACACAAATTGAAAAATAATGTGTACTTGCCAGACCCAGGATTCGAACCTGAGATCCATGACGCTATAGGCCAATGCTTAAGCAGCGCGGTTACTTATGATAAAACTTTTAGAAAACAACGTACTTGCAACAAATATTTATCACAAGTGTGATCGATCAATCGTGCGGGTTTAGTCAGAGCTAATAATAAAATTGCATTACGTGTAGGGAAAGTTGTCAGATAGCAGTGGTTAATCGATGAGGTGAGGTGCGGTTAGAATGGCACGCGCAGCTGTCTATCCCACTGATTTGAAAAAATTCAAATCACATCAGTCTATTTCTTCATTCTGTATATGTCAAGGGAGCCAGTCCACAAAATCATATTGCTGAGAAACAGGCACTCAAAGAACTTTTTTGTTTTTAAAGATATAACGGTGAAACTTTCAACATAGAATATACTTTGTGGTGTTATCTTTTTATTATTAAGTACAAATAACTAAAAAAAATAGTATCTTAGAAGTTATGTGTGATATATCTCTTGACCACTGAATATTGAAATGTACAGTTGGCACACGTGTGTGGTAGTCAAGAGTTTTGTAGCTTAAATCCATTGACCACTGCATCTTTGATGATTTTAAAATGCTTTTGTGTACTTTACTCATTTTCGTAAAATTTGTGGCTTGGCTCGCTTGACATCTACGGCGACGAATCTATTTCACGCAAACAATGTCGTGGGCTATTGCTAGTTATTGTCATTATTGATTTTCCAGTTGTGGGATTCGAATCACGGCTTTACTCTACAGTAAGACTTCAAAGATACATAATACAGTCCAAATATGAAATCATTTTGTTTCACAACATTGAGGATAATGTATTCTTATTTACAATATAACTGATAACTGTAAAATATTTTTCGCTTAACTTTTACCATAATTTGTTTCAAATCACTAAAGTCAATATCTGCATGTATTTGTTGAAAAACCTGTGTCAACAAATTTGCTACTGGATTCCTTCCAAGTTATTGTTTGTATCAATAATCTGCTGTTCAGTGTTATTATTTTATTCTCGAATGACGTCTAGAGAAAATTATGAAAAACATAATTGGTAGGCACACTGTAATACTTAATATTATAATTATAATAACTACGTAAAAAATATTATCAGGAAGATAATGGAGATGATAATATACAATAATAATAATATGATGAAATAATAATGAGGATTAGTTTAAATTTATATAAGAATGAACCAAAAAAAATCGTTATTATTAACTATTTTTCATAATTAACAATTAGTGTCGAGCCACACCGGGCGACTCTGGTCTCGAGCGATTTACTCGGGCGACTTGCCGGCGACCAGAGAGGCCGCCAATAATAATAATAATGATGAATGTAGACGCAAGTATGCAAAAAATACGTTCTATCCGCGGCGTGTCTGCCGGCGACTGGTCGCCTAGTGTGGCAGTGCTCAATACATACCTATATGTTTTCATACATTGCTACCGATCGCCCGACCAGAGAGACCGGGAGACCAGACCGAGTGCACGAACGAGATTTTACTGGTCGCCCGACTTTATTGCTTGCGCGACTACAGGGCGACCAGGTGTGGCATGCTCCATATAACTGCATGCATCGGTCTGGTCTCGGGACCAGAGTCGCCCGGTGTGGCTCGGCTCTTATAGCGGGGTACTCATTAGCGAGCCGTAACTGTGACCGTTGCAGATACAGTAATCAGTATGGACGCCAAATAATTAGCTCGCGAGCAGCGATCGATCGTTTGTCGGTTTTTGCCCCGAATCAAATGGAGGCTCGTGGATGTTGAATGTGACCTGTTCACCGTGAACAGTGAAAAAACTTCGATAGTATTGTTGTACATCTATTTACATGAACATGGCTGGTAACTGGGATGAGGAGAAATGCCTACTTTTAATTGATGTTTACAAAAATAATAGAGTGCTATGGGACCCAAATGACAAAAATTACATCCCTAAAACCTCTGAGTGTATGGCCTGAGTGGACAGCGTTCGGTGGGGCGTGTACAACTCAAAACGTATAACCAAAATAAAGACATTGTCTATGATCGAGTTGCGCACGCTGCTCACGCCCCGTCGAACGCTGTCTACTCTGGCCGTACACTTATTGTCGCAATAAAAAAATATTAACCCCTACTTAAATTTTGTAAGTATGAGCGTCCAAATGTGTACTCATTTATATTTTCGGTTACCAATTATTGTTTACGCCCCTCTAAAAAGCAGTCTTCGCCACTGATCACATCCACATTGTGGTTTCCTGGTTTCCATCCTCTCTGGTCATGATTGAATAGTATGGTGGAAAAATGAGTAATGCCGTGCACTTATTTCAAACACGACCAATGTTAAAAAGGTTAACAGACTAGGTTATTCAGTCAAGTGTACTGCGTAACAACACGCAATACAATGTTATTTTTAATATATTTGAATCTAAATTATCTAATTTATTAAGTAATTTGGAAATATATATTGTAAAAATAATGTATCAATAAGATTACAGTCTATTGACCTCATGGGAAGGTCGCTTGAGAATTTTGTAGATAGTTCATATTCACTCATCAGTTGGAGCATATGGGCACCAGGATGCATGGTCCGCCTTCTTATCTCCAAATTCTTTTTAAAGTCATATCATCATACACCAGTTAAGTAATATGCTCTGGAATCTATCAAATGTAGAAAAACTAGGTCCCGACCGTTATTAAATTATGTGGAATAAGTATTATTTAGTTTTACTTTAATTGGTTATTCGATTTTAAGAATATTTTTCTATTAATAAGTGTTGTTACCCACCCACGGTGGCCTCGCGGCTTAAGCGCCGGACTATCACGCCGTGGGTCTCAGGTTCGAATCCTGGGTCTGGCAAGTACAAATATTGTTTTTCAATTTGTGTGTGAGTCAGGGTATGGACCTAATAGGTTGAGCAAGTGGCTGACATCCATTTATTGTAAAAAACAAAAATCTGTTAATACAAACCTCTACTCTGTGGAGGCCCATACGATCCTATTAGGATCGGACATGGTCGGAAAAAAGTGTCATTATCATCATCATCAGCCGGGGTCGATCCACTGCTCGATGTAGGCTCCCTCAAGCTCCGTCCAATTATCTCGATCCCTGGTTCTTCGCTGCCACTTTAAGAGTTCGTCTATTCTGTAGGTTTTAGTACAGACCTGTGGTCGGTTAGTGGCCCTCGGGTACCACTGTATAACATCATTGGTTCTAGTCGGTTATGTGGAATACAGCGGCAAACACATTTTGAAAATACCCTATATACTGAATTATTTGTTAGTTTGGGTTAGGTTAGGTTAGGTTTGGTTAGGTTAACCTAACAAATATTCCATTATATCGGCTATTTTCAAAATGTGTTTGCCGCTGTATTCCACATAACCGACTTGTACCACATCATTTATCCAGCGATTGCCCACTCACCGAGCGACTCTTGTCTGCCGTCTTCTTCGACCATGTCCGTTCCTAATAGGATCATATGGGCCTCCACAGAGTAGAGGTTGTATTAACAGATTTTGTTTTTACGAGAAATGGATGTCAGCCACTTGCTCAACCTATTAGGTCCATACCCTGACTCACACACAAATTGAAAAACAATAATTCGTGGGTATTCTGCGAAAAAGCACTAAGTCAAAATTTTGCTGTTTTGACTTAATGATGAGGTAACCTTATTAAGAGTACGCTCTATAGTCTAGAAAAACACTCACATTCATATCTATAAAACTGGCAAAGATAATTTATGTTATGAGTCAAAAAAACATACATCAATTCAGAGAAAAGGCACTAAAGGGACTTAGTGCATTTGCTTCTCTCATTCTCAGGCTGTATTCACAAAATTCTGCGTGCGAAACTGCACTAAGTCATACTCAAAGCAATATCGCAGAAAGGAATTTGCTTTTTATATGTATAAAACAAGTTAAGACCGTCCAAACTTTCAAACTCGATTATCTCAAAACTAGTATTTTTGACTTAATGCTTATTCGCAGAATACCCACGATATGTGTACTTGCCAGACCCAGGATTCGAACCTGGGACCCACGGCCATTAATTTCTTTTGTGATCTTAAGTAACACTCTTATTAATATAGTTAAATAAAATTCATTATTATTGTTATTATCGTTATTCTACTGCTGGGAAACATCTTTATACAGATTCAGTACATGGGATACATAAAATCCACGCCCCTCATAGTACAGTGCATAAGGCACCGGCTTCTGAATGGGGGCTCCAGGTCTCAATATATTTATGTGATTTTCTCAAAACCTGGGTGCTTATGTGATCGTTTCACTTCTACTACTGTAATACCCCGTTTATATGTGCATGGATTTCCTGACATTACTAATCTTGAAGAATGAGATTGGAGAGACAGTCGGCACTTTTACATGTAAACAGTTATTGCCACGATAGTTTACAATACGCACTATTCCTGCCACTAAATCCATGCACGTGTACAGGTGCTTTAATAATACACTGTTTCACTACAATACTGTCATTGGGCCGCATGGTCTTTTGTAGTGTCAAAAATATAATAAATTATTCTTTTTTTTTATAAATATAAAAAATAAATAAATATAAAACACACTGATAACTCATTTTATGAATAAATGGTGATTCCAACCGTTCATCTGTATAGTAGCCCGTTTATATGTGCATATAAATGTAAACATGTATTATCGTGCAAGTTACGGCTTCTGAATTTATGTATGACATCATATCGTCGGTCCCTATTAAAAAAGTCGGATCTGAAATTTTGTCATTTTCGGATTATTACGTAAAAGTTATTTAAACATTTTAAACATTTATACCACAATCACAGTTTTTTTTGTTTGTTTGAAAAATTTCGAGATACTCAAGTTAAAAATGACGGATCTACCGAGAGTGTCCGAATAACAATGTCGGTTCTTACCAACCGACATTGTTGGCTGGGCGTGGGTGAGCAAGATGCGTCGGATCTGACAGTTGCTGCTATGTTCACCGAACAGACGGATGTTTTTACAAACGTTTAGAAAAGTTTCTATAACCCGTATATTTATTCATTATGGCAAGCAATAGGTCACAAAGGATATTTGATGAAACATCTTTGATTGCTCGTACTGAAAAATAGCATTTTGCAGATCCGACTTGTTTAATAGGGACCGATGATATGTGCATGCGCAGTAGAACGATAGTGGCGAACCTATCAGCAAAAAAACAAATTACGAATGAATTTTGATGTTAACCGATTTAGTTTTATTTAGTTTATTTACCAAATAGTACCATAAAATGACAACATTGCGTCTCGCTCACTCTTGAAGAATGAGATTGGAGAGACAGTCAGGACTTTTACGTGTAAACAATTATTGTCACGACAGTTTAAAATACACACTATTTCTGCCAGTTAATCTATGCACGTGTACAGACACTCATTCTTTAAGAGTTATGGCCGCGTTATTTTATTGTTATGGCTGCGATAATACGTACTGTCAGCAGTAAATCCATGCACGTGTAAACGGGGTATAAGCACGGAGCATTGCAGCAATTTCATTGGGACGTACCAAATTTTCTTTACTTACAAAATCGTATTGTGTAACTAATTTCTTTGCCCTATCAATTGGCCTCAATTATTATCTCGCATAGCACTATGAGGCATATGGATAATCAGTTTAAAGCACTGTGTATGTTGAATGTTATAATAATTATTGTATGCACAAGTGTGGTCATTATGACAACTAGTACATATTCATAGGCCGTTGTATAATTTCAAATAATATATTGGAGCCCATCTATTATTTCTGACTTTAAATGACAATAATATATATACTTTTTTAATTATTATCTACACCAGGCAATGACATTATTAATGGACAATGCACTCAATATAGTAGCTAGCAGTAGACTTCACACAATTTCCATTATTCGATATCACGCATCGGGAATTTATAGCAATATGACCATTATTGTAATGGCGTTAGAACAGTGTTTCTAGTGTCAATGTTCATTTGAGCGAAACCGTTCGAACCAAACCATTCGGCAGACCCGGCAAGAAGCATTGGGAATTTATAGCAATATCACCTTTATTGTAATGGCGTTAGAACAGATTATGCCATTCGGCAGACCCGACAAAAAAGTGAGTGTCATTTTTTTTTCCAGATGCTTCGTCCTTATTAATGTCATTGACACCAGGCATGTCCAAAGCGTCAATCGCACTTTAGGCCCATAGGAATTGAATCATGATAATGTAAGAAGCGTTTACATTTAGTTGTAATATAATATGATTTTGAAGGGGAATTCAAATTTATTTATTTTTACATACCGTGAACATTACAAATTAAGAATTTAAGACGTTCACAACATGACATTTAAAAACAAAAGAAACAGTAAAGAAGAAATAAATATATGCAGTATCACAAAAACGGTATGAAAAGTAAATTAAAAGGTACAAAAATTATTAAAAAATATAAATTATAAAGCATGGAAGCACACCGAATGAGCTAAGTGGACCCTATTTTAAGAATTTATAAAACAACGTTCACCTATACTCATCCTCACGTAGGTGGAATATATCATCATCCGGAGCGATTTGGTTGAACAGAGTTATTGCCCTCCTAATTGGCATCACCAATGGCAGGTTAGTTCTGCTCTTTGGGAGAACAAACAACTGATGCTCCCGATTTCTGAGATAGTTATCAGGGACACACATGTCAATACTATGTGGCCAAATATTGATATCTTCTAGCATTTAAACTACAGTATGTAAGCATACCTAAAAGAAAGTCAGTTGGATAAAGCCACGGATAGTAGTATCCATATAACCTCAAATAAAGTAGTCTCAAAAATTTCTTTTGAACTCGCTCCACCATAAGGTCACATTTCAACTGGTGTGGGGCCCAAACAATTGACCATACCTATTTCCTTAACCACCTTACAAGAAAGTCGTTTTCAAATTAACCATGAGGAAGGCCACATGACCTCATCTTATTGCATCACTCATTGGGCGAGAGTGAGCAAAAGAGAACATGTTAATCGCTGCACGTCGAACTGAGGTGTAGTTTCCTTCGCGCGCAGTGAGCTCACTGTTCTATAGCTTTTCAAGACTAAAATATTAAACTACTTTTTTATTTAACGAATAATTCACAAGATTTAAGAATATAACATTCTTTTATTGAACATACATAATTTCAAAACACTTCTGAGAAATACATAACCAATAGAAAAAATCTTTTTAAAAAAAAATACGTCACCCAACAGCATTTCAACCTGCGCCCTTCGGGAATCGCGCCCGTGTGCACCGACGGATATGTTATACGTGTCTTATCTAATTGATTTAACCAACAGTTTTTACATAAAAAACTATGAAAATAGACCGTATAAATCGTTTTTTCTTCTTCAATTATTTGAATTGCTTGCAATATTTAGATGAACAATCACAAAAATTGCTTGCGACAATATATCAAATGTAAATTATAACCAAACATCAAAACACTTTGCCTTTTTGTGCCAACAAACACGATCCTATTAATATTTTTGTGGCTACCAATTTAATCACATTAGAAATGTTGAGAGAGAAAGAACATAATATGGTGACAGCCCAATTACAAAAGTTACACCAGCTGTCCCTATATAATGTATATACACTTTCAATTGAATTTACAATTAAAGTGTGTAAGTATACATTTTATGGGTCACCCGTTCAAATAGCTTTGAAAGTCAGTCTTACGCAACATTGTTTTATAATCCTTGACTTATATACTGTAGAATTTGTAGTACACAGCATCATTAAAATAAATGTTTTGTAAATATTGTTTTATGTTTGAAACTTTCTTGGTTGTTGCTGTCTACAGTGTATGTTAGTGTAGTCTTTTTCTCAACGTATCGGGGTCGTTGCTACAAGTGTTTGATCTAGCCGAGATTCCAGATCGGACATTGTATTTTGCTGAAAGATCTGAATACCATGACATTTTCTGATATAGTCAGTTGTCCGTATTATTTATTGTCAGGGATTTGGTGCATTTCGATGATTGGTGATTCGTCAATATGCTTCCTTAAACATCCACGACAGTTTATCTCCCTCCCACCAAACATTTTTCGACACTAAAAGCGATGTTCACATTCACACATGTAACAATATATTTTATTACATTATCTCTTGCGAATGTCTCCTGCATCAAGCTCGAAACATCGAGGAAAGGTAGAGAAAGAATACACCCTAAAACCAAATACATAATTTTTAATAAACCATTTCTTTTATTCAATGAATAATTCACAAGATTTTGAGAATGTAACATTCCATATATTGAACATACATAACTTGAGAACACCTCAGATATATATATACCCACTAGTTAGCAAGTTCACTTGTTAGCAAGTTGGTTGGTTGGAGCAAGTCGGTTGGACCGGTCGACCATTGTGACTTGGTATCTGCGAGGGAAAATTTCTCAGCCTTTAAAAAGTTTGCAGTATTTTACGGCGAGCGAGAAGGTCTTTTCTCATCGAGAATTGACCATAATACATTATATCAAAGTAGGAATCACGCACACTAGTGCACGCCAACCAAGGTCTTGGGATGTTGCTCCTGGGACACTTTCGGCACAAATTTGAATAGCGCCTTACGTTCGTTACGCCACAGTATATGCCTGCACAACGGGTGTGGAGACGTGGTGGGTGGTGAGGGAAAGGCAAGTTTCTATAAAGTAAAAGGTGCTAAGTATGTTTTATTTTCTTTTTATAGAGATCTAATGGACGGGGATCAGCTGTCTCCCCTTCTTATGCACAGATCCGACGAGGACATTCTCAGCGCCCGTCACCATAGCGACGTCAACGTCAGCCCTCTCCCCTCCATCGAGTCCCGCTCGCCCCCCTCCAGCGTGTCCCCCACCCATTCCAGCACCCTGTCCTCGGATATAGACGTCGGATCGCCAATCCATTACTACGAGAATAACTTCGACATAAACAGCTGCTTAAACATCCAAAATGAACAGCCAACGCCTGCGCCACCTGTACAAATATTCCAAAGTAAGTGAAGAAAATATACTCTTGTTTTAGAGCAGCCAATATTTTGTTTCGAATTATGTTTGTTTTTTTTTTGTGTGTTGTATATTCTATCATTTTAACCGGCATTTATGATGGAACTTAATATAGTCATCCGGCTGTTAAAACCTCAGACAAAATGGTTTTTTTTTTTGTATTTGTTCATTTATGCTACACGCCACAGTTTAGTAAAACATTAACACTATCGACCGAAGACACTTGACGGAATTTGAATTTAAATTCTAATGGATTTAAGTTTTGCACTATTGCATTTGAGTAAAACTTGAGTACAAAACTTAAATCCATTAGAGTTTAGTAAAACCTTTAGCCAGTTCTCACATCTAAACTCGCCTCGTCTGCCGCACAGCAATGAATCAAACTCTCTAAGAACGGAAATCCGTTGTTGCATATGAAGACCGTACAGTCGCACGATTATTGAGCCCGTATAGGAATGACCAATTCGTAGGTGTGTGTATGCGACCTGGCGTCTTCGACTCGGAGCCTGAGAAGCATGCAACTTGTCGATTACAACAACAGATGTTTTTTAGAAACTAAACAGTCGCATTCCACCAGTCTGCGGAGCTCCATTTGGCAACGTGTATTTTGTGAATAACGATGACATCACATCGACGTATTCGACACGTTGCAAGCGAGATGAGTTTTGATGTGAGAGCCAGCTTAATCTTCTATATACTACAAAAACTTATATATAGAATACTCCGATTTAACATGTCTCATTTTGATTAAGACCGGAATACCGTCAATGTATATTGTATGTAGTCATTACAAAAACTTAATGGCGAACACCCCCCCCCCCCGCAATACTTTGTACTTGACATACAGGAAATAATTATTGAAAGTACCTTAATTTTTGTGTTTATAAAGCATTTTTTGTCTCCACGTTAGAGGTTCTAACAGGTTAACAGTATACACTAGAGATATCTATTGCGACATTTTAATTACCTAATTAATATGTATCTAAAAACAATGGTAAAAACGATAAATATTTTTCATTTAAACGCAATTATAAACTTACATAAAAAAACTGTTATAAAATGATCATTTCATAATCATAAAAAATTTAAATGTAAAAATTATTTATTGAAAACATGATATGAACATTAATTGTATTATTTTAGAACAGAGTTTTTGTATCTAATTAGTGTTCCATGTCTTATATATTAAAATAATTATTATCTTTAAATGAATAGCAGTTGAGAATATGTTAATGAAGTGGATGACAAGGGTCCTGATCTCATAGTAATGATATATAGAGAGCGCCTATTGCTTGGCAAAATGAAGCCGTGTTTCTTGCAGGTGACTTTTTTTTTAACTATTAAAGCAAATTTGTGATGTGTGTTTATCTTACTCATCTGATCAACCCGGCACGCCGGGCCCACCCAGAGCCTGTGCCCCCTGGCTAAAGCCCTGTCAGCCCCCCCCCCTTGTGGAGGCCATGAAACTCGCACTTATGGTTTGGTTTTGTTCAGGCCTTGGTCCTGATCATTATTAAATTATGTGGAATGAGTAGGTATTATAATATATAGGTTAATGACAGATCGTCGAGGCCGCAGCCGTCAAAAAAGTATTAATACTTTCTCTCGATACGACAACAATATCTATATTTTCTTTCATTTTATTCTTCCAAATATGGCGGGGAGTTTTCAGATTTGATAGCGGCAACCAAATTGATCGAATGGAACTGATTGTCATTAATATTTCCCCGTTTGGCAGTACGCACAGGTTCACAACTTGTAATTTAATAGACAATGTGACAATACAAAACTGCCACGCCACCCTTGTCTGTGTTTTTGTTTCGTGTGCCGTTGTCAAACTGCCGCCATACGATTATTCATGGGGTTACTGTCAAAAGTCTCGAAATTTGATTGAACATGCCCTATAAAATCAGTCATAACATGCATAAACTCCACTATATATAGAATTATATATAGCGTTTTTAATCAATACACTGTCTTTTACCAAGAATTGACGATAATTAACTCCATTAAATTGATTCGTAATATAGAAGTCCTTTTCTATTGTATGTTTTTTCTGACAAAATGAGATATTTTTATCATAGTTACTGTCTCAGCTCGCCTCTAAGACAATGTTTTATTAAATCAACAATTTTGTATGCTAGCTATATTGACACAGTCCCACGATGGCCGCGCGGCTTAAGCGTCGGCCTATAGCGTCGTGGGTCCCAGGTACGAATCCTGGGTCTGGCAAGTACACATATTGTTTTTCAACTTGTGTATGAGTCAGAGTATGGACCTAATAGGTTTAACAAGTGGCTGACATCCATTTCTCGTGAAAACAAAATCTGTTAATACAAACCTCCACACTATGGAGCCCCATATGATCTTATTGGGATCCGACATGGTCGTTATATTGATTAATTTTAGATTGGATAAACTGTCGACATTTCTAATGCGATTCCGTAAAATTCACATTTTCGTACTCACTGTCCTACTTTTTAAATTGCCTGTTAATCATAGTAATAGTTTCCATGTCAAGTTTGCAGAATGTAGCTCATAATACTGCCACTGGCAATCCTTGTTTTATGTGTAATAATTACCTAACAACGTTTGAAAAAACTGCTGTTTTTTTTAAAATTTGTTTTTATTATGTGTTTTTGTTGAGCCTGCCTAACAAACAACTAAACAATATAATCATTAATAAAATTATCTTTGTTTAAATTTAATGACTGATGAATTTTCTGTATTTTAAGTTTTTTGTCATGAAATTATAAGTAATTTTTTTGTCATGTAATCCGTCAGTAGATTTGTAATAAAATGCTACAGTTTACAGTATACCTACACATGCGGCAATTTAATTCTTTGCTTTTATTAGAGTAATAATTGAACTCAAACAGCGTCAACTGTACATCAATGGCAAGAATAAATAATGATTAGTAATGAGCATTTCTTGTTAGATAATTGTTATAAATGTTTGTTTGCACATCCGATGATGGATGAATGGTGTATTTCGTCACTATATTAAATACCTCCTATGTGGTGATTTTGACGAAAATCAGTTATTGATACCGATATTGATATGTGATGCGCATTTTTTTCTCTACCATAATATTATGTATTATATCGCTCCTGGAAAGATAAATAAAAAATTAAATCACCAAATAAAATCGATATTAAATTAATACTATGTGAGAGCATCCAAAATCATGCACATTCAAGTATTCAACACGGTGCACATGCCTATGTGGAAAAAACATGGAAAAAAGTACGATTTTACCATGTAATAATAAATATATTATTAAAAAAATATGATTATCGATTTCCATTTCGATTATCATTTACAATTATTTTTTACAACAGTTTTTTTCGATTATCTCAGAAAGTGACTCAAACCTCATAGGAAGTACTTATTTAAAATTCGGTTGATCAAGTAGCTAACATTCATTTCTTGTAGAAAAAAATCGGTTGAGAAACGTTTTCATGAGACAGTTAGGTACACATCGGAGTCAAGAGCCAATTAAAAAAATGTCTTTATTTTAAAAACACTGAGGAGTGACTTATCCATTAAAAAATGTATGAAATTATTGGGAAATTTGAGCTTCAATTAAATTTGATAATAAAAAGCCGATCCTTTGAATATGTCGCTTACAAGCGGTATTCCTGAAGCATCCTACGGGGTAACTGCAGGAAATCTTCTCTTTATCTCACATCAGCAGCAGGTGATGCAATACAATGAGGTCACTCCGACTTTTTGTTGGTTAATTTGAAAACAACTTTTAAGTAAGCCGGCTAAGGAAGTAAAAATAGGAATTTCAATGAATTCATATTTTGAATGTATATTATGTTATTTACATTTTCACGACAGATCGATAGACATGCTCGATCTATATCTCAATATTAAGTCGTATCATGCCTTCGAGAATTACCTCCCAGTAACTGAAACAACTCAACTATTATGTGCCTCACCTGCCATTTGTAGCAAGCAAGACAAAAAATAATACAACCTTTCTCTCTTTGACACTCTCCGAAATCAAATGTATTATAAAGTATTTATGATCAGCATTTTGTATGCAATCAAATCAACATTACTACCTGTAAAAAATCATATAGAATTAATTGAATGTGAAATTTTATTTGAGATAAGGTTTGCTTGCTTCGTTCAGATTGTATTTTAACAAATTTGCACTGTGATGATAACCTCAAATGGATATCAGTTCAAGGCAATGACATTAATATGGACGAAGCATCTAGAAAATAAAATGACACTCACTTTGTGTCGGGTCTGCCGGATGGCGAAATTCATATTTTAATATCGGTATCCTACGCTCAAATGAACATTCTGCTTGCAAGCGGTCTGGCGACACCGCTGGGTCTGCCCATACAAAATTTCTGACTGTCAGGTTTCGACTCCACCGTTATTATTGTGTTACAAAATGCCAATGTGCCTAGTAAAAAAATGTAAAAAAAATCTACTAAACACTGCAAGAAAGATGGGATATCACTTGTCATGTGTTAGTATTATTTATTATTTATAAAATGCCATTTTAAGATATTGATGAATGTTTATTCAATGAAATTGAATGACAGAAACCATTGGACAGTCGCCTGTGATGCGCTGGGCTCACTTGCGTCTAATCTCCGAGAAGTCGTAAGTAACCGAGAATCTGTTTCTAATGCAATGAATCATGACACTAATACGCCATTACAATAAAGGTTATATTACTATAAATTCTCGAAGCTTGTATCGCATAATGGAAATCGATACATCACATGGTCACGTGACATCTACCTATACATCTGTGAATGACTTTCATGCACAATTTCTCGTGCGCGCCGGTATGAAGTGAGTTGTCCATTTAATATGTCATTGGTTCAAGGTTAAAACAATGTCTCGTTGATTATGTAATATTATTATTAAATTAATTATTAAATTATGTATTTCATTACTCAACCACTTAATTGTTTGTGTAGGATTCAACAATAGTTTAATAATTACATTTTAATTAAAGTGATCCCTTTGAAAACTCTCTTTCGTTAGAATTTAAATCAAGTTTGCGAGAATTGATGAGTATCTATTTAATTTTAAAACACATTTAGGGGCGTCAATTAATATCTTTGACAGTGTTTAATTCGCCACTGATGATATCAGTGGCGAAGACTCCTTGTTAAGCTATTATTTAAATTAAAGCCTACCTGAATTAAAATATTTTTTAATTACCTATTAACACATTTTCTGACACATGTTAGCTAATACATCTTAGGGATATGACACATATAATTTTTTTTTTTTTTAAATTTTCGATTTAGATATCATATAGAAATGAGTTAAGTCTTAAGATACGACACTATCTAATGGAAATATGATCGCACCGTGACACAAGTAGCAGGAAACATATTGTTTTAATCCAAAATACGACTTCTATAAACGTTGTGTCATATTTCGTTCCACAGTACAGGATGTTAATGGGCGTTCTGTCGTATCACATCTCACAAAATACGATGTTTATAGACGTCATGTCCACGAATGTTTTAAATAACGTATTTAAATAATAACTTCATTATTTTATATTCTACAAAAATAATATAATTTGCAAACGACATCTATTTTTAGGTATGTACTATAAATTGATTATTGGCTTGGTCAACCGGACGTGCTAATACAATAAAAGAAAGGCTTTGAAGAATTTGGAACAATTCATGCATACAACACGTACATAGGATTACATGTGTATTGTAAAACACACATAATGTTAGAACAAGTGTCACACTTACACATGCTGTGAGGCTGTAGTTATTTTAGCCTAACATATTTAGCAGGAATATTGGACCGTGTGTGAAAATAAATCTTCAAATCAATCATACGTATACAGCTTTCACTTTTTTTATAGGAACTTGCTATTTTGTATAAGCAATGTAATTTTTGTATATATATACAAACGCACGTTAAATTCGATGCCAAATGGTCTCTCCGTTAAGACGATCAACTATCGAGACAGTAGAGTTTTAGTGCCTGTATTGTGAAAGGGTAAAATATAATATTTTTTTTTCTGTAAAATATTGAAGATGAACAAAATTCAAATTCAAGTCCTGTAAATATGGCTGTCTCGGAACATTTTTTCAGTTACCTACCTTCGACAACCTTCGCCACTGATGTTCATGATGATCAATGTTGTTTAAATCAGGTGTTATATAATTTATTATAGATATAGGTAGTATGTAATCAAATTCTTTTATATCTTCATGTCCACTGACTTTCAATAGATAAGATTATTGTTTAATTTATAATGATCCATAAAATTCTTCAAAACATACACAGATGCATCAGTTCACCATTACAATGTTATCTGCGAATACATATTCACAAGTTAATGACATTATCTCTAATTGAAGGTGGAAAGTCTTTGATAAGATTTATCATATTAAAGTTCAAATTGTTACCATCAGATTGTAACTAAAATGTTATTTTCTGTAACTTGTAAATGTTTTGTCAACATTTATGATAAACATTTAACATTTAGCTGAATCCTTGTTTTATAATGTATTTCCTTCTATATTTTTGTTTGATAATCTATTAATTGTGTATAATAATGCCAATATCATAACCTTTTTGAGGTTATCTTAAATTTTACCTCACTTGAAATGCGTAATTGGATATTATAATAGGCAGTACATGACTTCGATACTTACTAGGAATTTAATTGACAACGCAAAACTGATATTAATACACTAGATGCAAAGCAAGTCATTTAGGACTGCTGATTCGCTGAAACGCACATTCAATATTCTTAATATTTAAGGACAGTCGACAGGTTTTGTATTTATTGTGTTTATGGCATGCCAGTCATTAAGTAATAAACCAAAACTGGCTTCCAAGTCTTGGTCCATGCCTACTGGCTTTCGCGTTTCTATCTTATTAATATGATCTCTCTTTTAGCTAGTTTATCACGGCATGCCGATTCATTGTTATTTCACGAATATCACTCACGAATTTCAGATGCGCCAAATCTCAAACGGAAGTCCTCCGCGCCCACAGCCGTCGTCCTGCCCAAGATTCAGAAACACTACATCACCAAACCTCCCTCCGCCAACTCGCACACCATCAGTGCGACTCGCCCCGACGGAACCAAACAGAGAATCATCTTTAGCAACGTCAATGGAGGCGCCCTCCCCTCCAACATTCAAATCGTCAATGACAAATCATTCAGCGTTCGAATGCCTGATAGAAACGGCCAACAGAAGAAGCTCATCAGAGTTGCACCGGTGGCCGGGAATCCCCGGTCTATTCTTCTACCAGTCACCATTAAAGACATCAAAGATTTCCGCTCCATTAAGATCATCAACGCCACCGATTTGAAGAATCCGGCCAAAATTCAGATTGCCGCCGCTAATCTGTTGCAAAAGTCAAAACAGGCTTCAGAAAAGACGAGGAATAATAACATCCTATTGGCCACCACAGCGTTTGAGACGGATTCGCATCATTACATCATGGGTTTGTTCATTCATTTTTATATTTCAATGGGTTAGTGCAGAGATGTTGAATGTCTAGTTTTTTCCTGAATTGTATTATACATAAAACACCTATTACACAATGCCGTTATTCTGTAAAGATATACATTCAAATAGGGTTTGAGAACTGTCTCATTTAAATATTCCGCCTTTGATTTTCGATTGATTCGAATCATCCAATTTAGATTTTCTCAAAACATGTAAATCCGGATATACAACATCCATGCACAAACCAATTGATTTCACCCCACCAACTATTATAATATGATGTCCAAATTACTAGACGTAATAATATAATCCTGCCGGACACAATTTTCAGTTCCTCGAATACGGTTAATATCTTGAATGGTATTGAAGTTTTTAATTGGATAATCTGGGAGGTTGCTTGATTATCATTTTGTTGCAGAAAGTTTGCCAACTTTCAAAAACAAAAATATTAATTGTCTAATAATTCTATGGAGCAGTGGTTCTCATGTGCGGCCACCAGAGGCTTTTGCTGCAGGAAAAATTTATTTATAAAACTATGAAATTGGTTGACTGCACATGACTTTTCTTAAATTTCTTTCCACGCTTAAATAATCCATGATATGTGAAATAGTCCGTTTCTGAGAATAATGTCAATTCAAAGAATTGGCAACAATTGCTTTATTAATACTGTCAATTTTTCTTACTACTGTATACTGTGAAAGATCATTGAGTGTAATGCACTTCATAAAGAACAAAATATCAAAGCCAGTTGACAGATGTAAACTTATAAGCAGCCATGCGGCTCGCATTGGAAAAGGAGTATTGAGAAATTTCCATTTGCATTATTTTTAAATAAATAGATACATACTAAAATGTTCAAATGGACTTCTCTATAAATAAATTGATCGATTTTTTTAGTAAATAAAATTTAGCTTTAATTTTTTCAATCACATTTGGTGCGGCCACCAGACGTTTCCATAGAACTGTCAATGTCAATTGTGCGGGGCCACAGTTAAATTTCACGTGAGAACCACTGGTATGGAGTATAGATTCCATCATACTTATTGAATATTTTCCAAAGTTACAGCAATTAAAAACTATTTGTATCGTAATAATTTTATTATGTATGTTGACCTTATTTCAATGCAGATTTATTTGTGTTTTCGCTTCTGTATGACTTTGTATGCATGATTTAGCTTATTTTTGTTGTCTAACATTTTACATTGTTGTTTCTTATTAATCAATTGAACGACTGATCAATCCAATACAATAATATTTATTTCAGGCCATCTTTGTTAATAAGTAATTATTTGTGTAATACAAAAAACAAGCTCATTGCTGTAAACTGGGGTGAGATTGTACCATTGATAAAATTCCCTATTTTTTGTGCTGTAAATCGGGGTGAGATTGTACCATTTCACAATACTTATCTACCATTAAAAAATTAACTACAGCCAGTTATATAATATATTACATGATGCAATACTAGAAGGCGCTGTTTTGCCCAAAGAATCAAATCATGAAAATAATTAATTCTCTTGTATCCCACTTACTGCTCGCTATTATATTATTATGCAACCCGTCTCTATACAATCAGACTGTTTGTATTTTAGAATGGGTGATTTATATCAGTGGTGTCTTCTGACTTGATTTATTTCTCTTTTTGAATCTCATTTTTGGCTAATTTTGCCTGTGAAAAAGTAGTGTATTTTAATTTTGCTTCCTTCCTTCCAGAGGATTCAACGAGCGAGCGTGGATCTGGCCGAAGTGATGACGAGGACGATGACCAAATGGGCTACGATGATGACTTCGACCCCGCCCCGCAGGCCAATCACAAAGGTCAGTTTCCCCGCCTCGAGCTCACCGCTGAAGAGAGGCGGCTGCTCGTCAAGGAGGGGATCTCCCTACCCTCCAGCTACCCGCTCACCCGCCTAGAGGAGAGGGAGCTCAAAAGGATACGGAGGAAGATCAGAAATAAAATCTCTGCACAGGATTCCCGTCGACGCAAAAAAGAATATGTGGACGGGTTGGAAGACAGGTGAGTGAAGATAAAATTCTTTACCTTACAGATTCCGATCAAATAGTCCTTTAGAATTTTTTATTAGTTTTATAATAATATTGCTATTAGAATATATCGTCGGTGTTTTGTAAAAAGGGCGAATTGACCAAAATGCTACTTTACAGGAGGAGGATTTTTAACTTTTGACATTTATTTGTTTTTTACCTGTAGATGATTATAAATATCTAACAAGTTTATAATAAAGCTTAGAAAGAATACTGTCATTATAATAGGTATTATTATATAATATTTTTAAAGGCCTAATATGTCACATATGCTTTTTATTTCGTAATTTTAATTAATTTAATTTTAGTCGATTATCGTTTTTAAGTACTTTCCTGTGGAGATAAAAATTCGCCGTTTTTACACAACAAAGCTAATGAGGTACATATTGTATTTTCATTAAAATCTCGATTTCGCCAAAATGGTTGATTCGCCCTTTTTACAAAACACCGACGATATTTGAAAGATTCGATGGTCTTAAAACACTGCGTAAAATATTTAAAAAAGTGAGGTTTGAAAAATGGACAACAAATCGAGGGCTTAGTGTCAAACAACACTATCTACAAAAGTGCAACTTTACAGGAGAGCCAAAAATCGTTATTTTAGATTCTTGTAACTCAACAAGGGAAATGTTTATTTAAAACCTAATGTTAATATTTTATAATCTATTGTGTATTGTACATTTATCTTGCTTATGATGATGTTAAAATTTATAGGGATAGTTTTAAAAAAATATGAAAACAAGGGTAACTTATGTAGTTAGCGTTAAACTTTACTGACGATTTAATAAGAAATTAGAAAAGATTGACATAACGTTGTTTGACTATCATGTAGCCGTAAATGTAAAATAACGTTATCTCAAAAAAAAAAAAAACTTTTTTGTAGATAACGTTGTCTGACTTTAAGCACTCGAAATGTATGTTAACTTGTACGTTTATGTTTCCTTTTTTTGTTATCTCCTCTTCTTCGGCCATATCCGCCCCTTAGTCGGAGGCAGTCTTCTTGCATTGTTCCAGGTCAATCCAGCATACTGTAGCTCCGTCGTATATTAGTATATAGATAGTATAGATATAATTGGTGACATTGTCACAGAATGGTTCGGGGTCACGACCGGAGTTAGACAGGGTTGTGTCCTTGCTCTGTTTCTTTCATCATCCTCTTTGACTTCATACTAAGGAAGTCTATACCACTTGACCGAGGCATATCTGTTACCCCCACAGTGAAGCTATGCGACCTGGAATACGCCGATGACGCTGTCCTATTTGACAACTCAATCGAGGGCATTCAAGAAACAATCGACAGATTACATGACAACTCGTCTTGCGTTGATTTTCAAACCAACGTTTTATGCAACAGCACCTGTCCTGATCCAGATTTCCCTCTGATTAGCGAGGGGCAAAACATCGAGAGCTTTGACAGCTTCAAATACCCTGGCGTACACATCATGGGAGATGGCATTTTGCAGAGATGTAGACAATTACGTCATGTAAAAGATTTTTTAAAATAATTTTCATAAAAGATATTTGATAGTCTAATGCTGGCCTAAGGCATATTATGTCACATTGGAGAAGTAATAAATTGTTATTGTATGATAATGACTCGCCGTCTCTTTTATTGCAGAGTTAAACAGAGTACAGAAGAAAATCAGACTTTAATGAAGAGAATAAAAGCTTTACAATCCCAAAATCATTCCTTAGCCACACAATTACGCAAATTACAGGTGAGTTAACAATAATTATATATTGTTTTTATTTTTTGGTTCTGAAATTCGGGGATTGAAAATATTTAAATTCCGGAATTTTGGGATTAGTTAGCATTACAGTAAAACCTCGTTAATACGAATTCCATGGGACCAAAAATCGAAAAAAATTCGTATTACGAATTATGAAATATATGGGGGGAAATATAAAAATTTTGATATTTTTTGATTTTCATTAATTTCGTTTCTGATCATTGATGTGCCTACCAAATTGGGTCATAACATGTCAGGATTATTTTTATTATCTTCATAAAATAAACAATTTATGACTTTAAAAAAAGTCACAATTTTCAATAACTGGCTCATGAAATAGTGTACATTATTACGATTTATTAAATATTTTTATATGCCAGGACACTGAAATAATTTCGAATTATCAGTGTTCTTACTAACGAGGTTTTACTGTAGTACCTAAAGTACATGATTTTTGAAGAAAATGAAAAATCTGAAATATACCATTAATCTCATAACTTGTAACTAACTGTATTGTGGGATTGATTTAAATATTCTTAAAATTATAACACATCGTTTTTAACTGATGCATTGTGCATAACCATACTTGAAAGTGTATGTAAGTAGAAAAGATAAACAATTTTTAACAATATGTTGCATGCTCTTTCTCACTTCCAAAGAATAATATATGTTTTTCTCACTCAAACTAGGTTACCTATTTCGGTTGATTGAATTATATTAACTAGTATCGTAGAATGTTGTATCATTTTGTTTAATACTTTCTCTTAGCTATGTGAGAACATCTCTTGATCAATAAATGCTTTTGTTTGTTTCCAGTCGCTGGTGTCGAACGGCAGTTACAAGAGTGCGCAGCCGGCAACCTGCCTCATGGTCCTCCTCCTCTCGGTGGCGTTGGTCATCGCGCCCTCCCTCAGAGCCGGCACCGCCCCGCCAAACTCCAAGGACCTGCAGCAGAGTAACCTGCTTACGTCCATTCGCAGAGCACTGCTATCAGCGCAGCCTGTCATACCTCAGGTTGACGCCAATGGAGGTAATATTCATATCTGTCACGTTGATTTAGTATTTTCGGAGCTTTATTGAAACTAAATAAATACCGATCGACTATTGCAAAACCACACAAGTAACTATTGCTAACTTTTCGGTAGAGCAAAAACAATACATTCTCAATCCAATTTGAATTTAAAATCATGAAACGTGTTTATTAGCATTTTCATCTGATGAAGGTGATAATATCTTTTTAAAACATCAAGACCCGCGTTATAATTTAAATTCATTATTGAAATTTGTTTTTGTTAATATTTTTTTCAATTTACTAATTATGTAGTAGTTGGCGATACTGAGTTGGGACCACAACATCTTTGTATAGTATTTTTATCTCTCGTTTCAGTTCTTCTATCGGAAGAATTAATTGACGATGAATTCAACAGCGAAGAGCTAGTTTCATCGGTCCACATGTCAGAGCATGACTACCCATTGGTGTCGGGAGACACCCGTCTAGTCCGAGGACGATTCACCTCCACGGGATACATGGACATCCCACTGGATGAAGGTGGGTGGCCACCGCTCGCCAAGAACTCCCCCTCTCTCCATTACCCCGTCAAGTTGGAGAACCTCGAGTATGATCCGGACTACGATGGGAGCGATTTCTTCCTCTCGCATCACGAGGAAGTCGTGGATGAGGATTTCGACAGCAAAGACATCAAGTATGAAGACTCCATTAGAATCTACGATGCCGCCATGGAAAAACTAGAGATTTTACCGGTGAAGGACAGCATCATGCACGTCGCCGCTAAAATGGCTAACGTTATGGAAGTTATGCCGCAGGTGATGATACCTGAGCCGCGAAGGATTCAGAATGGAGTCAAGAGGAACCATACACAGATTAGGTCTGTAGTTTTGACACAGAGTCCCATAGAGCTCGAGTAACCGATATCATTGTCACACTAAAATTATTGTTCTTCGATATTGGAGCAAGCTGTTATGAACGGTTAATTTTGTTGTATCGTGGTGCAGTCTATCCTCGGTGTTCACTGGTTCAATGAGGAAGAATATCAATTCCTGTAATAGTCATATGTCGCTATAACATCTTTCCAAGAATGCAATAACTCTAGTTAACACTTTTTTATAATACATATTATTTAGTAGACAAAACATTTTTTTTAAAGAAGGTGATATCTCAACACGTTACCAAAAGTCGATAACTTATAGACTCGATAGTCTCGATAATGGTGTGATAACCAAAGTAGCCAATGACTTAAAAACAAATGTTATGCAATATAACTTAGTGTATCTATTATATTACAGTAAAACCTCGTTAATGCGAACATGGTTAATTCAAAATTCGCCATAAATCGAAATATTCGCTGAAATTGCAACAAAATTTAATTTTTTTTCATAGTTTTAGTGTTTTATTTGCTTTACATTTTGTAATTCGATTTTTGGTCTAGTCGATTTCGAATTAACAGGGTTTTACTGTATTATAAAATGGAATTGAAGTCGATCTATGAGTTTATTACAGTTTGGAATGGAAACTACTTTGTTATGAGCGCTTTAAATTTGCTAGTGAACATCAGGAAAACGCTGTACATAGTTTTTTTGTTGATACCCACACTACTATTTTATACATTTCAACTGTCTTATTGTATTGTCACCAATTCGATGCGAGGAGGCTGTATTTTTTGAGACATTTTACTTATCTTTTTAAGTAGTTTATCGTAATATGTAATGCATAATATTATATTTGTGAAATTATTTTTAAACAAAAGTCTTCACCTGTTAGATTTAATTTGCATCCTCGCATTCTACTTTAGTTGTACCAATGTAGGCTAATATTATATTTTATTACATATTATGAAGCACCATTGCAATTTTTATTATTAGATCGTTAAAAATATTTTAAATAATGACATTTTTATTTGGATTTCTGTTGTAACTTTTACAAATTTTTATTCGAGTCGCATGTATATATTTGGCCTATTCTAATATTGAATCGAAACGTCAGAGTTTGACTGATTTAGAAAGTGAATTTGATCAGGCGCTGAAGCTGCGTTTTTTTTTACACATTTATATAATGAAAAAAATAACAGAAATTTATTTAGTAATAATATTGTGAATTTTACGGATGTCGAAAATAGTTGACATATTCCAAACGTCATGGTGGTTATAATTTTTTTATAATAGAAATTAAAAATTAATTATTAATATAAATATGAAGAGAGATGAAAATGTCTGCTGCGCGCGGACCTGTCACTCGATACGAAATATATAATTATTATTTTATCTTTATGTACAAAAATTTAGAAATCGGAATAATATTATGTAAAATAGTTTTATCGTTTGAGGAATATTTCCTTTGTGTATTTTCATTACTGCATTATTTCGATAATTTTTATTACAATACGCAATATTGATTATACCTCAGAAAATTTTGAGAATGCCTCTTTATTGTTAAGTGATTAATTAATTATGTAGGATCGGTATAATATTATTATATTGTTATTTTTAATTAGTGATAACATGAGTTATATCTTTATTATAAAATTATAAGGTAAACGGATAACCTTACTCTTGCATATTGACGCTAATGTCATGTTCGAGGGTATGTTTTTATCCAAATATATTATGTACTAGTACTTCTTTGTCTTGGAATCTAAATATGTAACAATAATGTGTTAACTTAATTTATCTGTATTTTATTCCATCCATTTTAATGAGTTTATATTTTATTAACATATTATGATGAATTTCTATTTCTACACTTGATATTTTAGGCATGATATGCTACTGCTTATTATAACAGAAATGTTTCATTTTAATAATTTATCTAGTTACCTTAAGAAAGCATTATATATACGTACTGCGTCATACGTACGTTGTGTGAACTATTAAAGTTACTTTTTATAGTTTCCTTTTTTTCTATTGGTCGGTTGTTTTTTAAATCTTTATCTCGCTCTAGCGTAAATCATTTTTGAAAATCAATAACAGACACAGTACTTCATCGGTCTATCTCGTAACCCTCATTAATTCACTCCCAAATTATTTTTCAAGAGACAGTAAAACTGAATTTTGATATTTAAAAATGAAGCAATAAAATATTCTCTATTCAAAATAATTAGAAACCAATTTCTGATGTATACAATGTTTGCAAATTTTTCCATTCCATAAATACAAAATATGAGATTTTTGTGAATTGATTTTTTTAAATTGTTAGATATATTACACGTGTAAGAATCTTACACTGAAGTAGATATGTATTCAAGAATGCTAGTGTATTCAATATAAGTCACATTTTTGGCCAAAATTAGATTTACGAGTACCATCATTGGCTCAACAATCCGACATGAATCTTAAGCGCGAATCAAATTAAGATGCATTTCGCCTAATGTCACGCTGTCGCGGCGACAAATTTAGTCTATGGTTTCGTCATTTTGCAGAATATTTTCAACCATCGCTATCTATGTAAATTCTCTGAAGAATGACACTGATGAAGAGTGCCTACTGTAATGTATTAGTAATTTGAATTATTATTATTAATTATTCATGCTAATTTCAATTAATTTTAACAGTTTCTACGTGTGCGTACGTTACAATTACTTGCGGTATGACATCCATAGATAATATTTTGAACAGAACCCAACCTGCAGACCATAGATAATAGACAATATTCTTATCGAAAATACATAGTGCCAATTGCTAAAAACAAAAAAACCTGATTTTGACATGACATTCGAAAAGTGTAGGCATGTGGAATATGATATAAACGTTCAAAACGTCATGCAGGTGTCGATGCAATGCAGTTCAACGTGAGGTGACCTCATTGATGACAATGTTCGTTTAAGAGCATACTTCAGTGAAACGGCAAATAATTTTCAACTATAGGTGCGACGAAATTTCGGACTGGCTGCCAATCGGAGAGCGAAAGTCTAGCTGTGAACACGTCAATTTGTTTTGTGATGGCGTCGGGGGAATTAATTCTTAAATCTTGTAATGACTAAAAACGTTACCCATTTACTTGAAAAAGAAAACATGTCAATGAATATATTATTATTATTATTACAAATAGAACAATAAACATAACACCAAATGGACGCATGTTGAATGTTTTGTTCTGCACGTTTCGTTTGCACATTTTTTATGTCAAGGTCGTTTTAGACCGCGCCCCAGCTGAAGCCCCGCCTTAAAGGTTCAAAATTTGTTACGGGATGGGAGCATCAGTCTGATAACATTTTAAACACCAAGAACAACGACATTACACATTTTTTTCCCGTAGCAGCAGCTTACTGTGACGTCACATGATAGTCCGCGACATGCACATGAATTTTTTTCGCGCTTTAGCCACATCCCTAAGAGGTTTCTTTAAAAAAAATACAAGAAATGATTGTTATAGTAGAACAACTCGTCTTGAAATAACACGGATTGCAGTTTCTTCTGCACACGAATTACAGTTTTTTCTGCACACGAATTACATAGGGTAAATTTAAGTATTACTACCAACTGCTCTTACATGAAGCCTATTGCATCGTTTTCTCTTACCCGGCATCACTCTAACAACGTCATATTTTCTCTAAAAACTATCAACCTTCATGCTTATGTGGTATGTTTATAAACATTTGCTGAACCTGGATCCAAACAATACGTGATTACTACGGTTTCAGAACCGGATATTCTGCCATTCGACCACTGGATACACATGTATGCAGAATAAAAATATTTTAGTATAATGCAACCACAATTATCTAGACTAATTGGTAATGAGGGACCAGATATTGATATATCTGGATAATTGAAGAAATGAACATAACACTTTTTCATATCTTTGTTTGATAATATGCAGAAAATCTGGTTAATCGAGGTACATTTAAAGATTGACACAATCTCATAATTTTCCAATTTTTGACGATTATTTTGGATTTTTAATATTCATCTACAAGTATATTAAATAAAATTTTTAGTGTTTAGATCTCAAAGGAAATAGAAACAGTATTTTTTTTTTACACTTGCAATAATAATTGGCTGCATTTTTCGCTATTATGTCATGTCATTTGTCTGCGAAAATTTGGTACATAATACAGGAAACTTGTATATTACATAGCCCTCAGCGAATCGTTTGTTCAAACGCCAATCATACTCAGTTACGTAAGCATAATATTATAAGGTTTTAAAATTGTGCAATACAAACATACTTTTGTTCGTTATTTACTTCCATATTATAGGTTTATTATTAATACAAATCAGTGTGGTTTCTTGGCACGGCATGGATTGTAACAAATAAAATTAATATTCCGCCATTTTATGATGATGTCTTATCAATAATTGTGTGCATTAAAATTTGTGAACAAAAAAAAATCTGAATTCTTTTATTCAAAAGTGTTTTTTTGTGTCACAAAAATATCCACTGTTTGATTAAAAACCTGACTTACAGATAATTAATGAGATGAAATATTAAAATCATATGAATTCATCAGTGTTTATTAAAAGGACAAAAATAAAAATAAATCAATTTTAAATGCATTATTAATTACTGTCAAAAGAATGGTTTTTTCTTGAATTTCTCTCGAGATGTAGTAAGTATGTAGTTAATTAATTATTGTCTGTACTTGATGTAAAATGATAATTTGTAATATCTATAGAATATTTTCTCATCGGAAAAACCCAAAAGGTTTAATTAAAAAAAACTATTTATGTAATATAAAACCAAGTCGGTAATCGAAGTGAAAAATATCCATCACTATAAATTACACATTTTCTACTCTAGTTTTAATATTGCCAATCAATATAGGCTTGTTATAAACTTAAGATTTGGTGAAATATAGAGTGTTGAATAAAGAATTATAATTTGATTTGTCTTTTATTGTACTGTTACGTATTATTTCGATCAATGTCCGTATAGTAATACACTCCTCCAGGGAAGACTAAATAAGTAATGGGAACAGGCTCACCCTACTGGGTGTGGTATAACAGAGTACGGAACTTGAGTGTGGAAAAATATGGGATAAACTTAAACATGTGTTAAAGAATATGCAATTTCAAAAGTTATGTATATCATAATATCCATTAAAATTTGTTTTAAATGTAACGTGCATTCAATATTTGAGGGCAGTCGGCGCTCTTAGGTTTTATGGCCTGACCGTCATAAAGTATCCTGTTTCAAAACCTTGATCCATGGCGATGACTGTTTCGATACGAAGTATTTTTTTATACTGGTAGTAAGTATAATACTTAGTCTTCAAAACTGACCAGTTTTCCCACCTCTAGAAGGTAGTAATTAAAAATAATTGAAGAAGTGGGGATACTGCTAATGTGGCGTCAAGGAAACAAACTACTAAATATGAATTGATGGTCTCTCCACTTGTTACATCCAGCTGCACCGTCGATGATATTATTTAAGCCCAATGATGCAGCCATCATGGTGACCAAGGTGTGGTTGGGAAAAGTATACACATCTCCCATATGGACACGATAGGAGAAGTTAGGGTTGGTATTAAACCTATAAATAACTTCTTTTCACCAGATCAATTCCTATAATAATGTATGTAATAGTTTTTACTAAAGATCCACCAGTATAAGTTGTTCGCTGAGTGAGGGTGCCACATGCTAACATTTGACATATCATTTTATACTGAGATGAGCTTAGTTCTAAATTCGAACACCTGACGATTTATGATGGTATATCTATAGCAGATTTATTTAGACTAGCTGAGCCAGCTGGCTCTCGCCAGTCTGTCTCGCTAGGTCTTGCAGACGGCTTGGGGGTATTGGATATTAATATAATTGTGAAGTATGTATAGGCGGCGCCATAATTTTCCCTTCGTCATAGATTTTCATTCACCTCAGACAGTTTGATATTTCGCTGATTTGTCAGTTTTACGATTTGCAAGTCGTCACTGCCAATATAAATTCGGGGTCATATGCGTAGTCTATTCTGGAGTCTGGCCTTTACAATATCGTCTGACACCACTTCAGACTGATAGGCCTAGCAGAACAGCTGGCAATCGCCGATTGCTACTACTGACATTTTAATAGAATATACCTAATATATTTATATATTGCACTTTCTCATTCATTCTTATTTATTTTCGTTAAACTAAGAACATACATTACACGTCATGTTGTAGGTTAGTTTTTTATAATTCATTAAACCCTGCCTAAACCAAACAATAGTAGTTAAAATATTATTCTATCTATTAAATATCCAAAATGATGTATGATTTAATGGCATAATTTTAAATATTTTATAGACAGATGCGTATTATGGCTTGGTTTCCCAGGGTTTAATTGAATTTAAAAAAACTAACCAACAACATGACGTGTAATGTATGTTCATAGTTTAACGAAAATAAATATGAATGAATGAGAACACTATCTGTAAATTGTAGTTTTAGTTCAATGTAAATAAATACGTATAACTAACAACGTTTAGTCTGTACTATCTATGGTGGATGCACCCTACCTCCACCCATCGCCACTGCAGGATAGTCTTATTTTTCATACATTTAGATTATTGCGATATAATACGTTTTATTTATTCAATGGGATCACTTTAGATTGCACCCACTATTTCTTATAATAAGTCTTTTAAGATACTCGTAATTACCACTCTGAAGGGGTGTGTCCATATGCTTTGCTTAGGAGCAAAAATGGTACTTTATTTTAAAATTCGTAAGTTCTTAATATACTAATGAATAAATTTCAACATGCTAAAATTATTATTTAACAAATTACCTTTGTGGGGAAATAAAAAAAATATTATTTTTATCATGTACAAAAATGGAAAAAGAAACAGGTAGGTACTTACTTATTGTACCTAATTGTGTTGTATAAAGGTCATAATCGACTATATTTGACTATAAGTATATATTTTACTTAGAAGAAATAAAAGATGAAATAACAAAAACATTATTGCAATTTAATTTTTATTAATATTAATAGTTACTAATGATATAAAAGAAGAAGAAAGGTTACTGTAATTTTATATGTAATTATTATTATAAAATATATACCTAAACATTATTAATGTTTAATTACTTGTATTAAACGTCACATGAATTTCATTTACCAACGAAATGTAAAAATAATACAATTATTACTGAATCACGATAACTACCCATCTATTTTATATGAAAGTGTGTGATACTTCGACGTTGATCTGACAATAGTATCTATCTGACATTTATAGTCAATTTTTCAGGGGGTTCAAAAAACTGTTTTTGTCGGTATCAGTATTATTTTTATTTTTCAAGTGAAATGATTTAATATTAGTACTAAAACAGTCATTTAAAGATGTATGAAAATTGTAATATCATAATAAAATAAATCACGCAGATAGATAATATTTCTTTTTAGTTTCTAGACACTTCGATGCAGATAGACACTATTTTCCACGTCAAATTTGAGCATTTTAGGATTTTTTTCGTAGAACAATAATATTTCCATTCGATCCGTCACCATTTTGTACAAAATACACCAATAACCTAGAATTTGCCAAAACTGCAGATAGATACTATTGTCAGATCACAGTCGACTTACTATAATATTGAGAAGAGCGTAATATGTACCTATATAATGTAGTTTCTTATTTATTAAGTCTGAAATTATTCAATCTATTGATGGAATTATTAAAATTATCTTCATCTTACAATAAATGTCTTGATTGAAATTGATTATTTATGGGTGCTAATAGAAATGTCACATTTTTTCGATTACTTATTCCTGCAAATTCTAAATTTGAAATCTGATACGTCAAATGAACTTGTTTTGCGAAATAAAACAAATGACAATCTAAGTCTTTTAGTTTGACAGATAAAAAGCAGTGACATGGTTTTAGATTATATTTTCGTAGTAATTAGTGAGGAAATATGTATTTATTTTGTGTTAAACCTCAAGAATACGCCAATGTGCTACTTACAGATTTGAATAATTTTGTGGAATATTAATTTAGATATTTTGCAATATTGATTATATAAAAAGTATTAAACGACATTATAATCAATTTGAGGTATACGGACTGCAAGATGCGAAAATGTATGGTGACGGATATAAAACGCGATTTAAAAACGATAGTATCTGTGATTGTGTCGAGTTTTATCAGATTGTGCCCGATTCAAATGGAAGTAATTCGGGACTCCAAAAATTGAAGTGAATTCCTTTAATAATCAACAAAGTGGTATTTAAATAAAAAAGTTGACGTATTTTCCAAAATCTCTTAGGATAATAATATATAGGAGATTGAATAGACGTCATCAACTCGTATCATTATATTTCATGCATATACGCATCTATTCTATACACGAGATTTTTCAACAACTATCTAGGTTAGGTTTGTATCGAAACTTATTGTAACAATTATTACCTACGATATGTCAGCCTTCAAAATTGTCTATCTCGCTCTAAAATTTATCACAGCCGAAAGAGGTGCTGTTAAAACATAGCACTTATTGTAACAATTACAACAACTTATTGTAATTGTTACAATAAGTGCTAATACTTTGATACAAACCTATCCGAGATAATATTAATACTATCGACCGAAGGTACTTGATGGAATTTGAATTTAAATTCTGATGGATTTAAGTTTTGTACTATTCCATTTGAGTCGTTTTTGCCACTTGGGTTTCGCCTTTCGACATCTTCAGGCGTTGTGTATACTCACCAAAGACAAACACACACTGACCCTTGATAGTTGCCGTAACGGCCGAAAGCAGTCTCGTGTATAGAATAGATGCGCAGATTAGATAAGGCGATAATAAACTGATAACTTATCACTCGATCAGAGTGCATACCGATTATTATCATGAAAAATATGAGTGTTAATATAGAAAAGATGCTTGAACTTTGGTTTGGAAAGTTATTTAAGCACAAAAATTATTTTGTTGCAGCATTTGCTTTTTTTTTATCTACTGCTGAAATAATATTAATTAACATTTTTTTGAATAATAAATTTGACCATTGTGGTCTTAATATGTTAGCAACACTAGCACGAAATGACAGCTGCTGAACGAATTTTTCCGTAGGGCAACCATAGTTACAGATAATCGAGTTCATTTGACATAACTTTAGAATATTTTTCATCATTTTTATGAATTAAAACGTCAACTTTGTCTTAGTAAACATTGTGAATAATGAAATTAGAAGTGTGGAAAGGTGACTGGGGCCTAGCCTCAATAGATCTAGAATGTTTACAAGTACTGGTATGTGAGCCTTCATAATTTTATTTATAGGTTATGCTCACAAAATCCAATATGCACCGGTCCAAGTTAATTTTTGTGATTTATGTTTTTCAGGCCTACTCAAAATTCTTAGGAAAGTCTATAGAATTCGAAGAAAAAAACAATCCCTACTGCACACCGACCGGAAAATTTCCAGTGTTTCGTGATGGAAAAAAAACATTCAATAAATTTAATGACATCACTGACTATCTCAAATCTCAGGTAAGGTTTTTTTTAAATTATAGCCTTTCATTGTAACCAACATAGCAAGTAATTGCGTATACTGTAACATTGATGATAAGTGAATTACAAAATATATATATGTACCAAAAATGTTGAAAAAAACCCTTTTCTTTATTCTAAAGTGGTGGCACAACTTATTTGACAGAACGGCCAAGTTGTCCATTTTTCATTGCAATGGGTAAAAGGCATACATTTTATTATTATAAATTTAATAATTACAGTCGCACTCGGTTATTACGATCACGAATATAGCGAGATTTCGGATGTAATGAGGAAACATTCGTTGACATTTTAGTTTATGATTTTTTCACTGTTATAATGAGCAACTTATCGGATATACCGAGCTAAAATATCGTCAAAAATTTTCTTAAAATTGTTAACGTGTCGATCGTTTAAAAACATTTCGACCCTAAGCAATTAAATCTGACCGGAGAGGATGCCACCGGGATCACATTACGTTTATGACACTAGTTAATTGTCTAAGTACCTACCCAATTGGTGTTTTCGCCGACAATATTGAAAAAGTATCCACGCATATGGTTGAAATAAGTAAAAAATCCAAGATTTGTGAAGTCAGTAGGTACCTACCAGCGTTCATTACAATAAACAACTTCTTTTGCAGTTTATGAATGCCATGCGTGTTTCGGGGATTTTTACGATGGTTTTCAGATTTTTTATTTTTGACTTTTTGTGTTATGTGACTGCTCATTTAAAAATACCTATTCTCTGATATAACGAGTAACGCTTATAATGAGCAAATTCAGTCGGTCCCATCTTCCTTGTAATAACCAAATTCGACTGTAATTATATGCTTATCAAATACTAATCACTCTCCACTCTGAATTACATGTATATTTCAGTGGCAAGGGGTGGGGATGTAGGTGGTTAAGATCCGACATAAATAGTACACACTAAACTTTGTCAGGCATACTTATTCGTTTTGATTGAACTAATACCCCGTTTACACGTGCATGGATTTACTGCTGACAGTATGTATTATCGCGGTCATAACAAAAAAATGCATCTGTAAACATGTATTATCGTGCAAATTGCAAGATTGCGTGCATGGGTATGTGGGGACTCGATGTGATTTACCACTGTGGGAGTCGTGGACTTGTCGTAGGTCAAGGTGTTGAGGATGATGATGAAGAAGTCGAAGATGTATGTAGGAGCGAGTTTTATTTACGGCGTAACGGTTGGTACAATAGTATGTTACAGTAGTTATGTTACAATACTTCGGGTCCGAAGTCCGCATCTCGGTACAATGAGATGTTGTGCGGGACTATACAGATAATGAGATTCTAACAGCCCGGGAACTTATATTCGAGTGACATTTTCGATGAAATATTATTAGCTATTTATACAGTCAAAATAATATTCTTTTCATTATAACTTAGTAAATAATTATATTGATTGAGTCAGCAACTAAAATGGCATTTACGTCAATGGACATCCGAGTAGCTGGGAATTTATGATTGCAGTCATATAATTTGATACTATGGGGATGGATCAATGTACTGACACAGATAATGAGCTGTTTACCGCCATAGATCAAAAAAGTTCAGAAGCTTCTGAATTTTCAGGCCAATTTGAAAATTGGACTGTGCGATATCTGCACCACCGCAGTAGAACAATAGTGGTGAACCTGCCGGTAAAAAAACAAACTACACCGCGCAGAAACATAATATTTTACACAATACATACAAATAATAATCTATGCACTTACAAAACACCTCATCACTGAATTTTTTAATATTACATTAATATGATTAATGGCTACACTGTCGATTACTAAGCGAGGCTTGAAATCGAAATCTAATCTAATGATCTTGAAGAAAAACTTCTTCAATAGATATGATGCTATACTCACTCACTGCAGTGGCGAGGGGTGGAGGTAGGCGGTTAGGATCCGACATAAATTGTGCACACTAAACTTCGTCAGTGATACTTATTCGTTTTGATTGAACTAAGAATACAATTTGCAGATGGTGCTGGTTAGTTTTTAAAATTCAATTAAACCCTGCCGAAACCAAACCATAATAGTTTAGGTATGCTGAGAAAGCCATTATTTTTAAGATGAGTAATCACATAAAACACCGAGAAATGCGTACATAGGATATTGTAAATAAAACAACAGATTTATTGGTTCAAAGAGCTGTCAATATGAATATCTGAAATATTGTAGTATTAACAAAAAACTTCACAGTCAAAACAACTACGAGGGTGGGTCAATAATTCCTTAGAAAAAAGCATTAAAACAGTTTTTTTTTTTTTTTTTTTTATTTCTCAACATAATCTCCTTGGAGCTCAATACACTTGGTTAGACGTTTCTCAATTTTTTTTAAACCGTCAGAAAAATAAGTTTTCGGAAGGTCCTCAAAATAAGCATTTGTCCGATCGATGACTTCTTCATTTGAAAAAAAACGTTGTCCACTTAGCCATTTTTTTAAGTTTGGGAAAAGGAAAAAGTCACTGGGGGGGGGCTAAATCTGGCGAATACGGTGGGTGGTCGACCAATTCGAACTTCAATTCTTCAATTTTAGCCATTGATCGTAAATATGTGTGAACACGGGCATTGTCCTGATGAAAGAGGATTTTTTTCCTGTTTAAATGAGGCCGTTTTTCTTCAATTTTGTTTTTTAGCTGGTCCAATAAAGATGCATAATAATCCCCTGTTATTGTTTTTCCTTTTTCCAAATAGTCAACGAAAATAATTCCACGTGCATCCCAAAATACAGTAGCCATAACCTTACCAGCTGATTTTACGGTTTTCGCCTTCTTTGGACATGGTTCGCCTTTCGCAATCCACTGCTTTGACTGTTCTTTCGTCTCGGGAGTATAGTGGTGTATCCATGTTTCATCTACAGTCACAAAGCGATGAAAAAATTCATCCGGATTGCGTTGCATGAGCGACAACAGGGCTTTAGAGGCCACCACCCTATTGCGTTTATTGTCGACTGTGAGCAAACGCGGCACCCATCTTGCAGAATTTTTTTTCATGCCCAATTTGTCATGTAAAATAGAAATGACGCTACCTTTTGAGATCCCTGTAACCTCAATTATCTCACTCAACTTTAATCTTCGGTCACTTAACACCATATCGTGGATTTTATTGATCATTTCTGGTGTAGTCACCTCTACAGGACGTCCTGAGCGTGGTTCATCCTTTGTTGATGTACGACCACGTTTAAATTCATTTAACCAGTTATAAATAGTTGCAAGTGAAGGAGCAGATGTGCCGTGAACTAAATCCAACTCATTTTTTATTTCCTTTGCTGTTAACCCTTTTATATTAAAATGTTTAATAACAGCTCTAAACTCAATTTTCTCCATTTTTGTAAACAAGCAAATTTTTTTTTTAAATGTACGAGAAACACACAACAACCCGACCAATCTGATTGAAACTTCGCAGCATACTGAATCGGTAGTGCCGCTGCATGAAAACAAACCGCTTACAGTACTAGTCGCGCCACCTGTTGGCTTTTCTAAGGACTTATTGACCCACCCTCGTATCATAATGGAATTCTACAACATAAACGTCAACTAAATTGATAATTATTGTATTGTTGTAAAAGAATTATTGCGTTTGTTTTATTTGTTCACAGAATTATAATGTAGATTCCCATTTAAGCACAGAACAATTGTCAAACGTGTGGGCATACCGGCAGTACTTGGAGACAAACTTGTTTCCGTGTCTGGAGTACGCGTGGTGGGTGGACGAGACCAACTTTGCCGAAATTCTCAGGCCCTGGTACGCCAAGGTTCTCCCGTTTCCCTTCAACTTCTACTATCCCAAGGCATATCAGGAGAGAGCCAATGATATGGTCGACACTATGTATGGAGATTTCTGGGATAAGAAGGTGGTGCATTGTGAGGTATTTAAACCTTTTAATTAGAATAACGAAGAAATCAAAATATGATATTTTTAAAAGAAAATATATGTTTCTAACTCTAAATGTGGAATTTTCGTGTAGTTATCAGATTTTCAGAAGTTTTTAAAAGCCATGCCAAATGAAATAGATATCAAAAGTTTGGATCTTCATGGATACACGGGCAAAGTTCGAATTCTGTATTTTGTAAAATACCTTTGTATTTTTTCATAGAGATTAAAGAAGGACATTTTATCTAAAATCCACTGGTTTTTTTAGAATCACCTTCATCTGGCAACACTGGCTAGTTTTATCAGCCTCCAGCAGATAAGGCGACAATTTTATTAATTACTCGATATGTGCATACCAATATGTCTGAATAAAATATAATATAAAATTATTGAATGTGCTACACAATCACTGCTGACCTTTTAATTACAACATTTAAATAACCTGTTAATTATATCTAATGGCGAACTACTTGAAACGTGCCTAGTTAACTCATTTAGTGCTAACACCGTGACTGGCACTGAACGGAACTCATTATAGTGGAACAACTTAACCTTAAAATTGCGCAGATTGCAATTTCTTCAACTGCGCACGAATTACATAGCGATGGCCTAATGTTAATCCTTTTCACGCGGATGGCACACCCGTTTGTGCCCTCATTAATTGGCTATTCGATATAATTAGCATGTTATTTAAATGTGGAAATTAAATGCTCTGCGGTCAACAAGTTAATAATATCCCGTAAGTGACTTTTTACTAATTGTGCAGGAAGCTAAAAAAAAACTTAATATTTAATATCCCGTATCTGACTGTTAATAGCACACACAATGTTGTAACTATATAGCATGCCAATAACCCGTAATGTGAAAAGTGGTAAAGCAAAGCACATAACGCCTAATATAATGATAACATCCAATAAAATGTGATATGTATTATATGAAGTTAAACATCCAATTTTGTTATATTACTTACTGTTTTACCTTTTAAATAATTCGAAATTGACATTTTGAAGCTGTATTCAACACACGTCATGCAACACGCTTGACAGCTTAGAGGCAAGTTATGGGCTATTACAGGTTTATTCCTGCAATGTTCAGATACGGGAAATTACTAAAATGATAAACTACAGATACGGGAATTTCGCAGTCGATGGGCAGTATTTTTGTTGTTTTTAGTACGTCAAAAAGTCATTTTCGTCTTATATGTCAGATACGGGGTATTAACATTAGACCATCAATATTATAAATTTAATTAATAATACCGTTATCATTTCCAACTGCTCTTACATGAAGCCTATTGCATTGTTTTCTCTCGCTTGGCGTCACTTTAACGTTATATTTTCTGTCAAAACTATCGAACTTCACGCTTATATGATATGTTTATACCTGACACAACAAACGTTTTTGGAAAAATAGCAACTACTATTTTGACTATCTTTGAGTCAACATATGATTACAAACAACCATTATTTGCGTTGATGTATTATATCAAATCGAATGTAAGACAACATCGCATGTTGATAATTTGACTGAAGAATCTGTAGTATTAAAAGTCTCCACTTATAAAGCGTGAATAAATAAATTGACGTTAAACAAACAATATAAATCTCACTGAATTGTAAAAAAGTACATTTTTGTGTAGGTTATGTACATTTAGAAAAAAATATGATATGTATCTAACCCAAAGAGATTGGACTCCTCCCCATCTAACCTGTTTTAGTATATTG
The DNA here is from genome assembly GCF_057557595.1 of Rhyacophila brunnea. NCBI lineage: Eukaryota > Metazoa > Arthropoda > Insecta > Trichoptera > Rhyacophilidae > Rhyacophila > Rhyacophila brunnea. Next base: position 35,934,575 of record NW_028232848.1, on the reverse strand, counting down.
TGTTAAAACATACTGATTATTTTATTTATTTGACATGCGAAATTTTAAAAAAATATTTTTGTGTATAATTTGACACACTAATAGAAGGCCATCGCTGTTCTAGTATTCTCAGAATTTTTTGCCTCCCCTATAATGTCTTGCAAACAGTCAGTTTTAAAGACGCAATGATGGCTTATATCAGTGGCGAAGACTACCTGTTAGACATAGGTAAACGGTTTATAATAACTTAACTTTAACCAGAATAATTATTATATTATGCTTTTTTTAACATTACAAGAGGTCATGTGGCCCAAAACAGTAATGTAGTGAAACAATCACATAAAGACCTAGGCTTTTGAGGAAATCGCTTAAATGTATTCTGACCACAACGGGAAACGAATCCGGGGTCCCTGGATGAGAAGCCACTGCTTTACGCGCTGGACTATGATGGCCTAAAGAATAACAATTTGCACTCAGTCACTGTGTCATAATGCATAACATCAAGTAGCTTATGCCAGATTATTGATATTTTACCGTATGTTAACTAACTTTTATACAATCAGAATTATAAAATAAAGTCAATTAAAATGACATCTATTTCATTCTAGTTATATATGGCGGCAGAGAAATGTTTTGAAGATCTGTCGATGCGACTGGGAACTAATGAATTCTTTTTCGGAAGCCGTCCCTCCTCCTTGGACGCCACAGTCTTCGCATACCTCGCTCCTGTGCTCAAAATGCCCCAGAAGAACCCCACACTCCAGAAAAACCTCAGAACCTATGATAACCTCGTTCAATTCGTCACTAGAATATCACAGAGATTCTTCTCCGCCAAATATCAAGGTAATTATTGGTGGACTGACAATGTATTCCAACAAAATTCACTGTAGCAGAAGTTAGAACACTCAAGTCAATGCTTGTGCAAATATTGTGCAATGATGTTGACCACTAGAGGGGTTATATTGAAGGTTAGTTCAATATAGTTTTTTGATCAAATTTTCATTAGCGCAATTAGCAAAATAATGATGTTTGTGAAAAAAAAATTTTTATCCAGGCAGTGGTCGCCAAACATTCGCTCGCGAGCCACTCGTAGTTTGCGTACATATCTGTTGGGATGATCTTCAGCGTCTTCTAGTGAACAGCTTGCATGCTTATTGATATTGGGTCTAGAGCAGTGGTTCTCACGTAAAATTTAACTGTGGCCGCACAATTGACATTGATTTTTCTATGGAAACGTCTGGTGGCCACACTAAATTTCAGTTTTGTTGTGATTAAAAAAATTAAAGCTAATTTTATTTACTAAAAAATTGGATAAATTTATTTATAGACACGTCCATTTAACAAAAGACATTTGAACATTTTAGTAAATATTATCTATTTATTTAAAAATAATGCAAATGGAAATTTCTCAATACTTCTTTTTTTCCAATGCGAGCCGCATGGCTGCTTCTAGATTTACATCTGTCAACTGGCATCGATATTTGCTTTTTATGAAGTGCATTACACTGAATGATCTTTCACAGTACCTATACAGTAGTAGGAAAAATCGACAATAATAATAAAGCAATTGTTGCCAATTCTTTGAATTGACTTTATTCTCAAAAACTAACTATTTCATACATGATCTCATCACAAAAACACATTATGGATCATTTCAGCGACCTCTGGTGGCCGCACATGAGAACCACTGGTCTAGACAGAGCATCATCAATACTATTACACAAAATAAATTTAATATAATATGTACATCACCAAGGGCCATATAACGCATTAAAAACAGCTAACACAATTTATCTATGTTAATATGTTTGCTATATTATGTCAAGTCGTAATGTATGTGTATTCCAGTAGCGAAGGGTGGAGGTAAGCTGTTAAGATCCGCCATAAATAGTGCACATTAAACTTTGTCAGTCATACTTTTTTGTTTTTATTGAAATAAGACTACAATTTACAGATAGTAATGGTTAGTTTTTGAAAATCAATTAAAGCCTGCCTAAACCAAACCATAATAGTTTTGGTATATTTTGGGCGATACGACCAAATTGTGCGCACTTTTTCATTCACACTTATTTGTTTGTGTTGAATTAAGAATACATATTTCAAATATTCTTGGTTCATTTTTTGTAATTCATCAAACCCTGCCTAAACCAAACTATAATAGATAAAAAATATTATTCTATCTATAAAATATCCAAAGTTATTTATGATTTAATTGCATAATTTTAGATATTTTATAGATAGATGACTATTTTTTGACTATTATCTATTATGGCTTGGTTTTTGCAGGGTTTAATTGAATTTTAAAAACAAACTAATATCATCTGTAAATTGCAGTCATATTTCAATGAAAACAAATACGTATGACTGACAAAGTTTCGTGTGCACTATTTACGGCGGATCTTAACAGCCTACCTCCACCCTCCACCCTTCGCCACTGGTGTATTCTTTACATGTTTTATTGCCAAGATGGCGATCGTTTGGTTTTTGTTGGCAGGGCCAAATCGTCATATTCTCTTTCCAGACAATCCTAGTGAAAAATCATTGATGTTAAGTCCAACTATCACAATGTCTTGATTTCAATCATAATGTTATTAAAGTTGATCAACCTGTTACATAATATATTATATTTTGTTTCAGAGTATGAAAATATTCGAAAGAAAGCATTAGAAGAAGCCAGCTTAGCGGAGAAAAATCCTTCGACACAACACGTGCGGAATAAATTATTTGCTGGACTCTTTGCGGCTCTAGCAATGTTAGGATTTGCTTTTTCAAATGGATTACTTCAGGTTTGTACGCATTTTTTAACACACGTTAATATGCATACTACAGTCGAACTTGGTTATTACGAGGAAGATGGGACTGACTGAATTTGCTCATTATAAGCATTACTCGTTATATTAAATACATAACATTTTTCGTAACAAGTTGTTTATTGTATAAGCCCCCGGCGTTGGTAGTGTGACACCCCCGTATGGTCCCCATTTGGGGATGTCTTTGTGTATCTGAAGAGGCCCGAATCGGTATCGAAGCCAACAAATAATAAAGCGCTGATTACGAAAATAAATAATAATAACAGAGCCGAGCCGGCAATGCCGTAGAGTAGATTATAATATAACCGTTGGAGATGTTGCAACGTCGCATTCTTTCGCCAACGGCTCTCGTTGAAAAAAATCACAAGATGGCGCGCAGAACGCTGCAAGCAGCAAAATCGCGAACGCGTACATTTCGCCCTCCGTAGAATTAAATTATTAAAAATGTAACCATATAGTATAATATTAACTTAAATAAACTCGTCGTCTTCCATCATAATTCTGGTGCCTTAATTATCCACCTTCATCCCAAATACAGACGATAAAAAAGAAAACAAAACACAAAGTGACAGTTGAGAAATTCTCTTACCAAAATGGAGGGGAGTGATAAGTGGCCCCAGTCAACGTGGGACTACGCTTCTTGATTTTGATCGTCTGGAATCAAGAAGCAGGTGAAATTTCTTTCACCCGGACACACACCCTGAGATCCAAACACCGGAATAGGAAACGGCGAGGAAAAAACATCCAGAGGCTTGCCTCTGGTGGCGCTCAACAAACTATAATAAAAAAGCAGTAAAAAGAGGATGCTGCCAAAGCCAAGCCAGTGAAGAAAAGAGCAGAAACACCCGGATTGCGAAGTCATGGCTCCCGATGTACTCCCGACCAACTGCATCCGCCAGCGAACTTGGCCCACGGACGAGTGTATCGGGCAAGACCCTGGCTCCAACGAGGGAAAACGGCGTCAAATGCCCTGCATCATCAGCCGCTTGAGCCCTCTTCGTCAACAGCAGCGTGTCTGTAAGCCTTGCAATCAGCCCTGGCCCAGATGCACCAGGATGAAGAGAGCTACAAAGCGGCCTTCTTCAGCTGAGCAAAGCAGCCTCCATCAGCGGAAAGCAGCCAAGCAGCATCCTCAGCCATAAGCATCATAGATTAGTTAGTTTTAAGTGTTTTGTGTTTGGAAGCGATGTATAATAAGTTATTTCAGTGCTCGAAGTGGAAAATTTTACAACCCGGAGCGGTTGTATGAGGCAGAATGGCGTTCCGGTCCATTTCGGGCCCTGATATATTTTTAAAATTATTTTTATAAACTTTAAAGCCATTTTAAGTATTAAATTAAGTTTTCTGCATATTATATTAGTATAATATCAGTGTAGTGCGTGTAATTCGATAGCCGCGGCAGAGCAAGCGAGCAAAAAAGGGGGTCGAGTAATGCGCCGGTATGCATTTTCGTGAGGGATCGACTGATTTTCGGACGGTCGCTGTTGGGAAGGCTGGGTGCGACGTCCTCTCTCAGCATCCGCCCGTACGGTAGACATGGGGAGCCGCGAACCACTACGCCCACAAAGCGGCGTAGTGCTGCATCCGAAACTCTCCGGTTGCCGACGGTCCGAGGGTGTTGGGAGGGCTGGGCGCGACGCCCTCCTCTCTCAGCAGCTTTACGGTAGGCCTGGGAACCGCGAACCACTATGCTACAGTGCTGCATCCGAGTCTCTCCAGCCGCCGACGTACCGGGAGGGCTTCGATCCTTCAACGTCTAGAGACGCAACCACCCCTTATCAAGCCGCCGCACTGTCCAGTTACACACGCTATCGTAATCAGCCCTTAGTTGGCCCGATCCCCATTCGGGCCTTTCCGGAGAGGTGCGCTTGTGACACCCCCGTATGGTCCCCATTTGGGGATGTCTTTGTGTATCTGAAGAGGCCCGAATCGGTATCGAAGCCAACAAATAATAAAGCGCTGATTACGAAAATAAATAATAATAACAGAGCCGAGCCGGCAATGCCGTAGAGTAGATTATAATATAACCGTTGGAGATGTTGCAACGTCGCATTCTTTCGCCAACGGCTCTCGTTGAAAAAAATCACAAGATGGCGCGCAGAACGCTGCAAGCAGCAAAATCGCGAACGCGTACATTTCGCCCTCCGTAGAATTAAATTATTAAAAATGTAACCATATAGTATAATATTAACTTAAATAAACTCGTCGTCTTCCATCATAATTCCGGTGCCTTAATTATCCACCTTTATCCCAAATACAAACGATAAAAAAGAAAACAAAACACAAAGTGACAGTTGAGAATCACATACCAAAATGGAGGGGAGTGATAGTAGGTACCTACTGACTTCACAAAGCATGGATTTTTTACATGCAATTTCAACCATATGCGTGGATACTTTTTTAATGTTGTCGGCGAAAACACCAATTAGGTACTTAGACACTTAACTAGTGTCATAAACGTAATCCGATCCCGGCGGCATCAGTCTAGTTAACTGCCCGGTCGGATTTTATTGCTTAGGGTCGAAAATGTTGTTTTTAAACGATTGACACATTAACAGTTTTGCTCGGTATACCCGAGAAGTAGCTCGTTATAAAAGTGAATAAATGTATCGAGAAAATCACAAACTAAAATGTCAACAAATGTTTCCTCATAACATCCGAGATCTCGCTATTTCCGTGATCATAATAACCAAGTTCGACTGCATATTATTTTATAATGAATAATTTTAATACTATCGACCGAAGGTACTTGATTGAATTTGAATTGAAATTCTAATGGATTTAACTTTTCATTTGAATTGAATAGCTTTTTTGAAGGGAAAGATATTCGCAATAATTACACCTAACTAGAGCTGGTCGACAGTTATATCTATTTTGAGTAACACGAAGGTGTCTATATCCATGGTTTTATTTGAAAAATGTCCACTAACCTTATCTCTCCGCCTGTCTTCAGCTTCGTGAACGCTATCTTCTTTGTGTATAGAGTCCTTTCGATAAGCATGGTAGGTTCTGTGTTTAACCAAATTAATCCCATGAAGGCACTGCATTTTGTAAGGATCAAATGCCAGTTGTTTAATTGCTCTTGTTTGGATCTGAACGAGGCTCAAGGGCCTCAGCTCTTAAGTATTGAGAATCGATATCACTGCTGACCCGAAGAGGTTTTATACAACCCAACTGACATGTTCTAGTCTATGCTCATTTCTAGAGCATAGACAAGAACGCAACGGAAATGACACAGTCGTCATAGAGTGCTCCTAAAATGTAATCGATACGAGTAGCTCGTCTGTTCCCTTTCAATATCTATTTCAAAAGTATTATAAACCTTTACTCAAAACATAATTCACATACTATCTTTTCATAGTACCATGTAATAACAACTAATCTATTTGCACCATAATATCAATCATAGAAATACCAACTTGTGTTTCCTTCAGTGCTGTCCATCACACGACGCAACCATCTGAACATATGCAGGGTGGGGTGTGGGAACTTCCTTTTTTACAAATGAAACAAAAGACTATACAGTTTTCAATTTTTTTTATTCTTCTATTTATCCGGGAGATCAGCCGCCCGGGGAAGGCTTGTCTCAAAAAATCCATTGAAACCCTGGCAGTGTGGGCTGTGGCCCCATCTTGCTGAAACCACACATTTTCTAGCACCATTTCTTCGAGACCAAGCAAAAAAAAACCCCTAAAACGATTTTAGGTAGTTTTGAGAAAAATGAAAAAAACTCATCTATTAAATCTGTGAACTTTATGTATTTATTATTTAATTCGTACATTCTAAAGAGTATTTTGGCTTATCCATTTTAGGCATATTTGAAAAGCACACCCAACCATTTTAGCAGGTTTTGAAATTTACCCTAATTTTTGATCATACATATTGATGGTTTTTGGTGTTTTTTAAAGTTCAATCTTTGGCCATCATATTATAGGTAAAAAAATATCCATTTAAAAACATATCTGACTCGAAATTTTTTGAAAACCGTTTTAGGGGGATTTCAAACTAGCCGCTTCATTTGTTATATCACACCATCGCAACTAAACTGCCACAACCCAAAAAACGTCAAACAGAGAAAATCAGCTTTGAAGTTATGGCTCAATTTACCGAGAGTACACCGCAGAGAAACGTCAGATTTTTTTTTTCAATACTTGAAAGCATCTAAGCAACACTTTTTGAGCATAGACAATCATTGAAAAATTGCTATTATATGGCTTAATCGCTATTATAAGCGTAGACAATAAGTACAAATATAAAAATCTTTTACAATGAATAAAATTCAAACATTTTCAATTACCTAATAAAATTCGCCGTTTTCAAAAATCAGTATAGCATATTAGAGTTTGCCAATGCATTTCATAAAATTTATATTTATAAAGTAACTTTTGACACAGACACTCGTGCTTAAACCTTCGTATAAAAAACGCTCTAAATAGGTACGTAAGTATGCGAAAATAAGGAACATTTTTCAAAATAACGTTATAGATAACAATATTTTTTATATGCAATTTAGCCGTGTTAACTAAACGATATTGTTATAATTTCAGATAATTCCGACTCAAATTTGATCAATAAAATAAGAAATACGAGTGAAAATGGCTTGAATGGCTTTTATTTACTCTTTGATTAGTGATTGTTTTTATAAGATAATAATATTTATCCAGTCAGTATATCGTATTTATTTTGTATTCATTTAATTAAATGTATAATAAATAAAACAGGCTCCAGTTTATGATATTTAACATTTCGCTTCCACAAACAAATGGCCCGGTCAAATAGCCTCGATTAAACGGCTCACACTGATTGAAATTAAATGTCACTGGTTTTCATTAAAATGCCACTTTTCCTACTTAAAACTTACCTTTCGGCATAATATACCTATCATAAATATTCATGAAGCGTGTTATCTTTCATATTAAATATTATACCAAACTAACCTCGTATTTTTTTTTAATCTTAATTTTCTCGGTTATGCGTTAATACGGAATACTGACTATGGATATAAATATTACAATCTTATAAGAACAATCACTAATCAAAGAGTAAATACAAGCTTTCCAAGCCATTATCACTCGTATTTCTTATTTTATTGATCAAATTTGAGTCGGAATTATCAGAAATTGTAACAATGTCGTTTAGTTAACACGGCTCAATTTTATATATAAAATATTGTTATCTATAACGTTATTTTGAAAAATGTTCCTTATTTTCGCATACCTACTTACCTATTTAGAGCTTTTTTATATGAAGGTTTAAGGCTCGCACAAACCAACGCGAATATTCACCAAGTACCCCGTCAAAATATCCCGAAAAAAGCACCCGCCATCGGTACGGAAGATCCGGTCAAAAGAGTCTCAAAAAAAGCCAATGCCGCTGTAATGCTCTCTACTTACCTGTTGTTAATGAACAAACGTAACATTTATTCACGCAGGGGATCAAAAGATACAATGAAAGCCATCAATTTGTTATATATTTGGCTATTTTTTGAGACTCTTTTGACCGGACCTTCCATATCGATGCGGGTGCTTTTTTCGGGTTATTTTGACGTGGTAAATGCGAATGGATGGCAGTGTCGGAGACAAATAATTGTATCAATGATAATATAAAATTATTGATATATTATTATTTGAATGCTCCATACCGAAACGTTAAACAATCGCAGCGCTCCATATTGAACTTTGTAAGAAAATAACTTAATTCCCTTCCGAAATCTGAACGTCGCGTGCTCTTTCCCGTAAGCCAATACGAGCTTGATTGGCGAATAATTCGCTTTGGTGTGTGCACGAATGTCTTAGGTTACTTTATAATTATTCAAATTTTATGAAATGCATTGGCAAACTCTATTATGCTATACTGATTTTTGAAAACGGCGAATTTTATTAATTTAAAATGTTTGAATTTTATACTTACATTGTAAATGATTTTTATATTTGTACTTATTGTCTACGCTTATAATAGCGTTTTCGCCATATAATAGCAGTTTTTTCGATAATTGTCTATGCTCAAAAAATCTCGCTTAGATGCTTTCAAGTATTGAATAAGGAAATCTGACGTTTATCAGGGTGTACGGTCGTAATATAGAGCCGAAGTTTTTACCTATCGCAATTTTTGTACTGTGTTTTTGAAATATGTTTAGATATTGAATTAAGTTTTGACTTGAATTTGATGACTTAGAGAAATAAAATTTTCGGTACATATACTATGAACGATAGACAATGGAACGTAGTAATTAACTCAAAACACGTAAATTTGGACTTGTGGCGGTTTAGTTGCGAGGGTGCGATATAATGTGTATTATATTAATTATTCATTAAATCTAATATTTTTTTTTGTTGTTTTTAGGTTAATTTTAAAGAAGAATTTGAGAGTGCTCCCGAGTATAATGACATGTTTGAAATGGACGATGACGACAACAACTGAATGGCGGACGTTTTAATTTTGCATTTCCAAATTTGTCATAAAGGATATTTAACAGTCCATATTGGGTTAAAAAATACTCCTCTTATTCCAATAAGCTGTCTGAGCTTATTTAAAATTATTTTATTATTAGTGATGTGAATTGATCCGGAGGTTAAAAAAATTCTGTAGAAAACCGGTGAGCATTGATGTATCATTTGCAACTGGTCAATAACTCATTCGCTGAACAAAGAATATAGTTGCTCTCCGTATGTATTTCTTTGTGCTAGAACAGAGTGTTCGAGCGAACGGCTGGGCGGCAGCGGCATGTGAAACTCAAACGTATAACTGTGTGTGAAATGTTCGTAGACAGTAGAGGTGGGAAAACTGGTCGATTTCGAAGACTAAGTATACTTACTATCAGCATAAAAAAATACTTAGTATCGAAACTTGTTCCAAATTACTTAGTATTTGGGATATTATGTAGAGCGTTTGGTGTACAAAGCTGTGTCAGTGGTTTTTAGAAGCCATTTTTACACAAATTGTTTATATAATCATTATCTATTTACACAATCACGCATAAAATTTGAATTCAGTTTATAAGTTCCAATTATAACATTAAAAAAATTGAGAAACCCGACGTGACGAAACCAGATAGATGCATAAATACTTATCAGTCTCATTCTCAACTGGAACTAAAACTAACTCCATATTATTACTATAAAACGAACTTGTCACCGTTTCTGTCCTTCACTATACCATCTTTACAATTGGGGAGAAAGGGAGAGCAATGACGCCAATGACAGTTCAGTATATCACGGCTAGACATACGGGTATTATGCTACTTTGCTCGCACGCATTTAATGTCAATAGTATTGAAAGTCTACCAGCAGTACCAACTAACGAGTCGTGGCGATGAACCCATCGCATGTGTTCGAACTAGTTTATTGGGCCACACATACTGAGTATGGGTAGTAGCATGCCGATACTTGAGTACACAAACTGGTGACAGTATTTCTAACTCACCTCTAGTAGACAGTGTCTTTTTGTTCACCATTTCACACACGGTTATATGCATATACAGTCGAACTTGGTTATTACGATCACGGAAATAGCGAGATCTCGGCTGTAATGAGGAAACATTCGTTGACCTTTTTAGTTTATGATTTCTCTATGCATTTATTCACTTTTATAACGAGCTACTTCTCGGGTATACAGAGCAAAACTGTTAATGTGTTGATCGTTTAAAAAGAACATTTTCGACCGAAAGCAATAAAATCCAACCGGGCGGTCAGCAATTCAGACGGTCCCATCTTCCTCGGAATAACCGAGAATAACTTCCACGCGCCGCTAGTAATCTGGCCAAGCACTTTATTGATGAAGTCTCTGTTACGTTTCAATTAGCAGTCTGTTCAATTTAAAACAGTATTGCTACTCTATCAACTGTACGCTATTATCAATTCTTTTTTTTGAACAACTAAAGCTTGCTACAATTAATTAATATCCCTCATTCAACTTCTGCCTAATCATAAAACGCCGATACAAAGATAAAACTCACTAATGACAATACGGAAGTCGCTCCTGCGTTCCTCTTAGGAAATGCTGTGTATAGTTCTAGATTCCGATGTTTCCTATAACACAATATGTATTATTGGTTATAATGTAAAGTGTACCTATTACATATTTTCACCGTGAGCTTTCTTATCGGAAAGGGATGACCGCATACTATACACATCTCTATAGTACAGAGATGAAAAAAATATGCGTTGTTCGTGGAGCATTGCAGACAATAATGTTCCAATTTTATTAGATCCTAACCTAACCTAACAAATAATCCAGTATATGACTATTTTCAAAACTTGTTTGTCGCTGGCTTCGTGTAAACCGACAAGAACTGTAGGTATTTTATTTAGACATGAATTTTATCTCAGTATTATATGACCCAAAGAGGTTGGATGGTCTTTAATATACGACCATATATTTCCAATACAACATTCACGGTGAACTGCATATGTATAAATATCCAGACACAGTATTATTATGAACAATGCTGCACTGCGGAATGGATAAGATAAGACGTTGTACGATGTTCCCTGCATTTTTATTACTTTCGCAGAATAAAATTTTAACTGTTTTTTTTTCACGTGTCAAAATAATGTACTTAAATAATAAATTAAATACTGATAAAATTAATCAAAATTCTCAAAATAAAATTATATGGTACGTAAGTGTATCAATGCGGCTTGAATTCTTGAAGATGTCCATTTTCAGTTTGGAGCGATATGAAATCTCATTGGCTACAAACTGTTCCACAAATCAGCTACACCTCATTTGCTGTATACAACTTAATACCACCAAGCCGTCCAGTGACCAGCCCCGATTGCCTTATGAATTGTCAGAAATTGTGTACGCGTCAAATCTATGCAAATTCTGCTAAAATGTAACACTTAACCTAAAAACAAAAATGTTATACAACTAATCTGCAAACTACTAACTGCCGCAAATATCTCTTTTCGAAGTTCAGTAAATGGTTAAACTCAAAAACGTGCCATTACTCGTTAATGTAAAGCTGCACCGTCAGAATGCAAGTATCGTGTAGGTGGCATTTGGTCCTTTTTTTCTTCTTTATTAAACACCACATTGGCCGTGAAGCCCAATAATAGTGGTAAGACTCCCAGGCTTGAGGAATTTACATATTAGATTATGTAAATATACTTTGACCTCACCGGGATCGAACCCAGAACTCTGGGATGGAAGGCCAGCGCCTTACGCACTGTACCACGAGACCCTCCAAACTGCTTAAACCGCTTAACTGATTACAGTCGTGAGTTGCAGACATTCCGCATCGAATTAAATGTTCCTCCAGATAGCAAGCTCTCCTGCCGAGTACTGTCTTCACTTGATTTGTATGGTTAGATGTAAATTGTACCTATTACATTTCACCGTAGCACAGTTCGCCGTGAGCTTTCTTATCGGAAAGAGATGAAAAATTACACGTTGTTCGTGGAGCATTGCAGACAATAATGTACATAACCTATCAAACAATCCAGTATATCGGATATTTTCAAAATTTGTTTGACGCTGGCTTCCTGTAAACTGACATAATCCGTGTTATTATTAGACATGAATTTTATCTGAGTCGACGGTCTTTATTATACAACCATATATTTCCAATACAACATTTCACGGTGAAGTCTGACGGCGAACTGTATACATACAAATTTCTGGACACGGATGACACCCAGGTATTTAAAGCTGTCAACACTCTTGATGTTTTGCCCGTCGCTAATCAGGGAGATATTTGGATCAGGTGTCTTTGTGTTTATTTTTAATTTTATGAATACGTAGTTTAGGCTAATCGATTGCCAAAGTATTTGAATCCGACTACATTCTAGTATCTATATTATTGTCCTTCTATCAAATATGTCGGTATTAATATGGTGAAATTATGAATTTATAAAAAAAATATGTTATTTATAAAAATGTTACTGTAGTTTTTCGTTTGCCTAGTCTGTTTAGTAATGAATTCATTCTTGGATGTAGGATTATTTTTTTTAGTGAGCACAGTGCTGCATTTAATTTTTTGTTTCAGTTTTTAGGTAATATGAATTGTAATGAAAATGTGGTATCATGTGAATAAAAAGTTGTTTTGTTTAATGCTCGTTTTCTTTCATCCAATCCAAGCCACATAATCCATGAAACAGCAATAGTAATGTTCAATATTTAGTGCGAGTATAAAGACTAACTCTTATTAACAGGTAATACAGGTTTATCTCGTACGAATTTGTTATCTGACGCATCCAAACCCATCGTCTGTGGCATCACCAGCGGCGGCTCCTCTAATACCATGCAAGTGCTACGCACCGCCTGCATCTTTGAAGACATCGCTCAACTTTTCATTGTTATTCATATGTGTATCACTCACTTCGCGAAGTAGAACATGTAGCAGTATTATGAACAATATTCCGTTTGTGCGCAAAGCGATTACGATCCAAACAGATTTTCAGTTTGCACAGGATTACAATGAGGTCATTATATACTACTTAAACCGTGGTCGAATGTTCCTGTAATGACGTTTTGTGTAGAATTTTTTACACACTTTTAGATCGGCGCACGAAATTAGGACTCTAGAAACAAAAACGCCAGTTTCTGTTTTATAACAATATTGGCGAGTTAATTTTTAACAATTTCACATTTAAGATTTAATGAATCGCCAAACTTTTACCAAACTACCGCATTTATTTCTAAACCACTCAAATACATTCAATAAACAAAAAAACACATCAGCGGTTATTTATTTGGCTGAAGCATTGTTTATTGATATTAAATCATTTGAACTGTTTAAAAACTCTTTTTAAGAAATATAATAAATAAACAAAGACATATTTAATTTACCTTCTGAGAAGTTCAACGTTTCCGTCATTTTACACTAAGATATTATCTTGGCTTATTGACACGGCAGCCTTCGGTGATTAAGGTAATCATGGAGAGACGCTTTACGACCTTTACGTGGCTAGGACAAGTGTTCCTGATGCCGCCAAAGAGTGTGACATTGCGTACCCTTATGGCACAGCCTCAAGGGTTCCGTTACCATGGCCGGCCCTCCCTCACCCTGCAGCGGTGCTACAAAAGCGACCTACGTGCTGCAGGTCTGACATGGCGGGAGGCGCAAGAGTTGGCGTTGAACCGAGGGAAGTGGCGTGAACTTGTGCTTGCCCTATGCTCCAATGCTGGGTATAGAAGGTAAACCATTGCGCACTACCAGAAAATGCTATTTTGAAGACCACCGGCCGCCACTGGGTATCACTATAGTTAGAAGATAAAAATTGGGAAATCTATAAACTTAGTGTTGGGGTATATAATAAAAGAAACCATTTAACTATAATAATATATAATTGAGTTATTTTCAAATCTTCAACAACTTAATTATTAACATCACTTATAAAACATTCAATTGAGAATACACATTTATTTATTTAATAATTAATCAGACATAATGTCACTTATCACAGTTACGAAATAGAGAGATTTAAAGATTAGAAATGAAACATTAATAATCACAAAGAATTGTTAATAAAACTGCGATGCTCCACGTCATAAGTAATTAATTTTGTGTTGCAACACGTTTATTTAACAATATCTTTTCTTTACAAATAACTTCAACTTAATACAAATAACTTAATTATTAACATCTTATAAAATATATATTTTGTTGACCGTTTATTGAGAGTACATTTATTTAATTAATATTTAATCAGACATAATGTCGCTTATCGCAGTTACGAAATAGAGATTTAAAAATTAGAAATGAAACATTAATAGACAGTTACAGTTATTTTAAATAATATAAATAATAAATAAATGGTAGGTATTTGTGAGAAAGTTTTGTGGGTTACATATTTGTATATTTAGGTACGGGTAGAAATGAAGATCTAGCACTGGGAGGCATTCTGTTGCTTTGCGGAATGGGCATGAAACCCAAACTCGTACTGGGAGCTGGAAAAAATAATTTCCAAATAAAATTTAGTAAAACATTTCTGGATGCTAAGCTAAATGTATTTACTAAGGGCAGTGGCAGTTTTAGGTGGAGATCCGAGCTGCTGTCGAGTACGGATCCCCTCCACAAATCCATGAGGCATTTGCCAGGTTTGAAGGCACCTTGAGAAATGTACAATAATTGAATGATGACACTGTTAATCCTTTCTGTGCCGCAATTAGTTAATTAGAGTAATTAATATACAATTAGGGCGCGTTAACACGTTTGCCGCAGAATTAAGAAATGTAAGTGATATATCGTCGCCGTAGATGTCAAGGGAGCCAAGCCACAAATTTGGCGAAAATGAGTAAAGTATACAAAAGCATTTTAAAATCATCAAAGATGCAGTGGTCAATGGATTTAAGCCACAAAACTCTTTTGACTACATTTTTTGTGCATTTCAATATTCAGTGGTCAAGAGATATAACACACATAACTTCTAAGATACTATTTTTTTTAGTTATTTGTACAAAATAATAAAAAGATAACACCACAAAGTATATTCTATGTTGAAAATTTCACCGTTATATCTTTAAAAACCAAAACGTTCAATAAAAAAATGTTACTTTTCTTTGTCACACAAAATCTTTGAGTGCCTGTTTCTCAGCAATATGATATGGTGGACTGGCTCCCTTGACATCTACGGCGACGATATGATGAAATAATTATGTATATCATCAACACGGAATATTATATTTCGTTTGAATTTAATTTTGCATTCGAACGAATGAAATACAATACTTGCCGTATTTGCTTGAATTCTGTGTAAGATATATTTGACTATTTTGACAAATGCCACTTGTATTTCTCAATTCTGCCACCAATTATTGGCAGCACCATTTATGTACATAAGTATGATTAAGCATCTGGCATTTAACGGCGACATTTTTGAATTGGAGATTTTTTTACGAGATAGGTTGATAAAATTATTCTAATACTCTCCTATTTAGACTGAGCTGAACTCAATAATAACTGAAGGTCCAGCAGCGTTTTATATAGCTTAACAGGCGACCCCTTCTCTGCCTCCTGTGTGATAACATTACTGTACTCTATGGCTATATCTGAATGTGTGAGTGAGAAAATATTTGGATGGTTACACACGGAGTAATGATATATATAGAGTGCCTATTTTTTGGCAAAATGAAGCCGTGTTTCTTGCATATAACGCACAGTACAACCTCGATTTTATTATTATCAACTTAACTATGAAATGTTATACTGTCCAACAAGAAGATTTAGGCAATAGCCGGAAGTCGCTATCGTCGACTAAATAGGAGGAGTTTGTCAGTCCACAGTTTTAACACGTGGACAACTCGTCGCTATAATTGAAGTGCGGTTAAAAATGGGAGGAGCTTGTTAGTTCACAGTTTTAACATGTAGCCAAGAAGATCTTGTTGTACAGTTCTATCGTGCTGCTTCTCAGTACGGCTACCAAATTTAAACACAACATAGTTAACCATATCGATACACCAGTTCAATAGGGGAACAACTCATAAAACCTTGTTCCGAGATAATGGCGTTTGAATTTTTTGCAGTAATTCTTATTTTAATTTTAAAGCCTTGATTTCGATGAAAGTGTACGTTTTTTTGTATTTGATTTAGTGGAATTCATCAATGCACAATGAAATTGTACATTTTAATAACGAATTGACAAATAAATTTGATTATATAATGGAATTACTGATTAATCTTAGAAAGGATTATTCGATTTTATGACACATTGAAGAAATTTTTAATTATTTTTTTGCTGAATTATAAAGAGAAGGCCTTTCTACATCAAATGGCATTCTTAACTCAAAACCTTTAAATTTTGAGTTGTTCCCCTATTGAACTGGTATCGATATGTTCTACTAAAATAACTAAAAATAATTACCACTAACTTTATATTTAACAAAAAACAATAAATTTCAGCAACACATGCTCGCAGTTTTTAAATGAATGTAATCAGTCAAATCCATTTTCACCGGCGACGTTTACAAAAATATTTAATTCAGCTGTGGAAATTCTATCTTACTCTAACGCATAGTACGGAGATATAAGCGTGCCGAATGCTTACTAGCTCGCACTTATGGTTCGTTTTTCAGGTTCAGGCCTTGGTCACACACTGTTTTATAAAACATATTAGTTACAGCGGCTGGTCATTAAGTAACACGACGTCTTACGTGGACGAAGTCGATGCAAACGCAATCACGACGCGGTTTGAAGCGATATCAAGCAATACAATGCGAAGCGGTAACGCTGTCCAACGTTCATCATTAACGGACGCAAGAGCTTTTTATTTGAAAACTCATATAATATAATATTAAATACACTTCATTAATTATTATGTTTTAAATGTTTTCAATATAATATGCGTTAATTATGCATCTATAGATATAATAATGCTTCATGACAGCCGCGCAAGCGAGGGAAAATTATGACAACATCCTATACAACGAAATGTAAATTAAATAATAAAAGTAATTACTTGTAGAACCACTTATTTCTGCAACTGTCTCCCATTCACGGTGAGATAATAGACGATTATGATATCTATTGTTTCTTTTGTCCCACAATGCTAGACGTTCTTGAATGGAACTGATTAAAATTTCTACATCTGACACGATGAATGTATGATAAACGTCACTTTCGGCGCGTCCAGTTCGCGCAAAAATATCAAACCAACTGATAGCGTCGCTGAAGCCCCGTCCCGCTTCGCAACGCTCGTCGGGTATTATCTGCACGTAGGCCACTACACGTAGCCTTGACTGTTTGATATTTTCGTGCGTTGTATTCGCATCGACTTCGCCCACGTAAGACGCCTAGTAAAGGTTGACTTTGTTTATTTCTACTTTTCTTCTTATTATATTGTCATCTCTTAATGGAGGTCGGACACCATCAAGGTGATCTTTGCTTTAGCATCTGTTACCCGGAACAGCTGCACTCATAGCAATTACAGAGGTTCTTAAGCCACGAAATGCGGCATCATCTTCTGTTACTTTTACCATTGATTTTTGTCAATTTGTCCTCTAGATTTGGTTGCATTGTGACGGACGTGAGAGAAATAAACAGCATTTTAAAAAGCCAAACATATATATAAATATACGCCAAATGAAGAATAGTAAAAGTCTATAGTAAAAAGTTTCAATAAAATTGCACTCCTTCAGTCCAATCCGGATAAAAAGAGACATTCTCCCTCATTTATAGTTGAAACTAGACTATTATAATTTATAATGTAATACAGTATAACCTCGTTTTTACGTGCCCGGAATTCACGTTTTCCCGGTAATTGCGTGTATTTTTTTCAGTCCCGATGTATTTCAGTACATTTAATACCCGCATTTACGTTTTTATTTCCCGCGATTTACGTCGGAAATATTCAAAATATGTGAGTTACGCGCACTTGACAATGATTGGGTCGTGACATTCAAACGATTTTTCAATAAAAATTTTAATTGAATGTTGTTTTTTAATAAAACGTTATTTTTTTAGAAACATAAAATTTAAATGTTCTTTTTTTCAATACCCCCCTTTTACATTTTCCCTCCAATTAGGTTTTTTTTCTTCAGTCCCTTAAAAAACGTAAAATAGGGGTTATACTGTAGATCATTTACCATTAGAGGAGGTAGAGGCGGATGCATTGATGTGAGCGTAAGCCTTCCCACCTCGGCCGCCTCTCTTGGCCCCCCTGGTGCTTGTCCTGCCTCTCCATGATTTTATCCCGCCCGCTCTCGGACTGCCGCCTGCCCGGGCTCCTCTCTTGAACCTGTGACATGCAAAAAATCCATCCAAGTAAACTAAAATCTTGGGAACGGAAGTTACATTGAAATTGTTAACACATCTCAAGAATATTGTGTTGTTGTCAAAGACGCCGTATCTTTCTTATTGTGGAAGAGATGGAAAAAAATAATATAACCATGTTCACTACTAAGCAGAGCAAATGAGTCTCCGCAGAGTGGAGGTTATAATACGAGGCATTGATTTTCAAAAACCGGTAAGTCCATAATTCATTATTTGTGGTAAGTAACAAGCAATAATCTATACATGTATCGCTGAAACATTTGCCGTGTTCGGCATGCAGTCCGTGTCGAGTGAAATTTATTGCATGTGAGAGCAGATGCTTTTTTCAAACAAAAATGTTGCTGATTTAGCATATGCGAAAACTCCCAAGCGTTTTTTGACAAAAAATCGTCGATTTAGTTTTTTTTAAATAACTAATTCTACACATGTTTTAAAAATTTGAAACTTTTTTTGTGTGTTCTCAATGGTGTATAAAGCAATAATAAGTAATAATATTGATAGTTTACATCAATAAAACAAAAGAAAAAAATAATGTATCAATATTTATTTAGAAATGAACGGATAAAACTATGTTTGAACAACAAAACAGGTGTGTCAACATTTTTTTATTTATAATTGATTTATCAAATTTTATAATATAATCTATCCTTATGTAGTAACAGAAAAAAAAATAAACAAATTATTATTTATCTATGAAATAGAATTTTTATAAAGTAATCAAAAAAAATCGTATAGTGTCCAAGGTATTCAAGAATATTATTCAATTCACGAAATCGCAAGAGAATTCGATACAGTATCGACGACTTACTGATATGGAATGAAGTAATTTCAAAAAATAAGTCTCAAAGCACTAAATCATTTATAATAATATTTATATTCATGTATTTTTTCACCATCTTACCAAAAGTACAGTGGCATCCATTGTTAGTTCAAAAATTACAAACTTCATTTTGTAATGTGATATATGAATCATAAAACAACTAAAAGAAATATCAGAATTTAAAATGTGTCATAAAAATAATGTTTTATTATTTTTATGACCCTCTTTGGTCTCAAGTTCGACAGCAGAGCAATTATGACTTGTGAGTTAATAGGGTGTGACATAATTATAAATAAAGCCGACACTAAAATAAATGTTACTCACACTCAACACACAGTGAATATAAAGATTCGTCTACACGAGACGAAATATGACGGGAAAAAATTTGGAATAAATCGTAAATTTGGTTCCAAACTTTCGGCCGATGGATCGGCCCAGATGGAGTTTTCGCATAGGTATGGTGGGCCGAAATATCGGCCCCGTGGGAGTAAAAGGGTTAAGTTACATGTGCCAAAAAAATCACATCGACAAATCAGACGTGTTTGGGTCGAGACACATTTGTTTGTGTAATTCTGGTTTAGAGCAGCGTTTGCATTTATACACCTAACAGTATACTACAATAAATTATCTTTGGAGAACGGGCTATGCAACGAGCCCGAAATGTCGAGGAAAGAAAGAGGAAGAACACACTGTGACAACCTAAAAATCTAAATCTTTGTTGGATATCTTGTTTTTTCGGTTAATACATTACAGTAAGGGAAGATTCATACCTTTTAGCTCTTCCAGAATAGCTTCGTCCTTTCCGTTTGGTGGCCCGGGTCCGCCCGGAGAAGGAGGAGGCAGTGGCCTCTCTCTGCCAGTCTGTTTCGTCTTCCGAGACCACCTCACTCGCCCGCTCTGACTCCTGTTGGTCTTGCAGCAACATCAGCATCACTGTTCACAATGACAAATTACAAATAGATAGTTACATAAGAAGAAATATGATTGAGATAATTGAGTTTGGCTTAGACCGAGAGATCACAACATCGACTATTATGTAGTGGTTTTAGGGATAATAAATATCTGTGTATCTAAGAGACAATGGTCATCTTCAGAGAAGAAGTGTTTATTTGCTACTGTGTAGAATTTGTTCTACAGATTATCTCGGAAAGACACTTCCGCCATTCCTACCCACCCCATCCACACAGTCCACTTAAAATCACTAATTTTTATCTTCATTAATTGCTCTTTTCCTCATAAAACTATTGTGAAGTCAATACAATAATAAAGCATAAATGATTATATGCCAAAAATAGTTTAGATTTACGGTAAACTTCAATTGCCTTATGATAATTTATTTGATTAAATATATTTTAATTTGATTGAAAAATGACACAAATTCAATTGATTATAATATAACAAATTAGAATTAGGCAAAAATGTATACCTATTAATTTCTAGGATTTCCTGTTTATCTAATTTTTTAGATTTCTCATTCAAATGTAGGATTTTCAAATTTTTAATGATATTACATGAATGATTATTTAAAAATAAATGATTTCCAAAAGAAGAAGACTCATTACCATTTTTGGCGCAGGATAAATGCTCTTTGTTTCTAACATTAAAAAATAATATTAATATTAATAATTTAATTGTTATTGACAAAGTATTATTTGAAGGATAATTCAATGTATTGATAGATTATTTGTGTTGCCTCATGAATTTTGTTTTGATAAATACTTGATTAGACAAGATTTATATAAGATTGACAAGACTATTCAGTTGAAAATGTTCCTCTGAGGCGGACGAAACCAGTCCAGATTTATTTATTAAAAGTGGAAAGTACTAAAAAAATTTGAGTTTTATTAAATTAAATATAAAATACCTTCGTCATTTAGTATGAAAATTACATCAGGGGTCCTTTTTGCTACGTTAATTGAGGCGTAGAGTTACAAAACTCGCTCTGGGCGATTTTTCAAAAAAAATAGTTTTGAATGTACGCAGGAGCTTTTTCGTAAGATCTGTCCTCTGTTCTAGGAGAGAGTTTTAAATTCCTCTGTTTCTTCAAAAAATCAAAATAGATATCGAGGTGACTGACTAAACCCGCTCTGAAAATAAATTTATTCTGGTAAAACCCTCTCTGTGTAACCGGCCAACCAGACGCCGCGATTTAAATAATGACTCTTCACGAATGCTTTAATCTCCTTACAAACTGTCAAAACGATAAGTGAAGAAGGTCGTAATTTTGCTCCGACTATTTTACTATTTTTTATTTTAAATAATGAATATTTCCATAGTTAGTATGACGGAATCTCAACTAGGACAATCAAGGAAGCGTTTGACAAATCCACCTGCGTGGAAATATAACCTGTTACGTCAAGAAACGTATTTAAAAATTGACTGTATTTTGCTGTATTGTTATGAATAATCCAGTGGTATCTCATATTATTTTGTAGTTTCATGTGTTTTTTTTTGCTGTCATTTATATTTAATGTTCTGTGTGGTATAATAAACTATCATAAGAATCTCAAGTATCTACACGTTTTTAACATTATTTGATTTGACGTGTCAAAAATATAATTAAAGGAAAACTATTTTCTGTCGGGGAGATGCTTTTTCTTTGATAATTTTTATTATACAAATGATAGATTTAGTAGGTAGGTTATGTTATATTACGTTAGGTTATTTTTTTTCATCTTTCCTGACAAAAAAAGATATTCCTTATCATTATCTACACGGGACAAGTTGTTTTCGTCATAAAATTGTATGATTCGTTAATATGAATGATAATGAATTTTAATTCAATTACCTATGTTTATTAATGTATCGTACTTGTAGATTAGCTTAATTGTTAAATAATAATACTTTTATGCAATAAATTTCAGAAATCCCACGTTTACTATTTATAGCCTATATAAAAAGTAGACTTTTATTTGTCGGATTTGGTTTTCATTTAATGCTAATAAATTTAATGCTATAAAATATCTAATATACTTAAGTAGATTATAAATATTATCATTTTATTTTTACATTTAATAAATAGGTTGGTAGGTAATGATGGGTTTCCCACATTCATGGAATTTGAGTCGCAGGTAATGGGGTGATTAGTTAGTTAAAGGTCGGTACATAATTTCGCTGGGCTTTTTCAAATATGCTATTGATATTATTAAATGTGTTATTGTTATTCTAAATAAATATTAATGCTTTGTACCAACAAAAAGCATTTTATTTTCAAGACAAGTAGGTACATATCACTATTTTAAAAAAAATATTACATACCAATACAACAGAGCTAAATATGTAGGTGCAATGAGAAAATTATACAGCTGCCAGTAGGTAAGAATGACTGCAAAATATTTTCTAGACAAAGTAAATTCGAAAATATATTACATAATTAAAATTAATACGGACCGCTACTGCACTATCATCTCCTGTCGACAATGTACCACTGTGCATCAAACACCGCTCTTTTTAAAAAAATCCGCATCAAACGTCGCTCTGTCAGGTAGCGACTGACAAAAACCACTCTTGTGATAATTAAGATGCATTTATTTGAATAAATACGGCTTATACATTGGATTTGACATTTTATTATACTTTTCCGTATGTAACAGAAGAAATATAACATCTAAAATTACACTTAAATCATCATAATATGCCAAAAACAGTTTTTCGTGATTTACTCAAAACTCAAAAAAATCTCCAGAGCAGGTTTAGTAACTCTACGCCTCAATTTAAACATCTGTTATTATTCTTCTTATATTTCATTCATAACATCCATACATATAAAACTACTACAATATAACCTTGTTAGTTAGATCCCCGATAATTCGGCACATTTTGTAATTAAAATTAAATATTTGTAATTCAGGCAAGAAAATGGTATTTTTATCCTTAAAAATCAGAATGAATATTGTAAAACCCTTCATCTTAGAAAGTAATAAATTTAATGACTGCAGTCAAACACCTACAAACTTGCCAGCGGTGAAACAAAATTTTTTAGTTAAAAGAATTTTAGGCCAAATCAGAAAACTGCATCGACTTGTATTTGGAAGTTATTTGAGTTATCAAGAGATTAATTTGTATCAGTTTGTTTTATCAAGCTTGGAAGATGCACATTTATGAAGGAGGAGAAATAAAGTAAGGGTTACCGCATTTCTCCGTGGCGTGCTCAGTGGTGATCTTCAGCAACTCCTCTCCATACTTTTCGAAGTTGGCATTGGTGACGTGAGGCAATGAGAGCATCTCATCCGCTGTCTCAGGCAGCTTCTGAGACATAGCCTTCAGAGCCTGGATGTTCATTATGGAAGCGATAGTCACGTTCTTCGTGTGGGCTATTATTCTGTCAATAATACATACATATTATTTTATTATTTTAAGGTAGCTTATGATAGCATTATTTAAAACGGTTATACGAAGCAATGCGAGAATTTGAAATTCCGACGAAAATAATTAAACTTGTAGAGATGATAATGACACCAGTACAATGCCGGGTGAAGCTTCAAGCGGAAATATCCGAGCCATTTATATCACTGAATGGCCTCAGGCAAGGTGACGCTCTGGCATGCCTTCTTTTCAATATTGCGCTAGAAAAGGCGATACGGGATGCAAAGATTGATGCCCGTGGCAGCGGCACAATATTTACTAAGCCTGTGCAGCTGCTGGCGTATGCCGATGATATCGACAGCATTGCCATATCAGAATTGGCGCTAAAAAAGGCATTCACAGCACTAGAAGCCTCTGCCAAAAGAATGGACTTACAAATAAACGAGGCAAAAACTAAATACATGCCTGTCTATGTCACACCACGAGAAAGCGCACCAAAGTTAGATATTGTGCATACAAGTTTAATACAGTCGATAGTTTCATATACCTTGGATCTCTTGTAAATCGATATAATGATATTACAGAAGAAATCAACAAGAGAATCATGTCTGCGAATAAATGCTACTTTGGACTGTTAAGACATTTTAAGTCCGGCATACTATCTCGCCGAACTAAAAGCTCTCTTTACAAGACACTTGTAAAGCCAGTGCTCACCTACGCATCGGAAACCTGGACATTAACTCTGCGAAATGAACGAGCCCTGAACATCTTTGAAAGAAAAATTCTCCGCCGTATATATGGACCAATCAAGGACGGCACCAATTGGAGGAGAAGATATAATGCTGAGCTCTACGGGCTGTACGAAGATTGCAGCGCAGTTCAATCAATTATGATTGGGAGATTGAGATGGCTAGGTCATGTGCACCGTATGAATGACAATGAACAGGCAAAGAGAGTGATGTCCAGCAATCCAATAGGGCGTAGAAGAAGAGGCAGGCGAAATATTCGCTGGTTGGATGGAGCTACCAGTGACTGCCGTATTCTGGGGATACCGAATTGGAAAGCGGCCACACTGGATAGGGACAGGTGGAGGGAGCTGTTGGAGGAGGCCAGGACCCATATCGGGTTGTCGTGCCCCTGATGATGATGATTTTATTCGACCATGTCCGATCCTAATAAGATCATATGGGCCTCCACAGAGTGGAGGTTTGTATCAACAGATTTTTGTTTTTACGAGAAATGGATGTCAGCCACTTGCTCAACCTATTAGGTCCACACTCTGACTCATATACAAATTGAAAAACAATATGTGTACTTGGCAGACCCAGGATTCGAACCTGGACTCACAACACTATAGGCCGACGCTTACATATTATATTACATTCAATTTTACTAATTCTGACACAACATAATCAAAACTGTAAAAATGAACAATTTACATATAAATGAAAATCTAACTCAATCTTTTGAATGCATTGTTTCAGTTAATTGCATACGGAAAGGAAGAGAGCAACAGAAGATGCATTTCTTGGATGTTAAAATATTTCTAATAAGTGACACAAAATCTTTTACTTCTGATATACAGATTGAGAAGAGGGTGTAGAAATCAAACACTCGGTCTGTTCAAAAGGAACACATTTATTGCAATAGGCGACAGAAATATAGGGTTAGATTGTTTATTAACGAAAACAAATTTAATTGGAATTATACAGGCATAAAAAGTTAATTAACAACAAAACCAATTTATTCATGTAATTATACAGGCATAAAAAGTTAATTAATAACACAGGTATGATATAAATTGCATTGGAATAGTGACACGTCGAATAGTAAACAAAAAAAATATTCTTATTATTATAAAGATTATACAGTAATTTAATCCTATATAATAGCTCCAATACAGGGCTTTGTTTGGGGATACTGGGCCAAAGATGCCCAGTATGACACCACTGGTTGAACCTTTAGAGCCTTGGCTACTCGAAACTGCTTACCAATCCTCAAGGCTGCCCCTTTCCAGGGAAGGAGACGCTTCCTGGTGTTCTGAGAGAATATTTTTGTATATTAGAGGTTATTATGTTGCATAAATGAATCACAGGTGGCAGTGGTATTTACGAACAATATTATATTAATTTAAAATCGAGGATTGGTAGCCGTTAAAAGGTTGCTAGCCGTCCAGGTATGGTTGTATTGGCGATTAAGTCAACCTGGGACAAACAAAAACCTATATCTACGTATATTTGATGAGATATGGTGCCACAAAATTCGCCAATCAGAGAACAATTACGTTCGACGAAATACCCTTTTGCGGGCGAGGAGAGAGGCACAGTCCCTCAGAGATTCATCCAATGTCGTTAATTTATTTATTGAGTTTGAGTTATCCTGGTGCAATAACGAAATGGACAGAATTAAAATAAAATGAAAGTTAAATATTACTTCGAGACAGACAAACAAAACGTTGCGTCCTAGATAATACGCCTCTATCGGGTTTTTACAGATGGCACTGCACTCGGTAGATCAAAATTACTGCGGTAAATTCAAACCGGATAAATACGACACACCAGAATTCAATGCAGCGATTATTTGCTTACACATCAATTAACGCATTGTGGCACAATATAACATACTATAATATTACGGGTCTTAATTAAACATCACATTAACAGGGCATCATCACGTCATCCAAAAATTAATCAGTGATAATATTAAGTCGATTGGGGTGGATATTCGAGCGGTAATGTCGAGTTCATTGGATCCGGGACCGTCAGGTTATTCCACTGGTACGTACGTCCTTTCCGCAGCAGGTGTTTTTTTAATTTCAACTTGCGTAACAGTAGGTACATCGGGCCGGGGTTGCTTCGGCCTTGAGACGCTTCCGATGCGCGGCTTTCTCAAAACAACCGTTAGTACTGTACCCTGTTAGCGCAGGGGTAAACAATCGTACCGCGATGGGGATCGTACATTTTGATTTGGTATTACGATATATTTTATGTGACCATGAAACGTTATATTCCAGAGCATCATAATGACATCTACATACTTCCAACAATATCTACAGATAGTTCAGACAGCTTCCAAAGATACATAAAATTCTTCATTTTCAAGCTTTATCCAGCACATAGACCCTTAATTTCAATCATCATTGAGTGGGTATAGCTCGATAATTTGATTCTATCTAACCTCGTTTTTTTCAAATTAATGACAGAAATTATCTGAGGGTATCTTAATTGCTAGGCACAATTTTGGTTCACTGAAACCTCTAATAATAATGATTAGGCCATGTCCACAAACCTGCATGCTTCCATTAGAGCGACGTAGCATTTATCTTCTATAGCCTTGATCTCCGCGTTGGTCTTGGAGTCGACGGGAATTGCCGCGCCTCCCGGCACCATAGTCAGGGACTTCTTTTCGCCCTTCATTGGGAACAGGACCTTCACTTCGCCATTCATCAATCTGTTTGTTATAAAAATATATTGACACAGGTTTTCGATAAAGTCAGTAGATATTGCCGTCTTTTTTTAGTACAACAGTCTCATGTTGCAAATCAACATTTTACAAGTGTCAAAGGTATTTCAATTTTAAAAGTTTAGTTGGTGTTCTGATAATTATGGATAAACAGGTTATTAGCGGACAGTGTCATGAATTCATAGTTAAACTACATGAATGACTGATTTGTGGATATTATATACATCAATCATACGTAGATACAATCTTACATACGTCAAAAAACAGAGACAGCAAGTCTGATTTAGCTATCTGAATTCTTACGGTGTATAGATTATAGTTGGTAGACTCTACAGTGGTAGAGAAAAAATTTTAATATGACCGATCATGACGGCTTGAATGTTGAAAGATCACTAGCATATTGTAGAATACTCTTGTAGCTATTGTAATGTCATATAATTTAATATCATTAATTTTTTAGTTCAGTTTTCCCAAATGTTTCTAGAACTACAGTAAAACCTCTTTAATACGAATTCCACGTTAATTCTGAATTCGTGAATTCGAATTACGAAATGTATGGGGGAAGAATGTTAAAATTAAAAAAAAAATTAAAAATTAAAATTTAATTTAATTTTCATTTTCATTAATTTTGTTTACGATCATAGATGTGCCTACCAAATTTCTGATACAATTCTTTCAAATTAAAATCTGTGCTAATACCATGTGTCATTAATCCATTAGTTGAAGTTACCAAGTACCTAGCTAGAGTTAAAGTTTCTAGAGAGAAAAATACGAAATATTTTTTATTTTTCCAATT
Source organism: Rhyacophila brunnea (assembly GCF_057557595.1). Classification (NCBI taxonomy): domain Eukaryota; kingdom Metazoa; phylum Arthropoda; class Insecta; order Trichoptera; family Rhyacophilidae; genus Rhyacophila; species Rhyacophila brunnea. Next base: position 35,906,691 of record NW_028232848.1, on the reverse strand, counting down.
TGTCAACTCAATTATTGTTTGGCATTGGTTCTCTAGTAAAAGTATGTGAAAATTCAATAAACAATCAACAATTAAATACCTACAGTTCTGAAACATGTGAGTTATTGTTCTTCCTTTGAGTGGAGTGCAGTTGTGCCACTGATGTGTTAATGGGTCATAAAATGTCGGGATTATTTTTATTACCTTCATAAAATAAATAATTTATGATGAATTTTCAATGACTGGCTCATGAAATAGTGTACTTTATTATGATTTATTGAATATTTTTATATGCCAGGACTCTGAAATCATTTTGAATTACGAAATTCGAATTAAAGGTATGGTTTTATATGAAAATAATGTTCAAGGGACTTTTTTTTCACGAAAATTTCGAATTACGGAGAATTTCGAATTACTTACTGTATTATTTATTTTTTTAAACATTATTAACACTTATTTTATGTCATGTCGTGAACGCTTTGAATTTATAATTTGTCATGTTCATTATATGTAAAATAAATAAATTTGATTTGATTTGATTTGACTACAGTAGGTACTATAATATTATGTATGATGAATACCGAGATATATGTCAATGTATAAAGGAAACAGATGAGAGTATGTGATGTGATAGAGGTCGCTAAGAAGATGTAATGGCATTGGATAGGACATATTGCTTGGTGAGTGGACAACTGCTGGACCAATGCCGTCATGCAGTGGTACCCATGGGGCACTAAACGACCACAGGGATGTCCTAAAATCAACTGGATAGACAAACTCATAAAATTCAGTAGATGTACATGGCAGCAAATAACTAGGGACCGAGAGGAGTGGAGGGAGATGGGGAAGTCATTTATCCGGCAGTGGATAAACCTTTAGCACCAAATAAACACTCAATACCTTTAAAAATAAGCAAAGGATTACTTTTCAACTTGAGGGCCCAGTCTGAGGTATGCATTGGCAATGTCGTTATAGACGACCAGTTGCTCGGCGAGGAATTCCTTGGTGGTGAGTTGATGTAAGAGTCTTTGGGCGTCTCCACGCGGCCATTTCTTTCCCCGCCCGTGCAGTGGGTGCTTGTCGTGGCCATTGTCCACGATCTTCTTGAGAAGACTGCCTTTGAACACGTCAGCTATGTGGAGGAGAGTGAAGCGGTTGTTTCCTCCGCACAGGTCTCTCACGCCGCGGCATATCGCTTTGCATTCCTCCGTCACGTCCACTATCTGTGAAACAATTTTTTTTCCCCAAAAAAGTTACATAGTGTACTTACTGTTTTTCGCAAACTTTTGCGAATTCTCACTTAATACCTGACGCAGATCGCGGCAACCCAGGGCTCCCTGGATTCATTAAAACAAAGGTGATTTTCAAAATAATCCATATGATATGCATGAATCGTATTATTCTAATAGTTCAGAATTGATTTAATAAGTTAATTGAATTAAATAAAGGTGTTCCCACTTTGTATTCGTCGTCTCGAAGACAATTATCGCAAGCAGAATCAGTGATGGCGCGGCACGCCTCACGGCTGAAGGTTTCTCCGAAGTATGCGAGCACCTGCGCTCTCCGACACTCTGTCACATTTTCGCAGAACTCCACCATCCTCATCAGGTTGGCGATGTGGATCTTCTTCGCTTCGTAATTGGCATTACGATCCACTAAAAACAGTTAAAACCTATATAGTTTATTCCATATACAATCTTACTATTTCAGTATGTTCATTGAGTAATCTACATTATCTAAAGACATTGTGGTTTTGCACAAATTATGGGAGAGTTTCTAAGCAACTTTGAGTATACAAACAATCATTGATAAAATATTATTTTGGTAAACAATAAAAAACCAGCATTTTGTTACAACCAATAAAACGTTTTTTTAACCTTTTTACTGCCGGTAGGTGTATGTATGGTACCTTGCACGCCGCGAATTTTATTGCAAAAATAAAATCAATTTACGTTTCAAGTGGTAAAAACGAATTCTGTTTCAATTATGACTATGTGACGACATTTCCGATATATGTCATTGGGTCTTCAATGTATGTTTAAAATAATTGATTGTCCCCTCCCCCCCTGATTGTTCCCCCGTTTCCCGTTTAAAGTGGGACGTCTAAAGATCATCACGTCATTTTCGAATGAGTGGCGTTCCGTTCATGGAAAAGTTTGCATCTTAAAACGTCATTGGCAGCCGTCCGGTCAAATTCATATAGGTACCTACAGAAAATATCATTTTCATGTTTTTCATACACTAATCCAGCACCATCGTAATTTTTTTTTTTTTTTTATTTATTTGAAAAAGATACGTTGAGTACATAACAAATTATTAATTCAGGACGTTCACAACATAACATTTAGAATAAAAATTACAAGTAATCAGTTCGGAGAAAATCAGAAAAAACAAAGTGGAGGAAAAGAAGAAAGCAAAAATACTGGAAAAGCATCAAAAGTTTTGTAAAATACAAAACCTATACATAATAATAAAATATTTAATGACACATGTCATATGTAATTTTAGTCAATATTATTATGAGAGGCAAATATTATGTTAGTATCTTACAATCGAGTAGCTTCCGATATCTCATGACATCAGCGTAGGAATAGAAGACAACACAGTTGGCGAGCTCTCCGTCTCGGCCTGCCCTCCCCGCCTCTTGGTAGTAGCCCTCCACACTCTTGGGAAGGCTGTGGTGGATCACAAAACGGACATCGGGCTTGTCTATGCCCATACCGAAAGCCACAGTCGCACAAATCTGAAAATTTACAAAATAATTACTGGTAATACTATTGACGTAAGATTGATGCCTTTGAGATGTGGCCATTGATAATGCTTGGAACGGGGCCCTGTTTCATGCCTTTTGGTCACGAGGCTAGCGTAGGACGGGTGATTGAGTGTAGGATGAAGAGTTGTAGCAAAATAACGGCATTTATTTGATGATCGGGAACAGTTGCAGCATATTGATTAGTCGTGATACAGTTATTGTGGAATGAAATTGATTACGTATTGACAGGTTGAGTCCGAGTGACCCAGTCAGTTAACTAGTTGAGTTCAAGTAACAATGTATTTTTTAGAACATATACGATGGCAGATAAGGGCTGCCTTCTCGGAATTGAGCAGCCTCTCTCTAGGCAGATTTAAAGCTAATTTCATCATCAGCCGGGGTCGATCGACTGCTGGGTGAAGGCCCACTCTACCTACCGCCACTCTTCTCGGTCCTTCAGTTCTTCACTGCCACATACATCCATCAAATTTAATGCTTTCGTCTATCCAGTCGGCTTAAGGACGTTTTTCTGTGGTTGTTTAGTTCCCCTTGAGTAGGGCTGTCAAAAAACTATCGATACTAATATTTTCTTTCGATGTTGATACTGATTTTGCGATGTGTTCTCTTGAACTCCACCCTTGGGGACCACTGTATTGCATTTCCCCAGCGATTGTCTACTCGCCGAGTGAAATGTCTAGCCCATTGCCACTGCTCCATTGTTATATTTTATAACATTTAACCATTATATTTAGTTAAATTACAATTAGTCAATAGCTCGACACTGTGAATACAGAGAGAAATAATTATAAATATTTGTTTTAAGTGTTTACTGTTACTCACCACTCGTAATTTATCTTCTAACCATCGAGTTTGGACTTTTTCCCTTTGCACGTCTGTCAGCCCAGCATGATATGCGATGGCTTCTATTCCACTATGCTTTAAATCGGCCGCCACCGTCTCGCATTCCTTGCGAGACAGGCAATAGACAATACCAGATTGTCTGAAAACAAATAAGGTGTAATAATAGTATGTACTGTGACACCCCCGTATGGTCCCCATTTGGAGATGTCTTTGTGTATCTTGAGAGGCCCGAATCGGTATCGAAGCCAACAAATAATAACGGCTGATTGCGAAAATAATTAAATAATGTTTAATATCTGTCTAATAAATATCTGACCGGCAACATTGTCAAAAAAAATACGTATGGCAACGCCGCATTTTGTGCACAGCTCGCGAGTGTAACCGTTTTGTTTTGAGCGTTTTGAGAGCTTCCTTGACAGCACGCGGAAAACACTGTTCGCTCGCGCAACACACATTTCGTACGGATAAAATAAATTATATAAAATGTAGTAATCTAGTATATATCGCACCGTGAGTGTAAAACCAACGTATGTGCAAATTACATAGTTTGGAGATATAAGGGTTTGAAGTTTTCATTTGGTCAGGATAAATAGAGTTTCTAAAATAAAACCATAATATTTGGTGTATGTATACATTATGACATGTTCTTTTATTAATTTTATTTTTTTTTCATATAAATCCATCAAGATTACAAGTTTTAGCAGTTGCTATGGTTTTACACTTTCATGATGCATAGAAAATGTTGATATTTCGCAGTTACCTGAATTGCAGTAAGATTTTTATTGGGAACTTTGGTAATACCATTATAATATAATATTTTATATTATTATTAAATAAATCAATAATGATATTTACCTATAATATTTTGATATTTTAAGCTTACTAACTATAATTTATTAAAATAGATGCATACAATTTTAAACCAAAATAAAAATAGCAAATTACAATAATTGTAATGTTTTTATAATTAATTTTATCGACGTCAATTATTATCTGAATCTGTATTTAAATGTGTAGATGAAAGTTTTTTTTATAAAAATTGTGGTGTATTTCTGGTATCACTTTTGAAGAACATAGGGAAATCAAGTCATTTAATTTTGCTTCGGAGATCCGAGGTGGTTTTATAAATGCTTTGTGTAGTTGAGGTTGTACTGATTGACGTCCGCCCTGACGTTTTCTAATATTTATTACATCAAACACTTCTGTTTCATACTTATTTTTATAGAACAGGCAATAAGGATTGTTTTTCCTCACTTCGATAACGCAAATGTCTACCCAACTAACCTTTTTACAATTTTCGTTGAGTTGAAAATTATTGCCCACTTCATTTGCTAACTTGTGAAAATCAAAAATCTCGTCAGTGCCAATTTCCAGTGAATCACTGGAATCCACTGTATTGGTATATAAATTGGACCTGACTTCAAGACTATTTTTTTGTTTCTCTATGCAAGAGTGTTGTAGAGTCACCCTCGTTCAAGGTGTGTCCTACGACCAAAAAGTTGTGTGTGATTTTCGGGATATTAAAATTCTGGACGCCTCATAAATACATTGCTGTAATAATTTTATTTTTATTCTGTCCGGCACAATTATCCGAATAAAAAATGACTTCCTTCCCAATTGATTGGTCTTTTTTGGAATTTTACAACACAAGAACCAATTGCATTGGCCCCTTTGTTTGTAGTCTCTCCATGCTAAACAAAACAGTAACCATTTTTATTATTAATGTGTGTAAGATGGTAAAATTATAAGTTGAAAGCTTTCTTTTATAATATAGCACTGATATCTGGGCATTTGGTGTTGATAATACGACCTGCAGATTATAGCAACATACTATTTTATTCGTCTTTCGCCTTCTGTGTTCTCGATAATTGTTTATTTGTTTTGATGAATGTCATATATTATTTAACTTGAATTATATTTTTCTCTTCGCTACTGCAATTTTTATATTTTTCACAAAAGTCACATAGTTCCTTGTTTGGTTGAAAAAAGCCTATATTATAATGGGTATTGTTCCTCTTGCAAACCAGCAGCATCCTTATCTATATCCAACATGGGTTCTTCAGCATCAGGAAATGTACTTGTCACATTTTTGAAAATCTGTAACATTGCAAAAACAAAAATATCATAGATCTGATTGATATACTGTTGTGTTAATTGAAAGAGTTTATTATTGTAGGTGCATAAAATAAATACATAGGTACATAAGATAAGTCGATAATAATAAGTTTCATAACAATAATAATATTAAGGTTAGTTTTGTATATCATTTTAGTATAATATTTATCACAAAGTCTTACCTTTTTAGAAGTTTTTCAGCTTTTAAAGCTAACTCCACCATCATTCGAATCCTTAAACTCATATTTGATAAAAACAAAATACACTGCACTACATTACTTGAATCAAAGGAAACAATAATGTGTTGTAGAATACGTCTGGATGCGTTATCAAAGTCTTAACACTGAATCATTTCAATAACTGCCTGCTATCACAATAATAAAAACAATGCCACATTGCATTCACCAAAAGAATGCGTCTGATGCTCGGGTTTCACAATTAGTCATGGATAATCATTTGCAGATACTATGGTTTTACATTAACAATGGAAGTAAATCTTTGTATTGTAAAACCCAAATATCTGTCTTTTTAATGAGAATTTTTAAGTTTGCAGTAACTTCAATTTTACATTATCAAGTTTATGACTTTTGCAGTTGTTTTGCATTTAAATCTCGAAATTGAAAAATTTGCACTTGCTATGGTTTTACACTTACGGTGCGATATTATCATCAAATAAACCTCGTCGTTTCCGAAACAATTCCGGTGTGTTAATTATCCACCTTCACATCCCGAATCTAGACGATAAACCAGATACTAAAAATAAAAGTGACAGTTTGTTTTCACATTCAAAATGGAGGGAAGTGATAGTACATAATAATGTAATAGTAGTTAGTACATGTACTAATGTAAACATAGATAATCCATTTTAAACATCATATCATTGCATCAGTAATTTTTAATCAATATGCCTCTGGAATTTAGTCATTTGAGGGCCAAAAATGTTGAGCAAAAGAAAAACCTTCTTTTATGCAGTTAGGCCTTCCCCGATCATGAGAACACTCAAAAAAGTCGAGACTGAAACTAAAATTCCAGAAGGTATGTAGCTAATGTATTTCAATGGCGGTTCGCTCACGGCAAGACTGGAATCTCTCAGTTTCAAAACGTTCGCTACTAAACTGAAGAGACACGATATGCTAGTCTCCCAGTCTCCCATAAAACAGTGGTGCCAATCAGTGGCGGCCGGTGATTTTTTGGATTATAATTTTTTAGGGTGCGCTGGAAACATACCTTATTGGAAAATGAAATCAATTCGGCATTGTTTTTGATTTGACAAAACGTTATTGACATTTGGGAAATTACCTGTATATTTTATATTTTTAATAAAACATGTTGCGAGTTACTTAAATCTTTATTGGATTAGTTTTAAGGAGCGATTGTATCTCTTATAGTAGATAAATACCTCTTACTTTTAACGGAAGCCATCTTATTCTATATAAGTAAATTATCTTAAGCAATTTGTACACTGTATGAATAATGATTATTATGAAACTGCACTTTGTGAAATAGTATTAACCCGGCACCTGCCTCAAAAATCGTATGACGCACCATAACTACGCATGAATTTCATTATCGTCTTTGTTCTATACTAAAAAAAGCAATAAAAAATATGTCACAGCTCCAGTCGAGAACCCAAAGCCATTAAGATAATTTCGACACACTAAAAAACCGTAATAAATCAGTTATAATATCAGAAACACTCGAACAAACGAATGCTATCCAAATTTGAAAGAACTTACCGCAAGACGCCATTTTGTAGCCAATAGTTAGAGCTCTGCGCGGTGTGTACTATTTCGACACTTGTGCATTACGTTCCCACGAATTGGTGTTACTAATTTTCAAGTGCATATCGATAAATCACATATTAATGTCTTCGGGTTGAGTCGTAAACAAATATAAAGGGGACCCTTTTAATATATTTAAACTACACAAACACTTAACTTATTGAATATTATTGATAAATTAACACAAACTCACATATTAAAAAAAAAACAAATACAATAATAAACCTATTTTAAAATTCTTTTGATGTGTGATATATTTTAAAGCAAGGTGACAGCCATAACGCAACATCACACGTTGGGCACATATAGCGAGAGAGTTTTGTTTTTTTCGGATTTTTTTTAGAATTCCCGCATACGAAACATTTTCTTCTAGGCTTATCGGTATTTTGTGTCGGTAAAATGTATTCTGGCAAATGTCCCGTTGCACTTTTGGGCAATAATCGTACGGGATTATCGCTAGTTGACGCTGTCGGCTTGGGCAGGGGTGCATTTGAAATTCTCACACAATATTTGTCCACTAGTTGTTTTATTACACAGAGTTGAAAATCGCCCAATGTTTTTTTGTCACATTTAATAAATTTATATAAATAAAAAGCATTTAATAAATATAAGTCGATCATATGGAATGCGACCTTTTTATACCACTTGATCGACTTTCTCATACACGACAAGTTGCTAAGCATCATGTCGGACTTATCTACCGTACCCATATTTTTGTTATGTGAACACATTTTGGTTTTTCAATGTTTTCGCCAGTTCTATAGTTCACTTTTCCCGTTGGTCCAAATGATGCATCGTGGAGGGTGGATAGCATGTGAACATCCCTCCTATCGTGCCATATCAGAGCCAAAAGTGGACTATTGTACTTAGCCTCGGTATCTCCCTTTTTCAGTTTGCTGAACTCTGGCATATCTTTACGATTTTTTCTCACTGTACCGCAAGCATTCGTTTTGTGAGAGTGAAGGTATTTAAAGAGCGCCGGACTCGAATACCAGTTATCACACCATAAGGTGTGACCTTTCCCGATATAGTCTTTCATTAGTGTTGTCACTACCGCACCGGAAATACCGAGATTTTCATTGTCTTGTATGTCAGTCCCTTCCCCACAATAAATTATAAAGTCAATAATATACCCTGTCATTACGTCACACATCACAAACATTTTTATTCCAAATCGATGTCTTTTGGAAGGAATGAATTGTTTAAAAATTAATCTACCCTTAAACACGATTATGCTCTCATCTATGCAAAGATTCTGATACGGTATCATCGTTTCCCTAAAAATTGTTCTTGTGTGTTCTAACAGTAATCTAATTTTAGCTAGTCTATCATTTGAGGCGGTCACACTAGGATCAGAAAAATGAAGCATTTGTAAAATAAGTTGGTATCGATTTCTAGCCATTATTTTCCCAAAAATGTCTGCATGCAGGTAAGGATCGGTACTCCAATGTTCCTCTATCGACGTGTGCTTATTTCGAGTCATCAGCATTGATACGGCAAAAAATGTATACAACTCCGGCACTGACGTGTCTGTCCAATTGTGTGACCGCGATTTCGGTCCGAGGTCTCCCGCACTGTACGAATGGTTAAAAAATGTATTCGTTTGGTTCACTATTTCCGACATTATATTTTTATTCAAAAAATGTTCAAAGAAAAGACATTCGGGAGAGGATTCGTTCAAGTCGTTCGATGTCACGCCAGATCGACAATCATTGAATTCGTGAACTATTGGAATATACGGGCCAGTTCTCCACGACCGCAAAAATTCAATTGGCTCGTCAGAGTCCGTATCGTCGACGTCATGATCAGTCTCATGCTGTTCCAATTCCTCTTCCGACATATCATAATCTGAGTCCAATTCCTCATTAGTACGCACATTTTCTTCCTCCATATTTACGCACTATAAAACTGTGAAATGTTTTTAAAATGTTTAACTACAGTATTAGGGAACGCCAAATCACAGAAATCATTAAACTCACACACAATAGTTATTGATATCAGTATTAATTTTCACATTCACTAAAATGGGACACGGTAGACAGTACAAAAAGTATTTTAAAAATCGCGGTAAAATAAAATCATACGTTCAATAGTTAATCATGCCAGTTTTAATGTGATAAGTACACCAGACAGCAATAAAAGTATTTATCATCGATTGCGGTAAATATTCAACTTATATGCGATAAATACAATCCCGCGCAATGGCCCGCTCGGTTGAAAGTCTGTCGTATACTGCGCAGTCGCGGCGCGCAATTCAAACTGATTTCTGTCGACCGGCAAAACTTGGCCGTACGAATTGGTTCGAAACTTTGGTGATTATTTTATATTTAGAACCAATGCTTTTGAAATATGTCATAGGTGGCAGGAGAAGGACAAATCAGGCCAAATTTACGTGAAAAAATCAGTCCCGTATGATAAATATGGAAGCGGTGACATCGATTTATACACATGCGCATTGCGAAATTTGCCTGATTTGTACAAGGTGTGTGACATCGGCGCCGGCCGGGTTAAGGTTTATTAGCTTATCACTAGAATTCATGAATTAATGAAATAACCGACATCATTTCGCGTTTAGTCAACACACGGGATAATGAAATATTAATTTTCTCTTCAAATTTGTGCCGAAAGTGTCCCAGGAGCAACTTCCCAAGACCTTGGTTGGCGTGCACTAGAGTGTGCATGATCCCTACTTCCATTGTCCACTTCCACTTCCAAGTCAATACTCGGTGAGAAAAGACCGTCTCGCTCGCCGTAAAATGCCGCAAACTTTTTAAAAGCTGAGAAATTTTCCCTCGTAGATACAAAGTCGCTATGGCCGACCGGTCCAACTGAGGGTCGGACCGACTTGAGAAGCTCTTCCCTTTCAACCGACATATGGGGACACTCCCAAAGGATGTGATCGGCATCCTGCAATTCGCCACATAAGCAAGTCGGAGATTCTATTAAGCCAAGCTGACAGAGCTTGGAGGCAAAACCACCATGTCCGGTTAAGAACTGAGAAGTCCAATGGTCTGGAGTCAATCTGGTTATCTCCATGCACCACTTTATATTAAGAAAAAACAGGTAGGTTGTTAACTAAGACTACAAATTGCAGATAGTGCTGATACCGCCACGTTTATACGTGTATGGAGGACCCCTTAAGGGCAAAGTACGAGCGAAGCTATGGATGCCACATTCATGGTTCTTATAGTCCGCCAAGCCAAAGTCCTTCTATCGCCGCTGTATGAATACGATGATTTGTATTAATTAACTATAAATGTTGTTTCTTTTGGGCTCAATTCTTTGAAATCGCTGTAACTTTCAACTACCTGGCAAAAAGGTGACTTGGACGACCCTTAAGGTAAAACCCAGGCAAAGGCCAAGCATTCTGCTGCGGGCAAGAATGATAGAGAGGGGTGGACGTTCAGGGGTAGATTGAAAGGGACAGCGATAAAGCCAAAAAAGGAGACCTGGCCACGGCACGCGGTAGGTGTCCAGGCTGGCAAGGCAGTAAGCCCTAGCCTCCGACTCGCGACGGACTTTGTGTCCCGCTGAAAATCAACTTCGCGAAGAATATAATTTGTTGATTGTGTACCTACCTTTTAAAAACGATTTCTGTATCGACAGGAATCGATCAAGTTAGCCGAAGCCTCCGATACGCGACGGACTTCGTGTCACGTTGATTCTTAAATTTTAATTGTCACAGCCTACGGCGCCCATCATTAATAAATTTAGGGCTGTTGAAAAATTATAAACCGTGTAAAACTTAATACTGTGTATCTGTGTGTTGTGTACGTACCTTTTTTTTGTGAACTATAAGTTAAAAATAAAACTTTGTGCTACGAACAACGTGTGTTTCATTGTGAGGATCCACCATAATCAACTGTCAAGGCCTAACCTTACACTGAACGTGCTCTACCCAAACACAAAACCAAGCTTCAATTGACCGCCCTAAACAATTTCAATCACTGAGTTAGTCGAAGGGTGGAAGCTGGTCATGTGACTCCCACGTACCGACCGACGGCACGCTACCAGGGCGACATTGACGCCCGGTCGACCGGAGAGTTGAGCGCGGAGGTCGGATCGGGCTGTGCGGCCCCGACTCCCCTCCCTACCCGGACTTCCGGGGTGTCAGTGCTACATAGTTAGTTTTTAAAATTCAATTAAACCCTGCGTAAACCAAACCATTATTTAAATAAACGAATATTCAAAAAATATTTGTCTATAAAATATTTAAAATTATGCCATTAAATCATAGAATATTTAATATCTATTTTGGTTTGGTTTAGGCAGGGGTAACATAAATTTAAAAATACCAACCAGCATCATCTGCAATTTGTATTCTTAGTTCAATGAAAACAAATAAATATGACTGACAAAAATTAGTGTGCATTTATGTCGGATTTTGACAGTCTACCTCCACCCTTTGTCCCATCTGGTTTCCAACCTTTTTTAAGTCATAACACACTTTTATAACAACCAAGAGACTTTTTCATAAAAAAAGCATTTTTAATACATATTGTGAAGAAAACACATTTTACATGTGAATTATCAATCAATACATTTTCTCTCATTTTGTCTATGTTTTCATGAGAATTCTCAATCGTTACATTTTCTTTTATGTCCCTGTTTTGTTCATGTGGATTGTCGATTATCACATTTGGTTTCCCTTTACTAGTCTTTGTTAATTATACTTTACTGTCAAACTTTCTATTTTCTTTGTTTACAGTTCAGTTTGAAAGCCATGGGTTGGGAACTAACCTTAAAAATTTAGTCTTTATTAAAGTTTGAATCTCCCCGATGACACTAGATCCCTTCTTAGGTTGGACGAGGTATTTTAAGTTAGGTCGGTTGAAGGAGCACAGGAACCACTTGCAGTTGGGGATTCCCAGTTGATGAAGAATGTCAAGTCGGACACGAGGAGCTGCCGTGGCTGTAAGCGCCAGAATAGGAACTCGAGGAAAACGGCTTCGCAGCGTGCTTAGACGTTTGTAGTCTGGTCTGAAATTATAAACAAATCAATGTTCCATAAAGGTGACTGTGTTGTGATAGGAGTGGAAAGAGCTACCGGTTACCTTAGTCCAGCAGTGAATTAACCGTAGTATTAAACTAGTATTTAATAGTGGTTTTAGAGATTCAAAATTTTGAAGCCATTTGTCATACCTGAAGTCATGTCCCCACTGTGAGACGCAATGCGCTTCGTCGATTACGAATCTTGCGATCTTGTCTCTCGCATATAGTGCGTCCAGTGTGGCCTGGAATTTTTGAGAAGCGGAAATCTTCTCAGGCGTGACGTACAGCAATTTGATGGCGGGCTCTTTGTACGACAGCTGGCGGTATATCTCGTCTGCTTTGTTGACTATTGCGTCGCCAGACATGTGAGCCGCTGGGATCTACACATCAGAGGACATTATATGTATACATATTCCACATAGTAATTAAAAATAAATAATAACCATTACATAATATAACAGCATTGCTGTTAGCTGTTCATCAAACTCATGGGCCAACAGATATTAAAAATACAATGTATGATCAATATCAAAACATTAACTCAGCTCGAATCTTGTGTCAGATAGGGAAATGTATGTTTATGGAAAACAGAGTTATCATATGGGCTTCCACCGAGTGGACGTTGTATTGATAGATCTTTGTTTTTACGAGAAATGGATATTAGCCACTTGATCAATCTATTAGGTCCATATTCTGGGTCCAAACGCACATTGAAAAACATGTTTTTTTTTCAGAGCTGGGATTTGAACCCGAGACCCACAACATTCTGTAGAATCTGTAGAAATACAATAAAATATATTCCAGTATTTCACTATTCCAAAATAGAATTGTACCAGGTATGTGATAAATCAATCGGTAACAGTTACTACACATAGATACAAACATGAGTATTTTTTTACTATACTCATATGCCCGCCTATTCATGGTAAGGGAACAATAATAGCTACTCACATCTAACGAGTTAAGTTTGTAGACTTGATCCAGTATCAAGGACTTCAAAGGCGAAACTACGATGGTGACACCAGGGGTCAGAATGCCCGGTAGTTGATAGCAAAGAGATTTACCTGCAAGTCAGTATATTAAGATATCATATACATTAGAAGCACCTCTTCGTGACCACATTCGTGATTCATCTCAATCACTCATACCACTGTATATGGCCGTCAAAAAAGTATTGATACTTATTTACAAGTAGAAGGCATATATCGAGGGCTTAGTGTCAAACAACACTATCTACAAAAGTGCAACTTTACAGGAGAGCCAAAAATCGTTATTTTAGATTCTTGTAACTTTACAAGGAAAATGTTTATTTAAAACCTAATGTTAGTATTTTATAATTTATTGTGTATTGTACATTTATCTTGCTTATGATGACGTTAAAATTTATAGGGATAGTTTTTAAAAAATATGAAAACAAGGGTAACTTATGTAATTAGCGTTAAACTTTACTGACGATTTAATAAGAAATTAGAAAAGATTGACATAACGTTGTTTGACTATCATGTAGCCGTAAATGTAAAATAACGTTATCTCAAAAAAAAAAAAAAAACACTTTTTTGTAGATAACGTTGTCTGACTTTAAGGGCCCGCTGAAGAGCCCGCCGTTCAAATATAATTTAGTATAAAAAGGACCTCGGCGTCGTAACTACGTCAATTTAAATCGATCTTTTCGCAAAAATCACTAATCATCAGAGATTTTATTTCAAGAAATATTATTATTATTACTGATAATTTCTGGCGCAGAGAATTATTATTATTTTATGAACACCTGCGACATGAAGCCGATCAGAAAACAGGGCTGTCAAAATAATATTAAGCATTCATATTTTTTAAATGTTAATTTCATCATGGTTTTTAATCAAACCTGTGCAAGTACGTACTGATAACTTGGGTGGATTTTGTAGCAAACATACTATTGATATATATACGGGTATATTATTATTATAACCCAATTCAAATTGAACATAGGTTGATACTCAAATACTATTATAGTATGTTTATGATTTCGAGAAAATAATACGATGGTATAATTAATCCATATCAATTATTTGAAAACATTACATTCGCACTTTGCACAAAATTACAAACACATTCGAAGTTTGCCGCACACGTACAGACCACGTGATATTTGTTTACGCAAAATCGTCGCTTTTCAAAATGGCGAATTTGATTACCAGATTTTACTGCGATGAATCAGTATGTTCCTTTTTGTCTTTTTTTATTCGTAGGTTTGTTTACTATGTACACCGAGAAATTTCCATTTATAAACTCGGAAACGATTTTTACAGAAGAGTTTTGGAATATAATGCAACCAAAACTGGAAAAAATTCTATCATGGGTGTTGACTTCCTGAATTAGCTAACCCCAGGTCCATGCCACTACGTGAACCACAGTGGATATTAAGCCATTTCCACACTGGCAACAAGTTGCTGGCAACCTCATTAAATTTTACGATACTTACCATAATTGCTTAAGAAATTTTACAATAATTATCGTAAAATCTAACGAGGTTGCCAGCAAATTAACTTGTTGCCAGTGTGGACCCGGCATTAGATGCACAAAACTTAAATAATATATATTATAAATAAAAATTTAAAATTATAAATATATATTATGATTTATGTCTTCGACAGCCCTGATGAAATAAATGTGAAATATGAGTCGGATCAGTCACAGAGCAAATTTATTAACACAAACAACTTTGACACGACCTTTTTATATTAACTAGTAGACCAGATATTATGGACCACATGTTAAAAAATCATATTTTCAATTCTCAAGGCCATTTCTGTAGAACGTCCTCTTAAGCACTCGATATATGACCTCCCAAAATCATTAAATTACTGGTAAAACACTGTTTAAAGCAGATTCATCCATCATAATGGCACAAGGGTACAAGGCAAAAACAGGCTCATCGACAGAATGATAATTTTGCAAGAGAGCAAAAAGAAGAATAAAATCGTTATTGGTTGGAAAATGGGTTTAATATTAATTAAAAGAATTTATATATTGATGTCTCGTTTATTTTGGAATATAATGAAAGTGAAATTAGTGATGAATTTGTAATCAGCTCGTTTGTGTTTAGTTTATGAACCCGTTTTTGTGCAGTTTCATCCACAATGAGCTGATTTTTGCCTTGACTACGCTCCCTTCATTTATGAAGCAATGAAATCGATTTAGGTAGTTTTATTGATACTACCATTCTTGAGCACTTCCTCTGTTGAACAAATTGGAATTTAACTCTAGAAATGAAAAAAATGAGCCTGTTTTTGCCGTGTACCCTACAAGTATGATGAGGGCAAACCATCATTAATTTTCTTAAAAATGTATGTATTATGTATGGAATTGATTTCATATATAATTTTTTCACGTGTCAATAGAACTTAGGCGATCATCGCTGTTATAGAACAAGTAAGCAATGTAGATAATAAAACACTGTTTAAATATTTATTCACTCATGTATGGCGGCAGGGTGTCAGCGATGATAATATTCATTTAATATTCAAATGGACAACATGATATTTGATCCAGCCAGAAATTTAACCTGTGGCTTAATATAGAGGAGTGTGATAATGACAAACCATGAGGTTTTAAGGGTATCATGGCTTGTCTGGAGTTTCCACAATGAAATCAACATAAGTTTACCTCCTCCGGTTGGCATGAGTACAAAGCAGTCGAATCTCATGAGGGTGGCATTAATCACTTGGAGTTGATTCGGTCGGAAGGACTTCAAGCCAAATTTTTCCTTGAATTGCTCCATCATTTCTGACGAATGAGGATAATTCATACCGTCAAATTCGCCTAAAAAAATTGAATTATTATAGTTATGGAAATGTATCAAATAAAATTCACCATAGGATTATTGAAGACATAATTATTACAATCTATAATATATAATAGTGAATAGGTTTCGTTGTGCTTAGTTCCACACATTCTAAGGCATAACAGATAACGGATCTTACTCCGACCTACCACATCATCCTAAACCTCGCTGAATGACTAAAATGTTATCAGACTGATGCTCCCATCCCGTAGCATATTTTGAACCTTAAACGAAAATTGTCAGTTAGCAAAATCTGCCGAAATCGCCAGAGCAATGAAGTCAACTCACGCGTACAGTGCTAGATCGGTAACCGCATGACTCAATGAACATATTTTATTATTTTCTACATGCATGTGTAGGCATGACTCGCGTGTTCTTTGTTTTTAGTGGTTTTCTCTGTGGATTTCCTATTAAATTATTATTATTATTTTATGGTGTTTACGTCTATTATCTATGGCCTGCAGGCTGGGTTCTGTTCAAAATATTATCTATGGATGCAATATTGCAAGTAATTTTAATGTACGCAGACGTAGAAAATGTTAAAATTAACTGAAATTAGCATGGATAATGAATAATAATTCAAAATACTAATACATTAGAGTTGGCACTCTCCATCATTAAATTTATAGAGATGGTGATCATTCAAAATATTCTGCGGAATGACGAAACCGCAAACTAAATTTGTCGCCATACCAGCATGTGACAGTACGTGACGTGATCATAATGTAATTGCAGCATAAGACTCAACAACCACAACGAGCATAAGAAAGCCTCGGTACAACAGATAATCGTGCTATTTAAAAACACAAAAACTTAACAACCGTACAAGTGGACAATATAAAAAAAAAATTCACCTGTGACTCCATCATTCTTAACATTCGAATGAAAGTTTCCCATATTACAGTTGGCATTGTTACTAGGCACAACAGTTTTGACCGGGACAGCGACTTTGGTAACAGGCTCGTTATCGTCTTCCATAAAATCCTCAATTCTATACTCCGGCCAACCGTCTGCGTCCACAATCGGTTCGGACATAGGTTGAGACGAAACACTTGGCACTATCGCAGTATTTCTATTTGTCGTGTAATTATTTTTGTTAGTGTTACTCTGGTTACCGAATGATACATCGCATTCCAGATCTGTTAAGTCAATATTTCCTTCTTCCTCATCACTATCCATTGAATAGTTCTGCATACCCACACTGTTTGATCTGCATTCAATTTCCGGCGTAAACGTGTTTTGTAATGGCGTAACTTTGGCGCACGGTTTAGGCAGAGCTGTCATTATCGGATCGGGCGTCTTCGGTTGGAACATAACCGAGCTGTTGTTATTTAACGGTTTCACTTTAGATGATGAATCATCAGTGACGATGGGTCTTAAATCTTTCGAAGCAGTTCTTAGCCTGTCTAGGGTACCAGATGGAATATCTCCGCAAGGAAAGTCTACCGGGTTAGTGGAAGCACTCAAAGAACTCAACCGGCTCGGTTTTTTAAAAACAAATTTAGCTTTAGATTTATCAGTCTCAGGTACAAGATGACTGTTTGATAAAACAGTTTCATCATTCATTTTGGACACTGTTTCACAGTTTATATTATTTATTTTCCTAATTAAATCGTTTTTATTGATTGCATTAACATTTTCATTTGCAGAATTAATATTGTTTATTACAGGCATAATTAATTCATTCTTATACTTCGAATGAGATACAGAATTATCATTTTCCGTATTACTATTCACACGGTTAGTGGATAGTTTTGTTGTGACATCTGGTATCCGTTTCTCTTTGAGTACTTTAGGACTAAAATTTGACTTAGTTGCTTGTGATTGGCTGAATTTTTGTGAACTACTCAAACCATCGGTCCGATTCGGGGTACTAAATTTCCTCAACGATTCAAAATCTGACAAATCTTCTTCATCTTCATCCTTACAAGACTCCGTAGATGGAATATTATATTCTATATCATTAATAATCTTATCTCTCTGTGATGTGTCTTTTGTTACAGAGCTAGTTTCAGACTTAATATTATGGTCATCAGGTCTATGTTTATGTTTACTAGGGCTACTTTTAGATTTCTTCAAATCTGCGATGGCCGAATTTTGAAGTTTTATCGTAGCTTTTAATCGTTGCCGTAAACTTTTCAGGTTGAGATAAGTATTGCTGTCGAATCCGGGGAATTTTTTTAACACCGATATGGGTATACTGTCAAAGGAAGCAGCTGTTCTTTCTAGTATTTCTAAATATGAAACTTTACAGAATTTGACAGATTCCTCCAGATCTTGTATCCTTTTCTGAAAAAAAAAAATTAAAAAAATACATTATTAGTTTCTTACAATCGGTTTTCTGACAGTTTGCATAATAATTCATCATCTGTCCGCCTGAAAAATGACTGCATCGAAAACAAACAATGTGTCAATCGCATGCTCCTTTAATTAGGTCAGATTGTCCTAATCAGCGAGATACCTGGGGATGTACATCACGGGAGACGGGAAACTAAACGAACTCAATATTCAAATGGAAATGGGTCAAGTAACTTACTACTCAATTCTGAATGTCTAGGATTCAAACTCGGTCAGAATCAAAAGGTGTCTGTTCTGTTCTCACGGTACTACCATTAGAATTTGAATTCTAATTCTTGTAAGTTTTATACTATTCCTTATAAATCGTTTTTAGTGACCGGTGATTCGCACTTCAGCATCTTCAGGCACTACAAATTGCTCAAGTGTTCAAGAATCTTATATAGCTTACAGATATTGTTATTTGCAATCTTTCAATACATAAACAGTAAGTTACTTTAATATGCGTCAGTTGTATATTTACCATAGATACGTAGTACCGAATGACACCAAAAGACGAAACTCACCATGCTAAAAACGATACATATGGAGTAGTACAAAACTTACATAAAGTAGAATCAAGTGTTTGACATATTATTTGTTCTCTGAGTGTATGCCTCACCGAACGCTGTCCACTCAGGCCTTACACTGATGGTCAGGTTCAGTATTTTATCTTATTTGGTGACTGTGACCCATTTAACACATTGATCGCCAACTAGTTTTACATAAAATAGTTAAAAAATGATTATTTGTTTCTAAGGTATTATTTGATAGGTTATGAAAGAATATAATGTTTTTTTTTAATTTTAATGATTTTTTTACGTAAATATTGGTTTTTATGATGTGCCGGCCACATGTGTTCGTCGCGGCGCCAACAAGTTAATTTATTCTATTACGCCGGGCCGGCCATTTCGCCGGTCACCTGTCCATATGTGTTGACGAGAGCATGGTGCCATTTCGCGGTCGAATTATATTTAGATTTAGATAGTATAATAAACAGAAAAGGCACAAATACGGAATAAAAGTTTTCAAATTGGGTAGTATAATACCTGGATACACATAAACTGGAAATATACGTATACATACCTTATAATCATTTTTGTAATTCTATTTTTTTATTATTTACATAATTTTTATAACTTACATTTTTATAATCTATTTAATTTTTATTTTTATATCAATAAAAACACATTTACAATTTAAAAGGAAAACTTTTTTTTTCATTATGTACATTCTTTACATTAGTGAGCCTATATTTTGTGACTGGGAAGACATATTTTCAGGCCAAGTGGCAGTAATATACAGAAGGGCCATGCCGGTCACCGCGTATCGAAAAATGCAATGCACGCGTGCCCGCCGGCGCTGTAGAACAACTCTAAGGCAGGTCTTCTTTGCCGGTCACCGGTGACCCCCATGGCGATCAACGTGTTAAAAAGGATATTTCACTGAATCCATCGGCATATTTATCTCAAAACTCTCATTTCCACTGACAATGCCAAAATTTTATAGTAAGAAATATTGACTCAAAAGAAAGTTTATTCTATTTAACAATTTGTTCTGCAACCCTCAGTAATAAAATAAGTACAAAAATACAATATTATAGATACATATAATTATATACCTTTTCCTGCGAACTCGTTGACAATAGCTTGTTTTTTGTGACACTATCGATCCATTTATCCATTCCGGCATCCATTTTCAAACTCTTCAACTTGACCTTTTCACCCTTGGGACTTTTTGTGCTGTTCATACTCACATCTGATGTGTTAATAGAACTGTCTTTAATATCGACTTTACCACCACTTGTTGACTTTTCAGATTCTCTCCTACTCGGTGCTTTCTTTCTCTCATCAGACTTGGTCTTACTCGTAGATAAGCTTTCATCGGCCGAGCTTATGCTGACTATTGAATTGCCTTCTGTGTTATTTTCTGACTGTAATAAAAATTAACAAAAATTTGACTTTGACAGCTTTCAGCTTTCAGCTTAAACCAAGGCTGACTATATTCAGGCCGGGGCACTAAGCTGTGAATTTCGATCGTAGTGCTAGATGTTGCTTATTCTTCGAATGCAACACTGTTTGTAGAAAATGATGATTGTTGTCAAATGGTAATACATTAATTAATTTGAATGAAATATTCAATTGAAAATCTTTATTTACTGCGTATAGGTTTATGCATTGCATTCGAACTAGCACTGCGACCGTAACTTACAATTCAGTGCTCAAAACTTTGAAGTGTCTGAATCATGACAGTTCATTTGAAACCTAAAATTACACAAAAACCTAATATAGCCTACTAAGTGCTTATTCTTGGTAGGCAGTGACGTCCCGTGGGGGTAGGCAGATTGAGCGTCGCTTGGGGGCGGCAAATCGAGGAGATTCATTTGGAAGACATTATATAAATAGCGATAATTATTATTTAAAAAATTCAGCTCCCTGGTTTTGTCGGGTTCGCAATGTCTAGTTTAGTTCCGTTGCCCTTCGACGTCCTTGGTGACCAGAAACGACACGTGCAAATTTGCGAATAATTACAGTCTGAGTTATTAACCAGTACGCACGGAAATTGCGTTGGTCGTCGATATTAAAGATGCACCCTCCTCTTACAGAGCGTCCCACCTACCACTCCGGGTCCACGATTTTAGTCTGTGATTATCGATTTAATAACGCCCAAACCTTTGCGATCTCAAACTAAACATATCATTACAGTAGAACATATTTCTTAGATATTGGAGTCATAAAAGGATGATAAAAAATACTGTATGGAAAATGGGGCGGCATTTTGTCTAGGGATGTCACTGATGGTAGGTTGTGATCAATGGCTGCGGTCCATAGATGTTGTAGATAAGGAGCATGCACAAATATAATCAATAAATTATTATGCAATAATATTCAATGATATGGTAAATTAAACTATAGTTCTTCTGATGGTTTGATAGTAGTGAAAAAAGGTGACTGTCCACAGAAAAACTAAGACGCGGCTCTATAAAACCGTCATACGCACAGTCGTTGCATACGGGTGCGAGTTATGGACGCTAAATTGATAGCAGCTGAAATGGTGGATTGCTTTGAGAGAAAGATCCTTAGGCGGATATACGGACCCATGAATGATGGTGGGGAGTGGAGAATTAGGTACAACACGGAACTATACCGCTTATACCAAGATTCAAAACTCTCCAACTTCATAAAACTACAGAGGCTAAACTGGGCAGGCCATGTCCAGCGCATGCCTGAGTCACGGATACCGAAGAAGATCCTCGAAGGAAACCCAGGAGGGAAAAGGCCAGTGGGAAAGCCACGCACACGATGGGGTGATAATATTACAAAAGATGCCAACCAGATACTAAAAATCAGGAACTGGAAAAGACGTGCGGAGGACCGTTCCGGCTGGAGGACAGCGGTGGAGGAGGCCAGGGCTCGACTTGAGCTGTAGCGCCATCGAAGAAGAAGAAGAAAAAAGGTGAGTATACGGAACAATACGCATTGTTATAAATTATATTAGAATTATTACAGCCAATACCTGAATAAAATTTAAGCATGAGACAAGAAGTGAGTCACAATGACAGGCTGTTGAGAATACAAAACTGCTTACATTTATTGGCTCCGCAAACATGTCTTCGTCAACTCCTAATTTGTTGAGCTCCTTCATGAAATTCTTTTGAAATTTGTCAGTGGCGAGCAGAGATGGAGAGGAGCCTTGATCTGTGATGTTGTCCAGCATTGAATAGTGGTCCAAGTTATTGCATTCTTCTCTCGTCTCTGACTTCAAATTCTGCTAATTTATATAAGAAATATTATTTATCGCTTCATTCAATTTATTTTGTCTCAGAAAAAAAAACAGTAAAGTATAGTGAAAAAAGAAAAAAAAAGTACAGTTGGAACCATGTTCATTTTTTCAATATAATCTCCTTAGAGCCAAATGAAATGAAGTTTTCCAAATAATGCTTCAAACACAATATCCCAGTTGTATAGAAGGATTTCTTAAGGTCCTCGAAATATTGCTGATTTGATTTGTCAAATTAGTCATATTTTCCCTGTTGAGAGGTTTTTTTAAGATTAGGGAATAGGCGGAAATCTGACAGAGCCCTGTTATTAATTGGAAATCAGTGGCACGCAGCGAGGCCATTACAGTTGCTGCTGTGTGGGCCAAGGCATTGTATTGATCAAATAAAACACTTTTCGTCAGCATTCCAGGTCTTCTCCGAGTTAGATTTTCAGGCTAGTAATAGTACTGTAAGTTTCACTCTTATTCAAGTAGGTAGTAAATGTTTTCAAGATTCAAAAATTTGTTTCGGTTTGATGAAAAAATATTTAAACCTAACATTATCGATTTTCCCGACAATTCCAAACATTTAAATTTAAAAAGTTAGTTTTTACACGTGCATGGATTTAGGCATGTGTAAACACGTATTATCGTGCAAGTTGCAAGATTGCATCCGCCGATTAAAAAAGTTCAGAAGCTTCTGAAGTATCACAAAATAATTTGTACTCGCATGGCGGTGCGCATGCGCTGTAGAATGTGAATTATTTTGACGTTTACCGATTATCTACCAACCTGTCCAAACCTGTCAAATAGTACGCCTACGCTTGAGAAATGAGATTGGAGAGACAGTCAGCACTTTTACGTTTAAAATACACACTGATGGTGCAAGTAAATCCATGCACGTATACGTGCGCGATATTAAACTAATAAAAATAGGTAACCGATAAAAATATTCGTTATAAAATAAATACCATTTTGTTATGTGATTTTGTCGGTTCTCGCAATTCTCTGTTGTTTGGTGAGTTTTCTATAGAGCTTCCAGAATCGCTTAAAATTATATTTGATAACTTGTCTGTAAGCAAAATGGAAGTATGTTTATTTCAAAGATGTCAGATTATATGTTAGTATTTTGACAAAGCTACTCGCTTTTATGTTAACAGTTAATGATCTTGTAATTCGTGTTCGGAAACTTGTACGTATGCAGTTCGCCGTATCACACTTCACCGTGAAATGTATCGGGAATATATGGCCGTATATGTATTAAAGGCCGTCCAACCATATAGGTTGGATCATATAGTACTGACATAAATTCATGTCTAAATAAAAAACGGTTCTTGTCGGTTTACAGTTTACAGGAAACCAGGAGCAAACAAATTTTGAAAATAGCTGATATACTGGATTATTTGTTAGGTTAGGTTAGGTTTTCATTCTTGAATTCATGAGGCATGAATATTGAATTCATATTCATATTGAATCGAATAAAATTGGAGACCGTATAGCAGTGGTGGCCAAACCGTGGTGCATTGGATGATTACAAGTGGCGCATTGCATCTTTGCGCCTACTTATTCTTTTGAAGTAGGCGCCATAATTTAATCCATTTTCATATTTTCAACACCTGAGTGCTCTCAGTTCAAGTCATACAGCCTTCTTCATCATCAGTTCTTCATCAGTTCGTCCCATTTTTTTTGACCGTTTACAATTGTAGGAATAAAATGAAATTAAAACTGTTCATCTCTCAGTTAGAAAATGAGGATTTGAGTCAATTTCCACACTTGAAAGAGTAAAATGAATGTGTTGCGGATAATAGCAATTTGACCAAATAAATATATTGAAAAAATCAAGGTATTGCAAGGGTCATTTGAAAGTCGTTTTCATGATTTGCTAAAGAAGAAAACTGCATGCTCGCATTTATAAATCCATTTTCACTTAGTGAACAAAATATAATGCAGATGCCTAGTAACATACAATTAATGGAACTGAAAACAAATTCATTTTTGAAAATTAAATTTGATGAGCTTTTTCCAGATCAAAATGCTTCTGACATAATTAATTTCTGGCATTCATTACCCTGTGAACATTTCCCAGAGCTAAGAAAATTTGCAAAAAGTTATATATGTCGCTTTGGATCGACATACAGATGTGAACAAGCATTTTCATCCATGAAATTGATTAAAAGCAAAACAAGGTCGCGAATAACTGATTCAAATTTGAAGAAATTTAACACCAAACATTTAAAGACTAGCGAAATCCAAACGCTCAAAAGCTCTCAGTGCTCCATCCCGCTCAGAGCTCTCTCTCTCTCATCACATCCAACAACTGTGGTCCAGAGTTATCTTCACCAAACGAGAGCAGCAGAGTGTAGCTGGTAGCACCATCAGCGGGGTCCATAACAGCGATGACCCTCTCGTCCAAGAGATCATTTCTGAGTATTGTAGATTGGTGCTCGAACAAACATGTGTTTTTTGAACTGGCATAAATTAATTAATTTAATTGCGTGATCGAGTTATTCCTTTTCCTCCCCTAAGCGAAGCAAATCCTACACTTATCCCTATTTTCCAACCCCAACCGAGAACGTAAGAAGGTTGAAAAGCTGCTTGAGTTGTATGGCGCATCTGAACTTGTTTGTGAAAAAAATTGGCGCACGGTATGCAAAAGGTTGGCCACCCCTGCCGTATAGTATACGGTCATCTCTTTCCGATAAGAAAGCTCACGGCGAACTGTGCCACGGTGAAATATTTTACATACAATTCACAAGTAACCCTTGTAATTGAGTACCTAACTTGAGTTTATTACCTAGAGTGGGTTCTTTTGATGTGATTGGTTAGTCTTTGCAGGGTTTTGAGTGTGTGTTGATATTTATGTTAAGCAGTGGCGAAGAGTGGAAGTAAGCTGTTAAAATCTAACATAAATAGTACACACTAAACTTTGTCAGTCATACTTATTTGTTTTTATTGAACTACAAATACAAATTACAGATGGCAATGGTTTAGTATTTAAAATTCAATTAAACCCAGCCAAGACTAAAACCATTTTGAAAATGAAAAAGGTATATACTGACCAACTTGGTTATTACGAGGAAGACGAGACAGACTGAATTTGCTTGTTATAAGCATTACTCGTTATATTGTTATATAACATATTAGTGACTGAGCCGCCGGAGCTGGTAGGTACCTTCTGACTTCACAAAGTTTGGATTTTTTACATGCAATTTCAACCATATCCGTGGATACTTTTTCAATGTTGTCGGCGTAAAACACCAATTAGGTACTTAGACACTTAACTAGTGTCATAAACGTAATCCGATCCCGGCGGCATCGGTCTAGTTAACTGCCCGGTCGGATTTTATTGCTTAGGGTCGAAAATGTTGTTTTTAAACGATCGACACATTAACAGTTTTGCTCGGTATACCCGAGAAGTAGCTCGTTACAAAAGTGAATAAATGTATGGAGAAAATCATAAACTAAAATGTCAACGAATGTTTCCTCATTACATCCGAGATCTCGCTATTTTAGGTTTTCCATAGTTGACAGCCTCGTGATTAAATTCCACTCGAAGACGGTGATTTTTGTTCATTTCCCGATACATTTTCCAGCGACACGCCACTTTATTGACAACTGATTATGTCGGGAATTTATTTTTTCACAATGTTTGCAACACTCAAACCAACTCACCAAAGATGGCCGCTTTAAATTTAAAATGCGTTTTAACCGATATATACAATCAATTTTCACAAACTAATCATAATAAGATTAACCGATAAACATATTAGAACTGATTTATTTAAATTTTTATGAATTAAGTTCTTTGTTTTAAGTTAAGTTTCTACACCTCTGACGGAAAGGAAGTCTTTTGACACTACGTATTTATCACGCTATGTATACTTAACTACATTATTTCAATTTACTCACCACATATTTACTTATCGGATGCATTCGAGTGGCTATAATTCGAAGCGAGCACAATTTTATAAAACTCGACACAGTCATAAAAAAATCACTTTTAAAAACTACCATCCGTCATTCTTAGGTAGTTGTTTATGTAAAAAACGACAGGTGATATTATTTACGTCGCATAATGATTTAAAAATGCACAGCACTATATAACTCACATTTATAGCAAGTATCTATAGATAACTATAATTATTCAAATAAACAATAACATTTATACGAATTCCCATTAAAAACAGTTAATTTTATCCGCGGGCATATTTTCGCATTTTCACGATCAACACTATGCGATCAACCATAGAATAATATTTCAAAATTTGATAATGTTACATATTTTTTATGGCTGTTAAATGATAATTTTTTTTAAACCAATGAAACTTATATACATTCAATTAACTCATATAACCCAAAAATATTTAAAAAGTATTCAACAATAATTGGTGTTATAATATACATATTATTTAAATCATTATCAACCAGGATCAATCCGCTGCTGGATGAAGAGTGACAATTCATATCGTCATCATCATCATCAACCAGGATCAATCCACTGCTGGATAAAGGCCTCACTAGCCTGATTCTACTCCTTTCTGTCATTTGAATTGCTGTATTTATCAAAATCGGTGATATTATATTTATCTACATATTCATATCGTCATCATCATCATCAACCAGGATTAATTCACTGCTGGATGAAGGGTTCCGCAACCTGATTCTACTACTAGCGGTTAAACGAATTTGTGATATTATACCTATTTCTATCATCCTTATCAACATCGACCTGAACCAATCCACTGCTGGATAAAGGCCTCCCTACCCTGATTCTACTCCTTTCTGTCATTTGAATTGCTGTATTTATCAAAATTGGTGATATTATATTTATCTGCATATTCATATCATCATCATCATCAACCAGGATTAATCCACTGCTTAATAAAGACCTCCACCTCCCTAGCCTGATTCTACTCCTTTCTGTCATATGAATTTCTGTATTTATCAAAATCGGTGATATTATATTTATCTACATGCTCATATCGTTATCATCAACTAGAATCAATCCACTGCTGGATGAAGGATTCCGCAACCTGATTCTACTTCTAGCGGTTAAACGAATTTTTGATATTATACCTATTTCTATCATCCTTATCAACATTGACCTGAACCAATCCACTGCTGGATAAAGTCCTCCCTAGCCTGGTTCTATTCCTTTCTGTCATTTGAATTGCTATATTTATCAGTGATATTATTATCTACCTCTCTATATATAATGTCATTATTATCACGAGCCTCAATAAGTCCACTGCTGGATGAAGGCCTCTCTACGTTGATTGTATTCTTGACAGTATTGAATTTCTTTATTTATTAAAAATGCTAATGTTATTTATCTACATATTCATATCGTCATCATAATGATCATCATCTTCAACCAGGGGAGGAAGGGTTCCGCAACCTGATTCTACTACTAGCGGTTAAATGATTGCTATATTTATCAAAATTGTTGATATTATTTTTACCTATTCATAATATCGTCATTATCGTCATTATCATCATCACCCAAGATCAATCCACTGCTGGATGAAGGTTATCCCAATCTAATTCTACTCTACTTGGTCATATAAATTGCATTATTTTTTAGATTTGTGATTTTATATACCTACCCATTTATATCGTCATTACTTATCGTCATCGACCTGCATCAATCCACCGCTGGATGAAGGCCTCTTTAAGCTGATTCCACATCTTTAGGTCTTATAAATTCCTATTCTTATCAGAATTGTTCTATTCCTCTCAGATATAAAATGTATTGCTTCATTATTTATCAACATTTGTCTCGATATGAATGTCCCGCACCGGGAAACTATATTGTTTAAGGTTAATTTTTAATTCAAATTTTGATTTTTTAAATATTATTCTAAGGCTGTAAGCATTTATTTTTATAGACAATGAAACAAAATAATGTTTAAATTCATTTTTTACACTGCTAACCTTCTTCTATTATCTCAATGGGACCCGAAGGAGATTAATATCACGTTATATTGGATCGCTATTTATGAAAATCACATAATATATTGCTTTATATTCGAATGATTGAGATGTATAATTATTTATCATATTTAACTGCACATACTTACACATATATTGTATTAAAATTAAAATGTCAGTGGTAGCCCATCCCGAAGGGAAAAATATGGCGCCATCTATGCATACTTCACAATTATATTAAAATCCAACACCGCCGAGCCGTCTGCAAGACCTAGCGAGACAGACTGGCGACCGCCAGCTGGCACAGCTAGTTGTGGAATTAGTATCAGAACTGCACAGTATGAATTGAATAATTATAAATGAATAGTTATTGTAAACTATAGACATTTTTTTTTTTTACGATAGAATTGAATATCGGACAAAGTATTCCCAATAAATATTTATTGAGTAATCAAGTGGCAAAGTAGGTTTGCTTTCAGCAGCTTGTTAAATTTCACGTATATTATTTATGACTAACTTCATTTCTATTGATTTCTATTATGAGATTGCTAAGCGGAATTTTGACGGCAATGAAAAGGGATTTACATACTATTATGTAATGATCTCGTTATAATATTATCATTTATACCAATCACCCATGACAATATTAATATTACTAGTGTGTTTGAGACTTTCAGCTAGTTTATTACAGTTTTATTTCCATCTTATCCATGGGAAATACTGCATTTTAGTGAATAGTCGAAATACGGGAGCATTGTATCTAGATCTGTACGTTTTTTTGTAAACGGCACGATTAGTGTTTTTAAAGTTCGCAAATGCTCTACAGAATCTAAAAAATGAACAAAGGTCATTAGTGACAGTGACAGACGGCCATGTTTAATTCGGCACCTTAGAGTCAAAGAAACGTATTTCATTTTTCTCTACTTTACAGGAGACCCCAAACACAAGTAAATTTACATTCCACAGACATTAACAAGAAAGGGTTTGCAGGAGATATGTATGTATCAGTGGCGAAGGGTGGAGATAGGCTGTTAAGATTCGCTATAAATAGTGCACACTAAACTTTGTTAGTCATATGTATTTGTTTTTATTGAACTAAGACTACAATTTACAGATGGTGTTAGTTAGTTTTTAAAAATCAATTAAACCCTGCCTAAACGAAACCATAATAGTTTTAGTCTAATTTGGGCGATACGACAAAATAATGCACACTTTTTCATTCATAGTTATTTGTTTTCGTTGGATTAAAAATACATATTACACATATTGTTGGTTCATTTTTTTATTTCATTAAGCCCTGCCTAAACCAAACTATAATAAATAAAAAATATTATTCTATCTATAAAATATTCAAAGTTATGTATGATTTAATTGCATAATTTTAGATATTTTATAGATAGACATGTAATTTTTGACTATTATCTATTATGGCTTGGTTTCTCAAGGTTTAATTGAATTTTTAAAACTAACCAACACTTTCTGTGAATTGTAGTCTTATTTCAATGAAAACAAATATGTATGTCTGAAAAAGTTTAATGTGCACTATTTATGGCTGATCTTAACAGCCTACCTCCACCCTTCGCCACTGGTATGTATTGACTTATATTTTATCCATTGAATTTTTTGATAAGTTTCTTTGTCACTTAACATAACGTGTCATTTAATGTCCAGTATCAAACGTAACTCAACATTGTTAAAAATTAAGATAGATTTCTTTGACTCGAAGGGGCCGAATTATGAAGTGATGTGAGTGACGTCAGATTGCCTACGTCGTAATCAGTTGATTAAGCTAATAAGCCGATCACCCATTGATCAGCTTCAACGGTGTTTGAAATTACATGCATACCGCGGTTAGTGTGAGATAATGATGCATCAAAATGTGTGAAAATTTCAAATTTTAAATTAACAATATTATTGGATCGAAAAACATATGCGCCGACAGAACAAGGTATTTAATATAATTGTCTACATGGAGTAAACTGTTTTCGTAAAAAAAATATAAGTACCTATATAAAAGCTCATGCGGGCATCTGTGGCATGGGTAATTATTTATTTTCATTATATTGCTTAACGAATTCACATTATGAAGCTACGATAGTAAATTAAGAGTAATAAACCTACTGGTGGATTTAAAAGCACTCAGATTGAGGTCCCATGGTTCTTTTTCCTTTTTGATTTTGTCCGAATTAGTTTGTTTCTCGTGTGACGTTGATGAGCTGGAATAGTATTGAAAAAAATATAATATATCAGCAAAATAGGCCGTATTACCTATTCAATAAAAAAAAAAAATTTTTTTTTTTGACCGTGCCTGATCCTATGGGATCATATGGGCCTCCACAGAGTAGAGGTTTGTATTAACAGATTTTGTTTTTTACGAGAAATGGATGTCAGCCACTTGCTCAACCTATTAGGTCCATACCCTGACTCACACACAAATTTACTCAAAAACAATATGTGTACTTGCCAGACCCAGGATTCGAACCTGAGACCCACAGCGTTATAGTCGAACGCTTAAGCCGCGCGGCCACCGTGGGTGTTGTAAAAAAATATAGGTACATATTAAAAAATTATATTTGAATGCTATATATCGAAAACGTTACAAGTCACAATTGTGTTTTAGTCAAAATAGTGTAAACAATCTCTTACCTATATAAACATAGTTTTTATGTAAAATATATTATTTTAAAGTAAGTGTTAACTGTTGTCTTCAAAAAACTACAAAAAAGGTTGCATTACATTTGTGTATTTAGGTAATATGTAACGTGTTTTGTTTTATGTTTACGAAATACAGCATTCATTAAATGAATTTTGTTTTAGTAGCAGGTAGGTAGGAACTAAATATTCAGACCTTTTAGGGATGATATGTAGAGATTTATTGCTAAGATATTGAATACAATATAATCCAGGACTTACAGTTTATTTGTCTATAATATGTAAACAGTTAATGTAGAACGATTACAATAAATATATTTAAAAACAATACATTACAATGCTCTCACCTCATCTTACTTTTGTCCATAAAAGAGAACATGGACGACTGCTTATTTTTTTTAATTAAGCTCAGTGGTTTTCTTGAATCCATTGTTTTAATTTATTAATATCGACTTTAATTAAAAGAAATAAATTACGATTACAACATGACTGCAACACTTAAAATTAAGTCTAGGTTAATCGAAAGACGTCAAATTGTCAAAACAATCAAACCATAATCAAACTGCACAACTTTTTCCCGTCGGCCCAGAGATATTATCTATGTCCAGTGTTCCCACATAAAAGTTAATTGTCGAGTAAAGAAGGAAGAAGGAGACACGGTGAAAACCCAAGAATATACTACGATAAGTTAATTGTGGTTCTAATATTTTCCAGATTTTAAAACATCACAGAAACCCTTTATTTATGTGAAGTTTTATCCAATGTCTTTTTAAGTTTATTTATGCCTGAAATAATTTTGAGGAATTATTTTTCATTCATAAGCTTCTGAGTTTTTGATTTTACATAACTATTCATGATTTTAGTTTAGTCTATGAAAAATATCAGCCTGGCAATATAAAACTATATGTCAAAATAATACAAATTTGTTTATTTAATTTACGCCGCACGTGTCTGTCCGCTGCCATGTGCTTTGGAGAGTAGGAATTAGCCATAACTTGATTATTAATCTTGTAAAACGTTAATTATGGCTAGTGAAAAAAACGCAAGCCATTTAAAGATTTTTTTTGGTAATGTTCAAGTACCCCATCACCTTTTGATGGCACCGAACCTTCTAAATAATTTACAAAACATCGAGTCGTTTCAAAACCTGTATAAGCCGTTTCCATTTAAAAGCTCGTTGCCGGTTCCAGTGTCTAAAACGAATACAAATAAATGTGAGGACCCGTGTCTACAGTATGTGAAAAATAAAGAAATTTGGAAACTGAAGGTAACCACCATGAAAGGAACTTATAAAAGATTGCCAAGTAAGTTTGTGGTTATATATATATTTTTTTTTAATATTGTAGTTATAATTATCCGATTTTATTATTACTAGCAGAGCCAGCTGGCGGTCGCCAGTCTGTCTCGCTAGGTCTTGCAGACAGCTTGGCGTCCTAAGAACATGGTGTTGGATTGTAATAAAATTGTGAAGTATGCATAGGCGGTGCCATAGTTTTCCCTTCGGGATGGATTTTTGTTCATCTCAGACAGTTTGACATTTCGCTGATTTGTAAGTTTTACGATTTGCATGCCGTCACTGCCAATATAAATTTGGGGTCATATGCATAGTCTATTCTGGAGTCTGGCCTTCACAATATCGTCCGACACCACCTCAGTCTGCTGGGCCTAGCAGAACAGCTGGCAATCGCCGATTTCTACCACTGACATTTTGAAACAATGTATGTGTAGGTATATAAATGTTTTGTTAAATCACATGCATTTAAATATGATAAATAATTATACATCTCAAGCATTAGAATATAAAGCAATATATGTGATTAATATCATAAATAGCGATCCAATATAACGTGAATATTAACCTCCCACGGGTCCCATTTAGATAACAGAAGAAGGTTAGCAGTGTAAAAAATAAATTTAAACATTATTTTTCGTTGTCTATAAAAAATAAATGCCTGCAACCGTAGAATAATATTTAAAAAGTCAAATTTTGCATTCAAATTTAACCTTAAATGATATAGTTTCCTGGTGCGGGACATTGATAACGAAACAAATGTTAATAAATAATGAAGCAATACATATCTGCGAGGAATAAATAGACCAATTCTGATAAGGATGGCAATTTATAAGACCCAAAGGTGTAGAATCAGCTTATTGATAACGAAACAAATGTTAATAAATAATGAAGCAATACATATCTGCGAGGAATAAATAGACCAATTCTGATAAGGATGGCAATTTATAAGACCCAAAGGTGTAGAATCAGCTTAAAGAGGCTTCATCCAGCAGTGGGTTGATACAGGTTGATGACGATAATGACAATATAAATGGGTAGGTGTATAAAATCACTAAATTTGAAAAATATAGCAATTTATATGACCTAGAAGAGTAGAATTAGGTTGGGATAATAAAAAGGATTTAAAGTTATACACATTTATATTTTTTATAAAAATAGATGTTTTTTAAAATAGATAAAACTATGAATTGGTCAAAAATCTAAGCGGCGAAAATTTTAAAACTTAATAAACTAAATTTTAATAATAAATATAACCATAAAAAATGTAATAATAACGTAACATATGTACAAAATATGTGACAAATTCACATTTTTTTTACAATAATATATATACTATATATAATAATATATTACAATAATAATATTTTTGTCTTAAAAAAAAGTCTTTTTAATGTTTTCAGATACATATTTATTAATTAATATAGTTAAAATTGTAAATTATCAAAAAAAATTCTCAAATTGCAAGCTTCGTATTTTTCCGCTAGATTCTCTGTTGGCATATATGATCCCACTTAACGAATCACGCTGGAACATTTCCTTCAAGATTCTAATCATATGATATAAATAGAGTTTGTTTCCATTAATTTTTTTTAAATATTTTTTTCAGAGAGGAAGATGATGACAAAATTAATAAGCAAACCGAAAACCACAATTGTCCCGATGTATTTATTAAAGTTTGCCGAACTTCTGAGAGAAGATCCCGATAGATACTTTGACAGTATATACAATTGGTATTTCAGCGGTAATGGGAATTTGTGCGAGATCGATACTGGAAAAGAGAGTTATTTCCTTACATCCGTGAAGAATGAGCTGCGTGAGTACATTTTAAAAATGAATTATTATATTGTCAGGTCCATTGACATATTATCATACAAGAGACGGTATTTAACATTAATTTACCATGAAGATAATGTCAATGTTATGTTGTATCAAAATAACAATAGAAGCCATGCATATTAATTATGTCAGCATAAAATGACGGATGCGAAAATCTTCATTACCATTGCGATGCTGTTTTCCATTGTTGACATTTTTAAAATTCCAATTTTCCAATTACATATTAAAATATACAATAACGGTATAAGTAATAAAACTGCTCATTATAAATTCATAGTTAGTATAAACTTTAAATAACTTGATGCTTGCTTTAGCGGTCATTAATTGAATGAATAGTTGCATCGTGGATACAGTATACCTACATTGTCTTCGTACCGACCATGTCCAATCGTAATAGGATCATATGGGCCTCCACGGGGTGGAGGTTAGTGTTAACAGATTTTGTGGTACTGTTCGGTTAAAGCGGATGCAGCGGAAAACGCATTTTGAAAATAAACTGGATTATTTGTTAGGTTAACCTAACCTAACCTAACCTAACCCGAACTAACAAATAATCCAGTTTATCGGCTATTTTCAAAATGCGTTTTCCGCTGTATCCGCTTTAACCGAACAGTACCGATTTTGTTTTTACGAGAAATGGATGTCAGCCACTTGCTCAACCTATTAGGTCCGTACTCTTGACTCATACACAAATTGAAAAACAATATGTGTACTTGCCAGACCCAGGATTTGAACCTGGGACCAACGACGCTATAGGCCGACATTTAAGCCGCGCGGCCATCGTGGGACTGTCATTGTCTTCAAAAATGCATACATTTTTTAGTGACAGCAATAATTCTTATATTATTATTAAAATGGCCTCTGTTGATATAGATGTTAACCATAATGACATATTTAATACTTTTAGTCTTTCGTGTTCGGCTATATAATAGATAACATTTCCTCCTTTGTCGGAAATAAGTTAACAATATTAAATTTTTTTTATTTAATGTCATATTGAAATGGACGAAACTGGTTCTGATAATTATTAAATAATGTGGAATAATGAGATACCCGGGGTTCCAGCGGCTAGCTCAGGTGTCCATCGAACCCCGGATTCACAAAAAAAAAAAATTAAACGGTTGGAGTATAAATAAAACTCGGTCTTTCGTGTTCGTGACGTGGTCTTATATTTTCTTATGATTTTTAGTTTCACAAATTTATATCTGGGTTTTTACGATTATAGTCGCAGGTCCTATCCTATTGGAAAAGGGACGCTTACTCACTTTTTTTCTCTTTTTAAATTCCTCAGACCCACGCCAACTAATAAAAGGGACTAGTGATTGGCCAAATCTGATCGCATGATCTTTGATTCGGCGAATCACGAGCCTGACCCTGGCGCCGGCGCGCGAGGATTTCACGCACAATGCGCGGCAAAATTTATTATATTTGAATACTTATATTTAGTCTTAAAATTATCTCTTTCATCCATCATCATTTATACTTTTTAAATCAAATTAAATTTATCTTAATTACACCTCCGCCCAGTATATGATTTTCACACACCGGACGAAGGCCTTTACTTATTAATAAAAAAAAAAATACTTACGTGGTTGAGCAAGGAATCAGATTAGATGTTTTACGAAGCCGTTTCTAGAGGTCAGGGTTACGTTTCGACTTATAGCTACTAAATGATTATTTTACACCGGGAGAAGCCCGCCTGTAACAGGGGTGTATCAATAAGTACTACAGATGGGCGAAAAGTCGCAAAATGGTTGCATTGATTATGCACCACAAGCCACTTTGCAAGCGGCTTCAGCTGCTGCACCAGCTGGATTCTATATGAATTTTCAGAATTCATTAGAGACGTTCAGGAGACTCTGACCTGTCACCAACACTCTTTCTATTTATTATATATTCAAAATTAGGAACAGCATTTTAACTTTTAAACCAGGTGGAGAGTTTTTTTTAACTTCTTCCGCCTTTTTACCCAAGAATTTACAAAATTCTTATTTTAATTTTACAAAACTTAACTTATCTAATTTTACAATTTCGGCTTTTTCCTGTAACTAAATACTATTTTCGGTGTCGAAAAATTAACTGGACGTTTTTCTAACAAGCTACATGCCTACTCAAAACACTAGATCTGGCAAGAAAAACTCTGGCAGCTACGTCTACCAGGATATTCTATGTGCCAATGGCCAGGGTTTTACATGGTTCTACTCTTTGTTTGCGTACCATATGCTGTAGGTTCCAGTGGCGTAGGGTGGAGGTAGGCTGTTAAGATCCAACATAAGTAGTCCACAATAAACTTTGTGAGTCATATGTATTTGTTTTCATTGAACTAAGTCTTTAATTTACAGATGGTGTTGGTTAGTTTTATTAAATTCAATTAAACACTGCGAAAACCAAGCCATAATAGATAAGAGTAAAAAAATAATCGTCTATAAATTATCTCAAATTTTGCCATTAAACCATACATAATTTTGGATATTTTATAGATTGAATAATATTTTTTGTCTATTATGGTTTGGTTAGGCAGGGTTTAATGAATTTAAAAAAATAACTAACCAACATGTGTAATATGTATTCTTAGTTCATTAATTGAGTTAGCATTTACTTGGTAGAATTCCATTTTACAAGAAATGAAAATATAATTAATATTAAATTCTACAGGTTTTTAAAAAAATAGATGATATTTTGATTTGCTGGAAAGGAACCATAGATAACAGACGTATATATATATATATATATATATAGATTCGTAAGTTCCATACAAGAAGATGCCCCCTATAATTGGCACCATCTATTGGCGTGACTAGAAGCTTTGGCTATAACAGAACCATAGATCCGAACCCAAAAAAGTATTTATAATTATAAAAACGAAATTGTGACAAAAATAATAAAAAGTCGATATTTCAATTCAGATAGGTACACTTTATTGCAATGATAATTATATTGACAAATTATGAGTAACAATATAAATTTATGAGGACATAATTATGTAATAATAATAATAGTAATGCACTCCCATCATGGAAATTATTTGTCAGCACTTCCTGTCAGATTGATGACTTCATTACTTATTACATATATTGTGTAGCTTGAAGATTTCTTTATAAATTTTCATCGCTTGACGATCAACAACATATTGATGTAGATTCTGAAACAATAATTTTAAAATCTAATTAATCTCAAAATATAAAATGACAATGGTCGCCATTTACACTTTTGTAAGAATGCGCAAATATAATATAGACATTTTATATAGGTAGGTACGTAATTTACTCAAACATAATCTTCTTTATATACCTACCTATTTTTTATGTTTGCCTTGGTAGATTTGCAAACGTGAAAATTACAATAGGAAGGTACTATCATTATTTCGATACCACGACTGCAAAGAAATTTCAAGGGGCATACAATTGTATATACCTATAAACATAATATAATAAAAGTAGACTTACCCATTAACTTATTTTATCAGCTATCGGATTGCAAAACCTTTTATCAATATGGTTTAAAAACGCCGAACAGCAATATTATTCTGACACTTGACACTTGGACGACTGCTTTTGTTTTGAAAATATCATGTAGAATTGACATGAAATTTGAAAAGACTGATCGAAAGCTCGAATGTTGATTGGCTGGACCATGGGTGAGCTCTGATTGGTCATTGAAATGGCCTTGTATCATGCGACTTCGTGTGTGACCGTGCTACCATCTATTCTGAAAACTGAGTATTAGGTGGTCACGTTCGCTGTATGGAACTTTCATCCCCCTGAAAGGAACTGACCGTCAACTTAACTCGTTTGTCAAAAGGGCTAACTCATTGCACTGTAATATTAAATTCACGGTCGAAGTAGAGATAGAAAACAGAATTAATTTTCTAGACCTCACTATTCAGAGGGTTAATATTAAACATATTAACTTTATTAAAATATATAGAAAACCCACCTACACTGAAACTACTATACATAAAGGATCGCAACATCCATGGATTCATAAGTTGGCGGCATACCATGCCATGATCCACAGGCTAGTTAGCGTACCCATGGAAAAATTAGATTTTGAGGATGAACTACATACCATTAAACAAATTGCCTTAAGTAATGGATATGCAACATCAATGGTAGATAAAATATTATATAAAAAACAACTTAAATTAGCTAGATCAACAATATACCCGAACGTTAAAGATTCAAATCGTTATTACAAGTACATTGCTTATCACTGCATTATTTCAGAAAAAAATTTATCAAGAAATTAAACATAGCGTTAACGTAGCATTCAAAGCTAATAATAATCTAGGATTAAACTTAAAAAATAGTAAAGATAAAATCAACAAACTGGAGAAAAGCGGAGTTTATAAAATAACATGTGGCACATGTAGTCTATGCTACATTGGTCAATCTGGCAGGTCAATAAAAACTCGTTTCGAAGAACACCTCCGGTCTTTCAAGAACGGTAAAACAGATTCTCAGTTTGCTAAACATTTG
Source organism: Rhyacophila brunnea (assembly GCF_057557595.1). Classification (NCBI taxonomy): domain Eukaryota; kingdom Metazoa; phylum Arthropoda; class Insecta; order Trichoptera; family Rhyacophilidae; genus Rhyacophila; species Rhyacophila brunnea. The sequence goes on along the minus strand of NW_028232848.1, from coordinate 35,868,104 downwards.
ATATCAAATTCGCATAGCATCAGTGATAATATGGCGCCGGAATGTTTGCATATATGTAATAAATGTCTAAAATTGAATTTACTCGAACAGTTGGAAATTAATCGCGAATTATCCAAAAGTAATCACATAATTAATGAAAATTTGGTAATGCATTCGTTGCCACTATTAAATATAATTTAAACACACGAATAATACAATTATACTAATAATATTTTAATTGATTAATAATGTCAATCTCGAACACTGTAATTTTGATAAATTTTGATATCCATTAAAAAACCCACTTAGGGTTTTCAAAGTATTGATAATATTACAATTAATAATAAGTGTACAAATTCATAATATTGCTGGAACGAGTAAGAGAATGTATTCTGTCTCTATCTATACACGGGTAGTATTTAAGCAAGGGCAAGCGGCCTATCTGAATAGTCTTGATAATGGTGTTACAACTGAAATAGCTATCGACAAACCTTTTTTAAAAACCTGTAGAATTTAATATTAATTATATTTTCATTTCTTGTATTCTTAATTCAACAAAAACAAATAAGTATGAATGAAAAGTGCGCATTATTTTGTCGAATCATCCATAACATATCAAAACTATTATGGTTTGATTTATGCAAGCTTTAATTGATTTTTAAAAACTAACCAACACATCTGCAAATTGTAGTCTTAGTTCAATAAAAACGAATACAAATGACTGACAAAGTTTAATGAGCACTATTTATGGCGGATCTTAACAGCCTACCACCTCCCTTCGCCACTGACAGGTTCGCCTGTATTGCACAATTCCTTGCATAAGTACATCTTCGTGTTATATATGTGAATGGCACCTACTAAATACCTTAGATGATTTTTTAAGACCTACCTATTATTATTTCTATTTGCAGGTTACCAATCTGAGAACAACAAAATTCAAGATAGATGTCTGTATGTGTGCAATTCTGATGATGCAATTTTTGAAACAATCATCGCAAAATCATCAACTGATCATATGGTGTGCCTTCGACAAAGAAATAAAATCAGTGTTGTCAGTGTGTATGATGCTGGAAATTCTTTAAAATGTGACTCTGTGAGCTCGATTCGATCGGATGAAATTCCTATAACGAGTTGTGCTCTTAATGACTTTTGCAAAGACGTCTGCTATGTATGCATCGATGGAAGTGTACATCTTGATCATTTAAATGACAATAAAACATTTGAGATTTACAGTAAAGACTCGGATACTACGACACTAAACAATTGGTCATCTGTTGAATATTTAAACGATAACTGCATTGTTTTCACATGCGGCAAGTTTATGAGGTTATTAGATAAACGGACAGAACGGAAACCTGACGATGCTATATTTTTACCACCGGCAATGAATTGTGAGAGCATAACATGCTCCAAACTCAGTGCGCAAAAAGAGTATGGTACATTTATAGGAACGACTCACAGTTTATATTTCTACGATTGGCGGTACATTAAAGGAAATAATTTTGTTGCGAAATGGACGCACGGTTTTAAATCATCACCATTATACATGTCCACTGCAATATTGGACGATAAAGAAATGATAAGTGTCGGTAGTCAATTTTCAAACGAATCGAGTATTTTTATTAACAGTTTAACTAATGATAGCGTATCGGGGGTGTTTGAAGAAAAAAATGTTTCAGATTGTCAGTGTGAAATTTATGCACCTTGGCGGATGCCATCCATACTTGATACATTGAGACAATCACAATTGAAAGGAATGTGTTTAAATCCATTATTTGAGTTGAAGAAACGGTTTGATTCGTCAACGACTGGATGTATTTTAAAGAAAAGCGGTGATACTTTTAAACATTATACATTAAATTCTGTTGGAGATATATTTTGTCAAACAATATATAAATCAGACTTTGATCTTGAGATGGATAACGAATGCGATGTTTTGCAGACGTGGACCGACACAATAAGGCAGGATACGCTCCCTCTTGTCGTTTCCTCAAAAGTATCCATGTGCCAATATTACAAGGCGATGGCGGATACTAAGAAAACGTATCTTACGGACAGCACTGCGTCCAATAAAGGATTTGTGAAGAGCAAGAGCAGTTGGAAAAGTACCCTGGACACTTTGAAGGGCTATTCGGATATCTGCGCCAACGAATTGCTGAGCGTTTGGGAACTATACGAAAACATGCAGGACGCAGATACTATGATGTCGCCGTCGGCTGATACTAAATTTACTGTCAACGCCTGGATGAAGCAATCCGATTTGATTGATGATAACGTTGATGATTGATATTATTCAACTGTTAAAGTTATCAGGGTGAGTCTCTCCTCTGCACACAACGGTCACTAGACGTTACCGCATAGCGGGTCACAGGTTTGGTGTTCAATGCTGGGATGGCTTGGAAATAGCAATATCATGCGGGATAATGAGCAAGTGTTGCATGCCCGTCAGTCTGGCAGAGAGAGGACGCGCGGGGAATAGGGAGTGTTGCCGACCACACGTAGACGCAGTATGTGGTAGCTCCCGTAGCTCTTCCGGCATTCTATACCTCGGGAGTGGTTTTTCAAACAATGGCTATCTTTTTCAAAATCATGGTAATATTACTAAATTTGATTCATAAATATGTCAAATTGTAAACATTTCAACGATACGAAATATCCAAATTATAAGCATAAGATTGCTATGTTGATGGAACATTTAAAATGAGACCACCATATTTTAGCTATTTTTACACCAGGCAAACTGTGCTTATTCCGTGACTGTACCTAAGCCACTGAACAGACTGTCTTCTTCTTCTTTGCCCATATCCGCCCCTTAACTGGAGCATATGGACACCACGCGGTGCCTCCAAGAATCCCTGTCGCTCGCCAGTCTTCTTGCTTCGTTCCAGGTCAAACCAGCATCCCGTAGCTCCGCCGTATACACTCTGTAGATTGTATTTAGCGGCCTTCCAGGACGCCGGAATCCGGTTGGCTTGAAGAACAGGCAAACAGCAGAACAGACTGTACAAAGTCATTTATATTTAAAGAATTGGAATGACAAATAAATAATCTTGAAATATCCAGAATTTCAAATATATGTGAGTCATTAAACTAACAATTGAGAATTTTACGAATTAATGTGGGGCCTTTAAACATTTTGACTAACCTGCAATTTAATTTAGCCTTGTGCTGATTTATTCGTATTTTTATTATTTGTTTGAAAAAATTATTCAAAAATTAAAAAATATAATAATATTTGTAATGAAATATTATTCTAATTTTATAACTAAACCATTATTCAAGAAAATGTCCCTCTTGCGGGCGAAACCAGTCCAAATTTATTTATTAAAGTGGAATAAGTACTACTTTTTCTCTATTGTATGTTTTATCATCAATCAAATTGTAATAAAAAAAATGCATAACTATCTGTTTTTTTTGTTTGAAAACCCCAAAAAACCTTAGTATCACGGAGTAAGCACAGTATACCTACATGGCGCGAAAGATTAAGTGATTAATTTACGACATTGTCAGCCATTAATCCCAGTGAGAGTGTGAAACAGAAATATTTTGAAAAAAGCTATCTATATCTAATTATGTACTGCCCTTAGACTATAGATACATCTAGACGCCACCCGTTGCATTGCTAAATGAAGCCGCGTGCCTTGCGTTTGGTTTGTGGGCGAGCGAACGCATTCGTCTACAAATGTTCGAGACCATAGACCATTTCGCTAGTGCTCGCACTAGACGCTCAGAATTAAAATATAATTTTCTATATTTTTACGTTATATCATATTTTTAAGAGGTCAAAATGCAACCATTAGGTAAAGATATCCATAATTTAAGTTATTTTAAAGAAACACTTGGTCACTGATATTAAAATATATAATAAAATACAAATAAATTATCACGAACATGACGTATCAACTTACCTATGAAACATAATACCATCTTCTTGCTTAGCAGTACGGCTACCACATTTTAAGACAACACACAGAACCATCTTTTCTACTTAATTAACTAAAAATATTTACCATTAACTTCATGTTTAACACAAAAAATATCAATTTTAGCAACTCGAGCTCGCAAGTTATCGACGCTATGTGAAGCGTTTCGCCCCGATTTGATGGCGATACTTTTGGAAACTAGCTCACAGATATGTACACCTTATATCTTACTCTAGCGCGTGTCGCAGAGATTGTAAGGGTGCCGAATACTTTCTCACTCGCACTCATGCATCGTTTTTGTTCAGGCCTTGGTACTGCCACATTTATAAATAAATACATGTTTTGCATAATTAACCAATTTACAAAAACGAAATCTTTCTTTTGTCATGTTATCAAAAAATCATTTAGGATTCCGTGGGTTGGTCAACATTGGTATACATTATGTAGTAATTTGTTTGTCAGATAAGTTACAGGTAAGTATAAATAAAAAACATTAATTTTTTCCGTTTATTTATTCTTATCATATTCACAGATAGTCTTCCTACACATTGCTTAAATATGGAATTAGTTTTTGGTGAAAATAAAAAACAAACTTTCATTTCAAACAAAAAATGACCATTTTTTTTTTTTGGTGTCGTTCGCTAAAACTAAATTAATTACAACTGTAATCCTCATAAGAAACGAAACTTACCTTAATGAAATGCTTCAACTGTACATTAAATTTCTCTTTAACACTCACAAGTGACAGAAAAACAAATATTCAAAAAAAAAAAACAATTAAATTGTACTTTCTTGCATTGCTAATTAAAGTAGATTATTTACAAAGTCTTTAATATCATACTTATTATGTACAGCAAAATGACAGAATAGCAGCTGAAAATGAGGGTTTGTATCAAAGATGTTAAAAAAAACATTCTATAGAGATGAAGCCAATACCCCCTTTACACGTGCATGGATTTACTGCTGACGGTGAGTAATTCAGAAGCTTTCAAACTTTTTTGATTCCTGCATGTTGCTGCTGTATTATTTACTACATGGAATCTTGCATATTAAATAAATGCATTTGATTTTATGTACATGTTGGAACAGTTATATTTAATTTTTATTCTCTGGCGAAGTATAGAGGCCTGACATGAGATACTACTACTATAGATATAAAAAAGAAAACAATTTAAAGCTTTGAATACTTATTATAAACTCCTATCTGTCTTTTCGAACATTATTTTTGATCCAGACATCTGTCCGATAACAAAAAAACAGGTTCATAGAAAAATACACAGAAGATTTTCACATTAAAGAAGAACCACCAGGCAGTAATTGGTGTTTTAAAAATAACCGAATGACATGAAGAATTAAGGTAAATCATATACTATGAAAGGCCGAGGATTAGTGTCAACCTTCATATTCTTATATCCTTGCCACACAAGTCGAACGATTTATAGTCGTCAGACTTTTTTTTCAATGTGGAGAATTTCCAAATCTGCAGACCGAGGTCTGTTGAATTTCAAACATGTTTGATGTTTTACCTGTCGAGTCGACAGAATTCATCTGTTGACCGATGCATGTGTTCAAAAACTGTCATTGATACGCATTCATTCTGACCGAAAAATGTATGAACGCGACTGGCGCGTTTGCATTACCCGGCCATTAGATATAATTAACATGATATTTAAATGTGGTAATTAAATATTAATTAACAGGTCAGCAGTGATTGTGTTAATTAGATACCTAGCAAATAGAAAAAGAGATTTAGCAAATATTTTTCATTTGAATTCATAAATTTTTCAAAAGAGATCGCTAAATTTATATTGCGTTTTGTCTTTACTCTATTATTTTATGTATATCCACATTTATAAATAATACAATATTTAAGGATTATCGGAAAACATTACGATATGTTAAACAGCATCGCTGCCTCCGGCTCCGATCGGAGCCGCCTGTATAGTAATCACGAAATTGTCATTATTTCACTGGCACTACCATTGAGTGATTTGTTTCTTAGCTGGCATCGTAGATGAATATGTTACCGATATTTTTCTCTAGTTGGTTTTTAATTTGTTTTTTTATAGACATTTTTCGGCACTGTGTTTTATAAGGTCCTACCTACATACCATTTATCATTATCACTTATCGCATGTTCGGCAGTGGCAGCATTAGGTTATTTAGAATATTTTTCAGTATGATTTTATAAAGATAAAAAGTTTTTTAGTCAAGCATGCCACTGTTCAAAGAAAATATTAATTGGTCTTCATATTAGTGTTACTTAAGTGGTTGCTTTGAAATTTGATACTTTTCATAACATGGTGAACACCAAATCTCATAAAATCAATTAGGGACCTGATAAATTTCGTTATCTCAGGCCATAAAAAATCCATAAAATAAATTGCATAACATAATAATATTTTCGAACATTTTACAAGGGCCTTCATTCACAAAACCACTTGAATGTTTTCAATGTCTTAAGTACTGTGAAAAATTTTATAATTTACGACTTGTTATAACATAACTTATTTATAACAAATACAGTTCAAGTTCAAGGGCAGTGCCGCCGGCTCCGACTGGTGACATTATATTTAACTGCCGTATTGACATGTTTATCTATTTAAAAAATATTATGAATATAGTCATCACTTGTTTTCATCTACCTTGACCTAATTTTTACGTTTTCGTGGAATTGGCACATGGGGTCAATTCTATATTATATAATAGGCAGCGAAACTGTTAAGTATGACAACTGTCAGAACATAACTTTTTACATATTTGTCTGTTGATCAGTAGCATAGCATAAATCGGATGCATTAATGTCTATGGACTTCTAGTTCATCAAAAAACTTCCTTGTAAAAAATAATAAGACTTCATTTTAAAACCATTATAATGGAGTTCTCCCACTTAAGCGCCAATTTATTAATATTAAACTTTGTTCGTAAACGAATCGAATTTGATTAATTTCAGAACAAGCCATAGGTATCCTTTGCGTGCATTACATATCTGGTATTTCACCTGCCACTAATAATTTGTGGATATTTTATATCAAAATATTCATTGAAATATTTTTGGATAAAAAGGTACCATGAGTCATTTTTTGACACATAGATGGGATACTTTACCCAATTTTCACCAAAATGAGGGTTGACACTATTTTACCCCAGGCCATGTCTTCAATTTTTAAAAATAAGATAATAATTCTTAAAAAATCCTTCCCATTTACAAATCTGTACCTCGAAAGCATAGGTAACCATGCGTAAAAATTATTAACAATACAGGAGAGAAAATAAAAAGTCTAATAATAAGTTTCATTGTCTACGTGTTTTTTTTATTTACAAAATCCATTCATTATTTCAGTGTTATTTACACAATATTATGTAGTACAGGTTAATATTTATAACTGAAAATTGATACATAATAGAGACATTAATGATGTCAATATATTATCATAGCACATGTACACGTGCATGAATCTACTTGCACCAATAGGGCGTATTTTAAACTATTGCGATAATAACTATTGACATGTAAAAGTGCTGACTGTCTCTTCAAGAGTAAGCGAGACGCGATGTTGTCATTTTATGATACTATTTGACAGGTCGTGAATGAGTCTGCGCAGTGTAGTTCGTTTTTTTTACCGGCAGGTTCACTACTATCGTTCTACTGCGCAGGCGCAGATATTGCACGGTCCAATTGTCACGTGAAAATTCAGAAGCTTCTGAACTTTTTTGATTCATGCATGCAATCTTGCAACTGCAGGATAATACATGTTTACATGTACATTTTCTTGTTATGGCTGTGATAATACGTACAGTCAGCAGTAAATCCATGCACGTGTAAACGGAGTATTATGTTATTGTACAATTCGAAGGCTTAGTGTCAAACAACACTATCTACAAAAGTGCAACTTTACAGGAGAGCCAAAAATCGTTATTTTAGATTCTTGTAACTCAACAAGGGAAATGTTTATTTAAAACCTAATCTTAATATTTTATAATTTATTGTGTATTGTACGTTTATCTTGCTTATGATGATGTTAAAATTTATAGGGATAGTTTTTAAAAAATATGAAAACAAGGGTAACTAACGTAGTTAGCGTTAAACTTTACTGACGATTTAATAAGAAATTAGAAAAGATTGACATAACGTTGTTTGACTATCATCTAGCCGTAAATGTAAAATAACGTTATCTCAAAAAAAAAAAAAAAAACACTTTTGTAGATAACGTTGTCTGACTTTAAGCACTCGAATTTAAAGATATTTACTTAGTATTTTAAGATTTTTTATGATGGACAAGGGCTACTATAAGTTTTACCATTGTGGAAATTGGACTGTCTAATTGCCTCTGCATTTTTACACCTAGTTCATTGGGCATGAATATTCTTGTTTTTAATTATTTTCCAAATTAAAAATAACGACATAGTGTTCTATATTACACATTAATCATCTTAATCATCTTGGCTCCACTACATCTCTGTCCGTGACAATTTATAAATGTATAAGTCAAAATATTAGAAATGATAAATAACAAAATATGGCTTGTATATACTCAATACTAGTTTGTATATATTCAGCACGAAATTCAACACTTCCGACGTACAGATGAGTAAAACAATAACAGTAAACAGACGCAATAAATTGTCAAATTAAACAAACATTACTAACACTGCACGGTTATGAAAACTACTTCTTGAGAAAGCTGCGAGACCACTTGCTGGTCATGGGCTGTTGGGACGCCTTCAACTCTTTCTCCTGTTCTTCCATCTGCTCCATGAGCCTTCTCTGGTTTTCTCGGAAGGCCGCAATGGGGTCATCGAACTGGCTGTAATAAGTTAGGACTTCTCGAACGTCATCCACATTGGAAACGGCAATTGCTGCAAACACATACATATTTATTAAAATACTTTCAATGCATCAACTGCCATCTGGTTTCTATTAGGGAATACAATCCGGTCAGAATTTTGAATGTCCAGATTTTGGGATAATGTATTTTTTATACCAATCCCGGAATTGGTGAAAAGTTATGCAGTTTTGAAATGAAAAAATATCATACAAATATATCATAGCTAGTGAAATGCGTTTATTATAACTAGGGGCCGGATTTGTATGCAACAAAAAACATGGTTATATGCATGCACGTATGCACTTAAAATCAATAAAATATGCACTAAAACCGAAGAAATATGCAGTTAAAAATTGACATTTTTTGTGGGAAATAATTATAAATACCCACTTCACCCAATATTACCGACAAAAAATCGAATAACTAGTTAATAATTTTTCAACATAATACGATATCAGAACATAAAACAAAAACAAAGAATATAAAGTTAATCAATTACAATTTTCAAAATAGTTTTTTCACAAGTACCTACAAATAATTGAATAACAAATGCAATGTAAACCAAACACAACTTAAAAAACAAAAACGACACACTACTATTCCTAAATACTATTTTCTGTTTTTTGCCCGAAAAAAAAATACATTATTTTTTTCAATATTATGCTCTGGCATTAAATTTTTCTGCATATGTATCTGTCAGTATTTTGTTTATATGCGGAAAACTACCTCTCAACGTCCACTTGGGCAAACTTTAAATAATAGTACCCGAGTTGACTTCACTTTTTCCACTGATAAATCCACAGCTCGGAGATGGCATTAAAAATGCAAGTGCAGCTAAACTATCTTCCTTCCTAACTTAGTTATATTTCGATAAAATAATTTAAAAAAACTAAAATTATACATTCAAAAGCTCTAAAATATGCATTTATTTATGAAATATGCACTTATGTCTCAAATATGCTCTAACGTCTCAAATATGCATTTATATGCACAATAAAATTTTATTTTTGGATTCTGTGTCTTCACCCTAACAAAATATGCACCAGCATATAAATCCGGGTCCTAATTATAACTTAGCAGATCAAAAGTTTTTTTCATCGGTGGATTTATGGTGGATGGACCCGTTTATAAATAAAAATATACTTAGTTATTTATATTTTTTTCGAATGCTCAAAATAACACCTTCAAGATGAGTGTGTTTTTATGGCAAATTGGTCATATGGCAAGCCATCATTTTTATATACATACATCATACATAAAGGAAAAAAATACATTTATTAAAATAATAGTTTTGTACTATTCCCTTTGAGTAATTTTTTGTGACCTGGGATTCGCCTTTCGGCATCTGCAGGCAATATACATAACGAAACTAACGTAGAGTAAAAACTGCAGGCAATATTTTTCGACTTATACGTGGTGTGCCATTCTTGGTAGTATTGAGTTGTGTGTCCCTGATAACTATCTTAGAAATCGGGAGCATCAGTTGTTTGTTCTCCCGAGGAGCAGAACTAACCTGCCATTGGTGATGCCAATTGGGAGGGCAATAACTCTGTTCAACCAAATCGCTTCGGATGTTGATATATTCCATCTACGTGAGGATGAGTATAGGTGGACGTTATTTTATAAATTCTTAAATAGGGTCTGCTTAACTCATCCGGTGTACTTCCTTGTACCTATATAATTTTTTGTATTTACACATTTATACTGTAGAATAACTTAATACTTATCTATCTCTTTTGTTATGTACCTAATATTGTTTTAATAATATTTATTTATTTCTAAATGTCATGTCGTGAACGTCTTAAACTTATAGTTTGTAATGTCCACAATACGTAAAATAAATGAATCGAATTGAATTGAAAAAAAGAAATACAATAAATTAGCCGTCTCTAAACAGTCAAAACTGTCTATCTCGCTCTTAAATTTATCACAGCCAAGAGAGGTGCTGTTAAAACATAGTACTTATTGTAATAATTACAACTAACTTATTGTAATTGTTACAATAAGTCTTGTTTTGATACAAAGTCAAGTTTTGATACAAAAAATGAAAAACTACCCTCGATAGCGGCCTATGGCAGTCTTGTGTATAGAGTAGATGCGCTGGGATTAATCATTAATTCAATGTCTAGGTTGATCATTTGTTAAACTGTATAATTTCACTGTGCATTGCTAAGTTCATTTGAACTAAATAAAAAATTAACAGATTTATTTAAAAAATCGAGGTTTTCACATTCAAATGAGAATTTGTGCAAAATATTCAAACACCATTATCTTAGAACAAGGTATTTTGAGTTGTTTCTCTATAGAACTAAGGTATCCAAATGTGGAATCTGGAGTTTGCCTTCTTGTAACTTTGTGAAAGTATACATAACTTTAGATTAAATCTCAATTTTGGCATATCGGGATCAACAAATTTGAAATAATATTACAGAACTCTTCATGACTTACTTTTTAAAAGAGAAGTGAGATCTAGCAGAGTGGTGTCATCGTCATTTCCTTTCCATTTTGGCAATCTCAGTGTGTTCTGGGGATGATATTTTGTAGAATTGGCATTCCAATCCACTACTATTACCTATAATTGACAATACAATTAATTTCGTTTACCAGATGGGTATTTTTGTGTGATATTTACACAAATTCTTCCATCGCAAAAAAGTTGGCAATAACTGTGATAAGTTGGCAAAATATATACAGTCAAACTTGGTTATTACGAGGAAGATGGGACCGACTGAATTTGCTTGTTATAAGCGTTACTCGTTATTTCAGAGAATAGGTATTTTTAAATGAGCGGTCACATAACACAATAATTCGCAATTCAAACAAAAATACACAATAATTAGAATTTTTCCCCGAAACAAGCATGGCATTCATAAACTACAAAAGAAGTAGTTTATTGTAATGAACGCTGGTAGGTACCTACTGACTTCACAAACTTTGGATTTTTTACTTATTTCACCAATTAGGTAGGTACTTGGACACTTAACTAGTGTCATAAACATAATCCGATCCCGGCGGCATCCTATTCGGTCGGATTTTATTGCTTAGGGTCGAAATGTTTTTAAACGATCCACACATTAACAGTTTTAAGAAAAATTTTGATAATATTTTAGCTCGGTATATCCGATAAGTTGCTCGTTATAAAAGTGAATAAACGTATTGAGAAAATCATAAACTAAAATGTCAACGAATGTTTCCTCATTACACCCGAGATCGTAATAACCGAGTTCGGCTGTATTTTAGAAATTCAAAATCACATGAAAATTTTTGAAATGGTACTCATGGGTTTGACAGCTCTGGTTATGCCTAGATTTTTTAATCGCTATCACATTGAATAACCTCTGTTTATACAGAGCGGATATCAAAAACAAAACTTGTCACATACCAGTCTGATACGTCACTAAACTAGTGACAGTAAATACCATCTCATCAATAAATGAAACATGGAAAATATCGTACCTTTGAGAGATCTCTGTTAAGGTTATCTAAGTTTTTGACGTGTACACCGTCAACAAAATGCGTTGAGTCCCGGAACAGTTTGTAGACGATCCTGTTGGAGTTGGGGTCCATCTGTTCGATGATGGGCCAGATCATCATGGGATTCTCCGTTGTGAAGATTACGACTTCGTAGGCTGTGGACGCCATCGCATCTAGGAACGCGTCTAGACCGGGACGCTTTTTGAACCTTAACACAAAAATTATCACACAAATAAATCAATATTTTCAAGCGGAACATGTACTCTTATGACCATTCTAGCCAGAATCGTCAAAACTGGCAGTCGTAAAAATTACTATAATCCTTTTAAAACAATAATAGACAACTTTTTCATCAGTAGGGGCAATTTATACATTTTCTATTTGTCTGAGGGACCGCACATGAATAGCATTATGTCCAGTAGGATATCAAAATTGAAGACTCACCTCCAGCCTGTCTGATATGACCAATCGGGATGCACGAGAACATCCGTAAACTCTAAAACGAGCGTGTATGGTTGCTGGTACGGGTAAGGGGCAGGGTCCGGTAACAGTTTTTCACGGGACGGCTCCTTTATCATCTGCAACAAGTAATTTAAAATATAATGGAAAGTAATATATTATCTAATAGATTTAAGTTATTCCATTTAAGTTGATGGAATGTAAGAAAGTAAATTGAATAGTACAAAACTTAAATCCATTAGAATTTAAATTCAAATTCCATCAATTACCTTCAGTCGATAGTATTAATATTAATATATTATCATTAATAAATGATTGCGTTCTGTCAATCTGTCCGGAATGGTAATTAGCCTTTTGGTCAAACCGTTGGAATTGTAAGAAAGTAAATGGAATAGTACAAAACATAAATCCATTAGAATTTAAATTCAAATTCCATCAAGTACCTTCAGTCGATAGTATTAATATATTATCATTAATAAAATGATTGCGTTCTGTCAAACTGTCTGGAATGGTTATTAGCCTTTTGCTCAAACCGTTGGAATCACACTCCGGAATAATTTGATCCAGCCACGGAACTTGAGCCCATTAACAGATAATTAATTATTGCCTTAAGAGCATGGAAAGTCATTAACTCTGACAAATATTATGATATTTAAAAAAATCTGTTAATAGCATTTATTACATATTATGTAATTTTTTTTATAATCGTAAATCTGGATAACTGAAGTTCTACTGTATGGACTATGGTGAATAAGAAAGAACATTTGTCACTTTTTGAAAGTATTGTATTTTATCTTTTATATTTAGACGAAATAAAAAATTTTGTCTTGTAAAACTAAATAATTTGTGGAATTCAATAAATTAATATTACCCTGTTGAATGTAACCCAACCGTAGGTAGGTACTAGTGACAAGCAGCGGCGGCTCCTCTAACACCATGCATGTGCGCTGCACTGCTTTTTCCTAAACATCACTCAATGTGCAACAATGCTATTCATAAGTCATCACTCGTTTATCGCAATTTAATCCATGTAAATTTATACCAAAAGCATATACTCAGTAAACAGTCACCGAATTCGTGCGCTCGTCGGAACACACAAATATGGATCTTAGTTTGCCGTTCATATTACATTGGGTAGTAACAGTTCAAGCCGACACGTGAAAACGATAAATAACTCATGAATACATAAAATTTTATGACCATTAGGGACGCAGCTCAAAATTTACGCGGAAAAATGTAGTAACTGAGATTTAGCAGGATTGATAAAAAAATAGATTTTTTTTATTTAAATCTCATATAAATTCATTGAAAATAGGCTGATATTGAATAAAAATTGATTATCAACATAAATATTTTGGATCGATCCTTTATTCCTTCTATATTTGCAAATATTTGAATATAATTTATAAAAAATTAAAATCTCAGTTACCATGTTCTTTCTCATAGTGAGTGAATATGTATAACATGATGTCATATTTTTAACAATGCAGGCATTTTGCTGGAGTTTTATTGCTTTTTGTAGATGAAGAAACTGACGATTTGTCGAGAGTCGAAAAATACGTACCTACCTATTCAAAACAATCGATAGTTTTGTTTTTTTAATATTTTCTTCAAATATTATTTCTTACATACAATTCAGTATGATTTCTGCGGTCGTCGTTATAGTCGGCTTTTTTAGGTGTTTTGTCACGTTATTTCGATAGTTTTGTTCATAAAAATAAATTCATAACAATATATATACTTATTGTTTAATCAGGGAAGTGTATGTGTTTTAAAATGATAAATTTTGAATAAAAGATTTATAATATTAATACTTATAATTATAGTTCAATCAGTGAAGTGTATGTGTTTTAAAATGATGTCGGTAAACGTAGACTTTATCAATAATAATAATAAGAGTCAGAATAAAAAAAGGATGGTCCGATGACATCTGTGGAAATTGAAAAGTGTTTTTCAACCATTAAAAGAATTAAATCGTCTTTCAGAAATACTTACCATGAATCAGGACTGACTTAACATGTCTACCTGTGTTAAGCATTGAGAAAAAACTTTTACAAACATTTCAAGACTTTAATGAGAAGTGATTGAGGTGTTCGCTAAACAGAAACAACGCTGAATTGATATGCTTTTTAAATAAGGTAAGAAAATTTTGAGTGCACCCCCAATGAAAGCAATTTTGGAAACCACCGGCCGCCACTGGTGACAAGTATTAAAAAACATCTAAACATGACTGACCTTTTCAAAGAATGTAATTTCTTTCCACATTCTTTTCAGGTACTGCTGCACGACAGGTAAATGGGTGAATTCGTCTTCGACTATAACTCCGTTTTCAATCCGGGGCGAGCCCATCTCGTGAATAAAAGCTACGCCTATCGCCGATATTGACAAACCGAATATCGTGAATCTGAAATAAAGTCAATTGAAAGTTAATACTAATTGGATTAGAATTGGTGACAGATTGACTCTTTATGGTCTTCACTCTACCACTTTGCCTTAGAGAGACCAGTGACGGGTGTTCAAAGCAGAGAGCGGAAATTGACATAAAAAGGACACAAAAAACTGTATTTTAGTATATTATGGATAACAGTGTCAAAGGTGGTACGTAACTGAAAAAAGACAACCATTTTTACAAGACTTGAATTTGAGTTTTGTTCATCATCATTATTTCACTAAAAAAAAAACCACAGGCACTAAAAATAGATACCTATTAAAAAAAAAAGTAATACCCAACCGTGATTCGAGCTCGGGCTAGAAAATTCTACTATCTCAACGGTTAACCTTCTAAACCAAGAGACTGTTTGCATTAAATCCAGCAGGCGTAAATTAATGTATTATACAAAAATTACATAGCTGTAAAAAAGATCAAATTTCACAAAGTTAAAACCGTTCACGTAAGATTGATTTGAAGGTTTCATACATATCTTTTCACACACACAGTCCAATATTTCTGGTAACACGTTAGGCTAAGATACCTACAGCCTCAGGGCACGCGATATGCTATGTCTATATTAGATCACTTCATCTTCCACCTCACTCCAACTTTATAATTCTGGTTTTAAGACAGAGTAGTTTTATGCATTTTTTTTTTTTTGAAAAAGTTTTATGCATACTTTCAATGAAAAGAACGTTACGCGCTGCGCCAACTGTCTTCACTTGTATGTCAAATACTTTTAAAAACTATAGTTTTGAAAACTTCAAAATTATAGTTTTAAAAACTATAGTTTTGAAACCTTCAAAATTATAGTACTTTTAGCATAAAATAAATAGGTACTACAGTCGAACTTGGTTATTACGAGGAAGATGAGACCGACTTAATTTGCTCGTTATAAGCATTACTCGTTATATCGTTATATAACACTTTTCGCGCCACGTTCTATTTAAGCATAGAACATAAAAAAATTTGAAAACCATCGTAAATTCCCCGAAACAAGCATGGCATTCATAAACTACAAAAGAAGTTATTTATTGTAATGAAGTGCTGAGCCGCCGGCGCTGGTAGGTACCTACTGACTTCACAAACCATTTAGGTACTAGGTAGAAAAGAGAGACATAAATTACATTAAATTCTACAGATTGCTTTATTAGATACAGGGCTGTGCCAGGGGTTGCTGCCGCCCGGGTGCAAACTGAATATTGCCAAGAAATATTATTTATATTATAACAAAAATTATGACACATTTACCTATTGAATTTATAATATTTTGAATTATAACATGTAATGATTTAAAATAACCAAATTGAGCACAATTTATAAAAAATAATAAATATATGATGTAATGAGATGAAAGATTTTACTATTTTTTTTTTTAAATGTGCCAAAACCTATATATTTGCAGAAACACTTTATTTATTACGCTATGACACTGACCCATCCTATTGAGACTTGCTTTTGTGTTACTGCATACAATAATTATGATGGATTAGTTATAGATCGTAGATTTTAAACACCTAAATAAGATTACTGTTAAAATTTGTGTACTTTGTTTTAATTTCTCAATTTGCTGCTCTATGGTAATCGCCGCCCTACTGCAGTAAACAATGTAGGTGTGGACTTATATTTCATCATACGATCCGGTTTGTGTAATTGAATAGAATACTGTATTTTTAACAAAATTATGGGTTTTCGAACTCTTCCCACAAGGGTGTTTCGCACCCCCAACACCCCTGCTTGACGCGTTCCTGATTAGGTATTTCAACTGTCACACCATTATCAAAACTACCTATAAGACTAGTAGTCTTGATAATTGTATGACAGCTGAAATAGCTATTAATTTAATTTCGACCTATATAGTAAGTAGTAATTGCTTCTTACCCCAATTTCATTCTTCGCCATGATTTTTCATGCTCTTCACTTCTTTCATTGGATTCTTTTTCTAATTCCTGCTGCTTCTTTTGAATCTCTTCACTATTGGCATTCTCTATAGTCGTTTGTGGGAAAAGCTGAGCCAGTAAGTTAGGGCCCGCCTCCGGTTGGGTTCCTTTCAACGGTGGACTACCTACAAAACACATGACAAAACAATTTAATATTATGTACACAACAAATTATGGTAAATGTGCCGCAGATGCCGTCATGAGATTTTACAACTTTCTTTTTAGATCAAACCTAACCTACCCCAACTAATATTGTGATAATGAAGCATCAAAATGTATGAAAATTTTAAATTAACAATTATTGGATCGAAAAGCCTATGCGCCAACAGAAAATGATATTTATTATAATTTTCTACATGGAATAAACTGTTTTCGTAAAAAAAATGATAAAAGCTAATGACGGCACGGCATCTGCGGCACAATTACCCAAATTGATAACCGGACAAAACAGAACAGCCAGGGGAAAAATGAAACATAAATTTTTGTGGAATCTATTTAGGTTAGGTTAGGTCATTATTTCATTGTACCTAGTCACCCAATCATATTTAACATATTATATTAATTAAGATGAGATATCCTAAGCTTGCCGGCAACACAGAGTTAAGTCCCGTTTATTTGAGGCTTTCTAGCGATTAGGAATGCAGAAATTAGGTATATAATTTGATTCATTATGGCGTATTGAAAATCTCTGCTATTAAAAATCTATCAACATACTTAATAGAGATTTTTCCTGAAAGGTCATAGTTATATTTATCGTTGTTTTGTATTGTCACTGTTCTGTTTTGTCATGTTCAGTTTTGTCACTGTTCTGTTTAATCATGGAACCACCCAAATTATTATTGTGGTAATTTAATAGTACTCTATATTGTCATTGTGGTTAAGGTGTTCTGAGACCAAAAACTTAACACAACCTATCAATACCAATATATATAATAACACTACCCACTGTGGCCGCGCGGCTTAAGCGTTGGACTATCAAGCCATGGGTCCCAGGTTCGAATCCTGGGTCTGCCAATTACACATATTGTTTTTCAATTCGTGTGTGAGTCAGGGTATGGACCTAAAAGGTTGAGCAAGTGGCTGACATCCATTTCTCGTAAAAAACAAAATCTGTTAATACAAACCTCTACTCTGCGGAGGCCCATATGATCATATTAGGATCGGACATGGTTGGAGAGATTTATTTTTGGGTTACAGCAGGTTGTGTTTGATTTTGGTTTGGTTTTTGGGCTTAAAAGACATTGATCACAAAAAAGATATGGCGTTCCATAAACTAACCCAAATTGTCATAGACAGGAAAGGCTTTACTGTAAAGTTACTTAAATTTGGTTTTGCAATGTCGATATAATTTTTTTATTTTTTAAATCGAAATTGTGTATTGAAATATTATAATACTTACTTAATATTAACCCAAATTTTGAACAAAAATAATTTAATAATAATAACATACTGCCTTCAAATATAATATAATATCTAATAATCTCATTCCTTTTGATACAATCGTGTAATAAAGCTGAATACATAATAGTAGATGCTGCCCTAACCTGTAATTCCTGAGGCGAACAGTCTCCGAGAAAGACAGGCGAATTTATTTTCTTGTGAGCGATAAATAAGTTTATTGGAAATCTGCCGCGTCGGAATCTGACTCCCGAACATCAAAAATCTTCTGAAAAACATTGTAGACATAATATTCATACCATCACCAACTATTTAGCTATATATTATTTTCACAAATTCCCTCGCAAGTATAGAATTAAAATTTTCAACGTGAAATGTCAAACACTAACCAATTCATAGACAATATCAGTGTTGCCAAGTCAAAATTTCAGTAGATTTTAACAAAAAATTCAGTAGATTTCATAAAATATCAGTAGATTTTGAAAAATGTGGTTTATTAGATATGATTTAAAACTAATAAGAATAACAATAACTAATAATATTAATTTATTTTAAACAATGATGATATTAATGGGTAAAATGGCGCTCTTACAATGCTTTTTATGTCAATTTAGAAGTGTATAACATCAAAAAAGGTCATGCGTAAATCATTTCAAGTTTATTATTAAAAGAATCATCAGTTAATTTACAATTATGGAGAGACACAAATATCAGTAGATTTCTTGAATTTCGAAAAAAAATCAAAAATTCAGTATATTGGCAAAAAATATCAGTTGATCTACTGAAATTTCAGTAGACATGGCAACACTGGACAATATTATATTAGATACAACCATAGATAATATACGTAAAAACAACCATAGATTATGATATATAAACGGCTGCCATTTGAACTTTTATGCCAGCGCTCCATTGGCAAGCCAAAAGTCCGACGACAATAAGTCTTCAGATTTTTCTACGTTCTGCTACTGGCCAACAGACGTTCAACGAAACGAGTATATAATTAATTTGACGAGTAAAACAGTCGACTTTGACAGCATAGATAATATACGTATATCTGACAGTTAAATCGTGATGGCGTTAAATGATACCGACGTTTTATGTTTTTTGGGTTATTGGGTGGCAGATAATGTAATAACGAAGCAAAGGGTACACAAATACTGGGTGAAACATTGGATAAGGAAACGAACGACATTATCCCACACAAATTTAATACGAGAATTGCGTTTGCAACCGAGCGATTTCCGCAATTATTTGCGAATGTCGGAGGATGTATACACAGAACTGTATAATTTGGTCTCCCCATTTATTAAAAAAAAAATACTATGATGAGGGAAGCTATTTCTCCTCATGATAGATTATGTGCAACCCTGCAATTTTTGGCTGCCGGCGGAACATTCACTGACTTGCATTATAGAACTGCGATTGGAAGACAAACTCTGGGCAAGATAATTCCCGAAACTTGCCAAGTCATCATTGACGTTTTGAAAGGAGAATATTTCAAGGTGTGTATTATATTATACGTCATCTAATAAAGTTGGGCAAATTTACAAATATATCATTAACAAGTAGACATTGCGTCGCTATAGGATTTGTTTCCCGAATATCCATTTTTGTCGAAATCAACATTTTAATGCAGTTCAATTTCTTTTATCGAACTCTACCGAAATCATTTATAAAAACAATATATTTTTATCTAGGAACAAAGATATTTTTTTAAAAAACCCGAATACGCCATGTTAAGTTACAATTACTCCGTGGTTTTCTCCCGAATGGCCAACTATTCGTACCTGAATATCCAAGTTAATTTCGGTCTAAATATATCTCTGGCTGAGTGTTTATTTCCCGAATATGACTTAAGCCAATCAAACCGCGCTCACGCCGTGCATCTCGCTCCCACATTCACGCTGTCTAGCTCTAAAACAATCACGCCCACTTTCATATTTTTCCGCCGTCTGGAGACTTCTTTCAAATTTCGTCTTATTGATATTGTTTTTAACGTTACTATTGTTTTAATAGTGAATTCATCAAATTTGAAGAGATCATTCATAGCTGATACACCACCAGTTCGCCCTGAACTTACAATAGAGTTGTGGAAGTGAGTATTTCAACCTAAATAACTGCATTTTGTTTTGATAAATGACACAAAATCCCAACGGTTATATGAATTCTACAGTATGACCCGGCAACTACTATGACGTAAAAAATAATTATTATTTCAAATTATTATTAATCAAACATTGTTTGGTGGTTTGTAATAAGTTTAATTGTCAATTATAGAAATATATATATATATAATAATATACAGATATATATAAATAGATTTTTTTTTTTTGGAAAAAGTATTAATACAAAATTGTTAGCAAGTACGAGTAAGTACCATCATAAAATATTGGAGAAATGACCGTGACGTCGGTTAGTAATTGAAGTAGTAGATACCTTATAATATATTTTCTCAGAAGTGATTTAAAAAAAATATGTAAGTATGTTCAATTATTAGAATGGTACATTCTTAAATCTTGTGAAATATTCGTTCAATAAAAAAATAGTTAATTACTTAAAAACTATTTTATTACTTAATCCGAAAAAAAAAACCGAAAAAAGCGATTGCCGCGTGTTATTGTTACATACGAACTTGGATAATTACGATCATTAAGTATTTAAATAGTAGAGGTAATTATTAACAATTATCGTGTAAATAAATATAACATTTGAGGCGCGTACTTTTTGACCACTCAGTAATCTTTGGGCCGTGCAGCAATACGCTACGGTCTTATATCCCGAACGTCCATGTTTTGTCCCGAATATCCATTATTCTAAGAGAACGCTAAAAATTTCCCGAATATCCACAGTGAGTACTTGTAAATAAAACGCATTTTCTGTGCATTTAATGATTTATACCAGTATATTATTCTTGGAATCTATTCTTAGATAATGTTGCAATCATACAGTATAGAAAGAATGATTGTTACATCTACTGATATTAAAATATACGACAGTGAAATTTGTTTTTCGTCTCCTGTAAAATTGACATTTGGTCTATTCGGGAAACAAATCCTATAGCGACGATTGGTTGGTCTTATAAAGTGAACGTTTAGTGGATTGTTTTACCTATATAAATCATAGACGGCAACATCATAAGAATGGCAGACAAGATGCATTTGAGATAGGTATATATATAGTCACAAATAAGGCCATCGTTGACATGCTAAATATTCAATAGACCATTAGAATGCTGTACCTAGCCAGGACTCTCCATATAGGCTGTAAGCAAGCTGCTTAATTATTCCTGTTGAATGTATTGTAATACTAGTCATATTCTTCGAAAAGCAAGCATGGAATTTGATTTCTAAATGAGGCCACATAATAATATAGGTTTGCTAACATAGCTCAAATACTTACCATTTGTTGTATCGCTTAAGCTAAGGTTTATAGGCATAAAAACAAACAAAAAAACAAATATTTTTACAAGATATTTATTCATACAAAAAACATTAATTTATTATACCGGCTTTTGTACATTTTTGCTTAATATACGATAAACTGGTTGAGTATGAACAGTAGTTGCTGGCATTATTTTGTCACTTTGTCCCATAAAGGCAACTTCATGCATCAGCTTCTCGGCCAGCAATCTTTGTCCCTGTGACATCGATCGTAGTTTCATGGCCATCATTTTGCCAAAAACATCAAATTCATCTTCAGTCTTGCTTAGTTTGTCGGTGATTAATTCTAACACTTTGTTGGCGCTATCATTCGATTTTTTTCGTTTGAACGATGGGGGTTCTGGTGCTCTATTGAGATTCGACCTTGGAGTAGTCGACAACGTGGATGTTGAAGGCGAATATTCTATCTGTAAATAAAATGTTGATTATTTTTTGTTGCAGTTCCCTGATACGCACGAAGAAATGGAGACGATTGCAGAAGAATTTAATAGTAAATGGCAATTTCCAAATTGCCTGGGCGCAGTTGATGGGAAAAACATTGCAATCGTGCCACCTGCAGGCGCCGGCTCTCACTTTTATAATTACAAACATTTCCACAGCATTGTTTTGATGGCGATTGCAAATGCTAATTATGAATTTATTTATGTTGATGTTGGAACAAATGGACGTATTTCTGATGGAGGCGTACTGAGAAAATCTGATTTTTTTAAACGTTTAGACGAAGGCAGATTAAAAATACCTGCACCAAAAAAACCTACTGCTAATTCTGATGCACTGCCATTTGTTTATATTGGCGATGAAGCCTTTGCATTACGTAACGATTTCATAAAGCCGTATTCACAAAGGCAATTAAATCACAGTAAAAGAATATATAATTATCGGACATGCAGAGCCAGGCGAATTATAGAAAATGTTTTTGGCATTTTAGCTGCTAGATTCCGCATTTTTCAAGCTCCAATAAACATGAAAATTGAAAATATCAATACAGTTGTATTAACTTGCTGTGTGCTGCACAACTTTCTTCGTCGCAAATCAACACATACTTATACTCCTTCTCATGACCTTGATAGGGAAAATCCTGAGACAGGTTTAATAGAGCTCGGACTGAGGTCACAGGACACCTTAGCGCCTTTGGAAGCAACGACTAATCGGAACTCGACTGCCAATGCTAAGAAAGCGCGAGGAGATTTCGAAAAATATTTTAATACTACCGGGGCTGTCACATGGCAAGAAAGTATGATAAGCAATAGATAAATTAAACCAATGTAACAATTTAGTTAAAATGTTTTACCTCAATACAATCTTCGTTGTTTAACGAGTTGGAGTAACTCTCATCAGGAGATATGTTTTCCAAATCGTCCACCATGCTGGATATTGAGCTCGATTCTGTAAAACAAAATGTAAATTGTTAAAATACAACATAATACTCAAACTTGTTTTTTATTATCTCTCCCCTAAGTACCCATTCCTTCATACGGTTAATATTGATATTGGTATAATTGGTGTAATCCAGTATATCGGGTATTTTCAAAATGTGTTTTCCGCTGTATTCCTCATAACCAAACTGTACCATTAATTTTGATTGATGATTGACGATTTATTGATTGTCTCTGAAGGAACCTAACTCGAGCGATTTTTGATTTTATGATCATATTCTTTTCTTCTTCTTTCGACCATGTCCGATCATAATATGGACCTCCACGGAGTGGAGGTTTGTATTGACAGATTTTGTTTTTACGAGAAATGGATGTCAGCCACTTGCTCAACATATTAGGTCCATACTCTGACTCATACACAAATTGAAATTCAATGTGTACTTGTCAGACCCAGGATTTGAACCTGGGACCCGACCACGACTCAATAAGCCGCGCTTCCACCGCCATGATCGTACCTATATATTATTATTTCTTACCTACCTCAGCAAAGAATAAATAATTGTATTGTGACTAGAAATGATTCATAGCTGTATGTTTTAATTGCTTAATAGTAGCTAATCTAATGCGATGTCACTTTCAGAGATACGACAATGTCATAGTCTGCACGTGTATAATAAATAGCATTAAAGCATTCCCTCGTACCTATATATTATTATTATTTATTACCTACCTCGGCAAAGAATAAGAAATTTTATTGTGACTAGAAATGATTCATAGCTGTATGTTTTAATTGCTTAATAGTAGCTAATCTAATGCGATGTCACTTTCAGAGCTAGGTACGACAATTTCATAATCTGCACGTGTATAATAAATAGCTTTAAAGCATTCCTACGTACCTTCCATTTGGTCGTTCAAGAACTCCAAATTTTTATAGTACCACAGTTTGGGTAGATAAACTGCGTCTGTGCCGGCTCCGCTTCGATATGATGTCCTTACTTTATTTCTCTCCTTTCTGTAACCCGACCTCAATGTCTGTATTTTCTTTTTAACATCGTCGACCCTTGCCTGCGGCTCCACCTTGATTAAAATCTCCAAAAGTTCCGCATACGCCAAGGACTTGGCATCACGATTCTTGTATAGTGGGCTGGTCGTCTTCCACAACGATGGGTTGTCTTTAAAACAACTAATAAAATCTTCCAAGAAACTTTTCGAATGCACTCGTAGATCTACCATTGTTGTTATCGATGTGAGATGTCCGAACACTTTGAATGACAGTAAAATAATGATGGCGCTGTCATCCGTCGGCATAGATATAAATAATGTGACGGTAAAGCGTGGTGAACGTACGAATTTCAGCGGCTCGGCGAGTAAAATATCAAACATGTTTGAAATCCAACGAGCCTGGTCTGCGGATTAAAAAGTCCGCAGACCTGGGGTGCTCCACGCGAAAAAAAAGTCCGAAGACTGTAAATCGTCTGACTTGCGTGCCAATGGAGCGCCGGCATTATGGAGCAAGATATTATAATAATATTATGTCTAGCACTAATATTTTTTATTTTGAAAAATCAGTCTTATATTTTGAGTTCAAAATAATATTACGGTACGGCCCTGGCATATGACATTGGAGAGTAAACATTTTGACGTTTGACATAATGAAAGGAGTTTTACCTACCAATAAAACTCTTATTATTCATGTTGACTTTGAAGTCCTTGAGATAGGGTTTGCTCTTTCTTCTTCGCGTGAGGTTATATTCTACTAATTTATTTTCCATTTTCTTGTCGTTGGTCATTCCTCCCTTTTTATTTAATGGTCATACCCACGCGTCCATTTTTTATGTAGGTAGGGAGTTTGGGACCCCTTTGTCTTCATTATGATATGGCTTAAGGAACCAGGTAGAAGTTACCTGGACTTCAAAGTCAACATGAATAATAAGAGTTTTATTGGTAGGTAAAACTCCTTTGAATTTGAAGTCCTTGAGATATCTGTTTGTTATCACCTGGTGTTGGGTATGCCAAATTCCTGTATGTGACAATGATTTATTGACGCGATATACACTATCGTGACTTTCAATGTATATGGTTGAATAGAGAAGTTAATGGTTCTTTTCCCCTTCTGATGGTGGTGTGTCCATCGTTCTCTGGTAGTTGTCGTGAAATGTCGACTCACTACGCCAGTTACCTATTTTTAAGATGTCATCTTTTGGGTATATTAAGAGTTTAAGGAAGCCACCACTGAGCGGACACTGCCTGGGGTGATTCTTGTACCCCTGCTTCCAACAGTACTGACCTTATCCAATTCCCTATACCTGTCCTGGTGGCTGGTTTTGGTGGTCCTCTTGAAGATATAAATAATTCCGAAATATCCCCACCTTCCTCTCTCCTTAGGTTTGACATGCAGACGAGTTTCCGTAACCAGAATACTGGGTCGATGTTTTGACACGTGGAAGCGATTAGCTTCCATTCCGATTGACGATGCTTGGCGGTATCTGTCTTTGCGCCAAACATTGGTCATACAATTATGTGGTCACCTTTATCCACTAGTCCAATATCTACTATACTGAGTAGTATGAGGTCATGAACCCTTCGTCCCGATGCGAGAAGCAGCAGAGTAGCTGTCCTGCGAGACGTTTCGTATAGGCTTTATTCCACCGGTGCACAAACCGGTGGTTTTACGGGTTTGGTTTTATGTACCGAAATTGCCTTTAACATGTGCCGTACTACCACGTTTCTGCTGATATCTCCAATGATCATTGGTTTGCAAAATGTGGCTATGGCCGACTTATGTACGAGGATGGTGTTGTACGACAAACCCTCCTTGTTGTGTAACTAGCCTAGGTATCTGGCCACCTCCATTGGTTGAGGGCTATTATGATCTATTAGGTCCATCATGCCCTACATTTGTCCCAAGCTGGTTTGTATGTTTTTACGGTCGAAGGCCGCCATCCGGAAGTAAGGAGCGCCTTTTCTTCTACCGTCCAATCTGTCGTTATTTCACCCCACCCGAAATTGTCCACAGTTGAAGGGACAGATCCTGGGTCCTTGGAGATGGACGGTTAGTCACTGTATCTACTAGTGTCGTCTGTAGGTGAGGTATTGTGTAAGGTGGTAAGTCTTCGTAAAAGCTTTCGTCGTAAGTCCGCTCCCCAAAAGCATTGTTTCCAGCTCGGTGCTACTAGTAGGTACCTCCCTCTTGCTGAGTTCAGGCGTGCTAGGACTCGTGGAAGTAAGTTTGGTGGGGGAAATATCCACACCAGTCTGAAGTCCCATACTCGGCTGAAGGCGTCGTGAAACAGAGCGCCACTGTCTGTAACGTCTCGTGAGAAGTACGTTGCAACGACATGTGCTGTTTTGGATGCGAATAAGTCCACATCCCCATCTTAGAAACAAGGGGTCGGTTGCGGTGCTGTTGAGGTGCCATTCGGGAATGAGTTTCCTGCGGGAGAGATGATCTGCTACGCAGTTGTATTTTCCGGGGAGGTATTGTGCAGTAAGCGTGATGTTGGCTTGACTGGTAAATACTAGGATCTCTCGGCACAGGTTTAGGAGGGGAACATACTTTGTGCCGCCCTCGTTGTTGATGTATGCCACCACTATTTTGTTGTCCGTCTGCAGAAGCAAATTTGATCCTTTGATTGCTTGTACCCGGGATTGAATTGTAGAGAGAACTGCGAACATTTCCTCCTGTTGGAATGCCATGCTAACTGGTTCTGTTTCCACATACCTGATAGGTGGTGTTCGTCCAGTTGGGCTTCTCAGCCTGTATCGGCTGCGTCTGTCGTCAGGAAGTGATTGAATGTCGGTCTGTATATCAGCTCTGAGGATCCTACCGCCTGGAGCCACCACATGATGTCCTGCTGGGCCTGTGGTGGGATTGTCGCCAATTGGTGAGGATGGGACCTCGACAATTGATGACTGGAGCGTTGTAGCCGTTGGCAATGCAACCTTCCTCGTGGATTGGCATAGGGTGCAAATTTGAGTCGCCCCAGAAGGGATCGTGCCTGTCTGAGGGACCAACTGCCTTTTTGTAACTGCGTTAGCAGATGGTGACGGAGTGCTACACACTTTTCCGGCGATAGGAATCTCCGATTGTTGTGTGTATCCCACGTGATACCCAAGAACTCTCGTTGGCTTGGCTAGGCTGGAATCAGGTTGGCGTATGTTAACTTGGGATCAGACAGGATTTTTTCATGTTCATTATCCACCCTAATGACTGTAGAAAGGTTATCATGTATTCCACTTGAACTGAGAGTGTTTCTCGGGATTGGTTGGCTACTAATAAGTCGTCTAGATAAGTGACTATTCTCAAGCCATTCTTTCGTAGGCGTTCAGCGATCCAATTGGTCAGGGACGCAAACATAATCGGAGCGGCTGACAGCCCGAACGGGAGACACGTGAATTGTAGGAGCTCCTTGGTAGGCTAGTCGAAGAAATCGACGGTGTTGAGAAGCTATGGGTACATGGAGATATGCCTGGCTTAGGTCTATTTTTACTAGCCAGTTTTCTTTTTGCAAGAAGGCTGGAAACTTGTAATGGTGATATAGTTTGAATGGCTTTGGTTGTAGGAACGCATTCAAACGCTTTAGGTTTAAGACAGGGCAGGGCGTAAGGACCCGTCTTTTTTCCTGGTCAGAAGCAGGGTTCAGAGAAAACTGGGGGTTGGGTCCGCTTTCTCTAGAACCCCTGAGTTTTTCAACTCCTCGACCTGGAGAGTGACATCTGCTGATTGTCGCGTTTGAAACTGTTTTCGTAAAAGTTAGTAAGGACTTACCAATGGTGGTTTTTGTACAAAGGGCATACGGGCGCCGGTTATCATCTTCATCAACGTTGGGGAGACCCCTTCCGCCATCCAGACTCCCCGAATGTCTCTCAGGCGGCCCCCAACGTTGTTGGTCGTCCAGATGTGGTCACCTCCGCTTGGAGTACCGACCCCTGGTGGAGCCCCTACCTCCTCTGGAGAACTCCCTTCCCACAGGACGTCGCTCCTTAGGAGTACCTCGGCTATAGTGCAAGGTCGAGTGCCTTACGGGACGAAGCTCTCCTGGAAAGGGCGCCCTCTGAGCTCCCCCGGATGTTCCCGCTTGTCTAGATGAGGACTCTTTTGATTTCAGCTCGAAGAGTTACTCCGGTCTACCCCTCTTCTGGAGGAAGGTGGCCAGTTGGTCCTTATTAAAAAGAAAGTCCGAGGTCGGAGGAATCTTTGACAGTGCCTCCCGAGTGAAGGAATCCTTCACCGAAGCCAAAATCACCTGGCGCCGAGCCTGTATAATTTCAGCGCGTTGCCCAGTGAGGATTTGGGTAATGTCCTCACAAATTTTATTTTGGGCGGACTTGTCCCCAAAACCGTCTTCGATCTTTTGGTACAAGCCTGTGGCAGTCATGGTGGTTTGAGGATCGATTGCTCAATCCACCAACCCTTGCATAGCCTTCCAGAAGCTGTCCCGTTGAGAAAAAATCGCATCGAGGGCCGCGATCGTCCTCTCCGTCATATGATTATGCGACGTCGAGCGGTTGTATCGACGCAACTCGGGGGGCCGCTAAAAATTGTTTTTTGGGCGTCGTTGTATCTTACACCGGCCCAATCATCGGAGTCGAAATGTTGGAGTCCAATCAATTCCAAGACTCGAGTCGGGTCTGGCTTGGGGAACATTGGTTCCTTTACAGTAGTTTTAATTACTGATTCTTTGACCCCAAGGTTGTGTGAGGGCCGGCGCCTAGCGTACACGGTTCATTACCGAGGTTTTCTCCGCCTCAAGGGTCGCCAAAAGAGAAGAATGGGAAAATTTGGTACAGTGTTCTTATTGCATTCGTCCATATCATAACGATTGCTTGAACATTGCACCAGACGATGATGAACTTTACATCATGTGTGACGAGTGTTCAAATATAATTTATTAAGTTAACCATTCAATTAATTTAAATATTCAATTAATTAATCAATCTGTAGATAAAAATACCAATGTCAGTATCTCTTTCATCTATAAATAAATATTTTCGCTGATTTCCTTTTTATTCTAGTTGTCACGATATTACCTTACCAGTATCACGGTATTAATTGTGCTTGTCACGATATTACCAAACTTTTTCGTTTCAAATAAAATTGTAAAAAAAAGAATAGTTATTATGTTTACAAAGTCCATTTAATGTTCATCATTAAGGTGAAGCATGGCCATTTCCATTACATATTTCACATTTTTAATATTATGCAAGCTTACAGTTATATATAGTACTTTGTAAAATCTATCACGATAATACATCCCCTTACCCTATTATTATGTGCTCGATCGTCATATAGTCTATTTGAACCTTTATACCTAGTACCGACTTTACGCAGTCAAGAATTGGCCGAACCAAAGAGGTTGGATGGTGGTATAATGTCTAGGCTCTCGGTAATGCACAAGTTGCGTAATATTATTAATGACATTCATTATTTAGATAAATTTATCATTTCAGAGTTCAATATATTTTTAAGAATACCTACCAAATAAAACATTGTATTTATATGAAGCATGTAATGGAGTATATGTGGCAATTTTGTATTGTTATATAATCGTTTTTTTGTATGAATATATTCATATAATATAATATTATCCAGGGCTTCTCTGATAACATTATGTGAAAGTGATAAAAAACCTATTTTAATTAACTTTATATTCAAATTTTCAACATATACCTGTATTTTGTGTGTAATAGTTTTATATAAACAGTGTAATTTTATGTATAAATTTATGTCGAAAACAATCCCATGTTATATTTTTCTTTCATAAAATATTTTCAAAATACACATACTCACATGAGTGAATAGTTAATATAATTAACTTTTTTTTGTTTATAGTGTATAATTATTTTTCAACATCTGTGTTTTGTATTTAACAGTTTGATTTAAACAACAATAATATGTAATTTTATATACCTAGTTATTATGAACATAATATAAACACAAGATCATATTTTTTTATTCCAAGATTTACCCATTTGTGAACATGGGCGTATTGTTATTAACCGATTTATGTTTAATTTTTAAAATTATTATATATTTTTTGTATTGCTATTAAAAATAAAATACTGTCATTTGCATTATTCTTTCTTACCCTCAATCCTTATAAAGTTTTTATTGCGGGAACTTTTCATAATGAAAATACTTTAATTATAAATTGGTTGCAAGCTAAATGATAAAAAAATACTCAATGGGGCGTTTTTATGTCCGAGTACGGCCCTCTTCATCTGTAGGCAATTGCCTACAAAACGTGCTTCAGTCTGACCGTGCCCCGTCTGTAGGCACCGTTCAATGTCTTTGCTCGGTACTATTATTCCACTTTGAAAATATGGCAACACTGATCTGAGGATAAATATTTATTTTTATGTTGTCTAACCTGCATGTCAAAAAACTCGCCGCGTTATGGCGACGTCAAAAACTACAAATACTTACAACCGGCAAAATTGGGAAGATGCTGTAAGTAATCCATGTAATTTTCATGCCCTATCTTTTCCGCAATGTTTCCAATTATATTTCGCTATATTTTTATTTATCCCACTCGCATTACATTTGAATAGTGCAATGTTGCATACATGAGTGTGATTGACATTATTTTTTATCTGTTTCAGGAATTTCCAATTTTATGTCAGACCTGCCTTGGTGATAATCCGTATCTGCGTATGGTGAGTTTTTTCCTATCCATCGGTTCTAGGCCATTGATATATATTGCTAGATATATACTAAATTGATCCACTTCCACTTGATCCTGCTAGCTGCCCCCCCTTATCCTTGAGCAAGTTTTGAGTCATGGTAACTTTCAAAATTAACCGTAATATGCTGATATTTGAGAACGGATACTTGCCGCGGATATTAAGTGTGCTGCTGGTTATGTATATGTCTGAAATGACAGAATAGTTGTCAGGTATAAATAGATCCAGGGTTGGATCTGGCTCAGCTACCCGTGTGTCTATTCTTCAAACTATCTGGGCTACGGTATCCTAGAAGGTTTCTAAATACCATCCACATAATGTATAATGATACAGCTATCGGATGTTATGATTTGAGATTATGCTAGAAAATTGATGATTGTGGTGACAATATCGATACCCAGTTCAATAGGGGAACAACTCAAAATTTAAAGGTTTTGAGTTAAGAATGTCATTCGATGTAGAATAATCTTCTCTTTATAATTCAGCAAAAAATATAATCAAAAATTTCTTTAATGTGTCATAAAATCGAATAACCCTTTCAGAGATTAATCAGTAATTCCGTTATATATAATCAAATTTATTGGTTAATTCTTTATTAAAATGTCCAATTTCATTGTGCATTGGTGAATTCCACTAAATTAAATATAAAAAAACATACACTTTCAACGAAATCAAGGCTTTAAAATTAAAATGAGAATTACTGCAAAAAATTCAAACACCATTATCTTGGAACAAGGTTTTATGAGTTGTTCCCCTATTGAACTGGGGTATCGATATATATTCTTCTGCCGGCGCTCCATTGGCACGCAAGTCAGACGATTTAGAGTCTTAGGCGAGGAGCACCCCAGATCTGCGGACTTTTTAATCCGCAGACCAGGCTCGTTGGATTTCAAACATGTTTGATATTTTATTCTCTGAGTTGCCAGACTTCGTCCGTCGATCACTATGCAAATTCGATTTGACATTAATACGCGATCATTCGGACCGAAAAAAAACCTGTAACTGTTTTAAACATTTTCATTGATTAATTTGTTAATTTACACATTAGAAAATGAGAGATTTATCAATTATTTTTTTATTTGTATTTATGAAATTCATAAAAGAAAGTGTAAAACTTGTGTTGCTTTCACTGCTATACCTATTATTTTATGTACGAAGTCTATATATAAATAACACAAAAGTATAGGATTATCGGAAGACATTACGATAATCGCAACTTTTGACGGCTCGACTTTTTTATTCGTTCGTTGATCAGTAGCATAGCATAGACAAATCGGACGGTTTATTGTCCTCAGACTTTTGGCTCGCCAATGGAGCGCTGGCATTCAACAAAGAAGCAAGCATAGACAATGTAGCGTGATTAATTTGCAAGTAATGTTGCCAACAGCATCTCTGTCAGATTGGGAAAATGCTAGATTGACTTTCATAGGAAAAATTAAATATAATGCAGGGCTGTCAAGGTATTACAACTCAATTTTAAATGTGAAATAAGATTTTGTAAACACAATAATGATGATAAATCAATATTTGTAAAAATAAATGGGATTTGTTACTGTGAGCCCATCAGGATGAAAAATTAATAAGTACCTATTATCTTAATATTTCAGACCAAAGAGAAATATGGAAAAGAATGCAAGATATGTTCGCGGCCGTTCACCGTGTTCCGGTGGTGTCCTGGCGCGAGGATGCGCTTCAAGAAGACAGAGGTGTGTCAGACCTGTTCACGCCTGAAGAACGTCTGTCAAACCTGCCTGCTCGACCTGGAGTACGGTCTACCCATCCAGGTTCGAGACGCCGCCCTCAAAGTGCAGGATGATCTACCCAGGAGTGACGTCAACAAGGAGTACTACATACAGAACATGACTAATCAGGTGAATATTTGCAACCAGCGGCGGCTCCTCTAATACTATGCAAGTGCTACGCACTGCCTGCATTTTTCATTGTTATTCATACGTGTATCACTCACTTTGCGAAGTAGAACATGTAGCAGTATTATGAACAATACTCCGTTCATGAGCGCAAAGCGATTGCAATCCAAATAGATTTTCAGTTTGCACAGGATTAGGTCTGGAATCACTACCAAGATTGTATTGCCTCTATTATTTTAGGACCTTATTAAGTCTCTTCATATCAAATGATGATTTTAATTAAGTTGTTTTCATTGGTTAGATGTCATCGTGGGATCCATCCCAGTCAGGTAGCGGGGCAGGAAGCAAATCGCAGGCAGCCGGGGAGCTACTACTCAAGTTGGCCAGGACGGCACCCTACTATAAGAGAAACCGCCCTCACGTGTGCTCTTTCTGGGTGAAGGGAGAGTGTCGCAGGGGGGAGGAGTGCCCCTACCGCCACGAGAGGCCCACCGATCCCGATGACCCCCTCGCTGACCAAAACATTAAGGACAGGTGTGCTTTTGATCTTTTTTTAAATTGTAGGGCAGGGGTGCTGCAGAAGTGAAAAGTTCAATGAAAACAAATAAATATGTCTGACTAAGTGTGCATTATTAATGTTGGATCTCCACAGCCTACATCCACCTATGAATTCTACCATTTTTTAAAGCGCCAACATACATATTAGTAAGCCGGCTCTCATCAATCCTCGCCTCGTTCGCTGTGACCGAGTTCCGAGACGCGCGAAATATTGTTGCATGTGACGAACGCGCACATCTAATAGCGACACTCGCTTCTCGAAATGTGAAAATAATATACTCTGGCCAGACGCCATTACGTAAGTATGTCATCAGACACTGAAACAGTAATTATTATGTATTGGTACCGCAGAAATTTAGAAGGCGAAAATATTGGATTCATCCGTCAATTAGGCATATATCAATCCATAGTGCATCATTTATCGCAGCAGAACGTCCACCGGCAAGCAGTGACGTTATCACCGGCCTTCTGCACGCTCTTAAGCGGAGATAGCAGGCCGTGATAATGTCAAGGCCAAAGCGGGGGTGGGAGACAGAAACGCACGGTGTATGGTGTTGAGGCTGGTATATTTTAAGTCGTTGGCGGTCGGTTGGTAATTGGCGCTTTGGCGGGCTGCAAACGTGGTGTCGCGGCTGGGCTGCTGATGCTTGGCATCCGAGGCGAGTCAGTGCTTGCGGCTTGGCGATGCAGTCTTTTTGGCGGGAAATGCTGGTTGGGCTGTCCGGAATGCTTTTAGCTTAGGATGCTTGTTGCTCCGCGTCCGAGGCGATGCTTAATGCTGTTCGGCGTCCAATGCGATAGAGGATCGGGGCTTGCGGCTTGGCTGGAGAATCTGGAGATGCTTGATGCTTCTCGTTCGGCGTCCGATGTAAGAGAGAGCTTTTCGCGCCCATCCAGATCCAACTGACAGATTCGCGGCGTCCTGTTTGTTGTGTCGGTCGCGAACCTCCCTGTTTTACCGACGGCGCTGTTTCGAGTGGCCGTTTTTGGTAGACCGCGTCTGTGTTTTGGCGGGAGCGTAGACGAATTCGAATTTCTAGGAGATGGGCTCCGCTCGGCCGAGGGTTGCGATAACCGCAAAGAGTGGACGTAGGCTGTGGTATTTTGGGAAATATGATGGTTCGGTCCGTCCTTTGAGGTGGTCTCCTGTGGGAGACCTTCATCCGGTATCAACGTCTAGATATGAATGGCAAAAATGGCCAAATCGATCGCTTTGCGCAAGCGCAGGGTCGGTTTTATCAGCGTCCAACATGTTCGTGGAGTCACTACTCGATCTGTCGCTTTGCAACATAGATGTTTTTCAGTCGCATTCAACCAATTTGCGAAGCTTCATTTGACAACGTTTGTTATGTGGATGACGGTGACGTCACATTGACGAATTCGACATGCGGCGCATGAGGCGAGTTCTGATGTGCGAGCCGGCTTATTCTATGGCTACCATTTAAATTATTACACAAATAATGTTGAAATACAAAAAGTTCATAATATGAAGCCTCTGTATGTATTCTTTCGCCAACCTTTCTGAGACACCCTTTAGAAATATATCTGTTAATATTTTCCTCTGTTAAATACACACATTCTGTATACAGTACTAGCCCATTCACCAGACATTACATGTTGGTATGCCTGCATAGCATAACCCGAATGTTTCATTTCTGCACAGGTACTACGGAGTGAATGATCCTGTGGCGGAGAAGCTGATGCGGCGTGCTGCTTCCATGCCTGCCTTACCTGCCCCAGAGGATCCCTCAATTACCACGCTGTACGTGGGCAACCTGGCCGACTCCCTCACCGAAGAGACCCTCAGATCGCACTTCTACCAGTATGGAGAGATTCGGTAACGTGGCACTTAATTCACTTTGAATTTACTTGGTTAAAGCCAGTGTTCCTGTAATAATAATAATAATAGATTCTGGAGGATTATGTACTGATCGAAATATAAACCAGACTTATCCACTCTTCTCAGTGGTATTGCTATATACCATGCCACTTTGACGTGAAGTTTGATAGTTTTGACGCATAATAAGTCATAATTGGAGCGGCTCCGAGCAACAAAAAGTGATGCAAAATGCTTGTTTTAAGCCATGTTGGGAATAGAAAGTGTAACAATAATCAAATTTGCCCTGCATTATTGATGCGCAATAGAAGAAATCGCATCAGCACATGTTCAAGGTTAAATTGTTCCACTATACTCTTTGACAGATATTTATTTAAAGTTATCTGATTTTGGTTGCCACAATCAAGTTTAAAAAACATGCTGCCATTTTTGAAACGATACATCGTGGAGCATATGGTGATGTATGTACGTGTTCAAGAACACTGTATAAAATAGTTGGATGAACTGCTAAAAATATTGGTTTTCGATTATCTAATATACTTAATACATTAGTAAGAGAGAAAAGTTGTTTTCAGATCTTTGACATTGGTACCTCGGGCACAGTGCGGGTTCGTTCAGTTCACAAGCCGGGCGGCCGCAGAGCATGCCGCTGAAAAGACATTCAACAAACTTGTCATACAGGGACGGCGCCTCACCATCAAATGGGGAAAATCACAAGGTATATATTCTTTTTTCTTCGATCATCTCAAATATGTTGTTTTTGCCATGATGAGGAATGGACATGTCATTCATGTACAGTCGAAATTGGTTATTACGAGGAAGATGGGACCGACTAAATTTGCTCGTTTATAAGCATTACTCATTATATCGTTATATAACATTTTTCACGCCACGTTCTATTTAAGCATTGAACATAAAAAATCTGAAAACCATCATAAAAATCCCCGAAACAAGCATAACATTCATAAACTACAGAAGAAGTTGTTTATTGTAGGTACTGATGGGTGCAATTTCAACCATATGTGTGGATACTTTTCAATGTTGTCGGCGAAAACACCAATTAGGTACTTAGACACTTAACTAGTGTCATAAACGTAATCCAATCCCGGCGGCATCGGTCGGATTTTATTACTTAGGGTCGAAAATGTTGTTTTTAAACGATTGACACATTAACAGTTTTAAGAAAAATTTTGACCATATTTTTGCTTGGTATATCCGATAAGTAGCTCGTTATAAAAGTGAATAAATGTATGGAGAAATTCATGAACTAAAATGTCAACGTATGTTTCCTCATTACATCCGAGATCACGCTATTTCCGTGATCGTAATAACCAAGTTCGACTGTATTTATTTCTTTTCATTGAACTAAAAATAGAAATTGCAGATGGTGTCGATTAGTTTCCCTTAGAATACCACAGGTTCGATATATCGGCTTTGCATATTTTGCTAAAAATACCACGTTAAAATTGTCACATTTGGTATAATTATTGATTTTAACGTTAACCCTGTGAGATACAACTTTTGTATGTTTCTAAAAGTGATACATACTTTTTCTTTCGGTGTTAGTGTGTAGTTAGTTATTTATTTGGATTGGGGGTAATAATGAAATTAATATCCTGCAGGTCGCATGGGAGGTGAAAAGGTTGAAGGCGTTCCCCGACAGGCACTAGAACCCGTCCCCGGATTACCAGCCGCCCTCCCTCTCCCTCCGTCCCGCTCGCACCCTACCCCGGACGGATTCCCACTCTCCATTTCTCATCCGCATGGTCAGCGTCGCCCGCTTGTACCCCCGCCTCCCCCGGATGACTTCTTCAACCTCCACCCGTCCGCGAGGCACGGCCAGCCTGGACAGGACCAGTGGCCCGCGTGGAGACCGCCTCCCCCACCTGCTGCTATGCACTACCCCAGCCAGGACCCTGACAGAATGGGATCACACCACCAGGCTGCCCCAGCTCCACCGCGGCAATAATCTGCCACTCCGTCTATGTGGGCGTAAAGTGATGACAGTTTAAACATAGTTAAGTCTTGCAAGTATGTGCAGTGAATAAATGTAATTTGATTTCACACTACAAATTGTTTTGTTTAGACGACTAAGAAGTTCATTTTTCTGTTATGCTTAGTACAGACCTACATACAGCTTTCTGCAGACAAATTATGCAATTGTTTATGAACTTTTCCCGACACAATTTTTTTTAATTAACCCTATAATCCTATGTCAATCTAGGCCGCATCACCAATAGGTTTCTCAACGGATTTTTGTTTTACGAGAAATGGATGTTAGCCACTTGCTCTGATCCATGGTCTGGCTCCTAACATACATTGTGCATACATGTAACAATTAAAAATAAACAATTTGCTAGATCCAGACTTCGAAGCGGAGACCCAGCTGACACGTTAACGCTCGGCCATTTCGGCCCCCTACACAAATACATGTGCATAAACAACATCAGATTACATGTAGCTACTACTGCCATACTTACTTATTTGTCAGTGCATTTGTATAAAACATTCTAAATGTGTGATAAGTTAAAATGTATGTTGGGTCACCCGTTCTAGCTGTAGAAGATGGGTTAGAGCACAAGACGAATCTAAGAATCTGCGAATATAGAATGTGTATTAGCATTTCCAGAATTGGTCAATACTGAGCTGTGTTTAGGGTCTCTTGTGTTGCCATATTTTAGGGAAATTAAGTTTTCCTGATTCGCCACAAATATTTTTATATGACTTTCTTAAAAGCAGTTTTTATACGTTGTTTATATTAGTTTTTGGCCAGATCTATGTAGGTCTGTACTAGGCTTTGGCGATTTGCCGATTCTGATGACTCAAGCTACGGCAGTCAACAATAATTTCATCTAGCCAGAGAATTGCCAGATTGATTGTCTTCATATGGTGCACATGATCTAACCGGCATAGTGTCCTAAACCTAATTAATTAAACTGCGCTGGAATTTTTGCACAAACTATAAAGCTCACCGTTGTATATTTTCTTACAATTATTGTCGTCCCTGATTGGTCTGTAGATATTTCTTTCGAAAAGGTTTAGGACTCGTGCATCCGATATATTGCCCGTTCAAAATGTGTTTGTCTTATTACGTTAGTCATAATTTACTGTACAAAGTTTAGTACAAGTAACTGACATTTTTATTTGTAAAATACTATCGATTTTATGATCGTATTCAGGTCAAGACTGTACACCGTATTTTTTACCTGAAAAATAAATATTCCATTCGAAATAAAATGAGTTTTTTTTTATTTATAAAAATTCCTTTATTGTTACATATTAGTTATTTATGTTATTAGACCTTATTTTACTATAAGCTTCCGAACAGTAACAATGTTCTGAATTTGTGATAGAACGGCGTGAAGAAGGCAATTGCACGTTCATACTTTCAACACGAAGAACCTTAAGTACTCTTATGTTACAATAATAATTGGTATGTACACATTCAGTAAATGTTAATTTGTAACAAAATATTATGACAGAGGCGCTTTTTCAAATGATTTATTTATAAATTGTAAATTTTAAAACATTGAAGTAACAAAACTAAATTATTCACGGACTATTTGATTTCAGAGATTGTATCAAAGTATATCAGTGATTGTATGTATTCTTAGTGAATATAAAATAGCGAGAGGTATTTGTCAAATCTTAGGGATACGTATACGACCTCATGACTACTCGAGTTTGTAAGCAGACACGTGAGTTTTTGGGTGACAAATGTGATCATGAAAAAAGGCAAGGGCATGTACTCCATACGCTGCCCAAGGTGTGGCACAACCACATGGATTATACAGTCGTAGTAAAGTATTTGTCGGTCAAAACTACTGAAGAAACTAAGGATATTAGCGCCTGTAAATGTGCATGGATTTACTGGCAGCAATAGTAAACTATTGTGACAATAACTGTTTACATGTAAAAGTGCTGACTGTCTCTCCAAGTCATTATTTAAGAGTGAGCCAGACGCGATGATGTCATTTTATGGTACTATTTCGTACTATTTGACAGATAGTGAAAATTGGTCAACCTAAAAATTCGTTTGCAGTTAATTTTTTTGCTGGCAGGTTCGTCACTATCGTTCTACTGTGCAGGCGCAGTTCGAAAATATCCTACTGTCGCATGAAAATTCAGAAGCTTCCATAATTTTTTGATTCATGCATTCAATCTTGCCAATTACAGGATAATACATGTTTACCCATACATTTACTTACTGTCAACAGTAAAGTAAATCCATGCACGTGTAAATGGGGTATTAGACATATCTAACATTATGACTACCTCCCCTAAGATATGTATTCTACTATTACAAACAATCACCAATTCACGGTTTGCCCCCACAAGTCTGTTGACAAAACGCTGTAAAAAAAAGTTTAGTAAACTGTTAGTACAAACAATCGACATGACAAAATAAAGCCTGAACCTTGAGAATATAATTTTTTTTATGTACCAAGGTATAAATTTAGGGCGCCTCCCGGTTGGGTGAATAGAATAATTTAAAGTCGCTTTACAAACTATAAAGAATGATGACATGCGGAAAATATAGTATTCGTAAACGCCATACCTTAAAATATGTCTAAATCTATTAACAGCAATAATTCATTACAGAAGAAAATAGGTACATACATAAAACAATTTAAAAATACATACATAAATATTAAGCGATAAGTTTTGGTTTACTTAACCTAAATTTTCTTAAATTAAATCAATAAAAAAATCATATTAGTCTCGATAAATACTAGTTAATGCTTTCGTAACAACATTGATAAAATACAGCAGTTCTTTTGAGGGATTTGCAACTAACTGACCTTAGTTTATATTATATTATTATGAAAATGTATGCATATAGAATTTTATTTTGGGCAGCGATTGGTTTAGAGGAGATTTTTCAGAGGTAACAAAATATGTTATTAATTCTGTTGTCAATTATTTAATTCAAAGTGGGCACAGTTAATTTTCATTGTAAGGCACAAAAGTCGTATGCCTTTATCTTATATGTATAAATTAAACAGTGGTTAATTTTTGGAGAAGGTGTGCACTAGGAAAAACATGAAGGCTAAGGCCACATAGGCAGATGCCTTGCTTGGTGGTTATATGCTAGGTGACATATCCTAGCGAACGGACACACACTCTATCGCAATGGCCACACTGCATGCTTCGCGCCTCGCTACGCGATTATTAGTCACCTCGTGAGTCTCCCGGCGAACAAACGTGTTGGTTATTTTTATTGTGTCACATAGTGATTTTGTAAGATGGCGGATGTTTCTTCAGTATGACAAACGTCAAACGGCGTATATTTTGAGGTTATGAATAATGACGCATGGGATGAATTGACATTATACACCCAAGTTCGAATTTGAAACATTCGAAATTTTAAACTTAAATTCTCTGTGAGAAGTAGCTTTCTGAATAGTTTTGACAGTGACATATCGTTGTTGAATTGAGCGCTCCCAAATGTCAAATGAATTTGTACCTAAGCACGTAGCGTGCAATGTGGCAGTAGTGTTTTTAGTAGACGAGCATAGCACCTAGCTCAGCACTAGCGAAGCACCTACATATGTGGCCGAAGCTGAAATGATCAGCTTAACAGAATATGCTTTGAACACGTGACATTGAATTACTCAATCATTTATTACGATTGATGTGTTACAACATTTCATTTTCTGTATATACGTCATGGCCCCCACACCCTAAAGCGGGCCCCCCAATATATCGCTAAAGTTAATGGCATTGTAATGTTCTACTGTGGTGTTCCCCAAATGGTATTCCGTGGAACACCAGGGTTCCGTGTTAAATAATGAGTATTCTATGTATTTTTTAGCGATTTTTGGTATTTTTAAATAAATCCACTTGAATTGTCGGCACGCGGCACATCATATTATGAAGCACTGATAGTGACCCCTTTTTGTGATAGCACCCTTCGCCATTTTGGATAAATAGTCATTTTTATTAGTCAGGAAACACACAATTATTTGTCAAATAGTGATTTTTTTTATTGTTAGAGTAAGTTTGTGGTGTGTTTATTTCACTGAACTGATCGACCTGCCACGCCGGGCCCCAGGCTAGAGTCCTGACAGCCTCCCCCCCCCTTTTGGGAGCCATGATATACGTACAATCATTCTACACAAACCTGACCATTCATGATGTCTTCATTGATATGATTTCGGGTGTGCTCCTAAACAGCGTTTCACCATATGGTTGCTCATGTAATTGAATGTAGTGGCAGTTTGTCAATGACGAAAGATACAGTTAGAACACAGTGAAAACGCCAACACAAGATCACATTGAAAAAACCAGGCATAAAATGTAGAGCCACTTTAACTGACAGTACATGGCCAAAGAAGAAGAAGACATGACACTATAGTCAGTTAAAAGCTTTGTTTGAGTTGAAAGAACGAGACTTTAACAGTACAAGCTTTTTTTTGGATAAAATAAGACGTGTAGTTTTAGTAATGTAAAGAATTTGAATGCCACCCAAACGCGGGAATTAAAGACCGGCCAGAATGTATGATTTTATAGTCGAATTAAAGTTTTGTATTATTCCGTTTGACTGGATTTATCATCCGGGGTTTCGCCTTTCTGCATCATCAGGCATTGTTGTTAATCTGTATCATTGGTTCAGAGTGCCTGAAGAAGTCGAAAGGTGAAACCCGGGTCGCTAAAAAATCAAAATTTCAGCAAGTATTAAATGTACGATTAATTTATGTTGAATAAACACATTAACTGTTTATACATAATATTGTCGATAATATCACCATAGTGATAATATATTATAATATGATCATTTGCCAGTAATGTCACAGGCATGGCACTGAATTTTGATAAACAATATTCAATGATTCATGCGCATAACACGTTAATTAAACAAACCCTCAATTATTTGGAAACTTAACGTAAGAATAACACAAATATTTGCAAATACTTGTTGACATAATTCAATCGTCCAGTTCATTAGTGAGACAACTCCAAATAACTAGTTTTTTGAGATAATAGCAAAAGCAATATTCTAATGGCACCAAAAAATCAAATATAATTGATTTATGCCCTAAATTTATCAACAGGTGTTCAAAGATTAGGTACTTTTAGAGACATTTAGAAATATTCCTTTGATGATCCAGACAACATCAACATTTCGTATAATTCTTTAGAAGTTTATCAGCATTAGCATTTTTTTGGTGGCATTTTGGAGATATCCGAGTACCTAGGGGCGCCAGGTTATATGAAAGTATGGTGAAGCAGGCTGGT
Organism: Rhyacophila brunnea; assembly: GCF_057557595.1. Taxonomy (NCBI): domain Eukaryota; kingdom Metazoa; phylum Arthropoda; class Insecta; order Trichoptera; family Rhyacophilidae; genus Rhyacophila; species Rhyacophila brunnea. The sequence goes on along the minus strand of NW_028232848.1, from coordinate 35,825,667 downwards.
ATGGTGAAAAAGTATGGTGAGGCAGGCTGGTAATCAAGTTGCGGAAAAATTTCCACGTTAACATTATATTATATGGGTACGTTATGACGAGCAAAGTAAATCCTCCGTGACGCCCTGATATTTTTTTATCGCGTCACTATTTCTCATAAGTTGTCGGCTATTATTGTCCTGCTTCATTCAGTTGTATGAGAAAGCCGATTTCTTGCCACTCTTTTTATTTAATATCTCTTTGCTGAGTACTGAACCAGGTAGAGTGTAAAATTTTACACAAAACTGGATATTTAACTCAAATTTAATTTTTTTGTAGTTGTCTGACTAATGAACTGGACGATCGAATTTCATTTTATCATAATTCATTGATTTTCTTTTTAAATATAGGGCGGCTGATTTTATATTATTTTTCATTGCGTAACCAGATTACAACACATTTTTTTAATATTATATTTTTAAAATAATAAATACATCGTTGACTGCTTTGCATTATTAATATACATAGTGTGTATATTCCTGCTCACACCACTTTGACTTATTTCATCCAATTAAATAAATAAATAACTGCATAACCCTCATGCGATTACGCATCTAAATACCAACCACTTCAGTGTTGCAAGTAAAAATATATATACACCCACCCCCCCCCCCCATCCAGGCATCCATGAATGTGGACCCGTGACAATGAGCATGTTCGGGTCAGGTCAGTTCGGCAGTGATTTAGAAAAACAACAAAATAGGAACAATTCTGTTTGAAACCGTTGGAAGTAATTCATTAATTTGTAGAATAAGTAGAATTTACCAGTTTATTTTTTAATATTTTGACGTCTTCCAATGTATCTTTATTATGTATTTCGTATAAATTACATGTCTCAATTTAATAATTAAAATAAAACACAATATATCATTTTAACATTCATTTCGATTTATAGAATATTTTCATGTCACGAAATACACGTTAAAAACGTAGTCTTATATGAAAGTAATGTTTGCGAAAATTTCAATTTACGGTGAATTTCAAAATGAGCGTGTTCATACTGACAGGATTTTACTGTTATATTTATTTAAATAAGTATTATATTATCAATGCAAGTGCGATACATCTACGAATGAACCGTTTTTGAAAAAAATCAGGAGACTTAATGAATCTTGTTCGTATGTGACTTTGCCTGCATATTAATGTTTCCTTGTCTCTCCAATTATGATTTATATGCAATATAGTTATGCATTTAAGGTAAAGCCGATAATTTGAATACACTAATCAACATGTCTTGTCATTTTTAACAGAATGCATAAATTATGTACCTATTGTGTTATATTTCAATCAATACAATGCCTTTTCACTAAGAATTGATGGTTTACTTACAGTGACTGTCTCAAGCAATACGAATTTTCTTGGAGCATACCTACTGTATAACTCGGGAGATGGGTATATATAGTCAAATGTCAGAATAAATACACCATCTAAGGGAGCATACACAGTGGACGGAATTGGCGTAACAATAATCTGTAGAGGTTTTGCCCAACTCTACAACTGACATGTTATTGTATATGCTCATGTTTAGAGCATAGACAATAGCGAGTCGGAAATGACAGTTGTCTAGAGACCAAAGGCACTCAGCCCTTTTCCAAATTATCACAACAAAAGAATCAGGATAAACCTTTACACTCAAAAACATAATTTAATATAACTTCATGCTATTTGCTGTGTAATACTAATCGATATCATTAAAAAGTGTAATGAAAACTGCTAGTGCGCCACCATGTGGAAAAATTCAGAAGCTTCTGTACAAAAATAATATTTAATGAAGGTTTCTGGATTAACTAATTATTTACCAAATAAACCGGAAATGATTGCCGTGTGCTACTTAACATTCCTGTATATGGTGTATACTGCCGTACTAAGCACAGAGGCCGTATCTGCATTTTAGGCAAGTGGGAGATCTGAGCTTTCATATTATTTTACTTTTCCTGCTAATACTGGGGAACTTTTTATTTATTTTATTTGCCTATAATAGTTAATTTTGGTTTAAGATTTGTTTACATACCTTGAAAATTTGATTGATTTTATTATTATCATTATTATTATGTATTGATATTAGCCATATATATGTCAGATACGGCTAATATGCCTTAGTAAATGAGAGTTACAACCAAATCGCTTAGTATTTATCGAGTTTATTTCTCAAACTCCGTAGATACGGCTATTAAAACCCTTGATTTCTCCGTAACTATAGCAGTTACGGCTTGGATTTATTCACCGATCTTATACAAAAAATCTGCAGAATCCAAATATCTAAAAACATGAAAATACCTAAATACGTCAGTTACGGCCTCTGTGCTTAGTACGGCAGTATGCTATAGACTGTATATATAACATAGTGGTTCAATATCCAAGTGTGCACTTTTATTCTTTCCATTTACTTGTCATTTACCTCTGTCTTTAACATGCAATTTTCATCACTATTCTATATACTATGTATGCTCCCTTAGCCGTTGGGCCTCTTTCCTCGTATTCGGACGAAGACACTGAAGTGGTTTGTTAAAATGAAGTGGACAGTTTTGATGGCAAGACAGGTGAGAGCAGTAGGGGGAATGCAGAGGAGTGACGGTGAGACATTGATGATAGTATTAATATCGGCTGGCGTTGATTTGCGAGTTGAGCGCGGCGGTGGCAGCGTTAGCGGCGGCCGCCTGCATGTGCTGGTTGCCCATGATCTCCGAGCTGAATTCCTGCTGGGCTTTCGCAAACGATGCACCCGTGCTGCGGTAGATCCGGTGAACCTGATCAACACAAACGAACATTATTCATCAGTTTCATTCTGTAAATCGGGTACAATTCATTTATTTTTCTATTCAATGCAACGTTGTTCATTGAATGTATATATGCAATTTGAAACAATCTCAGAAACATATTATGTACATATTAGGACAAAACCTGGAAAAAAAATGTTCTGAATGGGACTTGAACCCGGATCCATTGTAATATGGGTGATGTGCTTTATCCAATAAGTTATCAATGCAATAATTAATTACACCGAAATTTCCTATCCTAACCTAAAAATATGTTTCTAAGGTGTTATAAAAATCTGTTAATATAGGTGACACAACTTTTGCAATCCTGAATTAAAGTATTAATTTTGATTCACAGACAGTCAGTGGTGAAGGGTGGAAGTAGGCTGTTAAGATCTGACATAAATAGTGCACACTAAACTTTGTCAGTCATACTCATTTGTTTTCATTAAATTAAGAATACAAATTGTATATTATGGTAATCGTTAGTTTTTAAATTCAATTAAACCCTAAATAAACCAATAGTCAAAAAATATTTGGCAATCAATGAAATATCTATAATTATGCCATTATCATACATAATTTTAGATATTTTAAAGATAGAAGAATGTTTTATTTATTTTTTTAGTTTTATTTCGGTTTAGGTAAGGGTAACATGAATTTAAAAAACTAACTAACACCATCCGCAATTTTACAACGTTTTTCTTAGCTCGTATTCTTATTTGTCCGGTACAAATCTTGCAATTGATTTTTAACTAACTTCCCGACTAGCTAGACATTTGAAACTTTAGGAATATATCAGAACACGATGCCAATGCACCTTTTTAATACTTTTAGCCATCTTTAAGTAGAATTGAATTCATTTTAAGTTAATTTTGTTTTGTATGAAAAGTTATTTCGACACCATTATTGGTTGCTAGGGGTCTAAAGTCCTAGCTACTAAATTATTAATATATACATACGTTACTATGGAAATCAATATGACATGTCAAGTTTATATGGTTCAACAGAATTTAAAAATGTTGTATATAAAAAGTTCTTTTTATCTTGCAATTATGTATTCTTAGTTCAATGAAAACAAATAAGTATTTATGTCGGATCTTAACAGCCTACCTCCACCCTTCGTCACTGCCGGTTCCCAACCTTTCTTAAGTCACGACAATCTGACAGCCAAGAAAGTTTTAGCCAGCTTTAGTTGAATTTTAAAAACTAACCAGCACCATTTTCAAATTGTATTTTTAGTTCCTTGAAAACAAATAAGATGTATGACTGACAAAGTTTAGTGTACACTATATATCGTCAAATCTTAACAGCTTACGTCCACCACTCGCCACTGCAAACAGCATATCACATTTTTTTTTCAATTGGTGTATTTTTTTTTTAGAATTAATAATAACCATGTCCTTGCTTTTTCGTACAAGGTGGTTGTTAGTAATTTTGAACAATCACAAACACCCAGGCTTTGAGAAAAACACAAATGTTTGTCATGACCGGGAATCGAACCCAGAAGCACCACGAGAGCCGAGTTTAGTTCTATTATAAGCGGTGTAAATAAATTAACAGTAAAATTAGAAAAGATCCTCCTGAAGATGTCTATCAACAAAAGTTAATACACCGATTCAAATTACAAAAGATTTGATAACATCTTAGAAACACATTGTTAGGTTAGGACAGTAAATCTTACGTGATTAATGACTGCATCAAGAGCTTATAGGTTAGCAGCCGTATTCATACAGTCTCGAACCGCACTCAACGCAGTTAGTGGTTTATCAGGCGAATAAGAAAACTATAAAAAATGTATACGTCATGACATGCGTACAGGAATGCTCACGAAATAAACACTGTCAGTTTGACACATGACAGGAGCATAATTATATACATACATAAAGAGTCGGCTAAAATGAATTCATTACAAGTTTTTTTGTTGGTTAGAATCGTCATTAGTATAATATAAATGTAATACATATAATTATAATTGAGAGCCCATTAATTTTGTAGATTCGGTAGAGCATTTGTGAACTTTAAACAGTAATTGTGCCGTTTAAAAAACATATCATGAATTTTAATCCATAGTCTAGATACAATGCTCCCGTGTTTCGATTACTCACTAAAGACGCCATAAAAAAACGCAGTATTTCCCATGGATTTACGTAACATTACGATAAAATAAGTACATATGAGACTACTAGTTACTGCTTTATTTAAGATATATTATGCAATTGGAAGCAGTCTGCATTGTTTCAAAATATCACCTAAACTATAATAAACAAGATGAAAATCTCAAACACACTGCTAAGACTGTCATAGGCTGATTGGTATAAATGATAATAATATAGATCCCTTTTCATTTCCGTATTGTACATAGGACGGAATTCTCGCAAAATCAATAATTCACGTCATCTCATAACAGAAATGAAGTTAGCTGCGAGACAAAAGTGTGGCCACTCGATTCCTAAATAAATATTTATATTGTTATAAATATGATATTATAACTAATAAATTATTTAAAGTTCATGATAATTATTCATTTATTTATATACATTTATATATTCACACCTACTCACAATTTCAATATTTAAAATTATTTATCGGGGAATCAAAATTTAAAAGTTGGTAACATTAGTCTCGGCATGACGCGTATTACGTCAGAGACGTGATGTCACTATTCAATGGACTGTATTTAGGTTTATGCATGCAACTTTGCATTAAATAGCTTGAATGTAGTTTGCTGTTCTACGCATACACCTCTAAAGCTGCACTGCACGAACGCAATGGTTGTGGGTACAAGTCCCACTTAGTGCAAATATTTTTTTTCTAATGGATTTCTGTTTTGAGGTTGTTTAAAATGATTTACAATCCTGGAAGTCGTTACTTATCAGAGACAAGAATGCAGCAGTTGTCATTTATAACCTATTTTGGATAGGTCATAGGACTGGAAATGTCATTTGATCTGAAAATGATGACTGAAATACCATTAGGAATAATGGATGTAAAATACAAAACGGAGGAAGTTACCTTGGCTATGAGAAGGATATCTGCGGTGGCCGCTACTATGAACCCTAAGGCAATGAGCAGGAGCAAAATTCCCGCCGCCACACCGCTTCCTGTTCCGTCAAATGTACTGACAGCCAACAAGATACCGCTAGAAATAAAATTTACTCGGTTATTGCAAAGTAAATCAAGTTTTTTGAATAATTACCATACCTTTGCAGTTGCTGGTGTACGTCGATGATTTTGATATCATTTCTATATCAGAATCGGCACTGAAAAAGGCATTCACAAGTCTCGTCTAAAACTTACAAATAAATGAGGCAAAACATAATATATGCCTGTCTTTGTCACACGATGTACAGAATGAGCGTTGGCGTAAAATCACAAATAATATGTGAACAAACAACTGAAGTAATTACAACTGAGTTTTAATTTTATTTACAAATAAAGCATCCAAGACCGCATATGCAGTCAATTGATAGAATACAGAATAGCGGTTTAATCCCTTTGATTTGCACACATATGTTAGTATAAAAAAATGTATAAAGTCTTTTTAACATACCATGTTCCGCTTCCGTTAATTCCAATGGACTGAATGACGGTCACAATGAACTGGAAGAAGAAAACGAAAAAGTAGACCATGAAGCTGAAGGATGAATCGCTGCGGAAGGCCTTGTAGACGGGCCGGTACCAGCAGATGAAGCTGAACGGAGTGAACAGCAGGAAATAGAGCAAGGCCAAGCCGAACGTCGTGAAGTCACCTTTGTGGATCATTAGGGCAAAACCGCCTATTATGTTCATGAACATCACTAGGGCGTGAACTGAAAAGGCCAACAGAATATAGTTTTAAAAAAAGTCATCATGTTTTTAAAAGACAATAACTTAAAAGAAAATAGAGAATAGGCACACGCCTTACTCGTTGAGTGTTAGTTACATCATTCTAAAATAAACATTTTTAGCTTTTGGCTTAGTGATTTACTGATTTGCGCATGGAATGGACGCTTTTTTAACAGACCTTGAGGAATGGTTGTTAGTCATTCCTTAACCTTTCTCTGGATCAAACACAGATTGAAGAAAAAAGCAACATGCAAATTTTAATGATGTGGGATTCAAACCCGGTGACCTAAAGACTGGAAACTCCATGCATATGCATGCCAGTTTCTACCACACAATGCGTGAGCCACAAGCACAACTGTTAGTTTTATTACTATTATTTTTGTTGGCAAATGATAGATTCACAGATACTTGATGGAGTAAATTTGTATAATGTTTATGGTCACTATTGCCGACAGTGTTTACATCACTCTTGTTGTATCAGGTTGTCTCATCAAGCCCCCCCCTCCCGCTCTTACTCGTTCCTTGCCTATTAATGAATTTATTCATATATGCATAGCAGCTGTCACCCATAACATAGATTTGTCACATACCAGGAAGACACTATGATCACGTCGCGTGACCGCACATACAATAATAATCAGAACATTTCATAATAAAAATTGACAAGACAATTGACATTCACGTTTTCCCGGCAATTGCGTGTAATTTTTTCGGTCCCGATGTATTTCAGTACATTTAATACCCGCATTTACGTTTTTATTTCCCGCGATTTACGTCGGAAATATTAAAAATATGCGAGTTACGCGCGCTTCTGAAGAACTGTCTGATGAAGACGAGGTTGATATTCCAACAAAAGAAGAAGCAATGAGGTTCACCGAGGGTTTAAAAACCTACTTTACAAACTTTGCTGATATCCAAGATGACACTTTTAAATGTTTATATAGTAGAAAGAGAATTACATAACAAAAAAACAAAAATGCAACAAACTAGTATACATGTGTACATGATTTTTTTTATAAAAATTTTAATTGAATGTTGTTTTTTAATAAAACGTTATTTTTTTAGAAACATAAAATTTTAATGTTCTTTTTTTCAATACCCCCCCCTTTTACATTTTCCCTCCAATTAGGTTTTTTTTTCCAGTCCCTTAAAAAACGTAAAATAGGGGTTATACTGTACATGTTATTTGTAGCTACCTTCCAAACCACTTATCTGTAAACTGTAAACTACTAAACTGTAAACACTGTAAACTGGCAGAAAAAAAAAACATGTATCAGGTTGGTGGTGTGGTGTAATGTGATACGTGTGAGGTGACCTTTAATGTGGTTCAGAAACATTTTGGCAGATTTTGCAAACTGACACTATTCGCTTATGGTATAAAATTTACCACGAGACTGAAACATCGACATTGCACACTGTTTTCCAGTGGCGCGAGCTCACGTGATATGATCGTAATGTAGTTCTAGCAACAGTGTACAAATGCATAACTATGGAGACATCTAGTGGTGAAAACTAAAAACAGTGACTGAACCAATCAAGGCATGTCAGTTCACAGCGGAAGTCATACAATAAAGATGTTAGAACTGCAAGTCGCAGTGTTTTAATGCTACTGTACCAACCCAATAAAATATAGTTAATGTTTGGGCCAATATTGTTACAAAACTCCCACCAATCATTTTGATCATACACCTTCCCTTCCCAATCATTTATGTCTCCCAGGCACAGTTACAATTCGACCGCCAACAAGCTAACATTTACACTACCGTAACTCAATCATAAAAGAATTACAAGATAAAAAAAACTTTTTATATACCATGTTTTTAAATTTTCTGTTGAATCATATAAACTTGATAATTCTATGTATTAATAAATACTTTTTTTTGTACTTGATAGAAATACTGAATAAATATAGAATACTGAAAAGTCATTTTGACAATTCATATTGATTTCCATAGTAACGCACGTATATATTAATAATTTAGTTGCTAGGACTGGACAAGAAAAAATGAAAATACAAGCTAATAAAAACGTGGTAACAATTAACAGAAACAAGTACAGGGTGATTCGTCACGAGGGTGATAAACATAACAATAATCAAACCAAATGTGCGAGTGAGTGACCCGGGGATGAGCTAAAGCGCTCCAGAAATCCAGCAGTTCAACCATCAAAAGGTTAGTGCCTGGACTATATCCCTGCGTCAACTATTCTCCACAAAATTCTAACTTCCTTAAATTACAGTCCACTCAAAATTATCGCCAGTTAATTATTTTAAAATTATTTAACTGAACATTATTATAACAGTCAAATTACTGTTGAAGTGTACTGGTATGGTTATTATGTCATTTCCGTATAGGAGAATGCACACATGCAGCCAATGTATGTTATTCAAACGGAGTTGGAAATAAACCACACATTACTCACATAGCCACAGGTAGTACATGTGCCGGACGACCCGTTGAAAGTCGAGGGGTATATCAACGTTGATGTCCTGATAGAAGCAGGGCTGCATGGGGCAGTTGGAGGGCAGTGGCGGCCAATTGTTCCTCCGTCCGGCAGCCGCTGCCCCGCCAGCTTGTCGCAGCTGTTCCTCCATGCGGGCCAACGCTTCCGCTTTCCTCTCCAGCTCCTCCTGACGTCTCTGTACAACAATTAATAATAATAATGAATTAACGAAAAATTCATAATGAATAGAGAGAGGCCGGTGTACCGCAAAATTGATATTCGACAATTCGAACCTTAAGAGATTCTTCAAGCATCCCGGAATTAACTGTGATATTCGACAGAAATAACTTATTTGACATAGTATTTTTTAAACCATTTCTGCATGCTGATCTGTCGAATTGACACACATTCAAAAAACAACACGAAATAATTAGTGATAAACAAGGTTTATTCGACAATTTAAAAAAAATATCTCTTGTGTTTAGAAATAGATATATATTTTTTATAAATGGTTCTGGTCCATTTAGATACAAAAGATCATTCTGCATTAAAAGATCGATTTCGACAAAAACGTATATTCGACAAACCAATCCGATAGCGACGTTATGACTTTATTTCAGAGGTAAAGAAAAAATTAATCATGTCGATACACGAGTGAAACACAAAGGTTTGCAAGTTTTAGAAACAGTTGTTTTTATAACAAACATCATACGAATAAACCAATATATTATGATTCTTTCGAAAGATTGATAATTATGTTTATGTAAATATAAAGGATTTTTTATATACATTTATTTATCCTAATGGATTTAAGTTTTGTACTATTCCATTTGAGTCGTTTTTGCAACCCGGTTTTCGCATTTCTGCATCTTCAGGCACTGTGTACACTCACCAAAAAGCAAATACACACTGACCTTTGCACAGCGTCACACCGTACGAGGCGTATGGCGTTAATTGTAGACCAACTCCTTAGTCGGCTCGCACATCAGAACTCGTCTCGCCTAAAAACGTGTTGAATACGTCGATGTGACGTCATCGTTATTTAACGAAACAACATAACACGCATTGCCAAATGGAGCTTCGCAGATTGATTGAATGCAACTGTTTCGTCGGAAAAAAACATCTGGCTTTTGCATCCTTCTCGGGCTCCGAGTCGGAGGGTCGAATTCACAAAGAAACACCTACGAATTGGTCATTCCTATACCGGCTCGCCGATCACCGCATTGAAATATCAATACATTTCAAAGGCTACGCGTGCGCGACAGTCGCTAGATAGATGTGCGAGGTTGTGTCATGCAACACTGGCCAGCCGGTCTCGGAAGTTTTGATTTATGGCTGTCAGGCACATGAGGTGAGTTCTGATATGCGTGCCGGCTTAGCAATAAACAACTCAGCGGAAATTGTCTAAGAAGACTGGCAACACCTATTGCTAACTGGTCACATTGAAAATTATTTTCATAAATGAGCATATGGGCCGTAAGTGGTGGCCATATCAACAGATTTGTTTTTATGAAGAATGGTTGCTAACCATTCGCCCGTTACATGCGAGTGCTAATAATAGTTAAATAAAAAAATTAATCAGAGTAATTTGACTCCCTTACCTTCAGCTCCTTATCCGACATCAAATGGGTTGCAAATGAAGAATACATAGATTACATTTTTGTGAATAATTCTCTACAGAAATTCAATCCAAAAACTGAATATTTCCAGGTACAGGTACTTAGATAATATGTAATAAACCGAAGTGCTTGAACTAATACAAGAGGGAATTACATGAACTGTTTGTATTACAAAATTAAATTGGTAGTTTCATTTTACGTTTTGTTATAATGACTTACTGTTGTTTGTGATTTTTGTAAATACTCATCTACATAATTTAAATAATAATGGTTCATTAGATAAAAAAATCTAAGTTTGTAACACTACTGCATGGTGTTTGTATCTCAGTGTAGCCATAGAAAATGAATTTAATGTTGCCGCTTTTCAATTGTTTACTTATGTGTTATTCGCAATTTTATGTGATTGTTTATCTAATCAATAATGGTTCACCATCCATTGACGATAAGTTCAAGTTTATCTTGGTAATTTCATCTGTATATTTAATAATTCATGAAATTGATTGAGTGAATCTCAAATTGTGTTGAATGTTTTGTTCTGGTAACACCACAACACATCGATGTGATTTTCTCAAGCGTGTTGTATTGCACAACGTGTGAAGTCTGCTACAGATTAATCTGCAATGCGCTAACTGCAGCTAATTTATCCGTCAGTTTCAATATCTTTGTAATAGACCGATTTGAGTTACGTAACATTCAATAGTATTATTGATTTTCGTAAATCTAAGATTATTAACAAATTTAATAGTAACCTGGAAATCTGCCGTGGAGTAATTTTGGGGTGGCGGTGACCCTGCATTGGCGCCAGGAACCTGTTGCGCAGAGCGAGAGTAGTTAGGCGCCGGAGCGAGGGGGACGGCACGCATGATCGCCGGCTGGTTCTGTCCTTGTCCATCCTAATATGCAACACACAATAAAGTAGACATGGATTATTCTTACTTAAAAAAGCCCACATAGTGGCCTCAATACAAGTTGTTTGTCATGCATTGATATACTACTAGATGAGCAGTTCCCATACAAGTGTCATTTTAAAAATGTATCACAAAAGATATAACGAATATCGTCTTATAATATTTCCTTGTAGGTATAATGCGTTAAGACCGTTAACATGGATTCCCGAATTTCACCTGTATTGCCCTGGCTGTAAAACTAAATTTGCGTTCTTGGAATAGTGAACCTAAGGGTGACTGCAACGCAAAACAGACAGAGCAAGTCGTCATGCGCTGACTATTAGTTAGAGTGAGATGCAAGCTAGACCGGGCTTACTCAGTAAGTTTTAACAAAGGCCGAGTCGCTGAAAATCGGGCGTCATTTATTTATACCAGTAGTATATCAATGTTGTCATGTCATACGTTGTATATTTGTCGAAGAGAGACGCACAAGTAAGGTAAGATTGACCCAATGGTGAAAGGGAATCGGTTGACGGGTGGTGTCAGTTCAGTCACCCAGATAACTCGGAGGGAGGGAAAACCGGTCACAGATGGTGAAAGCGATCAGATTGTGAGAAGTTTCACTCACTTATTACTAAAATGACTAAATCAATTAGAACAAATCATCAAAAATGTAATTGACACAGTCTAATATTCGGATTTAAGTGACTAACACCTAAACCTAACCCATCTTCATCGATTGAGAAATTCTGAATTTGATTCCGCCAATGACAAATTTAATCAAAATTAAGCTTAAAACAGTTAAAATTCCTATTCGAAATACTAAGTAAATCACTGTTTTGTGGAGGCACTCACACATTCAAAAGCCTGTGTCAAAATGTAGTGTATTGGAAAATAGTCTATCGGAATTCTATTTATTAATCTGTTCTGTGATATATACATATGTGAAAGAGAGCAAGGGAAATTTCTAGTTCCAAGGATCGCCGCTAAGACATCTGCATCCATGTAACATATACATTATAACAGTACGTCTATAGTGGTTTTTATACAAAATTTAGTATCGGACTATTAATTTCGCACAAATTATAAATGTCACTACCTAATTTCTTATATGCTGTAATTTCAATACTTATGGATGGAAGAATAAATCGATTTCCACTATTTGCGGGAATTAACTGTTTCAAGGTAAGTCCAGGCATGCTTAAATTCTAACTTCCATGACTTGGTGGAGTTAGTTTTTCCTATCCATGGTTATAGATCACAGAAAAGAATACATAGAATTCAGATAGGCTATACCCAACGTTCCCTCTAATTTTTCTATTGTGTGTGCGGATCATCAACGCATCTGAGCAGTGGCGTGCGTACCCGGTGCGGTAAATTTACACGCCCCCCCCCACAAACACACACTTACAATTTTTCATTAAAACTTATATTTTAAGGTATTTTATATTTCAGTGATTTTTGCATTGATGCATTCGACAAATTCGAATGCATAATTTTTACTTCGCCAGATTTCAGGAATATCTGTGTATTTAGATACATGATTATGCATATCTTGTACAGAACGCATAGAATCATTTATTTTTATAGCCAATAGTACATTATCGATTAACACTGCTTTGACTAGATCGCAACCAGATTTTTTGCGCTCAACGATCTCAATTTTCAATTCAATTCAATTCAAAGTTTTTCAATTTCGTAACAGCATCCCCGTGTACTTTTTGACTTAAATGCCTTTTTAAAAGATACAACCATTCCACTCCATTCAATGCACTTCTTTCCAGACGTGAATTATTCTTCTTGCACGTTTACTGCGAAGCATATAATGCCTTTGACAATCATCTGTTTCCGAATAAACAAATATAATATCACCAATTCGTACTTTTTGTGAATGCATTGAAAATGGCATTTTTTCTGTTTTGGCGATTCCAGAGAGCCATTCCAATTTAAATTTATCGCAGGATTTCTTCTTAATGATCGCATTTGAACGATCACATCCACTCCTTTTTGTCATTTTTAGGGGATAAGTTTTCTATACCTAATTAATAAGTATAATAATTATTGTAATATGTAAACTGTGTAAGCAATTGTATTGTTTACTTGAATTGTTTGCTTTCTTTTACGATATTTTTTGTGAGGACTGTGCGGGGGATGAAAACATGTGCACATGCGCACACCTTAGAGGGAACATTCGCTATACCCCAATACACTACATTTTGAAGCAGTATTTTGAATGTGTGAGTGTCCTACGAAAATGAAACACATTATAGATGTGAAATAGCATGTGTTGCAACCTTCAAATACACCAGTATTGAATGAGAACAGATGTCAGAACGAAGGACAAGCTTAGAATGACGTATTCTTGACACGTGTTTAAGTTTATCCCATATTCTTCCACACTAGAGATCGGTTGCCTGTTACTCCACACCCGTTCGGTATTTTAGTTCCCATTAATTCTGTGTTCCCTGTTATAGACAGATAAGAATTTGAATTCAACCAATTCTCTGAGGTAATTTATTACATCATAAATCTTTTATTGAGGTATTGACCCAACGATCGGAATATCTTTTATTTACGTTTTGAATTATTATCAATTTCAAATAAGAGATATTGAGCACACTCTGATTAGACTGAAGTACTTGCTTGAGATAATAATCGCACACATACAGAAGTCCACCGAAGTCATGCAAATACATGGATAATAATATTTTCATTGATAATAACGGTATTTAAATTACCTCAGCGCAAGAATGTAAATAGAGAAAAGATATTAAAATCTAAACACTGAAGGGCCCACATGCCCAACGTAGGTCAAAATGGAGAATTAATGGTATTTTCAGAGCATAACTCTGAACATTCCTTAAACATTGTAGATAATCTATTTATATAATTTTGAAGCCTTATTATCCTTTATATTTATCTTATACATTTGATGACTGCATAAAGTATTTTTATTACATAAAATAGTATTCTTTTAAACCTCTCGATCTAATGTTTTAGAATATAGTCATATTTCAGTACATCCATGTGCAGTGGTGTTAAGATTTTTTAGATTTATTAATTTTTAAACGCATTTATAAAACCATTAGCAAAATTTATGTCGACATTATTATAGTGAAAAATTTACGATAAAAAATTATATTGATAATCTGTGATCCCAAATTTGACACTAATTAGGCATTTTATTATTCAAAAAATGGGCACTGTATATTATACTATAATATGTTTTATGATGAAATGTAGTGTAGGTATATGAATGTAAACGTTGCTCTAAGAATGTCAAAAGGAAACCGATTAGCTAAGAGCAAACGTAGCTCAGAGTAATGTGTCACTTGTTACGACCAGAGATACCAGCTCGAATATTAGAGTTTTGTCGATTGTGCGGGAAGCCATGACGTTTTTAACCGTAATCCATCATCCCTATTAATATTTTCAGGGTTTCTATGGATTTCGATGGCCTCCTTTACTAATCGTGCAAAATATCCTTTATTCCGACCCAATATCATTGTTTCAAAGTCAAATTTGTGTCCTGTATCCATCGAGTGCTCGGCAATTGCTGACATCGTGTAGTGTTTAAGTCGGTATGCCCTCTAGTGTTCACTCACATGCTTCTTTACCGTTCTAGAATTTTGGCCTATATACTTTTTCAGGCATCCGCGACAGCTTAACTGGTATACACCTGCTGAGTCCAAAGGCTGCGAGCCCTTTACTGGTCTTAAGGCTATACTTCAGCTAGGGCACGGTCTAAAACGATCGTGCAAACGACACGTGCAGAACATAACATAATTTGTCATAAAAATCCAACATGTGTCCATTTAATGTTGTGTTTATTGTTCTATTAGTAATAATAATATATTCATTGACATGTTTTCTTTTTCAATTAATTTGTAACGTTTTTTAGTCATCTTTACACGGTTTAAGAATTAATTCCCCCGACGCCATCACAAAACAAATTGACGTGTTCACAGCTCGACTTTCGCTCTTGCCAGCGAGTCCGAAATTTCGTCGCACCTATAGTTGAAAATTATTTGCCGTTTCACTGAAGTATGCACTTCACATATTTCGGACCTTTGTCGATGTTGAGAATATTGTTTCGATTTCATGTTTCCGAAGTATCCTGGAAATGGTATCTATCGGTGGTGTTTTTAAGAAGAATTATTATTGTTATTTTTGAAAAAGATATTAATATTTTAATAAAATTCCAGAAAACTGAATAAAACAGTGTGGTATTTTATGACAGTAAGTACTTATCAAATTGTCGTGGTGGTAAAAGGGTATTCAATCAAACCCGACCAAAACAAACTATAATAGATAAGATGGTAAAACTATGATAGAATTATCCCATTATTATTAATCAGACATTATAGATAGAAGAATATGTTATATCTATTATCTATTGTTCACAACATGACATTTAGAATAAAAAGTACAGGTAAATCAACTTAGTATAGAAAAAAACCAAGCAAAAAATGATTTCATGGCAAAATAAAATATAAAAAATACAAATTAAACAATATTATGGTTTAGCTTAGGCAGGTTTTAATTAAATTTTAAAAACTAACCAACACCATTTGCGATTTGTATTATTTGTTCAATGAGAGAAAAAAATTATGACTAACAAAGTTTAGCGTGTACCTAGTAGAGGTGGGAAAACTGGTCGATTTTGAAGACTAAGTATACTTACTACCAGTATACAAAAATACTTAGTATCCAAACTTGTTCCAAAATACTTACTAGTATTTGGAATATTATATAGAGCGTTTGGCGTGCGTATGCGACAAAAGTTTCATACTCAACTGAAACTAAAACCAACTCCATATTAGTATTTGAAATATCGGCTTCAATAGAATCGCTAAAAATACACTTTGCTCTGCTTTTCGAAATGTTCCATTTATTATAAAATTTTAAACACATTTTAAATTTATGAGTTGTTCCTTCTGTTTGGTTATATTATAATATTCTTATTAATAAAAATGAATAACAGTGATTTTTTTATTTATTTTATTGGGCTACACATACTGAGTATGGATAGTTTCATCCGAGACTTGAGTACACAAACTGGTGACAGTATTTCCAACTCACCTCTAGTACCTACTATTTATGTCGGATCTCCACACTTCGCCATTGCGATCTTTACCGAAATTTGCAGCTTCATGCGCCGGCCTTAATATAGTCGGCCTTGTTCCATATTGAACATAGCTATAATATTATGGACTAGGGATTCAGAATCTATTTTGCCCCTCGCACTTTCCTCTGCCAACCCTATTAAACGATGTACTTAAATTGCTAACAAGCCCAATACAGATAGAATATTCTGAATTTATCTGTGATGTTGACAATATTTTAACTGTCGGAGAATGTCCATACTGTGTTAAAATAAACACTTAAATTTAAATGTATTACTATAGCTTTTCCTCTCATTTTTCATCACGGTTAATCCGCAGCCCGATAAACACCACGATCCCGGTAAATTGCGACTCGGCTGTATTATTAATTCGAGAACAGATACTCGCATGCTTACAATGTTAAATCAATAAATTTAGATGCAAGCATAATAAACAACAGATTATTTTGTTTGATAATAAAGTGCGCGCTTCTTAGAGTAGTTATTAATATCTTTAAATGAGTCACTTTAATTAAAATTAATGATAAAGAAGAAAATAATAATCACCCCCGCGGCATTTCTGTTATCTTGATTTCCGAACGGACTGTAGTCATCTAGGCCTCTCTGAGCGACACCGCTGTTATTAGTTACCTGTTGAACGGCAGGATCCTGAAAAATGAACAGCATATTTGTTTCTAACATCATATTTTGACTACATCATTGTTTTGTGGCATTATTATGATTTTAAAATATCGAATAATACATGAATGAAAACTTACGGCGAACGGGTTGTCTATGGTAGGCTCGGCAAACGGATTGTCATCGAATCCTGGCATTTTGGACATTTAGTGAGTGACGTTTCGTAAAATAAATAGCCTGGTATATAAACAACTACTAAAAGACATGGGTTACGGCGCGCTTTACAAACAAACACCGTAATTACGATATAGATAGTATTTCAAATAAAATCGTTCACGTCAACACTGACAGTCAGTGATACCAAAACTACCCACCTGAAAACGGCTACGGCAATTTGCAGTGCCGCCAACTTGTACATTTTATGTTTAATTTTATTGCCATTAATAATTATTAAACCATCTTTGGATTTTTGGCTCGCCAATGAGCGCCTGCAAAAGACCTAGGTAGGCATTTATGACAATGAAAGGAGTTTTACCTACCAATAAATATCTTATTATTCATGTTGACTTTGAAGTCCTTGAGATAGAGTTTGCACTTCCTTTTTTGCGTGAGGAGTTATTTTACTAATTCATCCCATTTCTTGTCGTTGGTCATTCCTTTTTATGAAAATACCCAAACCCGCGTCCCCAAACAATTTTTTATACATAGATTTGGGAAGTTCCTTTGTTTCATTATGTTATGGCTCAAGGAACCAGGTAGAAGTTACCTGGACTTCAAAGTCAACATGAATAATGAGAGTTTTATTGTGTAGGTAAAACTCCTTTCATTATTCGAATTTGACTGTGAAGTCCTTGATGCCAGCGCTCCATTGGCGAGCCAAAAGTCCGACGACAATAAATCGTCCGATTAGACTATGCTACTGATCAACGAACGAATAAAAAAGTCGAGCTGTCAAAAGTGAAAAGTTACGATTCTCGTAATGTCTTCCGATAATCCTATAATTTTGTGTTATTTCTATGTAGACATAGAAACCGATGGCACCTTAGTCTGCATCCATACTGCTGGAAGCTCTAATTCCACAGGACATACCTACGGCACATGAAGATGACAGAACCTGTCAACTAAGACTATCTTGCCGTTGGAGACTCACCATTCTCCTGAGCTTACCCAGTCGGAGGTGGGATTAATTTTTGATGGCCTCAGGGCGGGCAAAGCTCCCGGACCTGATGGGATCAGCAATGTGATTGCCAGAAGGGCGTGGCTTCGAGCACCTCATGAGATAGTCGGGCTGTATGCTGACTGCATGAGCAGGGGCATCTTCCCGGACTGTTGGAAGAAGGGTCTCCTTAGGATTATACCTAAGATGAGCACACGACCACCGCATGACCCAAGAGCGTACCGTCCAATCACTCTTCTGCCATACATAAACTCATCGACAGGGGAGTTGACCCGAAAGTTTTTACCTTCAATTTTAGCAGCACGAGACGTCAGGGTGCATAAGGGGCTGTGTTTTGAGATGACTCAGATTCTTACAGGTCACGGAGTCATGCGAGCATACCTGCACCGGTTTAAAATAACATCTGATGGAAAGTGTCCATGCGACGACGGAAGCGACCAGGACGTCTTACATTTACTCCTAGATCTAGATCTAGATCCTAGACCTTCCGGGGACCATGGCAAACGAGGCCGGAAGAGATGCACTTTTTGATTTCTGTATTGATGTAATAAAAAGAATAAAAATAATAAATGGTGACATGTAAAGATGATTCATGCCTTTCAGATCCAGTGACTGCAATCATATAAGATAGGATAAGTATATACTTAGAATATCAGTCCTATGCGACATTTCTTTTACCACGGGAAAAAACTCGACTACAAATCGCAGTCCTCAGTTCCCAATGAATACGACAAAATATTCATCAGAATCACCTCCGCCTAGCGCTACTAAGAATTTTACAGGGTTTTTGCAAGGCGGTTTCATAGGCCCTGGCCGAATTCAAATTAGCAATACCCGATGCGGGTAGAAGAACAGTTTTCAATAAGACATATTCTCTCAGCCGGCACAATTTTCATTTGACTAGCATCAAGTAGAGTAGTTTGCGTGCCAAAGTCCTTAAGAAACCTCGATAGTAAATGCGAGGTATCCATAAAGGCATCTAGAAAAAAAAAAAAAAAAATCAGTCTTCTGCCAGTGCTGGGTAAGATATTGGAGCGGTTAATCAGCAGAAGACTGGAGGACCACCTTGAGAGAATCTACCCTATCTCGGAGAGGCAATTTGGCTTCAGACCCGGCAAGTCTACTGAGGACGCTATCAGATTTGCACAGAAATTTGTTGAGGACTCAAAAGGAGTTATTGTGGCAGGCTTCTTTTTGGACATAGCCGGTGCCTTCGACACCGCATGGTGGCCATTAATTCTATCTAAGCTTTGGCTCCGACAGATCCCGGGGGACCTCTTTGCCCTAGTGCAAAGCTATTTTAATAAAAGGGAAGTTATATACGACTCTAGCACTGAATTGATTTACAGGGAGACCGCCATGGGGTGTCCGCAGGGTTCCGTGCTTGGCCCTTTGCTATGGAATATACTTTTTGACGATGTTTTGACGTTACCTCTGGCACCGGGCTGTGCGCTCGTCGCGTACGCTGATGACCTTCTTTTACTAGTTGGCTCGTCGAGCCGTCCGACACTCGAGCGCGTAGCTAAGGACGCATTACCGAGAATCCTTAACTGAGGTAAGCTTAATAAGCTTGCATTTGCACCTGGCAAAACGGAAGCTATCCTCCTAAAGGGCAGCTCAAGGATAAAAATAAATAAGCGATCACCCGCAGTGCGCTTCGGCGACTCTGCTATAAGGTTTTCTCGAGAGGTGACCTACTTGGGGGTCGTTCTGGACGAGAAGCAGACTTTTTTGAAGCATGCTAAAGTAATTGTGGCTAAGGCCAACTCAGCCTATCAGAAGGTTGCTTGCCTAGCGGGCAACAATTGGGGCCTAAAGCCTCGGGCCCTGAGAATCGCCTACGAGGCTATATTCATGGGCATCGCTGGCTATGCTTCCAGCGTGTGGCACACCAAAGCCTCGCTGACAATTGTGAAGAGGGCTCTGCTTAGCGGACAGAGGGCTGCTCTGATTGGCCTTACTAAGGCCTATAGGACCACATCTTCGGATGCCCTGGCGGTCCTTGCGGGGGTCTTTCCCCTCGACTTGCACGTTCAAATTAGAGGATCGATCACTCTCCTTATGAGGAGGATCAATACAACTCTCGCCGGTGTCCCTCTGACACCGCTATCGAGAGTGGAGGGCGTGAGCTACAGAAAGACTGTATCTGAGCTGGTCTACAAGACCGCATATGCGACATGGCAGGCGAGATGGGTGGCCTCCTCTAAGGGCCGCCAGACTTTTCTATACTTTCCAGATGTCTCGGTGAGACACATGACGAGGAGACTGGTGCCGACCCACTGACTAGTCAATTGGTCTAGTCGATAAAGTACTGTCTCTTGCCGAGTGTAGACGTGTTTCGTGTCGCTCCGCAACTGTTTTTACGCCAACTCACCGCTTTTCGATAATATCTCACTTCTGATCCAGCTTTCTACTGTTTTTGATCCCGTTTTCACTCTATTACCCGTGCCTGCCCCTGGACTTCGATCTGACATATTTCCAAGCGCTTCCTCTCGGGATTTTCCCGGAAATTTATGACTTTTGTGACTTTTTGTGATAAGTGATACCAATCTGCTTTTGTGTGCAAACTAGACGCTCAAAAGCGCTTCAAATTCGCATGGCGAGTGAGCAACCGTCTGCCCAACGAAGCAACGGTTTTTCCATACGTGAATGTGTGATAATCACAAGGATTTCCACGGTTTTCATGTAATTCACCGCCAAAAACTTATAATATTGAACTTTGAACCCGCCGTCTACTGCCATCGCTACCACATTAAAAAACAATTATCAACAACTTACAACTTACTTACAAAAAAACTTACAAGTGTTCTCCAATCAACGATCAAGACCGCCGAGTGATTACCAAGCAATCACCGTCTAACGATTGACAAGCCAACACTGCAGAAGTAAACAAAATCATTAAGCCCCCTCCAACAAAAATCCATATTCCAAAATCCACGCCCTTTTTTTAAAATTTCTTGCGTCAGTCGCATTTTGGCGGCCGTCCAAAGCGGGCGGTCACTTTGCCCTACGCGCATCGTATTTTTTTTTTTTTTTTTCTTTTTTTTTAATTCTCAATTTGGACTTGCAATTTTTTCTCAATCCATCACCTCACCTCTATACCTACATCAAGCCCACTTTGGACTTTTTTCTCAAATTTATCTCAATACCTACGGCACTTAGCCAAATCACGCTTTTCCTCCCGTCACCCCATTTTTTCATTCTATACACGATATACCTACGTCAATTTTGACAACTCATCGTTTCTGAGGTCCGCTCTACCCCCCTCCGTGTCCCTGTCCAATTTTGGATAGGAACCATTTTTGGACCGCGGGCCCAAATTGACCTTCCCTGACTGGAAGTCAAGGGACCCTATCTGGACCCCGACCCCCGACTTGAGCACCCCTGATAGCCAGGTGGGTAGCCGCGTTATATACATAGCATTACTACCGCCTCGCGTCGGCCGCTCACACCATCCCAAAAAGTGCCAAAGTGTTAAAACACTAAGTGCAAGAACGTAGTGGTCACGCGGGGACGGCGCGGCGGCGTCTTGCGAAACTCAAACGTATAACCGTGTTTAAAATGTTCGTAGACAGTGTCTTTTTTGGGGCATAATACAGACGGTTATACGTTTGAGTTTCGCAAGACGCCGCCGCGCCGCGCCCGCCTAATCACTACGGCCGAGCACTAACACTGTATAGACGCCAAACTACCGGCCGTGTAACGGACAATCCATCTCAATACAGGTTCCATCCGTTCGCTTCTTTATCCCTATTTACTCGCCATCACGCTATCGCATGCCCAAAATGATGCGCACTCCTCCCCAGGAGGACCCTGATCCTATCGACCCCGACAACTCCCCAACCCTCACGGCATCCACTTCAGGATCCACTGCCTATGCACCATCTTCGGCCAGAACTGCCAAAACAAAGCAACGTTCGCCCAAAACACCCACAAAGAAAACGACAAAAACTACTTCTCCAACCACAATCACGGAACCGGAGGCAAAAAAACCTAAATCAAGAAACCATCAGGCGCCCCCCCCCACAAGACGAAGACTCTTCCTCCTCTGGTGAGGACATTGAGATACCGATGGACTTCTCCAGGATAGACCCCGACCAGCATGACGATATATATACCGACGTTTCAACCTGCCTGAACGAGGTAATAACGGCCTTCCGCGGCAAACAGGCCGGCGCCAAGGAACGAATAAATAATGCACTGCTGAGCCTATCGGAAGCCCACAGCCGGCAGAATCTAGCCATGGCCAAGCTTGAACGGAAATCTATCGTCCAAGAGGCTAGAATACTGCACTTGGAAGAAATGTTGAAAGATAGGACCTCTGGCCTCAAAATACAGAAGAAGGCTATTAAGGACTTGCACGCGCAAACTAAAATATTAAAGACCATCCAGCCTCAAGCGCCCACAAATGCCCAACCCACCGCCACGACACCTGCTCCTATGTCATGGGCCACAGCATTGGGCAGGAAAAGCCGCCCTCCTACGGCCACGATAGCAACACATGCAGCACCCTCTACTTCCTCCGCCTCTGCCAACCAACAGTTTCCGTCCCTGCTTCCCCTCGCCTACAGACCGGGAGTTCTCTTCTTCCCGACCGGATCTGGGGAGAAGAAATCGGATACCACGAAGGAGATCCTCAAGAAGGCCTTCGACCCCAGGTCCCTTGGGGTTCAAATTACGGGTATCCGTAATATAAGGAACGGAGGCGTAATTGTTCACCCCCGTTCTGAAGTCGAGGCCAAGGCCCTTATGAAAGCCCTGGAGACCTCGGAGGCTGCCCTACGAGCCGAGCTCGCCGGGAAAAAGCAGCCTCGTGTAATTATCTTTAACCTTCCGTCGACTCTCACAGAATCACAACTCCGGGAAGCTATCTTCAACTCCACTAAGGAACAGACCAGCCTGCCAGAAAGGGCATACCAAGATATCAGACTGAGTCACAAAGCCGGGCCTAGAACAGGCAGATGCCACTTTGTGGTCTTCGCCCCGGCGGCCATCTGGTCTGCCCTAATGGCAGAAGACAGACTTTACATGGGGTGGGAATCCTTCCCTCTCAGGGACTACGTTGGGGTAGTAAAATGCAACATATGCCATCTCTTTGGACACATGGCCAAAGGATGTTCAAACAAAACACCGACGTGCAGCCACTGCGCCATCTCCGGCCACGACCGCGAGGACTGCCCCAACAAAGGAAACCCACCCAAATGCGTGGCCTGCCATAAACACAAGCAGCCGTCTGACCATTCCACCGGCAGTCTCGATTGCCCAGCAAGGCTACACGCTGAGCTGCGCGAGAGGGCGATGGTGGACTACACTGCCACGCGATGATTGCCTTCGCTCAGTTGAACGTCAACCTGAGCGACGCCGGCTCGGCGGAGCTAATTGAGACTATGCGGGCCACAGGCTTGTCTCTGGCACTAGTGCAGGAACCGTACGACTGGGGCTCTGAAAAGGGCCCCAAGGTCACTGAAAAGGGACTCGGGTGCGCGGGCCTTGTCGTCAGCGCCAGATGTTTAGAGCCAAAAGCCTGCGTCTTCGCTCTTGACCCTCGCCTTGGCGTGCTGTCGCTCTCGCACCTGTCAACTGAGCTAGTCGCGTGTGCAGATATAAGCTTTCCCGGAGGAGGCAGCGTGGTGGTTATCTCCGCCTACTTCAGCTTTAAGAGCACAAAGGAACACGTGGCATCAGTGCTCGACGGCATCTTACGCGCAGTTGGTGGCAGGGATGTCATCATCTGTGCGGATGCAAACTCGCAATCCCCCCTCTGGGCGCCCGTGGATATCCCCCTGTGCGACGCGGACGTCATCGAGGAGTTGGTTCACCAGCACAACCTGGTCGTCCTCAACGACCCCAACAGCATGCCGACTTTTGTGTCGCACGCAAACTCCGGAAGCACCCACATCGACATCACCCTGGCCACTGAGTCCGTCGCGAGACGAATCAGCGGCTGGAGAGTCCATGAGAGCGCTTCCATGAGTGATCACCGGTTGATCACTTTTGAGCTGGCCTCTGACTCCTCGCACGATGGCGTCTCTGACGTATCCCCACCCCCGCCCACGCGATTTAGAACGCGCGACGGGAATTGGGAAAAGTTTGAAGAGGTGCTTTCCAAAAAGCTTGACAGGACATCTAGAACCCGATTTCCGGACCTACACTCGGCCGCCTCACGACTGACTGAAGACATCACCGGATCAGCCGAAGCTTCACTCGGACGCTGCAAGCCCAAGCCACCAAGCCAGTCGCCGTGGTGGACGCAGCATGTTTCGCGCCTGCGTGACCTTTTCAGAAAAGCACGCAAGGCCCATCAACGTGCACGCCTGCGCAAGCAACCACCTGCCTCCATCGATCCCCTTGCAACCATGGCCAAATCCACCCGAATGGAATACAAGAAAGCGATTACTCAAGCCAAGAAAGACTACTGGCGTAACTTCGTCACCATTGAGGGAGGTTCGGACCCCTGGGGTCCTCCATACCGTGCACTGAGGCTGGGACTCAGACCGACGAGCCTCTTGTGCGGCATCGAGAAACCGGGTGGCGGATTCACCAGTACCGAGTCTGAAACGGCTGCGGTCCTACTCGAGGCCCTCATCCCCCTGGATGACGAATCCAGGGATGATAACGCCATGAGGATGGCCCGCTTTGAGGCTTCTCTTCCCATCGACACGGATCACTCATCGTTGCCTTCCGAACAGGAGATCAACCACATCATACGCACGTTGATTGCTGGCAAGGCCCCGGGCCCGGACTGCATTGACAATTTACTTGTCAAACGCACATGGGCCATCGCCGCGCCAGAGATTACAGCCCTCCTCAGTGACTGCATCAGAAGCGGCACGTTCCCCGACTGCTGGAAGAGGGGCTTACTTAAGGTAATCCCCAAAACTGGCAGCCGAGAACCGTCTAGCCCCAAAGCCTACCGCCCTCTAACACTTCTGCCCGCTCTGGGAAAAGTGCTGGAGAAGCTACTGTGCCACAGGATTGAAGCCCACCTGGAGACACACTCGCCGCTTTCCGATAAGCAATTTGGATTCAGAAGAGGCAAATCAACAGTCGACGCCATAAGGAACGTGATTGCCATTGCTGAAAATTCTCGCCGTAAATATGTCCTAGGAGTTTTCCTGGACATTGCAGGTGCGTTTGATAGTGCGTCTTGGCCTCTTATACTTCGAAAGCTCCGGCTGAAGAGACTACCAGGAAATTTGTTCGCGTCAATTCAAAGTTATTTCACCAATAGATCGATCGAGTTTCGAGTTGGTTCAACCACAATAAAAAGGAACACCAGCATGGGATGTCCCCAGGGCTCAGTACTCGGGCCCCTTCTCTGGAACGTACTCTTCGACGATCTCCTTAGAATTCCGCTTCCAACCGACTGTACTGTCATTGCCTACGCAGACGATGCGCTGCTGCTGGTCGAGGCCGACAGCAGGGCGAAGATTGAGAGCACCGTTGGAGAAGCTTTAGCATCAATTGAGGCTTGGGGTAGATTAACTAGACTATCATTCGCACCTTCCAAGACAGAAGCCATTGTCCTTAAAGGACCGAGACGACTTAGCTGTTCGAGACTACCCACAGTCTGATTCGGTGACACGAGAGTGAAAGTGTCGAAGATCGTCACCTATCTAGGCGTCAAAATGGACACAATGTTAAATTTCCTATACCATGCCGAAACCCAAGTCCACAAGGCTGGGGTGGCCTTCCAGAGGATCGGCCGCATGGCTGGTGAAGGATGGGGCTTAAAAGTAAGGGCGCTCAAGATCGCCTACGGCGCCATTTTTATGGGAATCGCGGCTTATGCCGCCAGTGCTTGGTGCCCGCGCATTCCCAAAAGTGTCAAACTTAGAATCTCTCTTTTAAGAGGACAGCGCATCGCGCTTCTGTCCATTACCAAGGCCTACCGTACTACCTCAACTGACGCGCTCCCGGTCCTGGCCGGCATTCTCCCACTTGACCTGCATATTCAGGTCAGCGGCGCTTCAATATTGCTCCTCAAGGGCGAGGAGGCCGACGTTGGTGATTTTCACCTCGTCCCTCCCCCTCGGCTAGCTGGCGAAGGAGTAGCATTATTGAGGCGCAGAATTAGACTCATGTCGCTTAACGCGGCCATTACGACCTGGCAGCGAAAGTGGGACGAATCGACCAAGGGCCGGCACACATATACGTTTTTTCCAAACATACAGTGGCGAATGGAGATAACCAAATATCTGACTCCAGACCATTACACCAGTCAATTTGTGACTGGTCATGGTGGATTCGCTGGCAAGCTCTTCGAGCTTGGACTTGTAAGCCGTCCGACATGTCCATGCGGAGGGGAAATACAGGATGCCAACCACATCCTATGGGAGTGTCTGAGTATGTGCTCCGAACGGGAGGAAATGCTCAGGTCGGTCCAACCAGCTGTTGGACCCATCGGCCCGTCCGACCTGGTTGCTACTAAGGCCAATTATCTTGCTTTCAAAAAATTTGCGGCGTCTTACTACGGGCGTGAAGATCTCTTCACATAAATTTTGCTGCCTGTATGATTAGCTTCGTTCTTTAATTTAATAAACAAGTAGGTTCATTTTCTTTTTAGTAATTTCCATGTGCTTTTTCTCTCCCTGGCACTTTGCATTAGAGTAAACTCAGTAAACTCAGTCAGAGCTCACTTTGAGCGTAGCAATCTAAGTCTTGGGCATCTTCTCCCAGGACACTCCCAGGCCAATTCTTAGATGCTTCACATCACCAATTGATGGGTCCCGTGATACTCTCGATTAAGACCGAGGGTGGTACGGGGCGGGTTTGGTGGAGGGACTTTAACTTCAATATGGCCATGGAAACTTTGCGGCCAAACTGCAGGGGTTTGGTTTGGCAGGACATGGGTCGGGTTGCTCATGTGGACTCGACCAGCAGGACGCAGAGCACGTCCTGTGGGACTGTCCACTTATGGGGCCCGAACGAGCCGAGTTGTTTGCCCGGGTCCAACCCCATTCGGGCCCAATAGAACACGCGGACATGGTGGCAACCGAGGCCAATTTTGCGGCCATTACTAAATTCGCCAGAGCGTACGGGGGGCGGGACACTCTCGACTCCCCTTGTGACTCTTCAAACTAAAGTCACTCTGATAGTTGCTATATAAATTAACATCATGCATTCGCACTTCGGTGCAAGGTTGCATCACTAGTCCCGTGCGGCTCTGCTCGGGACAAAATGAGGGCTTAAATTCTTTGATCTGGCACACGTAAGGGTTATGTTAGCCGGCTGCGTATGACGTAGCTGCATATACATAACGGGAGCGGAGGTGGGAATTTTACACACCATGTTGTGGGTATCCCACGTGATACCCAAGAACTCCCGCTGTTGGCTTGGAATCAGACAAGATTTTTTCTTGTTGATTATCCAGCCTAGTGCCTGCATGAAATCTATCATATATGTCAGTTGCAACAGAAGAATCTCTCTGGACTGATTTGCCATCAGAAAGTCGTCTAAGTAAGTGACGATTCTCATACCTTTTCCCCGGTGGTGTTCGGCCACCCAGTTTGTTAATGAGGCAAACAGTCTTGGTGCTGCCGACAGTCCGAACGGAAGGCACGTGAATTGAAGGAGTTCTCCTTGGTAAATTAGCCGAAGAAATCGGCGATGTTGTATAGTTATAGGTACATGTAGGTACGTTTGGCTTAGGTCTATTATTACTAACCAGTCTTCCCTTTGCAGGAATGTTGGGACCTCTAAATGGTGGAACAGTTTGAACGGCCTTGGTTGTAGAAAACCGTTTAGGCGTTTTAGGTTGAAGACGGGTCGTTGACTGCCGTCTTGCTTCCTTACTAGGAACAGAGTTGAGAGGAAGCTCGGAGATGGTTCTGCCGTTTCCGATACTCCCGATTTCTTCAGTTCCGCGATTTGTGAAGTGATCTCCGGCGATTGTCGCGTTTGGAAATCCTTCTGGAATTGTACGGAAGGCATTATTAGAGGGGTTTCTTTATAAACGGAATACGGGTTCCCGTTATTATTTTTAATAATGGTGGTGGTGCACCCTTGGCCTGCCAGATTTCCTGGAAATGCTGGAGGCGTCCCCCTTTGAACGTGGTAAGGGAGACCCGGTCACCTGCGTCTAGGGTAAGTGCCCCTCACACCACCTTTGTTATCTCTGGGAAAACCTCGGTTGGATGGGCGTGGGCCTTTCGGCAAGCCACCCTTAACCTGGTCTGGTATCCTCCTCGTGTATCCCTGCCTCCGAAAGGTGTTCTTGTGTCCATGTGACGAAGTGCTAGGTTGACTCTCCCTGCCCTGGTCAACCACTTTGGTGGTCTGATCGAAGACCTTCTGACGACCCCCACCTCTTTCTAGGAACACCGCCAGTTTATCTTTATTAAAGATATGTTCTTCGCTAGGTGGGATCTTGTTAAGAGCCTCTCGCGTGAAGATGTCTTTTATAACGGAGAGGATTTTCTTCCGCCTCGTCTGAACCAACTCTGCCCGTTTTCCATAAAGGATTCGGGTGACATCCTCAGACACTTTGTTGAGTGCTGAAGAGGTCCCGAACTCCTTTACGACCGTCTCAAAAAGAGCCTTACCGATGGTGTGGTCGCTGACAGAGTCGACCACTCGCTGTAACGCGTCCCGAATACACTTCTTTTGCGCGAACATCCCATTTTGGAGGCCGGCGATCGTACGCTCCATTAGATGTATCGTTTGCGATGAAAGATCGTAGGGGTGTAACTCATCGTTGAGTCCCAACTCAACGAAAGACGGGCCGCCAAATATTGTTTTTTGGGTTTCAGCGTAGTGAACCCCGCCCAATTATCTGTGTCGAAAAGTTGGAGTCTGGTAAGTTCCGCTACCTGAGCATTGTCTGGCGTCGGAAAAGCGGGCTCCTGACTACGACATAAATACAGGCAACGGAATCCTGTTGGGTTTTTCCGCTGTTTCAGGCCTTGCGGGTGGCCGTAATAAACTTACCGGAGAGTCGATGTTTACCGTCGGCCTCTGCGGAGTAGGCACCACTGCAGGCAGACCCTGTTGGATCAAGATTGAAAAAATCTGAGATACCTTGTTATCCAGTGACATTACTGGTGCCCTCAGTTCACCTACTGGATCGTCCAACAGTAATTCCGACTCATTCGAGTCGGCCTCCATCACTAGTCCCTCCGCGACGTTGCTGGCTTCATTACGCTCCATGTTAATGCACAAATTTCACAAATTAAATGTACTTTAACGTTTGACAAAAAATTTTCGCTTCTGACAAAGAAAAAAAAATAATCAACTATTGAATAACCAAAGACAAAGGACGCCACGATAGAAGCGTTGGTCCTGCCAGCCTGCTAAACAAGATAAGCAACCAGGGAGATAAATAATCGAGAAGAAAAGGGGCCAGCACAGAAGAACACAAGGCTAAAAATACGATCAACATCTCGAGGGACTTCAGAGTCAATAGCGAATAATATGTATTGATTATTAATCTATAATTACAGTGTTGCCATGTCTACTGAAATTTCAGTAGATCTACTGATATTTTTTGATATTTTAGGCAATATACTGAATCTACTGATATTTTATGATATCTACTGATATTTCTTCGTTCCACAAAATTCCCACCACCCGGGAAAAAAACGAGCCGTCTTTGAAAATTAGGGAACTAGCGGCCCGCGGCGAAACTTTTCTCCTAAAAAAACGAGCCATCTATGAAAAATTTGGAACCTGCGGCCCGCGGCGAAATTTTTCTCGTCTCGTCTCGAAATCTACTGATATTTTGTCGATTTTTTTTTTCCACATTCTACTGAAATTTCAAATTTTGACTTGGCAACACTGCCAAATACTATAATTTTTTGTAAAGATTGCAACACTGTTGTTTTTTGTTTTCTGTCATTCACTTCCGGCCACTTTTTCGCCATGAATCGTCCGTTGGTCCGTTGTTATTGAAATGTTATTGAACATGGGTGTCATTAGTGGTCCGATGGTCGTTATCACAGAACAGATAATAAATAGAATACCAATAGGCTATATTCAATACGCCGCATGGTGAAGCAGGCTTTTGAATGTGTGAGAGTCCTACGAAAATGAAGCACGCATTATGCACGTGCAATAGTGTGTGCAATACACCAACATTAAATGAGCGTAAATGTATAAACCGAGAGCAGTTTTCTGTATTCGACGTAAAACGTATTCTAGACACGAGTGTAAGTTTAACCCGGATTCTTCCTTACTCGAGTCGGTTACCTGCTATCGCCTTGCCCGTTATGTATTTCAGTTCCCATTATTTCTGAGTTCCCTGGTCGTTATAAATTTTCTGTCGGCGCTTTTTAGGTCGTTTATGCGACTTCAACGATACCAGTGTGCTGTATAGGATATGAATCCTCTAAAAATATATTGTCTGAGAAATAACAAACGTTCCTGTAGTTTATATCACAAAATTAGCAAACCATAATACCGGCAGTGGAATCTGTTCTCATTTGTTTCTAGCAAACAAGCTCCTACCCAGTCTTCAATCTCTTTGCTCCTACCATGTTTTCTCGTTCGTGTTATCGTTCCGATTCCTTTATTACGCTTGTAAAATTTCAATATCTTTTGAGTATAGTGCGTTATAATAATCTTGTAATGGTCACAAATGGCAACGGGCAAACAAATTAATCTTTTATATTTTTTCAGTTGCGCCAAGAACATCCATACTGATCCATACTAAAATGGCGTCCTCTACATACCCCACAGTACTTACTAGTAACTTCTGGTGAAATCTCGTGGAATTTTAGTGTGACTGCCTAATTAGTCTGTAAGTATTTTGTTATAATTCATTGAATCGTTGCGTGGAGCATGTCGTCGTGCTTCTTCGCATGTTATGCCACGTTATACCCGTTTTCTTTTGGGTATGCTATCAATGCAATCCGAAGAGTAATTGCTCTTTTAGGGAATTTCTTTTTTACTTCTCTGTGGGTTCATTTACTTACATTAAACCGCGTTGACACGGTCCAAGTATGATCCAAGTACACTTGGATCGAATGCCATCCAAGTGACAGCTTCATACTAATTATTCCTATCCAAGCTAACTTGGATGAGTAGGACGCGGTCCAAGTAGCTTGGATAGGTATAATTAGTATGAAGATGTCTCATACGAGTGCACTTGGATGGCACTCGGTCCAAGTGTACTTAGACCATGTCAACGCGGCTTTATACATTACTTACTGAAAGTATTCATTTTCATGTTACTGCCAATATCACTTGTAGACATGGGAAATGAGTCTGGAAGACTTCAGTTCAATTATAGATAGTGATTCGTATAATTGAGACATTTTACGTATTATAGATAATAATAATATTATCCATAATACGTAAAATGTCTAATATTATAATATAATATGTTAAATACAATAAAATTATACAGTTGACGAAATTGAAGAGACAGAAAAAATCGAATTACGAAATAGGTACTTACAACAAAAGGTTACATCACGAAAGATGTTGTGAATTTTGAACGATTGCATCCTATGTGGAAATACATTTTTTAAAATAATTTCTAATTTATTAAAACTGTAACCGAAGCCATGTAGTTTGCGGGATATAATTTTTTCAGTAGACTCAGGAGAGATATCAAACCTCCCACCTCCGTTTTTTCTATAAAGTTCTAAACAAGCTAGTTGAAAACTGGCTTTGGATTCATTTAAAAAGATTAGGTCATTCATGAACAACACATGTCTAATCACTCGTAACTCTACGGTCTTCATGATACCCTATTGTCAGATGTAATGTTTCACGATGCCGTGTACCGTGCGAATAGCCTACTTGATTACACCATAAAAGTACATTTTTTTAAATAACTTTATAACGTTTGTGGACTATGTAACTAATCGTGAACTACCCTGTTTGTTTCAGATTATTCTCTTCATTGTCCATGTCCGCTAACGGAGCATATGGCTGCCTCAAATAAGCCTCGTCACTCGCCATTTGCACTTCCAAGGTCACCCTGGAATGATTATGAATACAACTAGCGGGTGGGTGCCATTTATCGAAACGCTGTTGGTCGATTGGATGATTGAACCGGAGACGGGTGTCATTCCAACACTCTGCTGAGCCAGGTCCAGTCCTCAGATCGTCGCACATACGCAAAGGGTTAGTAAAAAACTTCTTATTACATAATTATTTATTTCTTAGTATTTTAGCACTCATTCTGGAGTGAATATTAAAAAAATCCATTCATATGACTAATTAGCTATAAACTTTTATCAATTAAAAATTCTCAAGTGGACACTCCACTCCATCTACAGCATTTCTTTCACTGAAAACATTCAGTCGAACTTGGTTATTACGAGGAAGATGGGACCGACTGAATTTGCTCATTATAAGCAATACTACAACAATAATATAACATTTTTCGCGCCGCATTCTAATTAACAGCTTTGCTGCCACCGGCGCCGATTGGAGCCACTCATATTCAGTGCCGCCGTATCCGATCGGAGCCGCCTGTATAGTAATCACGAAAATGTCATTCTTTCACTGCATTAGGAGTTTTTGGGTATTTCCACAACTTGAACTTTGGGTTTTGCCTCCATCAGTAAATTTGCAGGTGTTTGCCTACTTAATTGCAGTCTTTAAATTTATTAGTTTCGAAGAAAATAAGTATTTTACTATTATTTATTTCAATTTATATGGATAGAAATGGCCTTCTATATATATAGAATGGCATTCTTCAAATGAAAAATGATTCTTGGGGTTTAAACTTGAATTCGAAATACGACGATATTTGATTTTTTCAAATTATTAAGGTTCTACTGTATTGGAAAATTATAGTACCTACTTTGAACCAATATTGTTTGTCCGATATTCAAAATTATAGTATTTTGGGCGTACTATACCTGTTTTATATCATACATAGTACGCAGATGAAAATTATAGTACAAATACTATAATTATAGTGCGGTTGGCGAATTCTACGTAAGCGAAATGAAAAATATTCAACAAAATAGGTCAATCGGAATAATATTTGTGACGGGACCATAATGTTTAAACCAGCGGTGGCCAAACCGTGGCGCATTGGATGATTAGACACATGTGGCGCATTGCATCTTTGTACCTATTTATTCTTTTGAAGTAGGCGCCATATCCATCTTCATATTTTCAACACCTGAGTGCTCTCAGTTTAAGTTATACAGCCTTCTTACTCATCAGTTCGTCCCATTTGGATGTGAACAGTGTGTTTATGAGAGAGAAACAAGGTCGCGAATAACTGATTCAGATTTGAAGAATTCTCGGTACTGTTCGGTTATACCGGAGGCAGCGGAAAACGCATTTTGAAAATAGCCGATAAACTGGATTATTTGTTAGGTTAACCTAACCAAACCTAACCTAACCTAACCTAACCCAACCTAACCGAACCTAAACTAACCCAAACTAACAAATAATCCAGTTTATCGGCTATTTTCAAAATGCGTTTTCCGCTGCCTCCGGTATAACCGAACAGTACCGAATTCTCTGCAGTAAAGCTCTCTCCCTCTCTCTCTCTCTCTCTCTCTCTCTCTCTCTCTCTCTCCCTCCCTCCCTCCCTCCCTCCCTCCCCCCCCCCCCCCTCCCCCTCCCCTCCCTCTCTCACTCCTCTCTCTGGTGCTTGAGTTCTATAGCGCATCTGAACTTGTCTGTGAAAAAAATTGGCGCATGGAATGCAAGAGGGTGGCTACCCCTGATTTACTGGCGTATGCATAGAACAGCAATCTACATTCAAGCTATTTAATGCAAATTTGCATGCATAAACCTAAACAGACTGTTGAATAGTGACGTCACATTTCTGACGTAATACGCGTCATGCCGAGACTAATGTTACCAATTTTTAAATTTTGATATCCCGATAATTAATTTAAAATATTGAAATTGTGAATTGGTGTAAAAATGTGCAAACGGTACCTTATAAATTTAATGATTATAAATGAATAATTATCATGTACTTTAAATAATTTATTAGTTATGACATATTTATTTTATACTTCTAACAATATAAATATTTATTTAGGAATCGAGTGGCCACACTTTTGTCTCGCAGCTAACATCATTTATGTTATGAGAGGTTCATATCTTTCAACCTGAACGAAACAAATCAAATTAAACCATAGACAATATATGTACAAATTATATGAGTAGAAAGTAGACCGGAAATGGTTTGAGATTTTGACGTTTGGTTCAGTGTATCATTGAAAATCAAACCGTTCTCGGACCATCAGAAATGGTTTGACATGAAACGTCAAACCGATTCGGACGATCCATAGACTAATGGCAATCTGTCAAAGTGTTGATAAGCATTATTCGGCATTTATATATCGTGAGGTGTTCATATTAATGTTAGACATTTACACCATAGAAGTTTACTTGAATTATATAAGTAACCATACGCGAACAAGACGCCGCTTTTGGTCTTATTATCTCAAAATCCAGCCATATTTTCTATGCAAAGAGTTCGATTTAATATCATTACTATAATTAATATGTCAGACCAAGAATTTATTTTCATTTTATTTATATTTTGTAACGGAGATTCTAAACTACAAACTGTGTTAAATCAACCTGGAATGATCTTTATATTACCTACCTAACGAATTTTATCAATTTAATATGTTCGGTTGTCATCTAAGTCACAAAATCATACTGTCGACATGAACAAGTGGTCCATTATAAAAAGCGCTCATCAAAAGTAATTTTTAAAAACTTATCATAGGTACCTATAAATCTTATAAATTAACTAAATGGCTACCTATTCACGAAGCATTCTTTATATTTTGTACATGTAAAATGAATGAATACGAATTTGAATTATTGTAGACGACGATAGGAGGTTTTTTTTTTTTTAGAATTATTAATAACCATGTCCTTGCTTTTTCGTACAAGGTGGTTTGTTAGTAATTTTGAACAATCACAAACACCCAGGCTTTGAGAAAAACACATAAATATTTTTGTCGTGACCGGGAATCGAACCCAGAACTCTCGGGTGGAAGGCCAGCGCCTTACCCACTGCACCACGAGAGCCGTTTAAAAACTTATCATAGGTACCTATAAATCTTATAAATTAACTAAATGGCTACCTATTCACGAAGCATTCTTTATATTTTGTACATGTAAAATGAATGAATACGAATTTGAATTATTGTAGACGACGATAGGAGGTTAGAATTTTATAACAAGTTGACGTTTCAATAAATATGTCTCTGTTTTAGAGACTAATATCTTATGAATTAATTTTAAGTACTGGCAACACTAATTAGTCGTCAGAAAAGCATTTCCGTGGACATTTACCAAACGGTCCCATTTCGTTTGTTTGATTCAGGTTGAATGATACAGACTTGAGATGACATTTATTGACTGCGAGAATCCTTCCTAATGTACCATACAGAAATGAAAAAGGATCAATTATTATCATATACCAATCAGCCTATGACAGTCTTACCAGTGTGTTTGAGATTTTAATCTTGTTTATTACAATTTAGGTGATATTTTGAAACAATGCAGACTGCTTCCAATTGCATATATAATATCTTAAATAAAGCAGTAACTACCTAGTAGGCTCATATATTATTATGTAGTACCTATTTTATCGTAATGTTACGTAAATCCATCTTATCCATGGGAAATACTACATTTTTTATGACGTCTTTAGGTAGTAATCGAACCACGGGAACATTGTATCTAGACTATGGATTAAAATTCATGATGCGTTTTTTAAACGGCACAATTACTTTTTAAAGTTCGCAAATGCTCTACCGAATCTACAAAATTGATGGGTTCTCAATTATAATTAATTATATGTATTACATGTATTATAGTATAATGACAATTCTAACCAACAAAAACTTGTAATGAATTCATTTTTGCCGACTCTTTACGTATGTATATAAGTATGCTCCTGTCATGTGTCAAACTGACAGGAGGTGGACGTCGCCATGATTCATTTTCGTGCGCATTCCTGTGCGCATCTCATTTTTTATAGTTTTCTTATTCGGCCGATAAACCACTGACTGCGTTGAGTGCGGTTCAAAGCTGTATGAATACGGCTGTTAGACGATAAGTCGAGGAAAACAATAAATCGGGGAACAGTTAAGCGGGATTATTTAACATTGTTCTTATGGGTGTTTGGTGGACTTTCAAAAATGAACGATCCATGCGGGAAAAAGATTTATCCGAGAATGGTAGATCGGGGTTCCACTGTATTAGCTTATTGACTATTAACAGCTTACAATTTTGTACTTTGTTTCTTGTTTCCAGGATGCAAGTCAGTGCAGTGAAGGTGGCAGTTCTCCAGAGGTTTAGTGGGAATGCGGCACCGGCACCAGATGTTTTATGGAGTATCACATTGACACACTCTTCCGAGGAGCTGAAGAAGACAACTGACATTTTAATTGTAACAAGTTTGTGAAAGCAACATTGATACCATGCCTAGGTTGCGTTCACTGTGAAATAAAACAGAATTCGCTTCTCACTTTGACAAGCCAATTGAGCAAAGAAAATATGACAATTATTATTCAAGCTTGATTACCCAAAATTGAGTATGCAAAAATTACAGTCGTCACCTGTTTTAAGATTTCTCATTGTCTCGGTTACTTACCCGTATAAATTAAAGTAAACTAACTATTTTTGAATTTTGTTTTGTCATTGTTATATCTATGGCAACCGAACACTGTTGTATCCTTCACTGTGAACGCTAACCTAATTACATATTATGTCACTCTTTATATTTTTTCTACTATATTTTGCTGAAATTCAAAATACCAACCAGTATCCAAACAGTTTGCAATGCGTCTGTGATTCATACCTAGAGACAAACCCTATATAATATCGTCGCCCTCAAGGAAGAACTCACCAAATACAGTTTTTGATCAGAATGAGTTATTTATACAGCCAATCTTGCAATTTTTAACTCTATCTTAGAAAAAATCACCAAAATTCTAACTATGCGTTTTAACCCATAGGCGTCCGAGTTTCCGAAACACGCATTGGTCATTCAATCCAAGTTTATTTTTGTATGTAGAACAGTAAAATGACTTCCAATAATCAAATATCAATAACTCAGAATATGTAACTTGAAATCAATTGATTTTTGGAACATATGTAAAAAAAGGATGGTTTATTATAATTTCAGAGTTATAAAAATAATAAAACACATGAAAATGGAGATAGGGAGGTTCAAAGTTCAATAAATAAAAAATTTTGTTGTTTTTTTTCAAACTTTCAAGTTTACTGCTAAATACAAAACAAATTACACAATAAATATTTAAAAAAATCCTTAGATTATAAGACGCAATTAATTTTCTTATGATATTTTTTTACAAAATTGAAAAATGTTCACAAATTTCATCTTTTTCTTATATTTAACGAAACCATTCAAACCATTTCAATTGTGCTGGAATTGTACAATTATTTGCCATAATTAAATATGAATATCTTCAAAAGTATTACTTAGAACTAAACATTTTTTGAAACATACATAAAAACAACGTTTTTTTTCTTATTATTTTAAAGTTATAGGTTAAGTTATAAATGATATAGGGAGGTTCAAAGTTAACAAACCTTTTTTTATGACATAGATTAAACTTATATGCTAAATAAAATTATATTTACATATGAAATATTAAAAAACATAATAATATATAATATGAGAAAGGGAGGTTCAAAGTTAACAAACCTATTTTAATTTTTTTATGACAAATTAAACATCTATGCTAAATAAAATTATATTAACATATAAAATATTAAAAAAAGCATATATAATATGAGAAAGGGAGGTTCAACGTTAACAAACATAATTTTGTGTACATATTAATTTAAAAGCTAAATAAAATAATAGTTAAATATACAGCATTAAAATATGTATATCGACTGTGGAAAGGAAAAGGGGCGTAAGCCTCAGTTTTTGCAAAGTGGGTTTTATTTGTTATTAGCAAAGTATTCAACTCAATACATGGTATGCCCAAAGGATTTAAGCTGAAAATGATGAATTATTATGAAAATTTAGCTTTTAGTTTTTAGAAATGAAGGGCGTGTGAATTTTACGTCCAGGAAAAGGGGCTCAAACCACGTCAATGGCATTATAAGTCGTTTAAGCAATCTTTTGTGGTAAGGAAAAGGGCGGTAAGCATCTTAATCCGTAAATGTATGAGGATAATGGCAGTTTTACTAAACGCTGACGGCCGGCTGGCTCAGGTATGAACCATAATGAAGATTAAGCCACCTAATAGTTTCGCTCGCTCGTTTGACAGTCCAACACGTTTTTCGACACTCTCTCCATTAAAATTCATTTAAAGTATACTAATCCAGTGAAAATGGCAATAGAAAGAAGTTAAAATATTTTTAAAATGTGTGGTGTTAACATGGATGGAATAAACAATACAAAGAAAAATGTTAAGACCTTAAAATTACGCCTTGAAATTGTTATGCCGCACAAGTGAAGCGTCATCGTTAATTCTCTGTAAATCGTTATAAAACATTATGTTACAACTTATATTGTGTCTTAATCATTGGTTAATGATGTCTTGTTCATATTAGATGATAAAATTAATAAAATATTTGCTATATTTACTTCAAACACCGCCGTGCGGTTTATAGGTTATGTGACATGTCAAACACAATTCTAAACTGAACTTGGTCCTATGTACGCTTATATTTACGATTAAAATCATTGTAATGGACAAAAATTATAATTATGCACCGTATTATTTATAGTAATAACATAAATCTCGAGTAAAATGCGTTTTGTTTTAATTTGTTGTCAGGAGCCACTTATCAAAGTGACAAGTGATTGTCAATAACCAAATACATCCGCAAATATTGGTTATTTGTTATAATTATTGTAAATAACTAAGATTAGCTTGAATCAATATACTATATCTATCTATATATAATAAAATATTTGCTATATTTACTATTATCATTATTACTATTATGTAATAATTATGTGTCATTTATGGTTTAATAAAATACTTTTTTTTCTGAAAATAATAAATTACGATTGTTCTAATTTTAAACTTAATATAATTAAACCATATGAAATGAAAAAAATATTAATTAAACACCTAGTGAAACACTATAAAGAAATACATTCCCAAGAATTTAATTAAAAATAAGTGTGAAAAAAGGCTATTTGCTGCGTAAGTCCACTGTATTTTATGAATACTACATTTGAAATTGGTAAGGAAAAAGGATGTTACCATCATTTTTATCGGTTTTTCTCTAATAACTTACGTAATTAATGTCAGATTGGGAAAATAATACACCAAATTATTAATCATTATGCACTTTAAGTCTGTCTATATTTTTTATTTTGATTTTGACAGAAAATCATTGAAAAAACGTTTTTTGCTCCTCCTGTAAAATTTGCTTTGTGTGGATTACGCCCTTTTTCCTTTTTACAGTCGATATATAATGAGATAGGGAGAAACAAGACATTTAAAAAAAACATAAAATAGTTTAAAGTTGCTAAAATAAATAAAAAATAGTTTAGTACTTTAAAAAAATGTAATCATACACTATAGTCTATTTTGGTGTGAAACAATTTAAAACATTCAGGCACATGGAGAGCGATTTTACACTCCCATCGACACTCCTTTCTCCCCTTTTTTTGTTCTTTGCACACTTTGCACTGTCGAGTCTTGTATTTTTTCCCTCCTACGGTGCTGGCGATGAGATTCGGAAAATGACCCCAGTTTTTCGCGTGTAGTCTCATCGGAGTGACCCCTGTACTGCGACGACCTGTGGCGTGTGTTGGTAGAGTCACCCTTTCTAGAATTTGTTCGGCCACGTTTACCCTAAATTCATTGTAGTGCAGATTGGCTTGAAATTTTTTTTTATATATCTGATAGGCATTGAACATTGCCATATCAGCTATATAATAGAATTTTTTTTTATAGCCTTTAACATACCTGCGCATGATCGGAAAAGAAGCTAAAGCTTGATCTTGCCGATCGACACCACCCATCCATTTATTATAGTCAATAATAGCCTGGGGTTTGACGATTGGCAGACGAGTTTTTCGATCTGTCTTGCCTGTCGCAGTCATGGACAAATCTTTATGGTGGTTGGAGATCACGGTGACCAGTTTACGGTCCATCCACTGTATTGCCATGAGCCCATGACTGTACAAACAAGATGCAGAGCCTCGTTTTACCTTCTTTTTGCCTTTCATTTGAACAGGCATGTTTTTTCGGTTCGGTCTCACTGTACCTACGCAGTTCGTCTTTCCATTCTTTAGTCTGAAATAAAGGTCAGGAGATGAATACCAATTATCCAGATAAAGGATATGTCCATCAGACTCATACCCGGCCAATAGGTGATGGACAATCACTTCACTGGACAGGAGGGTCTGTTCTCCGACCTTTTCTCCAGTATAAATACTGAAATCAAACACGTACCCCGAGGAAGACTCACAAAGTTTATAAAATTTTATGCCGAAGCGGGCGCGCTTATTGCGGTTAAATTGAACATATGAAAGATGCCCCCGGAACTTCATTAAACTTTCATCCAGTGAAATGTTCACCTCCGGTTTCAATAACAGGATGAATCTTTTTAGATCGATTTCCCGGTGCTGCTATTGCATCATCAGCAAAATGCAGATACCGAGAAAGCAATGTAAATCGATTCCTTGGCATTACAGTTCCAAAAACAGGGTGACTCTGTTGCCTTCCTAATGGACCAATAGGAGTACACAGTCGGCTTCAGTTGTGTTCCCATCAGAATGCTGAGAGCAAAATGAGCTTCTAGCTCATCAGCTGTTGTGTCCTTCCAGGTAGGTTCCGCTTTCTGTAAAATTCTTGCCTGGGCGTATCTGAAACAAAAAAAAACGGAAATAGAGTAAAATACGATCTTATTATCTATTTCATAGCCCAAAATTAGATCTAATAATATCCTAATAAGAATCCAGTAAGACACTAGAATTCGATTTATATTGATAAAAATACGAACTGAGGCAACGAAACCGCATTATGATAAATAAATACATTCACCATAACAATTTCTTTACATCACTTATAGTATCATGACAATAATTGCAAAATATGTTATTTATTTTACGTGTTGTCAGTTCCGTGTTGTTTATTTTTGCGGTTATTTTTTCTTCTCGGTCGTACCGTCATGGCTGAGGATCGTGATCATCTTTGAATTTCGTCATCCTTAGGGTTACCAAGACTTTCCATCCCTTTTTTCCATCTCATTTCCATCTCATCAATCATAGTCTGAGAAGCTGACGTGTGTGTGCTTCGATTTGAACTGCGTTGTGAGTGGCAGCTCCTCCTCGGTGTTTCTACGTTGATCCTGCGGTGCAAGGCGTGATGCAGGGTGTGGATTTGCTTTCCTTTATCATTATCGAGGAGGGTGACCAGGACGAGTGGCATTGGGTGCCTGCCCGTGCCTCGAGTCATCCTCTCGACGCTGATTATGGGAAAGCCTCTGCGTAGAAGATCATTTGTGATGACTTCAGTGTTAGTGCCAATGTGGAAGCCCCTGATGACGACGTACAGTCGGTCGATATCGTGCTTGCTGGGGCCTGCATCTTTGGTCGTCGCGTGCGTTGGTGATCTGTAGGTTCGTGAAGTTGGTCTGTGATGTTGTAAATACCTATTGGTCCATGTGTGCGATGCTAGTGTAGAACGTCGAGGCACGTTTGCATTGGTGCTGTTGGATCTCCAGGAGTGTTGTCTGGCTGGTGTGTGGGCGTGAATAGAGTCTTCTGCATCGTCTTGGTATGCTGTTAGCAACAAAACGTGGAGCGTCAATAGCTCCCTTAGTTTTGTTGGTTTGTTTGAAGATAGTCTGGTAATCTCTGAGTATATCTGCTCCATTGTGAAGTAGGTAGAAAGGGTCCTCTGGTAGGTAGGTAAGTCGTCGTTATCCTTTGCGGTGTTTTGCAAATAGGTATATATGCTTGGTCGTTGATTGCTGAATCTTGTAGTAGGCAGCTATCGGTTGTTTGGATGGTCTCAGCTTGCAAAGTATGTATTTGCTTGGTCGATTTTGGTCTCTGGTCACTTGCGGCGGTGAAAGTAGGTAGTACTAGGCTGGTCGGTTGGTTTTGCGGGGTAGGTCTCGAGTCGGTTGTAGTGTTCAGCTGGAGTCGGAGCGCAGGACGGGACGTCTGCTCGCGACGGGTGCTAGACCGCGAGTGAAGGTGATTCGCATTTCAATGTTAGAGACTATATCGATCGGCGATGTAATCCCCGCATTGCTCCGATTTTAGCCGCTGTTTCCATACCGTACAGCTGTATAAAGGTCAGGATTTTAATTTATTTGGTTAGAAATCGGCGGAGCTTCACGCCGAATTTTTCAAGATTTTATTAAATATGCGAATTTCCTTATGATTTATATTACAGAGGATAGGTATAATTACTATGAACACAATAATCGAATAATATTTCAGAAAAGTTAGGTTTTAATGACCCTACGACATTATTTACTGTTTTGGTTCTGCGAGCCTGGTATTTTCAGGCATAACAGACGGCCGCACCCACACATATAGAGTCTTTCGGCAGCAACACACATACTTTCGTGTTTGCCGGTGGTTTGGTGTTGCTATTCTGTTAAATGAATGTTGCCGCGCGCTTAAATATTTATTCCTTATTTAGGAATTTACTATTAATGAATTTACTAATTTTAATATTATTTGATTAGTGTGTTCCACATAACATATTGATTATTTATATACACTTATAATAATTGCTCGCTGCCGCGTTCATCCCTTTATGTTATCAATCATTCTTCTCCTTTCATACCAGTACATGGATATATATTTAGATATTAATTACACTTATGCCTAACATTTTATTCTTAAAATTATCACAGGTTTTATACCGAACAAGGCAATTTATCATTCTTCTTTCTTTCACTCTGCATTACCTTGTTTGTATTAATTAGTTCTTCGCCTAGTGTGTTTTCACACTGAACGGAGGACTTAAACCTGTGAACAAATAAACATTTACATATGATTATACAAGGAAGGCGATTTAGTCGTTTTTACTAAGCCGTATAGTTAGAGATCAGGTTTATATGTCGGCTTATAACTAATTAATTTACGATGGGTAGACGCCCGCCTACCTACAGGTGGTAACAGCACCCAACATTTCTGGAGTGCTTTCCATTCAGCTTATCCAGTAATGTCCTCCTGGGTATGCCGAATTGTTTTTCCGCTTCATACGAAGTAATTTTTTTCTCTGATATTTTCTAAAGCAATTTCCAACATTTCTTTGCTGTGTTGGGTTGTATAATTCCTCTTCTTTTTGAAAAGGGGTTTTTTGATTTTTTTTTGTTTTTTGTTTTCCATTTTGCGACAAATACCTAAAACAATTGAGAAAAATATATTATAAAATGCAGGAACCAATA
Source organism: Rhyacophila brunnea (assembly GCF_057557595.1). Lineage (NCBI taxonomy): Eukaryota > Metazoa > Arthropoda > Insecta > Trichoptera > Rhyacophilidae > Rhyacophila > Rhyacophila brunnea. The sequence goes on along the minus strand of NW_028232848.1, from coordinate 35,781,888 downwards.
CGATAAATATTTCGAGAAAAGCACTTTTTTTGTGACAACCCTAACGCCAGACGAAGTACAGGAACAAGTAGTTCACAAAACATAGCCTGTCATTGCATACTCAAATAATTTATGTTTTATTATAAATATAGGAAATTTCACATTACATTTGGCAAGCAGACTACATCACTATATTATAGTAAAAATATGAAGAACTTACCTCTACCAAATCCGTAGAAATCAGCAAAAGTTCAGAGGTATTCCGAAAAAAACTCTTCACACCGGACTCGAAAAAACGTTACTAACACAAACACGGCGAAGATAATGGCGGTTTGAAAATTGTGTATTGCCAAGACGAATAATATCTTTAAAATCGCCTTAGTGGCTTAAAGTGTTGCGATAGTAAAAACATGAATTTCTAGTGTTTAATTGATTTAGGTGAAGTTAGGGACACTTGGCGAAGTTAGGGGGTTTTACGGTATGTAAAGGTATGATTGCATTTATATATATTTCTTTATAATACTAATTGGATATTTGTATGCAATCTTATAATCACCAATTTTTGAATTTGAATCAATTTATGTAAAATAAATATATGTGTATCATGATAAATATTTGGACTTCATTTTTTACTTTCCACATATAAAACAATCTTTATATGCGGTAAATAAATACCATTTATAAATTGAAGTAATCATGCACCTGTGTTTAATTTGTTGCTTTATGTATATATAATCCAATATTATTCTTCCTATTTTGGAATAATAATCCATACTCTTCATCATCAATAAGAGATAACATATAAATAAAAAAACAACCAATATACTATGTTTAAAAAAAAAAAACACAAAATACTATAGCACAAGTTACAATCTCACACGAAATTATAAACATTTCTTACTATCTAAAGTCATATATTGTAATTTTATAGAAAGCCCACAGCTAAAAAATAGTAGGCAGTTAAAATTAATATTCATAACGCTTAATGTAAATTATTAATAAAATCTATCAAATGTCATTGAATGCAGCAAAATATAATATATTATTTCAAATATGACTTGACAGAGAGTGAAATTGATGAAATGAAAAAAAAAATCTTAAAACTACAGTTGGTCACAAACAAAACTTTTAAGGACCTTCACGTCTAGCCTCTGTTGATTCGCGGATGGCCGTTGTTAAGTCTTTAAGTAATACTTCAAGAGTCCTCGTCGATTCTTGAAGAAACTCCATTTTCTTCTGTTTTAATACAAGCATTTCTGCTGCAATTTGAGCAGGTGTGAGCTCTCGTGGTTGAGGGCCCACTGACTCCGCTGTTTGGTCATTACCATTATAATATGCCAACCGTTTAGGGGCTAGACGTGAAGGTGGAGCTGCATGGGTGGTAGTGTAGTAGTGGTGGTGGACAGAATTGTAGCGGTGCGATTGATATTGGGGTCGCCTCTACATGTGACGTTGATGGCCTCATTGATGTGGACGGCATTACTGGTACTAATGTCGCAGCCATACCTGCCATCAGCGTTGTCACAGACGTTGACGGCGTAATCACCTGGAAAGGATACAGATTAGGATGAGAAGACAGCATTATATTTTAATTTCTTATTATTTTGTCCACATTAAAAATGACAAAAATTCTTTCCTTTTATTCACCAATACCGGGATCTAGTATTCTATTAATATACAGCATGGTCGGATTACCTGCAGCATAATTATTATCCATTATAAAAATAAGATTGAATATAGATACTTTTCTATTAATAAATAAATAAAGGCAAACTATTATCCTTTTCATGAATTATGAAGAGTTTAATTAGCTGTGGTATACCTACCTTCTTGAAGTAGTATTACCTGAAATAATCACTTAGGTAAGAAAGTGGATTTACCTGAGTTCATTTAAATCATATCAGCAGATTATAATCCATTCCCAAGATAGGGTTTCCCAAAAAAAAGGGAAATTTTATATTCCAAGACAAAGATTATGAGTTTATTCAAGCATGCTTTTACCTGAGCGATAATAACAGTTAAAGAAAACATGTAGGTAATGAAAACTGTACCAAATTATTTATAATACCTTGACTTATGTTATGGTACCATTATATGTATTGCATTTGAATACGCGTAAACTGATTAAAATCAAACAAAGACTAATAAAGAGTGAAGTAGCACATAGCAGTTAGCAGGTTTGAACTCACATTGGTTAATATCGCAGAATTAAAATAATGTGAACTTACAATATTCTCTCTTATTATTCCGTTACTAGGGAGACCTGACGATACGGTCTCCGTCAACGTCTCCGTCACCCTCTGTTGCACTGCGGTTAACTCCACATTAGTCGGTGGACCGCCCCCAGTTTGCTTTCGCCACAGCAGTATTTTCGACTGCTTATTTTTTACAGCTTGCCGTAAATCATGCCACGTCTGTAAAACAATAATGACATATTAGGAAACTGCCTCATATGATGGTATGGCAGTGGCGAAGGGTGGAGGGTGGAGGTAAGCTGCTAAGATCCGACATAAATAGTGTTCACTAAACTTTGTCAGTCCAATGTATTTTTGTTTTCATTGACCAAAGACTACAATGTGTGGATGTGGTTGTTACATTTTAAAATTCAATTAAACTCTCCATGCAATAGTAAATAAGTCAACAAAATATTCGTTGATCTATAAAATATCCAAAATTATGTCATCAAACCATACAACATTTTTGATATTTTATAGATAGAATAAAATTTTGTATCAATTTTGGTTTGATTTGGGCGGGGTTAAATTGAATTTTAAAAACTAACCTGCACCGCCTGTAAATTGTGTTCTTAGTTCAATGAAAATAAATAAGTATGACTGAAAAAGTTGAGTATCCACCCCTTGTCATTTATGGTTATTAAATATATCTCACAATTGTATTTGAAGGAATTCCCTCATCTCTGAGGGTGTATTCATATATTTGGTGTAACCATATGATTATAATAAAATTAATTAATGTGTATATAAATACCTTCCGCCAGCCGGATCCATCTTTTTTAGCACCCACCCGGGAATTCAATTTATGGCTAATGGCCGTCCACAGCCGCATCGCGTCCGTTGTGGTAAAATATGGCGTGAAATGGCTACTTACAAGCCGTGGATTTGTAAAATATATAATAGAACAGGTTATGTATGCATATTGAGAAATTCTCAAAAAGAATTCGTATCCATAATAGATATAATGGAAATGTGGTAAATAGTATTTAAGATAATGGACAAAGCCATGACAGTTGAATGTGATGTTTATGATAACAATATGATTCAGACCATTACAAGATAATTGTCAGTATTCAATGAACTTTTGTTGATATCAAATATTTGGCACTATCCACTTACCGATTAATAAATCAATCGGGAGATGCTGCTGTTCTTCGCTGACTTTCATTATTCTAGAAAAATAAAAATACGATTAGGGTGTATTTCTAAGACAATCACTAGGTACTATTATATGAAAGAAATGAATTATTAAAGTTATAAATAACTTTAATTTTGTGGTATAAGGTCACTGAATCAGGCCATGAGGGGAATAATTAATAATATAATGAAATGGTATACGATTATTTAGCACGTATACATTACAACGAAGAAGCAAAAGAAATATAAATATAACATGCACATTAAATGAAACAAATTTTGAGTTCAAATAAAATAGATATGACTTATTCATACAGTACAGATAAATATTAAATCACTTACTGTTTGTATTCCGGTTAGATTGAGGGTATTAAAAGTTCTTCTGTCTTCACTGGAAGTCAAGAAACGATTGAATATTCGGTTGCAAGTACTCTTCATAATTTATGTTTATAAGCGTGCAAATAAGCGTGCATACCCGAACACTATGATTTGAGTGAAGCATAACGGAACACGAAGCGAAATCTGTATACAGTTCCTCAAGCACTTCCATGAACACTCGACTAGTTAGTAAACGGAAACAGCGTAAGTTTGGAGGGTAATAAACGATTCGGTTTGGCTTATTCCATGGATAGGGTATAATTCTTGTCAAATTTGGGATCACAGAGATTATCAATATAATTTTTTATCGTAAATATTTCACTATAATAATGTCGATATAAATTATACTGATGGTTTTATAAATGCGTTTAAAAATTAATAAATGTAAAAAATCTTAACACTACCGCACAGTTATGTACTCCGTTATGTAATGTTATGTTATGTTATGTAATGACAATCAAAGAAAGCAAAAAATATGTAAAACAGAATCTTAGGGCTATCCACAGTATTTTTATACTTATCTATGGCATCCGCAGGAATCAAATGTATCATACTGTTTGTCTTTTAATTTTTCAGCAGTGATAGGTTTTCCTTCAGGCCAAAGCGGTGTCAAAAGATCAATAAAGCGATGTGAAGGTTTTCCTCTACGATGTACATCCACAATTGCCTCACCGCTATTCAACTCCGTTTTAACGTTGAAGCAATAAGGGTTTTTATATAATATAATATTTCTTATTTTAAGCCAGTTAATTTTCGTTTTGTTGATATTATATTTCCTGTTTATGATATGCTTTTCCACTTCAACCGTTGATTTGAAGTCTTGTTCTTTCAACATCGTTACAGTGAGAGGATTTTTTTTCCTGCACGACTCCATTATGGTTATATATTCTCCAGGGGTGTACAGTCTTTGGCACGTTTTTAAGTGACATTCTATGTCTGCAAAATCTTTATCATTTGGCAGGTAACTATGCCCAGAATATAAAAACTTAAGTGATATTTTCTCCAATGATGGACTCAATTGTAATATTGCCATCAGCATTAGAGTTAACTTTATATTGCGGTTTTGACCGCCGCTAGAGTCAGACCACAATATTGTTCTTCACATTGGGAGAAACTGCTGCTGTTATACGTTTGAGGAGGCAAGATCCCACCTCTTGAACACCTCTTCCAGCAATTCCTTCTAGCCATACATAGCAAAAACTTTTATTAGTTTTGCCACTGTGAACACCCAAATTATACAGCCACAGTTGGCGTTTGTAAAAAATAATATTAGTGGGAATCCGGGGTAGTGGAAGTGTTCTTTGCATATCGAATGTTATGCATTCAGTTTCTGGATTATTTTATGCGATCGTTAAATCTTCTCGCATAAGATTTTGGGCATTTCTCGTCCATGTGTGCATTGCATTCAGATTCGGTATGTTGTTTTTTCAAAGGGTCAACTTCATTCTTAATTTTTACTTCAAATGCGTCACAAATCTGGCAAGTATCTTTTTTTAATGTTTTGGTACGCAAATTGAATTTTTTGTAAAAAATACTTTTGTAAATTGCAAAAGTTCGTACCTAATCCGATTTATACACATTATACATTTTTGATAATGTTATATCTGGAGGTAGAAAATTGGCATTTATCTCCCTTCGGCAATAATGCGAGACATACTTCGATAGTTTTTCAATTTGATGGACAACTTTTTGAACATCCTCTTCGGGGATTTTATTCATTCCACCTTGTTTTCGACCCTTCTGATCTAATAATGGAACGCTACTTGTTCTGTTTTTGCTCAGTGCTGTGGTTATCCTATACGGGCTAGTACATCATTCGGCATATTCTTGTATTTGCGAGTGAATATATTCTTGTAAATTTCCTTTTTTCCGTGTTTCTTCCGTGTAGGCGTTTCTTGGGCTGCTCAGTTACCTGACGGGCAATATAAAGTATCTGTAAATTATATGAACCCAGATTCCAAAAATGCTCGAATTCACGACGCCTTTCTTCTTCACTGAGAATATGATCACATCTGAGTGTGCAATTACATTTGAAGTCATTAAATTTTTTAGCCGATTTCTAAACACCCTTATAATCACCGTAAGCTTCATTACGATTTCGATTAGTTTTTGCTTCAGAACGGCTTTGCAAAAATTTCTTCTTTCGTCCCTTTTTAGGACGGCCAGTAACAACACAGTTTCGACTCGTTTGGATGTCTTTGGGTGTCGTTGGTAAATTCATTTGATGCAAACCTATGTCAGCATCATCAGCTGATGACGATGTGTGCGAACCGCAGCTAGGCATATAATCATCATCGGAATCTGCATCAACGTCGCTTGCATATGTACTCTGAAATTATTCATTGCGGATAAAATATTTACAAATTATGGCACATCTATTGGCAATTATGTAATATTACAAATAATTAATATATTTACCTAATATTCTATGTTGTCCATAGTATTTATTTCGTCAACTGTATCAACGACATTCTGAGAAGTAATGTTGCTCTGAAAAAAATAAGTTGAATAACAGTAATTTGTATAAAATATATATTTATTGTTAAGTACGAGTTATGTATTAAGAATAAGGGTTTATAACTATATTTACCTGATTTCCAATGTCATCAGTGGGCATAAAAATCAATTCTCCGGTGTTTTCATCCAACCATTGAATCTGATCGATGTCAATTGCAATAGAATTATTCACATTGTGGCTGTCATTATTATCATTTGTTTTAGTACAATTTGTTTTATCATTATATCGATACCCTAGTTCTATAAGGAAACAACTCAAAATTTTGGTTTTTGACATTATGACATTTGATACAAAATCGTGACAGCTACATAATATAATAAGAAAAAAAAAATAATAAAAATCTCTACAATTAATAAAAGCAAATAATTCCATATGGAGGTTCATAGTTCTATAAGGAAACATTTTATGTGGTTCCTTATAGAACTAAAATAATTCAAGCACATTGATGCTTGTCATACTTCTATAGGGAAACAAGTAAAAAAAAATCAAATAGTTATGTTCTATCTAACATAATAATTATAATTCAGAAACCCATGAGGCTAATTGAAGTTGTAAATAATTAAGTAAATTGACAATATTCAATTTAGGAATTGATTGAATTGATCAATATTGATTTGAGATATTCATTCATATTCTGTGATTTTTTTCACATTACTTAGTAACAAAGGTAGGTACTACTAACTTTGAATATTCTGATTCGGTGTATGATTAAGATATTTTAAGCATAGTAGAAGTAGGGCTAACAAATACCTACTTATTGATATTTTTTGACTGACTTTTCGATATTGTTTTCTGTGCTGATGGTTTTTGAAAAAAAATCTCATGGACAAGGATAATTTTATACTGATTATCATACTTTCTTTCGATATATCGATTTCTGGTGTTGTTTTTTCGATACGAGTCATTCTTTAAGACGAAGATTGAGGAAGTCACCAACATTCATTTCCTTACCGGTATGTTAATATTTTCATTGAAAAAAAAACCTCAAATGAATTCATTGTTCCCGATGGGAATCAAATGCAGAATCATATTTTTTTAGGTATAGGTTAACAAAAAAAAAACTGGTATTCAGGACACAACTGTTTATTTTAAAATGTTTAGGATAGAGAATGAGAAAAGTGATAGGATTAATCATAAAAATATTTTGTTACAAATAAATTTTAACTTCTTGATGGTAATAATTATTGTTATATAAATAATATAACAGCAAAACATATCAGCGCATCTATTCTATACACAAGACAGCCTTCGGCCGCTATCTAGGCTAGTCTATATTTGTATCAATGTATTAGCACTTATTGTAACAATTACAATAAGTTGGCCGTCTAAACATTCAAAACGGTCTATTTCCCTCTAAAATGTAGCAAATTGTTATAATAAGTGCTAATACTTCGACGAACATTAATATTTTTAAACTCCCCATCACCATAACTATTTTTATAGTGAATGATGTATGGGGTGGTCTTGAGTAGCTTCACCATTTTGACGTCATTCCATACAACCTTTTCATTTTCTGTGTTCACAGAAAAGTTTTTTCCTGTCTCCGTGCACAGTTTTTTAATATCCACGAATTCATCATTCGCAATTTCCTTGACAGTGTATGCCGGCCCAGTTTTTTTGGCAGATTGCATGATAGCAGTCCACTGACAAGGAACAGCGATGACATTGTCTTTTGTTTTCAGGATGCGTGTTTTCTCCCGTTCAATACACGCATGGTCACTATCATTTTCATTTTGGCCATGACCAACTATAAAATATTTATGTACAATTTCTTCAATATTTAATGTCTCTAAACAATATAAGTATAGAGTCATTAAATATTTGTTTTTGTTCTGCGCCACGCAATTGTCGCTATATAACATAACTGTCTTTTTACCCATACAGTATTTTTTTTAAATATAAATAAATGCAGCTACCGATGTCGATAGCCCCTCTATTGGCTATTCCTTCATGCCATGTATAGCAGAACCCTGTTTTTTTAATTACATTAAAAACGGTGAAATTATATAACGACAGCTTACGTTTATAATATAACTCCGATACGTTACCTGTTGGCGTCGAAAGAACTGCCTGTAAGCGATAGTGCTCACAGATAAGGCGCGCGCGGTGCGCGCTCATTTTTGCAATTTTGGCCGATGAGTCACGAAAAATACAATAGAGTCTACTCAGCGTATGAAAACAATAACGCCACACGCGCCTTATATTTCAACGCATACACAGTTAAGCGCGGCGTCCTTTGACGTCATAGCACGACAATAAAATGAAAAGACTATATATTCAAATACGTCCAAGCCCATTGGATGTGATAAGCGACATGGGCGCGACGGACTTGATTTTACTCGCTTGTCGAAGCGTCGTCAACAGGCGCGCGCCGTCGGTCGGTTATACAGCATTTATTCCAGGCAGTGCACGTACATAGCTCATAGTGAATACTCAACAGTAATATTTTTCATAGGTGCAATTGTGCAAAGTGTGCCAATTATTATACAGTTATTATATAATTAATTTAACAATAAAATGGATGATATTGCATTCAATGTCAGGTTTGTTGAATTAGTGGAACAACAAAGATGCATTTATGACCATAGTCGATCAGACTATAGCAACAGAGACGTACAGGATGCAGCATGGAGGGAAATTTCCAGGACAGTAAATGAAACAGGTATTTTTAATGTTCATGTATTATTTTATTATAAGCGATAATTGTTTTGAAACGGTAACGGTGCAATTTGGCAAAAGTATTTACAAAGACGATTTCTTAAAGTTGTCGGTACATTATTTGTTCTTTCTTGTTCTAAATTCCCTGGTAATATACGGTTATGTACCGAGGGCACTGAAGTGATTCTATCACGAATTCGTATAAAGTTATGCAATACGCACATTGCTTGCACCATGGTATCTACTTTATTCGGATCACAGCAAATAGGCGTATGCAGTATTCTGAATTTTGAAACTAGCATTCCAAATGCACACTCTGCGGATTTACGTCCTCTTGATAATCTATAATTAAATATCCTCCTTTCGTTCGTTAGAACATTTCTGGGAAACGGTCTCATCAAATTAGTTTTCAAAGGGAAAGCTTCATCGCCCACGAAATAATACGGGAAACCGGTTGTAGTTTGTTCCCCAATAAGAGCTGATCTCTCCGGTAGGTCCAAACATCCTCTTTGCAAGGCTTTCCCGAAATTACTCTCTTGTAATACACGCCCATCACTGTTGCGCCCATACTCTCCTACGTCAATTGTCAAGAATAAACCGTCGGCATCCACAACACCCAACAAAACGATGGAGAAATAACCTTTGTAATTGTAATAAGTTGAACCAGATTTCGGCGGTGATTTTATTCGTATATGTTTTCCATCGATACTGCTGATACAATTAGGCAAATTCCATAAATCGTGATAGCGTGCAGCTACTTCTAACCACTTTTCTTTTGTTGGTACTGGCATTATTTTATTCTGGTTGTAGAATTTCCCAAATTATTTTAGACGTGGCATGTATTATTTTACAAACAGTCGTTTGTCCCCTAAGAAAATAAAAGGAAATTGACTTGAAGGAGCAACCCGTAGCAAAATATCTAAAACAAAAAGAAAACACTAACTTTAGTTAATATTGTATATATTTATTTTATTTTAGTGAATGACTGCAAGGAGAGGTGGAGGAACATTAGAGGAAGATATATAAGATATATTAAGAGGATTCCGCCATCAGGTTCTGCTGCAAAGCCAGTGAAACCATATTACTTGGCAGAGAGTTTAAAATTTATTGAGAGATTTATGAAATCTAGGACCACAACAGGCAATATTCCTCGCTCACTAACTACATCAACATCAACAACGGAGAGTTTCGTTGATTTAGAAAATGAGCACGACAATGATCCTGATATGCAAGAGACAAGTCGTGAGTCAGCCGGACCATCGGAGCCTATATTGAATCTAAACGAAAGAAAGAGAAAGAAAACATTGCAAGATGTAAATGCGTCTGCATTTAATTATTTCGAAACGAAAAAAAAAACAACTGGAGATTAACTCTGAAAAAACAGTCGATCCAGACATGGCATTTTTTATCAGCATCCTACCAGATGTCAAAAACATGTCAAATGACGAAAGAAGGATTTTTAGAATTGGTGTTTTGAATTTGGCTGAGCAAGTGTTGAAAGGAAAAGAAAATCAGCACTTGCCATCATATTCTCATACAGAATATGCTACCGATTATACCATTAACAATCGGAAGTATTAAATGGCAATACTTTACATAGGTGTACCTACCTACAGGTATAAGTTTCTTTGTAATTAAATGCTAACATAATTTTAAATATAGGTAACATTAATGGTGACATGCTCTAAATATGTTTATATGTTTTCATAGACTTATATATTGATATACCATAGATAAATAATATTTTAAACTTATGTTTTGTAAAATTTTAAGCAGTCATATTTCGTTTATTAAAATACTTATGTGATTGTACATTTTCAAAGTATGTACCTACCAATTATCATTTTATTTACCGATTTAGTAAAAATATATTATGAAAATAATTTCTTAGCTATTTGTAATTGACTCGTAAACCTTGACCTATTTTGAACACGTCCCCGAGAAAATAATTGTTTTTATCTTACCTTATAGTAATGAGAAGTCGTTCTTCGGGACTGACAGGAACTCTCCAGTTAGTACGCTGCTTTGTAATTTTCTCTCTTGTTTTTTCTAGCAATACGTTAAAAGTATCTTGTGACATTCTATAAAAGTTTTGAAATAGTTCTGGATACAAATTCAGCTCTTTAAATACATTAAATGTAGCATTTTTCTTGTTTTCACTCCGCCAAGGATGAACCCAATATCTTCTTCGTCTTTGCAAATTGAGTAAATTCACCATCGCCAACGTGTCCTCACTGTCTGAGGATGACATCGTGACTAAATTAAAATGTAATGAATTTTACAGTGTTGCCATATTTTTGTCACCGATTTGGGCGTACAATATCCCTTTTATATCGTACTTACATATACGCACACACACCAAAATTATAGTAGGTACAAATACAGTATAGTACGGTTGGTAATACTGTCTGGATTAAAATTGCGCTGGCTGTCCGCTCTGCCAAAACAATTGAACGTGTGTTTTAAATACATGAATTATTATTACTATTATTAGTTTCGCTTCGCAAAGGATAATCCAATATCTTCAAGGTCTTTGCAATTATTTACTTACTACCTAGTACAATGGCATCATTGCGAAAATGAATTAGCCGACAAACATGTTAATAAATTTTATTGTTTCGCAATGAAACACGAGGCGACGGTAATCGGCGCGCGCCACACATTGATAAAAGAGGTAGCGGGTAGGAGGCGTGTGATTATGGTTTTATATGTACGCTTGCTGCGCCTAGTGAGCCCGCTCGACGCGTTCTATGGGCGCTATCGCTAAGTCAAAACAACTCATTTCAATATCTGGCGACGTCGCAGCTAACACTGTATCTCGCTCTATTTCCAGTCGACACATCCTCTTTTCAGCATCATGCTGTTGTAACGTTACCATTTTAGCAGCCTGCTCATCTTGCGACATCATCTTGAATGATGTGCAAAGTGTGCAGGCATCCTTTTTCGGCTTAAAAAATGAAATGTTAAATTTTGTGTTGAAGAGTCTTCTATACATACTAAATTTGGCGGCTGGCTTGTTCTCTGACGTGCAGATATCCACATACAATTTAAACATTATTGAAATATTGAGAGCGCCATCTATGTATTCTTTTTGTGTGCGTTTCCTGCAGTAATGAGACTCGACCCGCACAAATGAATCTATGTGTTTAACAATATCGTCTTTCATAGACTGTGGTATTTGGTTCTTTTTAACATGCTTCCCCTTTTCCTCAGGTTTTAGAAAACCTTCGGACGTCTGTTTTTTCGTTGTGAAAATGAATTTTTCACTTATATTTAAAGTACTAGTAAAAAATTTTCTGCACACCCGTATAGTTTCCTGTTCCACTTGGAAACTATACGAGTTATTTTCAGTACGATTCGACTCATGAGTTGGATATCTATACTGAGTCGTTGTTTTTGACATTTGTCGCAGAACAAACTCACGGCGCCCAGTGACATTGCCAATACTCCAAAAACTTTCAAAAATACGTACTCTCTGTTCTTTGTTGATATTTTCCGTGCATTTAAAACGACATGATACACATGGGGCTTGAACTTTTTTAGCATTGCCAACCGTCCCTGAAGCTCTAATATATTCCATTCCAGCATTATATCCCTTCTTGTATATATTTTTCGCCCAATTATCTTCATTGCGCATACGCTTACGTGTTCTCTTCTTTTGCACATTGTCTTCTTCAATTATTTCTTCTATTGTGACATTGTCGCATATAGCTTGTTCTTCAGAAGTCGTTGGCAGTACTGAAAGAATATTAAAAGTATTAGTCCATTAAATAAAAAGATATAGGTAGATGATAGTTATAGGAAATACATACATGATGTAACTCACCAATAAAGTTATCGTGACAATCATCTGTATTTGGTATATTGTAGCTGGTATCTTGAGATATTATATTGAGATCTATACCGGGAATCATCAATATCTCCTCTATGACTTCAATTTGATCTTCTGTTAATGGAGATTCTGTAAAATTAATGTAAAATCAAATGATTAAACATATCCAACAAAGAACAGCTAAGGAAGATAATACAGGGATTTTGATAAATACCTTACCAGGATGCGTATAATAGTCAGTCAGTCCTTCTTCTGGTAGAAGTAGTTGGCCACCATCAATTATAGGCACATCTGATATGTTAATCAAACATTGTATCCTTTAATACCAATATATAAGCCAAAACTGTATTACATTCCAATACGAATTGCTTATAATGTCGTTACTTACAGTGAGGCCCATGATAGCTGCTTATTTCTTGAACTGTGCTTGAAACGACAAGGCAACTTGTCTCACCATTACTCGCAATAGCCACCAACTCTTTTGGCGTCAAAAAATCTTCTGTAACAATTAATAAAGCTTGCTCTAAAAACACATAGATACAATAACATGAGTAATAAGATGGTAGGTATAAAGACCATCAGATGATTAATTAAGTAGGTAAAATTCTTCTTTAACCTAATAATAATCTATACTTGAACATTATTATTGACAAAGCTTACACGGTAGTATTTATTAAAAACGAAATAAAGATAATGAAGCCACACGATGACAATCAATGTCAAATTTACATTTTGAGGTTAACTTATTGAGGTTGTGCAAAACACTAGTAATATCAATTTAACTCATCAGAATTATCCATCTTCCGGGATTCACTTAATGCCAATTCCATGATACGGTTTGCTCTTTTACTCATTGTCGGTATTTTATATTATTTTAAGATCGAAATAACAGCACAAATCGCACGCAACAAACCGCGGTAAATGTCAGATTCAGTTGGCGCGCATTTTATGTTTCCATAGACATTCGACACATAGACACAGATTCGAACAAGTTTGTGCAAGCAAACATATTTCTATAAGGAAACATTTGACTTGTTTCTTTATAGAAATAAGAATTTAGCGGATTTATTTGTGTTCGCTGGAAACAAGTCAAATAGGCCTTGGTTTTTAGTTAATATCTATTATTTCTACTATCAATTATTAATTAAATTACTAAAAAATTAAACCTTAATAAATTACAATATTAAGGCAATAATTATTTAAAACTGCTTTATACAAAAAAAATGTATTCAAAGGAAACATTTCATGTAAAATTTCAAATGCGATTTACTCGCAACAAGGTTTTTTGAGTTGTTTCCTTATAGAAGTGAGGTATCGATATATTTGGAGCACTAAAACATGATATATTAAAAAAAATTATAACAATGTTACTTTGCCAAGAAAAAGACAAATTATACTCACATGTTATAAAATATACATTTAGAGCACTAAAATATAATATATTTTAAAAATAATAAATTTACTTTGCAAACAAAAATATTAAGTAAAAGAAAAATTATATTCATATACTTAACGGCCCACATGCTCGTCGTAGGTCAAAATTGAGTTTTTATTGTATTTTCAAACCATGCTCCTGGATGATCCTTTGATGACTGCATAAAGTATTTTTGTTACATAAAATAGTATTCTTTTAAACCTCTCGCTCTAATGTTTTAGAATATAGTCATATTTCGGTACATGAATGTGCAGTGGTGTTAAGATTTTTTACATTTATTAATTTTTAATCGCATTTATAAAACCATTAGTATAATTTATGACGAGATAATTTTAGTAAAATATTTACGATACAAAATTATATTGATAATCTCTGCGATCCCAAATTTGATAAGAATTAGGCATTTTATTATTCAAAAAATCGGCAAGATTAACACATTTGAAGATGATTCTAAAGATACTTATTATAAGCTATGTCTTTGACCATTCAAGTGTGATAAACATCTTATGAATAATGATTGCTTTATAATAATTATTGACCTAAGAATAAGGTAGTGTTTTTTTGAAATACGCCATTTCTTTTGTCATTCCCCTGTGGTTAAGCTACAACATACGGCCGTAGCCATAAATTGACAAACTATAATTAAAGTAGGGAGTAAAATTATGTTAACGCGGTTTAGATCCGTGTGCCGTACTAAACTTATGATTTGTGTTCATGAAAATATATTTTCACTAAGTGTATGGAATAAACGGATACAATCAGATGCTTATTGATATACTTTGTGAAAATTTATTTCCATGAACAGAAAAGACAAACTTAGTATGGCACACTGATCGAAACCGCATACGGTTTCAGTCCATGGATGGCCTATTAATAAGCATCTATACGATTATACCTACATAATAGGTTAAAAATATATCATACATGTTATAAAAATTCACATAAATTTTGAGTGCTTACACATAATAATGATATTAAGTATATTCTTCGAGTAATTAAGCATAATTATATTGCCATGCCACTTCCCCATCAGTCACAAAATAATTTTTAATAATTTCTCTCACTTCAGCGCCACTGCGACTGTTACTTGCTACGGATTGTAATAGGAAAAATTGACTGCCATCTTCAATCGCAACGTTTCGCCAATTCCCATCCACAACAGTTCCGTCGCAGTTATCAACATCTAAGTCCTCATTTGCCAGATAAAGGCGTTGGAAATTTGATGTCATTATAAAATTGTGCAGTGCACATGTGGCCAGGACAATTTTTTTGGTTTTTTCTGCTGTTAACGAAATCGGCTTTCTAAAAACACGAAATCTCGCCGACAGAATCAAAAACGCATTTTCAACTATACGCCGAGCTCTTGACAAACGATAGTTGAAATTGCACTCCAGCCCATGTGCATTTCTGTGGGAGAATGGCTTCATAATGTTTTCTTTCAATGAGAACGCATCATCTGCAACCATTACATATAAGGCACCGGTGTAATACCATTTTGCAATGGTCGTGCACCCGGTATATTTATTGAGTTGGTTTGTAATGCTGCAGCTAATGTGGACTCATTAAAAACACCTCCATCTGATGCCCGACCGTTACAACCGACATCAATATATGTAAATTTATAATTGGCGTCAACTATTGCCATTAAAATAATGCTGTGCGTGCCCTTATAATTGTAATATAGACTGCCACTTTTTGGTGACGCGGTCAGCACAACATGCTGTAACGAGTGCTGTAAGGTATATAAAGTAAAAGTATAAAGTAAAATACCACCCTACAATTTTCATTAAATTACTGTAGCATCCGAGAGTCTCCCGTCTTGCAATCCACTCACGAACCCAAGCTAGTCTGCGTCTTGGTTTTTTATTGTCTACCAACAATAAATATGCCACGATTGCCGCGGCAGTAGCTCCATCCGCCGGCATTATAATATGATATGGACAGGAACCAAATAGATAAATAAATTTAAAATCTCACTAACAAGTAATAACTCCCCCTTCACGATAGGTAAATAAATACCTCGTGAAGTTAGTGCTCAGTCGGTGGAGGGGTTATTAATTAAAAAGAATTTATTTCTTTTTCTTTTGTAGATAAGGTTCATACAACCCTTAATTTGTTTTTTATTTAGATATTTTCTTCCTGTATTACAGCGGTTCAATGTTACAAAATATTTCGTGGGTAACGACGCCAGATACGTAGGTATTTGCGACCCGAGTTCATTTGGAACGAATGCGCGCGAAGAAAATAATTCCACCCGTAAGTAAACAGGATAGATTAATTCAAATCGTCACGTAAAGGTACGTGGAGGTAGTACTTCCGGTAGCGAGATGATTTAGAAGTTCTTGGTGCGACGGGAGATTTTTCAACTCACTCGGGTAAGTATCTTAAGAGCTTTGGCGGCGAGAGACTGATTCCGACTGATCGGTGGCTGGAGACTGATAATCTGTTACTTACTTACTTAGGATATAAGCTTTAAAATTAGGGATGCCAGGACGGTTTTTAGCGTCTACTCCCGTGATATCAAGTGCCTATCTGGGCAGAAGCTTGATTGTTGTTGTTGATGGGACCCGGCCTCGGTGGCTTCGCGACCGAGCGAGGCCGGGTTGGAGATCTCAGTGAGTTGATCTGGGTGAATTTAAAAGTAAAACAAACTTCACGCAGGCGTCCGTCGATTTCTTCGCACACCTCTTGTTGCTTTGGCTCGTCTTCTTCACTTCCGGTCACTGACAATGCCTGGAAGAGCTCCGAGTATCGCCGCTCGGAGCTCTGCTTCTTGGCGGTTGGCAGGGTTGGGCTGGGTCTGATCTTGCGTGTGGACTGGAGGGCTTACTTCTTCTTCAAGAAGTAGGCGCGTTGATTGGTCTCTCGGCAGTAATCTTTATCTGTTTTGGGCGTCTTTTTCTTTTTGTTCCTTTTAGTCTTCTTTGGTTGGTCGGGTATGGGCGGGGCAGGATCTATTATATTGCTGAGCTCCTGCGGTTCATCGCGCAGCTCTGGAGGGCTGGTGATCGAGCAGGAGTTGTAGCGGTTGGTCGCGGCCGTCCTGTATTCTCTTGTGAAGAAGTATTGTCTCTGTGATTCGTAGGTTTGTTCGTCGATATCTTCTAGTTGGGTTATGGTTTTATTGGTATAAGCGATGATGTCCATCAGTTCGGATGTGGAAACTTTTGTGGTTGTGTCAGGGCTGTGGTATTTGATCGGATTTGTCTTTCGAATTGGCTTTGGGATTCAGATTCCCTGTATTGTTGGGCGTATTCTTGTGATGTTGTTGCGTAGTATTCTTCCCAGTCGTTATCGTAGTCGACGTCCGGATCATATTCGGTGTCTGTTTCATGGTCTTCTGGTCTCTCTGGTATTCCCGCGTCCGGGGTCCAATCTGATTTTGGAGCGGTGGATTCGGCAGGTTCGGAAATTGGTAGTTCCGGTGCCGGGGTCTCTGTTGATTCTGCATATGTTGATTCTGCATATGAGTTATCAACAGAGTCGGATAGCAGGGTCTCAGGAGCTGTGGTTTCCGCCGGTTGTGTTACCGGGGTTTCGGGTTCGGCCTCAGCGAAGGTGACATCAACTTCCGTCGAGGTCTCCTTGTGAAGTTTGACGTCTGGGATTAATTCGGTTTGTGTTTGGGTCTGGGTTGACGTCATTGCATCGCCTTGGTTTGAGGTGCGGTGTGAGATGGTGGTGGTGGTGTTCTTCCTCGGTGTTTCTACTGTGATGCTTCGGTGTAGTGCGTGTTTCAATGCGTGAATCTGCCTCCCTCTGTCATTGTCCAGGAGTTTGACCAGGACAAGAGGCATTGGATGCCGATTCCTGCCTCGTGTCATTCTCCGGACGCTCTCTGCGAAGAAGATCGTTCGTAATGTCCTCCGTGTGCGTGCCGATCTGGAAGCCCCTGATAACGACCGATAGTTGGTCGATATCGTGTCCTGAGTGAGTGGCTGGGTGTGCCTCCTTGATCGGCGCGCTGTTGTGGTGTGATGATGTGTGATGGTGACGAGTGGTCCTTGTCCAAGTGTGCGGTGACGGTCGTCGTGGCGGGTTGAAGTTTTTCCTCCAGGTAGGAGGAGGGCGGGCGGGAGGGTCTGCGGGTAACGCCGACTCGGCCTGCTCTTGATATGCCGTCAAGAGCAGGAAGTGCAGCGTCATGAGGTCCCTCAGTTTGGTGGGCCGGAATGCGGCGAGTCTGGTTAACTCGATATGCTGCGGTATATATAGATATCTCCGCTTGATTCTAATTGGTCGAAAGAGATAGTAAGAGAAAGATGACCAAAGATTCTAATTCGTTCGTTAATTCGTCTTACGAAATATCTCTTGTTTATTTAATTGGAATTTACTCATTTGTCGGAAAGACTAAGTGTCAAGAGATATTATGTTATGTTCGAGTGGGTGGATGTATTGACGTTATACAGATATTAAGATACAGAGTACTCAATGTTTGTACGGCGGGCTGACTTCGGGACCTTCGGATGAAGGTACTGCAGGGTCCGTAGGGTGTCGGGGAAGAAAAGAGAGCATTTCTGACTTGCACAAGCTTATTTAAAGCCCCTCGCACCGCTGAAGTGGAATGTGGAGTGGATGTTTGGATGGCGGCCCTTGGTGCCCCTATCCGCCGCTGGGGGTGGATGTCGGCCGTTTTTATTTTGGCCTGGTATTCCGAAGGGATTTTTAAACCAGCCGAAGGTATTCTGGGAGGTCTTCTGGGGTGTCGTCCACCTGCCTCCCCTGGTTTTGGAGTTTATGGCGGTCGTCCCCCTTAGCATAGGTGCAGAGCATCTTGTCAGTTCAGCAGGCACCTAGCGCTGATGGCCGGGTTCGCCGCTATTTGCCGCGAGGCGGCGTTAGGATGTCCGTTTTTGCGATCCGATGGCCGCGGCGGGAAAGTTTGACATTCGAAAGATTCGAGCGGTAGTGTCGAGTCTGGTACGTATGTATTTTCTGCAGCAGGTGTTTTTTTATTTCGACTTGCGTAACATGGCAGGTACATCGGGCCGAGGTTGCTTCGGCCTTGAGACACTTCCAATGCGCGGCTTTCTCAAAACAAACCGTTAGTACTGTACCCTGTTGGCGCAGGGGTAAACAATCGTACCGCGATGGGGATCGTACGTTTTGATTTGGTATTACTACTCACTTTTTTTTCGATTTTCGGGCACTTATTGCCTATTTTATTTCATGTATTCAAATACAGTAATTGTTCCCCCCCTGGTTACTAACTGATTCACTTAGTATTTCTGTGTTACAATCGAAATTGAACTTTCTGTTTAAGATGTTATACCTATTTTGTACAAAAATCGTAATTTTAGTTTTCGTCAAAAACGACAGTAATTAGCCAAGAATAAAAAAATGTTATTCTGTAATTAGCCATAGCAATTTTTAGGTTAGTTTTCATTTTTATAAAAAATGAAAACCAAAAACACAGCGGAATTAAAATTCTTACATATAATGACATTAGAATAATAATTAGTGATCAAATAATGCATATTCCAGGAAATATAAAATTCTTTTACCTTAGTTTTATGACAGATTCGCACTCAATTTCACATTTGACAAACATGCCAGAAAAAGTTACACGGATGCCGCCTTGTGGTAGCGTTCAAAACTAGTATCAATTAGCTGTGTGTTTACTATCAAACATTTTATTTTCTATGTTTACCATCAGTTTGCGAACCATGGGTTGGGAAGTGACCTTTGAAATTGGGATCTTATCAAAGATACGATCTGGAAGTTGACATTAACTTTTTTCCTTACCGTGTATTTTAAATTGTCCCTATCGACAGAGCACAGGAACCTCTCGCAGGTTGAAATTACGAGCTGGTCAACAATATAGTGCTGACAACGATAAGTTGCTGTGGCTGTGAGCGCCATAATGTGAACTCTCTCAGCTTGCTGAGATCGTTATAAGCAGGTCTGAAATTAAAAGCAAATCGATGTCCCATAATGGTTACTGTATCGTGAGATGAGTGGAAAGAGCTAGGCGAGTCCTTAATCCACCTCAATCATAATGATGATAATAATTAGTATTTAATAATGGTTTTAGAGGTACTAGATTTTGAAGCCATTTGTAATACCTGAAGTCTGGTCTCCACTGCGAGATGCAATGCGCTTCGTTGATTACAAATCTAGCGATATTCTTTCTCGAATGCATTGCATCTATTGACATCGTTGACTTTTGGAGATTTTTTCTGGCGTGGTCTATAATAACTTCATCTTGGGATAAAAAAAGATACAGTTGACAATAACCTAACCAAGAACTACATAACACACTGTAACAAAAAAAGACTGACTGTCTTATAATGATAATATATGATAAATTAATGTCAGATACTCATGTGTATAGTATGAGGCCAAAAGATGGATACCGCATGTACTTACTCCGGACTTATAGCAGAGATGGTGCTCCTGCCGACCACGCTCTCACATCCACCTGCCTTTGCCACCTTTCGGTGTAGAGCATGAGGTTCTCTTTCTCAAAGGGAGTGGACTCTGCCGCTATTCAAAGCAGCTAAACCCACGCCGGGAAGCGTCTCCCATGGCGTGGATTCCCAGACTCTTATGGAGTCTGGAATGAGGATTGCATGTTTCACTGAACCTTTAAACGACCTCCATCCACCAGGGTGGACGCCAGCAAGCTTTTCTTTTGGAGGGAAACAGCTGCAAAAGACCATGTGCTTAGTGGGATTTTAGGTTAATAATTAAAAGATGATTTAAGTTAGATCGCTGTGAGTTGCAACATTTAATAGGAAAATACTAATTCAGCGACAGTATACAAATAATTACAAAGAAATTAAATGGGACGGAGATCGTCACACGAGTATCTCCGTCGCCAGCAACAAACCTAAACCTTAATAAAACATGATGAGAACAAAGATAAGTAATTACACATTTACATAGATCCGTATGCGGTGGCATAACGGAGCTGATACAGTTCTCCTCGGTTTGTCCTTTCAACTTCGACGCCTTCGGGTTCACACCATCGGTAACTGTACCGTAAACACTTTTCACATTCGGCGCGTGCCCGGATAGTAAGTCGCCTGCCCGCCTCGGCGGGCAGCCGTGTCCGGCACATGCGCTCAGCACAACGTTAGAAAGTAGAAGAAGCAGGCAGAAACAGGGGAAAGGCTTGGCTCCCCGCCGCTGCTCCGCGTCCCCCCCACCTATCCGACCCGGCCGTCATACGTCGCGGCCAGTCATGCTTGTTTATGATGTGGAATGTTGCCAGTAGAGAAACTTCTTTATTAGATTCTCTATGTGACGGGTTTACTCGTTACATCACCCGCTTGGTCAGGAGAAATTGAGTCACAGGCGTCAATTTCCTGCTGGGGGCGTTCTCCGCTTTTCTTATGGCGAGGAGGTGGTGCAGTCAGGTGGGTTGGACGGGGCAGGTGGCGGAGCTGCTGACGGCGATCCAGTGCAGACCCTCGAGTGTGCGGTGGATCCGCTTGCCGATGTCGCCTCGGCGCTCCTTGTTCCCTTCATCCATCCTTCTGGGGGGGTACCTTGTATCACATATAAACCTTTCTTAAGCAATAGAGTTTTGCACAATACAGTTCTACAAATAATCTATTTGTCAACAATATGACTTTGTTCGGTAATCAAATTACAGTTTTTGAGGGAACTCATCTTTGATGAGGCCGTCGGCTACATGGCTGATTACATTTCTTACAATTCTCTCCATTGAGAAATTGTTTCTTAGTTAACAGACAGTTAGACCTCTGTCTCCCTATGCCGGCCTTGCATGTAAGCATGTCGCATGGGCAGGAACGATAGATTCATTGGTGCTGTCTAGGCACGCTTACGACTATCTCGTGTGGTAGGGGCTCTTCAGACCACCTCCACTTCTATTGTATCCTGACTGATGCCAGACCTAGATAGATGTAGCTTAAGTTTTCCATTCTGAAAGGAGTTTATCCTTCTTGAACTGGTACTTTTTTTGGATTTACCGCTGTTTCCTCCCACAGCTCAAGGCAAATCGATTTCTAATACAATTCCTTCTCAGCGCTCAAGAACCTTGTTCTCAGCGCTCCTTCTTCCGCGTCTGAGATATGCCATTTCGGGCTCCCTCATGTTGACGTCTAAATCGCATCTGGAGTGACCAACGTGTACGGTGTCGCGTCGTGAGCTTCTCCAAGCTCCTCTCGTTTACAATCTGAACATAAAAAATAGATGGTTTGTTAGACCATCAGATGCTTATCGCGGCGATTAAGCGGTGACGATAAGTGTGGAACTCTGAAAGACATATACACAAGTGATGCAGTTTGAAGGGGAACCGCGCACAGCGGGCCCGGACCTTTCTCTGAAAAAGAATTTATTATACAAGAGAAATACCATTTATTGCCATGTTGGCTTATTGAAATAATTACCATTAAAAATAATAAATTTCTGATTGGGCGCGCAGAAGTTTTATTTTTAATCAAGAATCTATAACCTATAAACTTCCATCAGCGTTGTCTAGCCGTGGCGTTGACAAAAACCAGAGCTCTATCTTCATCAGTACTCTATCCTTGTGTGTGGTGTGTGCTTACAATCTAGATTATATACTACTCACCTCTGGTTCCCACCAGACCACACCAGACAATCTGAGAGTTACTCATGTCCCTTTGAGGCATATGCCCCCCTGTCGCTGCTTAAAACTATGGTGATCTTACACTAGTGCGCCAAGGTCACAGATGTCTCAGGGCAACATGAAGCTGTAGGGAATTTACCCAGTGATCGGCCAGATCCACCACATCACAGTCCATCTCCAAACCTGCATCTTACTCTAATGTTAGATTTTGTGACGTGTTGAGTTACACATCTTTTAGACCGGTCTTTATGCCGAGTCGTTATTTCCGAAAGTTATTAATTCTAAATGCTTCCAGCTTATGCGGAATGAGTTACCACTAGCGTTCACACGTAGTAAACACTATGAATTATTAAGCTAGTAAGAGTTGGTTCTTTAGGTCCCCACTTGAGTTTGTTTGGTAGCGCACCCTAAAAAATTTGATAGATCGGACTTTTCCAGTACCTCTCTATCATCAGTCAGATCACAGCGCCAGGATACACTGCTTTTCCCAGCTGGACTGACCCTCTACCAACTACACGACTCATAACACAGAGTCCGGTGTGTAATTGGAGAATTGACCAAACAAAACAGAGCAAGTGAGATAAGACCTCACAGTTGTTTTTCTCACAGCTGCCAAGCTCTTATTTTAAATGCTTTGATTAAGCTAATTTACAAATTTACGACATCTCAGTGTCCTCCACACAGAAAAGAAAATAAATAGAACTCCGATCTCCTATTCTACAAACGTTTGAAAGTGAAGCAGGATTTTAGTAGTGTGAGTTAATGTGTGGACGCATAAAAAATGACCTTCGTAGCACGCACAGAGCCGCATTATTGATGACTACTTTCATTAGAAAGACTTAATACGAAACATATTTTAAATACTTACATATTACTAATATTAGTGTTTTAACGCGTTTTTAAATTAACATACATACTTATTAATTTCACACACAATTAGGAATATACTTTCTAGAAATTAAAAAAAGGATATTAATTTGGTTTTTTAGAAAGTATATTTATATGAAATGAATGAACATAAATAACACATTGTACAGAATAATTATGAAAAATATTAAATATAATTATAAAAATCCCATTCAACTTATATGTCACATAATATATAAGATTAAGTAATAACAAGATAAGTACAGCAATATTTACATACAACAGGTAATTCTATATAGGTATAACATTAATCGCATTTATAATAATATATTAACAGAAAGCATACATTTTGTCTTATACCTAACTTACTGTCATCCATCAAACACACATTTTATTAATGGTGTGGGTTGAAAAAATCAATCTAATAAACAATAATGATGGGACCCATGTAGGGCTTCCAATTATTATTAACCAGAGGAAAATTACTCACTATCCAGTTAGCGGTTAGTTTGCTTATTTACATTATTTACAATATATTTGTATACAAACAAAATTATTTACGGGCAAGACAAGACGTGTACCTACTCAATTTAGGGGATTAAGCAAAAAACCCAATGCAGTTGTCGATATCCCACAGCTCTATAGATTTGCCGTGGATATCTAAGCCACGCGTAATCCTTAAAGACCGCCGCGCTATTATTTATTCTATGGAATTTGTCTCACACTATATCAATAACAATAAAAGTAAGCCATTTAAAGGGTAAGTAAGTAATAAAGTAATTTAGGCAGGTGATTTTATTACTTGAGTGAAGACTGAGATGTTGATTATTTGTTACGACGCGACGTTTTTGAAAAAGCTTTCACATGTTATTTTCGCGGTTTGTCTCTTTAGTTCATATA
Source organism: Rhyacophila brunnea (assembly GCF_057557595.1). NCBI lineage: Eukaryota > Metazoa > Arthropoda > Insecta > Trichoptera > Rhyacophilidae > Rhyacophila > Rhyacophila brunnea. The sequence continues at coordinate 35,757,390 of NW_028232848.1, read as the reverse complement.
CTTACTAATAATTATATAATAATAACCCGGTTTTCGGTTAGTTTACATATCCGTGGTTACCCAGTTAGCAGGTTTCAGTAAAAACAGGGTTGGAAGCTCTAGATCTATTTACACGCTATTCATTTTTCGTATACAAATATGAAAAACGACGGTACGGACGTAAATAAGAAAATATTATACACGATTTATTCAATCGAGACAGGGAGAAAAACCAAATATCAACTTTTTTGACTTTTCTGTCGCATGTATAATGGAAGATCTCTCTAAACATGGCATTATCACTTCCCTTCCAACTAAATATAGGTAGGTACACAATACATCTACGGTGAGCAATAATACATAACTGAAACATTTAATGACTTCAAAATAAAGTGATAGTCAGCAATTACAAGGTTTTGTGTCTGCTTATGGTAGTCAAGATGGATATCCAAAACAAGGTACCTATTTGAAATGATAAAAAGATCATGGCTATGTCAAAATGCCGACGGAGATTAGGTATGTCGACGTAGTTTTAAAATTTGAAATAATATAGCTAGCCATGTGTTTTTTTTTTTTTAATTCATAATCGGCGGCAGTGCGTAAGGTACTGGCCTTCCATCCCAGATGATGAGTTCTGGGTTCGATCCCGGTGAAGTCAAAATATATTTACATAATCTAATATGTAAATTCCTTAAGCCTGGGAGTTTTACCACTATTATTGAGCTTCACGGCCTGTTATGGTGTTTAATAAAGAAACAAATAATAATTATAAAAAATAATACAGCCCCTTTATAAACATTATATATGTATACAATACTTATGTGTTTATTACTTCGTATATATAAATGACGCATCATCAAAATGTACCGAACAGACGATATGGAAATTTGATGGCTTCCAATTCAAACGACCAATTGCTGTCGCCCAAGTCGTACGCCGTACTTGATCCCGTGGAAATCTGTTATGCCAAAAGTCAATTCTTAGTATAATATCATTAATTATTCATAAAATATTTGAAATCGTTAAACTTTGTAATTTGTGTGTTTATCTCTTCATTTTGTGATTAAAATGAATATTGACAGTAAATAAATGCACATTTACCTATGCATATTGCATATGCAACTGTATAAACCATTATGATAAATGAAAACAGTTATAATTGATTATAATAAATATTATCTAATATTCCGTCTGAAATGCGGCCCTGTTATTAGAACAAAACACACGTATTATATGCATACAATAGTGTGCGTCGCACTTTCCAAATGCATATAACATTTTTTGCGCGTAACTTCAAATAGCACGCATAAAATAAATTTTAATGCATGTTACGATATTGACATATATGAGTACCTTGGTATCAAAGTGGGACATGAGCCATCTGCAATAATTTGCAGGAGAGGCGATTTTTCATTTCATATAAATATTGAAACATAATATATATAAAAAAAATACTTGAGTAATGCTTAGAGGTATAGAATCACATTTATTAAGTTAAATCTAAGATATTCATTTTGTAAATATCAAATATAATCGTTCAAAATTGCTTACGTCCGTTTTTGACACATACTTTTGCGTTTGTCCGTGTTTGATACGCAAACGGCCGTACGTGTCCGCTTTTGACAGAAAGTTTAATTTTTTTAAATAAAATTGCAAGGTAGTTCAGATTTCTTTTATTGACAGAATTTAACAATAAATGAAAAGCCTTAAAATTAATAATCATTTATTTTCTGGAGATAGGTAACAATTCGCAGAAAATTTAAATTTTTTTAAAATAAAATTTCAAGGTAGTTCAGATTTCTTTTATTGAAAAGATTTAACAATAAATGGAAAGCCTTAAAACTAATAATCATTCATTTTCTGGAGATAACAATTCGCAGAAAGCTTAATTTTTTTAAATAAAATTTCAAGGTAGTTCAGATTTCTTTTATTGAAAAGATTTAACAATAAATGGAAAGCCTTAAAACTAATAATCATTCATTTTCTGGAGATAACAATTCGCAGAAAGCTTAATTTTTTTAAATAAAATTTCAAGGTAGTTCAGATTTCTTTCATTGAGAAGATTTAACAATAAATGGAATGCCTTAAAATTAATAATTATTCATTTTCTGGAGATAACAATTCGCAGAAAGTTTAATTTTTTTTAAATAAAATTTCAAGATAGTTGAAATTTCTTTTATTGACAGGATTTAACAATAAATGAAAAGCCTTAAAATTAATAATCATTCATTTTCTGGAGATAATAATTCGACTCCCGCAAGTTCCACGTCATCTCCATCAAGTGTATCAATAGCTTCTAAATTATTCACTTCTTCAAAGCATTCACATGCATGAATATCTTCAGTATATTGTTGGCCATCGATTGGCAAATTATTATTTGTTTCAATTATGTTCTTATACCAATGCAGGGTTTCTATATTCTTCCATTCGAGTCCAAAATGTTTCGAAAGTAGAGAATTTACATCGTTTATCTTGTTTTCATTCAGTTTAACGCCTATAGGAATCGGTGCTGGATTTACTGCATCGTATGTTTTATTCTTTTTTAGAATTTGCTTCTCTCTCGCGATGTCACAATTGTAAGGTATTTCACCTCTTACCACAATATTATTCTTTTTCGTTTTGCGGAATAAAATTCTCTTGCATTGAGATATTTTGAAATGTAATTGTGCTGTAGATTTTATGTTTATTTTAGCTTCGTCTTTCCAATTATGAGGACTCCAATCTGTACCAATTATTTTCAATGTTCCGTGTGCTTTAAATACATCATGATATTCTTCAATATGTATTATTGTTTTCTTTTTCTTTAAGTCTCTTTCGATAAGACCAAATACCCGATCTGCTGGAAGGAAAGAATGTCCAGTGACTGGAAAAATTATCTCTAGCTTAGTGATTGATGGAGGAGCATTGTTATGAAGCCATTTGGCACACATCGTTACTATTGTTAAATTTTTATTTTGGCCAGCACACCCATCTGCTACCAACCGAACATTTGTGTATCCGTTCAATACTTTTGATTGTAGTTCATTGAAAATGATTGATGCTACTTCATTTGAAGATTTCCTCCCTTGGTTTTCATTCCATGTATAAATTGACACATTTTGTGGTGACAAATTATTTTTTGACGTTCCTGATACGACTGCTAAATTGAAGCAGTAAAATTGTCTCGAGTAATAGGCGGACTGGTCACTAACTTTTGGCAACACAAGGTTTTTCTGGCAATCGAAGGACATAAGAAAACAATCATCGTTTTTCTTCTTCAAATATTCGAAAAAACAGTTTGCTTTTTTTTTGTGTAGAGTAAGTTTAAATATCAAATCTTTTTTCTCATTTTCATCCTTTTCTAATTTCACTTTTTCTTTTAATTCCAAACATGTGCTACATTCATCAGTGCTTGGAGTTGCAAAACTCATATTAAACCGGGTATTAAACAACATCCGAAAGTATGACATTTTTACTTTGAAGTCATCAGTGACGCTATTATTATACATTGACCATATTTTGGTAATGCTTAGATCTGAATCTAAGTAAATTCTTGTACTTCGGTCTCGTTTATAATGTGACTCGATTCCCTTGAGACATTTGGTGAAATCGATGACAGAATTCATCTTGTTTTCAAAAAGTTTATCCTTTCTTGATCCACCCCTTGTTTCAATGGGTACTAACATGTTATTTTTTTTAAACCGTTGGAAGACTCCGATAACTCTATGTTTTGTTATATTTAATGTTGATAAAAACGTGGCCCTGCATACGGGAAGACAATTCCCAGCAGTGTTTATAATGCTGTAATGAAATGTAGCCATTTTTTGTTTTATAAAAACTTTTTGACGGCGTCTTTTTGGTACGAGAGTCCTACAGTATTTCAAAATAAAAGAATCCTGCTTGTCTTTAGCTGGTGCAGAATAAAACGATTCGTGAAACTTCCTTATGTCTTCCATTGTCAATAATCTGCATTGAAGATCACGACGATGGCCGCATTTAGGAAAGGAAGGCACGCCTTTTGCAGAATATCTGGAAAAAATAATATATTTTAGTGTTTTATTCAACTTAGAAACCACGGTTTGAAAAAACATTTTGTTCTTGAACCACCCTTTCCGTGACCATAGTAATGACATGGAGGTAATAGCGTATGTGTAAATGCGTTAACAATGAAAAATACTCGTAAATAACGAGTGAAAATGCGCAAAGGTTAATATTTAAATATTATTATTCTTATAAAAACATAAAATTATGCTTGAGCACATCATATTTTAACAATAAATCGCATTTAAAAAAGATGCATTGTGATCGAAAAAGTTTTGTAGTAGTATTCTGATAGTACTTACTTTAAAGTCTTTTCTTTGGCCCTTTTCCACTCATTGGGCTTAGCTACACGTTTTCTAGCATTCCTTGAGTCCATTTCAGTTCATTAAATATTATACTTTTTCTTGAAAACTATTATAAATGCACTTATTTTGAAAAAAACTGACAGAGAACCTCTATTTTAGAATAATGTTATCAGAGTGCCGAAATCCCGGCAGCCATGACAGTCTGAGAAGATTCCTGCTCAGTGATTGGCTGGCCCTTACCTGCGCGCGCATATAAGTCAAGTGTCCGTTTTTGATATTATACACGAACTTTAAACACAAAAATCTCCATGAAAACGACCGTTTTTGATACTGTCGAAGGCATTGTTGGAAAGAGCATCACTAACACTACCAGAATCAACAAAAACATGAATTTAGTGGAGTGTGGCTTATGTATGTCCCACTTTGATACCAAGGTACTCATATATTCAAAATAATAAAAAAATATGCTTACTTGTGAAATGTAGTTGCACTATTTCTTTTATTTTTCATATTTGAATCACTACTACAACCTTTTACTGAACAGATTGCCATTTTATATTTTAAATGAACATAAAACCGAGAGCACTGGGAGTAGTTGTCAGGCCGACGCACAAGTAGAGTGACGTTTTCTGAACACGCGGTTTAAGTTTACCTTACTCGAGATCGGTTGCTTGCATAGCCTTACCGGTCGGGTATTTCAGTTCCCTATATTTCTGAGTTCCCTGGTCCTCCATATCGATTTCATCTGTATCGTGAGATCGGGTGTACTTCTCTGGTACAGATCTCGTTGCGTGTTCGCAACATCAAGGTTTCTTTGTGGAAGAAACACACTCTTTCTACGGAGTAGTGTCGTATATTCCATATGCATGACTTACATGCAAGCTCTACGTTTACAATATTTGGGAAACATTACAAGGAGGTCAACTTAACTTTCATCTGGTATTCACAGCACAGGCTGTGACACAGCACGTCTCAGATCAGCAGGAGTTCAAGCGTATTTCATGGCTGCAATGCCGCTCATTACTTGCTGTCTATCCCCTGTGGATCTCCACGTTACTGCTAGTACACGAAATCATTTTCCAGATGTAACATTATGTAGAATACAGCAATTCTGAAATTTGATAACAAACTTTTGTATGCAAAACAAACAACATTTCACACATTAATTAGGCTTATCGCGTCACACAGAGACGCAACTATAGTAATTCTTAACAATAATATGAGAATTCATTTTTATAAAAATAGAATCTTATACATTTTCATCGTGCATTCCGCACAGTAATTTTCACATAGTGAGTACTGTTTTTCTATGGTATTCCCATCAGGTATGAATGTCTTTAAATAGACATATTTGTGCTCTCTCAACATTGAAAGACTTTTCATTTTGTTTTTTTTTTAATTACTAGAAAGTATAATAATTTTGTGATTCAAGTGTACTTGTTAAGACATGAATATGGATTTTAACTATAGTTTGTGTGGCACAGACTGCTACACTATTTTTGTAAATACCATGACCAGGTGATGATGGTATACTCGCAGTTAAATTTAAATTACATTGTTAACTGCCAAATTGTATTAAATTTAAATTATATTGTTAATTACTAAGGGGACGGCACATGTTACCCTATGTAATAATAACTCTAAATCCCGGTAAGGTAGATCCTTCATCGATACGATGCAGAATACCATATTGCGGGTGTCTCTCAGTGAAACATAATGAATGCGGTGTACCTTGGAGGGGTACTTAACCTTGTAAGTTGCATGACAAACACGCGTGTTATTCATTCACTGATGTTTCAAGAGACGAGACAGCTTCGGTGCTCTCATGTATACTTTGTGCGAAGGGTGGCTCACGCGCTATCGCTGTAAAACATGAAAGTATGAATACTTATTTAGCTATACTTATTATCGAAATGACAACACAGTACATAAAAGACGCTTGATGTTACCATCCAGCTTGCGTCGAACACAGAGCAAACTATGGTTCGACCTCGGTACTGACATTTGTACTTAGTGCGAAGGATGGGTTACATGCTATCGCTGTACAACATGAACGTACGAGTACTTAGTCAACTATTCTTAATATTGAAGTGACAATACAGTATGTAAACAAAAACCGCTAGATACATACATCTAGCATGTGTCAAACACAGAGCAATCTGTGGTTCGACCATCACCCCTTTCGCCAAGTGACGATGAAGAGCTTGAATGGTCTTCCTTGGAATTCATGGGCACGGATACGCACTGCTTGGAGCTTACAAGGCAAATTGCCTTTTGTGAGATAACCCTTTATGTCGAAATCTCACGCAACTCCGCAACCTCACTTGAGCGAAAATTTGCTCACCTATCTAATTCCTTCCAACACGATCAACCGCTACTTTGATTCTCCCAGTGAAGACGAACGGCAAATTCTCTATGCGACCAGCATACTGCGCACAGTCTGCTGCCGCAGGGAGAACTGAGTCTTTGGCCTTGAGATAGTCTTTCGGAAGATGAAAACGACCATCCAAGATTATCTCTCGACCATGCATGAGGAAAAAAGGGGAGTACTTGGTTGCTAAGTTTACAGATGCGTTTATCGCAGTCTGCACGCTTCGAAGACATTGCGACCAGAGTCTCTGATCCTTTCCTACGAGGATAGCCAATGAGGTACCCACTGTCTGGTTATATCTCTCTACTGTATTGCTCTGCGGCGAGTAAACCGCATTTAGGAACAATTTGGGAATAGAATACTTCTTAATGAACGCCTTGAATTCCTTAGATTTGAATTGACGACCATTGTCCGATAGAATACTGCTAGGTACTCCATGTTTAAGAAAGATCTCCTGTTCAATGAATTTTATGATAGGTGTCGCTGTAGCTCTTCTAAGTGGGTGTAACCACACATATTTGGAAAAGACGTTGACAACTGAAAGAATATGCATGTATCCCTCCTTTGATTTTGGTAGAGGCCCTATCAAATCAATCGACAACGACTGCATCGGGCGGTCGACCTCCTTCGGATTCGACATAAGTCCCGCCGGTGCACTGGTTGTGTGTTTATATGCCTTGCATATTGCACAACCCTTAATAAATAAGTTAACATCTCTGTAAATTCCTGGCCAATAGAATAGTGAGGAAATGCGCTTGAATGTTTTGAATGTGCCAAAATGCACTGACGCGTTTCCACTATGAAACTCTGAGATCAGTTTTGTTCTATCTGCGCCCTTGACGCACTCTTTCCAATTAGAGTCATCTAGGGGCAGATCTCCTGCCTTGAACCTGAGTAATTAGTAACATTCCTATGTGTTGGTTTATCACACGGTGTCATTCTCGATGTTTTGTTTATTGTAGTCTTGTTATCTTGAATATTTCCACATTTATTATTGACATAACAATTTTTATATACATGTATTTTATTAGAATTAATTACCTGAAAGGTTTTCAACGGATTATACTTAGAGTATTTATTCAACTTTGCATAAGGCATTTGTATGTTCTGTGTAGCACAAGGAAAATATTTGTTTAGGAAGTCGTAAGGCGTCTCAAAATTTTTACGCGCCATAATATGAGATTGTTTTTCTAATTTTATCAGCCCAGTCTCGGGATTTGAACAATTACTTACTGTTTTTCTGCGGGAATTCTCTGCGATGACAGCATCTTCGAAGTCACGTACACCATTTTTTTCTGACATTCTACATTCATTCAACCTTTCACACTTGTTATTGTTTTTATCTTTAAGTACCTTATTATTTAAACAAACGTCGGCGAGCAATGCCTGTGATTTTACATTTCTTTCTTTAGATACCGTATCAATTAAATTAACATTTTTCGTTTCTAATTTTAATTTCTGCGCTATCATAGATTTTGACATTTCAGCTTTTAAATTTACTTTATTATTTATTAAATAGGTATTGGCATTGTCCGTCGAATTATTGTTTTTATTTTCTAATATACCACTTAACTTCACAGGCTTTTTAAGAAAGTAACTATGACACTTTACACTTGTAGACTTTGGAAGAAAGTTCTCAAACTTCTCGACGTCATGTGGGGAGACATCAGCAGCGTCCAGGCTCCTAACCTTGAGTCGGAGGCGGTGACCAAGCCCTGCGTCGTCTCCTCATTGTTGTGACTGGTCTTCTCGTCTTGCTGCTTCCTGGTTCTTTCTCCAGGCTGGATAATCCGGGCATGTGTAATTCTCGTGGTACCCGTTCCTGCAGATTTGGCACGGCCGGGTTCCATACTCGTGAGGCATTCGAGGTCTGCCATTTAAGAATCCCCTTCCTCGTGTTGCTGAGCCTCGAACATAACCTCCTTCCGGTATATCTCTTGGGCCGTTATTTATAGGCCTTTCAAATGGCGGAGGTGGTTCACGGCGTGTATCAATTTTAGGCGCTTGTCGTCCTACTGAAGCGCGCATATTGGTCCGCTCCTGGTTTCCGCTGCAGATGCATGGGCATCCGCATTCCTTTTCTTTTGGTCGTTGCCCTGCTACTACTATTTGTGTTTTTATTTTCGTCGGCTTCAGTCGCTTCGTGATCTCCATGAGTCCTTCGAGATTGGACCAGCCTGATTGACCCACTCACAACTGGTCCCTTTCATTTAGGAGCTCGAAGAAGAGTTCGGCCAGCTCTCCGCTCGATTCTTTGGGTAAAAGAACCGTCGCCAAATCTTTTTTATTAAGCAGAAAGCTGAAAGCATCTTCATCAGCTCGCTGCTCCACTCGTTTAAGGTCGTCTTGTTGTTCACGACGTCTCATGGGTGATTCGAAGTGTAACTCCAGTCGATATGTAAACGACTCCCAGGAATCGTGTGACGAGATAGTCTTTCCCCATATCTTCGCTTCCTCCCGAAGACGATTCAGCGCTAGTCCCGTCCAGCTTTCGGGCGAGCTTTTGGCCAATGCAAAATACTCTTCACATCCTTTAATAAAACCGGCCACTCGGTATTTAGGATTTCCGGTGTAAAATACTTCTAATTCAGGCTTCACGGCCCACGGAGCTTGGTATGAGTGCGGCGCTACCGACGTAATCTCTGGCATTGACTTCGGTGTTGTCAGTGATGTCACTGTCGGCAGTGTCATTTCCACTCGTGGTCTGATATCCAGTGACAGCGGAGCATTTTCTAATTTTGAAATAGGAGTCAGCACCTCCTCCTCCGAAAGATTAGGGTCCTCTGCATTATTTTTGGCCATGGTGCGTGTCTTAGAGCGCGTTTGCATTTGTACACATTTATTATTATTATATATAAAAAAAAAATTTTTTTTTTTTAATATTTGCGTTTTATCAGGTCATGGTTCCGGAAGAAGCCATGCACTTCCTCAGCCTGCACGTTAGGGCGCCAAAATAACACCCTTATTAGCACGACACAAATCTGGCTAGCTCACTTCTTAGTGCACGTACCCTAGGGTGGTTATAAATGTTTATAGTTTTTTTTGTAAATTGATATAATGTAAATTAAACTCTTGAAGAAAGTATTAAAAATTTGTTTATTTATTTATTTTGTTATAATCACGGTTTTATATCTATCTTATTAGAGGAGCGGAAACGAACTGACGTACAACTCTATTTCGGGAGAGGCCCTCTTTTTTTTTAAAGCCTTCCTCCCCCTCCTCTGAGGCACCACCTGATTAGCAGTGCGTTCGCGCGTTATTACTCAACATTTAATTTATTATAAAATCTTATTCTAATCTATAAACAACTAGGTAAAATTGTTTAAAGCATAATTACGGAAGAAAGCTACGCAGGAAGTTAAGTATTAAAGAAGTTATTACAATTTACAAATTATATGCATCTTGATAGAAAGAAACAGATAATATCTCCCTCCGATAATATTTTGACCGTTCTCGTTTTGCGTATCGGTGTAAGCAGTGCACACATACTAATAAAAAAACAGTCGCCAGCTTACGCATATCGAGTGATTAATAGAATAGGGCAGTGCAGTACGTGTATTATTTTAAATAATAAAATGCAGCCACTAAATTCAATTATACAAAACAAAACTACTGAGTTTAATAGTAACCCTCTTCGGTAATTTTGCTATACATGTTATTATATTTTAATGAATGCTTACATTTATTTATCTTAGTTCTCATTCTCTCCGGCGTTCATCTCCTTTATAGTATATCAATTTTACATCTTCCTCACATACCAGCAGGGACGGCTCTTGTATAGGAGCAAAGGTGCACTGATCTCCCAAATTATTACGTAACTATGTAATAATAAGTACGTATTCAAATACCTACATATTGTATGATTTAATTATTGTAAAATATCTTTAATTTGTCGCCCGTCTGCACGCATAAAATGCGCGTAATTTCTGGCGGCCTGCATGTATGCGTAGGTACGTCCTTCGTAGTATTAATTGTGCAGGAGAGAAATCGAACCGCCTGGCGATGATTTTTTTTTCACGCTGCCGATAATGTGGGCTCAGTTGTGATCTTTTTTTATTTCCGAACGTGCAATATTTACCTCACTTGGGACACTGTGCCTCCCAATCTGAGCTTACGAGCGCAGACGACATTTCACGACAATGCTGTGTTTGACTGGCGCGAATAATAACAACTCACAAACGCTTTTGAAGTCGGTACAAGATTCCCGCGTAATATTTCAAATTATTATATTATTATTTCGTACGTTATGAGGTAAATGCTACGTTGTTTGCCATATAATATTGAATCGATCAAAATATCGATTAGAGTGATATTGTGTTCATTAAGTTAGGTGTAGCAATCTCAACATACAAATACCAATTTTATAATTATTTTACCTTTAAAAATTAAATAATTTTATTATGCCTAGAGCAAAGTAAACTTGTAAGTAAGTAATTGATAAACTATTAATAACCTTTAAATAATATAATATACATACTACAATTTTTTACGTACCTACTTATACTACTCTACGAGAAGTAGTTATTTAACAAAAGCGTTACATTGTAACAATTTCTACAATATTAGGTATTTCAATAGTGTATGTGGAGTATGAGCGTTATTTTGAACGTAAAAGAGGATAAAATATTTTTTAAGAAGATGAACAAAGCAATTTTCCAATGTCAATTATTAAAGAAAAGAAATATAAATTATTCTATCAAATACAATATTCGTGTTACCGAAGTATTTTTCATTTTGAATACGTCTTTCAAATCAGTCCCATTTGGAGTGCAATTCTGGAGTTGAGGTGTACAAAGTATTAGCAATTTTTTAACAGATAGTAACTATATCCCGTTGAAAAATCACCGATCCATAGTATTTATCAAAATGATACAGCGCGTAGGTATATGCGGAGAATGTGGGATGCAAATAACCGAAAGGGGAGTATAAGATATGCCCGAATTGCGTCAGTATGTGAACTTCAACCGACCATAACCCGCGTACTACCTATCGGAGCTACACAAATGAGGAGTTTACGGCTTTGTACCAATGACATATTGTCTAAAATACTTGCATCAGTTATAATTTATGGAAGTTAGGAGTGTCAAACGTGGAAACTACGTTGGCACATATGAAATGTATTACAATAAAAATCGAAAAGAGTTTGTATGCCTTTTGCATCATACCTATCATATCCAGAAGCTTGGACTTTATAACTTTGACAATAAATAAATGCTGTCGGTGAATGTGAGCGTCGTTTCGTTTCTCAACCCCCCCCCCCAAGATGTATTATATATTTAAGCATAAGCCTACCTCCACTCTGAAGGCTATTGCCGATTTTTTTCAATACCACAAAAAGGAAAATGCATGTCTTTGCATGCACTCCCTAATTTTATGATCACCGGCCGCCACTGCATACCAGTATACATAATTATTATTAATTAGATATTTCTTTATTTAAAACTTACGTGCTAGGTACATACCATATTATTCGGAAACATGATTAAACAATTTAAATATTTACTTAATCTATTGACTCCATTCGTCACCTCGCATACTTGTTTATTTTACCAATTTCTTCCCACCTAGTGTACACCAGTGCGCATACACAGGGCGAGGACTTAAACTGAAATAGAAAGAAAGTTTGACGATTTTCCAAGGGATTTTAGTTACGAGTTTTATAAAGCCGCTGGGGTTAAGATTAGGTGACAATGTTTGGCCCATCAAATATATATATATTATCATAGATATTTAAGCGGTATTTTATGTTGGTGTTAATTCGCCCCTAATTTTTGATACCCAAAATAATATTTATTTTACATAGATAATATACAAAAAATGACACATTTAGATGAAATACATAAATGCGTACAAATAAAAATAACTACACAATAAAAACATAGAAAGTGGATGAAATAAAAAACACAAAAGTTAATGAAATTAAATACCGATTAAAATAATATTTATTTTACATAGATGACTTACAATGTCATATTTAGATGAAATACATAAATGCCAACAAATTAAAACAAATACACACATAGAAAGTGGAAGAAATAAAGAACACAAAAGATAATGAAATTAAATAATGATTATAATAACATTTATTTTACATAGCTGACATATTTAGACGAACAACATAAATGCCAACAAATACACACAATAAAACACAGAAAGTTGACGAAATAAAAAAACAATAAATCAAAAATGTTCAACAAATATATTAATTAAATATACATTGTAAAAGGAAAAAAGTGGAAGTGGATAAAAACAGTTCCCTACTAGAGTTAACAAGATAACTATAGTCTAATGATGCGAAACATTACGCTATATTAGGAGAGGCCACAACAGATAAATAATATAGTGAGGCGAGCCGAAAATATTTAAAAATAGTTAAAAATCGTTTACATATGAAAATACATTTATCATAATATAATAGTCAATGGGGAAATATCAATTGATTTTTTTTAAAAATTACACCCTTCCTTCAGTTTCTTCCATTGGCCCACACATTTCACGATCATTGTCAAAGTTTTCTAATAATGTTTGCCCACTTGCACTTGACATTTCGATGTCCAGATAAAATTTTAATACATCAAGATTTCTCCAATCATCATAATGTTTCTTGAGTAAATTAGCGACGTCTTTAACCTTTTCTTTTTTGACACAAACACCGGCACGGACGAGATCGGGTTCAAAATTTAAAGTTTTACCTGGTTTGGTTATATATTTTTTTGAATTTAATTCGGACCTGTAATTTTCTTCCCCTTGGATTGCAACATTACTTTCTTGACGGTAGAGAAAGAATCTTTTTGTTGGATTGAAGCGAAAATGCCACTTCCCCGGGGGTTTGATGATTTCAGCTACCGCTTGCTTCCAGTTCCAGATTGGTACTTCCGTGCTAAGGTGCCAAACTGTTCCATGACGTTGTAGCACCTCAATGTATTCACTGGGTGTAACAATTGTGTCTTTTTTGCGCAATTCTATTTCAATTATGGCAAATACACGATCAGGAGGCAGAAACGAATGGCCAACTATTGGAAATATAATAATCAGTGTTTTAATGTCCGTTGGAGTAAAGCTCATGAGCCATTTCATGCACATTCCGATCAATGTGCTATTTTTATTTTGTCCGCCACATCCGTCGGCGAGCATCCGTATCGTGTGCACTCCTGTAAATCTACTCGGTGTTAATTTACCGAGTAAAAAAAACAGTGCACTTGCTATCTCATTTGATCCTTTTTGGATATATACCATTTTTATACATACCAATAAAATGTATGCACATTATCTCGCGTTAGCCTGGACTTTGAGTTACCGATCACAACTGTAAAATTATATAAATTATACTGACGGCTGAAGTATGCAGCTTGATCGGGCAGCTTAGGCAATGCCATGTTTTTTTGACAATCTAATGAAATGGTCAATATACCGTCATCGGTTTCTTTTAGCATATTATAAAATGCCTTTGACTTCAATATGTGGATGTAATGCTCTGTAATCAAATTAATGCGACATTCTGAATTCGTGGCAGTTTTAATTTTTTCAGTTAATTCAGTGCACCGAGAGCAAACATCCACCCTTGGGCTGCCAAAACCAATATTATAATGTGAGTTGAACTCATCGCGGAAAAAAGATTCCTTAACTTTAGTATTAACATCTGTCTGACTATTGTACATTTGCCACATTTTTTTAATATTCAGTTCGGCACTTAAGTAGACCCTTTGGCTATTTTTTGAATGACAATAATGTGGTTCTGAAGCTTTGAACGATTCAATGAACTTATGTACGCCGGCTCTTTTTTCATTTGAATAGAAAGACCGGTGGTCTCCTCCACGTCTTTCAGTTTCGTGACCCTTGAAACCCGATCCTTTTTAATCCCAAGTACGTACATAAAGGCTGATTTGCATACTTTTACTTCATACTTGGAATCACTTTTTGGGAAAAAATAATTGCACGATACGTTTCTTTGAGTATTGCTATCAGGATTTCTGGCACGATGCTTTCTGCATATATTTACTCGTGAATATTTCAAAATAAAATTGTCTTGCCATAGATTTTCAGTTTTCATGGAAAATGCAGAATGAAACGCCAACAAGTCGTCCATAGTTAAGGTAGCACATTTAAAGCCCTTAGCATTATGTCGGCACGGTGGGAGACCAGGCAAAATAGTGGGGTGTACCTAAAAAAATAGAAAGTAATTTATTTAGTATACATGTATGGGAAGAGTTTAATTTTAAACATAAATTTTGGTACAAGTCGGTTTTTTTTTTTTTTATATATGGGAGTTGCATTTATTATTGACCTTGCTTATTATGTACAAGGTTTGTAGATCTTCAATTGGAATTTTCTTCATTTATTAGTCTTCTTTTCTATTTAGTGTTGGGATAAGGAGGGATATACTACTGTGGGTCTTAACAGGAACTTCTCCGCATTTGCTCTTGTGAAGAGGAAACCACAGAAAACTCTTCAGGAGAAGACGGGACTGTTGACAGAAATCACCAGGCCTTCCGTTTCACTTGGAACAGTATTCGGCATTTTGTGTCCTGGCTTCGTTTATTTTGCCAATATCCTGCACTATTTTAATCATGTATGATACTACCCTTCGTGATAGTTCCTTGTGAACTATCACGGATCCGATGTCGCATAGGTCCTCATCTAGACTCCTGCATTGCGCCTCCAGCTGCTGTCTTTGGAAGCTGAAAATGGGGCAATGCATAAAAAGATGAGGGACATCTTGAGGGGTCATATCATCACACGGGCAGCTGTCGATCTCGGAGAGCTTAAATCGATGCAGGTAGCTCATGAACCCACCGTGACCCGTGAGGAATTGTGTGAGTTCAAAGCCAACTTCCTGCATTCTCCTGAAATCGAAGGCATGGAAAATTGTTGGGAAAAACATTTTGGTAATATTTCCTGTCGTTTCTTTCAAATAACGATCATTCCAGAGTTGAAGGGTCCTGCTTTTTATTTTCCTTTCGGCAAAGCTGAGCGGAAACTTGACAAAATCTGGGGCCGTCTTCTTAAGAGTAGCCTCTCGAGCCTTTTCGTCCGCTTTTTCATTGCCTAAGATTCCGCAGTGACCCCTTATCCAGCCGATGTACACGTTCTGTTTGTTCCCTGGTAGACTGTCTTGCGGCAAGTCCTGCAGGGTGAGAGTCTTCTTTACCTCATATACATCTGCAAGCTGCCTGATCCTCAGGTCAAGTGGCATGAAGCCGCTCAAGACCTAAGCAGAAACTAGAGAGATCGTTCTGTATCCTTTGCAAGATCTGATGGCAATTTGTCTTTGAATGGAGTTCAGTTTCTTGCGGTTGACTTTTTTCTTTACCGCGTCCGCCCACACGCTGGAAGCGTACGTTATCATAGGCTCGACAGCACCTAAATATATTTGCTGCATAACCCCCGGCGACGCACCCCATGTGGGTTTGGCGGCTCTGATCAATTTGTTCGTGAGGCTTGCAGCGTGTTTACAAATGTTATCGACGTGTTTGGACCAGTTAAGGTGGCGATCTATGGTGAGACCGAGAACCTTAAAGTGATCCACGTATTTTAGTTGAACTCCGTTCATGTAATTGTTTGGTTGTCGGTCCTTCTTTCTGGTAATATACATTGTGTTGGTTTTGTCTTCTGCAAAGTAGTTTGTATTTTGAGCCCCATGATGTGATGAATTTCAACGCCTTGTCAGTCATATTTTCAAGCTCTGTCGTATTGTTGGTAGTCGCAATCAATAGCAGGTCATCCGCAAATGCTCTCAGTTGCACTCCAGGGCCCAAGTCCTCCTGAAGTACATCATCTAAGATGTAATTCCAAAAGCTCGGTCCGCAAGATGATCCCTGAACGCATCCTTTGGTCGTAACCTTCTGGAGCGTGGCATCAAAATGTGACATTATGACTTTCCTTTGTTGATGATAGCTCTTCACCAGCGTAAACAAGTTCCGAGGGCACTTCTTGCTTCTCAGCTGGCACATTAGAAATGGCCACCAAGCATTATCAAAGGCTCCTCTGATGTCGAGCGAGATTGCTATGATCATCTTCTTGTCTTGCAGCGCAGTCCTGATTTCGTTGACTGAAGCGTTCAGAGCGTCTTCTGTTGATTTCTGGGGCCTAAAACCATATTGCTTGTGACTCAACTTACCTTTTCGATGAAAATGCCAGTTTATCCGATTTATCATCAGCTTTTCCAGTATTTTTCCAAATACTGAAATGAGGCCGATCGGTCTGTAGGAGTTTTCCCGGCTTGGGAATGACAACAACCCTCGCTATTTTCCATTGAGCTGGAAAGTGGCTCACTCTGAGACATGCGTTATACATACCCAATACTAATGACATATCCACGTTGAAGAAATGAAGGCAGATGTCAGCGGTGAAGTTATCTTCTCCGGGTGCCTTATGTGGACTTATGTTTGATACTATATCCTCAATCTCTTCTTCCGTGAATATCGGGTCGTTTGGGGTGTGGGGTTTTGTTCATTGGTTTCATTTTGTATGGTGTCGTCCGGGAAAAACCTCTCCAATAGGCGCTGGGCAGATTCTTCAGCCGAAGCTAAATACTCGTCGCCATCTTTGAGCGTCGCTGGTGGAGTGGTCTTTCTTCGGTTTACCAGAACTCTGTGAATTGCAGACCAAGCGGTTTCTCTCTTCTGTGATGCGCAGTAATTTTTCCAAGACTCGATTTTGGTTTTCTCAATTGCATCTTTATAAGTTTGTTTAGCTTCAAGATATTCAGGAAGCGTTTTGGTCTCTCTTCGGAGTCTTCCTGAATTCTGAAGTCTGTGCTTACATTTGATTGCGTCTTTCTTGAGCTTATCGAGTTCAGCGTTCCACCAAGGACAGGGCTGCCTTTTGAAAGGTTTCCTGATTGGTATACTTGCTTTGCACGATTCTCCCAAGATGTCCATCAATGTGTTTATTTTCTTTTCCAACACAAGCGAGTTGCTCACTTCAGAAGAATAGTTTTCAGAAGCGTTAATATCCGTGAGTTTATTTTTAATATCTTTCGAAAAATTTTCCCAGTTCGCTGTTTTTGTATTATAAAGGGCAGTTTTCGGATCTATGGGATTCCAAAGCTTTGTGGAAATTTCGAAAGAAATAGGATTATGGTCGCTGAGTTGGTTATCGTTTGATTCTACTCTCCACCTGTGAACAGTGTCCAGAAAACTTGAAGAGCAGAATGTCATGTCTATAACGCTTGTGATGTGGCGGTGGTCGCGATAGGTTTCGAAGGTGGGTCGATTTCCTTCATTGAGAATGTTCAGATTGAGTTCTGATAGGAAATCTGCGACTTCTTCGCCCCTTCTATCGGTCTTCGCGCTCCCCCACCACACATTTTTTTGCGTTTAGGTCACTCCCTATGAGGATGGGAACGTCTCCAAGCAGTGTGAGTTTTCCCAATGTTGGGGCAATGTCAGCGTTTGGCTCCACGTACATAGATTCAATAACAAGAGGTCCAGCTTCTGTGGTAATTCTTACAAGTGTGGTATTTGAGTCACTAAATTTGCTCAGCATTATGCCATTTATCGTGGATTTGCAGATAATTATTGCCACTTTGCAGACCCGCTCCTTGGAAGTCACTGATTGATAAACAGTGACCCCCGGAGCATTAATTCTGCCGGTATTGCCAGTGTAAGGTTCCTGTAGCAGCAATATATCCGCGCCCCTCTTATTGGCCAGTGCTTCTTCTTGTGCCGCTTTGCAGCGGCCCAAATTTCACTGAATTACTTTTGTGGTGCCTGTAATATTTAATTGGGTTCCGGTGGTATTTGGAACGATGGAGTTAGCCATAGTTGACTCTCTCCATGGTTCGCATTATCATTTTAATCCGATAAGGACAATTCTTGTCATTGGCTCTGTGTTTTGACACTTCGGTCTTACCTTTGGCCATTTTAATGCAATTCCAGCAGTGGTGTTCATCTTCCTGCTCCTTCTTCGTGCAAGACATGGATTTGTGCTCGCCGGTGCAGTGTAAGCAACGATCTTTGCTCTCCATGCACCTAGCTACTGAATGCCCAAATCCCATGCACTTGGAACATTGCATGATGGGGCAGCTGTCCTCTACCTGCACGCGCTGATATCCGATACTTATTCTTCCCTGGCTGATCATGGCTTCTCGGACGTCGCTGTTGACGGTTAAGACAGCATTTCTTAGGCGGTCGCTGTTTCTGTTCCGGAAAGTCCTTTGTGGCTTAATGGCTTCTTTGTCCTGGCCGACGGCTTCAAAAATAGAATTATTCTGCTGGAGAATATATTCTACAATCTCATCGTCTTTAGTTTCTTTTTCGATTCCTTTGAGTAAGACGGTTGGCGCTAGCCGTTTGCCTTCCTTATCGACCAAGTTTCCTTTGGTCAGCCTTGGAAGAGCAGCTCTGATTCTGTCGGCGTCGTTGGAGGTCGGGCATTTGATAATAACTTTGTTGTCCTTGGCGACTATGAGTCCGCTGACTCCAACTTTCAGCTCAGACGGCTTAAAATCCTGCCTTAAGGCTGCTTTAATGTCAGTTGTAGTTTTAGTTTTATCAGCTGCACTGACGATTACAGCATGGGAAGAACCGGTACAAGTCGGTTATGGGGAAACCAGTGGCAAGCACATTTTGAAAATAGCCGATATACTGGATTATTTGTTAGGTTGGGTTAGCTTAGGTTAGGTTAGATTAGATTTTCATTTTTCAAATTCATGAATTTTGCCAAAATCGTCTACAACATTATTTAATTAATCATTAAGTTAATCCCTCCAAACCAAAACCCGCCACGCACCACACCCGGTCTTAATCGAGCGTATCACGTGGCCCCTGATCGTCTACGACAATTAGCGCGGTTCCCACCTGGCTTCCCCATAACTGATTGGTACCTAAATTTCATAAAGTGAATATAAAGAATATAATAAACAGCAGCCGCATTTGGAATCCACTGGAAATTCATTTTAACAAGTTGTTTTGATATGCTTATTTTCATATAATACACTTTACGTAAGAAAATGCATAAACTATAATCGATTTAAATCTAATATATTTCATAGAAAAAATTAAAAACAAACATTTACTAACATAACACTCAGTATAGACAAAAATATTACACAAAAAATACTAATTCAAAATAAAAAAATATGTATTTAGCGGTTACACTGTACATGGCATGTAGTACAAACTTTACTTACTTTATACGGCGTTCCTGTTCTTTTTTCCACGAATCTTTGTTTTGTCTTCGCTTTCTAGACACTCCATTAGTAATCTTTTTTATATTTTGGAGTAAGTCACTCATTATTTATAGTGATAAAACGAAATGAATACAACAAATAACTGTCACCTTGAGCATACAACTTGAGATTTAGTTCTGACGCCATTTTTAATATCTACCGCTCGCTGATTGGTCGACTTAAGTGCGCGCGGAATCAACCAGACTTCAAATATTCCGATGTATAAATTATATCGCTTTTTGTACCAAATTAAGAATTTAAACATTTTTTTTGTAGGTTTATATCGTGTTTAGGAACATAGAATTTTCACACATGGTGTAAAATTACGCGGACAATACGAACGTATTTTTTTCTCGATTTCGACAAAATATGGTTTTATCGCTTTTTGTAACTAGCCTCATATGTAATATTATTCTGCATTATTTGCACAAAAATGGTTTCTCATCCAAGTGAACCCTTCTGTGTACTTTTAATTGGCTGGTGTGTTTACAAGTGTAACTGCACAATTTGCACGCAACCAATTTAACGTCGCTGTGCCCAAGGTTATGAATTTTTAAATATTGTTTTGTTTTAGTTGTGTAACAACATTGGACGCATTTGAAGGGGCGTCAGCGGCTGTGTGTTTTGATGTGTTCGAATAACACATTCTTCGTTTTCAACCACTAGTTACACTGCTCACAGCAGTACCGTGTGACGGTTGTGTGCACAAAGTGGTGTGTGTTAAATGTGTTTGAAAAAGGGAGTCATATAATTACATATTTTGCAATTGAAGTATTTTCCCTTGTTGTGAATTACTTTTTGATGCTTTTTCATCACACAACCCGATGTCATTTGAAATTGCTGAAATCGCAACACAGGGGGAACGCTAAGGTTTTCTCCGTTTGGTCATCATCAGATTTTCAAATTACAGTGTTTATTTCTCCCTTTTTTAAGGGAAAAGAATAATCCATGTTGCTGGTTTTCTAGCCCTTCAAACTTGGAAACAACCAATACCAGTTTTAACATTTTTGTAATATATTGGCAAGCGGTGTGCAAACATCATAATATGTTATTATTCTGCATTATTTGCACAAAAATGATTTCTCATCCAAGTGAACCCTTCTGTGTACTTTTAATTGGCTAGTGTGTTTACACGTGTACTGCACAGATTGTACGCAACCAATTTAACGTCGCTGTGCACAAGGTTATGAATTTTTAAATATTGATTTGTTTAGTTGTGTAACAACATTGGACACATTTGAAGGGGAAGTTGGCTGGTGAAAAACCACACGAATGTGATGTGTATAATATGAATCAAGATATTACTTGTTCTCATTTTAATTTCTGGAGTGGTGAGAAGTTTCAGTGGGGAACATACTGATATGATCCCGGACAGATTTCATCTGAATTTTCAACCTCTATTGCTGACTGCTGGTGATGGTACACCTGAAATAACCTTCTTTCTCTGTATATCCAGTTTTCATCTTCCTATTTGGAATATAGATTCTAAAGCGGGTTTGCAAACTTGCTCCTCTTTACCGTTAATTGAAATAACATATTTCACGCTATAAGACTGCTTATCAGCGCTGACTCTGGCTACGTCTTTCAGCTTCATAGATTTAATCAGAAGCATCAACCGGGCTTCTGAGTTTGAAGAGTAAAATTCTTTAAATAGTTTTTCCCTAATTTGTTCAAAGATTCGGGTACTGGATTTTAATGTGCAGGTTTCACTGCACAGTGAAAGGTAACGAATGAATCATGATTAACATGGGAGGTAATGGGGATTACAAATCTAGCGATATTCTTTCTCGAATCCTAGTCCTCATACTCCATCTAGTGTGTCCTTAGCTTTACAAAATCTTTCTTCTTTAACTTAGTTATACTGAGTTCTTGTTTGTACAAGTATTTTAATGGGAGAAAAACTGGTGGCCGACCTTTCCCAAACACAGACAGGGTTTGAAAGTCGTCGTTATCAGAATACTTTTAGAGAATCTGTCCTGGTTTGCCATGCTCATACCGTAAGCATTTAATTGTGCAGCCATGAAACAATTTCATTATCATCATTTCTTGACTGATTTTTCATTATTTTCGCAGCAAGTAATTTGAGATCTAGCATGTCGTTAAATCTTAACTCATTCACTGCATATAGCTCACTATTTTTGTTTTCTATTTCGCTGTGATCGAGCTCCTCTGAAGATGTTTATCCAATCATTTAGAGTGTACACATTTTTTGCTGATTCTATAGCACTATGCATAGAATCAACTTCCATGTAAGAATGGCCGGATTCCATGAAGTTGTGTTGTATACATTTGATTGCAGTCATTTGAGTCATTTGCAAAAATAATGAAGCCATATATTGGTTGCGGTTCTGTCCAGAACAAGTATCTGAATACAATGATATCTCCGTCACATTTTTGTCAAGCTTTTGTATCCAGCATTGATTGCAAAGCTGAACCAATCTCACAACTATCACCCTGTCCATTTATCTCTGTCCATACATAGCAATGAGCAGCTTCATGAATAGTTAAATTATAAGCACATAATTTACGACTATAATATATTTGAGCAGCTTCTGATGAGGGAATTTGCAAAATGCTCTGTAAATCAAAAGTCGCACATTTAAATGTACTGTCAGTACTTGCGCGTATTTTATCTGCTGCCTTTGCGGTATTAGCTTCGTTGCGTCTTATGTGCTTAGTGTAGTTGCTCTCAGCATCCGATTTTTCGTCCACAGATACATTAATGCACAGCAGACGCTGATCATTCTTAGGGTGGAAGAAAGATAAATTAAAGTTTTTTCCGAATATTTGGGTCCACCCGCGATGGCCGAGTGGCTTAAATGCCGGCCTATAGAGTCGAGGGTCCCAGGTTCGAATCCTGGGTCTGGCAAGTAAACATATTGTTTTTCAATTTGTGTATGAGTCAGAGTATGGACCTAATAGGTTGAGCAAGTGGCTGACATCCATTTCTCGTAAAAACAAAAATCTGTCAATACAAACCTCCACTCTGTGGAGGCCCATATGATCCTATTAGGATCGGACATGGTCGAAAGAATTTGGGTATATGTTATTTTCGACACAAAGTCTTATGTATTGGTATCTTTACGCTTTACAAGATAAAGGCTGTAGAGTTTTGAGATTGATAGCTCTGGAGAAAGATATTTTCTATTGCTTGACCTGCGACAAAGTCTCAATATGGTCTTTTATGTTCTTCATTTGAGCTTAAGTGGTTTTATTTCCTGGCTCAGACTTTCCACGTAAATCGATAGTATCATAATATACCAGTTACCAAAGTATAAGTATTTTATATCAAACATTCCTTATGTTGGTTAAATTATAATATCGTTATGTTGAAGTGCCTTATCTATTGGACCATGACTTATGCAACACGTTTTTGTAAAAAAATTCTTACACACTCTTTTTTCCTACTTGTCTGTCATAGGTAAAAAGTAAGACTGCTGGACGTCTTTGCTTTATTTGCTGTTATACTTTTACATACAGGGTCTTTGGACTGCACATACTTTGTATCAAGTATGTACCTTCGGTCGATAGTATTAATATTACCTATTATTAGTTCAGGTACGTTATTGTAACATGACATTGTGTCAACTGTTACCAACCAGTATTTATTATGGAATGTTTAGTTTTTACACTGGTTTCAAACAACAATATCCACAATACCAAAGACAAATCAATTACACAACAATAGAAGTATATTATTAATCGTAAATCAACTACTTAATGCAGGTATTATGACGGATGAAATTGAAGACAAACGTTTGATTGAATGATTGATCATGAGTCATGAATTGATTTGCTGTATTATTGTATACTTCACACTTTATTTTCTTCGTATTGGCTTTGTTTTACCTTTGGCCTCTGTATGTGGAACTAGTTGAGTAAAATGCCTTCCTGTGAGTCTGATGGGGTTGTCAGTTGTTCATCTGCCACCAGATGCTGGGATTGGGCGATGAAATTCTCTTTGAATTATTCTTCAAAAGAAGTAACTTTTAATTTTACCGAGGGTTACAGGAAAAATGCATTGACAATGGAGATCTAAAACCTTCATGTACCATTTAATGGTTTTACAACTAATAGCTCCGAGTCCCAAAATTCTGTGAACATTGTCAACACTTCCCAAACAACGACAGTTTCGGTTTCGACCATTTTATTCGTATGTATGTTCAGCATAACGGTGTCTCGTTTATCCTGCCATTTCAATGCTATTAAGTTTTCGGAATCGAATACCCCATCACCTTTTTTTGACTTTGAAATTTTGGTATTTGTTTCAGATTGATCCATGCCATGCCACGTTCTACAAGCATTTGTTTTGTTTTGTACCAATTGTCCAGTTAATTGTACAGACAATGTCCACGTCAGAACACAGAACATGATATTCCTACACTAGGATTAATTAAAATATCTCATTCAGAACCGGTATAATAAGTCCGTAATGTATCCCGATCCTGTCACAGAAACTAAGATTTGAATTCTAAGTCTGTATTTTTAATGGTTTTTGGATTTTAAAAGACAGCCTACCTTGGTTGGTTGGCCATCACTGCTTCATTCATTTCTTCTCTGTTTAACGCTGCTTTGTCGCTAGTACTGGTCCTCAACGGGTTATCCCAGTATCCCGGTCGACACATACGGAATCCCCACAAGACTTCCGCGGGTGTAAACCCAGTCGCTTCATTTCGTCTGCAGCGTAAGTCGGCCAGAATGTCTACGAGGGTTTCGTCCCAGCGGCCTTGGCTCGGGCCCGACAAACGGATTCGCATCCCTTTCTTTATCTCTTGGTTTCTACGTTCGGTGGGATTTGCTCTCGGACAATAGACACCCGTGGTCCAATGAAGTACGCCCCAGGCTTCTAGAGCGAGTGCCCAAGACGGGTGATTGAACTGTGTCCCATTATTCGTTAAAAGTGCCCTCGGTGTCCCATATCGTAGGATAATTTGTTCGCGTATTATGGGTAACGTAATTGCTATCGTCGCAGACCTTATCGCGAATGCTTCGACCCACCGTGAAAATAAGTCTGTGATGACTAATATATATTTATTCCGTCTACGTGTAGTTGGATAGGGTCCCATAAAGTCTAACGCTATTACTTCCTAGGGCCTTTTGGCTTCTACGTGCAAAGTCTGAGGGGCCTTGTGTTGCAGTCTACCTCGTTTTCGGGTGGCGCAAATCTCACAGGCTCGAACGTAGGCCTCGACTTGACGTTTTCGTCTGGGCCAAAAATAATATAAAATATGCACTTTCATCGTGGAAATGTCGCAATACGTCTTTCCGGAGTGATTCGGGTACGACGAGTGTTGGATCTTGACTTTCATTATTACGTATTAGCATATTATCCCGTACGGATAGGCCCGCGAGTTTCCTATTCGGCCCAGTATTCGTGTTTAATAAATTTATTAGTGTTAACGTTGTTTCGTCGGTTTTCTGTTTCTCAATGATAGCCTGTCGCAAGTTTACCATGGTTATCAACATGGCGCTTGGGCATTCTTGTCGTCTCGTAGGAGCAGCCATGTGCTTACTCTCTTCTTCAGGACTCATGGTAGATCCGGCAGGACTTTGAGGAAACCTTGAAACGTGGTCAGCTAAGTAGTTCTCTGCTCCCGAGCAGTGCACGATATCAAACGTGAATTCGGAAAGTAACATCGCCCACCGAGCCAATTTTCCTCTGCCACTCTTCGCAGTATTCAGCCATGTAAGGGCTTGATTGTCCGTGATGAGGGTAAACTTCTTGTCTTCCAAAAACCCTCGATATTTAGTCACACCCCAGACGGCAGCCATAGTTTCTAGTTCGTTAGAGTGGTATCGACTTTCGACTTCGTTCAATCGTTTGCTGGCATATGCTATGACGTCCCTTCCACCATCATCCTTAGGCTGGAAGAGGACGGCAGCAATTCCATGTCCTGAGGCGTCCGTCTGGAGACAAAACGGCCTCGAGAAGTCCGGTCGGGCCAGCCTTAAGGGTCGGCCTAAAGCTTCTTTTATTCGTCGGAATGCTTCTGTGGCTGCTTGAGTCCATTGGAATTTCACAGTAGTCCTCAGGAGTTGGGTCAGGGGTGTTGCCAATTCTGCAAATCGCGGTACATACTCTCTTAACCAATTACAGAGTCCTAGGAAGGCCCTCACCTCCCTTCGCGTCTTTGGTTCGGCCGCCGCCTCTACTTCTCGAAGATGGTGGGTCTGAGGTTCGTTTCCCTTTTCAGTTATCCGGTGACCCAGATACTCCACCTCTCTCCGACCTGTCTGGCACTTCGTTGGAGCTACTCTAAGCTCGTGGTATTGTAGGCGCTCCATTACAATGCGTAAGTGACGCGTGTGATCCTCCCACGTTTGGCTGTAAACGATTATATCGTCCAAATATACCAAACAGATGCGGTTTATGAGGCCTACCAGCACCTCTTATCCTATCAGCCTCTGAAAAGCCGAAACCACGCCACGGAGGCCAAATGGAAGTCTTCGAAACTGATAACGGCACCCATCGGCTGTGGTGAAAGCAGTCAGTGGCTTGGTATCCGGGTGTAGGGGGCACTGCCAGTACCCAGTTTTTATATCGATAGAACTGAATATGGTTGCCGTGCCCAGGTCCTTAAGGGTCTCCAAGATGAGTGGCAAGGTCGTGGTTTCCTCGGCGGAGACAGAATTCAATCTTCTATAGTCTACACAAAAACGAGAAGTGCCATCCTTTTTCGGGACCATAACGACGGGGCTACTATAAGGACTATTGCTCGGCTCAATAATGTTATCGGCTAGCATCTCTTCAACATCCTCTTGAATCTGTTTACGTCTCGCCTCTGATTGACGATACGGTGCTAAGTGGAACGGCGTCGTATCCTTTAAAAAGATCTTATATTCGGTCGTTCTACTCGGCGGCCCGGTCGCTGCGAATCGATCCTTAAAGTCCTCCATGACCTTCATCAATGAGGACCTAGCCGCATCAGGAATATCGGGAGCCAACTCGGCCAATACAATTGGGCCACATGGCGTCGGGGTTCGTGTCGTCGAGCAATGAAGTGTCTGCCTTGTTTTATCTCCGAAGTGTATACAGCGACGTTTTAAGTCGATTACCGCTTCTTGTTGGCTTAACCAGTCCAAGCCAGAGGGGTCGCCGGTGTAGCGGACGATTGGATAAATTTGGTTGGCCGGAGGTCACGGACGACTTCTAGGAGTTCCTCTAGTGTCTTCCACTTCCCTGGCCCCACCCATAGCTGTATTCTCTCCGTTAGTAGGGTGAAAAATATGTCAGCCAGGTCTTCGGAGCTCGCTTTAGGCATTAATACCTTGGCGAGGTCTCTCTTATTTAGCAAAAAGGCGTACGGATCTTCGTCTTGGCGCTGTTCTATCTTCTTTAGCTCATCTTCTTGAGCTCTCCTCCTGGCAGGTGATTCGAAGTGCCTGAGGAGTCTGTGGGTGAAAGCTTCCCAACCATCGTCGGGGGTGACAGTTTTCGCCCATAACTTGGCCTCGCCTTTCATTTGTCCCAACGCGAGCCCAGTCCAGTTGTTTTCTGGAGTCTTGGCAGCGCGGAAGTACTCCTCGCATCCTGATACGAATGTAATGACCCTGTGTTTCGGATTTCCTCCAAAGGTCACCACTAGCTCCGGTTTGTGTGTCCACGGTTTGTAGATTTGTAGTGATGATTGTTTGTCAATCGGAATTATACTCGGTGTCATTATTTCTGTACGTGGGCTATCAGCAGTGAGCGGGTGTATCGTTTCAAAGGTAGGAGCGAATACACTATCTGTGGAGACTGTTTCCGGGTCATGATCAGCCATGGTCAGGTTTGCTAGAGCTTCGTTGATGAGGGCGGCCCTTGCTTTCGAGCGTGTCAGCATCGGCCGTGTGCACTTTATTTTATTTTAAAAAAAAATTTAAAATATTTTTAATTGTTTTTTTTTTCGGTCCTCATGGTCGAGGAGTCGGCAAATACTTACAATTTACTGAGCCGCATATGTTGGGCGCCACATGATAAATCCAGGGTTCCGGTCTAGCTCAGACAATGTTCAATTCGAACCCTGGTATCATAATTTAATTTTTTTAAGTGAGTAATTTCGTATCTTCTTCAGTGTTTTTTGTCAGTGTTCGGAAAGGAGTAAAAAAAAATAAGAAAAACTCTGGGGAAGTAGTGTTGTCCCACTTTATTCATGTATCGTTCACATTCAGCTTATGGTTTTATTACAGGTATTCCTTAATACTAACTTATAGTAAACTTTAGACTCTAGACCATCTCATGAGACCGGTTTCCATCCGTAGAAGGGTTTCAGGACCCTAATACTTCGTTCGAGTTCAGAATTTATTCGACCCTCGATAGTAGTTTATTGTACGTAATTTATTTTAAAATTCGAATCCGTTACTTCATAGTCACTTTCTTATTATGTGTGAATCAGTCACAATTCAAACTTATTATCTTAGAGTTACTTTTTTATAGCACATGAATTAGTCGTAATTCTAATCAGTTATTTTATAATTATCTGTCGTTGGTTTCGTCACAATAGTTATTTATAATATTCAGATATCGCGGTCGTCTGTTACAGACGGCGGTTGATTATTCGCCGTATAAGGCCAGCAAAATGGCCGCCCGTTACTACAATTTCACGCAATCGACTCTACGACTTGCCCGGCAACGTTTTATAATTCCGCCCGAACGGATCTTTTTGTATGCAATTTCTTTCTTGTTACCACCAGACATGGATTTTGCGATGAACGGCTTTTTTCTTTATTGACTCGCGCCGTAGCTTTGTGTACCGGAATTTACATATATACTTGACGTGGGGTCCAGGTCGGGATCCCTTGTTGCAACTACTTTTTTGCGGGAAGAAATCAAGTTTTTATATCCTCTGAAGGAGGTCGCGGTAGTGGGGGGTCTTGGACATTTTGAATTTTTCCGTTACATTTCAATTACCGCCAATTTTAGCGCGTAATTTTAATTAATTAATAGTTTTGTTCTATGTTAATTTCTGATTATTTTAAAATGGTAATTAGCTTGTAGCGGTGCTAATGCAAATGTACGACTTGAAATATTCGGAGAAAAGTCAATTTCAAATCAATTAATCTTCATTTTAAAGAACAGATTTTCATGAACCTTCTCCGAATGGCCTTATCTGGGTGTCAAACCGTAGTTGACAGAATTCCTTATTGAATGGGCCCCATGATTAGTATCCAAAAAGTGAATACTAACCGATTTATCGACGTTTCAGAGCGTACATTTGAATAGCCGTGTTTACATATTTATAATTATTTTCTATCAACTCTTTCATTCCTCTGGTACAACCTGTTATCTTTCTCATTCATTCTTTACACATGGTATTACAATTTTCATACGTTTTCAACTAGACATTTTACTACATAGTTTTATACATGATATTTTAACAACTCGCGTAGTAATACCAGTTAAATAGCAAAGGCCTAATATCACTCATCATCTCGCGAACTTTACTTGAACCTGATCTTCCACGAACCGTGTCCTCAGCCTCAAAGACACGGGCCGGGGGACTTATTTCTGGAAAGAAACGTCCCTCTGGGTGATCAAGGGTGCGGCTTGGTGCAGTTTATTTGACTACGTGGCCAAGGGCGTGTTCAGGCCACTCTACACCCCTAAAAGGTACTCTAGGTATAAGACCCGAAGTCCGAGGTCGTGACAGTACCTACTTAATAATACAATAATAATCATCTTAACATTTTAACAAAACAAATTAATCTCTCAATAATTATGCCTAAAACAGTAATAATGCTTACTAGTAAACTAAACTTTCTTATAACTATTGATATCTTTAAAAAAAAAATTAAAAAAATGTAGGTATCAGTATTTGAGATTATCGTAAAAGAAGTGATAATCTCTATGCATATCGATGGTTTAGTGCACATATTATTGCATGTCCAGTTTAGTGTGTTTTGCTATAATAGCACAATATGTGTTCATAAGTAAGTTTGCAAAAGCACATAAAGAAGTTACATTAGGATATTATAATAAACAGTTGTATTACTTACCGGGCTTTTAAAATTAACACTCTTCTTTAAGTAAACGTAAATAATTATGTAGTGTAATGTCATTTCACGCTGTTTTTAGAGCTTACATATTATTTTTCGACCAGTAAAATGCACGTTCTGAAGCAGGACTCAGTGCAAACTCCGGTATATGTCATTAACAGGCGCAATAGTAAGTTTTTTCCTTAAATTCAAAATGCGATATGTGAACGGACTTTTACATAAAGTATTTTGCAAGCCATTTTTTTAATGAAAATGCATAGCTTGTTTTGAATTTTTCTAAACCAGCTTTGATATTAGAAAACGGGTTTTACAGGGCTATCCGCCATGTCTTATTCTATCACATAGCGTAAAATACCGATTTTCGCAAAAAAACGTTTGGCGGATTTTGCAGGCGCAATGACGATATGTTCCAGCCGGTAGGGGCTCCCCAAGATATTGCAAAGTTAAGGTAGATTGAAAATCTCAGACTTACTACCACCACCACCCTCATGGAATTTTCAATCCGGAATAAACGAAACAGTCAATTCTTGTACTTGCACTTGCACTTCTTTGTACCAGAGACCGAAAAGTTTAACGTGAGGCTCCGCCGCATAGTTGCCGGGGAATTTCGCGTTAAACTTGTCAGTCTCTACAATGACATTTTCTTTAATTACCTATAAATAACATGTTGTAATATTATTTGTTATTATATTATTATGATTCATGTGATCAATAATTATTATATAAGTACCAATGAAGGAGAATTTATAGAAATGGGTCTCGGTGCCTAAAAAGTGAGGTTTTTGTCAAGTGTATTCTATGTAGAAAAAGAATATTAGTCGAAAAATCAAAATAAGTTATACTTTTGGTACTCGGATGTTACTGAAAAAGGGTATACTTGTTCAGATATTTGACACGTATAGTATACCCATTTCTACAAATACTCCTCAAATATGGTTATGTCTTGTATTGATTTTTTAATAATATATTACATGAAATGTAGTGTTTTTATTGTTGTAACTTTGTTTTTCCTACACATGTGTTGTCATTGTATTATTTTTTGTGTAAAATAAATAATTTTCTCGGATATTATGTTTTTTTTTTTAACCTATAGTTACCAAATGAATTATACCCACTCTGCTAGACACGAGTAATACGCACAGTAGCAAAAGTATAGGAAGTAGTTTTAAATTCATCAGCATACAATATGGTGGAGATCAGGGTTGCCAGATTTAGAAAATCACAGATCGGGACATGCATTATTTCGAACGATCAAAAAAAAAGTTACAGAATTAAGGAAGAAATTAAGAAAAAATACATAATTTTAATTTAATTATAATGAATGTAAATATGTAAGTACATTGTGTATTACAGAAGAGAACATATACAAAATAGGTCACAATAATTCGCAGGAATCACAGTTATTGAAATATATTGATGATGACTAGATACAATTGAAGAGTGATGTTCCAAACCAGCCTAAGTCTAAAATTCTGATTTTGAGATAATCATATTTTTGTGATTTGCAATTTACCTCTTAATTTTTCAGTACTATAATGTTTGGCAATTTCATAGAAAATTCATAGACTGGAAAACATGAAATATAAATAACATTAAAAAGTATAGTAAAACTTCAAAAAAATTCATTCAGAAAGTGACTTTTTTCTTAAAATGGCCCTAAGTCTGTACTAAGTACAGTGTGGAACACAATAAAGTAAAGTTGAGTATCTTTTGTGTGTACAATTATGATTGTGTAATAGAATATGGTCATGGACAGGTCTGTTGGGATGATTAATGAATAAAAATAATATTAAATTTCTTTCACTTTATTGCATTTTTTGATAAAAAGGTAAACATTGTAACTTTTACAGCATAACCCTACAATGTAGGGATCATCCATAGTTTACTGGTGTGCACATGAACTTATAAAACACAAATTCTCTAATATTTCTAATGTGACGTGTTACAATATCATATTATGGCCGCTTGGAGTGTAAATGTATCAAAAAGAGTTCAACTGCGCATGCGCATTTCCTTAGGCGAGTTTGGAATGAATCAACCGTTACCTTAGTGCTGTTTTGAAAAAAAAAAGGCACATTTCGACATCAACTTGAAGAGACTTTAAGTTTTAGTGAGATTATAGATCTCAGCACACTATCGGATTCCATCAAAACATGAAAATTTCAATTAATACAGGAATAACATTTTGATTTAATTATGTGCAAAAATTTATACAATCATAACAGTTTTAATAAAAGAATTTTTCTGAGCTTTTAACTTTTTTCAAAATATGTTCGCTGTCTTTGCTCGATAAAAATGAATTCGTTATTAAAATCTCTAGACGAAAATTTTATCGCCTCTTTCAAAATCCGCTACGATTGACTGTCATTTATGAAACAAAATCAATGTGTCTACGAATTCCCGCTATAACACTACTGAAACATTCAAAAACCTTCAAAAAGTTTTTATTGATTTTCTCAATGTAATGAAAAAGTATTATAGTGGGTTTTGAAATTTAGCGACACATATTAATACAAGTGAATATCATATGATCTAATTTTATGCGAGGTAATCAGACAAAGAGGCTTATCAGTGTAGTAAAAAGTGCAAAGTTATAATACGTTTACTTTATACAACACGTGACTGAAACTAATCGCTTTGTATAGATATACAGAGAAACAAGAGAAGGCTATCTACTACTTCACCATGTTTGATCCTGAGAGGATCATTTGGGCCTCCGCAGAGTGGAGGTTTGTATTTACGAGAAATGGATGCTTGCCACTTGCTCAACCTATTGGATCCATACTCTGACAAATTAAAAAAGAATAGTGTATTTTTGCCAGACACAGGATTCAAACCTGGGATCATATAAGCAGACGCTTGACCACTCGGCCATTGTGGGTCAAGGCTTCTAAGTATTCTAAAACAAAATTCTCTGAAGAATACTTGGACCGGTTAAAGAAAACCAAAGGAAGCACATCTGTACAAATACCGAGTTATGCAGACAATTTCAGCCCAATATACTAAAACGTCTTGAGAGCGCGAAGACTCAGATTGGCCGGTCATTAATTAATGTACATGTAATAAATGTTGCACAACTATGCGTTTTTATTCGATTGGTTTTAAAAATGTCTCCTTCAGAAGAATTATTAACAGTTTTACCACTGAAGCAGTGTTGCCATGTCTACTGAAATTTCAGTAGACCTACTGATATTTTTTGTCAATATACTGAATTTTTGATTTTTTTTCGAAATTCAAGAAATCTACTGATGTTTGTGTTTCTCCATAATTGTAAGTTTACTGATGATTATTTTAATAATAAACTTGAAATGATTTACGCACGATCTTTTTTAATGTGTTACACTTCTAAATTGACGAAGAAAGCTTTGTAACTCTACCCAAGAGCGCCATTTTACCCATTAATATCATCATTGTTTACAATAAATTAATATTATTAGTTATTTTTATCCTTATTAGTCTTAAATTATATCTAATATACTACATTTTCCAAAATCTACTGATATTTTATGAAATCTACTGAATTTTCTGTCAAAATATACTGAAATTTTGACTTGGCAACACTGCACTGAAGGAACAAACCAGAGGAGAAGATATATTTATTGCATTTAAGTTGTATATTAATCGTACTCGATTTCCTATTCATATACTACTATCTCCTATTCATATACTACGAGCTCCTGCTATGGTTGGGAATCATGTTGGGTTTACTGCTTTATGTAAAAATGATAACCACTTTTACCAGTTATCATTGCATTATACACCCAGGCGTTATGTTCAAAAGTGTTAAACCTGAATCACGTGATAGATGTTGCTTTTAACATTGTGAATTCAATTCGTGGTAAAGCTTTCCACAGAAGGCAATTTCGATCATTATTAGAAGAATGTGGATCGGAAAATAGCGAACTTTTGTTGCATACAGATGTAAGGTGGTTTAGTCGGGCTAAGTTTTTGAAAAGATTCATAAATAATATGTAAGGTGAATACCCTACCATCCATGTTATTTTTTAATCTGCAATAATTCCACTGTGTCCAATCCAATCTAAAAAATCAAATCCACTACATATTTTCGAAAGAAAAGAGTACAAAATGTCCATAGACATTTCAGTATTGAGATCTTACATACTACATGGCAATCCTTGACCGTGCCTTGCTTGGCGTAGCATGAATAATCCTAAGGCATAAAGCCCACCAAAAAAGCGTTCGGTGCGCTCACTACTGAGTAGGCCCCCTCCCACCCGCGCATTACCCTTCACCTATGTAATAAGGGGCTCAAGGAGCACAAAATAATTATTATTATCAGCATCTCTCATAACAAAGCAATAAAAATATTAAATTTCTCGGAGCTTGTAATTAATATCGGACACGCAATAACGAAACAAAGAGTTCTCTGTTCTTAAATAATGGCTTCTCGCCCGTCTTATCGACGACGTTTCGAGGAGCGTGATTTTGCTTGCCGTGTTCAATGAATGGACTACGTTATATTTTTGTTAATTCGTATCGCCGAGAAGCCAAAAAACGATGACTCATGGGGCAGGTGGGCACAATGCGTCGTCAAGTCCAGTGTGCGCTGGCGTATTTGATTACGTTGTATTTTCGATGATTCACATAGAAAATGCGCGAGCACCCCGCAAGCGTGCTTTAGTGGACCTTATGCCTAAAAACACAATATTATGTAGCGCTTATGCCAAATAGTTCAATATTGTTCAAGATCAGTTTCGTCTTCTTCAATGGATATATACTTCTTTTGGAGCGTTTGGGAAATCAGATCAGAGTGTATTTTTGGTGTGTGACAAAGTTGTGCGCGCCAATGTAACACATAATTTATTTTTTTCGCGCGAAAAAAAAACGCACTCAAGCGGATTTGAACCACCGATTGTTCGGTTATCAGCCAAACAAACTACCTTTGCGCCACGATATGGTATTGCAATAGTGACGATTATATAGTATAATAATATAATAACTGCAAATTTCACAACTGGGAATAAGTTATGAAATTATTAAAGTATTTTTCTAACGCAATAATAATTAGATTATTTTATATTAGTATTAATGTGTTTTATATTATTATTAAAATATATTTCAATACAATAAGCAATAAAATAATTTTAAACCAGCGGCGCTCAAATAAGGGTTTTGTCCTGACTGTAATTTAACAAGATAATTAAAATAGTAATATTAAATAATATTAATAGTTACGGAATGAAGCAATAAAATAATTTTAAACCAGCGGAGCTCCAATAAGCTGCTCTTATTCTGAGGTGTAATTTAACAAGATAATTAAAATAGTAATAGTAAATAATATTAATAAATACAGAATGAAGCAACAAGATAATTTTAAACCAGCGGTATTCCATTTCAACTTCCTACCATAAGAAAAACAAATAATTTGGATAGTTTGATGAACCAAAGAAACACTTTTATTTATTTTGTGAACCTAATTCTAAATCAACACACCAGAGCTAGTCGCAGAATCTAGGTTTTCACAAGTTTTGTTTTTGTTTTGTTACGCCAAAGAAGTATAACTTCTAACGTGCGTACACAAGTGTACACACCGTTTTTTTTTTTTGACCATGTCAGATCATAATAATATTATATTATGGGCCTCCACAGGGTGGAGGTTTGTATTAACAAAATTTTGTTTTTACGAGAAACGGATGTTAGCCACTTGCTCAACCTAATCGGTCCATACTCAGACTCAAACACAAATTAAAAATAATATGTGTATTTTTACCAGACCCAGGATTCGAAACTGGGACCCATGACACTATAAGCTGACGCCTAAGCCTCTCGGCCAATTGGGTCTGATTAACTTACTCAGTAAAATTTGTAAACTGTTTTAATTAATAATTTGTGATATGAGGTGTCTGATTCCAAAAAGCGATAAGTCCACATTTGGTCAAAATCGAGAAAAAAATACGCACATATTCTTTGTATAATTTTACTCAATATGTATTGATCTATAAATTCCAAAACGCGACATAACCCTACGAAAAAAAATATTTTAAGTCTCGATTTATTACAAAAAGCGCCAAGTCCGTGTTTCATATTATTTAAAGCTTGGTTGATTTTGCGCGTGTTTAAGTCAACCAATAAGGGAACGATCAATATTGAAAAGGACGTCTCCCATGCTGTAGCATCTGGTGAACTCATGACAGTGACATAGTGAGTATACAAGGTAAAAAATAATCTCACGTTAAAACAAATAATTGAAGCTTGAAACATAAAATCCCGAAAATATTGAATTGTGGACTTGTCGCTTTTTGTAATTAGACGCCTCATATCCATAAAATGTTAAAAATAAAGGAATTAAATCATTTACTTGCTTACCTTTTATATATTTTTTTGAAATTTATGTCTCAATCATATTTGGGGGTGCTGCGGTTGATTAAAAATAAATGTTTATTTGGATTATATTTTACTATTAACATCAAAATTAAATATAAATAATTAACTATATTAATAATTAAAATAAAGAACTTTGCTTAAATTGCTTGCAGAAATAAATTTTAACAATGTTAACAAATCATTATAGCTATATTTCTTTCCTCGCTGTGGTGTGACGCAGAAACAAAGAAATACTGAAATCAGACTGTCTGACCTGCAGTACCGATTAGGCTTCCATTTGCGAGCACCGCTGCCTGCGCCCTCCTTCGCCCACTCGAGAATATTCTATTGAAATCGGTATTGTGCAAAATCAAGTACTTACCGCGGTGTATGATAATATTATTGGACATTGGATGTATCAATGCGCGGGCGAGCTGATTACACGCTTAATAATATTGATATTTTAATATAATATACATAAATTTATGTGTTATTATAATATTACATTTGTCTCAATTTGCTTGGGGGTGCTGCAGTACTGCAGTGTATATGGACGAGCCGCCACTGTATATAACTGACAAAATATCCGGTCAAATGTGAGGATTGTTAAAAACATCCTTTTAATATCCGAGGCTGAGAAGCAGATGGTGGTAAGTCCACTTTTTTCGAAAATGATTTTTTGATACCAGTTTTTAAATGAGACTAATATCTACGAGAAGCAGATTGCAACAAGTCCAAAAATGTTAAATAAATCATAAATTTGTGCGGCAAGTCCTCTACCCTGTAGAAGCAGAATGCAGCAGTGACATACCTACAGTGTGAAAATGATAAGTTGGTGGTAAGTCCACTTTTTTCGAAAATGATTTTTTGATGCCAGTTTTAAAATGAGACTAATATCTACGAGAAGTAGATTGCAACAAGCCCAAAAATGTTATATAAATCATAAATTTGTGCGGCAAGTCCTCTACCCTGTAGAGGAAGAATGCAGCAGTGAAATACCTACAGTGTGAAAATGATAAGTTGAAGTTTCATGGCCGCCGTCGTGGCGCTGCGATCTATGTCAATATTGCAGTTCGCTTCACGTTAAACTTGCCGCACAGTATCACATTATGCTTCTAAAACGTGACGATCATATTGACTAAAATATAATGAAAAATGTTGGACTTCATTGTGCTATTGAAGGTTTTATTTGGTTGGCAACATTTTCATAATGAATGCTTGAAACTACAGACCCTAGTGCAGGGGTGACGAACCTGCGGCCTTTTGACTGAATCCAAATTTTACAAAATAAATCCTTTTATTTTTATACAACTTTTTATTTATTAGGTATAAAAAAATGTTAGATTATTTTTATATCATTTTAGTGCGTTTTTACATATAATATAATAAAATCCTGTGGAGTATCAAAGGACTGAAAGCGTAAGCATCGATAGCGTACTTTTTTACCCGTGATACTCCCCGGTGTCGTTTTTTTACGTAAGTCGAACATGTATAACTACTTAGTAAATCCACCAGGTTAAATATTATTTATGCAGAAGGACGACATCATTCTAAAGTGCGTTGGCTATCACAGGGACAGGTTGTAGCCAAAATGTTGTCTCTTCGAGAACAGATAGTTGAGTTTTATGAAGAACAGAATCTGCGATGTGAGTTATTGAAAATAAATTTCCATAATATGAATGTTGCATTTTTGTGTTATATCATGTTCAATCAAAATGACTTAAATATTTCCTTGCAAGGTAAAAATAATTAGTCTATATTATTATATGTGGAAAAAAATCCAGGCATTTCGTAAAAAGCTATCTTTTTTAAAAACACTTCTTCAAAAAGAAATTTCGGATGAAAATTTCCCCTAGTTAACAAAGATCATTGATGAGCAGAATAATTATATATTCGAGTCATTTGAAGAATGTGCAGCTGTTATTGACGTATGAATTATAGAATACAATGAAAGGTTTACCGATTTTGAGACTCATGAAATTACCATTTCAGCCTCACCTAGTTGGTCATCAAGGCACCTAAAGAGCTACAGATGGAATTGGTTGAGCTCTCAGTAGATGATATTTTCTAGTCATTGTTAGTTATATAATATATAATTTGCATGAATCACAGTCAGGCCAGTAGCTCAAGGGATAGATCATTCACACGGACAGTTAAAACATGTGAGGTTTGACTCCCACATGGCATAACTTTTGTAATAAAAATGATGTATTTTCAATAAGAAGAATTTAACATTCTTCAACAGCTTGTGTATTCAACAATGAATAAAAAAATTATATATTATAATGTATCGTCGCTGCATATTCAATATGACCTATGTGCAGTTTTTGGTCAAAATGAGTTAATGATACCACTCGAAGCGGATTTTTTTTCCCCACAATCTGAACGTATGCTTGTATTTTTAAAAAAATCTGAGACAGCATGAATACGATATTAAATAAATCGTATGTGCAGCTATTCTAAAAATGCATCTGAATTAGTCGTATGTGAGCAATGTTGCACATACGATCATTTCATTTCGCACAATTTTTTTACCGTAGAGCACATCCGATTTATTTCACACTGACTATGATTTTGACGGTTTGCTATAAATTGACTTCATTACCGTTGGAGGTGTTGTTTCAGACTAAAAACATCAAAAATTATCGATTATTATTTATCATCTTTCAAAGACTTAATTTACATTACATTATACTTACGTATTGACGTTTTATGAAATCCTTATTATCCATTAATTCATCAATAATACTGTGAAAATATTCACGCGTGGTTTTTAGATTATGTTCTTGAAGCGCTCGGTACCTATGTCATCTTTATCACAATGTAGTGGCCTTTCTTTAGTATTATTTAAATATCTTTCTTCAAATTAGGGAAAGATTTTATTTTTACATATAAACTGTTAATAATACATCAACATTACGTAGTATTCGTATTTTATGCAGGGAACTAGTAAAGGTGTAGGTAAGAATCGGTAATTCTACATGCATTTTAATATTTTGAGGTTTACCTCCGCCAAATACATAGAATACCTGTCTATAATTAGGCACAATATTACCGAGATGTTTTCTTTTATTTTTCAGAATAATTAATAGTCGCGGGTATAAAATATTAGGTACTTACTTCTTTCGAGGCAACAAAATGGAATTGAAGACACTGAAACGTCAGTATCACGTAATGTAAAAAATGTTTCAAGTACGATATATTTTTAACGTTTACCCCACCCTTGCAATGTAATGAAATTAATCGTCAACCTTCAACATCATATTAACCAGAGGAAATTTATAATATGCCCACACTCTGTAAAGACGGTATATTATCAAACTGTAATAATATACTGTGTGAAACTGCAGGAGAATTGATATTACAAAAAGAACCAGAAAATGAAAACCAAATGCCTACATCATCATCATATCAACCAGAGGAAATTTATAATATGCCCACACTCTGCGAAAAGGTATATTATCAAACTATATACTGTGTGAAACTTCAGGAGAGTTGATATTATAAAAAGAAGCAGAAAAAGAAAACGTAATGCCTCCATCAAGAAGAAGAGTTAATAAAACATGAAACGGTGGTGAAATTCTGTCGATCCCAAAGACTAAGGTGGGCTGGACACGTTGAGAGAATGCCTGAGCACAGGACGCCAAAAATCATGACCAAGTGGATCCCACAGTGGAAACGGTCTAGGGGCAGACCAAAGAAGAGGTGGGCTGACTGTATCGAAGAGGACTGGAGAAAGATGAGGAGGGCTGGAGACTGGAGAGGAGGAGCCAGGGAAAGGAGCGTGTGGAGGACAATTGTAGAGGAGGCCAAATCCCGCCCCGGGATGCAGTGCCGAGAAAGAAAGAAGAATGCATCCATCATCATCATCTGAAGACAATAACTATAATATTGTGCTTTGTGAAAATACTGGTGAAACTATGAACAGTATGGACAATACGTCATTGTCGTTGGACATTCCTGTTACGCATTTGATGAAACGAAATAAAATAAGGAGAACATTAAGAGAGGCATACATTGGGTACAGAAAAGTGAATGATAAATATGTACTCGATGCCTTGAAACCTAGAAAAATATTGGGCGAGCGGTGTCAGCACAAACTACCCAATAAAATATTGAAAACCTCATATTTGTGCCATTTAGTTACGGAAAACGACCGGAATGACATTATAAAAAAAATATTTTTATCCTGTTCTTATTTTTATAACTGCAACTATGTAGGTATTTCTAATAACTACCTAAGTATATACTTTTTATATCGGCCCAATGTTTTCTTATTTTGTTCGTTTATATTAATATGTTTTTGTGGGAAAATAATTATTAAATCTTTTTTATTTAACAATATTCCACAAAAAGTTTCTTTTATTGAATGATCCTCCAAAACTCCTTTTGCTACATAAGCATACCCACAGGTAGTCAATTTCTGGAGCATGGGTTGAGGGTTTAATCCCTCGGCTGGCAAAATATGCATGTTATTTTTTCAATGTGTGTTTGATCCAAAGCGAAGACTCAATAGGTCGCCCGTTGGTTAAAGACCATTCTCCTAAAAAAACTTAATAATATAACCACTACTCTGTGGACGCTCTTGACTTGGCACGGAAAAATGGTGACTTATTTTTTAATATTTTTTATAAGAATAAGTACACCATAATATTATAATAATATCACACACAATTTTCGTTCATGCTTAAATGCACTATTCTAATGTTTAGATGAATCTATTTTAGTATGAATTCTAACAAATTGTGTCAGTATAAAATAAATCGTATGTGCACAAAATGATGCATAGAATAAGTCGTATGTGCAAAATAATCGGAAAATCGCGTTTTTTATGTTGAAATAGTTGTTTTTTTTGTTTTTCCAAACTCAAATAACATGTGAAATATTTAGGTCGAATTTAAAAAAAATAAAAAATGTATAAAATATTTTTAGTTATTTTTTAAAACAGTTTTTTTCGATTATCTCAGAATGTGTCAAATGACACATACGATTTATTGAATATGCAGCGACGGTATGTATTCTATATTGGTTTATTTATATTGTGATGTTCGTTATGGAAACAAGTCGCGAGCCTAATACTACAAGGTTCTAAGTGTTCGTCCTTGAAAAAACAAACCCAACAATGAAGTAGTATTCTAAGCTGCCTCATTGTTACTTTTGTTTCTCCAAGGACAAACACTTAGAACCTTGTAGTTCTCCACTCGCGAAGTGTCTTGAAACCTTGCAAATTTTTGTGTTTCACGTGTGT
The DNA here is from genome assembly GCF_057557595.1 of Rhyacophila brunnea. NCBI lineage: Eukaryota > Metazoa > Arthropoda > Insecta > Trichoptera > Rhyacophilidae > Rhyacophila > Rhyacophila brunnea. Next base: position 35,715,997 of record NW_028232848.1, on the reverse strand, counting down.
ACCCTGTTAAATTAAATGATACAGTTCTGTTTTTCATGATTTATTTTGTTAATAAAAATAAATAACATTAATATACTGGAAAATTATTATCCACAGTCTTTGCCCAGGCGTGTAAGCCTCCTGTGATGTCCTTGATGATTGGTTCAAATCCCGTCTGCTGATCTTTGCGGGTTAAAACTTCTTTCAGTTCTCTGACGGCTATTTGGGAATCATTTCCTCGTCTGCATACAAAATAAACTGCAAAAAATAACATTCTTCAATAGGTAATTAGATATTTAAGTTTACAGGCGGCCCTCTACTGAAAATGTTGAGTGAAAAATGAGGGATGTAAAAAAAAAACATCAAAAAATGTACATGGTATTTATTTATCAATGGGTATAATAAAGTTGGCGAGGCGTATTAGCAGTCAGGTGTTTTCTTTATAAACTTGTCAAGAGATATTGAATTCCACCCTTTTACATATTTGAGAAGGTGATGGGGAGCGGAGGAGATGGGAGCGACTGAATGGAAGCGCACAATTTTTACATTATCAACAAAAATCTAAATTTTAAGAAATGTACGAGATAGCGAACTACGAAAATAGACCGTTCGAAAGGCGAGGGCCGCCTGTAGTTGCCGCACCGTATTTACGGTGAGATGTATCGATGACAACCACAACCATGTAAGACTCAAGAGAGATAATATTATATTATATCAAAACAAAAATGATTGTCTTGTATGAATTTCCAAAGTCTCATACATATTACATATATTATTATGTTATATTATGAAAGAATAATTGCAGCACAATTGCAAAATAGGACTAAGTACCTAATTTTGGTGCTAAACTTTGTGCTTGGCTTGTATACTAAAGATGACCTTGCATCAACCCATTTGGGACATTTTAAGTTTATAAATACAGTCGAACTTGGTTATTACGAGGAAGATGGGACTGAATGAATTTGCTCGTTATAAGCATCACTCGTTATATAGTTATATAACATTTTTCACGCCACATTCTATTTAAGCATTTAAATATAAAAAATCTGAAAACCATTGTAAAAATCCCAGAAACAAGTATGGCATTCATAAACTACAAAAGAAGTTGTTTATTGTAATGAAGTGCTGAGCCGCAGGCGCTGGTAGGTACCTACTGACTTCACAAAGCTTATGATTTTTACATGCAATTTTAACCATATGCGTGGATACTTTTTCAATGTTGTCGGCGAAAACACCAATTAGTTACAGACACTTAACTAGTGTCAAACGTAATCCGATCCCGGCGGCATCGGCCTAGTTAACCACCCGGTCGGATTTTATTGCTTAGGGTCGAAAATGTTGTTTTTAAACGATCGACACATTAACAGTTTTGCTCGGTATACCCGAGAAGTAGCTCGTTGTAAAAGTAAATAAATATATGGAGAAATCATAAAATAAAATGTCAATGAATGTTTCCTCATTACATCCGAGATCTTGCTATTTCCGTGACCGTAATAACCAAGTTCGATTGCATAGTGACAATAACTGTTTACACGTAAAAGTGCTGACTGTCTTTCCAAGTTCGACTGTGATAGCATATTATCCACCCACCTTCATTGACTTTCTTTTCTTTTAAAACATTTGCTAAATGATCTTTTTTGTTGGGTAAGTCATCAATAGGTAAATTAACACTGCCTTCAATTTTGCACATATTGAATTCACCCTCTGATCGAACGTCCAGTAGTATACTGTTTCCATTTAGAATAATATCAAATTCGGAATTGTCAGATGCGTCGACACTATGATCTCGTTTAGTCTTGAAGTGTTTTAGTAAATCTGGATATATGTTGTGCGCATAGTCTCTGGCTGTTATTCTTTCATCCATAGACAATATATTCAGTGCAAGGTCCTGAAAGAAAATGTTTGTTTTGGATTACTAACTTAATTTAAAGTTACATTCTTGAGTATTTTGATTTTGATGCTTGCATTCCAACGGTGCTGTTTTACGGTAGCGAGTAATGGCACCTTACGAATGCTCAGAGCAACCATATACTGAACTTCGAGAACAGATGTTTGCGGCGGATACTGGGTGTACGCTGGTTTAACTTTACGCGTAACGAGGAGATAAGAGAGCGGATCAAGCAGCCTCTCATCACACTGAGTGTGAAAACGTGACGATGGACCTGGCTTGGCCACATGCTGTGGATGCCCCAAGAAAATTTCAACATGGCTTGCTTGTACTTCAAACCTATTGCGGTGTCCTGAAAGATCATCAAAATACTGTCATCCACAGTGTTTATACGGCTCAGCTGTGGGAAGCTGGCATGACCTGGAAAGATGCATGGAGACTAGCAAGCAACAGGGATTCTCAGAGGCGCCGTGTGGTGTATGCTCCAACTAAGGGCTAAACATGGCCGAAGAAGAAGATCATAGACTCATATGTGAAGTATATTTTATACAAAAAAAATGGGTAGATAAATGAACTCGTCAAATTATTATGCGGCAAAAGTAAGTACCTACCTAGTTAGGAATTGTAATACCAAATGAAAATACCGGTTCGGTGACAAAACAGAACACAACAGAACAGTGACAAAACAGAACAATGATAAATATAACTATGATATTTCAGGAAAAATATAAATTTAATATTGAAATTGTCCTATCTCTATTATATTGATAGATTTTTAATAGCAGAGATTTTCAATACGCCATAATAAATCAAATTATATACCTAATTTCTGCATTACTAATCGCTAGAAAGCCTCAAATAAACTTAACTCGGTGTTGCCGGCAAGCTTATGATGGGTTTAGGTTGAAATCCCGAAAAATAAGTAAGAAAGATAAAAAAATGCTTTTTTGTCTCTTCTGCAAAAAATTGCGCAATTGTAACTCTTTTATTGAATTGCGCAATTTTTATAAAATGTATGATTTTTGACTCTCTTGTAAAATATGCGCAATTCAAAATAAGTGTTAGTGTTGCGCAATTTTTTACAGGAGAGACAAAAAAGAATTTTTTTGTGATTTTTGATTTCGTCCGGCACCCCGATTATTATTAGACAGTGCTCATACAGGTCGTCTTGAAGTTATAAAGAAAAAGTATGAAACACTTGGTAATCGAGTGGCAATAGTCGTGCATGATATCAAAATCAAACAGATAAATATAGGTATTTACGCCAAATGGCCAACATGCAGTGATTACATTATACAATTTTATATACTCTATATCAGTGGTTCCCAAAGTTGACTGGGCTCTGACCCATCTAACAAAAAAATCCAATCTTGGGACCCACCTCTTAGCTGTCTTAGAGAAAAGAGGGCATAAATATTGGTAATGCTCAGATTCCCTAGTGGCGAGTCGTGGAACTACTTAATGCAGTCTTATTTGTTCTAATTGAACTAAAAAAAATATTTTTTGTAAGTGTTACCAATATGAATGAAAAACTGTTGAAATAAGAAAAACAACTTAAATAAAAAAAATATATTATAAATTAAAAAAAAAATATACCTACACAAGGTTTTTTTACAAAGTTATTTCAATGGGAAGGATGTATTTGTTTCTTATTTTTCATTACAGTTTTAGCATCAACTTCAACTTTAGTTACTTTCAATCGCAGTGAGTTTGATATATTCAATTTAATTCGGTATTTAGTTTTAATGTTAACCATAGCCGAAAATCCGACCTCACATAGATATGACGTAGTAAAGAGGAGGAGGACTTTCATAGCTTCATCGAACAGGCAAGGATAATTATCAGCAACTGAGAGCCAGGATTTCGTTAACTGTTTACGATTGAAACTATTTTTCAGTGACGTATCTTCTGATAAATCAATGAGTTGTTCACTTGCTTTTGTTGACATACTAGTTGGTAAGTCGTCTTGAAATGGGTTACAAATCCAACGAAACGAATCAAACTTTTTCATCTCTTCCCCAAAATAGTCGTCAAAGTTATTTATTAACAGTGATAAATGACTGGAAATTTCAGACAGTACGTTCATCTTAGGCTGCACTTGGTTTTCAATAATAAAAGTTTCAAGTGTTTCAAAACAATCATACTTGCCATTCTCAATACAACTTTTCTGCAATATAAGCTTTTTCATGTTCGCTCAAATTTTATCGTGACTAAAGTTTATTTCAATTTTTAGGAATTATAAATAGCTGAATGAAATATCAAATCTATCACTTCCTATTTTTTTTAAATTCATGTATACAGTGGCGAGGGCCCACTCAATATTCGCTCGCGACCCATAGTTTGGGAAACCATGCTCTATATATATAAAAAATGCATTATTTTCAAAATAACGGTATTGTAAAAAAAATGTAAGTATTATTATACCTTGATGGTTTCACTTAAAAAATGTTTTATTTTTTTAAATATTAAATATTTATATATAAGTATATGTATTTCGTTTAAAATTTAATTAATAAATAGATTCCACAAAAATTAATGTTTCATTTTTCCCCTGGCTGTTCTGTTTTGTCGTGTTCTGTTTTGTCCGGTCACCGAAAATACCAATACTGGTATTTCCTATTGAATACCGGTATTTGTGAAATATATGGAAAACACCAGTATCTACCGATAAATATGTGTCGTTGCACCTTCAAAATCGACATAAATTTCACAAAACAGGTTTTTTGCACCAAAAATTTTATAATAATTCCGTCTATACCAAGGAAAAAATATATTGATTATGATAAAATGTGTTATGGAATTGCTTTAAAAAATATTTCGATGTTGTAGGCGACATGCATTGTAATTCGCATTGTTTTTAGCCTCCTGTAAAGTTTTGAAAAATACACAGCCGATTTTGAAGGCGCAACGACGATGTATATATATATATATCTCTTATAACATTATGTTATAGCAAAAATATCTAAATAGGTACATATAATATGCAAACCTAATTAAACGAAGTAACTACCTAATAATGCAAATGTATTTCATAAATCTGCATGTGTCATTGCCGTTCACCATGGACATCGAAGGGTAACGGAAGTAAACTAGTCATTGCGTTAGTCAGCAAAAATTACAGTCCTGCCAAACCTTTTATGTTAATTAATACATTTTGTTTTAACTTTCAATATCGAATATATCGGTATTGTCTAATACCGGTACAATGAAACTCCGATTCTGCGGTTTTCAAGGGACCTTAATTTTTTTTTTTAAAAAAAACTCGACTTTTCGACGTCTTGAATTATTTTCAGTTTCTCAGCTAGAGTTCTAGTTTTCTTCATGGGGGACATTTTAGTTGCGACTTATAAAAATTCATGATACGAGATGCGAGGCAAGACTGAGCGCCGACCGACCTGTGCAAACAAAGCGACACGACTGATAGGTCTGTATGTATCAACAATTCTACGAAAGCGAAATGAAAAATATTCAACAAAAACGGTCAATCGGGATAATATTTGTGATGATACCATAATATTTAGACAATAGATCGAGGAAAACGATAAATCGGGGAACTGTTAATGCGGGATTATTTAACATTGTTCTTATGGGTGTTTGGCGGAACTTTCAAAAAATGAACGATCCGTGCGGGAAAACGATTTATGCGAGAACGGTAGATCGGGGTTCCACTGTATTGCAATCCCTATACTTAGGCTAGCCATTCCCATATTATGATTTTGAAAATATAAGGAGCATGAAGAGATGCGTACCTTATCGGTGGCCTGAGAGTTGCAGAACACTGCATAGTCAATCAATTTAGTCACTTGAGGATTATCCGAGCAGACTGCACACTTTGGATTCCTTTGTCGGAGCTTAACTAAAAAGAAAAAGTTAAATAATGTAATACTGGCATATTATTTTGATTATTAAAATTTTTATTTAAATTCAAATTGTGAAAAAAATAGTTGTGTCAAGTGATTTACTGTTTAATATTTAGTTAACCGGATGGCTGCCAATGACGTCTTAAGACGCGTACTTTTCCGTGAACGAAACGCCGCTCATACAAAAATGACGTCTTTGGACGTACCGCTTTAAACGGGATTTTACTAACGTAAATCAATTATTTTAAACATACAAATATTATACGTACAATAACACAACGACATAAATAATGGGAATATCGTCATATACTCAGACTGAAAACAGAATTAGTTTTTACCACTTGAAACGTAAATTGATTTTAACTTTTTTTATTTTTGCAATAAAATTCCCGGCATGCAAGGTACCGCCATACATAATCCTACCGGCAGTAAAAAGGTTAATGAAGTTAGTTTAGTTTTCTGATATATTCTAAAAGTTTCAAATGTCTAGCTAGTCGGGAAGTTAGTTAAAAATCGATTGTAAGATTTGTACTGGACAAACAACCACCCGACAAACAAGTTAAAAACGTTGTAATAAAACTGTAATTTGCTAGTAAAGTAAGTACTAGCTTTCTCAAAAAAAAAAAAAAACTATTTTTATGAAATACCTGTTTTAATTTTTACCATATTTTGTATGTATGCACTATCCACCGCTTTCACTAATTATTGGACACTTGCCTGGTTTTTGGGATGGCGGATTACTGAGAGAGTACTATACATAGTTTTATGCCAGATGCAGATTTATAACCAGCCGCCACGCCACGGCTTCAGATATGAGCACTCTACCTCTACTTTAACATAGGGAGACATTTAATATTTTTTTTTTTTTTTTCGACTATGTCCGATCCTGATAGGATCATATGGGCTCATAAAGCAGCATGTCAATTTCAACCAGGTATTGTATGAAAAATTATGGACATTCAATACTACATTCTTAAACCTTGGGCTTCTGCCCACGCTGGCTAAGCGTTAATACGTAGGCCTACAATGTCGTGGTTCTCGGGTTCGAATCCCGGGTCTGGTAAATGGTCACTGTTGATTTTTAAATGTCTGTTTGGATTCGGAGTATGGACCTAATAGATTAAGCAAGATTAACTTCCAGTCTGTGGAGGTCCATATGAACCTCTTAGGATCGAACATGGAGGTGTAACGTAATTATTTGTATTTGAATTTAAAAAATATATTATTAAAAATTAACAAGTGCAAGGTATGTTAAAACTAAAATTTTAAGATATCCTGAAGCCATCTAGGAATCAAGGTTATAGTGGAACCATTTAACTATGAATATGCACAGATGCAATTTCTTCTACTGCGCAGTAATTAGTCAGAGTTAATGCGACCATTGTTGACTTTACTTACATCATGTCTACTCCATCGATTTCTCTCGCTCTCCTCCTATGTCTTGTTTTTTTAACAAAATTATGGAACCTTACGCTTATGTTGAATTTTTATAATAAGTATGTTTCTCATGTGTTACGAAAAAATTTGAATACAAAATTATCATCATCACCTTTCCTGAAGGTCATCTGTTCTCCGTCGAAAAGCAAAAGAGTACCGACGGAACGAGGCTTATCCATAAGCACGTGGATGGCTTCCATGGCTTGTAGGCTTCCCATGATGCCTGTGACAGGGCCCAGAACCCCTGATTGAGAACATGAACCCACAGTAGCCGCAGGAGGAGGCTCTGGAAACACGCAGCGTAAGCACGGTCCCCGGATTAGCTGTAAAAGATACCCATTCTCCAGATCAGCACTTGAAATCACAATCAACCTGGTTGAAAGATGTCATTAACAGGTCGCAAAAAAATTACCTGAGAGACAATCGCAGTCATCGTTAAGTGATACCACATAAGATCTTTTACAATTATACATTTAATTACAGAATGGGGAGTTCAGTTACAACTGAATAATTTCCCTCGCCCTGTGTAACAAAACGATTGCCTTACTTACATGTTTTGAAGAAAAAAAAATATCTAATGACAAAAATAAAAGGAATGGTTAATGGCTGACTGATTTCCAGGTAGCCGAGAAAGGTTGGCGCGTCATTTGCGTGTCCTTGTGTACTTATCACGGCGAGTTGTAAGAATGGTACGAAATTCTAATTTATAAAATTAGGCATGTTTAGATCAAGTTAAATAACGGATCGGTTACAAGCTATCCCGATACATTATTATGATAGTGACACTATTTATAATAAATGATTTGGTATTTGGTTGGTAGGTATTATAATTTTTTTGGTACACGTAGAACATGTTTCGTGTTAGAAATATTCAATATATATTGAAATTAATATGTAAAAGCAATACTGTCTGTTCATTAAAAATTCAAGATTCAGGTTTATCTTGGGAAAATCTGTATGTTTAATAATTTTCTTTAAGGAATTAACTGACGAAATCTTTGCAGTTTTTAACAGATGTGTGCGATGAGAGTGTGGAGTAGAGGTGAGTTGGAAATCCTGTCACCAGTTTGTGTACTCAAGTCTCGGATAAAACTACCCATACTCAGTACGTGTGGCCCAATAAACTTGTTCCAACAAAAAACTTGCGATGATACCATCGCGAGTCGCTCGCTAGTTGGTAGACTTTCAACACTATTGACATTAAATGCGTGCGAGCGAGATAGCACTTGAATACAAGTATATTTTAATTTATTAGTCTATGCACTCGAATGACATAATCTTATGTATGAACAATAGGTCAGAAATTTTGTGTAGCAGCACATTCCCTCGGGAATGTGGTGAGGTGACGGCACAGGCTTGTTATGACCGCTCAAAACATGTTTAAAATTAAAAAATAATCATTGTTATTCATTTTATGTTAACAAGAATATTATAACCTAACATAAAAACAACTCATAAATTTTAAATGTGTTTAAAATTTTATAATAAATGGGACATTTCGAAAAGCCGAGCTCAGCGTATTTTTAGCGATTCTATTGAAGCCCATACTTCAAATACTAGTAAGTATTTTGGAAGAAGTTTCGATACTAAGTATTTTTTTATACTGGTAGTAAGTATACTTAGTCTTCAAAATCGACCAATTTTCCCACCTCTGGTGTGGAGTTTGCTACAAATGAATTTACAAGACGAATTTTGCAGCTAAATTGATCATTAATTTTAGTAACCTTTTTTGAAGTTACACTTTCATAATATATAAGCTGTGTCTATATAGAGAAAGTTCTCTTAAATGACCTTAACTCCTGTAACATGTGTTATCGCAATGGCCGAGTGTTAACATATCTACTCATTAAGTCGTTAAGGTCTGGCAAATTCACAACTTGTGTGTTTTGATCCAGAGCAGACCCTAATATGTTGAGCAAGTGGCTAATATTCGTTACTTGTAAAAAAAAAACCTGTTACGAAACCTCTTCGTACAACTTGGCCAAGATCCACATCGTATTGTAGAACAAATAAAAAAAAAACGTAATTCAACTGAATGATGACAAATAAGGGAATATATGTTTACAATCATGATATCTTACCCCATCTTTGGATATGTAGTTATACACAGTCATTTGCCCTTCCAGTTTTAATGCGGCGGCCGAAACGAGACACTTTTTAGCTAAGACACATGCATCATTCAGCAAATAACGTGTCACAACGTTATCCGTGGCATCGATTACCAAATCGAATTTCTCCATTAAACTCAATGCATTTGACGAATCTAACAGCATATGGAATGGGGTTATTCGAACGTTAGAATTCATTCTAGAAACAGAAATTAGAAACTGTACTACAATTGGGTGGCATTTTGCAATTAAGATCGAATGACATTTTCACGAGATAAATGGCTTCTAAGTTTTGTCTATTTATAAATTATTTTGCAAAGTTTTCGCAAATGAGTTATTTTTAGAACTCAAACAATGACATTAAAGAGACATCTCATTTCAATTGATAACCGGTGACAGAGTCGATGATTTCCCTTTCACGCTGCAAAATCGCCCCCCGGAAAATGAGGTCAGAAGTGATGCAAATATAACAAGTTTAGTGAGATCACAATGTCTGAATTTTATTGGAACTGGCACTGAAAAAGCACGATGAAATTCAACAGGGTTAATTCAATAGAAATTCTGATATGCTAACCTTCTCAATGCAACGGCCGCAGAGTCGACCTTTCTCATGCCAACTGTCGTCTCTGAGTGTAAAATTTGACGGTGAATATTCGACAGGTCTACTTCGTCATGATCCACTATTCCTATATGACCTGAAAGATGATACTATCATGTAGCGGTACAGGCTGATTAATATTGTCAGTGCCTAAACATAAACACAATACAATCAAATAATTATATTCGCTGGTATTAATGGGTTATTACAGCATGACCTTCTTAAATTACAATAAGCTATGAGACTCAATGAAAGTGGTGTAATACTACTGATACAATTACAGAAACACCCAGGCTTTGAGAAAGTCACATTCTTATAGCCCCGCAATTTGAGCTTGTCTTGGCAATGGCAATGCCTTTGATAAAGATTTGATTTATTGCTTATTGTTTCAAACTTCCCTCTAACATCGCCATAGGTAATATAAATGTTTGTTTTATAATATACTTAAATCAAAATAGCTTTACAATTCAGTTTAAATTCAACCTTATATAAAGACGCATCGACTGCATTCACTGTATCAAACCATACTGTAACAAGTTATTGTTACATATATGGGTGGCTCTCGTGGTGCAGTGTGTAGGGCGCTGGCCTTCCACCCGAGAGTTCTGGGTTCGACCCAACGGTGAGGACACAATATTTATGTATTTTTCTCAATGCCTTGTGATTGTGATTGTTCAAAATTACCAACAACCAACATGTACGAAAAAGCAAGGACATGATTATTAATAATTCTAAAAAAAAAAAACATGTTATTGTCTAAAATGTAATCTACTATATATATATTATATAGTAGAATCAAACCTAGAGCCCTGGATGAGAAGCTAATGCTTTACGCATTGGACTACGAGGGCCACAAAGAATTATACTGTGCTTTACAGCAGTGGCGAATGGTGGAGATAGCCTGTGGAGAACCCAACAAAAATAGTGCACACTAAACTTTGTTTACACACTTTACGTATTTGTCTTGATTGAACTTAGAATACATATTGCAGATGGTGTTTGCTGGCTTTTAAAATTTAATTAAACCCGAAATAGTACAGCATTCTTGATAAAGATGTCATAAAGACGTTGTAGTGCCAATGATAATAATATCTCATCATAGAGAGGTAGGATCGGTTTATTGAGAAAAAAATAGTAATAATAAGTTATAGAGGTATTAAAAATACAATAATTAATTAGGTACCTATTCCCGCCCCAGCCAAAAGTGCAGCAGTAGGGCATCCCAATCCACCTGCCCCGACAATGAGAACAGAGCTGTTCATCAGAGTTCTGGTTACTTCGCCGACGGGGGCTATTTCTGATACCAGAGACTGCCTGCTGTACCGTTCTATCGCCCATTTCGGAAGATTCTTCACATCAATATAGCTCTCTGATGGCTAAAATAAATATATAAATAATAGGTGTAGAACAGTCCAAAAAGTTCAAGTTTAGTCTAAAAAGAAAGTTATAAAAGATCAAGCGGTCATATGCGGCATTATTACCGATACTTTAATTACTTTAATTAAATACTGTCAATTAAGATATTTCAAGTCCCGGTAAAACCGGTGTCCACCTATGACTTGGAAATCTGAAGCTTAACATTTTTGAAAGATTAATCTCCCGCCGTTTCTATGCGCTATAGATACAACTTCGAACAGATCGAACTTGGTTATTACGAAGAAGATGGGACCGACTGAATTTGCTCGTTATAAGCAGTACTTGTTATATCAGATAACACAAAAAGTCGCAATTCAAACAAAAATACACAATTAGAATTTTGCCCCGAAACAAGCATGGAATTTATAAACTACAAAAGAAGTTGTTTATTGTAATGAACGCTGGTAGGTACCTACTGACTTCACACACTTTGGATTTTTTACATGCAATTTCAACCAAATGCGCGGATACTTTTTCAATATTGTCGGCGAAAACATCAATTAGGTAGGTACTTAGACACTTAAATAATCCGATTCCGGCGGCATCCTGTCCGGTCGGATTTTATTGCTTAGGGTCGAAATGTTTTTAAACGATCGACACATTAACAGTTTTAAGAAAAAAAATTACGGTATTTTAGCTCGGTATACCCCGTTAAGTAGCTCGTTATAAAAGTGAATAAATGTATAGAGAAAATCGTAAACTAAAATGTCAACGAATGCTTCCTCGTTACATCCGAGATCTCGCTATATCCGTGATCGTAATAACCGAGCTCGACTATAATTATTTGAGAAAAACACCAATCCAAAGTCTGGATGAAGATGTGAGCACAGTTCAATCAGTGAAGGTTGGGAGACTACTACTACCAGTAAAGATAGTTATACAACAGGGTTAGGTAAATTGAGCTATCGATGACTGGGTACCGAATCGGTGAGTGGCCACTCTGTATAGGGACAGATGGTGAGCTGTTAGAGGCAGCCAGAAACCACCGCTGGCTGTTGCTTTCATAAAAGACAAATTAAGATGAGTGGAACGAAAGTTCGTCACAATACCTTCTCAAGGCTTGTCTTGAGTTGTGCATATTTTTCTTCCTTCTCCTGTAATAGTTTTCTCAGTTCCAATATTTCTTTTTCCAAAGCTTGTTCATCCATTTTATTATTTTAGTAGATCTATGTGATTGATAACATTTCATTAATTAAAATTAATATTTTATTGTTCTACAGCCAGCACGCGACAAAACTTGTTTTTCGACCACTTTGACAGTTTTTTGACAGTTCAATTCGAATCTCTAAGTGCTGCCACAAAGTTAAAATAATTATGTGATCTGTTAATAATTTTATTATGATATCAATATTATTTGTCTCGAATAAAAGTAATACATAGCAATTTTAAATGTATCAATATATACGTCTATTCATGAAAATAAAATGACGACAGTATTTCTAACATAATGATCCTCTTATTGTGTAATTTGCTTTAATAGATGGATTTATTTGTAGGGGTGCTGGCAGCATTGAAAATTTAATTCAAATGTCAAAAAAAGGCGCCCGCGCTGATTCCGATAGTCGAAAACTCGAAAAGTTTATTTTGAGTTTTAAGTTTTCTGTCGTGAAATATCAAGCTTTTATCTCACCCGTGCGTAAGCCTACGGTGTGACTATACAGCGTAAAAATTCATTACTGTTGTACTATTGTACAAACTTTGGTTTTATCATTGGAAACTTTAATAACAATGAAACTACATTGCGAAATCGATCTTTCCAATCGCCTTCTTCCGACTTTAAACGTGGTCTCATCCAAGAAGCGCGCAGCAAAGTCAGTGCTCGCATTAGGGAGAGAGCCGAGAGACCAAAACTCATACTTCCTTTTATTGTTCTCTTCGGCGTCCAAACTAGGAACGAAGTTCAAAGTGAACGACAACATCGAACAAGTGTTCTGCAAATATTGCCACGAAGGAAAGGCAACGATCAGATTGAAAAATCCACCGAACGATATCCGTATAGTGGCAGATGCTCTCCAATTAAAAGTTTTCCTGAAGGCGCTAAAGTTATCGTTGAATCGCGACACAGAAGGCTTGAAGAGCTTCAGTCTATCGAATGTATCTGTGGCAGCGAAGAATACATCAGTTACCAAGTTAATAATCTTAGACATTCATAAATATCCACCCAAAGGCCTGCCCAGGACATTGACACATCTTCAAATCAGCGGAATCAAAATGCTCAACTTTAAAAGAGAAATTCTGATGCTGAGGAGTTTAAAAATACTGGATCTGAGTGATAATTCAATACAGATGATTCCCCCAGAACTTGGTACTAATTGTTTGATTTAATCCTTCACATTGCAGCTGACGATAGTTTACTGATCTTTTGATTGATGGGGTTCAGGTTTAAATCTTTATTTGAATTAATACTTATTAATTCTGATTCTGGGCTGGATCCATCCAATACAAAGTCTGGCAAAAAAGATGCCCCCATGATGTTTTATATTGCAACCATTATTAGCCGTAATAATATCATATAGGCTGCCCCAGAGTGTTGGTTTGTATTAACAATTTTTTTTTTTACGAGAAATGGATGTCTATATATGCCGTGCATATATGACGGGTGGTGGTGGGAACTTTAACATAGGCCATGTGGTAAAATGACAGTAGTTTACTAATAAATCACATAAACACCTAGACAACATCATTTGTAGTATATGGAGCGTTTGATGATAACTTCATAATGCCTTTTTCCAGGAAAGCTGCCACACCTGCTGGAATTATATCTCGGAAAAAACGATCTAGGTTTAAACAAATTACCAGATTGGAGATGGCTCGAAGGCGATCAAGTAAACGTTTCTAATAGTAATTTAGTGATCAGTTAGCAAAATAAATATCTTTGAATTTTTTTGAATTCATCTTCCTTTTTAGATAGTACATAAATTAAGACTCCTCGATCTGAGTCACAATAAATTAGGAGAGACGCTCCCGCACACTATCAGAAAACTGGCGAGGCTCATCACACTCAAATTGGATAATAACGAATTGACGTATTTGCCGAGAGGAATCGGAAAGATGAATAATCTCAAGTAAGTTAAAAAACCAATATTATAACCCCAGTACATTTTTAAATACGTAAATATCAATTATCAAAAAAATGTGAGAAATCACAAACTCTATAGAGCTGTCTCCAAAGTGTGATGTCAACAAAAATCTTTTCATAATTGGTGGATGGGACTGAAAACAGTAGTGTAACTAGGTAACTCCTACCATTTGGTTTTACCTCCTTCAACGTTCGCATCGTAGAATCAGAGAGCATCAAACCAGAATCTTCAGGTAAAGCCGCGTTGACACGGTCCAAGTACGATACAAGTAGACTTGGATAGGAATAATTAGTATGAAGATGTCTCATCCAAGTGACAGCTTCATACTATTTATTCCTATCCAAGTTAACTTGGATGAGTAGGACGCGGTCCAAGTAGCTTGGATAGGAATAATTAGTATGAAGATGTCTCATACGAGTGCCATCCAAGTTAACTTGGATGGGAATAAATAGTATGAAGCTGTCACTTGGATGGCACTCGATCCAAGTGTACTTGGACCGTGTCAACGCGGCTTAATGCAGTACCATTGATCACATAAAATTAATTTAATTAATGATTAAAATTAATGGGAAAAACAAATACACAATATGTTATGATATAATTACCACATTTTTATTAGCTCATATTCTTGTCTGACGAGTACAATTTTTTTCTTGTTTGTCCGAATCTTGCTATCGATTTTTAACTAACTTCCTGACTAGATAGACATTTGAAACTTTTAGAATATATCAGAACACGATTGCAATCCATTTTTTTAATACTTTTAGCCATATTTAAGCAGAATTGAATTCATTTTCAGTTAATTCTGTTTTGTATGTTAAATATAATAAATAACACTCTTATTGGTTGCTAAAGCCTCAATTACATTGAGCTTATTTACGAGCTGTGTCTTGGCGAATTTATAATCTGCCTGTAAAGTCGCCCAGTGTAATCATCGAACAAGCTAACATGTTCGATGATTACACTGGGCGACTTTACAGGCAGATTATAAATTCGCCAACAAACAGCTCGTAAAGAAGCTCAATGTAATTGAGGCTTAAGGGGGTCCTAATAACACAATTATTAATATTATATACGTGCGTTACTATGGAAATCGATATGAAATGTCAAAATGACATTTCAGTATTCTATATTTATTCAGTATTTCTAATTATAATAATTCATCATCAAAAAATTAAAAAAAAAGTATTTATTAATACATAGAATTGTCAAGTTTATATGATTCAACAGAAAATTTAAAAACATGGTTCATAAAAAGTTCTTTTTATCTTGTAATTATTTTATTATATTATGACATTAACACCTATTCCCTCCATACAATACTTTTCGCTGGTCAATTAAATCGCAATTATACCCACGTTATTTTTATGAGTTACGTTGTGTACATAATATTATGTGGTCAGGCCCGCCCCAGATAATTTAAAATTAATTTTCTTTTTCAGATATCTGACCGCCTCTAATAACATTCTGAAATCTCTTCCCGCGAACATAAGAATGCTAAACTTGGACACGCTTGATGTATCATCGAATTTTTTCCATACACCTATGAGTCCTTTGGATATCAACGGGTCATTTCGACTGAGCAGACTTGTGGAGATGGCCGGTTCCTGCGTGTTAAAAAACCGACTCCCGTACTGCAAACGAACAATTCCTTTCACGCTCGTCGAATATTTGGACATGTCTTATTACTGCATGTGCGGCGCTCCCACGTTGGACGTTGTGAAATACGACATGCTGAAATTTAATTTGACGCAAATGTGTCGTGTGGTTGTTGTGGAAAGTAATATGTCCAAAACTGTTTATTTAGACTGTTACTATTGCTCCGTTAAATGTTACAATGAATTCAGCAATTTAAAAAAAAGGGCACAAATTCGCTTAGTGTAAGTTTTTATTAACAGGACCATAGCCAAGAGAAAATAGTCCCATGCGATCAGAATTGTATCTCAGCGATCTAATTTCTAATTGGATTATGGTTAAATTACGTAGTTTTATAGGAAGTTCAATATTATTATGAAATCGGTATAAAAAAAACATACAATTACTGCATTCGATTTTCCGATCTAAACTTTTGATATTTCGGGTTGACATATCTTTTAAAAACCTTGGAACATTTGGAAATTAAACACAAAATCAAAAAAATATTTATTTATTTGATGTTTACTATGCAAAAACTTTTCTCAAAATTCTGATTTATTGAGCTTCCTCGATAAGTAAAACGAGTATGTACCCTCCAAGTCCTCGATCGCCTACGATGGCCGAGTGGTATTATGTAAGCTTATAATGTCGTCGGTCTCAGATTTAAATCCTGGGTGTGACAAATTTACATTGTTTTTCAATTTGAGTACGAACCTAATAAGTTGAGTGAATGGCTAACATCCGTTTCTCATAATAACAAAAAACTGTTAATGTAACATCCACTCTGTGAAGGCTCATAATATTCCGCTTAGGCTTGAACAATGTGGGAATTTACCTTTTTCTAAGTCATTAATTGAAATAAAATAGAATTTACAGATAATTATTTTACCAAATCAGGATTTTTACCATGTGAAATAAAAAAAATCAGGATTTGGAGCAAAAAGCGGGACAACCTAAAAACGCATAATTCAATATTTCTATAATATCAATCATAAATGACACAACACAAACTACAGAACTTTAACTATCAAAATGATAATATTAAACAATATTTTTTCCTGACACTCGCCTATGTAAGTATTGGTAAAATTCAGCACCAGTATATCGTCTCTGTTCTGGCAGAACACACTAACTGGAGAATACTAGTTTTGAGTAATTTGACTTTGAAGTTGTTAAAATGTTTGAAATGGTCTATAATGTGAGTTTATTAAGTAATCGTAAAAAGGGTGACTTTAAAATAAAGACTGTTTATTTATTAAGAAGGTTTCCAGACGGTAAAGTTTGAAATAAGGAACTTTTTGGTATAACTAACTCAAATGTAATTTTTTCGAATTAGTGTCTTCTGCCAGAGCAGTGACGATATAGTCTGTTTTGTAAAAAGGATGAATTAACCAAAATGCTATTTTACAGGAAGCTTAGAAAGAATACTGTCTTTATAATATAATATTTTAAAAAGCCTAATATGTCACATTTGCTTTTTAACCTTAACACTAAGTGCATATTCACCATTACAATTATCGTTTTGAAGTACTTTCCTGTGGAGATACAAATTCGCCATTTTTACTCAACAAAAATCTCAATTTTGTCAAATTGGTTGGTTCGCCCTTTTTATAAAACGGATATACGGAAAGATATGTGAAATCGGACAAATAATTCCGATTTTATCAACTCAATAGAACATCTTTTTCTTGCATCTGACCCATTTTAAATTCATCTACAATACTTGTTCGGTATAGCAATTAGATGCTTAAAATAAATGAAATTAGCGTGAATATATTTTTAGTCTCATTTTCTTGAATAACTGATGCCATTTCTGTACAGCAGAATATTTTGAATTTTCACCTCATCACATCAACGGAAGGTTTCAGCGAGTTAAATTCTTCATACATTAGGTCCATAATATCTACTTCTCCAGTCGATATTAATGTAGACACCGAATTCTCTATACTTACGAAACTTATTTCGTTCTTCATGGTTATGTCTTATTTGTATTTGTTGAATAATCATGAATCTAGTTAACAATCTATTTTTGCTTAAAATCGGGACATCTGGCAACGCTGGCGTATATACAATAAATAAAACATGTGGATATATATATTTTTTTAACTATTATAAATTATTTATTAAAAAAATATGTTACAAAATTAAAATAAAAGATTTCAAAACAACATTAATTTGTTTAATTACAAAATATATATCTTATCCTATAGGAGCTCCAATTTCCATTTAAAATCTTGTATTACGGGAGCTATTCTTATGTGCGGTTCTGTAATGAAATAAGAAAATTATTCTATCATACATATTTAACGCTTTGTGTAGTTTGAGCTTGTGACCGAGAAAAATGAGAAAAGATGAATTTTGTTTCATGATACTTTTTGTTTGGGAAATATCAAAATTCTCAACCTCGCAACATGATATGTTTTCAATATGTCCGATCCCTCAGATAGAGATCAGAATAAAAGTTAAATGCAATACTGCGGATGATTCACATTTTTATACTGGTACATGTAGGGATGTCGTATAGAAAGAAATTAACAATACAGGTGCGTTATACTGATAGAAAAGCCTACTTAAATACCAAAGTATTGCTCAAAAAGTATCTATATAATATGTAAAGTATTGAAAAAATTTTTGACATTCACGTGAGAAGACACGTTCGTCTGTGTATTCAAATTTAAGAATAGACCAATTCTTTTCTAGTTATTGGCTAAAATCAGTATGTATCGGCAATACCGTTAATGAAACAATTTTGAATTGTGTAAAAGCAAACATAGTAACAAGGTACTTTATTTCTCAATAACATTTTGATAAATGGTTCATTCCAGTTGCAAAGAGTGGAGGTAGGCTGTGGAGATGAGACATAAATAGTGCACACCAAACTTAGTCAATTAAACTTATTTGTTTTGCGAGTTTGTATGTGCGACCCAGCTAAGAGTGATCATCAAGACCGGACCAATAACTTATAAAATTATTTATGGATTATTCTGTGATTATTGAAGTTATACTTCTTTAGGCGCGTTTGGAAAATCAGATCAGAGTATATTTTTGGCGTGTATCATGTAACACATAATTTATTTTTTCATACGAAAAAAATCGCACTCGATTGAATTCGAACCACGATTGTTCGGTTATCAGCCGAACGCACTACCTTTACGCCACAGTATGATAATGCAATTGTGACGATTATACAGTATAATATTATAGTTTAGAATTGTTCCGTTGCCTAGGCAGCGAATTTATTATTGTCAACCATTTGCAATTCCTTACGTAAACAAACTATTAAACGTCATAGTGGCAGTCGTTACTTTAAAAATAAAAACAACGATAAATAATTATATTATTTAGTAATATAAGTTAAAGTGTAAAGAAATAAACCAACGGCGTTCCAATAAGCGGTCCTTTTTTTTGAGTGTGTAATTTAACAAGATAATTAAGAGCTAGTTGAAGAATCTAGTGTATCACAAGTTTTGACTTTGTTTTGTTACGCCAAAGAAGTATAACTTCTAACGCGCGTATATAAGTACACACACCGATTTTTTGATTATCTTACCAACTACTAGAAAGCCAAAACAGACCACAGACAAGATAATTTATGTAAGAAAACCAATTTGTGAATCAACGTATGCTTGTCCTGTCAATTAATTGATGATTGGTGAAGTTGTTTATATTTCGCCTAAATGTCACTAACATATAACAGTTCTTACCTAATGAAGATGCTGCCTCATTATTAATCTGATCTTGTGAATCGGTCAGAGTGTTTAAGTCGGATGCAGATTTACTCGCGTCGATTACAAGATCGTCGTTCCAAATCTCAGGAAAGCTCTTCACCATCATTTTCAATAATGAGTCTAATGACGTCTGGAATAATCAAAATAATGTGTTATATTCATGCAAGCAGTTGGCAACACAATTGCACTGCGTCATTCAATTCAATTCATTTTATTTTTTAACATATTGTGGACATTACAAATTATAAGTTTAAGACGTTCACAACATGACATGAAACATTATTATAAAGAAGAAAAAAAAAGTAATAAAAGCATAAAATTATAAAAACATAACATAAATATAAACATATAGCAGTGAAAATACAATTATACATCTATAGAAGTTCAAAAAACTACACTGAGTTTGCTGAGACCCTATTTTGAGATTTTGTAAAATAGCGTCCACCTAAACTCACTCAATATATCAACACCCGAAGCAATTTGGTTGAACATAGTTATCGCCCTCCCAATTGGCATTACCAGTGGCAGGTTGGTTCTGCACATTGGGAGAATAAACAACTGATGCTCTCTATTTCTAAAATAGTTATCAGGGACACAGGTCAACACTGCCCAGAAAGGCAGAGTGATAATGGGTTCTTTCACGACACTAACATAAAGACTAGTCTCCAAACGATCCGTAATACCAAAGATGTTGAACAAAACCTTCTTGTATAGAGATGGAGCCTAAACAAATGAAAGTGATTGTAAAAAAGGACAACTAATCTTCAACTCTGCAACAAAAGAAAAAACTGAAATCGCTTTCAGTGACTTATGGAGAAATGGAAGGCTCCACCTGAAAGAAGATTTTACATATTTTACGTTTTTATAATGTAAGAATTTAGGAAATCATAATTTTTATGATTGTTCATAAAAATATTCTAAATAAGGGTGGTTCGGTGTGTTTGGCTCCTTCCTATATATTTTAATTGACACAGTCTTTCCTTTCACAGGATCATTATTGCATTATAATGTGAATGTTTTGGTTTTGGTATGAGTCTACCATGTTTCATGTTAAAATTGTCAATCTATTTGTAACAAATGCAAGTTTCAGGGTTTATCGTGGCAATATTTGCATATTTAATAATTCACAGCATTCAATGTTTGAGCGAATTTAATAATGTGACGAAGTACTTGCGGTTTTTGACAGATATGAGTGTTAACTGTGTGAAGTTTGTTACAAATGACTGATTTCATCATTAGTTTTTATAGGCTTTTTGATCATCACTTTCATATATTTTGGCTCTTGTCTTCTGGAGATTTTAGTAGGGTGGCTGAGTTGCGGTTCGATCGCACAAGTGGGTAAAAAATGTAATGTTATTTAACAACCATTCCTCATATAACAGCCTGTTGATTTAACCTCCACTCTATGAAGGCCCCCATGCTGTGCTTACAAGCGAAAATGGTAAATTACTATATTATTTCCTTTCGAAGGTTTTCTTCAACGTCTCTTGATTGTCCTTGCAAAGCATATTATTACATAAACAAGTAAAGTAGCAAGTAGCTGACCTGTAATTGCATCACCAAGTCGTCCTTGCCCAGCCATTGCAGAACATGATTCACTTCGGAAACTTCGCCCCTCATGTCAAACGTGGATGTGACCAGCACATGCAGAGCTCGAACTAGTGCCACGTCTTCGAAACGTGATCCTTCCTTCAAGGAAACCAGTTTGCGTTCGTGTTTGCGTCGATTTTTACTCGAACGGAAAGTGCGACTAGAAAGAAGAATACAATCACATATAATAATATAATACTGTCTTAACTGCATTTCTTAACCAATTAAGCTACGAGCCTCCTACCTAATTGCGATAATTTAAATTAGTAGGTCCTCAATGAAATGCTTATCAAATTGCGTTATTATTGACTATCGGTTTTTGTGTTTTAAATCAAGGAATATTAATTACCTTGGTGTTAGTTTTTAAAATTTAATTAAACTCTGCCTTATCCAAACCATAAGAGTTTAGGTATGCTATGAGCAATCCAACAAAAACAGTGCACACTTTTTCAGTCATACTTTTGTTGAATTAAAAATACATATTACAGATGGTATCGGCTAGTTTATTGAAATTTATTACGCCCTGCCTGAACTAACCATAATCGATAAAAAAATATTCTTCTACCTAAATATCTAAAATTATGTATGATTTAATGGCATAATTTAAAATATTATTTATATTATATATATATTACTATTATCATTATGGCTTGATTTAAGGGGGGACATGCTCAGCATATGTCAAAATGGAGCTTTTGTTCTATTTTCAAAGCATGATCCTGGACATACCTTAAACGTTGTAGATAATCTATTTATATAATTTTGAAGCCTTATTATCCTTTATATTTATTTTAAACATTTGATGACTGCATAAAGTATTTTTATTACATAAAATAGTATTCTTTTAAACCTCTCGCTCTAATGTTTTAGAATATAGTCATATTTCAGTACATAATATTTGTACAGTAGTGTTAATATTTTTTACATTTATTAATTTTTAAACACATTTATAAAACCATCAGTATAATTTATATCGACATTATTATAGTGAAATATTTACGATAAAAAATCATATTAACACTATACGGTCCGCGAATTTTCGCGACGTACCTACACCAATATCCGGTATTTTTAAATGAAAATCAACAAATTTCGATCGCGAAGTTAAAAATGATATAACTTTTGAACCTATTGATATATTTCAATAAAATTTTCAGAAAATACTTAAAATATATCAATGCATCAAATTGTGTCATTTATTCAACACTAGTCAACCTCTGGCCCGCGTTCCATAAAGGTAAAGTATATAATTTGTAAATTTTCGTAAATTGTTTATTATATGTTATTAGATTAGTTCAATTTGTTAAATATAATGTAAAGGAAACAGCCTATTGATATAAAGCAATCACAATATATTAGTTTTTAATTAAAAAATGTAATAAAATATTCAAATACAAAATGTTTTACACGGCTATAGAATACGCATCAATTCATTTTTAGCGCTAGCTACTCATATCTCTGATTATCAAATATAATAAAATAACAAAGACTTCACACAAACTGTGAAGTGTTTAAAATAAATGCACATTCATTCCCGAACGAACACTAATGACTGATTTATTGGTTTTATGAGTTTTATGGCTGAGGCAGTGCAGTGGCGTGCATATTTTCGAGTAAATTCAATTAAATAAAATGCACGCATATACATTCCCACCGCTTATTACAATTTGGTATTTTTGTAAGAATCTAGACAATCCAATAACAGTGCAGAGGCGTGCGTAAAAAAATCATATAACAAAATCTATGAGCAATAAATTGTAAAACAAACATCTACTTATATTCCACAAAAATATTTGAATGAACACTCAATCTTATGGATAATACCTTTAGATAACTGGCTAGGCACGAAATAATTATTGGCACATAATAATATAGTGTACGAGTAGATTTAAAACAAATCAAACACTAAAGCTGAAATTATTTGAAATAGTTTATAAAACTATGAATGTAAAATGAACTAACAACTAATACACTTTTTTAAATGATAAGAAAAGCAATTACCAATATGTAGATGTAGAGGTACTTTACACTCTTTGGACATGTAAATAGGTTCTTTTCGAAGTTTATGTGAGGAACACACTTCACACTTTCTTCTTAAACGTTTATTAGTTGCGGAAATATTTGATTGTGACTGAAAATGGCGGAGATATTTGATGTAATTTTATACTGCCTATACTTTTTAATGAAGTAGGTGAATTGGTTTTATGGGTTGAATCTGTATCAGAAGATATAGAAGGTACATGCGTTTCCGCAACATCAATTGATTCAGATGTCTGTATATCCTCGATCCAAACTTTATGTTCAACAAAAAATCGTGAAATTTCATTTTTCATTATTAGTGAATTGTAAATATCGCAATATTTGAAAAACCGCTTACGTGGCATAGTTTTCGAAAATATGGGAGTCTCTATAAGTGGATTTGTCGACCAATAAGACGGAGTCGCTTTTCTGACAATTCCCATTATTATCACCAACCCGAACCACTTTTTTAACTCCGACATGGTTATGTCCACTCATTTTTTAGATTTAGCTTCAGGACTTAAATTATCAGTGTCAAATGTTACTCCTGATAATCCTTCAAATAGCTTGTTCTCTCTCGGCGGAGATCCTCAGAATCACTCGCGAAATATGTTGTACGTGGGCGTGTTCTCAAAGGAGCAAATGAGTCTGTTTCAATATCACTAAAATCTCCGATATCTTCACAGTCACTGGGAATATCTGACATACAATCCGCATAGTTTTCCTCTAAAAACGATTGGTCCTCCATTTTAAAAAGTGTTTTTGGAGATAAAACTAATAAAAAATATATATCCTAGCTAAAATATACTTAGATTAATTATTTTTTCAATGAAATTAGTGCAACAAATATAAATAATAATAGCTATTATTTATGCAGTTACACAAGCAATAATCTCCCGAAAAAAGCGAACGAAAATAACAACGCGATACAAGTTCACATTTATAACTGTTCTCATTTTCAAGATAAAATTTCTATCATGGATGATGAAGCATGGTGGACGTTTCATGGGTAGTAAACCATTAAAGACAAAATATCAAATAGCACGCAATTTCATAGATAAAAATCGCGTTAATTTTTTAAAAAAAGAATGCAGGTTCATAAATGGTTGACTACCACTGAAAAGGGTCGACAATAAAATTTCGAAGTTGAAGTGACGACACTGGAATATAACATTGAGTGTTTATTACCTTTTTTGTTAATGTCTCGTGATTCACCCGCCTAGAAACGGGCTTGTAACTAATTAAAAAAATGGTATAGGTACAAAAAAATACTGAATGGTATTATGTCCGCCATCTCTGTAAAAACCGCGAAATATTTTTTTTCCATCGTGCTTTTACTTCTTGCACATGTCATTCAACCATCTGTCGATAGATCTTGCAACCAAATATTAAATTTCATATTTATTTTTCACAGTAAAGATATGCGTAAGTGAAAACGCCACGTTGGCGTCCCCGGATCGTAACGTTCGGCTCGATAAGGACGCCAATGTGGCGTTCCCGGACCGTAAAGTGTTAATAATCTATGTGATCCCAAATTTGACAAGAATTAGGCATTTTATTATTCAAAAAATGGGCAAGATTAACACATTTGAAGATAATTCTAAAGATATTCATTATAAGCTATGTCTTTGACCATTCAAGTGTGATAAACATCCTACGAATAATGATTGCTTTATAATAATTATTGACCTAAGAATAAGGTAGTGTTTTTTTGAAATACGCCATTTCTTTTGGCATTCCCCAGTGGTTAAGCTACAACATACTGCCGTAGCTATAAATTGACAAACTATAATTGAAGTAGGGAGTAAAATGCTGTTAACGCGCGTGTTTGAACATGTACCGTTTAAAAAAAGAAAAAGAAAATTTTCGTTTAGGTTTCAATGAAAACAAATAGACTGACAAAGTTTAGTGTGCACTATTTATGTCGGATCTTAACAGTCTACCTCCACCCTTCGCCACTGCTAAATCTAAATACCATGCATATGGTGTATGCGACAGACTTACGGAATGTTGGGTGAGCAACGGTGATTTTTGGAGAAGTGAACAAAGAAGGTTTGTTAATAATTTATAAGTATAAAAAGCTTTCTCAAAAGGTATGGTTTATTACCCAGAGCTTCTTGTCCCCGTAGAACTTCTGACACTGCTTGTATCAGAGAACAAGTCGCAGTCTCCTGCGATATCTTCATTATTTTCCGCATTCAAACTTTTAAGAAGTTTGTTTTGTTTCACCACAGATAATCTTTGCTTCTGGTTAATGAACTGCTCCGAGCTTTGCGAAATCAACGAACTGGTAGAGGTGTACTGATCTAACACTGCAGGCTGTAGGACACTTTCTGAAAAAATAAGATATTTGAATTACTTTGCTTAAATTAAAAGATACCATAGAGCACAAATTTAATCTGCCTGTAATATGTGAAATCGGGTCTTAGTAATCTAGTGTTTAGCTTCATTATCATATATCGAAGGTGAAGAAACGACACCTCGTAAGTGACATTTTGTTCAAAATTAGGTTTTTTTCATTATTGAATATATTGATAGTATCGGCATCTACCGACAAAAGCAGAAAAGAAACAGCTCTTGACAATATGTCTGAGATGCATTCTACAGTTTTTTGGATATATTTTTCGGCTTGGACCTGATAACCTGGAGAGACTAGTGGTTTTGGGTAGTTTCCAGGGAAGGCGAAGCAGAGGAAGAGTGCCGGCGGGTTGGAGCAATCGATTGAAGGAGCTTACTGGGGGCAGCCTTCACTCTGCCCTGTAAGACACTGAGGATCGAGACAGGTGGGAAGTCTGTGTCGTTCAGAAGATAACTGAATTTCAGGGTGGTCAGTAATCAGGGAACAACCAAGAGTAGTGTTTTTTGAGGAATCCAAATATTTCACTCTCCATTAGAACGATTCTATGTTGGTATTTTAAATCAAATATATACTTTTTAAGTCAGGTACCAGGTCTAGCATACGTATGTAACCAACTATGCAATGTATGATAGTTAGCATTTTATATTATTGTATTTGTATTTTTGAATATATTTTATCAGATATGAGGAATTATTTGCATGCATGTTTATATATAGAAAAAAAAATTCTTCAATGACTGATTAAAGATCTTGGATCCACATTTAAGTTAGGTAGGATTCAAAATACATGCAGCCAACGTACCTATTAAATCATTCCGTTGGTGTTTGTGACAAATACTCAGAGATGTCTTGTAGAGTCTTCCTTCTAAGGCACACGAAACCAGTTCTTCCACTGTAGTGCTCCCGCAGTACTCAAGCAGAGACAGGGCATCACTGTATCTTTTAATCTCTGTAAGATGACCGTAAATTTTTCTGAAAAACAAATACAATCTAACTATAAAAATCTTCATGAGGGAAGCTATGAATGGAGCTGTTTTATATATCAGTAGAGCGCCGTATAGTATATTACGACATTATTGGGTAGTTTTGGGAACGGTGTAGCAGTGCTTGCCTCGAAAGCGGTGCAGGTTGAGATTCTCACATCTGTCAAAAATCACACATTGCTTTTTTCAGTATGTTTGATGCAGAGCAAGAACCTAATGGGTTGGGCCAGTAGTCGGCAAACTCATTAGCCAACAGAGCCAAATATCAACAGTACAACGATTGAGATGTCTTTTGAGAGCCAAATTTCTTAAACTTAAATTATATATGTAGGTACACTGTTTATTAACTAATAAACTTTAGTTGAAATTTTAAGTTAAATTATAGGTAAAAAGAATAAAACTTGATATCATCCGTAATAATTATCTTATTAAGTAAAGTATCGATAAAATTGAATCATGACAATGACTGACAAACACTAAATGTGAATAATGGCCTTGCATCTCCTTGGAAAGTTTGGGTAAGTCAGGTTTGTATGTTGTTTTTAATATTTTAAGCATGATTCCTGGAAGGAAAGAAGATGGGACTGACTGAATTTGCTCAATATAAGCATTACTCATTATATCGTTATATAACATTTTTCACGCCACATTCTATTTAAGCATAGAACATAAAAAATCTGGAAACCATCGTAAAAATCTCCGAAACAAGCATGGAATTCATAGACTATTAAGTTTATTTTTTTCACATGCAATTTCAACCATGAGTGGATATTTTTTCAATGTTGTCAGCGAAAACACCAATTAGGTACTTAGACACTTAACTAGTGTCATAAACGTAATCCGATCCCGGCGGCATCGGTCTAGTTAACTGCCCGGTCGGATTTTATTGCTAAGGGTCGAAAATGTTGTTTTTAAACGATCGACACATTAACAGTTTTGCTTGGTGTACCCGAGAAGTAGCTCGTTATAAAAGTGAATAAATGTATGGAGAAAACCATAAACTAAAATGTCAACGAATGTTTCCTCATTACATCTAAGATCTCGCTATTTCCGTGATCGTAATAACCAAGTTCGACTGTAGTTTAATTTACACTGTATTGCTGGTAGTTAATCCATGCACATGTACTAGCGCTATTATGTTAATCAAAGATTAGTCTATGGTAAAGAGTATTTTGCAGTTTGTCAGATGATATTTTCAAAATTCAGTAATTGACAAAAATATAAAAATCAATGTTTTTTTTTGACCATGTCCGATCCTAATAGGATCATAATATGGGCCTTCACAGTTTGAAGGTTTGTATTAACAGATTTTTGTTTCTTCGAGAAGTGGATGTTAGCCACTTGCTCAACTAATTAGGTTATTATTCTTGACTGGAAACACAAATTGAAAAACAATATGCGTAAAACATCTTTTATACTCTAATACCTACCTGTTGGATGATAATTATGTACTTAAATATTTAAAATGTGTATGTTATTCGTAAATATCAAAAAATGTCTAACCTTCTTATTGTTTCAGCTTCAGTATCAGTCATTCCTAACTGCTGCACCATGTGCATTGCCGACTGCCAATCCGCCGCTTCAATAAAAGCATCCAAAGCCTTATTTAAATTATTGCATCTTCTGTACATATTGCCGGCCTCGCTGTAGTGCTTACGGATCATTAAGTAATCGGCGTATTCCAGAGCGCAGCGCTGATAACGCTCATCGTGACTATCTAACGCTCGTAATACAAAACCGAATAGACAGTGCTGTTTAACAAACTCTAATAACTCAAATTGTTTATCTTTCCCGCACGCAATTAAATGCTTTACGGCTGATTCGAATCGTTTCAGCTGTTTATCTATCGTATATCGCTGGTAATTGTCTTCCATTGTTTTTAAACTGTTCAAGTATGGCACGTATTCCTTCGGATCTTTCTGTGAATGATGTGCTACGTGCATTACAAGCTCAAAGTCGTACAAACCGAGAGCTACGTCATACAGCTTATTTACATTCACTAAATTTAATAAATACTTCAAGGCCTCGTCGGAAGATATAGCACCTTTTCTATTAAGAGATATTTCTTTTTGCTTCAGATTCTTTACTTCAAGCAGAGCCTTTTCTATATCGGCCATTTCACCACTTTTTACATATGTTGTCAATATAGGCAAAGCATGTTTATCAAAATCATTGAATTTGATTAAAGCCATTCTCATTTCATCACAGACGACTTTAACCTTGTTTTGTATTGATTTAGAACTTTCTTTTTCAACTGAATCCATATATGAGCTTAAATACATCGTCTTAGTAACGTCTTCATTGTCTAGCTCAGAAATAAACAGACAAATCCATGATGAATTTTTAATGTCTGCAATAAACTTGTCGATGCTTTGGATGAATTTATTTCGATTATGATCGTATATCAGGTTAGAATTAATTCTCTGCTTACGAATCAGATCGAATGCTTCATAGTATTTGCAGTTATCCAGATATTTTCCGATAATTTTAACCGAAAGAGCTCTCGGCTGAATGACTTCAAGATTTCCTCTCGGGAGTTGTAGAACGGTTCGGGTATCACACGAAACGACAGTTATCAAATGTGAACCTCTCTCCAATTTCCTGTTTGATACTGTCAAATTCGATTGGTCAGACACGGCCATAGTTTTATTTCTAACAGTATTTCGACTGTTTCGGAAATCATTTATAACATCTTTTGTAAGATTGTAACTCAGCAATTGATGCTGTATCGTAGTGAGCATTAAAAAATCTGAGTGCACAAAAAATGAATTGACATTATTGGCTACTTCTTTATCGTCTATATAAAATCTATTACGCGGCGTCAGACCAAAAACAAAGAATTCACCGCCAATAATGGTCGCTTCGAATTGATGGCAGACTTCCGGAAATGATGCGTTATATTCTTTGACAGTATCGCCTGATACATAATTAAGTAATTTACCAGAAGAACATTGCAATAAAGCTTCAAATTTTGAGGGTAACGCTACTATACCGATAACGTTCTCATGAAGTGAAATACTGTTGCGAGTTTCAAGTGAAATTTTGTTTCCCATTGTAACATTGACAACGTTACACTCGGAAACTTCGTTACGGCTGGATACACACAGTAAAGAATACGTTGACAGCCATAACAGATGATGCATTTGAAGTGGTAAAACAATATCTTTTACATCAAAACAACCTGAACCGATCAAATCGTGAGATTTGTAATCGCGAATCGTATACATGCTGACAGATCCGTCATCCAAAACGGTGCAAATACTGTTTGAGTTTATAAATTGTCCCCAATCGTCAGATTCGCGACATTCGTCATTATTTGAATTAATCGGACCAAATATGACACCGTTAACATTTTTCTCGCATTGAATGAAGTACGATGACATTGGTGGTGGAACAACACCTTGCCGGAAAGCAGTAATCAATACTTTGTTCCCATCGATAACGCCAACCAATGCATTATCTTGACTGGTTTTTCCGTTACTTTTATCCACACCCCATCGCCAGTTGTAACAAGTATATATACCGCCTTCCAGAAACATATACAGGGATTTTCCTTTGCCTGGAGTAGATCCATCATCCCAAAATAAAGCTGACAGTTTAGTGTCGATTGGAAACGGTAACGACTGTTTAAGATACCAATGATAATTATTAACGGTATACATCAACACAGACGATTGATTTGTAGAAAGATCAACGCACCATACACATAATATATCAGAATCCGAGCTCCACGATAATTTTTTAACGTATTTTTCAGATCTAAGAAATGGAAGAACCAATTCTCCATGTTTTAAACCGTTCTTTTCAAAGAATGCGACGACGTATTTGTTAGGGCATTGCTGTGTAGTAGCGATCAGATTTCCGGAAGGCCTCCACGTGAAGTTGCATTCCAATCCGGGATGTGTTTCACTAGTAAACTTTAAGACACCTTCTCGGTCAAACACTTTAAAGATGTGAGTGGAATTTGAGCAGAAACCGACAGCGAATAATGATCCGTCACCTCGCCAGGTGATAGTGGCCAAATTATCGTCCAACGCTAGCTCTGTAATTGATAGAATATAGTATTTACAAATTTTAATTGAGGAACATGGGATAAAATAGCTTAACCTGCCATCAATAATTTTATTCCAGGGTCCTCAAATATAACCATTAAGATACGGTATATGTTACGCTTTTAATCAATTTCGCATAGGTTTTATGCGTTAACAGTTTATGAGGCAACCCTGATTCTACATGACCGGAATTCACGTTTGATTTGCGTGTAGTTTCTGTAGTCCAGTTTCATCTTAGTACATTTAATTTCCAGCTTTATATTTTTATTTTCCACAATTTAGGTCAGAAATATTTAAACCCAATTGACATTCCGTATCGGTGGTCAACGGCTGGTCGGCCCTAAGTGGACACATTGACGCCAGTAGATGTGTCCATAGCAAAAGTTCAAATCAAATCAAATCAAATTTATTTATTTTACATATAATGAACATAACAAATTATAAATTCAAAGCGTTCATGACATGACATAAAATAAGTGTTAATAATTTTTAAAAATAAAAAAAACAGAATAAGTAATAAAATAAGAAATAAAATAAGTAACAAAATAAAAGTAGATGGAAGCACACAGAGTGAACTTTGATAAACCCTATCTTAAAAACTTATAAAACAACGTCCACCTAAATTCACCCTCACGTATGTGGAATATATCAATATCCGAAGCGATTTCATTAAACATGGTTACTACCCTCCCAATTGGCATTACTAATGGCAGGTTAGTTCTGCACCGTGGGAGAACAAACAACGGGTGCCCTCGATTCCTAAGGTAATTATCAGAGACACATAAGCCAACACCACCAAGAATGGCAGAGTTCACATTTACGCCGCGTAATTCTGAAAAAATATGTAGCTAAATAAAGATCCCTTCTAAATTTTAAGCTACAGTATGTAAGCATTCCTAAGAGAAAATCAGTTGGATAGAGCCACGGATAATATCCATACAGCCGAAAGTAAAGGAGTCTTAAAAATTTCTTTTGGACTCTCTCCACCATAAGGCCGTACTTCAACTGATGCGGGGCCCAAACGATAGACCCACTCTCAAGTCTGCTTCTAACTAAGGAGTTATAGAGAATTTTTAGTACCGTAACATCCGAAAAGACCCGGGAAGTACGCAAGACAAAGCCCAACATCTTTAGCGCCTTTTTACAAATGGTATCTATATGACCACTAAACGTCAGTTTACCGTCAAACGAAATGCCAACTGCCAGCAAGTCCAATCTGCTGGCTTCCCCGCGGCAACCTTCGGGCAATGGAGTGTAAGCTGTAGCTAACAGCAGGGGGCGGAGGACATAAACCTGACCCCTGGCTAAGGTAAGGAAATCCTCGACAGAAAAACCCGGTCGATCTGACCTTCAGGGTCCTCTTGGCTCAGTATGACTGATAAAGTTTAGTATGCACTATTTATCTTGGATCTTAACAGCTTATCTCTACCCTTCACAACTGGTATAAGGGGTGGTTGTTTTAGGTGAAAATAGTTATTAGATACTAAGTATATACCTGTATTATGCAAGACTACTTTAGCTTTGGCCGCATTCTTTCCTTCGGATCCATGAAACTGTGTTTCTTTCTTCCCCCAACCGACAGTGATGAATTCCCCATCACCAAAACTCTTATCCTTAAGGTCTACGATGTTGACCTGTTCCAAGGTGCAATCCAATAAGACTACTGATAGGTCGTTCGTGACAACGGTAATCAGATCTTGGTCGGGGCTTACGTCAGCAGCCTGAAAAGATACAGGATTTCTCAATTGGTACATAGAGAATCAAACTTCTCTTGATTCCAGCCTAATCTGATCTGGAGAAATTTTCGTAAGTACCATAATATATGCGAGGAATGGAAAATCTGTGTGTCAAATTATATACAAAAATCTTGAAAAAAATAGTCACATGTTAGAAAAGTTAGATAAATAAAATAAAAAAGCCAAAATATTAATCTTTTTACACAATGGTTTATTGTAAATTTACCAAAAAAGACCATATTTTTTCTAAATTTACAGTTGATACACAAAAATATATATTATTTTTTACTATTTATTGAGATCTAATAATATGTTTGTTTAATATTTGTGTTAATCGTACACATTTAAGTACTACATTTATTTGCGATTTGAAATAATTCATCGCCGAAAATACTGTTCGACAACAAGAAATGTGCGATAACAGGAAGTCGCTGTAGTTGCATATAGAAGACTTCTCAGTGAGGTACCTGTCATGGCGGCAACGCTTGCTAGTAGCTTGTTTAAATAATGTTTCGGCTCTCCTTTTAGATGTGACACTTTTTCTTCTTTACAAAATAAACCAAAAGTTTACTAATAATAATTTTAACATCAGTCCTGATCGTTTTAGACATATTTTTATCATAAAAAGCTTAAAATTATGTAAATTGATAGATCCGTATACCATGAGAGTGTAAAATGAAATGATAAATTTGGGGCGTTCCTTAACACGTGGACAATAACTTCTTGTTCGACAATAAGTGTTCACAGTTTATGTTTACCCAAAGATGGTCAAAATAACAGTTAGAGTTAAAAATATTGGGTAATGAGATCCTTTCTTTTAATAGTACAATATAACAATATTAATAATACAATATAATTTAATAGTACAATATTAATATTTTTCAATAATATTACTTGTTATTCACATACACGTTGCCAAAGGTGTATTGATAAAAATTGTCACATATTCCGTTTAAACGTTGATTAAATGGACGTAGCCAGTGATTAGTGTAGCCAGATTAAGTATTTTTTAATCAATAAATTTTAGATAAATGACGTATAAAAAATTACTATACTTTTGCATATAAAATTTGGTTATAATATTATGGGGTGAGTGTGACTGACTGATGACCTTGGATGGTCATAAATTGTGTATCGTAATGTATGTCTATAAGAGTCTACAAAAGCCAGATGGATCAACAAACACTCATCAAGTTCAGTGGGGATAGAGAAGAACTAGGGAGTGTAATGAGTTTAGAGCGACCTTAATCCAGCAGTGAACCGACCCTGGCTGGTAAGTAATGAATCTTTATAAAAAAAACATGGAACCCACACACTTTCATAAGATTTCAATTCCGGGCTCTATAAATTATGAAGTAATGGTTCCATTACCACTTGCACAATAATTATACGGTTCTCAGTGTTTGGGTATATGTCTACTCTTACCATAAGTTGGGCGTAATGAAAATGATCTGCATATTGAATTACATCCCTTCGACCCATGTCATTGGGTTTACATAAAAAACAAATTTACCTTGATTCCGTCATGAATGAAGAAGTTCAAATCAGGTACCACAACTTGCAAAGTATCAATATTTAAAATGAGCAAATCGCCAGTGTTTAACGCCAATAGAATGGATCTTTGAATTGACAAATATAATATATTGATAACTTTTATTCCTTCGGTCGGAATCTCATTGCTCATGTCCAGAAGCAGAGATATTTCATGGTTCGTAGTATTTATTCTGGATACTTTTAGGTTATGGCACACGTATATTTCGTGCGCGTCATATTCCGGCACCAAAAAGTGATCAACGAGTCCGAGTTCAGGATAAGCAAGCCAAATGTGGCTATGCAATTTTAAGTTGCGCATTTTTACAATTTACTTGAATATTTCAACATTCAAAACATTCATGCGTTTGACTTTGACGCATGAAATCACGAACAATAGATAATAAAATGATTATAAAATTATCTATGAAAAATTGCCATAATATCATCATCAGCCGGGATCAATCCACTGCTGGATGAAGGCCTCCCCAAGCTTTCTCCAACTCTCTCGGTCCTGTGTCGTTCGCTGCCACGTATTTCCGCCGAACTTTACCAGCTCGTCAATCCAGCGGCTTTTAGGGCGACCCTGTGGCCGTTTCGTACCCCTTGGGTACCACTGGATGACGGCATTTGACCAGCGGCCGTCCTTTCGGCGAGCAATGTGCCCCGCCCATCTCCATTTCAGCTGTTTGGCAACGTCTATTACATCGCGTACTCTTGTCTGCTTCCTAACCCATTCGTTCCTCTTACGGTCCTTTCGCGTGATGCCCAACATGCACCTCTCCATGCGTCGCTGTGTGACTCTTAGCCTTTGGACATCTCTCGTGTTGAGGGTCCACGTCTCGCAGCCATACGTGAGCAAGGGTAGCACACATTGGTTGAACACCTTACGCTTAAGACATAATGGTAGGTCACTCTTGAAGATACTATTCAGACGTCCGAAAGCACTCCATCCCAGCTTTGTTCACAATTTCATCGTGCATGCTTCCGTCTATGGACACCTGCTGTCCGAGATAGACGTAGCTGCTGACTTGCTCGAGTTGGGTGCCAGAAATACAGATAATCGCAGAGTCCGAAAAACAGTTTCTCATCACTTTTGTATTTGAGACATTTATCTTTAGACCGACCGTTTGACATCCGCGAGTTCTTGCATTCTATCTTGGAGGTCTTTCGGGTCTTGTGAGAGTATAACAATATAATCTGCAAATCGCAGGTGACTGAGGTGCTCCCCATTAATTGGAACACCTTTTTCCTCCCAATCAAGTTTCCTAAATAAGTCCTCAAGAGTAGCGGTGAATAGTTTAGGTGAAATGGTATCACCTTGCCGGACACCTTTGTTAATGGGAAATTTACACGACCGTTTGTGGAGTTTCACGCATGCTGTGGCATCACTGCATATACTGTTCAATTTGTTTATATAGCGTCTGGAAATTTCTTGGTTGCTAAGGGCGTCTATAATTGAGAATTTTTTGATGGAATCAAACGCCTTTTCATAGTATATAAAACCAAGATATAATGGCAGTTTGTATTCCTGGTAGCGCTCTATGATTTCCCTGACAACCTGTATATGATCCATAGTACTGTAGCCTCTTCTGAATCCGCTTGCTCTCTTGGTTGGTTCTCGTCTAGAACTGTTTCGAGACGGTTTGAGAGTATTTTCGTGAAAACCTTATACAGAATTGGCAGTAGACTAATTATTGGTCGATAGTTTTTCAGGGAGTTCATAGGGAGACGGCAGATCACGACACTAAAAGCGCAAGATGGAAGTATCGTGCGTAACTGGGATCATCTACTGGACACTGTTGTAGAGTTTTACAGCGCTCTATACAAAGATGACACTGACATCAACTCAGATCTTCCGGTGAACGGAGAATATGGAGATCCTCTTCCCGAGGTTAATACCACAGAGGTGGAATATGCTATAATGTGCATGAAGAGTGGGAAAGCCCCGGGAGAAGATGGGCTGACTATCGATGTTCTCAAACGGGCCGGGAGGACGGTGAGCGATGTGCTCGCACGTCTGTTCACGTCTTGTCTGCACAAAGAGAACATCCCAGAGTCATGGAAAAATGCCTCCATTATTATTCTCCATAAGAAAGGAGACACTGAAGATCTGAAAAACTATCAGCCATAATATACCATAGACATAATAATACTCCGAAGAATACTTCTGTTCTGGTAACTGGTAACCCTAAAATAATCTGTCACTGTCAAAATAATCTAACACGTTTTGGTTAGGATTTTATCGTACCTATTCCTGATTAACTAATTTCTATTACACTATTATTATTTGAAAACAATTTATTAATGCCAATACTAATTATTGTTTTTTAAATTGAATATTAACTACCCAATCATGGAGCTGGGTCAAATAAAACTTGATTACAACAATGAGGTTAGTAACAACATATTTATTTTAAATGTATAGCGAAGCTCTTTGGTAACTGATTTTAATATATCAGGCATGCTTTCCCCCTTTAATTATGCAGCATATAAGTCTAGTAGCATATCCAAAAATTAAGTTATAGACGTCAGCTCGTAAAGTATTTTAATTAAGTAAATAGTAAACAAGAAAATGAGGACCCTGTTCCTATGAGTTTTGAAATGAGCCACAGCCTTCTATGCATTTACTATACTATAGAAAGTAGTGAATAACCGCAAATGCTCAGTTTGCATACATATCTATGAAAAGACTTTTTAAATACAATTCAGAAAACCCTTTCTTGATCTACATACAGTCGAATTCGGTTATTACGATCACGGATGTAATGAGATCTCGGATGTAACGAGGAAACATTCGTTGACATTTTAGTTTATGATTTTTTCCATACATTTATTTACTTGTATAACAAGCTACTTATCGGTTATACCGAGCTAAAATATCATCAAAAACTTTCTTAAAACTGTTAATGTGTCGATCGTTTAAAAACATTTCGACCCTAAGCGAGTATAATCCGACCGGACAGGATGCCGCCAGGATTGGATTACGTTTATAACACTAGTTAAGTGTCTAAGTACCTACCTAATTGGTGTTTTCGCTGACAATATTGAAAAAGTATACACGCATATGGTTGAAATTGCATGTACAAAATCCAAGGTATGTGAAGTCAGTAGGCACCTACCAGCGTTCATTACGTACAATAAACAACTTCTTTTGTAGTTTATGAATGCCATGCTTGTTTCGGGGAAAAATTCTAACTGTGTATTTTTGTTTGATTTGCGACTTTTTGTGTTATGTGACCGCTCATTTAAAAATACCTATTCTCTGATATAACGAGTAACGCTTATAACGAGCAAATTCACTCGGTCCCATCTTCCTCGTAATAACCAAGTTCGACTGTACAATATTGGATAAAGCCCGGTAAATTATTGACTTTAATGTGTTGTACTACTACACATAAGAATTAAAGGTGGAATAAATTGTAGGTCCTGAAAATCAGAAAACATTTCATCCAGGCAAAAACGCAATGCATCAACAATCTCTCGCGAAAAGGAAAACAATTAAAAGCTTCTCAGGCTTCAGAGAAATGTCCTGACGAAATTAAAGAAAAAAATAACCGCAAATTGGAATCTACCGTTGCAGAAATATTTTTAATGAAGGTATTATTCTATTGCTATTAATTTTATTGGCAAAATACACACATCAGCAAGATTGTCAAAATCTTAAACAATTTGTACTTACTAGTGCACATTAAACTTTGTTAGTCATACGTATTTGTTTTTATTGAACTAAGACTACAATTTACAGATGGTGTTGGTTAGTTTTTAAAAATCAATTAAACCCTGCCTAACCACACCATAATAGTTTTGGTAAGTAAGTATATTTTGGGCGATATGACAAAATTGTACACACTTTTTCATTCATAAGTATTTTTTTTCATTAGAATACATATTACACATATGGTTGGCTCAATTTTTTAAATTCATTAAGCCCTGCCTAAACCAAATTATAATAGATAAAAAATATTAAAGTCTTATTTCAATAAAAACAAATATGTATAACCGACAAAGTTTAATGTGCATTATTTATGGTGGATCTTAACAGCCTATCTCCACCCTTCACCACTGATATACAGTGATATTGATACACCCAACTCAACATAGACTATGCCTTCTTTTTTTTTTAAATTCCTTCTGCCTCATGATTGCTGTCAACCTGATTACTGGATCCTGGTTGTGATAATGACGTAATTTGTTCTTGAAATCAGTTTGATTAATAAAAATACAATAATTGTATGTGGATTATAACATGTTTAGTTAGAAGAGAATCATTTTAAAAATCCATTGAAAGACATAGATTTTTTCTCCTATAAAATTTCTTTTGTAATAAATGCCTTCTGCGCAGTTATCTCTGCAATCTTAACAGATCTTGCTTTTTTAACGAAAATATTTGCCTATTTATCATTAAAAAATTTTAAATTACAAATAAATTGTGACATAATATAAAGTGTAACATAAGGTGGAGAAGATTAAAACGTATTGCCATGTTTTTGTTGATGACTGCGTGTAATGTTTTCATAGCAGTGTCACCTAAAATGACACTGCAAGATGGGTAACATTTACGAACTATCATTTTAAAACAAGACCCCGACAACATTATAATATAACATTCGTCAGAATGGAATAAATACTATCAAAATTTTCTTGCTATATTACACTTAATATGTCTGTGTAGTTTTATTAAAGTGCTATGGATGAAAGATATATTTAGTCATATAGTAAAGGAAAAATAATAATGTATGTGTATAAGTCATATTATTATGGTTTTGTTTTGTTTTTTGTAGAAACTAAAACATGATGAAGTAGCGCGGTTTGCTATGATAAATTTTGATAAACTAACAAAAATTATGGATAGTCCACTAGCTTCTAAAGACAAAGCTATGGCTAAACTTGCAGCACACAAAGCCTTAAATCCGAAATTACAATTGATAAAAGATAAATTTTCTCATGTATCTACTGAGAAACTATTGGAGATCGATCCTAAGAAGCAAAGAATAAAGAAGAAAAAAAAGGAAAAATCTAAACTGAAAAAAGCAGAACTGGAAAAATCGTCAGCAAATATTAAAAATATCCCAGAAAGTAATGCGGTATCTACTACTGAAGATATGGAAGAAGATGGAGATGAAATATTAAACAAATTTTATAACACAAATGCTAAAAAACATGTGAAGCCGGCCGAGAGTTCTGATGGTGAAGAATCTGAGGCCATTGATACCGATGAAGAAGATAGTGCTGATATCACAGAAGAAATAAAATTCTCCAAGAATATCAGTAATGAAGAAGTTCATGATGAATCCGAACAAACTGAAAGTGACAATGAAGAAAGCGGTAGCGATCAAGAACTTGACATTAAAGTTTCTAATTCAGATTCGGAAATAATTGATGGTAAGGATCAAACTGAAATTGGAAAGCGTAATGAAGATCACGTCTCTAAATGCATAACAGATAATCTACCTAAAAAGCTTGTTAAGGCTTCCAAAAATAAGCACCAAGATAAACGAATGTTTGTCGATATGGACGATGATAATATAAATTCTTCTTCGCAAAAGACTGTGGATTCATTCTTCATGACAGAATCTGGTGACAATTATTTGACTGTGGCAATACCTAGGCCTCCAGATGTAATAAATAATGATTCTGGTGATGGGGAATTTAATCAGTTTAGTAATACAAATAGAAGATTAAGAAGAGCGGCAATGTTTGGAAAGAGTGTTGCTCCTAGAATGAAGAAATCGTTTGAATCAAAACAGTACAAAACGTCATCAAATACAATGGCAGATTTCAAAGGAAGTAAAAACTTTAAGGATGTAAATAAGCAAGATGGATATTCGCCCAAATTCCAAAGAAATACAGATTATGGGTCTCAGAATAATAGTTACTCGAAGAGTAATAGTAACGATAAAAGTATGCCTTCCGCCAAAGTCCCTGAAAAGCTACATCCTTCATGGGAAGCGAAGAAACAAAAGATGGCCATATTACCTTTCCAAGGAAAGAAAGTTACATTTGACTGATGTAATAAATCTACTTGTGATTTGTTTCATTAAAGTTCTTTTAAAATAAATACCTTTACTCATATTTTTGTATTTTTATTCCTGATCCTTTATTATTTATTCAGAAAAAATATGGCAAAACGGTAATTGGTCACTGCGCCACAGTACACAGTAAGTAAAAGTGCAAAGTAGGTCTTGGTCCCCACAGGGGGCGGGGGCTGACAGAGCTCTAGTTTGCGGACCTGGCTTGGCAGGTGGGCCAGTTAAGTGTTATTAACAAAAGACAAAAGCGACTATAAAATTGATTTTTGTTTTGTCAATTCAACTATTATTTTATTAGACACATTGTATTATCCTCTTGTATCATTTAAATTGATTAATTATTCTATCTTAAATCTTGTAGAGCAGCTTTTTCCAATTCAATTTAGTCACGAAATAAAAATTACAAGGTTTTTCTTTAATTAAATGATAATATTATAGGTATCATTAGGTATACAGAAAACATTTTCTGGACAAAAACACTTCAAAATTCTTTATAGGTAGGTAAAAAAAATATTAATTTAAATCATTGGCTCCCAACTCGTGGATCGTGTAATTTCTAGGGGGTCATCAGTTAATCTAAAATTATGATTAAAAGTCTTTCACTATTAATTTATTCTGTGAACACTAAAAAATGTACATTAAAACTTAAATGTATGTAGCTTCAAGATGTGTACTCCTAAATATTTTGATTTTTGAGTCCTTAGGGTTCTGCATACATAATAGTATAATATACTATTAATAATATTATTATGTTAACGGAGAGGAAAAAATGCAATAGATAAAAACAATCTAGATTTTAGTAACTATACCTAATCATATAAGTATAACTCATATTTACTAATGATGATACCTATTATAAAATTGACCAACAGGTAATTTAAAACATTCAATTCTTAGTTAATAATGTGCATTGCATTATTTTTTCATAACTATATTAATTTTTAAGTAGGTACCTACCTAGGAGAGAAGTTTTTTTGACATGAAAACTCTGAATTGAGTTTAATTTGTAGTCGGTACATTCTTTTTTATAAACTCTAGCAAAAACACGATGGCTAGATTGTACGTCATATTTCTTTGTGTTCCAAACATAATGGAATAATACAACATACAATTTTGTTTGATAAATTATTGAAAGAGTGCCATTTCTAGCAAAAATACAAGTTGTTTTTCAATATGTGTCGCAAGGGCCTGATGGATTGAGCGAATGGTTAACAACCATTCCTCATAAAAATCTGTGAAGATACAAGAGCAAAAATGTACAATTTACTAATTAAAGATTATGTACTTACCTCAAAGAGATTGGACAATCTCTTTGACCTATCTAAATATTAAATCTGAGAATTAAAAGAATTTATCGTTTAATTGAAACAAAAAAAAAATAATTGTTTTTAAATTCAAGTATTCCCCGAAGATTGCTTTTTTCCAAACAGAACAGCCATAAAAAATATTTTGACAGTTTCGCGAAAATTGAAAGTAGGTATCAGTAGGTATACATAACCAAACAAGATGATTTTGACATTAGATTAAATTGATTCGTAATAATAATTTACAATGGCTGGTTTTGGAGAATATTCCGGCTACAACTCGCGTCCATTCTCATACGACCCGATGAGAAATACGGACGAATTCTACAACAGTCATTTCCAACAAGCTCCACAGCATTTACCGTCTCAACCTGCTCAAAGTTTCCCCATTCAACCGGCCTTGGTGCTGGAGGAAAACCCAGAAGATGGTAATTTTATATAATATATTATATAGCCTCTGATATACCATTGCACATTCGAAAATCTGAACTGATCTCGACAATTTTTCTTATTTGACATAATCGTTCTTTAATCTGTAATTCGCTGGTTATAAATGGGCTTTTTATAAGAACAACCAGTATGTTTTATCTGACACTGTTGGTAAATGTGACGATATTCCTTTGTTCCATTTTTCATTAAATTAATTGATACTACACCATTTATGACAGATAGACATTGAAGTGTACCTACTGTACATTATAGATTACTTTCATACATAACAATAATATGCTCTTTTCCCCGTATCAATGATTGAACTATTAATTTCTTACTCAAATAACCACTCATCTGTTGGCTGATTGTGCTGTTCCTCTTCAGACCTTGAATCCTTCTATATAGATTGCCGAAACCCGGTGATGGCATTAAATGTATCACTTATCTAACTTAATCACATAGTTTTACTAAAATCTATTAGCAATTGTGTAAACTTTTATAGGTACAAAGCAGTGGCGAAGGTTGGAGGTAGTCTGTTAAGATCTGTCATAAATAATGCACACTAAACTTTGTCACTCATACGTATTCGTTTTAATTGAAATAAGACTATAATTTACGGATGGTGTTGGATAGTTCTTAAAATTCATTTAAACCCTGCGAATACCAAGCCATAATAGATAATAGTCAAAAAATACTCATCTATCTATAAAATATCTAAAATCATGCAATTAAAACATACATAACTTTGGATATTTGATAGATCGAATAATATTTTTTATCTATTATAGTTTAGTTTAGGCAGGGCTTAATGAATTTAAAAAAATAAGCAATATTATGTATAATATGTATTCTCCAATGAATCTCATTTGAATGAAAAAATGTCCATAATTTTGTCGTATCGCCCAAAACATACCAAAACTATCATGGTTTGGTTTAGTCAAGGTTGATTTTTAAAAACTAACCAATACCATCGTATTTCTCCGTTTCCGCATCGATTGGTATCTAAACATAATATGAAAAACCAAAGAAAATACGCAAGGCTGTTTTAAAATATATCAGAACACCGTGCCAATGAATTTTAACTTTTAGCCATTTTTAAGTAGAATTAAATTCATTTTCAGTTAATTCTGTTGTGTATGAAAAGTTATTTCGGAAGAAATCCGTAATCCAATCCACTATTATTGGTTGCTAGGGTCCTAACAACTAAATTATTAATATATACGTACGTTACTATGGAAATCAATATGATTGTCAAAATGACATTTCAGTATTATTTCTAACAAATACAATTTTTTTTGATCGTTGAAGCTAGTCAAGTCAAGTTTATATGATTCAATAGAAAATTTAAAAATGTATATAAAAAGTTCTTTTCATCTTGTACTTAATTATTTTAATATTATATATAAGTAAGTACTTACTTAAGTATATAAGTATTTATTTGTAAAACTTTTTTAAAAATAGTAATATATCTTTTCTCTTCAAAATGAAGCATTCGCGTGCCATAGGTTCGCCATCCCTGGCCTATAAGTTCGCAGATTCCCTACCCCTATTGTATACCATCTTATGAATCTTTGATAGTTAATAAAATCCAATAATAAAATTATGTGACATTTTCCAGTTCCAAAAACCTGGTAACATTCTTACAATATATTACATCATACGTGATGATACATAAAATATTTAACTGTCTAAAAATAGCATGTTTTATTGTAAAAGATAAATTATTTATTTAAAACATCTGTTAGTAAAAACATAGTAAATTAATTTTTTTTTTTTTTACAATTGCAGATTCTGTAAAAAGGTATGTGGGGACTGGTGTTAGTCTCGCGAGTCTGATCGTGGAGAATCTGTTGAGTCATCCGTTTGTTGTACTGAGGAGACAATGTCAGGTAAATATCCCAAGGATCTGCAGAAACTTATTATGTGATTGGATACACTTGGACTCTGATAATGACTCTCAATAAAATTCATAAGCAATGCTAAAATTTTAGGTTCACAATGCATCGAAGAGGTTTCATCTGGTCCCGTTGTCTTTGGCGCCCATTATCGTCCATCTGCACAAGCGGCAAGGATTCACAACACTGTGGAAGGGAATCGGTTCGGTGTGCATGGTTCGAGGGATGACTCTTGCCGTGGAAGACCTCATTTCAAAAGTTACTCCATGGCCAAAGTAAGCTTAATTTTATTAAGGACTATGCGAACCGTGCTATGTTTTAAATGGCTTATGATTAACATTTCATCACTCTTTTCCTAATTAATTATAACCCTGTTGAATTGCCATCACAAATATGTATAGTTTTGGTCTCTCAACTCGGTGCCCAACTCAATCGTATCGCGCATAAGTAAAGCGGTCAGATAATAGGTGCTTCTACGGTCTACTAAAATAAATTACATCAAAACTTTTATCCAGATAAACAAAGATACAGCTGTATAAAACTCTCGCTCACATACGGGGCTGATACATGGACCCTGTGCTCCACTGATTCTCAAAAACTGCTGTTTGAGTGTAGGTTATTCAGAAAGATACTTGGGCCAATCTGTGAAAATGGAGTATGGTGACGCCGGTATGATGTCTGCGAAGAGCTGGATATTGTAAAATTT
Source organism: Rhyacophila brunnea (assembly GCF_057557595.1). NCBI lineage: Eukaryota > Metazoa > Arthropoda > Insecta > Trichoptera > Rhyacophilidae > Rhyacophila > Rhyacophila brunnea. The sequence continues at coordinate 35,671,631 of NW_028232848.1, read as the reverse complement.
TAAAGACTTCGCTGGTTGGGACACGTAGAAAGGTTAACGATACATCAGCGTCGAAAAACTTAATGTTTACGCCAGAGGGACGGTAACGCGCCGCAAGACCACATGTCCGTTGATTATCATATTTTATTATCTATTTCACATATTTTCATTGTTTCCTAAATCGACCATCTTATTCAGCTCATGGATTCATTTCAAACAATAAAATGATTATTCAACTTTACTGATAATATAAATTATCTTAAATTCTACAGGTGTTATAACTAATATGGCTATCGACTTAAGGAGACACTCTGTAGAATTTAATATAATTAATATCATCTTTCGTAAAGTGGAATTCTACCAAGTAAATGCTGACTCAATTAATAAGTTGCTTATAATTTATATGTTTTTATGTTTCAGGGATATAAATAACACCAATTCGTTTGTCACCTTCTGTCAGCATATATTTTTAAAGTCGTGAGTATTATCTTTCAATATTCAATGACATATACTAATTATTATTCTTACAAAATCTATCACTAAACTTAATCTTGATTATTCTTGGTGAATGCCTATTTCAGACTAAGATATATTATCTGTTCGTCAACAAATAAACATTCTATTTAAACTGTTTATGAGTTTTTTTTTTTAAATACAAATATTTAAAATGTTCTTATGTAAAGTGTCCTTGTTTTTTTATATTCTGCCATGGAGGCAGAAAATGGTTATAGTTTAACCTAGCGCCTATTTGCCTTACAGCACTCTCGCTTTAGAAATTGAAGTTTTACTATAGTTTAAAAAATGTTATTTATAATAATCTATAATTTCAGTCCTTGAATGCGAATTCTAAATTGTTTTTTTATTTTCCAGTTTGAGTATTGCTATCGTCACGCCATTTTATTCAGCGAGCTTCGTTGAAACAGTACAGAGTGACATTGCCAGCGAGAAACCAGGAATCCTGGATGTCTTCAAAGAGGGTGCGGTGAGGCTCTTATCATGGGGTGCCCCGAGCAAGGGTAGGATGTTACCCTTCTGGGCAATTGTCGTGCCCACAGTAGTGTTGGGTGTTTCCAAATACCTCTTCAAGTAAGTGTATCTTATATAATATGTCTGTATTTGTTCATTATCAGCAGATGGATCACCTATTGCTATAGTTACACGCTCTTTTTATGGTGTAGATTACAAAGTAGCATAAGTCATCAAGTGGTGGTATTCTTACTTAATTCACCCTAGCATGAACTAACATCCGAGCACAGGACAAGCACACAAGGTTGCGCCAACATCATATTTAACTTGTGATGCATAGATCGATCTTGTAGCAGCGCTGGAGGATGAGCTTTCCAGAGTCTGTGAGGCAGAAAGGTGCGCAATGTTGCAAACTCGGATGGTAATATATATATATTGTAATATGTATATGATGGATAATACTCAGTTAATAAAAAAATAGTTATAAACAAGTTGAATTACGATGGTCATCATATTAAATAAAATATGGCTTTATTCAACATTTTGGAAGAAAAGATTTAAAATATGTAATGTGGTGTAAAAAACTGTCTTTAATGATCATTATCCATACATGAGAATAGATCTTCTTGTTCGACCATGCCCGCCCCTTAATAATTAGTGCATATGGATAAGACACGGCACTTTCAAGAATCCCTGTCGCTCGCCAGTCTTCTTGCGTCATTCCATGTCATGCCAGCATTCTGTAGCTCTGCCGTATACACTTTCTGGATAGTATTTAACGGCCTTCGAGGACGCTGCAATTCGGTTGGCAGGCCAAATTGAATCTTGCTTGAGGCATCTGCAGCACGTGGCCTCTTCACTTTCAATGTGATGAGAGGCTGTTTGGTTCGTTCTCTTATCTCCACTCCTAAAGTCAAAGAATATAGAGAATAAATAGAGCATCATAATGACACAAATATCTTAACAACAAAGTTTATGACTTGTTTATTCTTAAACTTACCCATATATGTACATTTATACCTGAAATTCTTAATTTTAGTCCCATTTAGAGCAATGTCTTCCTTATTATATGATGTAATCATTTTTCTTTTGTGTTTTTTACAGTGTCTCTATCCGAGGAGTTGTCAGCAAACTGTTACGCTTCCGCCAACGGAACATTCAACAGATTGAAGACTCATATCCCAAAAGTCGCAGGGAGACTTCAAAGATAATGAAGATTGACGACATCGATGTGAGCTCGTCTGTCTCTGCTCTCATCATCAGTGAAATCGTGTTTTATCCGATGGAAACCATTATGCACAGACTTCATTTACAGGTTCATATTAACAATGTTGTTATTATATTTTCGTATGAAACCAAAAACCACCTACTGACGCACAAGTGGATTTTGGAACGTGAGATTTGGTCAGCCCGACTTAATCTATACTCCAATGGCGAAGACTCCATACTACACGATTAATTAAAGCCTACATTCTTAATAAAAATAATTTGTAATTGCCTTAATACAATACTCTCAGTAATCCGCTGCTCGATTATCCGACAACTACTATAATCCGCTGTTATGTTTACTAGTTGAAAGCACAAAATCAAGCTCTATAATTCGCCGGTATTCGATTGTCAAATTCAGTAATCCGCCACGTACAAGTATACAACGCAGATGAGACGGGTTTATTTTGGAAACTTCTCCTTTGTAAAACGTGCGTTCATCGCGAAGAAAGTAATGTACCAGGGAGGAAAGTGCCCATGGACCGCATCACAAATTATGCCGTGCTCCAATGTAACCGGGACACACAAAATGAAGCTTCTGGTCATAGGGAAAGCCAGGAATCCTAAGCCATTCAAGAATATCTGCCCCACTGAACAACTGGTTGTGTCAAGTGATTTACTGTTTAATATTTAGTTTATAAATATATATAATTTAGTAAATTCTTAATTTTGATTATAAATAAAACCGTAATTTGCTAGTACAAATTTTTACGAAATACCTGTTTTAATTTTTACCATATTTTGTATGCATACACTATAATCCGCCGCTTTCACTAATTGGACACTTGTCTGGTTTTTGGGGTGGCGGATTACTGAAAGAGTACTGTACATATTTAAATAATAACTTCATTATTTTATATTCTACAAAAAATATAATTTGCCAATGATATCTATCTGTAGGTATGTCTTTTAAATTGATTGTCGACTTGATCAGTATCTACAAGCATTTGCCTACTCCCGCTGTTGAAATACGAGATCAGGATTTGCTACGGATAATCTCATTTGGTCAGGCTATTATCAGCAGTCGGATTATCCTGCCACCAGACATTACTAATCACCAGCAGAATTATGTCAGATGACATACTTACACGCCCCCTGAAGTCATGTCTGATCTAACCAAATCAAACCGTCTGTAGGGCATATAAAGTCAATCAAACAAGTATAGCAAGTTAATAAATAAGTTCTCTGCCAATTTACTGACAAATAATTCATTCAACAGGGAACGAGAACCATCATTGACAATCTGGATACCGGATATTCGGTCCTTCCCATTTTGACGGGTTACGAAGGCTTCATCGACTGCTATAGGACTGCTCTCAACCAAGAAGGTGTTGTGGGATTGTACAAAGGTTTTGGTGCACTGGTTCTGCAGTTTGCAGCGCACATTGCCGTCCTTAAGCTAACTCGATGGGTCATAACAGAAGTCACCATATTCCTGAAACCTCCGCCCAAGCCGACCATCACGGCGTCCTCCTCACAGCAATCTCTGTACAGTCAACAGAGATATTTAATTAATTAATGATAATTGGTTGATTGCATTATTGAACATATTTTAATTAATAACAGCAAATACTGTATCACTCGGTACGGACATACTTTTGCAGATGTTATTGTTGAATCAGAATTTAGCATCTATATATATTTTGATAAATGTGCATGCTCTCCATTGTTAGGTATAAACAAAGGCCGTGCCAAGCGCAGATCAATAGATGCACTGCTGGTTGAAAGTCTCCTCATAGCTCCCTCTGCTCCTCTCGGTCCTTAGGCTGCCATTTACACCCATCGAACTTTATGAGTTCGTCTATCCAGCAGGTTTTCGGGAGTCCCTGTGGATATATAGTGCCCTTTCTAGATGGTCTTTTGTTATCGTTGATTGACTATAATAATTATATTATAATATCATAATAGGAATTACGCACACTCTAATGCATACCAACGAAGGTCTTGGGATTAACGGGTGCCTGGACTGCATAACAGGTGTCGAGATGTAGGGGGTGGTAGAGGGAAAAGCAAGGACATATTATACAGTAATTTATGGCAATTTGTCCTATCATATTAGATGTACCAGGGCGATACAACTGCCATGATCTTAGCAAAGCCCGCAATAGCAAACAATAAACACATTAGCGCCGCCCCGAGTTCCTCCAGCGCACAGGAAGAAATCACATCTGCGTATATTAATCGTTAAGTAGTTCCACTATAGTTACGATTACAGACTCGATAATTTGTTAGTATTTAAAGGTGGTGCTATTTTCTCAAGTCGTAATATTATTTACGGGTCGATTGATAAATAAATATACATATTTTGTTTAGGTAATTCTTGTATTTTAATTATTTTTATGAGTCGTGGTAAAAAGTAATTAGTCTTCACCATTGATGCATGGTTCTTTGTGTGAGTTTTAAATTAAATGGTATTGCAGTGATTCCGTACATTTATGTTAAAATAGTCAAAATTATTCAATCTATTAATCTAGGTTTTGCAGAAACGTTTGTTTGATTTCCAAAAGCATAAGGCAGCCTCTGCAGGAATAAGTCCGATTGAGAATGTCCCTAAAGTGACAGTATTAAATCATAGTGTGTTCAATAATTCATATTAATTTGCAATCTTTTAGTAGGACAATGAGGCTCGAAAGTAGAATTAAAACTCTAGAATTAGGAATATTTATATATTGTTAATATTTATTATTATATCAGTCAGGGGTTGATCCACTGCTGGATGCAAACCTCTCCAAGCTCCCTCCATTTCTCTCAGTTATTAGTTTTTCGCCACCATGAATTTCTGGCAGTTTTAATCAGTTCATCGATCCGGCGGGTTTTAAGGCGGCACTGTTTTCCTTGTATACTACTGTATGACTGCATTTATCCATTCGCCAAGCAACATGTCCAGCCTATTGCAAATTCCTATGGCAACATCTATCACATCATGTACTCGAGTCCACTTCCTTATCCATTGGTTTCTTTTGTGGTCTTTCCGAATGATGCTCAACGTGCACCTTTCCATACCACGCTGATATTCATTTTTTGAACTCTTTTACATTAAAGGTCTACGTTTCAAAGTGGTGAAGGGTGAAAGGTAGGCTGGAAACATCCAAATGCACAATAAACTTTATCAGTCATATCTATTTGTTTTCATTTAATTAAAAATACAAATGGCATGGGTTTAATTGAATTTAAAACCTAACCATTACCATATACAATTTGTATTCTTAATTCAATGAAAAAAATAAGTACGACTCATAAAGTTTATTGCGTATGATTTATGTCGGATACCCACAGCCTACCTCCACCCATCGCCGCTAATGTTTCACATACATACATGAGCAATGCTAGCACATATTGGATGCACACTATGCCTTAGGCGCAATGGAGGTCAGTTTTGAAAGTACTTTTCAGGTGGCTGAATGCTAGTTTGGTTCTGCAAACAATCTCACCATACATATCTCCATTATTGTAGACATTTCTACAAGATAAAACATTTATAGTTGTTGACCTGAGTTCCATTGATGAGTATTTACAAATTTACATTTATCGTTAAACCTACTTTGCCCCTTTTGTTTGCTAACTTCTGTATCCTATCTTATATTGGTCCTTTGGGTTTTGTGCAAGGAAAATTATAATAAAAATACAAAATTCAGATGACTAATCTAATTGCCCATAATTAATGATAAACTTTCACCCAAACTGATCACCGCTATTATGGTAGATTCATTTAAACAACTACTTGACTGAGAGAACAGAGGAATCCCCATTTTTATTTAATATGTATATAATATCATGTTCTGAGTCTATATTTTAACCTAGCGACAGGCAGGTGTACTACATTATTTTATGTAAAATTTATCCTTACATGTCAACCGAAACAAAAAAAATATAATGGATAAATTTATATATATTATGTAAAGACCAGTGGATACTTAGGCAGGTGAGGACACGAGCCTTTGAAAAGGTTGATAATAATTGTAAATAGTAGATTCTATGGAATCATTTATATAAATGTAAAATATCTTTTTAAACATAAAACATAAAGCATGATACACATTAATATTCTAGTTTGCATGGCAATAATTTAAAAAAAAAGGCAACTACGTAGAATACTTAAATAATATGTCATTGGTATGTTGGTGATGGTTTCAGCAGTATAGCATAACCAATATTTTAAAGAAAGTCTTATATATAATATACTTTCGCATTGTGAGAAAATATTTTCTTTATTTTACTCAAAAATAGTTTAGGAAGACATTTTTTTCCTTTTTTTTTAATGTGCCGATTATAATCAATCCAAAGATTGTCTGTCTGAGTGTTTGTTGCTGCATTATTTATATTTTATACCAATGCATGTGTTGCAGATTATATTGAGGCCCTAAAGCTTAAAACTATTTTTTAGTTTAATGGCCCACATGCTCTGTAAAGGTCGCTACGTCTGAACAATCTATGGACTTTGTAGGAAAATTGTATAATATAATAATATGTTGTTATTATTCCCTCTTTTTTTATAAAATATACTATTAATAGGTAGGTACCATAAAAAGGGGTATTATTGTAAGTGTCGTTATAAATTGATAATATAATCATATTTTAGTATATCATAATATATCTGTGGCTATAGGCGTGCATTAATTCCTTTAATTTTAATGAAAAATACATAAAATTATAAACAAAAAATAGGTTCAGTAAATTTGCAATAAGTAGACTAATACTTTCGAAGAAATCGTAATATTTTGCGTTTGCCATGATTAATAGTTTTTATGATGGTTTAATATTTTATTATCTCCAAAGCCATTTTACCCATTCAATAAATTACATGACATGTGGGCCCTTAAAGCATTGTTATAGTATACTATATTATGATCACTGTCAAAAAAAAATAAAAATAGTATAGTATATTTATTTACGTCACGAAAGCTCACTCTCACTCGGCTAGGCAGAATGTGTAGTAACGCAATTGTAACATCTGAGAATGAGAGCCTTCATGAGATGAATACACTATACAATCAAAATTTTTAAATGCATGTAAAATTCAATGATCAAAACGTATTTACTATGTATATTCTATCTTTTCTTTCGTGCATAAATCTTTTCACCACATTATAGAAAAAGATGGGGTATAATTAAATGTAATGATACTATAGTTGCGGGGTGCTTCTTTCTATACATTGGCAGACAGAAATAAACTGATGACAACACAAATATATCCAAATATGATTTTTGAGACAATACATAATAATTTGAAGCATCTATTTCAAGTCCACATATCTATGTATATAGTCTTTGTGTAATGATCTATAACTTTCCAGAACTGTACAAAAAAACCGTTTAATTAAAATGATACGAATAAATCGAGTGCTTAAAGTCAGACAACGTTATCCACAAAAAATTTTTTTTTGGGATAACGTTATTTTACATTTACGGCTACATAATAGTCAAACAATGTTATGTCAATCTTTTCTAATTTCCTATTAAATCGTCAGTAAAGTTTAACGCTAACTACATAAGTTACCCTTGTTTTCATATTTTTTAAAAACTATCCCTATAAATTTTAACATCATCATAAGCAAGATAAATGTACAATACACAATAAATTATAAAATATTAACATTAGGTTTTAAATAAACATTTCCCTTGTTGAGTTACAAGAATCTAAAATAACGATTTTTGGCTCTCCTGTAAAGTTGCACTTTTGTAGATAGTGTTGTTTGACACTAAGCCCTCGAAATACAGATGTGATGTTGAATTATATTTTATTATGTTGATTAAAATAACAATATGGTATTTGGAAATAACCACATCATAATAATATGTCAATTTTGCTGTGTAATTAGATTTTTTCAAAATGTAAGAAACGATACATACAACATCAGTGCAGTAAGAATTTTTGACCAACCACTGCAGCATGACATAATCGCTGGTGGGTGGGCTAATCAGTGGACGTTTTCGATGCACAGTGCCCCTCTTACCCCTGTGCGACGTCGTTGCCTTACCTTATTACTTCCGCAGTGATTTTCTCTTTTCATAGTATACAATCAGTGGAGATAGGCTATTATGATTCGACATAACTAGTGCAGACTAAACTTTGTCAGTCGTACTTATTTCTTTTCATTGAACTAAGAAAACAATTTGCAGATGGTGCTGGTTAGTTTTTAAAAATCAATTAAACCCCACCTAACCAAACCATAATAGTTCACGTATGTTATGTGCGATCATTTTTTCAATTTGTGTATGAGTTAGAGTATGGGCCTAATAATAGGTTGAGCAAGTGGCTGACATCCATTTCTCGTAAAAACAAAATCTGTTAATACAAACCTCCACTCTGTGGAGGCCCATATGATCCTATTAGGATCGGACAATGTCGAAGATGCATTGGCGATCTGACAAAATTGTGCAAATTTTTTCAGTCATACTTATTTGTTGTTGAATTAAGAATACATATTATTGCAGATGGTGGTTGTTTTTTTTTTAAATTCATTAAGCCCTGCCCAACCAAACCATCGATGAAAAATATTCTTCTATCTATAAAATATCTAAAATTATGTATGGTTTAATGGCATAATTTTAGATATTTTAGTGATAAATGAATATTTTTTTAATATCATCTACTATGGCTTGGATTAGGGGGGTTTAATTGAATTTTAAAAACCAACACTATTTACACATTGTAGTCTTAGTTCAATTAAAACACATACGTTTAACTGTCAAAGTTTAGTATACATTATTTATGTTGGAACTCAACAGCCCACCTTCATCCTTTGCCACTGCTATACACTCTATGCCAATGATACTCAACCTTTTTTCTCTTCGGGCCAAATACATATATATGTAAAGTAACGAGGGCCGCATCACTACTGGTGTGACGAAAAAAATCATGAAACGCCCCCCCCCCCTTTTTTTTACAAAACATTTTTGAGATTTTAAAAATTATAAACTAAAACAGAATAATAATATAATATCTGTTCGTCAAAAATTAATGATTAATTATAATTATATAAAAATTAATGATAATTCCTGATAATAAATGTGTTTCGGGCCGCACATAAAAGCTTAAAGGGCCGCAGGTTGAGTAACGCTGCTCTATGCAGACTGCGTGTGGTTATGCTCATCCATCAGCTGTCATAATATGCACAAGTGTATTTCACTGATAAGGAAATCAAAGTATCCTTTTTTTAATCATCGGGGGAGTTTGCAAATGTAACTTTAATGAGCTTGTTATATAACATTATTTTTGTGATTTTATTTATTTATAATATTATATTTTGTAATGTAAGTAATAAATGTAAACGTTGTATTTATAATAAAGATTTAATGTTTTAATGACATACAATGTTTGACTGTGAAATGCTATGTAGATAATTCTAAGTGAGATAACGATATTATAGATGAAATAATAAATCAGTGCGATAAAACATGTCTGCCTCTTAATATTCTTCTCATGAGGACCTTCCTTCCGGAGAGTGTGGCCATCCTAGCAAGCCAACCGTGCTTCTTGACCCTCTTAGTGTCGTTGGCACGAGGGAAATGGCAACGCATCTTGGTGCGCACTTGCGTCATCGACCACGCATTAACAATCGACGATGATACTGTTGGAGCGGCAACAGACTGGAACGCATTTGCCGGGAGTATGGCCGGTGCAACGCGCCTGTAATGAAATGAATAGTTTATAATAATTATTTACGTGTATGTAGGCACGCTTGTATGTAGACAACCACGGTGGCCGCGCGGCTTAAGCGTTGGACTATCACGCCGTGGGTCTCGGGTTCGAATCCTGGGTCTGGCAAGTACACATTGTTTTTCAATTTGTGTGAGTCAGGGTATGGACCTAATAGGTTGAGCAAGTGGCTGACATCCATTTCTCGTAAAGTCTGTTAATACAAACCTCTACCCTGTGGAGGCCCATATGATCATATTAGCATCGGACATGGTCGGAAAAAAAAAAAGGCACGCGATGACTTTTGAGAGCGGGCAAGCTCTTCATTGTGTTTCAAGTCTTTTCTCTTATCTTTTATCTACACTAGTTAACCATTACAATATTCCTTATTAAAAAACTATTTCTTTTATTCAATCAATTCAACAAATAAGACACAAAATTTCAGAATGTAACATTCTATATATTATTGAATATACATGATTTGAAAACATCTCATGCATATACGCACCAGAAAAAATCATTTTGTAGATAAAAATATGACACCCGACGGGACTTGAACCTGTATCTGCTGGATTTGCGTCGGTACACTCTTGCAATTAAGTTACGGGCATCTTAGTTAATTACGACGATTTTAATCAGTAGTTGTTACAGATGTTTTCAAATTTTGTATATTCCTTATTCAACTGCATTTTAGATTTTATGCTTTAAAACAAATAGTGCAATGAATGGTGCGTCAAGATTTTATTTTTATTTAGGAACATCATCCTTAGCTTCGATGAAACTTTAGGTTGCTTAAAGATTTCTTTTCCGAATGAGTATGGGTACTAATAAAATTGTTCATCCAAAACTAAACCTTTTCTTTTTTTGGCTTTCCCAAAACAAGAATTTTACACATGAATGATTTTTTACTTTTCTTCCAAAAAAATCAGCTTTCTAACTGCCTATGTTTGAAAACAAGGTAACTTTTAATATGCTATTTGCACTGACTGTCAGATTCGTAGGACAAAATTTCCATTGTAAAAAAATATAGTAGTAGCAACATGTGTTTGGACATTGAAGAATTGACTTAAATGCTCTGGCAAACTATTTTGTTGTATTTCTTTGTAGGAACACTATCTGTTTATTTAATTTAACCCGTATGCGTACAGCATCAGAGTCGATTTCCCATTTAGGACAGTCACATGTTTATTTTATATACCATAATATGCAGTGGCGCACTCAGGATTTAATATTGGGGTGAGCCCAAGGAGAGTCCAATTGAAAATGGACACAAAAAAGTATTATTGCAGTTAACTTATAAACAAACCTACTATACACAACACAGCCTAATGTATCGTTTATCGGTCTTTTGTCTATTGCACTCGGTGTACCTACACCATGGCCCCCACATACTGAATGGGCCCTCAAGCTAGGATATTTGGCGGGCCCCCTACCTACCGCTAAGATTAAAGGCAGTGTGAAACACTACATTAACGTTTTTCAAATTGTGTTTTAGTTCAAATTAAGGGTACTTATACAATGAATTATTTCCCCCCCCCCCACTGGGTACGCCACTGATATGTCTCGGATAACTAGGAATTTCTTGAGGTTTTACAAAATGTTTCCAAAAAACAAAAAAGTTGGGTATCACTATAATTTTAAGTGCTAGACCAGTGTGGTTGAGCAGGCCCAGACGTATAACCGTGTGTGAAATTTTCGTGGACAATGTCTTTTTTTGGGCATATCACACACGGTTATACGTTTGAGTTGCACGCGCCCCTGCTGACCGCGCGTTCACTCTGGCCAAGCACCAAGGGTATCAAATTAACGAAGAAATGCAGATATTGTGCGTTGGGAGATCTAACGTGATCTGCGTTTCACACAAAAGATATTGAAGAAACGCTTCTGTGGTTTCCCTACCAAAATCGCTGAAGCAGCACAGTCCAGTTTGTCACAAGTACATTTTTCGGTAATTGTGCCGCTACTGCGTCTCAATATCTTTATAGTTCGAATGAAAATTAGTAGTCAGCAGTCTTTTTGCTCCACTTTCATACGTTTAGGTTCTATCTCTATAGAAGAAGGTAACATCCTTGGTTTGATCACTGATCCGGCATGAATGAAAATAAGAACTTTCAATAAGTAATATGGTATTTGAGAAGGCAAGGAAGAATTAAATAAATAAACATGTTACTCACTGGGCAGTCATAAATAGAGAACTAACTAATCTCCCGAACATTTTTAGTGGTTAAATCATATACTTGTTAGACTAGACGTGAAGTGCGAAATTTGTAATTTCCTCTTTTCCTAACCTCATTCGGCCGGGAGATCTGTCAAATCCAGTGTTGCCATGCTTTCTATTAAAATTATAGTACAAAGTCTAAAAATTATAATTTTAATAAAAAAAATTAGCACCAGAAACATTTTAAATGCTAAAAAATGACAGTAATTTGATGTAAGATTATAATGCAAATTTATTAATTTGAATTTTTTGCAGAACCAAAATAAAATTATAGTATTGTACTATAACTATAGTACGATTAGCGGCACTCTCAATCATAGATACGTATTGCCAGTGGTCAATAATATTCAGTGTTGTATGCATACTTTTATCAGACTTCCAAAAAAAATTATTTGATATGAAAGGTTTTGGCGAAAAAGGTTGCACAGGCGGACCTCGACTTTCGAATGTTTGACTTTCGCACAATTCGCTAACCGAATTTTTTTTTAAACGGTACATGTTCAAACACGCGCGTCAATATCATTTTACTCCCTACTTCAATTATAGTTTGCAATTTATGGCTACAGCCGTATGTTGTAGCTTAACCACTGGGGAATGACAAAAGAAATGGCGTATTTCAAAAAAACACTACCTTTCTTAGGTCAATAATTATTATAAAGCAATCATTATTAATAAGATGTTTATCACACTTGAATGGTCAAAGACATAGCTTATAATAAGTATCTTTAGAATCAACTTCAAATGTGTTAATCTTGCCGATTTTTTGAATAATAAAATGCCTAATTCTTGTCAAATTTGGGATCACAGAGATTATCAATATAATTTTTTATCGTGAATATTTTAAAATTAAAATAATAAATAATATCAAAAACTCAATTTTGACCTACGACGAGCACGTGGGCCGTTAATTTATCAACCAGAAAATCCCAGAGCATTGAAAGGGAAAGATAAAGAATTGCTTCCAGTCATTTGGTAATCAAATGAAAAAGCCTGGGTTACTGCGTTAATATTTAAAGATTGGTTCACTTTAAATTTCGTGCCAGCAGTTAAGCAATATTGTAAAGTTAATAATTTAAAATATTTTATTTAAAATAAGAAAAAGAAGAGTGGCAAACAGTTAACTCTTGATAACTTTTTAAGGGAAACACCCGCAAACCCCACTTAAACATGTCTCTTAAACATCTTATATTTACTTGATAAATAAATATTTTAAAATACAAACAATTTAAATATTTTTTTACTTCCCTCTACTTTCGGACATTTAACATTCGCACACACTTTCAGGAACCAATTATGTGCGAAAGTCGAGGTCCTCCTGTATTTCGATTCTGGGTTTTTTCAATAAAAAAAAATTAAAGACCATTTATATATCACGGCTTTTTTAAATGTGCATATTATAATATCGTCGTTGAAACTAGAAAATTGTGTAACTCCGTTTTAATCGAAAATTGACTTTGTCTCTCCTGTAAAGTAGTGTTTTTGGAGTTACACAATTTTCTAGTTTCAACGATGATATGTCATTTATTCTAGTGTGCAGCAGGACAAATAATATGAATATTATTACGGCTGATATCGTGGACTGTATTTACCATTATCATCATCGAGGTATATCCTGAATGAAGACATCCCCTACTTCCTCCCACTCTTTTCTAGTTCTTTAATACCACATACATCCACCGAAATTTATGAGTTCGTCTACCCAGGGGTGTAAGGGCATCCCTGTGGTCGTTCAGTGCCCCTTAGGTACCACTGTATGACAGTGGCGGTAAATAGTATATTTATTAGTCCACGGGTGTGGAGATGTGACATAAATATTCCACATTAAACTTTACCAGTGATACTTATTTATTTTCATTGTACTATACGCCGTGGGTCTCGGGTTCGAATCCTGGGTCTGGCAAGTACACATATTGTTTTTCGATTTGTGTGAGTCAGGGTATGGACAAAAGAATATATAATTACAAGATAAAAAGAACTTTTTCTATACGTTTTTAAATTTCCTGTTGAATCATATAAACTTGACTTAAATGATCAAAAAAATTTGTACTTGATAGAAATACTGAATAATGAAATGTCATTTCATATTGATTTCCATAGTAACGCACGTATATATTATTTAATAATTTAGTTGCTAGGATCCCCTAGCAACCAATAATGGTATCGAAATAACTTTTCATACAAAACAGAATTAACTAAACTAAAGATAAAAAGTATTAAAAAAATGCATTGGCATCGTGTTCTGATATATTCTAAAAGTTTCAAATGTCTAGCTTGTCGGGAAGTTAGTTAAAAGTCGATTGCAAGATTTGTACCGGACAAATAAGAATACGACCTAAGAAAAACGTAAAATAGATGGTGCTGGTTAGTTTTTAAAATTCAGTTAAATCCTGCCCTAAGCCAACCCGTAATAGATAAATCATATTATTCTTCTATCTTTTGTTTAGTGATCTATTTTTGTCAGATCTTCAAAGCCTACCTCCACCCTTCGCCTCTGCTGTATGTCAGCATTTATTTGTCCACTTTCTGAGTGACTGCTTAGCAACCTCTGTCACATCACATACTCTTACTGCTTCCTTAGCTGTTGATTTTTTTTGTGATCTTTTACATTATGCCCAACGTGCATCTCTCCATGCCATACTTTACGAAGTATCGTTTTTTTTTTTTTTTGATGATCCTACTCTCGCGCATACTCATTTTCAGCATCAGATTGACTATATCAGGGTTTCCCAAACTATGTTCCGCCGAACCTGAATAGGTGTTCCGCGACCATTTGGAAAGGTTTTATACACTGCAACACATTTAAAGATCTTCTACTAAGTAGAAGTAAAATAAGTAAAACTAAAATAATTAAAGAATCTACTTCATATTGAAAGGCGAGTGATGATCAATCTCCACTGATGTTTATGACGTCAAGTATCTAGATAGGTAATGGCTCCCATAAGGGGTGGGGGGTTAGGCCTCTAGCCTGGGCTTACGGGGACCCAGCATGCGACCAGCCAAGTGAGATAAACAGACATCACAAACATGCACTAATAGTAAAAAAAATCTCGCCTGCGGCGCTGATTCACTTCAAGCATACTAACATTTAATGTGGTTTTGCCATAATTTAAAATTTTGATTATTGTCGATATTTGACATGTCCTTAATTGTGCATATCAACATAATAGTGGGTGTATTAAAAATACAAAAGATCGCTAAAAGTACCCTTAATTTTACCTCGAACACCATTTGGAATATGCAACTGTTAACCACCACATTGCCTTTAGCCTTAGTGATAAGTAGGGAGCCGAATGGTTAGCTGCGCTAATAAATAACCTACAAAATAAACTAAGTGTTCCGTTAAAATTTCCGGGTTTGCAAAGTGTTCCATTGCAGAAAAAGTTTGGGAAACCCTGGACTATATGACAAGTCATCTACGTTAATGTAAAAATTAGTAACATCCAAGACCATATTATATCGCACCCATTACTCAAGTGTTACAGTGCGTGTGTAGCGAGCAAATGAGACAGGTAGCTAATGAGAAGTGAAACAAATTGTATCAGTAATTTTCTCACGCCTGCTGAAATGATCTCACAAACGCCAGGATTAAAATATGTAGCTACTCTAAGGGAATAAATTAAATAAATACAAATTTTTAATATTTCATGATTAGTTTATTTCAATATTAAGGTAATTTAAAAAGCAAACGAATTAAATTGTGGGATATGTTGAAACTTGTTTGTAAACATGTCACGTAAAAATTTATTCTCAAACAGCAAAATATGGAAAAGTAAATTACAAATCAAATCGGTACATAAGGCACTAAGCAGTATTGGGTCGAAGATATCTTTTCCATTTGTCCGTCGGTGTTTCCGGTGGAGTCACCCATCCGCTCGGCATCCGAGAACCTCCTTCATTCATCCAGAGATATTGATCCCATTGGCCCCTGAAATGGTCAAACGAAATTGATTCAGATTTTACAGAAGAAAATATTTAAACACATATACATAAGTAGTTTTCTAATTTTTTTTCGTCAAATGAATCAAATAAATTGAAATAACAAAAAGTGATGTAGGTTTGAAACTCTGCACTATATGAAACACTATTAATGATTTAGGACAGTGGTTTCTTAAGCTTTCGACTTCACAGCGTCTTTGTGTATAAATATTTTTTGTGGAGCCCTAAAAATGACCAATAATAGAATGGGTGAGCCTATTAAATTCACCACAAGGTTTCTCAAATCTTACTACTATATAATATAATACAATAGACGCAACTACCCTAGTTTCCAGTAGACAGAAGGAGGCAAGTGATATCATAAGCTGATTTTGACTCCATGTTGTGAAAAGGGTAACGCAGTATACAACATCAAATCGAAGAAAACAGCCACCAAAAATACAAATTATTGAATTAAGTTGGTCACACTTTAAAAACCTTCAAAAACAGATATGGAAAACAATATACCTGTTGCAGACAAAGGCTTCAATGTTTCCGTAGAAATTTCTTTGAGGCATTGCATCTTCACTTCCATAAAGATTTTCTCTCCATTGCTTGATGATTTCGTCAGAGCCACTCTCTTTAATGGGGGTAATTTCAGTGATAATTTTGGTAACATCCCTTCCAAAATCCTTGTTAAGTTTCTCTTTGAGATCTCTCTCTTCCGACAAATACTTGTCTAGTGCTTGGGACCACATAGTTGCCAATTTATCTAAAATAAATTTCATTACATAATTGAGTGAACATGAATTCCATTTTCACAATGATAAGTCTTCATAATGAATGGTTTTAGTTGTCACCCAAAATAGTTATCGACACGGTTCGCATCCAACAGTGGAACTATTTTCCAGTCGGATTCGCTTATGCTTTCAAATGTTTTTATTAAAAGATACATCCTCTGCATTATACGAGGGTGGGTCAATAATTCCTTAGAAAAAAGCATTAAAACAGTTTTTATTTTTGTATTTTTTTTTTATTTCTCAACATAATCTCCTTGGAGCTCAATACACTTGGTTAGACGTTTCTCAATTTTTTTTAAACCGTCAGAAAAATAAGTTTTCGGAAGGTCCTCAAAATAAGCATTTGTCCGATCGATGACTTCTTCATTTGAAAAAAAACGTTGTCCACTTAGCCATTTTTTTAAGTTTGGGAAAAGGAAAAAGTCACTGGGGGCTAAATCTGGCGAATACGGTGGGTGGTCGACCAATTCGAACTTCAATTCTTCAATTTTAGCCATTGATCGTAAACATGTGTGAACACGGGCATTGTCCTGATGAAAGAGGATTATTTTCCTGTTTAAATGAGGCCGCTTTTCTTCAATTTTGTTTTTTAGCTGGTCCAATAAAGATGCATAATAATCCCCTGTTATTGTTTTTCCTTTTTCCAAATAGTCAACGAAAATAATTCCACGTGCATCCCAAAATACAGTAGCCATAACCTTACCAGCTGATTTTACGGTTTTCGCCTTCTTTGGACATGGTTCGCCTTCCGCAATCCACTGCTTTGACTGTTCTTTCGTCTCGGGAGTATAGTGGTGTATCCATGTTTCATCTACAGTCACAAAGCGACGAAAAAATTCATCCGGATTGCGTTGCATGAGCGACAACAGGGCTTTAGAGGCCACCACCCTATTGCGTTTATTGTCGACTGTGAGCAAACGCGGCACCCATCTTGCAGAAATTTTTTTCATGCCCAATTTGTCATGTAAAATAGAAATGACGCTACCTTTTGAGATCCCTGTAACCTCAGTTATCTCTTTTTTTTCTTCTTTGCCCATATCCGCCCCTTAACTGGAGCATATGGACACCACGCGGCGCCTCCAAGAATCCCTGTCGCTCGCCAGTCTTCTTGCTTCGTTCCAGGTCAAACCAGCATCCCGTAGCTCCGCCGTATACACTCTGTAGATTGTATTTAGCGGCCTTCCAGGACGCCAGAATCCGGTCGGCTTGAAGAACAGGCAAGCCAGGTTAAAGTTCTCTTCTGGCATCCGCAGCACGTGGCCGAGCCAGGTCCAACGTCGCCTCTTCACTTTCAGCGTGATGAGAGGCTGCTTGGTACGTTCTCTTATCTCCTCGTTGCTCCTAAAGTCATACCACCGCACACCCAGTATTCGTCGCAAACATCTGTTTTCGAAGCTCAGTATACGGTTGCTCTGAGCCTTCGTAAGGTGCCATGATTCGCTACCGTAAAGCAGCACCGTCCGAATGCAAGCGTCGAATAGGCGGCATTTGGTTTTGACCGAGTACAATCGTGAGTCCCAGACATTTCGCATCGAGTTGAATGTTGCTCCAGCCATTCCCATTCGGATAGCGAGCTCTTTCTGCAAAATGCCATCTCCCGTGATGTGTACCCCCAGGTACTTGAAGCTGTCGACGCTCTCGATGCTCTGTGATCGATGATCTCACTCAACTTTAATCTTCGGTCACTTAACACCATATCGTGGATTTTATTGATCATTTCTGGTGTAGTCACCTCTACAGGACGTCCTGAGCGTGGTTCATCCTTTGTTGATGTACGACCACGTTTAAATTCATTTAACCAGTTATAAATAGTTGCAAGTGAAGGAGCAGATGTGCCGTGAACTAAATCCAACTCATTTTTTATTTCCTTTGCTGTTAACCCTTTTATATTAAAATGTTTAATAACAGCTCTAAACTCAATTTTCTCCATTTTTGTAAACAAGCAAATTTTTTTTTTAAATGTACGAGAAACACAGAACAACCCGACCAATCTGATTGAAACTTCGCAGCATACTGAATCGGTAGTGCCGCTGCATGAAAACAAACCGCTTACAGTACTAGTCGCGCCACCTGTCGGCTTTTCTAAGGACTTATTGACCCACCCTCGTACAACATCGTACATATTGAATTTATTTAACACTCAGAGCCGAGCCACACTGGGCGACTCTGGTTTCGAGACCAGTCGCTGAGACCAGACCGATGCATGCAGTTATATGGACCATGCCACACCTGGTCGCCCAGTAGTCGCGCAAGCAATGAAGTCGCGCGATCAGTAAAATCTCGTTCGTGCTGAAAGACACTTAGTAATTCTATTTGACTATTTTTACTGCATACTTTGTTTCCTACAAATTACTATAAATACAAGACGACTAAAAATCTAGGCTTGCATTTGAAATTGAAAAAAATCAATATTTCTGCCAGCATAATAATCACAATAAGAAACTGCCATTAGATTAAATTTAATACACTAAGAGCGGAATGCAGAAACATTTGTCTTAACTAAAATTTCCTCAGTACAAAACACTATGCAGAAACATCGTCCTTAGCTAAGTTCATGTTGTCCATGGTTCACCTCGTCTTAAAGCTTCGTTCGTTTTTTCTATTGAAAATAATACCATATTTAAAAATTCTCTTTCCTATAGTTTAGGTAAATTATTTTATAATTGTTTAACAACGACAAAAATATGACAACTGCACTTTATAAATGCAATAACTATAAATACATATTAATATTTAATTATAATACTCTTATGTTTCCGTTATAAGTTATTATACGTGATTCTACAGGCACTGCAAGATATTTTTTAACATGGTAACACTCCCACAGTAACACTGTATAGACCTGTCCATCCATTGAAAAAGTATCGATACATGGAATGGGTATAGTATCGAAAGATCGTCCTTTAAGGAAAGGATGGCCAACACAACCTGAACCGAGCCCCCACTCGCCAGGCCAGGACTTTTAAGTTTACTTAGGGTTAAAAGCAATGTGACGCTCAACATTAGTGTTTTCAAAATGAATGCTGTATTTTGAAAACATTACAAGTCACTATTGTGTTTTAGTCAAAATAGTGAAAACAATCATATAGGTATAAAAATAAATAGGTAGGTAGATGTAAAATATATTATTTTATAGCAAATGTTAACCGTTGTCTTTAAAAAAAACTACTAACATTTGTGTAATTAGGTAATATGAAGATTTGTGCAACTTATGTCACTGTTTTTTAAAATGTGTCAAGCAAAGTTTTCGAAATACAGCATTCAAATGGTGTTCGAGGTAAAATTAAGGATATTCACTGTATTTTTAGTGATTTTGTGTATTTTTTAATATATCTCTATATTAAAAGGTCCGCAGTCCCCATTCACTGCGGACCATTTAATTAATATTTAATTATCACATTTAAATAACATGCTAATTATATCTAATGGCCACCTGATGGGCAACACACCAGTTGCGTTGGACGCAGTGAATCGGTCATTTTTATACAACCCGGGTCTAGAATAACAGTAATTTTAATTATGCATCACCTATATTTTTATTAAAAATTATGGTGTCCGCAGCATCGACTCTCTCTCCTCGACCGATGGCAGACTTGTGCTTTGCAGTCCTCAGCTTTCGTAGAGCGGTAAGCAGCGATAAATGTCTTTTTGCTTCAGTTTTCCGTTTGATCACGCCTCTCAATATCATATCTGTTTCAAATTTAACATTTTCTTCCTGCAAACAGAAAAGGTATGAAATTTATCAACAAAAATGATCAGGGTAAGTGCAATATTGCGGAAGGGTTACATTTTAAAAATACTTTATATTGGTCAAAAACTATCTATACTTGAGAGTATTGATAATTTTTTGACATCCACTTGAGAAGACACGTTCATCGGTGTATTCAAATTTCAGAATCGACCTATTGTTTTCTAGTTATCGGGTTAAATCAATATCAACGATACAGCAAATGAAACAATTTTGAATTATGCAAAAGCAAACCTGCATAGTAATTGGGTATTTTATTTCTCCTTAACATTTTGATAAATGGTACATTCCTGCGGCGAAGGGTGGAGGTAGGGTGTGGAGATCCGGCAAATTTTTTCAGTTTTAGCTATTTGTTTTCATTGAACTAAGAATACAAATTGCAGATCTTGGTGGTAAGTTTATAAAATTCAATTAAACCCTGTCTAAACAGAACCATAATAGAAGTATGACTGACAAAGTCTACACTATTGTTGTTGAATCTCCACAGCCTACCTCCGTGAACTATTATGGTTTGGTTTCGGCAGGGTTTAATCGAATTTTAAAAACTGACCAACACCATCTGCAATTTGTATTCTTGGTTCAATGAAAAAAGTTATGACTGACATAGTTTAGTTACTATTTATGTCAGATCTCCAAAGCCTACCACCACAATTTGCCACTAGTTCATTCGTGGTATGCATTTTTTTTCCTTTTATGGTGTAAACTGTGAATTCTTGGTGGAATTGCATTGTATTAATTAAAATTTAAAACACAATATGTATCACTATAGATATAGCATCATAAATCATCAGGTGTTTGAATTATAAACTAAGCTCACCCCAGTATAAAAAGTATTGAATGATATGTCAAATGTCAGCATGCGGCGCCCTCACTCAGCGGACGAATTATATTGGTCGATCTATAGTTCCACTTATTTAATGTATTTCATTTACACTGGCGATATATGGTTTCCAAAGGATTAATTTATTCCAAAGATGTTGAAGAAATCACTTTTCTGTCAAATGGAGTCTATTATGTTTTCCCTATCAAAATCACTTAACGCAATTTGATATAAATACCATTTTTCTATTCAAAATCAAATACAAACTCTTCAAAGCCCGTCACCCATTACGACCAGGTATTGCAATACCGTTATTTAAAAACCCATATTCAATTATTTATCGATACCGGTTTCTAAAATCCAAAATACCGCTAAAGGATACATTTATATATTTTTCAAAAATTATTTTAATGTTATTTTTTCATTATTTACTACTGTATTTATATTAAATTTAGTGTAAGTATAAGTTTTATGCTTCCAAAACACAAATATATTGACTGAAACCAACAAAAGTTAAATAAAATTAAAACTAAATCCCTCAAATATACTTATATAATTGTCGTGATGAATTAACATATTTCGAAAAAGAAAACAAATATTTCCAATTATTGGTAGAAGGTTTTAAAAGGCCTCCTTGTTTTTGGCGAGCCGATTTCTACAAAAACAGAGATAAAGATGTTCTATTGGACCTAAAATCTCCAGAATTAAGTGGGCATTACAGAAATTTTGTGCGAATGTCTTTGTCAAATTATGAACATCTACTCAGTTTGGCAGCACCATTAATCCAAAGAAAAGCTACTGAAGCTCAAGACAAGCCGGCTTTAACCTTAAGATTTTTAGCCATTGATAGTTTTACCAGTCTGCAATAAGCAAGCAATCGGCAAATTTGTTCCTGAAGTTTGTAAGTGCATTGAAAGACAATTTTTTCCGACTATGTCCGATCCTAATAGGATCATATGGGCCTCCACAGAGTGGAGGTTTGTATTAACAGATTTTGTTTTTACGAGAAATGAATGTCAGCCACTTCCTCAACCTATTAGGTCCATACCCTGACACAAATTGAAAAACAATATGTGTACTTGCCAGACCCAGGATTCGAACCTGGGACCCACGGCGTTAAAGTCCAACACTTAAGCCGCGCAGCCACCGTGGCTGAAAGACAATACAGGTACATAATATATTGTATTAGCATCTTGAGGATTCCACAATACCTGATTGTTTCAATATAGTTCGATGAGAGCTTAACATTTTTCTTCCGACCACTCCATTACACATTGTTAGTCTGTTACTCGAAGACAATGTACACACTGCACGTCCAAAAAAGCACTTCGCTTGCCTTTGTGAAAAAACCGACAACACATTCTGTGGTTTGCGAACCATACACTCGGAACACGAAAACGTATCCACTAGGAATGATCGCGGAGAGCTAATTGTTTGCGAAAGTAGTGGATACACGGCTTGACGACATAGCAATGCTTGTGCCTATGCACCATAACCCATAGTATCCAATAATTACAAATAGAAAAAAAAAGAATCTTGAAAACCATCGATTACCTGTTTTTTGATTTGCAACTCGTCCCGCATTTTATTCACCCATTGATTAATCCTGTTATTTTCTCCGTCTCTCAATTTTTTTCGTTGAACTGTTTCCTTACGCAGCTTGACTTTGTGTCGTTTCAGGCGCTCACGTTTACTGAGGCGTTTTGCAAGCCTCTTTTTCAGCAAATCAAATACACCATCATTCTTCAAGACGACTTCCTTTTCCATCAGAATCGTTTTCAGTCGACTAATCTCCAAAAACTGTTCGTTCCAAGTTACGCAGGACAAATTATCAATATTATTTCTCATATTGCTTTCGAGTCTTTCAATCTTATCACATAATTCGAATGTTTCGCTAAGGAATTGTTTCATTTCAGTTATCGAAGGACATGGAATTGTATTTTTTGATCGGTTTTTTGATGATGCAACATTGGAAAGCCATCTTTTAACAAATGTTTTATCATCAATAATTTCATAAGCAGTATTGGGAATGTTTCGAGTTTCATTAAATGCAGTCATATTATTATTACTATTAACGTCATCCCGCCAATATTGCTGAGGCGAATAAAAGTAAGAAGACGCCATTTTGATTTGTGGAAAATATTCAACACTCGTAGCTACTTAGTCACAGGTTTTATTAGAAACGAAAAACTCAATACACACCAATAATTGTTTTTTTGCACACTTTTAATAGATTTAATTAATTAATGTTTTTTTTAAGCACAATAATAATAGTTTATGTTAATAAAGCTGTCGCGGCAGAATTGCCATCATCAGACATCTTGCATGTTGTCCAGTAACTGGTTTGACAGTTCTTTCAACGTAGCACTGGCTGCCAAATAGTCAGGGGTGTCTTTGAGGTCGATCTCCGATTCTAATATGCTCGCCAACTCAGCGTGCGCAGCTGCAAACCTGAAAAAATAATCAATCATACAATAATGCTTGTTAGCCATGCCCCCTGCAATGGAGTAGTGAACAGAACACCTGATTTTAAACCTATGGGTGGCAGGATCGTTTTTGCATGAGTTAAACAAGTGGTTAACAACCATTCCGAGTAGTCATGCAACATCACGTATTCACTCACGTGTATGTGGTGTCTCAGGTCGCGGCTTGCGCAGGAATGAACACCTGCTGTGACGTCAACAACCGCACACGGGGTAATCCCTGCTCTTAATGCCAACAATGCGACGTTATTATAAGTTTTGGTTTGTTTGGTAGATTGTTTTATAAAATGATTATTGATTGATATTTTATTCTATTCCTTATAAATGTCATTCATTTTATATAGCCTACTATATTATATTAACGGCCCACATGCTCAGCGTACGTCAAAATGGAGCTTTTATGCTATTTTCAAAGCATGATCCTGGACATTTCTTAAACGTTCCAGATAACCTATTTACATAATTTTGAAGTTTAATTATCCTTTATATTTATTTTAAACATTTGATGACTGCATAAAGTATTTTTATTACATAAAATAGTATTCTTTTAAACCTCTCCCTTTAATGTTTTAGAATATAGTCATATTTCAGTACGTCCATGTGAAGTGGTGTTAAGATTTTTTATATTTATTAATTTTTAAAAGCATTTATAAAACCATTAGTAAAATTTATGTAGACATTATTATAGTGAAATATTTGCAATAAAAAATTATATTGATAATCTCTGTGATCCCAAATTTGACAAGAATTAGGCATTTTATTATTCAAAAAATGGGCAAGATTTACACATTTCAAGATAATTTAAAAGATAATGTTTATAAGCTATGCCTTTGACCATTCAAATATGATAAACATTCTACGAATAATGTTTGCTTTAAAATAATTATTGACCTAAGAATAAGGTAGTATTTTTTTGAAATACGCCATTTCTATTGGCATTTCCCAGTGGCTAAGCTACAACATACGGCCGTAGCCATAAATTGACAAACGATAAATGAAGTAGGGAGTAAGATCATGTTAACGAGCGTGTTTGAACATGTACCTAACCAATTTTTTTTTTAAACCGTACGGCTAAGGATGTAAGGCGGTAAAGGTCGCCACAGATGTACAGTTTTCGAAACAGGTTGAACATGAGACTGTTAGAGAGCATTATAAATATTAAGTTATTGTGAAAATATAGACTAATAACTTATTTATTGTAAGTGTGTAGTGAATATTACAAATTATTAATTTAAGACGTTCACAACATAAATTAATATACCTAATGGTGAATGACAATGTCGGTTAAGGGGGAGAGGCATAGAAATTCATTATCAAATTAAAGCTTTAAACATATTTTAATCGATCGATACCTATCTAAATACAATGGGAAAAATAAAATATATTTTTTTATTTCAAAGAGAAAGCGACAAATTTGAAAAAATGGCTAAAAATAAGGGTTTTACTAAAATAAATATTTATTGTTCCAAGTAATTTCTTGAAACAAAATTATCGATTTAATGTTGTTTAATAAGTTTTCTTGGAACTAGTGAATCTCTCTTGTCAATTAATTATAGTTTTAATGTTTTTTTTTCAATCTAAAATCAATCGATTTTTACGAAAAATAAAAATGTTCAATTTTCAATAATTGCATCAAGCGAAAACGTGGGCCTGTTCAATATATTTTTCTTACTTTTTAGATATATTTAACGTAATATTTTAATTTATATTTATTATGTTATTTACTAATTTCAAATTAAATACAGTCGTCAAGGACGTGCTGCCTCTAGCGGCAACAACGTGCGATACCGAAATAACTGTCATCTGTATTAGATTCTAGTTCGCATGAATAATAGGTACCTACCTCGTATGTAGATACGTGCGGTTAGTATGCATGCACATGGTAATATATTTTATTACGAATGGTCTGAAACAATTTGAGAAATTTATGTTAGCATTTATATTAAGCCGTCTTCTCATTTGTTTACTTGTATATTGATAAAATAAAGCAAACATTCATCAGTCAATTTCAATACACTGCTAGCAACGTTCCCTCTAATTTTTCTATTGTGTGTGTGCGGATCATCAGTTCACGCATTTGAGCAGTGGCGTAAATAGGGTTGGTGTCGTGGTAAATTTACACCCCCCCCCCCCCCCCACAAACAAACACATACAATTTTTCATTAAAACTTATATTGTTAAGGTAGGTATCTATTTATTAATTTCAGCGATTTTATATAATAATAACACTAACAACGATAATTTTTGAAGTACCTACTTAAATAAAAAAATAGGAAATAAAGAAAAAAAGTAAAACGCCCGATACAAAAGCCAATTTGTTGCATTTAGAAAATTTGCGGCGTCATACTGTCAACGTGAAGATGTTTTTACTTCCTTAGATAATTCATAATTATCAGCTTTGTATGAGCTACCAAATTTTTTAATTTTGCTTATGTGTTCCTTTCTTTCATGGCCACTCTTGACTAGGCATATAAATTCGGTTAAAGCACACTTGAGTGCATGGCAACCTCAGTTTGGGTAACTGCTCCTGAGACATTCTCAGTTATAAAAAAGCAATTAGACGAAATAATGTTCGCGCTTACGTAGTAGGTAGGTACAAGTTAATTTTCCTGAATCATCTTATATGAAAAGACATACATATCCTGAAAAACTATCGCGTTTGATATATTATATGCATTGAATTCTATTACCATTACTTCAAGTGAATGTGAACGCGAATTTTCGCAAATGAATCTAATTATTACCCCAATAAGCAGTGGCGCACCCAGGATTTAATATTGGGGGGGGGCAAAGGAGGAGAATGTAAATTAGTCCCATAGGCTCTTTTTCTTCTTCACAGCCTAATTTATCGTTTATCGGTCTTTTGTCTATTGCACTCGGTGTACCTAGACCATGGTCCCCACATCCTGAAACGGGCCCTCAGGCTAGGATATTTGGCGGGCCCCCTACCTACCTCTAAGATTAAAGGCAGTGTGAAACACTACATTAACGTTTTTCAAATTGTGTTTTAGTTCAAATTAAGGGTACTTGTACATTGAATTATTGACGATTTTTAATACATCTACTTTAATAATGGAGCTGTCGAGTATCGACACGTAATAATCAAAAAATATATTGCACAATTATATAAGTAATTGAAAATGTTCATGGCCATGAAGTGTAATAGCGCCGCAGGCGACTTTTTCTACTATTAAAGCTACTTTATGATGTGTGTTTATCTCACTTATCTGGTCAACCCGACACGCCGGGCCCCCCACAACCCGGGCCCCCAGACTAGAGCCCTGTCAGCCCTCCCCAGCCATGACCAACACCACTCCTGAATGAAGTTGGACACCGAGAATTTTTTGACAGTTCATTAGGGATTGGGTTTCTAAAATTTTGTTTGTTTTTTTCGTTTTTTTCAAAATTTTGTGTTAGAAATTAAAATCTAAGAAATTTTTCTAAAAAGGGTGCTGGAGAATTATTACAAATCATTTTTTTGCCGTGTTTTTATTTGTATAGTTTATTGGCTTTCAATTTCAATGTTTAAAATCATTCTGATAATTTTCATGTTTGGGGGATGCCAGGGCCCCTCGATCCAGGGCATATCGACTTGGACACTAAAGACGTACCTAGTGCGTAACGATTAGGTGGCCAATCGACATAATTAGCATACTATTTAAAAGTGGTAATTAAAAAGCAATTATCTAATCAGCAGTCAATGTGTTAAGTAATTAACATACCTACTTAATATATATTCATCGAAAATAAAATTGATACAATGTTTGTAAGTAGCTACATAAAAAAAAAACATTACTTATAAAATATCTGCAAACTAAATAATGTCAAAATTAATTATAAAATTAATTTGGGATATACCTATTCAGATTTAAATAATTAGATCAGTCCTTATTTGGTTTCACTTAACCAGTTTCCAATATTTGTATAAGTAATCAGAAGTATTTACCTACCAAAAATAATCTCGACTGGCATATTTATACCTAGTCACAAATCAAAACTGGCGCAACGTTGCTTTTTTGCGATGGTCCGAGACCACAGAAAAGAAAAAAAAATATTTCTGTGTTCCCTGTCCAGCCAATTCAGCCAGCATTGATGGCAGCTAGCATTGATATATTACTAGGTAGGTACCTGCACGACTGACAGATGCTTTCCAAATAAACCCTGCAGTGTGCCTGCCTACATTTATTATTATTACCTACGTTTTGTGAATGCCAGAAAAAATAAATTATCAACACATTCGACGTACTGTTTTGAGTCCGGTCTATTCTATTCAGATGTTAGGTATATTTTCTTATGATGAGAATAAATTATTATTGTCAATGTTTTGGGTATATTTAATTATTTTCAAATCACCAAACCGGCTGTCATCTTCGGATTGTTCTAATAATGTATTGATAATATTTATATTTTTACTTAGGTAACCTAATCATTATTTTCTAAAAATGTGTTGTAAAATAGTCTATGACGCCATTTTTATGGAGATCGTGTGTATGGTCTAATGATTCCATACCTAATTAATTATCTTCATTACTATGAGAATGTCAATAATTCACAGATTGTTATCACATATAAATATCATTACACAATATTATTATATGTACATATTTTTTTAATATTACTATAAAATCCAAATTCTAATACAATCCAATCCATTCCAATTAAACTCACATAAGTAATTATTATAAGGTACTACCAGGTCGATGGTCCACGTATATTTTTATAATAATCTGACAAAATATAAAAAAGTCCGATTGAAATAAAATGCAAAAAATATATATACCATTGTTTAAATAATAACTGTAATTATATCACCTGTTTTTAGATTTTTTATTAATATATAATTACAGTGACATCTAGATAAGATGCCTCGAAGATTCATTCAAATTGGATTGTAATTGGAATTAGATTCTGATATAATTTTGACCTATATGCTTTGTAATTCGGGGAATAGATGGCTCTATAAAAACGAAACTTTTGATGACATCCCCCTTAATCTAAATAAAATTTAAGTATCTATATATTTTAATAATATCATAGTAATTAATTATTATACTGATGATTGATGTAAATATAATTTTGTGGCATGTTTAAATTTATTGTACATAAAATCAATACCTATATAAATATTACTGTATTCTAAAAATATGGCCAATAGATAATTAATACTGTCCATTAAAGGGAATAATTTATTCAAAAGAAAAGATTATAGTTCATATTTAATATTTACACGAATGTGTATAATATTGTTTCGGTGAATCGATAAAATACACAATCCACTAGCGAAATCATGATTTATTTTACCAACGTCATTGGTGTGTATTTTATGTCAATTTGTTTTATTTTGTGTCAACAAGTTGTCACCTCCGAAAGGGGGGGGGGGTGGGTAGGATGAGCGCTGGACCCCCCCCTGATGATGTAATGTCACGGTGATATCATCTGCTGGCTTCTTTCGGGGACATGCTTATGTTGATTGACAACGCGGAAATATTGGCGAAAACGGCGTTTTATTGTCCGGAATACAGTTAGGTACAAAGTACTACAGTGTAGGAAATATTCAAAAATATTTTTTAAAAAAATAAATAAATTTAAAATGGCGGTGACGCCGGGAGCGCGGCGCCACAGCCGACGTCCGCAGAGACCAAAAACCGAATGGATCAACCTTTTTGGAGTAGGTTAACTCAGGCAAGAATTAAAAATATTACCTACAAATTCTGTCACTGAAAAATGACAAAAGGACAGCCTTTACACCCTATGTACCTGGCTGGTAGGTACATTTGGTGTCATACTTCTGAGAATTTTTGCTAACCACAGAAATATTCAACCAGACCTTTTCCAGGTACATGCTTTGAAAGGACTGCATTTGCTGGGATTAACATTACTGCACTAAATTACAGCTTGCTTGTATGTTTAAAATTGAATAAGTATAAAATTTATAATGACGCTAGGTTTTACTTTGCTTGCTTCTAGAATTAATGTAGGTATAAAGAAAATGCAGGATTTTACATACATTAAGGGCTAGAATGATTTCATTAAATTTTGTAGAACTTGCAAAAGGGTGACTATAAATTTTCATACATCTAAGCTTACGGGCTAGAAATTTGCCTCGCAGTCGATCTGTTCATGTTTGCATGAATCAGCCCAATGATGATTCAGGCCTCATGGCCTTGGATCCTCTGAGGATGCCATGGTTTAGGCGGTATCAAAGTATACCCTACTTAAAACTAATTTAAACACTACCCCTGTGTATCATCTCCGCGAACTTAACCTCCATAGTTTTTGACACTTGCTCTGCCACAGACAATAACTGTACATATATGGGCACGTCTGTTGACAGTTCGACAGATTTAAATGGGGTAGTTAAACTGAACTGTGGTGTGCCCACTAACGTACAGTTTTTGTACAGTTATTGTCTGTGCCAGGTTCAACCTGCTACTAAAACTGTACGTATATGGCCAGCTTATGGCTTCAAAATTATGTAAATAGATTATCTACAACGTTTAAGGAATGTCCAGGATCATGCTTTGAAAATAGCATAAATGCTCCATTTTTACGTACGCTGAGCATGTCCCCCCTTAATATGTATTCTTCTGTAAAGTTAGGTAAATTTAATTAAATCATTTTTAAATAGAGAATGTTTTACTATACAGGAGGACCTCGACTTTCGCACATAATTGGTTCCTGAAAAGGTGTGCGAATGTTGAATGTTCGAGAGTAGAGGGAAGTAAAAAAAAAAAAAAATTGTGTGTATTTTGAAATATTTATTTATCAAGTAAATAATAAGATATTTAAGAGACATGTTTAAGTGGGGTTTGCAATTATTTTGCAGCATCTTTATCCGCATCAGCCGATTCTCCAGTGAATTTAATATAAACCAACCGTTTAAAGATATCTCTCCACAATTTTGAACGTATTCCTTAATTTTATTTTTATTTTTCAAAATTGAACATATCATAGACCTGTTAGTATCATACGAACGTCCGATTGAAGCAAAAGATTCGCCGCTATCAGAACGTCTAATAATTTCCATCTTTGCCTCGATTGTGAGAAGTTTGAGTCCTTGATTTCTTTTTGTTCGTATCAACACTGCAGTTTTTCCGTTTCTCACTCATGTTTATAAATTTTTAGGGTGAAATATTTCAAATGAATAAAATTAGCAAATCGCACAACATAACACGCCCGCATGCGCTCCTGCGCAAGACCATAGACTAATATACTTTTCGCAAGCCTAAACCTATCCTAGCTAGCTCACAAGCAAAGTGACGGGTGCGAGCAGGATGCAAGTGACGCAAGAAATGCACTTGCTTGTAAGCGAGCGAGAAGGGGATATCTTAACCCCACGGCGTGACGTTTAAAAAAAACGATTTTTTTGAAATGTGCGAAATAGCGAATTGTGCGAAAGTCGAACGTTCGTAAGTCGAGGTCCGCCTGTATTTAAGAAGTCAATAAAAATATAAACTGACACCATAAATAATTGTATGAATGTCTTTAATATCTCTTAAAAATGGCTTATTAACGCGGATGAAACCCGCCTGCGCCTTTATCCCATGTATCCACCGAAAGGTAAATTTATAGGTAATAACAACTCGACAATCTCTGAGTGAAACATTACATTACATTAGAATTATTTGGACGTTACTTTTAATTTGGAATACAGGCAGTCATTAAATTAAATTGAAAAATGAATGAACGTATTGTGATTTATTTTAATTACTTTACGTGAAATCATAATTCTGAAAGAAAAAAAAATATTTTCGTTGGTTAGACCGGTAACGTTTGAATTAAAATGGCTGTCGTAGCGGTTTGCGCAGGTGAAACTGCAAGACTGACGGAGAGCGACCTGCAGGCTGATTAGAATGCAATTTGTTGCTAGCAACACCAGCTGTTTCTCTCAAACTAAAATGTTTCATTAGATAACATAAGATAACATGTGTTTTGTGAATAATGATTACGTCACATCGATGTATTCAACATGTTGTACACGAGACAAGTTTAGATGTGTGAGCTGGCTGATTCTCGAGTGTGGAGACATAATGGAACAAACTAACACACGTGGAATATGTTATTTTGAATAGTTACATCCATATTATAATATAGGTACAAGTCAGTTATGGGGAAGCCAGCAGCAAACACATTTTGAAAATAGCCGATATACTGGATTATTTGTTAGGTTGGGTTAGTTTAGGTTTTCATTCTTGAATTTTTCCTAAGTCGGCTATGATAATTCCCCATAACCGACTCGTACCATAATATACAGGAGGACCTCGACTTTCGCACATAATTGTTTCCTGAAAGTGTGTGCGAATGTTAAATGTTCAAAAGTAGAGGGAAGTAAAAAAATATTTAAATTGTGTGTAGGTATTTTAAAATATTTATTTATCAAGTAAATATAAGATGTTTAAGAGACATGTTTAAGTGGGGTTTGCGGGTGTTTCCCTTAAAAAGTTATCAAGAGTTAACTGTTTGCCACTCTTCTTTTTCTTATTTTAAATAAAATATTTTAAATTATTAACTCTACAATATTGCTTAACTGCTGGCACGAAATTTAAAGTGAACCAATCTTTAAATATTAACGCAGTAACCCAGGCTTTTTCATTTGATTACCAAATGACTGGAAGCAATTCTTTATCTTTCCCTTTCAATGCTCTGGGATTTTCTGGTTGATAAATTAACATTGGCATCAATTTAAAATCACCAGCTAAGTTTCCAATAAGAAGCAATGTCAATCGGTTTTTAGAAGGTTTATGCCCAGGGGCAACTGATTCTTCCTTAGATAAGAATCAGTGGCGGCCGGTGATCATAAAATTAGGGAGTGCATGCAAAGACATGCATTTTCGTTTTTGTGGTATTGAAAAAAATCGGCAATAGCCTTCAGAGTGGAGGTAGGCTTATGCTTAAATATATAATACATCTTGGAGGGGGGGGGGGTTGAGAAACGAAACGACGCTCACATTCACCGACAGCATTTATTTATTGTCAAAGTTATAAAGTCCAAGCTTCTGGATATGATAGGTATGATGCAAAAGGCATACAAACTCTTTTCGATTTTTATTGTAATACATTTCATATGTGCCAACGTAGTTTCCACGTTTGACACTCCTAACTTCCATAAATTATAACTGATGCAAGTATTTTAGACAATATGTCATTGGTACAAAGCCGTAAACTCCTCATTTGTGTAGCTCCGATAGGTAGTACGCGAGTTATGGTCGGTTGAAGTTCACATACTGACGCAATTCGGGCATATCTTATACTCCCCTTTCGGTTATTTGCATCCCACATTCTCCGCATATACCTACGCGCTGTATCATTTTGATAAATACTATGGATCGGTGATTTTTCAACGGGATATAGTTACTATCTGTTAAAAAATTGCTAATACTTTGTACACCTCAACTCCAGAATTGCACTCCAAATGGGACTGATTTGAAAGACGTATTCAAAATGAAAAATACTTCGGTAACACGAATATTGTATTTGGTAGAATAATTTATATTTCTTTTCTTCAATAATTGACATTGGAAAATTGCTTTGTTCATCTTCTTAAAAAATATTTTATCCTCTTTTACGTTCAAAATAACGCTCATACTCCACATACACTATTGAAATACCTAATATTGTAGAAATTGTTACAATGTAACGCTTTTGTTAAATAACTACTTCTCTTAGAGTAGTATAAGTAGGTACGTAAAAAATTGTAGTATGTATATTATATTATGTAAAGGTTATTAATAGTTTATCAATTACTTACTTACGAGTTTACTTTGCTCTAGGCATAATAAAATTATTTAATTTTTAAAGGTAAAATAATTATAAAATTGGTATTTGTATGTTGAGATTGCTACACCTAACTTAATGAACACAATATCACTCTAATCGATAATTTGATCGATTCAATATTATATGGCAAACAACGTAGCATTTACCTCATAACGTACGAAATAATAATATAATAATTTGAAATATTACGCGGGAATCTTGTACCGACTTCAAAAGCGTTTGTGAGTTGTTATTATTCGCGCCAGTCAAACACAGCATTGTCGTGAAATGTCGTCTGCGCTCGTAAGCTCAGATTGGGAGGCACAGTGTCCCAAGTGAGGTAAATTTTGCACGTTCGGAAATAAAAAAAGATCACAACTGAGCCCACATTATCGGCAGCGTGAAAAAAAAATCATCGCCAGGCGGTTCGATTTCTCTCCTGCACAATTAATACTACGAAGGACGTACCTATGCATACATGCAGGCCGCCAGAAATTACGCGCATTTTATGCGTGCAGACGGGCGACAAATTAAAGATATTTTACAATAATTAATTCATACAATATGTAGTGATACCGAGAGGAATTGGGTGAAGAACTCACATGTATGCTGGCAGCGTTCTTCACGAGTATCACCTTGATTGAGGGTTGTGTGGACATCGAGACATATAATTCAAGATAAAACACGTCTTTGATTTGACAATTTCCCTGCGCAGGGACGTTTAATTACATTAACTTTCCAGACATTGGTTGGGTTACATTATTAATTACACTTAAAGGAGTCTTAGATTTAGCTATGGCACAGTCACTATGTGGGAGCACGTGTTTGAACACATTGGCCAAACGGGCGCGAAAACGTTTTTGTCGAGGACGCGACGCGTGGTTTTGAGGTGGTTATAGGGATTATTAATCACACAATGATGGGAAAAGAGATTCACTGATTTACAACATCGAGAAAAGCGCGGTATTTTTGCGTCAAGGGACACCGCCCGGCTATGCCGCGCACGTGGCCCGTGGCCCGCGGTACTTTTGCTTTCGCCGCCCAATCTGCACTGACCTCATTATCTGCAAATCTATGGGTGGCGAGACAGCGGGGAGGGGCAAAGGGATGAAACAAATTACGGTGCATTCGCTTGCTGTGTACCTAGGGCAGGCCTTCTGAGAATTCCTCGGCTCCTGTCGCCAGCGAGAGATTTGCCCCGCATCGTCCTGGCCAAAGCGCTTCGCAATAACATTATTTCGTAAATCAGAGGAGGTAAACCCTAATTCAAGGGCGTATGATTAGGTTGTGGATATGTGATTTGAAACTGCGGACCGGGGGTTTTTTCCATCTGGTGACAGTAGGTATTTGAATACGTACTTATTATTACATAGTTACGTAATAATTTGGGAGATCAGTGCACCTTTGCTCCTATACAAGAGCCGTCCCTGATAAGAATGTACGACTAGGCATTTTTTCCAAAATAAACCTGTCTCATCTACATTAAATATTTGGCTAGAGGAATATTATCCATATTCAATAATTTTGGATAATGAGGAAATAAATTCTTTTGCAGCATCAGAACGTCTAATAATTTCCATCTTTGTCTCGATCGTGTGAGGTTTATGAGTCCATGATTTCTTTTTGTTCGTATCAACACTGCAGTTTTTCCGTTTCTCACTCACTAAACCTATCCTAACTATCTCACAAGCAAAGTGACGGGTGTGAGCAGGATGCAAATGATGCAAGAAATGCACTTGCTTGTGAGCGAGCGAGAGGGGGAATCTTTACCCCACAGCGCAACGTTTAAAAAAAATGATTTTTTTTTAAATTTGCGAAATAGCGAATTGTGCGAAAGTCAAACGTTCGAAAGTCGAGGTCCGCATGTACATTAGTTTGTCACGTAAACGATATTGGTAATATTTGGGGAATTTTGGCGAGCTTGTATTTCCATAGTTTTATAGCCTGACCGTAATAAAGTAATAAACCGAAATTAGCTTCAAAGTCTTGGTATATGGCGATTGGCTTTCACATTTCTATTGTTATTAATGTATTCTGCGATTATTAAGATATTATCGGTAAATGTGCCGCAGATGCCGTCATGAGCTTTTATAATATTTTTTTTTACGAAAACAGTTTATTCCATGAAGACAATTAATTATAATAAATACCTTTTTCTGTCGGCGCATAGGCTTTTCGATCCAATAATTGTTAATTTAAAATTTTCATACATTTTGATGCATCATTATCACAAACTAAGATTATATTAGGTTGGGGTAAGTTACCTACGTTAGGTTAGGCTTGGTCTAAAAAGAAAGTTATAAAATCTCATGACGGCATCTGCGGCACATTTACCAGATATTATCTTCCTTTATTCCTTTCGCTCTGTGAAATCCTTGAATGGAGCGTTGAAATCCTTGGATTTGAATTTAAATTTTAAAGATTATGTTAGTGTCACCTGACGCACGCGGGAATTTACGTGCAGGTGAAGTTTTTAGATACAGCGCTCGACGAATGCCGGCATTTTAATAACAAAACTAACCTTCGAAGACAATCCGGTACCATCATCAAAGACTCTTGTAAAACTTCCTCTTGCTTTCTTATATAATATTCATCCTTTCCTTCGTTCTTGTATTTTTGAATTTTGACTTTCTGCTGTTCGGCTTCTGCTTCGTAAACCGTTTTATCTTTAGCCAGTCGCTTGATGACAGATGTTTTGATTTTTATTTGCCGGAGACGCGGATCTGCCATTATACAAACTATTCTTTTCTACAAAAAACAATAGCCAATAAAACTATCAATTCGACAATAATACTATAATAGTAACCGAATTTTAATCAACACTACGACGCACTTTAAATATGAGCTGTCAAATTACGACACACGCCGCCAACTTTTATTCTGAGTCTGTCAAGTATATTAGTCTATGGTCTGTCGTAACTCGTATTCATGACAAAATAATATCTGTACCTCAGAGGCAGACGGATGCAACTCCGTTTTTGGGGAAAATGATTTTTTTTAAGAAACGTCATGTAAAGGCTTTATTTATTAGAGGCAGAGAGATGGAATTCCTAGTCCAAGATATGCATAGAATAAAGATGCAAATGCCATACCTACCTTAGAGGCAGAAGGATGCAAATCCACTAAGATAAAATTCTCTCAAACCATCTGCAATATGTACTAGACGAGAACCAGCCAGGAGAACGAGCTTTAGAGGAGGATACAGCACTATGGACCATATCCAAGTCATCAGAGAAATCAGAGCGGTAACAGGAATACAAGCTGCCGCTATCCATGGGTTTTATAGACTATGTATGAGAAAGAAATTTTCAATATTCGATGCACTCAGAAATCAAGGAATCCCCGGGCGCTATATAAATATTTTCAATAATATATACAGTAGCGTAACAACATCTCCATAAACCATCGCGCATTTCCTATCAGCAAAGGAGTCCGACAAGGTGATACAATCTCACCTAATCTAATTACAGCTACACTTGAAGACTTATTTAGAGAACTTGACTGGAATGACGCGGGTCCCCTTAAATGGAGAATACGTGAGTCATCTGCGCTTTCCCGATGACAATAAATAGTAGTTTGCAAGACTCAGAAGACCTCCAAAGCAGAATGCAGGAACTCGCTGGAGTAAGCAACAAAGTAGGCTTGAAAATAAATGTGTCAAAGAAGAAAGTCATGTTCAACTGCTTTGCGGGCCAAAAAGAGATCCTCATCAGAACAGGTGAAAAACTACATCTATCTGGCACAACAAGGTCTATAGAACGTCTTAAACTTATAATTTGTAATGTCCACAATATGTAAAAATAAATAAATTGAAAAAATTTAAATTGAAATTGAAATGTATATTTGATGAAATTGTTCGCAGAGTAAAGTTAGGCTGGAGTGCTTTTGGCCGCCTGAATAATTTCTTCGAAAATGCCTAAAGTGCAAAGTGTTCAACCAGTGTGTACTTCCCGTAATCACATGCGTGTGAAACATTGAGCCTAAGTAAAAGAGAGATCCAGAAACTTAGAGTAGCACAACGTGGAATGGAAAAGTGCATGCTGGGAATAACGCAAACTGACAAAAAGAAGAATGAGTGGATAAGGGAACAGACAAGGATTAATGATGTGATAGAGTTTGCTAAAAACCTCAAATGGAAATGGGCTGGACATATAGGTCGAAGAAAGAACAATCGTTGGACAAAGTTATTCATCCAGTGGTATCCAAGAGGTACAAAACATCCGCAAGGTAGATCTAGAGGCCACTGGATCGATGAAATGATAAAGTTCTAGGGAAAAACTTGGCAACGCAACGCATAGGGACGAGAGAAGTGGAATCAACTTGGAGATTAGCGAGGCCTTCATCCAGCAGTGAATAGATTCAGGCTGATGATGATGATGAATACATAATAAAATTTAAAAAAAAAAATGTGTTTTGCTTTGTTATATTTATACCTATATTTTTTTTTTAACTTATAATTTGTTTTATTTTGGCTAGGTAAATAAGATACAAATCCACATTAACAAAATATCTTTAGAGGCAGAAGGATGCAAATCCACACTATGTTTTTTATTTTATTTTTTTTAGATAAAAAATTGTATTATATTTATTCCTTTCTTACATATTCCAGAAGTACTTTAATTGAATTAGAATAAAAAAAAATAATGATCATTGTATGTTTATTTTCTTAGAAGTTATGAATATTCGTTTAAAATAAAAATTGTTTTTTGGCACTCCTGAACAATTGGGTATTTGCAGAGTCCAATCTCTTTGGGTATTTGGCACTTGCATCCGTCTGCCTCTGAGGTACAGATATTATCTATGATTCATGAATCATGTTTCATCGTTGTCTTTCTCCTCTTCAGTAAATCGCTAATATGTATAGCTATTGACCGTAACCTTTATTTGACCAGCTATGATTTTAAAATGCAGGATTCAGTGTTAATGAAAAAAAATATTAAGATAAAATAAAAAAAAATCTCAATTAAGAAGTACTATTCTTTTGGACATTATACTATTTTACTACTTATTCTTATTGTGCCAACCCCTAGCGGAGGTCGGCCACCATCAAGGCGATCTTATCTCTGTCATCTGCTACCCGGAACAGTTCGGTGGAGCTGCACTCGTACCAATCATGTAGGTTCTTAAGCCACGAAATGCGGCGCTGTCCTCTGCTACGCTTCCCATTGATCTTTCCTTGAATGACAAGTTGGGGAATGCTGTATTTTTGTCCTCTCATAATGTGGCCGAGGTATTGTAGTTTCCTGGTTTTGATACTACGTAGAACTTCTCGGTCCTTCCCCATTCGATTGAAAACTTCAACATTTGTCACCCGGTCAGTCCAAGGAATTTTGAGGATGCGTCTATACAGCCACATCTCGAAAGCTTCAAGTCTCCGTGACACAGTGGCGCACCCAGGATTTAATATTAGGGGGAGGGCAAGGAGGAGAAAGTAAATTAGTCCTATAGGCTCTTTTTCTTCTTCACAGCCTAATTTCTCGTTTATCGGTCTTTTGTCTATTGCAGGCCTATTGTCTATCGGGGCCCCCCTATCTACCGCTAAGTGTGAAACACTACATTAAGGGGGGGCTGAAGAGCTCGACATTCAAATATAATTTAGTATAAAAAGGACCTCGGCGTCGTAAGTACGTTAATTTAAATCGATCTTTTCGCAAAAATCACTAATCATCGGAGATTTTATTTCAAGAAACATTATTATTATTATTGATATTGTCTGCCGCTTAACATTATTATTATTTTATAAGCACCTGCAAGATGTACGCCGATCAGCAAACAGGGCTGTCAAAATAATATTATGAATTAATATTTTTAAAATGTTAATTTCATCATAGTTTTTAATCAAACCTGTGCAAGTACGTACTGATAACTTGGGTGGATTTTGTAGCAAACATACTATTGATATATATATATACGGGTATATTATTATTATAACCCAATTCAAATTGAACATAGGTTGATACTCAAATACTATTATAGTTTGTTTATGATTTCGAGAAAATAATACGATGGTATAATTAATCCATATCAATTATTTGAAAACATTACATTCGCACTTTGCAAGATAACATCAAAATGTGTAAGCATATACTTATCTAAATGACGAATGACATTCATGAGTGAGCACGGCTGAAAGCTTGGAAATGTGTTTTTTTCTATTTCAAAATCTTTTAATTGTGTATTATTTTATTACAGATTCAAGGCCAACTTCATATAACTAATAAAAAATACTGTTTGTATATACGAATAAAAAAAGACAGGAAGGAAGATGTGTACAAATCACGGCAATCAGAAAGGTCGGCAAATATGGCCGACAATGCGTGATACACAAACATAAAATACACAAAATTACAAAACATTCGAAGTTTGCCGCACACCTACAGACCACGTGATATTTGTTTACGCAAAATCGTCGCTTTTCAAAATGGCGAATTTGATTGCCAGATTTTACTGCGATGAATTAGTATGTTCCTTCTTGTCTTTTTTTATTCGTAGGTTTGTTTACTATGTACACCGAGAAATTTCCATTTATAAAATCGGAAACGATTTTTACAGAAGAGTTTTGGAATATAATGCAACCAAAACTGGAAAAAATTCTATCATGGGTGTTGACTTCCTGAATTAGTTAACCCCAGGTCCATGCCACTACGTGAGCCACAGTGGATATTAAGCCATTTCTACACTGGCAACAAGTTGCTGGCAACCTCATTAAATTTTACGATACTTACCATAAGGCCTACCTACCGCGCATGGACGATTACATAACCGGCCGGTAGCATTCGGACAATCGTTGGTTTGCTCGCGCATGATCCAAATTATTACCGGCCAGTAAGTTTGAGCGCGCATGGCGTGATACAGATCAGAGGCAATGCGCGCGCACTGAAGATATGCTTCCGCACCGAAAAATGGCGGACGCAATATCAGAAACGTCAAAATGGATTTTGTAGAGCTTATATTATATAATATATAGAGGTTTTGTATAGATTATCAAACTGTTTTAAAATGTGGGTGTATATATTATTAATTTATGAAGAAAGAAACTGAAAAAAATGGGACTGGTACGCGCATGCAAAGCCAATAGGTACGCATCGATGAACTGTCAAGTCAAATGTGGCGGTTCGATGTACTATGCGTGCGCTACATACGACTGCGTCACTTGTGCGTGCATGTATGAGTGCACTCTCGGCCGGCCATGACTTGTCATGTGCGGGCTCTCATTTAAAAGCATAGCCAATAGGACCCCGGCCGGTTCGAATCGGTGTAAAATTTTGTGTCTGAACACAGATTTTCAATTCGGCCGTTCGCTCGATCGTCCATGCGCGGGGTTGCATTGCAATACGATGGTTACAACTCCTCGATTGTTGACCGTACGATAGGAAATCGTTCATGCGCGGTAGGCCTAATTGCTTAAGAAATTTTACGATAATCATCATAATTATCGTAAAATCTAACGAGGTTGCCAGCAACTTAACTTGTTGCCAGTGTGGACCCGGCATTGCACAAAACTTAAATAATATAAATTATAAATGAAAATTTAAAATTATAAATATTTATTATTTATGTCTTCGACAGCCCTAATGAAATATGAGTCGGATCGAGTCATAGAGCAAATTTATTCACACAAACTTTGACACGACCTTTTTATATTAACTAGTAGACCAGATATTATGGACCACATGTTAAAAAATCATATCTTCAATTCTCAAGGCCAATTCTGTAGAACGCCCCCTTAACGTTTTTGAAATTGTGTTTTAGTTCAAATTAAGGGTACTTTTACAGTGAATCATTGGCGATTTTTAATACATCTACTTTAATAATGGAGCTGTCGAGTATTGACACATAATAATCAAAAAATATATTGCATAATTATATAAGTAATTGAAAATGTTCATGGCCATGCAGTATAATAGCGCCGCAGGCGACTTTTTTACTATTAAAGCTAATTTATGATGTGTTTTTATCTCACTTATCTGGTCAATCCGACATGCCGGGCCCCCCACAGCCCGGGCCCCCAGACTAGAGCCCTGTCAGCCCTCCCCAGCCATGACCTACACCACTCCGGAATTCGGGTGGACACCGAGAATTTTTTGACAGTTCCATTAGAGATTGGGTTTCTAAAAAAACCTGACATTATTGTTTCGAAATTTTTGTGTGAGAAATTAAAATCTAAGAAATTTTTCTAAAAAGGGCGCTGGAGAATTATTACAAATCATTTTTTGCCGTGTCTTTATTTGTCTAAGCCCAAAGGTATAGTTTATTGGCTTTCAAATTCAATGTTTAAAATCATTCTGATAATTTTCATTTTTGGGGGGTGCCAGGACCCCTTGCCCCCCCCCCCTGGGTGCGCCACTGCCGTGACATCTCTTGGTTTAGCGTCCATATTTCCATACCATAGAAAAGAATTGAGAGCACATAACAACGTACCATACGCAGTCTCAGACCTAGGTTAAGATCTCGATTGCTAAGGAGGCGTCTCATTTTGAGAAAGGCGCTCCTTGCGATCTCAATTCTAGTTTTTATTTCCTGAGACTGGTTCCATTTCTCATTGACCCATGTACCTAAATATTTATAATGGGTCACACGTTCGATTGGTTCGCTGTTAATGACAAAATTTGTGTTGGTGTCTGGTGTCGCTGTTTTTGATACTTGTAATAGTTTTGTTTTCTTGAGGCTCATTTTTAAGCCATAAGAATTACTGACCTCATTAACCTTTTCTACCAGTTGATGTAAACTCTTTAAACTATCAGCAATCAGCACAGTATCATCGGCATATCGTATATTGTTAATATGTTTACCATTAACCATAATACCCACCGATTCACCTTGTAAGGCTTCCTTGAAAATAGCTTCCGAGTACATGTTAAATAGCAAAGGTGATAAAATACACCCATGTCTTACACCGCGACGAAGTTTTACCTCTCCACTGATTTCGTTTTCAATCTTAATATTCGCTGTTTGCTTATAATATAAGTTAGCTATCAGTTGAATGTCTCTTGCATCGATGCCTTTCTCCTGTAAGAGTTCGAGAAGTTTAGGATGCCTAACAGTATCGAATGCTTTCTCGTAATCGATGAAACACATATAAACATCAACATTAACATCTAGGCATCTTTGCACTAAAACATTCAAGCTGAAAAGTGCTTCGCGAGTGCTCAAACCACTTCTGAATCCAAATTGTGTGTCATCCATGTCTTCTTCGCATTTTCGAAAAATCCTATTATGGATGATCTTTAATAAAACTTTTAACATGTGGCTCATCAAACTTATTGTTCTAAACTCGATGCACTCCTTTGCATTCGCCTTTTTTGGTAAAGTGATGAATGTCGATTTCAACCAAACATCGGGAATTATGCCCATTTCGTAAATTTTATTAAACAAATCAACGAGAATTTCTAATTGAGCTTCTTCTAATAATTTTATCATTTCGTTGTAAATATTTATTATCAGGGCCGACAGCTTTACCATTTTTAGAATTTCGTATTGCGTTTATTATTTCTGCCCTATTTAGGCAGGGGGCTTGTTCACATTCATTAAAAGTATAGCCAATAGGTCCCCTATCATCATTAAACAGATTTTCAATATATGTCTTCCAACGAGTCAGCTTTTTTTGTATATCTAATATAATACGCCCATCTTCGTCTTTCAAGATAGTTGATGAGTTTTCGTTCGTAATTCCCAATGTTTCCTTTACTTCTTGTGCATATTAAAGGAATCGTATTTTCGTTGGAGATTTTCTATTTCTTTGCAGTGGTCGGCCATCCATTCTTCTTTAGCTGTACGAATTTTACTTTTTATGGTATTATGAATTCTCCTATATTTTTCCATTTTCTTCTTTCTTCCATTAAAGACAGAATCTCATCTGTCATCCATTTTTGCTTCTTAGCTGTTCTTTTATATTCTAATTGATTATTAGATATGGAGAACACATCTTTTATCCTGTCCCACTTGTCTGTTATGTCAGAGGATGTAATGACTGAAGTTTTTATTTGTTCTATTTCTGTGTTCAGTGCACTTTTTACTTGTTGTTTGACTTCGGGATCCTTCAGTTGATTAATGTCAACACGTTGGGTTGCGCGTGGTTCCCTCAGTAATCTTTTTAATCTAATTTTTACTGTAGCTACAACAGGATTGTGGTCAGATGAGATGTCAGTACCTGGATTAGTTTTAGTAGATGTGTAGGGAGGTCAATACCCTACCATCTGCATGACTTAATTTATAATGCCATGTATATTGCAACATAATATTGTTGAAATAGCAAAACAAGCGATTTATGTGAATCAATCAATTTTTAACAGAAAGCTAATTTAGCAAAAATAATTTAATTAATTATTTATAATGTACCAAACGATTTATCATGATATGCACAAAAGTTGTTTATATGAAAATCTATTTTGCTTAATTAATTAAAAAAGTGCTTAATTGTCCAAAATTAAAAGCAATTATTTATAATTTATAAACGAGCTATGCATTACACAACAAAGCATGATTATCAAAATATTCATGTAGTGATAACAGCATTTTCTATTGTATCGAATCACTATAAAAATACTAACTACTTACATGAAATCAATATGTCAGTCAGTTATCAACAATGACATTATTAATGGACGACGCACTCAATACAGTAGCTAGCAAGTAAATTCGCGCATACGCATGTATAGGTAGACGTCACGCAATTTCCATTATGCGATATCACGCATCGGGAATTTATAGCAATATGACCTTTATTGTAATGGCGTTAGAGCAGTGTTTCTAATGTCAATGTTCATTTGAGCGAACCTGTTCGAACCGAACTATTCGGCAGACCCAACAAAAAGCATCAGGAATTTATAGCAATCTAACCTTTATTGTAATGGCGTTAGAACAGATTATGCCATTCGGCAGACCCGACAATAAAGGGAGTGTCATTTTCTTTTCCAGATGATTCGTCCATATTAATGTCATTGGTTATTAAAGATTTAACCGTAAGGTTATCGTTCTGCTCCGCCCGATCGACTTCGCAATTCGTCAAAATGCATAATCGTGATTTCACACTGCTATAGTACGCAGCCGTACAGTATAGTAGCAGGTACGTACCTGTAATAATTAAAT
This sequence comes from Rhyacophila brunnea, assembly GCF_057557595.1. Lineage (NCBI taxonomy): Eukaryota > Metazoa > Arthropoda > Insecta > Trichoptera > Rhyacophilidae > Rhyacophila > Rhyacophila brunnea. Next base: position 35,626,953 of record NW_028232848.1, on the reverse strand, counting down.
TGATATTTATTTGGAAGGAAATAATAAAACCAGGCTTCATTTCATCCACGCAACAAATTCTGAGTTATTCATTTTGGAGTCAACCTACCCTGCCTGTTCCTTATTCCATCTCACTTCCTCAGATGTTACGCTATTTCTGTAACGATTGCGAATTAATATAATATAGTCTATTTGATTTCTTACAATGTTATTGCCATCATCTTGTGGGGATTTCCATGTATTCAATCGCCTTGCTGGAAGTTTGAATAATGTGTTAAACAACTATACTCTCTTCTTGGCAAAATTGTAGTAATCTTTCTCCTCGATTATTTTTTGTCCTAGACCAAATTCTCCTACTAACTCTCCACTTTTACCTTTACCTACCAATCTTTGCGTTGAAATCTCCTATAATCAAGGTAACTTCATTATCTTTCGTCGATTTTAGAATTTCATTTATCTGTTGATAGAATTCTTCTAGTTGGAGCGTACACCTGCATTATATTAACATTACCCATCCATGATTTGAGTTTTAATAGCATTAAGTACTCTGTCAGAGTAGGGAACAAAACTATCGACCGATCTCTTAATTTTATCGGTCACTATGATACCCACTCCATTTCGATGGTGGTAATGCTTCAAATACACTCTATGACGATCGGTCATATATATGTCGAAAAACCCGTTTCTTATGTTGGCGTCCTGTGTCACAGGGTGTCACAGAGTGTAAATAAGATGTCATAGCTGTCATACAATAAGTTCGTATCATTGAACCTGAACCGAACGAATCAAATGGCATCGTTGGATTTATTTGATTTGGAACCGTTTGGCAGAATGTCCACGGAAACGCTTTTCTGACAACTAATTAGTGTTGCCAGTACTTAAAATTAATTCATAATATATTAGTCTCTAAAACAGAAACATATTTGAATCGTCAACTTGTCATGAAATTCTAACCTCCTATCGTGATCTACAATAATACAAATTTAACAAACTGTCGTATTCATTCATTTTAAATATACAAAATATAAAGAATGCTTCATAAATAGGTAGCCATTTAGTTAATTTATAAGATTTATAGGTATGACGAGTTTTTAAAAATTACTTTTGATTAGAGCTTTTCATAATTGACCACTTGTTCATGTCGACAGTATGATATTGTGACTTAGACGACAATCGAACATATTAAATTCGCTGGGTAATATAAAGATCATTCCGGGTTGATTTAACACAGTTTGTAGCTTAGAATCTCCGTTACAAAATATAAATAAAATGAAAATAAATTCTTTGTCTGACATAATAATTATAGTAATGATATTAAATCGAACTTGCATAGAAAATAGTGCTGGATTTTGAGATAATAACACCAAAAGCGGCGTCTTGTTCGCGTATGGTTACTTATGAATAATAGGTATTGATTATTAATCTATAATACATATAATTCAAGTGAACTCCTATGGTGTAAATATCTAACATATTAATATGAACACCTCACGATATATAAATGCCGAAATGCCAAAACACTTTGACAGATTGCCATTAGTCTATGGATCGTCCGAATTGGTTTGACGTTTCATGTCAAACCATTTCTGATGGTCCGAGAACGGTTTGATTTTCAATGATACACTGAACCAAACGTCAAATCTCAAACCATTTCCGGTCAACTACAATTTGTATGTATATTGTCTATGGCTTAATTTGATTTGTTTCGTTCATGTTGAAAGAAACGAATATATAATATGTATGTATAAATGTCGGAATGGCATAGATTTTATAATAGACACTAAAACGCTCTTAGCATATATGTGCCCGATCGTCATATAGTCTATTTGAACCTTTATCATCATTTCCCGAGTAATACAAGGTGCCGTTGTCAGTTTTAAATCTGCCGTTTCCCTTCCACGTCACTTCGCATTTTACTACTAAGAAATAGAAGAAGGGTAAAATAAAAAAAATCTAAATTAAGAAGTACTATTCTTTTGGATATTATACTAGGTATTTTACTACTAACATAAGAAATGGAAGAAGGGTAGCAAATTAATTATAGGCTGTTGTTTATTATTATTTTTGTCTTTGGCCTCGTATGATTTTACGTATTATATTATTATATAGTATATTAGTCTATGGTTAGCTTCTCGAATCTCGATGTGGATCTTTGCGATTTTTAGGCCGGACTTAATTTGTCAAGTTCAAGTTGACAAAGGGTCCAAAAATAGGAGTGGGATAGTGCGTAAATTAGAATAATTAGTAATGTTTGCAAGAATGCAAACTATTTTACCATTCATACCTTAATTTTCACGTAATGTATTCCATAAAAAGTAGTAGTAAGGCCATTTCCCTATTGTCATTTTAGTTGTCAAAACACTCTTATCAAAATGAATATTCAAACTTGTAAATCTTTCTCCGAGTCCGTGGCTCTCTATTTGCCGCAGGACCTCTTCCTGAAGCCTCTAGCCAGGTTGAACATCTCCATCCAGCTTCCTACGTCGAAGGCTATGGGTAAAACCATTTCTAACTGGGAATTGATGGAGCGAATGAGAGACATAATACAACCTGAGACATTTTCTTCTCTCAAAGTAGTGAAGAGCTCGTCGGAGTCGATTAGATTTGAGGGCGAAATAGAAGATAAACGGAAATTGAGTAAAGTTATAGACAGCCTGGACGACCGTTCTGTAAAATTGAACGGCTATCCGGAGTTTTTGAAGCTGAAAGCTTCCGAAACCAAGCTAGATTTTCCTACGCGACATACTTGGGATTCGTTCTTTCGCGACGCGTCGAACATGGATGAGATGAAACACGGCGAACGTCCCGACACTGTCCACATTGCTAATCTTCCCATTAAATGGTTTGTGAGTCCGCGCGATGTTTCAGATGACGACGCGAAGCCTTCGGAGAATATTTTTAGAAAAGTGTTTGAACGTTTCGGGAAAATTCGGTGTGTCGATATCCCGATTTGCGATCCGTATAGAAAACAAATGAAAGCACACATGACAGGAATCAGCACGTTTTCGTTCGATTCAGAATTATATTTCGAGGGGTATGTTCAGTTCTCAGAGTATATGGGCTTCGTGAGGGCGATGGACGCCTTCCGGGGCATGAAGGTGGTGAAAAAGCTGTCAGACGGCACCGGGCAGGCCGTCACCGTCCAAGTGGACTTCGATAAGTCTAAACATCTGTCCGACGCTTCTGTCAAGAGGAGGTCCATCGTGAGGGAGCGGTTGGTTGGCCAGGAGCGGGCCAAAGAAGAAAAAGAAAAGGAAGAAGTTCAAAAGCAACAGAAGAGGGAAGAAGTAGAGAGGTTTACATATTTTCTATTCTCTTGTGTATTATGTTTTGTAACTACTTCACATTTAAACAGCCTCATACATATAAACTCAGCACCACCATGAGTCGTATCCATTTAATTCAGTTGACATCAATAAAAAAATAATGTTATTTAGTGTATGTGTACACGGAGTCACCACAATATTGTCTTATTATGTTGCCAACATAGTTGACCGCAGCTCGGCGTGTTTGTTGCAGCTGCTAAAATTCCCACCATTACCATCACCGTTGGAATCACCTTTAATTTCAATGTAGAGATTTCAGTTTTGGTACATACATTGTCATACGACATGTTTTTGTAAGATGAACATCTGGCGTTCAATTACACATTGTATAGAAAAACAACCACAGTTACACGAGTATACAAATTAATGTGTAAATTGACCACTATTTCAATGCAGGTAGAGTTCATTTTTCGATTACTTAATTTGTATGAGATGATTCTGGCAGACTAAAATGTAAGCGGCTTGGTCAGGTATGAGTAATTTTATTTTTCGCATTGGTAGGTACTTCATCCATATATTACGCCAACGTGTGTTAACAACCTTCGAAGACGTCCAGATAGAAAAGTGCCATAAGTACTTAATAGGTTTTATTTACATTAATTAGATAAAACACTATTTTATAATATGAATGCACATTACGGTCTAACTCCATTTAACCGGAGTTTTCAACCTTGCAAATTACTCGCATCTCATATTACTCAGTGTCCGCACTTGCAGTCTCCCTCGGCCCTATGAGCCCGTCAGCATAGATTTTCAAAACCCGACTATGTCTTTTAGGATGGCGACATAGCGCCTGTGCATATGCATGGATTTACTGGCACCAATAGTGTGTAAATTCAACTATCACGATAATAAGTGTTTACACAAGTACTGACTGTCTCAACAATCTCATGTTTCAAGCGTAAGTGAGACACGTTGTCATTTTATGGTGTTATTTGACTGGTTATAAAAATCGATAAACGTCATAAATGCTCTGTGTGTGTACTTTATTTCTTTCTCGGCAGGTTCGCCACTATCGTTCTATTGTGCAGGCGCAGATTCTCACAGGCTAATGTGTATTTACATATGCATTTTTTTGTTATGGCTGCGATAATACATACTGTAAGCGGTAAATCCATGCACATGTAAATGGGGTATCACATTGATTGTCGAACAGTTGCCTTTTATGTACATCCAACGAGGTCACTTCATTAAATTAATTCCCATATTGGACTCCATTGTGACAGTATCTTTGTCTTGGTGTATAATCAGACCTAGATGCGGTAAATTACGGCGTGATTAGTATATTAATATGCATATTCATGTCCCGCTCTGTACCAATATTTATATGTACAATATAGCACAGTTTTTTTTTGTCGGTAGACAAGCTAGTAAACTGAATAATATGGGTGCAAAATCCTGTATGCTGCATGTGGATTATTTCAACTATCTATTAATTGAATTAACATTTTGTAGAAATCCATTGCACATTTCACCAAATTGTCACACTTCCAGTTGGTTAAAGTTAAAATGCTTTTTTCATTTTTACGATACATTATGAAAACTATAATGATTTGTAAAAACCAAAGTGATTATAGTAAGTACAGAAAAAGATAGTCTTAATATTTGGTAAATAAATTTATTGATAATCATCGGTCCCCACGATGGAGAAGTGTTCGAGTGTCAATCTCTGAAGTCGTAGATGAGGGTTCGAATCCCACATATGGCAAAAATCAACTGTTTGATCCAGACTCATGAACACATATGGCTAACAACCATGTTGACGTGACTCGTGAACTACATGAGCTGCATAAATTAAGCAGTTAGCAAGTGTCTGCAGATGAGTGGCCACTATAGTCAGGCCGTGACACGAAACTGTAAACTTCGATGGTAGTGCAATATGGTAAACTGTAAAAATAATGATTATTGCATATTTAAATAAATGGTAATTGGCATTTGAACAAAATATGCAATCGAAAATCTTCATTTATTACAAACTGGTTACCGTATTGCATTCGAAGATTCGAAGAACTAGCACTACTTACTTAATTCGCAATTCAGTAACATGGCCTGAATATAGTTGGCCTTGATTGGTGTATAGGACGCCTGCCTCTCAACCCTTGGGGGATCAAATCCATGAATTTTTTCATCAATGTGTCTCTAGAGCTTGGCTAAGTTCTAAGTTGAGCGAATGACTTAAATACTGTTGCTTCAAAAAGTTTCTGTGACGTGTTTCACTATTGTAATTGAGCCTCGTGGCCTATTGTAGATAGACATAATAACGTAGCTTGATGAAAATATCTGATTTAACCTTAGTTTGATGGCACTGGTACATAATATTAATGCTTAAAAGCGAACAAGTTTGCAGATTGTTTTCCAGGCATTCCCATGGTCTGTTTGTCACGACGCCACGTGGTACAAAGTTAATCCATTAGAAGTGTGTACGAAATCAAATTAAATCAAATTAGAGCATCGGTGAAAGTGCAAAGTGCGTCATCGATAATGAATCCCGCAAGGCTCGGCGGCGGTTTGAAAAGTCTCGGGCTATGGTGGCCGGTGGTTCTAGGCGGAAGCTGGCACAGAGCGAGATGGATAAACTGTCACACACGCAAGAGCGGGAAGAGAGACGGAAGGCCAAGCAGCTGGCCAAGCTGAAGGAGAAAGAGTCGAAGGAAATCAACACCAAGATAGCCGAGGAGCAGAAGAAGCTGATTAAGACCCAGCGCAAGCTGCAAAGCATTCGACTCATCGAAGAACTCTTCAGGAGAATACAAGTAAACACCCCGTTACTTATTTTCTTGTCACTGTAGTAATAAGCAGAAATGACATCAATTCCTATAATGAAATTGATTATTAATACATCTTAGTACAACACAAGTTTCATTAAATTTGTACATAGCTGCCAAACAATGATCACGTAATTGCGACTAGCACATTTCCCGATACTTGTCATAGATATGGGTTATAAGAAGGTTTGATATTATTTTATCATGCTCTTATAGGTTTCTTCATATTATATACCTCGGTAATGAGGATGGCGATCACTGAAATTACTGGCATTGCCAATAATCTCATTCCACATGCAGCGATCCTGTGTTGATCTTGTTTTTTCCCGACCATGTCTGATCCTAATAAGATCATATGGGCCTACACAGAGTGGAGGTTTGTATTTACAGATTTTGTTTTTACGAGAAATGGATGTCAGCCACTTGCTCAACCTATTAGGTCCATACTCTGACTCATACACAAATTGAAAAACAATATGTGCACTAGCCATAGGCATAGGTAAAACTTAAGAAAATTTGGCAGCACACCTTTTGGGAAACACCCAAACATATGTTATATAATATATGAGTTAAAAATTCAGTAGGTTAACTGCTTCTTTTCTTTCAGCTAAAACATAAACCTGGCGTGGGCCACAAAAAGGTAGACTCACACAGAGATCTCTACAATGCAGAGAACAGACGGGAGAAGGACAACAAGAAGGAGTTGAAGAAAATCGAGAAGGCTCTGCTGGTGGAGAACAAGGAACGGTCGGTGCGCGAGAGGCTCGTCAAAAAGTACAAGAGTGCCCAGGAACAGGAACTCGAGGAGCAACGCCAGAAGTTAAAGAAGGCATTGGAGGGTTTGTGACAATGATATATTAATTTTAAAAATAAAAATGTGTATAATTTATCTAACTTCGATTTTTTGAATGTTTATTGAATCAAGCTTTGATGCAGTCACAATACTGAAGACTGGTTTCATCAGTTTAGATTTTAAGAGGACATTTTCAACAACTATTTATACAAATAGGTTTTTAACAAAATGTGAAAACATGATAATATAAATATAAAGAACTACAAGTATCAGAAACAATCCATTTTGACACAAATTCTGAAGTTAAAAGGAAGTCTATTCATTACAGCAGTGATTCACTAAAGATGATTCATATAATATATAATAAAATAATACATGGATGGAACAAAACTTCAATCAGAATTTAAATTTATTTTTTGTTCAAACACGTTTTAAATTTAAATACATAATACACTGACTGAAATATATGGGACATTTTATTTTACAGGTAACATCGTGCTGCGTTCTGTGCTCGATACCGGTAAGAAAAGAGAGCGGACACCCTCGATCAGCTCACTGTCATCCGGTTCAGATATCTGTCTTGAAGATTTCCCCGATAAGAAAATCAAAACTGAGAGAATGACAAGCCCCGAGAGACATCCTTTTATCAAGAAAGGTATGTAAAATTTTTCTTCAATGTGTGTTTGATTCAACGAAGAGCAAATAGCTAAAACTCATTCCTCATAAGAAAACTCTGTTATTATTATAACTTTCATCATGTGTAAAGGCAAGGCACAAATGCTCTTTTCTGGAGTGAAAATGGTTTCTCCTAATCACCTACATCCGTCAAAAACCGTAAACATTTCAACACAATTTTAGATTCACTCAAGCTGTGAATTCCATGAATTATTAAATGTGCAGCTATTGCTAAGATAATCGCTAGAATTGGAAATTGTTATAAATGGATAGTATTGTTTTATTAATTACTACATACGCTGACCATTTCCAATATGGTTTGACTTGTCCCGAAACCAAAACATTCATATTATAATGCAAATGTTGCTATAATTGTCTGTGAAATGACAGACTGTATCGATTAATGTAAATCAATACGCAGCCAAGTGCACCGAACCATCATTATTTACAATTATTATATTGAACAATTAAAAAATTTAAACAGTTGCCAGATATGGTGGCTTTTAACCATTGGAGTATCACTGTATATCGGTAATCTGCAGAGAGGAGAACGTAACAAACCTTCAATAATTTTGTGCCGTGTTTTGCAGAAGGTGAACCCATGATGCCTGGCTATTCGGGACAGGTGCCTCAGTACAATTACGGCCCTTACCCGCCTTACATGAATCCCAATTACAACTACCCGCAGCAAATGGGTGAGTCGAAAATTTGGTGGAAGTACAGTAGGCGCTCGGTAATCCGCCACCCATATTTTTTCACTTATGCCGAAAACGCTGGATTATTGGATTTCTATAGGAAATAATAAATAATCTGTTAAGGTCGGGCACCGAACTGCTGAGTGCACGGCTCTCCGCTCTGTAATCCGGCAGTTTAATGTGAAACCTGCCGGATTATAGAGCAGGAGAGCTGAGTTGCAAAATGCGGACTATTGGACGTGTGTCAGATTGGTGAACGCCGGATTACCGAGCGCTTACTGTATTTTGGATTAATTAGCAATTTGTTTTGCTAGATAGCAACGAAAAGTACCATACAAAATAAATAAGAACTTTTGTATATTATTATACATTGGTTTTAATATATTTCAATGTGTAACAGTTCGGCCACTCCCTGATGAGTCGGTACCGTATTGCTTGCCATGCCAAGATGGAGGTGGAGTGTCGCAGTCAAACATTTAAATTACAAACTAAACAGGTTGGCGATGCACAGTACACTGACAAAACATGTGTTTTTTGGTGCTGTCTGTTGGCAAATTTCTTGCATGTTTGCTTGAATTTACCAGGTGATTCTCTTAATTAAACCTGAGTTCATTCTTGTGCAGCTACAAATTACCTGTGGCTTAAGCGTTGGACTATAAAGCCTTGGGTCCCAGGTTCGAATCCTGGGTCTGGCAAGTACACATTGTTTTTCAATTTGTGTGTGTCAGGGTATGGATCTAATAGGTTGAGCAAGTGGCTGACATCCATTTCTCGTAAAAACAAAATCTGTCAATACAAACCTCCACCCTGTGGAGACCCATATGATCCTATCAGGATCGGACATGGTCGGGGGAAAAAAAAAAAAATTATCTTTCATTTAATGTATGAATGCGCACAATATCGTTTCTTTTTTCTCTGTTTCTATTTTGAAAATGTTTTAACTCCATAACAACTATTTTTTCAAAAGGCCGTAAAAACCATCTAATTTTTGTTTTAAATGTAATTTCGATATAAAATAAAACAAAAAAAAATGATTCTTGAAGTTGAAATTGAAAAAGTTGTAATAGAGGCGTATTCAATAAAAATCTTATGTTGATCAACTTTTACGTTTTACAAGTTTGACCGATAATATTTTCTTCCATCGTCAAATGATATCTTCTCTTGAAAATTGCTATAAAAACACTACTTTTTTTCTTTTTTAAATAAAATAGCAAAAATGTATGTACTCAAAAACTATGCAGTACTACGCGGGATTTCAGTGCTGCAGTACCAAGTTGCTTTGCTTGATTCACAAATGGATACTTCTTCCAATGGCACTGATACAAATCAATCACACCAGGCGACACCAATGCGTCGTCCCTTCACTTCATCGATCTAGTAGAGTTTTAATCTTACTGCTTGTGTTTTCAGTGAGGATTATTTACACATAAGAGTTCAGCATACGCTATCAGGAACAATAAAATTTTATGTTGTTTTGATGATGATTCAATTGTTTATTTTGTGACAGGGAACTATTTCCCCCGCGGTGCTTATTACCCCCCGGGCGGTCACCAGGAGCAAGGTGGTCCGCCCCCGTACAACTCTAGAGGGCGAGGGGGCTTCATATCGCGACGAGGCAGAGGAGGAGTCTATAACACTAATCACAACCCGCACAGAGGAGGCTACCGCGGTGGTCACAGGATGCCTTTCTTCGATGGCCCCAATGCCAACCACGCATACTATAAGTGAGTATACTAATGAAACACTCCTATGAGTATATGGGGCACCACGCCTCTAGCAATCCCATCATTCACTTTCACCCTCTTTAAATTCTCACATTAAAATGAGTAGTGAGTAAAAATAGTAGGTACTAGAGGTGGGAAAACTGGTCGATTTTGAAGACCAAGACTTCCACCAGTATAAAAAAATACTTAATATCGAAACTTGTTCCAAAATACTTACTAGTAGAGGTGAGTTGGAAATACTGTCACCAGTTTGTGTACTTAAGTTTCGGATGAAACTACCCATACTAAGTATTTGTTGCCCAATAAACTTGAAACGTATTAGATGTTCGAATTCGAATGCATTCGATGATATCATCGCCGTGACTCGCCATTCGGCAGTGGCGAAGGGTGGAGGTAGGCTGTTAAGATTCGCTATAAATAGTGCACACTAAGCTATGTTAGTCATATGTATTTGTTTTTATTGAATTAAGACTACAATTTACAGATGGTGTTAGTTAGTTTTTAAAAATCAATTAAACTCTGCCTAAACGAAACCATAATAGATTTGGTCTAATTTGGGCAATACGACAAAATTGTGCACAATTTTTCACTCATAGTTATTTGTTTTCGTTGGATTAAAACTACATATTACACATATTGTTGGTTCATTTTTTTAATTCATTAAGTCCTGCGTAAATCAAACTATAATAAATAAAAAATATTATTCTATCTATAAAATGCTCAAAGTTATGTATGATTTAATTGCATAATTTTAGATATTTTATAGATAGACGTGTATTTTTTGACTATTATCTATTATGGCTTGGTTTTTCAGGGTTTAATTGAATTTTTTAAATCTAACCAACATTATCTGTAAATTGTAGTCTTATTTCAATGAAAACAAATATGTATGTCTGAAAAAGTTTAATGTGCACTATTTATGGCGGATCTTAACAGCCTACCTCCACCCTTCGCCACTGCCATTCGGTGATGCTGGTTGACTTTCAACGCTATTGATATTAAATGCGCGCGAGCGAGATATCATGATACACGTATGTCTAGCCGTGATATTATACTCAACTGTCATTGTTCTCCCTTTCTCCTCTGTTATAAAGTTGGTATAGTGAAGGACAGAAATGGTCACATGTTCGTTTTATAGTATACTATTTGAGTTTGCCTAAGTTTTAGTTTTAAGAGTTTAAGTTTCAGTTGAGTATGAGACTTTATCGAGTCCAGGAGTTCGACGCATGGTATGAGATCTCGCCGTCCGCTAGCTAGTTCGTAGTCTTGCTACATATGAAATCATCGCCTCGGACTTCGCGTATTTAGTTTAAGTTGAGTATGACATGTACATCGAGTTGACGTCAGTCGCAAGCCGGAATAGCGGAGTACTGATAACGCTAACTGACTACGCGTTTATCTGGTTTTGTCACGTCGAGTTTCTCGATTTTTTAGTTTTATAATTAGAACTTATAAACATAAACTGAATTCAAATTGTATGCGTGATTGTATAAATGGATAATAATTATATTATACTTAATAAACAATTTGTGTAAAAATGGCTACTAAAAGGTTAAGTTTCGTGTGGAATCGTTCCAAAGAAATAGTTACAAATTATGCCATCTGTAATGTTTATAAAATAAAAAATTCATACAAGTCAATGTCAAATTTGAAGAAACTTTTACAGCGCAAGTACCCAACTATTCATATTGAATTTGCCAGGCAAGATATAGCTCCACCTGTAAAATTCTTTACATATAAATGAAACCAGTGCTTTTAATGCTTCAGTATTTTCTACTGAAACAGGAGTGACTAGTGCCATAGTTCCAGCTGTACCTGTCTCGAAAATGGGACTTTTCGAAAAGCAGATGTATTTTTAACGATTCTATTATAGCCAATATTTCAAATACTAGTAAGTATTTTGGAACAAGTTTCGATACTAAGTATTTTTTAATACTGGTAGTAAGTATACTTAGTCTTCAAAATCGACCAGTTTTCCCACCTCTACTTACTAGTAATACATACTCAACTGGAACTAAAACTAACTCCATATTATTACAGTATAGTCACCATTTCTGTCCTTCACTATACCAACTTTACAATTGGGGAGAAAGAGAGAGAAATGACAATTTGAAATATCGGCTTTAATAGAATCGCTAAAAATATACTGAGCGCTGAGCCGATTTTAAACACATTTTGAATTTATGAGTTGTTTTTATGTTAGGTTATAATATTCTTGAATGAATATACAATGATTTTTTTTATTTCAAACATGTTTTGAGCTGTCATAATAAGCTTGTGCCGTCACCATATTCCGAGGGAATTGGTCCAACAATAATTACATAAAATTTATCACCTATTGTTTATACATAAGCGAGTCGCGGTTTCCGCGGCGATGATGTCATAGGTAGCAACAGTACCAACTAGCTAGCGGGGACGGTGAGATCTCACAGCATGCGTTCAAACTTCTAAGTATTTTGTAACAAGTATATTGGGCCACACGTACTGAGTATGGGTAGTACATGCCGAGACTTGAGTACGCAAACTGATGACAGTATTTCCAACTCACCTCTGGTAGGTACATGGTGAAAACGATGTAATACAAAAAAAAATGTTACATCGCTCACAAATGGGATTTTACGGTAATGTATTCTGTAAATTTTATTGAATTACTTTTGAAGGAAGAGTTTTCAAAGAATATTGTATTTATGTAATGTTCATGACATCTTATTACATGTATTTTATCTGCAGGTATTTCAAGAAACTGGCTGAAGGGCAATCGGGCGATTACTTAGATCGAGAGAGATCATACTCCAGAAGTAGATCACGATCGCGCAGGAGGTCGTACAGTCGCAGTAGATCCAGATCTTCATCGAGATCACGCACCAGATCCCGGAGGAGATCGTCTTCTCGCCGTCGATCCCGATACTCCCGCTCCAGACATTCGAGATCCCGTTCCCGGAACAGAAGAACACGAACCAGATCGAGAAGCAGGTCCAGATCTCGGCGATCCAGGTCCAGAAGTCGCGACAGATCCAAGAGCAGGTCCAAATCTCGACGCAGACGCTCTCATTCTAAACGCTCGCAATCCAGAGGGAAATCCGAGCCTGCCGAACCTAAAAAGTCAACTGATTTCATTCCAAGAGCCGTGAGAGACAACGCCGACAAATCCAAACTTGACGAGAGCGCTCAGCAATCTTCCGAAGATACAACTCACAAAGCGAACGATGCAGGAGAAGGCGATGTTCAGAAGTCTCCCGCTAATGATAAACGAGGATCGCCCAAGAGCTGGTCTCCGCAAGGACAAGACAACCGAAAAAGAGATGCCTGGTCTGAAAGCCCCTCGCCTAAAAAGTAACCTCTGTTTAAAAAGTCGTGTTTCTTGTTTAATTGATTATTGTGTTGTGATTGATGTCAATGTCACCGTGGAAATCATATCATCTCATATTGTAAAAAAAACATTTATATATTTATGCAAAAGAATTTATTAGCATTACTAAGTTATGAAATATAATGTAACATATTATTAAGATTAAAATTAAAGTTATTACATCAAGTATATTTATATCTTTGAAAAGTGTTCACATACATATGAGGCATCTATTTCCAAAAACCGGTAAGCCCATAGTCAAAATCAGACAAAAAAATAAATAACTACATAAGTATATTATATTTATATGTAATTTCACACAATATATTGTAATGACCTATAATTTATAAAACTCCACCCAAAAGTATATGAATAGAATGTTTAACTTAATAATGTTGAAAATCAATTCTTCTTTGACCATTATCGTCTCTGTTCTGGCAGAACACACTAATTGGAGACAGTGACGTCCATAGACAAAATGCCGCCCCTAGGCAGCCTCAGAATGCCACCACATTACACAGTATTTTTTATTATGCTTTCATGACTTCAATATCTTAGAAATACATTATTAACAAAATATATACCACAAAATTTAATTTAAATTTCATCTCGACTTCAATAGACAATATTGCGAGTTCACGGTTTCAGATACGTTTAAAAATACACTGTCAGGTCACTGGTCAAAATACACTGTCACTGACAACTTTCAAAACTCGCGAATGACTAGCAAAAATATTTGGATAAATTAATTAGGTACCTAAGTATGTACCTACCTATAATTAAAATATAATTCGCAAATCTGCAGGTGTCATTGCTGGTCATCAAGGAGTGATGTCCAAAGACAACGGAAGTAAACTAGACGTCGCGAACCCGATGAAAAAAAATCAATCCTGTTTATGCTAATTAACACGTTGGCTGCGCAAAAAATATCGCATGCTTTACAGAGAACCTGAAAAATACCTACCTTTCGAAACCACAAAACTCTATTAAATATTAGAAACTATTATTATATTTTATCTCAGTTCTGTCGCTTGCAATGTCATTTACACAAAATACATCTGTGCACCACATGTATTTGCATTGTTTACCTACCAGATATCGAAACACGTGCGGCATTTATTGATGTCGCGCCGTATGAAATGCGCTAAAGGCAAGTTCACACTAACATAATATTTTGCGTTTATATACATTTTATTTTGAACGGAATTTTATCTTACCTTTTTTACTCCATGTTTTGTTTTACATCAATTTATTCAACTTCAAATGTTGATAATATTTCTTATTGTTGAAAAAGTTCACAAAAAAGACACTATGATATAAAAATAGTTGAAACGTAATTTACACTATCACAATACACTACAATATATATTACTTTGAAAGAACGTTGGAATGTTAGATTCACATTTGTTTATGTACATTTAAAAAAATCTTTGAAGATGCATATAAATCGAGCCAAAAAGTATTATGACTTGTATATTATATTTATAGAATAAATTTCTGATTCACTCTCGACAAAAACTAAATTTGTTCGTGATATAGTCGAAAACAGGGTTCTAAACACAACCCAGGTTTATTCGGGCAATCAGGACAATGGAACAACGAAGCTTTTAGTTGTTTGGTAGTATTCCAGCAATGTTTACACCTTCGCCTCTTTGTGTTTCTGTTTTGAGTGAATTTTTGTTTTAGGTTGTTTCGGTAAGGTAAGCGGAGGTGGGCCAAGTAGTTTTCTAATTACCGATAGTCTGAAATCGTATAAGGAAATTTTTGGATTTTCGGAATTATATAGATAATGCGCATTCAAAAGTATTGTTTGTAATAAATGAATGCCCAATTTCTTGTACCACCTTATAGCTTTACGTTGACATGGGTAATATGCCAACATCTGACCATGATAGTCGATTCCACTCATATAACGGTTGTACTCAATTACCATCTTCAGTTTTTTACATAACTTTCTAAATCTATTAGACGTGTTAGTTATATCACCATCGAATTCTGATGATATGGTAACTACTTCTCGACGATCTTTCCATTTTGTAACGCATATACCCATATCCGTGTACTGGCTAATACATTCACCAGTTTTAAGTTTTTTATTGACAACCGTATCAGGATTACCCTTTCTATTGCTCCTTAGGATTCCCGTGACAAATGTCTTATCTTGGAGTAAAGCCTCAGTCAGTGGAACACTATTATAGTAGTTGTCCATGAAAATAGAATGACCGATTCCTGTTTTACCTTCAATTAATTTTCGGACAACTTTTTTGGTATGGTCTTTCCCCCCCAATTCCGTATCTGCTGATCCGCCATAAACAATAAGTTTTAAAGCCAAACCACCAGACTCTCCGAGCATGTAAAGTTTGATGCCATATTTTGCTTTTTTTGCCTTTCATGTATTGCCAAATAATTAGGCGACCGCGCCATAAAACTAACGATTCGTCGATTGATAAATTTTTTTTCGGCACATATGGCGTCCATCCTTTCATTGAACAGATCAATTAATGGTTGTATTTTACCTAAACTGGAACTGTCTTCTTCATTGCAATTGAAATGCAAAGATCTCATTATCAGTAAAAATCTGTCTCGGGACATAAACTGCGAAAATACAGTCAAATTGAAGAGGTAGTCTTTTTTCCAATAGTCACTCAGACGATTCGAACGTATCGTTCCTGTATGAAACAGAAATCCCAACCATAGTTTGAAATCGTCAATTGTGATGTCTTTCCATTGAGTGATTCGACTTCTATCGCCCGTTTGAGCTAAAATGTTCATTGCATACGCATTTGTCTGGTCTACGATGTAGTTATAAAATTTCTCATCAGCTATAAGATGAAAATAATCGATAGGATCTTTTCCACTCATGTCGATTTCTATGCAAGGCGTAGCCGAAAATTGAATAGATGTGGCTTGTTTTTTTTCAAATGACCACTTTTCAGGTACGTTTGTTCTTGCAATTGATTGTAAAAATATGTCATCATCACTTTCCCAATCTGATTCACTATCAATGTTATAATCACATACAATATTATCAAAATCACTTCCGTCACTGTCGTGCACTTGGTCATCGCTTTCTTCTACTCTTTGTCTTTTTGAACACGATGGCCGATCCATTGTCAGTGGGGTAAAAAATGAAAATCACTATCACTAAAACACAAGGGATCACATGCACCAAAACGTCGGGAAAAGTTTATATTCACATGGAATTTAGAAAAAAATATACACTCGGTATAAAAAATAACACCCACCGTGGCCGCGCGGCATAAGCGTTGGACTATCTATATATATTACTTACATACTTATATTTACAAAATAATAAAAAAAAGTGATAAAACAAAACCAATTTACAACTGTAAACAATATTTCAACAAAATATTATAAGTCGTTTGATGTACGTATTCCGATTACACTAGTGTGAACAAGCCTTTACATGAGAGTTTCAATAAAATGTCCTGAAACGACCGAACCGTGGCAAGTACTTACTAACACTGAAAGATTTTGTACAGTGCTAAGGGTCCTAAGAATAAATAACAACAATTGTAGACATGCTGTAAAATATTTGGTTAATAACATTGAAAGCAACACATGAACACGGCTGCCGTGACTGACGCGGGGTTACAATTTTTGTATGGACACGGGAGCCGTGTCCGACGCACCGAACGTGTTAATAGGTTCATTTTGTTTCCAACCAGTGAGCTGAATTTTTTAATGGAAAGATATTTCCATTATTACTAAGTTTAGGTACCAATTCCTATATATTTATTGATTCTCCTCGATTTGCTGTCCTTCGAGTAACTGTCGCCCCCAAGCGACGCTCAATCTGCCTACCCCCACGGGACATCACTGATTGGAGAATACTAGTTTCGAGTAATTTAACTTTGAAGTTTTAAAATGTTTGAAATGGTCTATCATATGAGTTTATTAAGTAATCGTAAAAATTATGACTTTAAAATAAAG
Source organism: Rhyacophila brunnea (assembly GCF_057557595.1). Classification (NCBI taxonomy): domain Eukaryota; kingdom Metazoa; phylum Arthropoda; class Insecta; order Trichoptera; family Rhyacophilidae; genus Rhyacophila; species Rhyacophila brunnea. The sequence goes on along the minus strand of NW_028232848.1, from coordinate 35,609,693 downwards.
ACTGTTTATTTATTAAGGTTAAAGTATAAAAAAAAAGTAAAATTTTCTTTTTTTATGTTTATTTTCTTATTTGTTTAGAAAAAAACGAATTAGTGTTTTTTGCCAGAACACATTTTGTCTTTTTCAGCGGTACTGATTACACTAAGTGTTATTTAGTGTTTTCTGCCAGGAGAAAAATGCAGAATATTTTCAAGCCATTGTCATAGTTTTAGGGAAAAATTTTAGTACGTAAAATTATCTAGTTATCTTTATAAAAAAAATGAGATAGATACATACTGCAATAGTATATTATTCTTATAGAGCGTAGAGATTATAAGTAGGTACATGTGTAAATAATGACCAGTAGAAGACATATTAATTAAGGGAATTTCAGAGTAACTACCATTGGTGGAAAAGTAGCATTGTTAGAGTTATCATCATCAGTCTGAATTAATACACTGCTGGATGAAGCCCTCTCCAAGCTGATTCCACTTCTCTCTGTCCTGTGCGTTGCGTTGCCACATACTTAACCATTTCATCGATCCAGCGGCCTCTAAGTCTATTTTGCAGACGTTTTGTACCTCTTGGGTACCACTGGATGACTACATTTGTCCATCGGTTGTCCCTTTTTCGAGCTATGTATCCAGCCCATTTCCATTTTTGGTTTTTAGATAACACTATTACATCGCAAACCCTTGTCTGTTTTCTTATACAATCATTCCGCTTTTTGTCATTTCGCGTTATGCCCAGCATGCACCTCTCTATACCACGCTGTGCTACTATAAGTTTCTGGGTCTCTCCTATACTTAGGGTCCATGTTTCACATGCACTTGTGATTACGGGAAGCACACACTGGTTTAAGATTTTGCGCTTAAGGCACGGGTCATTTTTGTGTGTAGTCACCTACAAACACCTTGTTGTCCGAGAAAATATCAATTGAGTTACTGCATATGGCTCTTGCAGACAAATCATAACATAAATTGCATCTCTCAAATTATTACGAAAAAGTGTTTCAGCAGTGGCTTAATAGAAAATTAACCATATGCATGTAAACAAGTTACGTGGTGATTCATGAAAGGTATGACCACTTCTACGACTGGAAACATGACTTTCTTGGTTTCCTATTGCCTCGGGTAGATATATCACAAATGAAACAATTGCGTCCTTCATGTTAGAAGAGTCACGTGAGCTTTGTTAGTAGAACCACATATTGAATTCGTAGTTAATTCGAACACGAAGTTGGGTGTACAGAGGGGTGGAGCCCATACGAGTCACGACCTTCGGCCATGAGGTTCCTACTATGAAGAAGAAGAATGATGCTAACACCAAAGTAACCAATACACTGGCTGGATACAATGGCACCATACCTATATTCTTGACAATGGCCAGCGTTAAATAATATACAAAGTCATACTGCATCTCTCATATACATACGGAACTAAAATGCTCACACAGTGTAATTGTAGTTCCAAGTTAAGTAGTGAGGAGTTGGATTCACGACTACTTCCGATGCTTCTACCGTGACTTTTCGTATATTACTTGCTATCGTTTTAGGTAGACGAATTACAAAGTAGACCGTGTAGGTATATCATATTGTGCAGATGAATCAGAGGTGCGCTCGCGGTGCCCATCGAGGATGTGAGGAGTGAGAGCCACGTCGACTCCTTGGCATGGTGCTATATCTTTTCGTGTATACTATCGTCTCAGGTAGACAAATTGCAAAACAAACTTTTTTTATGTAAATGTATATTTTGTAAAAATTAGTGTGTTTTTCCAGACGGTAAAGTTTGAAATAAGGAACATTTTGGTATAACTAAATCAATATGTAATTTTTTCGAATTAGTGTCTTCTGCCAGAACAGTGACGATATATTATATCCGCTCTTCAGTTGATATGGACACCACACTTAGACTATATTATAATATACCTACTGTATAGACTCAGCGTATTGTTTTGCTAAAACCGTGTTCCGTGCGTTTCATTGTTACTTGTGGTTGGTGGAACTAACCTATGGAACGTAATACCATCTAAAGGCTCAGGCACACAGAACGCGATATAAGAATGTCAGAAAGGCCGTGATATCTTTGTGAGCGATCTAGTATTGTGGTTGCTTCCTAGCGGGCAAATCATAACCGTAGATGTATGTCAAGGGAGCCAAGCCACAAATTTGGCGAAAATGAGTAAAGTACACAAAAGCATTTTAAAATCATCAAAGATGCAGTGGTCAATGGATTTAGGCCACAAAACTCTTGACTACCACACACGTGTGCCAACTGTACATTTCAATATTCAGTGGTCAAGAGATATAACTTCCAAGATACTGTTTTTTTTTAGTTATTTTTACAAAATAATAAAAAGATAACACCACAAAGTATATTCTATGTTCAAAGTTTCTATATATAGTTATTATATCTTTAAGCGCACCTGTTTCTCAGCATTATGATTTTGTGGACTGGCTCCTTTGACATCTACGATAACGAAATGTGTATTTTTTAAATAGTTTTTGTTCGGAATGAGTAATTCGGATGAGGAGCAGCTCCTTTTTCTATTAGCCCTACAGAGTAATAGAAAAAAGTTGATGTTGGGTACATGACAACATCAATACGAAAAGGGAAAGATTTGGGAGTACCACGACGTATAGAGCATCAATGTCATGAAGATAGATGTTTTCTATATTTTTGTATGTCACGTGTAAGTTTCAAGGAACTAACTACATGACCTGATAAAACCAAAGATTTCCGATTAGTAACTCACAGATCGCCCTGTATGTATACAACTAGATCACTGCCGCGACAGATCGCGTCCTGTGTGCCAGTCTTTATTACTTCTCAGTACGGCTACCACATTTAAATACCACTAATTTTATATTCAACACAAAAACTATAAATTTCAATTATTAGTTTGGATGACTTGTCATTCAAAATAATATTACCAGCGTGTACAAAAAATATTGTACAAAGCCGTCAACCTTCTATCTTACTCATAACACATATTGCGAAGATTATAAGCGTGCTGAATGCTTTCTCCCTCGCACTTATGGTTTGTTTTTTTTCAGGCCTCGACACCACACAGCGCCTTCAGGAATCCCTGTCGCTCGCCAGTCTTTTTACACCTTCCCAGGTCATGCCAGCATCCCGTAGCTCCGTCATATACTCTCTGTGGATTATATTTAGAATCTAGTTGGCTTGAAAACAGGCAAGGCGGGTTGATATCATGAGGCACCCACGGCATGTGTCTGAGTGTAACTTCACTCAGCGTAATGAGAGGCTGCATGGTCCACTCTCTTATCTCCTAAAGTTATACCACTGCACCAGTATCCATCTGCTTTCGAATGTTAGGTTGCTCTGAGCCTTCATAAGGTGCCCATGACTCACTAACCAATACACATTGAATTTTATTTTGCTTACAATTATTGCAATTAAAATAGGCATATTATTCTAAATTGAAAATATTATACAATTAAAAATAGAAACTTATAGCGCGGGGTCTCCAAATACTTTCTCGCTCGCACATCGGACGTTACCTAAAGTCGGCGCGGGCGCCCCCACCACAGCGCGTTCCCCACCGAAGCGCACCGGCCTTATCAGCTGGACGGCGAGGAAGGGGTCGCCTAGTTGGCAATACACGGCCTTGAACAAATCAGTTAACCTTGGGCCAGCTTGGCCCTGACTCAGCATAGTAGTCTTGCTTGGTCTGAAAATGGTATACACGGCTTCCCGTAACCCTATCAGACCACAGTGAGCTATTCTTACAAAACCCAGCTCACCACAGTAGCTTGCTTACTCTGAAAACGGTATACACGGCTTCCCGTAACCCTATCAGTGTACAGTGAGCTATTGTGGTGAGCCAGGCACGAGCTCAGGTTTCGCCTTCAACAACACAACGAACCCTTACGAATTTATTAAGGAAGTACCTACTTTCACCCTTATAAACTACAATTAAAACCAACCATTTACACTCGAAACACCAAAACGTGGGAAATAGATGCCTCATTTGTAAAATGATATCTTCCCTATTATGTCAATGCCTACGTCGGCGATCCTTCGGAGATCTGCTCCTGTCTCTTTTCTTCTTCTTCCCTTTCCTTTTCTTGTCCCTGTCTCTCCTTTCCTCCTCGCATGAAGATAGGGATGAGATGGAACTGTTTCGCCTGTTGGCGCTTCTTTTGTCGTCTTGTCTGTGTCTTTCTCTTTCGCGTGACGGTGATCTGTTTTTCGTATCCTTCATGGGGCAGGAGTTTTTAGAATTACCAGCTGCACTTTCGATTGATTCTGACGGTTCTCTCTTTTCAATTTTGATATTCTCCTTTTTCAACTCTTTTAATTTATACTCCTCATATTTGACAGCATCTGTAAGCAGTAAATCAACCATGTGTTCAACAATAAACATATCACCTATTGGAAGACAAAACCACATCCGTGACATTATGCTCTGTTTACACGAGCATGATGGGTTACACCACTCACATGAGCACTCGCCAACAAAAACAAAATGATAAATACAGATTATTTTAGATTCTATAGGTCATGTATTAGTTGTCAGCAATTTTTGTTGTCAGTTGTGATCAAGAATCGTCAACCTCAAATAACAATTACATGCAACGATTCAGATACCGCATCGACTGTCACAATGCTTGTTTTGATTGGATCATTAAACTAATTGATGGATAAATTACATTCAGATCGAATTAGTTTATTTCAGGTGGTCCATCAAGTTCATGTCTGGAAACTTGTACGTATGCATCACCGTAAAATGTCGTATCGAAATTATATGGCTGTATACTAAAGACTGTCCAACTTCTTTGGGTCGTAAAGTACTGACATAAAATTAATGTTTAAATAAAACACGGTTCTTTTCGGTTTACACTTTACAGGAAGCCAGCAGCAGACAAATTTTGAAAATAGCCTATAATATTGGATTATTTCTTAGGTTAGGTTAGGTTTTCATTCTTGAATTCATTTATTTTGCCTAAATCAGCAATGAAAAGCAGTCACAAAGAAACACATACGAATTGGTCATTCCTATACCGGCTCGCCGATCGCCGCATTGAAATATCAATACGTTTCGAAGGCTACGCGCGACTGTCGCTAGATAAATGTGCGAGGTTGTGTCATGCAACACTGGCCGCCTGTTCTCGGAAAATTTGATTTATAGCGGTAAGGCAAAAGGGTTAGGAAACCCTAGCTTACGTAATCCATGAATAAGCGACTTACTTATAACTTTAGAATGCTTGTTATACTCTTGTGGTGTGATAGTCTGCACCATGAATTCATTGAGGTTATGATTAATACCCCCGCATGCCGCTTTAACTATTATTCTACCACTGTCATCGTCAAATCCAGTCACCTGCAAATGAAAAATACCAATAAGTATGTTCCAAGGACACGCCTCAATATATTTACACACATAGATGACATGACGCAATATAAAAAAGCACCCTGATATCGTTATCATGTCTATTGGTTGAAGTCCAGATGCTTGAGAATCGCATATGTCTGGCACAAATATCATTCAATTTTTCATTACAGACGTGTGAAGGCTTGTAGACGAGGCCCTTCGTTCAGTGTAGTTTCGGTTTAGACTGAAGGTGTAGGATAGGTTCCAAGAATCAGCAAAATGTGAGCTGAGAGCGATGTTTATTAAAGAAGCGAAGTGCGGAGCAGCGTGTTTTTACAATGAAGGTGGCGGTTGAGCAGGTATCGTTTGCGTAAAAGTATGAGTCCGTATGTCGATTTGCAGAGCTGTATGTCATACCAGAGCTGTGTTTGTACCACAACTTCGTAATGGGTGACCACGGTGTAGTATGGCACTGCATCATACTGTGTGCTTTCCTGGAATTGGACAGCCACACTTTCATGAATCTTGAAACTAATATTTACACAAAAATTTTCTAGTTTTAGTTTCTATTATTCTAGTAATTTGTGGCTAATTCTGTTATTTGGCCATCAAAAGTCTCAATTTGGCTTGGCCATGTTATGTTTTGTTCAATGTTTAGATAGATTTAGGCCATGGGTTGCCAACCTTTTCAGCAGCCGTCCAGATTCTAAAAATGAGATTTCCTACCGGGCCGCACAACCGATTTTTTTTATTATACAAAACAAAAAAGAAATATAAGTATATTATATATATTGATAAAATAAAACAAAAATGAGAATCATACATATTTATTAGATTAAACTTTTTTTAAATAAAAAATTAACAAAATAATATAAAAATCATAAATTTTAGAGAGAAGTTTGATTTTGTGTGGCAGAACTAAGTGCATCAATATCGAGTGAAGTTGTTCCTACACGCAAAATAGTTTTCCAAATGCACATCAGTGATTCATGGTCTCACTTGGGATTTGATATGCTTCATCTGACTAAAAAGCTGTTCACACGTATAAGTGTACATCCTGAGTGGCAGCGTTGAGCGTTTTGCGCAACTCAAACGTATAACCGTGTGTGAAAATGTTCGTAGACAATGTCTTTTTTTGGTTATAAATTTATACGGTTATACGTTTGAGTTGCGCAAAACGCTCAACGCTGCGCCGAACGCTGGCACTGAGGCCTCACACTAAGTGTTCCCAAATGGCGAAGTCATCATTAGAGCATGTTTGTAAAATGCAGGATATTTCTCCTTGCCCAAATCTGTTTTGTAAAACTCTTCCAAACCAACCTGATGGCATTTGTCCATTATCTGTTTATCGCAACATATTTCACAATGTTCCATTTGTAAATTTCCCGGTAATAAATTCACGTCTACGGAGAATGGCGTTGCAAATGCAGAAAAAGGACACGGTGCTTTTTAAAATCTTTAGCCAATATCGTATCTTAATTTCCGTAATTAGAACATCCAGCGGCAGCATTTGATATTATTTTTATTTTCTCACTGCTCCACGGGCCACAAGTTGACACCCAGTGGGCCGCATCGGCCCGCGGGTTGGCCACCCATGATTTAGGCAAATATATTCAAGAGTGGAATAGCACTTGCTAAAATTAGGATGGCAGTGTTGCGTCATCGTTATGAAGTAGAATGCTTCCAATGATGTGCTGAACATCAAGTGAAAACTGGCAAACTTTGCCATATTTCATGGCTAATTCAACCACTTTTTGCAAGTGACAATATGGCCCACCCTGGTTTTAATATGACAATAAGGAACCTGATGAATGAGAGAGCAAAAGGATGATTTTTTTTCATAACGAACGGATCATGAAATAATAATAAATGTATTAAACTCAAAAATTACGATTTAATGCCGGGTCCACACTGTCGTTGGTCATAAAATTTAACGAGGTTGCCAGCGACATGTTGCCAGTGTGGACCCGGCATAAGGTTTACCGAATATATTTTATTGTACATGAAATGTTATTAATTATTAAAATTAGATATAGTATAAAGCGTCAATTACATTGAACTTCTTTACGAGCTGTTTATTGGCGAATTTAAAAGCGGGCGATTCAGCTACTGCGATTTGATGATTACACACAAAACTTTCCATTCGCTGAGAAGCCACAAGCCAGCGACTATTTTGACAGAACGTAGTTAGTTTTTTTTACCGGGAGGTTGCTACTGCGCTCTACTGCGCAGGCGCAGTAGGCCCATACGCCGGCGTGTAAAGTTCAACTTTTCTCGTTAGAGTGTTTAAAACCTGCTTGTTAGCTTGTTCGATGATTACACGGGGCGACTTTACAGGCAGATTGTAAATTCGCCAACAAACAGCTCGTAAAGAAGCTCAATGTAATTGATGCTTAATGCACGAATTGACAAAAGACTAATTTAAAATGTCCTGTAACTATGTATGTATAATAATGACATACATTTCCCACAAAGCTTACGTATTGTTCATACTTGGATTATTTTTGTTTATTTTGACCTTTACATGCCATGTGGGCCCTTAAAACTTCAAGAAATACCATATTTTTCTTAGCGACTTTTATTTATTTAGAAAAAAAAGAGTATTATGTCATTACAGAGATTGGCCAATGTGGCATAATACATACAAAATATTAAAATGATTTAATTACAAATAACAACCAATATAACAATGAAGTAGAAGAGAAAGTAATAATTGGGTTACTACTGCCAAAAGTTGGTAAGTCTCCAAATGATGTTATGGAGTAATTGCAATTTGAAGTTTGACATGCCCTATGAAATCAGGCACAATGCTAATTTCTTTGCGCTTTATGTCGACACCTCCTACGTTACTATTGTAACTAACAAAATGACGTTTTTCACTTTTTTTCATTTTTCGTATCCATAGTATGTATTACATATGATGCCATTTACAGAATATCAAAATTCGTATTATAAGTGCGATTTTCAAGCATTGCATATTATTGTATCTCAAATTTCTTGAATTTTTTCAGATGTAAAGTATGGTAATGTATTAAGCAACACTATACGCGGGAAACGCACGGAGATCTTGCCGCGCGGGTGTATTGTTACTGCTAATTACGATACTTCACTTCGGACGGGAGGTGACACACCGCTATCACTGTGAACTTTAGGTTATATTGTATTTTTTGTATGGTTTGGTAAATATTAAATACTATAATGAAGAGATCTAGAAAATGCCAATAAATATTGCGCAATATGCCCGCCCCTACAGGACTTTAGTGTCAAGAATACAAAAATTGATAGAAAATCTATCCGTGCACAAAAATGTGTGATTAGGCCAGATGTGACAATTAATAGTACAGCGTATAATATTATAGAAACGGATAATAATAGTAAAACAACAATGGACGAAATAAATTCTACCCAGGGAAACTGTGACTTAAGGATTCAAAGTAAGTTAATATTTTTAATCTTTTTCTCGTACGACAACAAAAAGTATCGTAAGTTATACTTACCATTGTCTACGTCGTTTCTTTGCTTGTAACTATTATTGTATGTAATATTTACCATATTTTACGTCGGAAAAAACTGAAAAAAAATATTGTATCTATCACTTATGGTAATTTACGTCGTGCTTATTTTAGTAAAATAAATTGTATGTGGTACTTACCATATTCTACAGCGACATACAATTTTAGTTACAACATTATACGTATGATAACTTTTATAAATTCATGTTTATTTAGTTGTTTTGCTTTTTACAGAGTCACAACTGCCTCCAGGTGCTGATTAAAATATGATAATAGAACTTTTAGACATTATTTGTGACGATGATGAGACTAGTGCCAGCGTTGCTGATACAAACAGACTACATTCTCTCGAAAAGATTAACAGTAAAAGTAATTGGATATGTTATAAAATATAGAGCTATTTTTGTGAAAAATCACCTCAAGAGGTACTGTTACCATAAACTATGAGATTTATAAAGCTTTATAATCATGTTGTTTAAAAAAAAAAACCTTAATTTTAATGGTTAAGGTTTCGGGTGATCGAAATAAAAGTGGTAATATTTTGCTAAATTAGCAATAAATGAAAAGCAACGCAGAGTTTTTACTGAAACTCAGTTATGGCGAAGTTTTACCATTAAATATCATCTGACGAAATATCGAAATGAAAATAACATGGAGCTGGTTAAAGTCTGCAAAAAAAGTTTCTAGCTATATTCTCTATTTGTGACCAATTCGTATTCACAGCTTTGGGCAAGGTGGATAATGAAACTGGCGATTTAACACCTGATCAACGAAGTCGACACAAAAATTACAATGTTGTATTAACTGATGATATGAATACCAGTGTTTCCGACCATGTTAAGTCCATCCAACCGGTCGAATCAGATTATGTTCGACAGCGATCAAGCAAACTTTACTTAGATGGCGACCTGGATTTTACCCCTTTGTTTAAACTATAAATAATGAATGGTATGAACCCATAACACACACACATAAAGCTCAAACAGAAAGGCAGTCTCAATTATTCATAAACAATGAAAATTTTAAATTGTGTTGTGTCACTATGTCCCTAAAAAGGACTAGTGTGACCAATGTCATATTTTCAAAAACTTACAAGTACGAGTAGCATCCACGGAGTAACTCCCAGTTTATGGCAAGAACCTTGCATGAGCAAGTGCAATGACAGTTAAAATTATTTGATAAACATGATGTTCAATCATCACACGGCAAAAAATTGTATCTGCGAATTTTGACTTCCAAAAAGTTTTGAATACCCTTCACGGAAATTTGAGTATATTTTATTATAAACGTAAATTATCAGTTTTCAATTTCACAGTTTTTCAATTCACATATAAGGTGGCTACATAATACATATGGCTGAAGGCAAACGAGGTGCAAATGAGGACTCGAGTTGTCATCGATGTCTCGATAGGCCAGAACAGAAATCGCATTGTTTATGACTTTAACATGACTGTATGTGGTCCATAAATACAATGTTAATATAAAGCACAAATTTTTGGAAAGGGGACACACGGAAAATGAAGAGAACTACGTTCAAGCCCTGATTGAAAGATGTTCGAAAAACAAACAAATGTTTGCACCTCCAGAAGGGTACTGTCTAGTTGGGTGAGCAAAACAAGAGGGAAAACCAGAGGATGTGGTAGAGATCAATCACGTAGATATGTTTGAATTCAGAGTTCTATTAAAATATCATATGTGGACTAATACAAATTAATATAAATCACAATGATCCGTTTAAGATTAATTACAAGTGCGACTTGTCCAGCACTGTCTTCTCGACCATGGCCGTGAAAAGTAGCACCTAGCACACGCAACAGCACAGCAAACTTCATTTTCGGTAAAGGTTCTTTATTCACAAATCGACACCTCCTACGTATACTATTGTAACTAACAAAATGACGTTTTTCACTTTTTTTCATTTTTCTTATCCATAGTATGTATTACATATGATGCAATTTACAGAATTTCAAAATTCGTATTATAAGTGCGATTTTCAAGCATTGCATATTATTGTATCTCAAATTTCTTGAAATTTTTCCGACGTGAAGTATGGTAACGTATTTAGCAATACTATACGTGGGAAACGCGCGGAGATCTTGCCGCGCGGGTGTATTGTTACTGCTAATTACGATACTTCACTTCGGACGGGAGGTGACACACCGCTACCACTGTGAACTTTCGGTTATATTGTATTTTTGTATGGTTTGGTAAATATTAAGTACCATAATGAAGAGATCTAGACAATGTCAATAAATATTGCGCAATATATCCCCTACAGGACTTTAGTGTCAAGAATACAAAAATTGATAGAAAATCTATGCGTGCACAAAAATGTGTGATTAGGCCAGATGGGACAATTAATAGTACAGCGTATAATATTATAGAAACGGATAATAATAGTAAAACAACAATGGACGAAATAAATTCTACCCAGGGAAACTGTGACTTTAGGATTCAAGGTACGAGGGTGGGTCAATAATTCCTTAGAAAAAAGCATTAAAACAGTTTTTATTTTTGTATTTTTTTTTTATTTCTCAACATAATCTCCTTGGAGCTCAATACACTTGGTTAGACTTTTCTCAATATTTTTTAAACCGTCAGAAAAATAAGTTTTCGGAAGGTCCTCAAAATAAGCATTTGTCCGATCGATGACTTCTTCATTTGAAAAAAAACGTTGTCCACTTAGCCATTTTTTTAAGTTTGGGAAAAGGAAAAAGTCACTGGGGGCTAAATCTGGCGAATACGGTGGGTGGTCGACCAATTCGAGCTTCAACTCTTCAATTTTAGCCATTGATCGTAAACATGTGTGAACACGGGCATTGTCCTGATGAAAGAGGATTTTTTTCCTGTTTAAATGAGGCCGTTTTTCTTCAATTTTGTTTTTTAGCTGGTCCAATAAAGATGCATAATAATCCCCTGTTATTTTTTTTTCCTTTTTCCAAATAGTCAACGAAAATAATTTCACGTGCATCCCAAAATACAGTAGCCATAACCTTACCAGCTGATTTTACGGTTTTCGCCTTCTTTGGACATGGTTTGCCTTCGCAATCCACTGCTTTGACTGTTTTTTCGTCTCGGGAGTATAGTGGTGTATCCATGTTTCATCTACAGTCACAAAGTGACGAAAAAATTCATCCGGATTGCGTTGCATGAGCAGGGCTTTAGAGGCCACCACCCTATTGCGTTTATTGTCGACTGTGAGCAAACGCGGCACCCATCTTGCAGAAATATTTTTCATGCCCAATTTGTCATGTAAAATAGAAATGACGCTATCTTTTGAGATCCCTGTAACCTCAATTATCTCACTCAACTTTAATCTTCGGTCACTTAACACCATATCGTGGATTTTATTGATCATTTCTGGTGTAGTCACCTCTACAGGACGTCCTGAGCGTGGTTCATCCTTTGTTGATGTACGACCACGTTTAAATTCATTTAACCAGTTATAAATAGTTGCAAGTGAAGGAGCAGATATGCCGTGAACTAAATCCAACTCATTTTTTATTTCCTTTGCTGTTAACCCTTTTATATTAAAATGTTTAATAACAGCTCTAAACTCAATTTTCTCCATTTTCCATTTTTCCATTTTCCACAAGCAATTTTTTTTTTAAATGTACGAGAAACACACAACAACCCGACCAATCTGATTGAAACTCCGCAGCATACTGAATCGGTAGTGCCGCTGCATGAAAACAAACCGCTTACAGTACTAGTCGCGCCACCTGTCGGCTTTTCTAAGGACTTATTGACCCACCCTCGTAAGTTAATATTTTTAATCTTTTTCTCGTACGACAACAAAAAGTATCGTAAGTTATACTTACCATTGTCTACGTCGTTTCTTTACTTGTAACTATCATTGTATGTAATATTTACCATATTTTACGTCGGAAAAAACTGAAAAAAAATATTGTATCTATCACTTATAATAATTTACGTCGTGCTTATTTTAGTAAAATAAATTGTATGTAGTACTTATCATATTATACGGCGACATACAATTTTAGTTGCAACATTATACGCGTGATAACTTTTATAAATTCATGTTTATTTAGTTGTTTTGCTTTTTACAGAGTCATCACTGCCTTCAGGTGCTGATTAAAATATGATAATGGAACTTTTAGACATTATTTGTGACGATGATGAGACTAGTGCCAGCGTTGCTGATACAAACAGACTACATTCTCTCGAAAAGATTAACAGTAAAAGTAATTAGATATATTATAAAATATGGAGCTATTTTTGTGAAAAATCACCTCAAGAGGTACTGTTATCATAAACTATGAGATTTATAATGCTTTATAATCATTTTTTTTTTTAAAAAAACCTCAATTATAATAGTTAAGGTTTCGGGTGATCGAAATAAAAGTGTTAATATGTTGCTAAATTAGCGATAAATGAAAAGCAACGCAGAGTTTTTACTGAAACTCAGTCGCGGCGAAGTTTTAACATTAAATATCATCTGACGAAATGTCAAAATGAAAATAACATGGAGCTGGTTAAGGTCTTGAGAAACCCGGGGTTCCAGCGGCCAGCTCAGGAAGTCCATCGAACCCCGGATTCACAAAAAATTTTGTTTTTCACAATAAGTTTCGCAGGTCCGTACATGTCGGAAAAAGGACGCTCACTAACTTTTTTTTTCTTTTTCAAACTTCGCGTACCCACGCCATTCCACAAAAAGGAATCTCGTGATTGGCCAAATTTTATCGCATGATTTTGGATTTGACGAATCACGAGGACCACCTCGGCGCAGGCGCGCAGATATTTCAACGTAGCCGGCAAGTGCGGCAAAATTTATTATTTGAATAATTATATTTAGTCTTAAAATTATCGCTTTCATCCATCATCATTTATACTTTTTAAATTAAATTAAATTTATCTTAATTACACCTCCGCCCAATATGCGATTTTCACACACCGGACGAAGGCCTTTACCTATGAATAAAAAATACTTACGTGGTTGAGCAAGGAATCAGATTAGATGTTTTATGAAGCCGTTTCTAGAGGTCAGGGTTACGTTTCGACTTATAGCTACTAAATGATTATTTTACACCGGAAGAAGCCCGCCTGTAACAGGGGTGTATCAGTCTGCAAAAAAAGTTTCTAGCTACATTCTCTATTTGTGACCAATTCGTATTCACAGCTTTGGACAAGGTGGATAATGAAACCGCCGTTTTAACACCTGATCAACGAAGTCGACACAAAAATTGCAATGTTGTATTAACTGAAGATTTGAATACCAGTGTTTCCGACCATGTTAAGTCCATCCAACCGGTCGAATCAGATTATGTTCGACAGCGATCAAGCAAACTTTACTTAGATGGCGACCTGGATTTTACCCATTTATTTAAACTATATAATGAATCGTATGAGCCCATAATATACACACATAAAGCTCAAACAGAAAAACAGTATCAATTATTATTTATAATCAATGAAAATTTTAAATTGTGTTGTGTCACTATGTCCCTAAAAAGGACCAGTGTGACCAATGTCACATTTTCAAAAACTTACAAGTCCGAGTAGCATCCACGGAGCAACTCCCAGTTTATGGCAAGAACCTTGCTCGTCAGTTAAGACTATTTGATAAAAATGATGTTCAATCATTACACGGCAAAATTGTATCTGCGAATTTTGACTTCCAAAATTTTTTGAATGCCCTTCACGGAAATTTGAGTAAGTACATTTTATTATAAACGTAAATTATCAGTTTGAAATTTCACAGTTATTCAATTTACACAAAAGGTAGCTACATGATACATATAGCAGGAAGCTGAAGGCAAACGAAGTGCAAATGAGGACTCAAGTTACTTACTTATTGTGGTCTATAAGCAAAAGAATCCAGGTTTTGCTCTAACAATATAGGCCAGAACAGAAATCGCATTGTTTATGACTTTAACATGACTGTATTTGGTCCATAAATACAATGTTAATGTAAAGCACACATTTTTGGAAAGGGGACGTACGCAAAATGAAGAGGACTGCGTTTAAGCCCTGATTGAAAGATGTTCGACAAACAAACAAATTTTTGCACCTCCAGAATGGTACTGTTTAGTTGGATGGACAAAACAAGAAGGAAAACCTGAGGATGTGGTAGAGATCAATCACGTAGTATGTTTGATTTCAGAGCTCTATTAAATTATCATATATGGACTAATACAAATTAATGTAAATCACAATGATCCGTTTAAGATTAATTACAAGTGCGACTTGTCCAGCACTGTCTACTCGACCATGGTCGTGAAAAGCAACACATTGCACACGCAACGAGAAACTTCATTTTCGGTAAAGGTTCTTTATTCACAAATATTGCCAATTCCAAAAGCTAAGACAGATGATTTACTGCATATGTGCAGCAATGGAATCATTCCTGAGCGTTATCTTGATTTTTTCAGTAATTTTATACCTGTTAATACTTACCACTGAAATTCCACCAGCAGTTTCTGAGGAAGATTGATTTTATTATTTGTAAATACGAACACCTATAGCAAATTGTGTTTTTGTATGATGAAAATAAAATCAGCTTAATAATTAATATGTCAGTGTAAAAAATCTCTTTTCGGTTGTATGTTTTAAATTGTGCATGCTTCTTTTTTCGCATCATATAATTGAAAATTAATTCCAAACTAAAAATATAGTTGCAGAATGATTTCTTTTTCAGTTTCACTTATATTTTAACCTGAAGTGCACCCTTTCACTTAATCACCCATTGTTATTCTTTTGTCTGATTTTCCTTTGATATTTGATATATTATTTAACCAAAAACGTTGGTTTTAAGTGATTGTAATTTTTCTTTTTTGCTTTTAATTTTATTTCAATATTTACATACTTTCTTGAATTGGATTTTTGATTGAAATTATTTCTTCTCTGTTTTTTTCTGTATGTTTAATTTTTATCATGTCATGAAAGTCTTAAATTTATTTAATGTTTTATTAAATGACAATAAAAGCAATTTTATATAGATTATTTTTTCCAACCTACCTATCTGACGACCCATACCATAACTTTTAATTATTGTTATTACCGAATTATGACTTTAAATACGCAAAAAATCCTAGGTGAAGGATTGTATCTAATATATACAATATATTTCACCAAAACCATGACGACGTAAATTATGATAAGTATCACATACAACTTATGTATGTGGTTTATACAATATTTGGATCAAATTCTTTTCCGCACTTTAATATTGTAACTGCATTTTCTGATTAACCACAGAAAATATTAGATATCCTTTAATGCAAAACAAATCTATTTATAATTTACAATTGACATCCCAAATTTGGTGCAAAACATTCAAAAGGTCGACTTACACCAAGCTTTTGTATCTTTAAACCGCTCTCCTGTAAAGTTGCGATTTTGAAGTTACAATACTCTACGTAGGAGGTGTCGAAATATTGCCAATTCCAAAAGCTAAGACAGATGATTTACTGGATATGTGCAATAGTGGAATCATTCCTGAGCGTTATCTTGAGTTTTTCAGTAATTTTATACCTGTTAATACCTACCACTGAAATTCCACCAGCAGTTTCTGAGGAAGATTGATTTTATTATTTGTGAATACGAACACCTATAGCAAATTGTGTTTTTGTAGGATGAAAACAAAATCAGCTTAATAATTAATATGTCAGTGTAAAAAATCTCTTTTTGGTTGTATGTTTAAATTTTGCATGCTTCTTTTTTCGCATCATATAATTGAAAATTAGTTCCAATCTAAAAATATAGTTGCAAAATGATTTTTTTTCCAATTTCACGTATATTCTAACCTGAAGCCTTTCACTTTACCAGCCTTACACCCTTCCACCTAATCACCCATTGTTATTCCCATGTCTGATTTTACTTTGATATTTGATAAATTATTGTACCAATTATTCGTAAGAACGTTGGTTTGAAGTGATTGTAATTTTTCATTTAATTTTATTTCAATATTTACATACTTCCTTAATATGGATTTTTGATTGAAATTGTTTCTTCTCTATTTTTTTCCGTATGTTTAATTTTTATCACGTCATGAAAGTCTTAAATTTATTTTATGCTTTATGAAATGACAATAAAAGCAATTTTATATAGAGAATATTTTTTCCAACCTACCTGATGACCCATACCATAACTTTTAATTATTGTTATTACCGAACTATGATTTTAAATACGCGAAAATTCCTAAGTGAAGAATTGTATCTAGCATATACAATATATTTCACCAACACCATGACGATGTTAATTATAATAAGTATCACATACAACTAAATGCATGTGATAGGTTCCGCCGTAAACCATTGTATGTGCTTTATACAATATTTCGAACAAATTATTTTCTGCAGTGTAGTGTTGTAACTGCATTTTCTGATAAACCACAAAAAATATTAGATATCCTTTAATGCAAAACAAATATTGACAATAAACATCCCAAATTTGGTGCAAAACATTCAAAAGGTCGACTTACACCAAGCTTTTGTGTCTTTAAACCGCTCTCCTGTAAAGTTGCGATTTTGAAGTTACAATACTCTACGTAGGAGGTGTCGATGTACATGTTCTACATTATATTGGATGGCCTTGAATTTTTTATCTAGCATACATATTTATACATAGACACATAATCCATTAACTCTTAATACCCAAACTATCGACTTCACCAACTTTTAGCAGCAACCTCACGGTTGTTAGATAAATATTAAAGTAAAATGATAAAAATAATTATAAATTTAACCTATTCAACACATCCACGAATATATAGTTTTCAAAAAATCAACCTTTATGGTGCCATCCAGGGACGACTCTTGTATAGGAGCAAATGTGCACTGATCTCCCAAATTATTATGTAATAATATTGACACCGGCTATATTGAGCAATAGTCAATATCGTTAGCCGACAACATTTGACAGGGGAAGAGAGTGTGTGGTGGACGTAAACACGCTGATACAGGGTTACACAATATTTAATTGACAGCTAGAGAGTATATAAACACATAAGTCACAATAACAAGTCGCGAATAAGTCAAAAAAAACAAACAAAGCGTGGCACGAGGCGGCGGCTGTTGTAAGCCCGAGGTTAGGCAGGGGGCGCCGGTCACTTCGGGGCGGCCCAACACAAGGCGCAGGCTGCAGCGGGCACAAGGCGGCACGGCACGTGACACGGACAGGGGCGCAGGCTGCAGCGGGTACAAGGTGGCACGACACGTGGCACGGACTGGGGCGCAGGCTGCAGCGGGCACAAGGCGGCACGACACGTGGACACGGATTGGGGCGCGGGCTGCTGTGGACACAAGGCGGCACGACACGTGACATGGACTGGGGCGCACGCGGGGCGCAGGCTGCAGCGGGCACAAGGCGGCACGACACGTGGACACGGATTGGGGCGCAGGCTGCTGCGGACACAAGGCGGCACGGTATGACAAGCACGTGGTGCCAGCTGGGGCGCAGGCTCGGGGACCACGCGGCAAGCACGGGCGCAGACCCCGTGGACACGAGGGACGCAGACTCCCGAGGGCACGAGGCAGCAGCACGGAGCGCGGACTCGGTGGACACGAGGTGACAAGCACGCGGTGCCGGCTGGGGCGCAGGCTCGGTGACCAAGCGGCAAGCACGGGCGCAGACCCCGTGGACACGAGAGGCGCAGACTGCAGCGGGCACAAGGCGGCACGACACGTGACACGGACTGGGGCGCACGCGGGGGCGCAGGCTGCAGCGGGCACAAGGTGGCACGACACGTGGACACGGATTGGGGCGCACGCGGGGGCGCAGGCTGCTGCGGACACAAGGCGGCACGGTATGACACGCACGTGGTGCCAGCTGGGGCGCAGGCTCGGGGACCACGCGGCAAGCACGGGCGCAGACTCCCGAGGGCACGAGGCAGCAGCACGGAGCGCGGACTCGGTGGACACGAGGTGACAGGCACGCGGTGCCGGCTGGGGCGCAGGCTCGAGAGGACACGAGACGAAGAAAAAAATAAAACGGGAACTGAGAATAACACAAGATGGCAAACACGGCAACTCGCGGCGTACGGTGATAAACAATGGCAAGATGGCGAACCCGGCGACAACGGCACTCGCGGCGTACAGTGATAAACAACGGCAAGATGGCGGGACACGGCGATGTTCTGCGAGGACCTCTTGGGGCGACGGGCTGGCGGAAAAGAGAGCGAGCCGGCTGGTGCCGGCCGGTTATATTGCCCACCCACGCGTCAGTGGACGTCTCTCTCCTTACGCGGAACTCTCTCTCTGATGGCGGCGGTTGCGGCCATCCGGTTCCTGTATTGCCATAGTTCGTACCCAGAGAGAACTTATGGCAAAAAGAATGTTGTCATCTAAATGGTATTTGCAATGGCTATTTGACTGAAATGAACTACATAAAGACAAGTTTAGGGCGGAGGTAGGCTGAGGTGTCCTTTTGGGAAAACCGATGCTTCGGTCAGCTGCGGTAGTATCCCGGGGGATACCTTTATCTGGTATCAATATGTACGTATTCAAATAACTACATTTATTGTAATAATTATCTAAATTTAAAGATATTTAATTAAAAAATTAATTAAATATCTTTAATTTGTCGCCCGTCCATCGTCGCATCCACGTAAGTATTTCTGGCGTATTTTTAACCAGCCGCTGAGCTGGAGATGTGTATACATGTACGTCTTTCATAGTATTTGTTGAATGTTCGAAAGACGACCTGTACTGCCCGAGTGCCCGACCGTAGACGATTTTTTTGCATGCTGCCGAAATGTAACCTCACTCAACATACAATTTTTACCTTGCTTTGAGCAATGTCCTCTCTCCTAGTGCTTCAAGTATAACCGATAGATGTCCCGATTGACTGGCCCGTTTATAATAATATTATTGTACGTACGTATGAAGTAGGTAAAAGGTTCCCGCACAGTATTTAAAAATACTGGGTATATTATTATTTCATACGTTATGACGTTATGAGGTAAATGCTCTGTTGTTTGATGTGCCATATTAATATTGAATCAATCAACATATCGATTAGAGTAATATTGTGGTAATTAAGTTAGGTACAGCCATCTCACCATACAAATACGATTTTATAATTATTTTACATTTCAAAATTAAACATTAAATAATTTTAATATAAATAAATCTACAGAAAAGTAAGTCAGTAACATAATACATACAATACACCTACTTATACTTACTATTATTTTTGATGTTGAATGTCTTTAAAATCAGTCCCATTTGGAGTGCAATTTTGGAGTGGAGGTGTACAAAAGTGGCAAATTTTTAATACAAGTGATATCCCGTTGGAAAATTAATGATCCATGCCCAGTATTTATAAAAATGATACAACGCGCATATGAGAATGATGTGGGATGACAAATGAGGATTTTACGGCTTTTTCTCAATGACACACGTCTAAAATACTTACATCAGTTACGATTTATGGAAGTTACGAGTGACAAACATGGTAACTATGTCAGCACATATGAAGTGTAATTAGGTACAATAAAAATCGAAAAATGTGTGTACCTATTGCCTTTTGCATCATACTTATCATACCAGAGACTTGAACTTTGTAACTTTGACAACAAATAAATGCTGTTCGTGAATGTAAGCGTCGTTTAGCATACGCCTACCTCCACCACGAAGGCTATTGCAGATTTTTTTTCAATACCATGAAAAGAAAAATGCATGTCTTTATTTGCACTCCCTAATTTTATTATCACCGGCCGCCACTGGTGCCATCAAACAGGTTAATTGTACGATACATCATATCCGTCCTGCGACGGGGTATCATGAAGACTGAAGAGTTATGAATGATTGTGGTGGGAACATAAAAATTAATGTTTGCCAGTATAGACGGATTAGCATTAATATAATAATATCACATGGCTGTATATTTCCCATCACATCATCAATGGTTAGTATGTGAATTCGCTACCCGGACTGTCGGATAGCCTTAATAGCAATAATAATAAAGAGCTCCGATACTAACTTGTCCATATGTTCCAGCTTGTTTACCGGCCACAATTTTTACATAGCTTCCTTTGATCAATTTTATTTCTTCTTCTTTAGCAGCGCCGTCTTGTTTCTCGTTCATTTTAGCACTACTCTTATCAGCGCCTAAACCCATTCCTTTCGGTCGTAGTGTCGGTAACGTAAGATTGGTGGATCTAATAAAATATTTTCACTTTTTATTAATGGTATAATATTGTGATGTACAAATCTCAGAAACAATATTAACATAATGACAGTTTTACCACGCTTACATCTAACAAGTCAACCGACTAGCCAGAATCGAATTTACATTTTTAACACAAATTAGGGATTCGAATGATGGATCTGGAAAATTCACATGCTTTTAATGTGTGTTCGGACCAGAGTTTGGACCTAATAGGTTGAGCAAGTGGCTACCATCCATTTCTCGTAAAAACAAAAATCTGTTAACGGCCCACGTGCTCGTCGTAGGTCAAAATTGAGTTTTTATTGTATTTTCAAACCATGATCCTGGACACTCCTTAAACGTTGTAGATAATCTATTTATATAATTTTGAAGCCTTATTATCCTTTATAGTTATTTTAAACATTTAATGACTGCATAAAGTATTTTTGTTACATAAAATAGTATTCTTTTAAACCTCTCGCTCTAATGTTTTAGAATATAGTCATATTTCGGTACATAACTGTGCAGTGGTGTTAAGATTTTTTACATTTATTAATTTTTAAACGCATTTATGAAACCATTAGTATAATTTATTACGAGATAATTTTTGTAAAATATTCACGATAAAAAATTATATTGATAATCTCTGTGATCCCAAATTTGACAAGAATTAGGCATTTTATTATTCAAAAAATCGGCAAGATCAACACATTTGAAGATGATTCTAAAGATACTTATTATAAGCTATGTCTTTGACCATTCAAGTGTGATAAACATCTTATGAATAATGATTTCTTTATATTAATTATTGACCTAAGAATAAGGTAGTGTTTTTTTGAAATACGCCATTTCTTTTGTCATTCCCCAGTGGTTAAGCTACAACATACGGCTGTAGCCATAAATTGACAAACTATAATTGAAGTAGGGAGTAAAATGAATGAATGCGTTTGAACATGTACCGTTTAAAAAAAAATTCGGTTAGGTACATGTTCAAAATCACGCGCGTTAACATAATTTTACTCCCTACTTTAATTATAGTTTGTCAATTTATGGCTACGGCCGTATGTTGTAGCTTAACCACTAGGGAATGTCAAAAGAAATGGCGTATTTCAAAAAAACACTACCTTATTCTTAGGTCAATAATTATTATAAAGCAATCATTATTCATAAGATGTTTATCACACTTGAATGGTCAAAGACATAGCTTATAATAAGTATCTTTAGAATCATTTTCAAATGTGTTAATCTTGCCGATTTTTTGAATAATAAAATGCCTAATTCTTGTCAAATTTGGGATCACAGAGATTATCAATATAATTTTTTATCGTGAATATTTTACAAAAATTATCTCGTAATAAATTATACTAATGGTTTCATAAATGCGTTTAAAAATTAATAAATGTAAAAAATCTTAACACCACTGCACAGTTATGTACCGAAATATGACTATATTCTAAAACATTAGAGCGAGAGGTTTAAAAGAATACTATTTTATGTAACAAAAATACTTTATGCAGTCATTAAATGTTTAAAATAACTATAAAGGATAATAAGGCTTCAAAATTATATAAATAGATTATCTACAACGTTTAAGGAGTGTCCAGGATCATGGTTTGAAAATACAATAAAAACTCAATTTTGACCTTCGACGAGCATGTCCCCCCTTTAGTAAGGCTTAATTACATTGGCAGACGCGCAGACCCAAACCGATCCAACGATCTACGCCGACCATCGTGGCCAACGTTTTTACACTATTTGCAATTACACGCAACGATTCAATCGCGTTGGTCCTTGTTTTGGTTGGTTTATTATAAACATAGTGTTGCTATTATTAAAAGGGTTGACCGAAAACTATTTCTTTGTTAGATTGGTGGCAACACTGAACAGTATTCCCGCGCAAATTTACGTCAAAACTGAGCTGTCATACCTAGTAGGCGGTATGATATCTTCATACGTTCTCGGAAAACTTCGCTTGGATCGGGACGACGGAAAATAGAATTTATCCCACTTTACTCACGATCGCTCCCGATCCTTGAAAACCATAGAGAATACATTTTAACAGTCGTGGCAGACGATCGGGCCAGACGCAATATGCCAATGTAATTTGAGCTTAACGATATTTGATGCGGTAACTGTTTGGCCATCACAGGCATCCGTCACACAATTTTCAGTATTTTTGATCCCCTGTCCTCAGAAAACAAAAAACCCCTCCCTATCCAAATTATGTAAAATTTTTAAACACCCCCTATTTCGTAAGAAAACAAATTTGTTGAAAATGAATAATGGGAGGGGGTGTGATAAGTGATTCTTTGTGACTAGGGAATAAGGGGAGTTGTCGAAAATATGTTATCGGAAAACCAACCATGAGAACATTACAATGAAATCAACCATTTTTAATGAATAGGAGTGGATACAATGGCTGAGTATTGTCCGGCAACTTCATCTTGGCTACGTGGCAAAACTGTGAACTACAATCGAACTTCCGGTTTCAAATAAGGAACGCCCCCAAATTATTCATTACATTTTTGACAGTCGTATTGCACGCATCAATCAATTTACGTAATTTGAAGCTTTTTATATTCAAAAGATGTCTAAAACAATACGAAGTTATGTTCGAATTATTATTAGTAAACTTTTGATTTATTGTGAAGAAGAAAAAGAGTCGCATTTAAAAGGCGAGCCTATACAATACCATATCACGGGTTGCGGTCATTGTCAGGTATGTCAAAATTCAGTGTTGTAATACTAGAAATATTTCCCCAAATACTGGGAAATATGTTTGTATATTATATAGTTAAAGCGTCATAGAAAGCGGCCGTGCATATCCACGGCTGTGCATATAATATGACGAGTGGTGGTAGGAACTTTAACGTAGTTGTGTGTATCGTAATCTATTTTACTAATATTTTTAGAGGTGTAATAATTAAGTATAATTGATCATTTAAGGCCTATGGGTTCATTCGTAAGAATCAAATTTGACGTAAGCGCCTCAACAATTAGCCATAAGCTTCAGCGCATATCAAAGCAAAAAAACAAAAATCGCTTCGCTCGGCGTCTCCGGGAGTAGATACGAAATCAGAGGTTTTAAAAGTGTTGAATTAATAATATTTTTTTTTCTAACATATTTTATAAACATTTTTGTGGTAGGTAGAATAAATTATAATAATAAAAATAGTAGACCTCCAAATAAAAACCTCATATTATTGATATGCTGAATTTGTGAAGTGACACCTTTTCTTGAACCTATCATATTGTAGGTTCAAATTCAGTCCAAATATTTTTCAAAAAAAAATCTAATACATAAGTATGTTTCTGAGGGTTTCAAATTGGTATATTATTTATATATATCGGTGTGTACGAATACAAAAGTTATTCATTTTTTCATGAGCTAACATTACAAATTATAAGTTTAAAACATTCACAAGATGGCATAAAAGATGTCTGTTATTATTGCGTTTTTATTGAATTATAAAAACATGACTCATAAAAGAAAGCAATTCAATGAATATTTGTCGAGTACGCAACAATCAAGATTTAAGAAACCATTATTATAAAAACGTGTATTTGACGGCAGTACGTTTTGGTCAGCGCGGAGGATTTCGGAACATTAGTGTATAGAAAATTGATAATTGGTTCTTTAATTAGTGTACAGGCTTAACGGTATGTAATGTATTTGAATAACTATTATAAATTATTATTTTTAAATTTTTTTTTCTTCTCTATTGATAGCATCTAATATAATTATTATATTGAGGGTTTCTTATATCCATCAACCGTGTTAGTCTAGGATCAACGAGTTCAGGCAATATACAATTCATATAAATCTTGTCAGTTGTGATGTAAAGAGTAATATTGTTTTTATTATTCAATGAACTAGGTTCTTACCTCATTATATTTTTTACTTGTGTTAAATAATTACTAATAAATGCCTAAGGTGATTCCATTCAATTCAACTCGGCATTAAATATATTAAATTCTAATGGATTTAAGTTTTGTACTATTTCATTTGAGTCGTTTTATGCGATCCTGGTTTCGCCTTTCGACATCGTCAGGCACTATGCGCACTCATCAAATACACACTGACAACGAAAGCAGCTAATTCTCACTTAAGGCGAATTCTTTGCCTCAATTTACGATCAAATGTGACTTCAACGCCATCTAAAGGCATCTACAGGCATCTACCATGAATTTCTAAAAATTTGTTACTAAAAACTTTCGTCGATCGCAACCAGATGGCAATAAAATATAAAATAAAATATTGTGTGTCGCCACATATTAAAAATCATAAGCTTGGTAAAAATGCATTTAAATTTATTATATATTTACTAACCTATGTAAAAATATTTACAATTAATATTTTCCCCATAAAATATTTACAATTCTAACATGTCTATTTGATTTGATTTAAAGTGTTTATGATTTTTACATTTTGTTTATTTTTTTTACAGTGGCAATACAAGGGTATCCTGTCCAGTCAATGAACCAGATTTTTTTACGTTGTCAATACGAATTAATATAAATATTTTTCTACAGTAAAATTCATTTATAGTAGTAAATGAACATTTAAGTACAAATGTTTATAAGATTGAGTTTAATCTTGTACAATTGACAATTACATCGAATTTCTACTAGAGGTGGAATAAAAGAATGATATGAAATGAATAGCAAAACAAATGCCATTCGAATTATTATTAAACAAAATAAGGAATATACAGTTGTACTTGGTTATTACTAGGAAGGTTGGACCGGCTGAATGTGCTCGTTATAAGCGGTACTCGTTATATCAGAGAATATGTATTTTTATTGTCGGCGAAAACAACAATTAGACACTTAACTAGTGTCATAAACGTAATCTGTCCCCGGCGGCATCCTGTCCGATCGGATTTTATTGCTTAGGGTCGAAATGTCTTTAAACGATCAACACATTACCAGTATTTTAGCTCGGTATATCCGATAAGTATCTCGTTATAACAGTGAATAAAAATGTACTGAGAAAATCATATACCAAATGTCAACGACTGTTTCCTCATTACATCCGAGATCTCGCTATGTCCGAGATTGTAATAACCGAGTTCGACTGTAGTTATAATTATGACAATGTCGATATTATATAGACATCCCAATTCATTTCGTTTAAACCATGTCCGATCCTAATGGGTTCATATGGGCCTCCACAGAGTGGACGGTTTGTATTAACTAACTAACTATATCTGAGATAAGAATAAAGTAAGACACGCAACGAATTGAATAAAAAAGAAGTTGGAGGTAAGTAAAAACGTAAATAAACATGCGAACAAATCTTGATAAGCAAACCCAAGGACAAAATAAGTGACAAATTAAAAAAAAAATTGTAAAACGTAAGAAAAAAATTTAGAATTTGAAGTAAGTGCACCACTGATTACATAATATTCTAAGAAAAAGACAGAACGTTATTTCTTTGAAAAAATCTAATGTCGATTTTAAAGAACAGTGCAAGATAAAATGAAAGATAGTTTTATTTATTTTACCTATAAATGTGTAAGTGAAATGGATTTGGAGATATAAAAAGAAACCTTATTGGCCCAGTGGTTTCTAGGTGTGGACTTTTGTAATTCCCTGAAGATCTCGAATAAATAATTAAAAATTATCAACACCTATACCATATTCCTAGGTATCTACTATGATTGAAAAGTAGATCTTAATGATTGCTTCATAAAAAAACAATATTTACGACTTTATGATGTAGCAGATAAATGAGCAACTAAATAGTGATCCAAATATTATGAAAAGTTCAACTATCAAAGCATCACGGCATAAAATTAGTAATACCACGGTTATACACAATTTATTGTACCTACCTATTGTTATAATTTTCTTAGTTCATTTAATCGTTTTTAATTTAATTTATTTTCAAATTCACCTCTTATATGTTCATTCACTGAATTGTTTACCCTATATTTTATGAAGACTAATAATAACTTCTATTTTCTACATACTAAATTATCAACCTCCACTTTTTGACAGGACGGCATACAGTTATATAGGCACGTAGATAATAATTTTAAGGCCGTAGACAGGAATGAACGTTTGATGGCCCAAATATAGTACAATAGTATGTATGTAATTAAAGTTAGGGCACAAGTCGGTTATCCTGGATACAGCGGCAAACACATTTTGAAAATAGCCTATATACTGGATTATTTGTTAGGATTACCTAATCTAACTTAAACTAACCCAAACTAACAAATAATCCAGTATATCGGCTATTTTCAAAATGTGTTTGCCGCTGTATCCAGGATAAACATATAGAACAAAAGTTAGTGAAGTGGAAGTTTGTCGAGGCTGTTTTGATCGGGTTAATTTGTCTTTGAATAATATTGTGACTAGAAATTTTAACAATTCTTATTATTTTTAACATTGTATATTGTTCATAATTTTCGCGACTACCACGTGAATAGACGTTTTTTTTTTTTACTTATAACATTTTAAACACTTAACATAAATATGGATAAATTGTACAGTTACGAGACAAAGATTAAATTTGATGTGTGTCAGAAGTATCTTAGGCATTTTCGCTCGTAAGCTTTCTTTATATTATTATGAAACTATGTTTATTTTAAAATCGCTTTATAAAAGGTAGGTACGTCAAAACAGTAATAAATATCTGAAATAATTACACAACACTATTTCAGAAAGTGGAGGTTGATATATGTAGTCCATTGACATATGCTCCAATATCGCAAACAAAAATTATTGACAGCAGAATTAACACAGTTTTTGTCTTCGTACCTGGCGAACCTTTATCTTCAATGTATGTGTGTGTGTATGTATTTTTTAATCTATGCAAGTACTGTTTCAAAAATAGTTCGATTTATTTCCGCGTTAGCAGCATATGTCGATAAAGTCTTGTCAAATATTCATTTTATTTACAATCGATTCGTTAATATACAAAAATACAAGATTAAATTTAAATAACTAGCCTAAAAATTATTAAATAATATTTTTAATAGAAACGCTTAACGTTTTTTGCGATAAATTACGTCTGAACCGAGATGTTTCGATTTTAATTGCATGCTTTCTAACCTCTAAATCGATGTTTTTTAAATTTGAAAAAAAAGATATAAGGATATAATAAATTCCAATTAACGTTTAGCGTTTCCCTAGGTAATAGATTTGCGTACATTTTTATCGTAATTTTGATAATAAATCTTATGTCATTCATTCTTACCACCCGATAGAAATGTACCGAATTTGACACGTATTTTTGGTATATAGAACTCCACGATACATCTTAATTTTTTATTTTATTTTTCTTATTACTTTTGAATATATATTTACCGATTAATAAACTTTTCTAGCTATTTTTCGATAACAACTTTACCTAGAGACATCACCTTAACAATAAATTAATACAATAAAGTAAGGTAAAAACTTTATCACCTACCTATTAAGTCAAAGATCACTATGAAAAATTTAACAAACAATTAATTATGAATAGTTGAATTGTGGCAGTATGAAAAAAAAGATTTTACCACAAACCATCTGAAAAATACATATATCATAAAACATATACGTGATTTTGTGCCCCAAAAGACTTTTTTTATTATTATTTTAACGATTAATAAAATTGTGACACATGTTTCAGTGGCCATTACGATGACAGCATTCGAAAACATATTTTACTTTAAATTTTCGGTACTGTTCGGTTAAAGCGGATACAGCGGAAAACGCATTTTGATAATGCCAATAAACATACTCCTGGATACGTACGTCCCTTTGAAAATAACAAAACATGGCCACCCAGGTACATAAAAACTGTATTAAGTACATGCAAAGTTTTTCAAATCGCTTAAAGCCTAACCAAGTAGGTACATATTTATCAAAACAATTAAAGTCCACCTATATTTTATCTAAACTGCTCAAGACCAAAATATTTTTTTTTTATAAATGGGTCACCGAACGAATACCTTCAGTACTTCCTTGTAGCCATTGTGGTTGTTAGATTCAATTATCTTACAATATCTCACATGCTGCAACCATTTCAATTACAAGATAATAAATAATATAATAAATATAATAAAACTACATTTTTTTCAGTTTGACATTCAGTGGTACTATAATGATGTTTGATATTTTAGTCAACACAAATTATAACACCTGGCATGCGTCCTGTGTTCGGAATAGAACGATACAAATAATTGCGACTTGCCAATTTGATTGTTACTGCAAAGAGAGTAGAGGTCATTTTTCCATGAGTCAAATAATATTGCTTCGGACTAAATTTTGGGAAAAAAAAGACGTCCTTACCCGTTGAAATTCCAGATCGTACTAACCATGTACTAACGTTAGAAATAAGAAATTAGAAAAACTGTATGGATTAATCGATCAAATGGTCTCTTTTTGTTAATTTTGCAAAATAATTATATTTCTAAATTGTCTGAAAACAGGTTAAATACATGAAAATGTACGACGTGTTTTGGTAATATAGCGTCACTAATTGTACCGAATTTATGGGGTTTTATTTTTTTTTTTATTATAAATTATTATTTATAGTATTACGGAAATGTTATATTATAATAAAAAAATATTTTTATTGTGCAGTATATATTATTTTGTGAGAAAAAATCATTCAAAATTGACTGATGTATACTCAAACTAAAATGGCTTTAAAATCTTTATTTTTCTGAAATTAAAAAAAGTACGTGAGTTAATCAATGAAATGTATTGTTTTACCCATTTCTCTCATACAATATATACCTGCAAAACTATTATTAAGTTCAACATTCATTGTGGCGTGACAGTCGTTTTGACCAATTTCGAAAACAGGACTTACTATTTGTCATTTATTTTAAAAAGTAAAGCGATTCGAAAAATTTTAATGACAGAACGTTTCAGTTGAATACTATTTATTAGATTTTAAATAAATAAAGAGTTTATTGTGTATCAATTCGTTTTAAACATGCTTATCATTTCCGCGATTCCGAGAAGACAGGAAAAAACGGGTCCAATGGCTTTAAGTACACTGGCAGTGTAATAATAAATTGGCAAGAAGAATATTTTCAAGAATAAACATTATTGTCATTAAATCAATTATTACGGAGATGTAAAATTTACAAAAATGCTTAAAATTATGTAGATACTTATATTATATATAGTGTATCATTAATTTACAGGAATATTTCTAGGACTAATTTACAGGGATATTTCTTTCCCAAGGACAGTTTCTAGAATCAAGAAAGAAATGACTACAGCGAGTGCCTCCACTTCAAAAATCGTAACGCCTGGAAAAAAACCGCCGCCGAAAAAATAAGATTGCTTTGGACAGTATGGACTTATGTACCATACGTCAAAAAGTGCAGGAGTTTTATACTGTCCGCAAACAAGTTCCGACGCTGCAAAACTTACTGGTTTCTTTAAGAGAGTGCATGGACTTTCAAGGAATCAAAGAATTTTTACGGCGATGGTTACATAAGCTAGGGTTTAAATTTTAATAAAGCCTTTCTAAAAGAAATGTTATCATAGAGAGACACGACATAGTTGCGTGGAGAGGTAGATATCTCAACACTATGCGAATTAATCGACTTGGTGATCATCGTCCTGTGTTCTATGTAGATGAAACATACGTGCACGCATCTATGTTATGAATAAATGTTGGCATAGTGATGATATTAGAGGAGTTTTGAAACCGGAATCCGCTGGTCCTCGATTATGCATAATACATGCTGGGAGTGAAAATGGGTTTATTAATAATGGATTGGTAGCATTTAAATCTCAATCAAAATCTGGAGACTACCATGACGATATGAATACAACTAATTTTAAACAATAGGTGGAAACACGCCTTGTTCCAAACATTCCCACAAATTCCATAGTAGTTATGGATAATGCCCCTTACCATAGCGTTAAAATAAATAACTGTCCTTGTATTTTTAAACCGATAAGTAGGTACATATTGTTTTAAAATTTATAATGTTAGGTGGATATAATTTAATTTATAGAAAATTATTTTCACAGTATGTGTTTCTCTACAACAATTTTACTAAAACAACGATATAAAAGACATCATTTGTAAATTATAAAAAAATGTGATTGAATATGGTATATCTTTCACTTCTACTTATTTAGTCATAATTTGTGTTCTCCTAATTATTCAATTAATAAATAACTGCAGCAATATTATCAGTTAATGTGGGTTCAATGATATATTTCCTTCCAAATTCAATAATTAAGCTGTATTAATTAACCTAATATAATAGTAATAATTAAGAGGTGAAATTATTTGAAATAATTTTTCTATTGATACTTATCGAACAATAATTAGACTTCTAAATTAATTACTTACTGAGAATAGAATTGATATAAATTAAAAACCTTATTTCGCGGGATTTGTTTTCTCATAAAATGACAACACTGAGAAATATTCTATACGCGACAAGGGCGACTTCCTGTTGTCGCCTAAATAATGTTGTCGTACAGTAGCAGTGCGAAGGGTGGATGTAAGCCGTTAAGATCCGCCATAAATAGGGCACACTAAACTTTGTCAGTCATACGTATTTGTTTTCATTGAAATAAGACTACAATAATTTACAGATGGTGTTGGTTAGTTTTTAAAATGCAATTAAACCCTGCGAAACCAAGCCATAATAGATAATAGTCAAAAAATACTCGTCTATCTTTAACCTTTTCGTCGCGCCAATGGTCGCCCCAATGTATATCATTTGTCGGCGGCGTGATTTTTACAAATCATAAATGTTATCATAACACGTTAAAAACTGTCATTAAAAATCCGAGAAGCGGTTGAACGTATAAATATACATTCCTAATAATTTTACGACATCTAAAAATAAACAAATACGACTTAAATGAGGCGATAGAGCTTGAACAAACACGTCCCATAGTAAAAAAACCATGCATAGGTACATACCAGGCGGCCACTGTCGTACTTCAAGTGGCATGGACACTTGCGCCGATGACAAGTTTATTAGGGCACGATACGTGGGAACTCCACTTCAAACACAGAACACATTAATATTTTACAGAGCACATAAAAAATATTACGAAATCACTTTATTTATTATTGAGGGGTTATTTCAAAACACTTAACATAAAATTTTATCAGACAAGAACTTAAAATTTAATAGTTTCATGGTAATCGTAAAAACAGGGCTGAGGGCACAAAGCTACATCACATTCTCGACACATAATATTTGTCATTTTTCTTTTTGTATTTTTAATGGTAGATTGGGAACATACCCGACACCGCCTAAATGCTTTGACTTTTTTCTCAGTTGGAGGAACTTGACGAGGCAAATGTTTTAAAAGTTCTGTTTTTAACATTCTTTTTGGATTATTACTGGAAGAAGGTACATTTAATGATGTTGAAGGTTTTGAGGCACTACCATATTTTTCTATTAATTGACGAATTACTTTAATCTGAAAATCGGCCAAAGAAGTTTTTTTACCGGTTATGACTGTGTAAATAATACTAGCATTTAATAAAAAATAAATCAATGATGTGGAAACCAACTTTTTTGTACCACTTAATTGTTTTTCGCATGCACGACAGACTACTCAACATCATGTCAACTTTATCGACAGAGCCCATGTTTTTGTTGTAATCGACAACGCACTTCGGTTTTATAATGGGTAGTCCCGTGGCTCTATTGGTTTTATGTGTGGGCACCATTGAGTCGTCGTGCATGGTAGTTATCATGTGTACCTCCCTTTTGTCATGCCATTTCAACACAAGCAAAGGGTGTCGGTTTAAAGATTTTATTTCACCCTTTTTTAATTTTTGAATTTTCGGCATTTGCTTCCGATTGCTGCGAACTGTCCCGCACGCATTTGTTTTTTGTTTAAACAAATGTTCAAATAATTCTGGGCTGCTGTACCAATTGTCGCAAAATAGTTTATGGCCTTTACCAAAATAGTCCCTCATCAATGTGGTCACAACAGCCCCAGACACACCCAACTATTCACTATCGGTAATTTCCGTTCCGTCGCCACAATAAATTATAAAATCTAAAATATATCCAGTTTCAACATCACAAATAACTTAATCCCAAACCTATGTCGTTTTGAAGGTATAAACTGTTTAAATAAGTCGTCCTTTAAATACTATAATACTTTCATCTATACAGAGGTTTTCAATCGGCAACATCGAGTCTTTGAACAAATTTCTGCAGTGGTCGAGAAGTGTTCTAATTTTGTAGTCTATCACTGTCAGAGTAGTGAAGCATTTGCAAAATTAGCTCATAACGATCTCTGACCATCGTTTGGCTAAAAATTTTTGCATGTAACAAAGGGTCGGTGCTCCAGTGTTCCTCTCTTGTAAGACAGCGGTTTCTCGTCATCAATAGGGTAACAGCGTAAAATATGTACAATTCGCTTATGGGAGTATCATACCAGTTATGAATTCGCGCGTTAGGTGTGTGGACTTGTGTGTTGGTCAGATGATCGTGATAGCCATTGGTAAAGTTCACTATTTTACCCATTATGTCTTCATTTAAAAAGTGTGTGAAAAACTCCACTTCACTTGAATTCTCATTCAAGTCTACACTTGGATTAACACCAGTGTTAAAACTGTCAATGTCATACACAATTGGCACAAATGGTCCCGCGGTCCACGTGGAGCCTCTGGTGCTTCATGTCCAGAGGTGGAAGTGGAAGCCTCTCCCACATTATGGTCAACATCAGAAGGGTCGTCAATATTGTGTGGTTCTGCCAGCCCTGTTTCTCCTTCATCATCAGTTTCCATTTCATAATCGGAATCCAAGTATTCAATGGATTCTTGGGCTTCCTCATCGGATACACTATCACGCGCAGACATTTTGATCGCAATGTACAAAAATTAACTTTAAATATTTCACTACACAATGTACCTACACGAACTTATTGTCACTATTACAAATGTATATAAAAATATATATGAAGAATCTGTGAACTCGAAATTATATTATTGAAATTTAAAATACTACTTAATCACATTTTACACTAATTTCAATGGGTAAAATGCATAAAATCTCCAATATTATGTTTAATATAATCACACTCAATCACAGAATCGCGTATTCAAAGTAATTTTATAAAAGCCGAAACTGAATGGTACCGATAACCGTACGAAACCAGACTGTTGAAATACTATCACCGCACTATTCCAAACAAAGCCGAAGTCGGAAATGACATCACGCGCCTGCGCATATTGCGCAACCAACTAGCGGAGATATTTGAATCGACAAAACTGATTATTTGTATTTTGAAGGAAGTCGATATGGGTTCGGGTTTTTGCTATATTACGAACTATTTCATAATGTTTGAATGACAGAAATCAACAGATGTCAGTAGAATAATAATGAAGCAAGTTTGTAAAACAAATTTCGTCTCTGTTGCTTACCAAATAACGAAAATGCAGCAGTAGAAACTTACTGTCGCCTCCAGGCGACGCTCGTGGCTAAAGTATCTATAATTATGCAATTAAATCACACATAACTTTGAATACACCCACGGTGGCCACGCGGCATAAGCGTTGGACTATAAAGCCGTGGGTCCCAGGTTCGAATCCTGGATCTGGCAAGTACACATATTGTTTTTCAATTTGTGTGTGTCAGGGTATGGACCTAATAGGTTGAGCAAGTGGCTGACATCTATTTCTCATAAAAAAACAAAATCTGTCAATACAAACCTCCACTCTGTGGAGGCCCATATGATCCTATCAGGATCGGACATGGTCGAAAAAAAAAAAAACTTTGAATATTTTATAGATAGCCAGCCATCTTTTTCGATTTGATTTAGGCAGGGCTTAATGAATTCAAAAAAATGAACCAACATTATGTGTAATATGTATTCTTAATACAACAAAATCAAATAGGTATGACTGAAAAGTTGTGCAAAATTTTGTCGTATCGCCCAAAATATTATTACGATTATGGTTTGGTTTAGGCAGGGTTTAATTGATTTTTAAAAACTAACCAATACAATCTGTAAATTGTAGTCTTAACTCAATAAAAACTAATACGTATGACTAACAAAGTTTAATGTGCACTAATTATTGCGAATCTGAACAGCCTACCTCCACCCTTCGCTACTGCCGAGTAGTAACATATCCGCTTAGTAAGTCGAGGGTCTCCAGTTCGAATTTCGGCTATGGCAGGACTCACATGTTGATTATCAATGTGTTTGGATCCAAAACATGGACTTAATAGGTTGGCCTAACATCCATTTATCCTAAACACAATGTCACTAAACCTCTGTGTTGCGGCCAAGATCCACACTGGATTGTTGAGCCAATTGACGAAAAATGGGTGGGGTGATTTAAAATTGTGACGATGTCCACAAATATTAAAAATCTTATAACGCCATTCATGGACAAAACTTCCTATACCAAAATGGTAGTCAAATGGACTCACTTCTGATGTTTTCCCATTCCTTCTCCCTGCTTCCATCCCATGCCCCGGAGCAACGCCAACCCAAATTCACTGATGGGTATGTTTTCATAATCTTCGAGGGTAGACTGAAATTAAGAAAATGATAATTTTAAATTGATAATGGCGACAAGCTGAATTTCTTTTTGCAGCCCACACTTTTGAATTAACATTTCGTATTCTTTGTTTCCGTCATATCCAAAAACCA
The DNA here is from genome assembly GCF_057557595.1 of Rhyacophila brunnea. NCBI lineage: Eukaryota > Metazoa > Arthropoda > Insecta > Trichoptera > Rhyacophilidae > Rhyacophila > Rhyacophila brunnea. The sequence continues at coordinate 35,574,147 of NW_028232848.1, read as the reverse complement.
TGATGCATGAAATGTCGATAAACTTATTATGTACGCCAGCGATTTCCAAACTGCGAGGCGCAGACTTGTGCAAAAAGAGGCGCGAGCAGTTGAACAGAAGTGTAACCACTTGTTTGCAAGTGCATAAGTTCATAAAATGGCATACTACAAAATCCATTTGTCAATGAACAAGATGATGAATTTGGATTGACAACTATTGAAAAGGAAAAATTGATAAAATTATCATACGATACTTGGACACAAACATTTCAGAGTGGGACACAAACATTTCAGAGTGAGACCCTAGTTCAATATTCGTTGAATCAAAGTGAAGAATATAGTTACCTTGTCAAGTAAAGCAACGCAGTAGGTAGTGTTGCCATTCGTAAGATCATATTTATGCGAAACGGGATTTTATGTTTTAAGCTTCAATTACATTGAGCTTCTTTACGAGCTGTTTATTGGCGAATTTACAATCTGCCTGTAAAGTCGCCCAGTGTAATCATCGAATAAGCTAATAAGCAGGTTGTAAATACTCTACCGAGAAAAGTTGAAAGCCGGTCAACTTTACACGCTACACGCCGGCGTGTGGGCCTACTGCGTCTGCGCAGTACAACCTCCCGGTAAAAAAACAAACTACGTTCCGTCAAAATAGTCGCTGGCTTGTGGCTTCTCAGCGAATGGAAAGTTTTGTGTGTAATCATCAAATCGCAGTAGCTGAATCGCCCGCTTTTAAATTCGCCAATAAACAGCTCGTAAAGAAGCTCAATGTAATTGGGGCTTTAGCCGCAATGAAATCTAAATATCAAGCCCATTGAGTAGTAGAAAAAGAGCTGAGAAAAAGAGAGAGTAGCACTCTCCACAATGACACCTAGGTTTGATAAACTTTGCGCATGCACATCCATTGCATTAATTCTGTCAATTACTATTAAGTGTTTTTCATTTTTTGTATCAATACGTGTCTGTATTATTTAATGAAATAAAGGAGGGCGACGTGCTAAGATTAGATTTTTTTAAAAGGAGGAATAACATTAATTGTACGCTATGTCTAGATGTAAGTGGAAAGACACTTGATTATTATCATTTCGAGTGCTTAAAGTCAGACGTTATTTACAAAAAAGTGTTTTTTTTTTTTTTTTTTGATATAACGTTATTTTACATTTACGGCTACATGATAGTCAGACAACGTTATGTCAATCTTTTCTAATTTCTTATTAAATCGTCAGTAAAGTTTAACGCTAACTATATAAGTTACCCTTGTTTTCATATTTTTTTAAAACTATCCCTATACATTTTAACATCATCATAAGCAAGATAAATGTACAATACACAATAAATTATAAAATATTAACATTAGGTTTTAAATAAACATTTCCCTTGTTGAGTTACAAGAATCTAAAATAACGATTTTTGGCTCTCCTGTAAAGTTGCACTTTTGTAGATAGTGTTGTTTGACATTAAGCCCTCGATTTGAGGCTATTAGTTTCAAAGTCTGTAACCTCCACTGTACCACGGGAGATTTTTGTATATATATATATTTATGATTATCTTAAAATGGTAAAATAGGTTATATGTAAATCGTATGTAATTACATTTCGCCGTAGCACAGTTTACAGTGAGCTGTCTTACCAGAAAGAGAATCCCGTATGTATAGCATTGAGGTAAAAAGAAAATAAGTGTTTTTCATGGAGCATTGCAGACAGTACTGTTACAATTTTATTAGATTGAATAATTGCAGTCACCCCCCGAACAACGATAAGCGGCACATATTGAGTCAAGTATAGAACAATAAGTAGATCCCTGTAAACGTTTTAATGTATCGAAAAGGTCCTTCACTCCTAGACGGTGCTGGAAGGTTTTGAAAACGGCTTAATCCAAGACCAACAGAAAGCAGAACAAAGATGGCGGATGTTGAAGTGGTGTAAGCTAGTCATCTAGTGACATAAATCAATTATATTTGATTAAACGTTTTTCTTCATTCCTCCAATTAATTAAAATCTGCCCCTTATCGTTGTTCGGGGGTGTGCCTTCAATTAAACAACAATAATTTGATATTTATTGGTATCAAATGTTTGATTTTTACCACAATTTTATTAGCTCGTATTCTTGTTTGTCCAGTACAGATTTGTCCAGTTCAGTAATTTTTTTTTCTTGTTTGTCCAAGATTTGTATTGGACGATTGAAGATTTTTAACTAACTTCCCGACTAGCTAGACATTTGAAACATTTAGAATATATCAGAACACGACGACAATGCATTCTTCTAATACTTTTGGCCATCTTTAAGCAGAATTGGATTCATTTTCAGTTAATTGTTTTGTATGTTTCGGAAAAAATTTGTTAAAAGTAAAACACTATTATTGGTTGCTAAGTGGGTCCTAGCAACTAAATTTTTAATATATACGTGCGTTACTATGGAAATCAATATGAAATGTCGAAATGACATTTCAGTATTCTATGTTTATTCAGTATTTCTATCTAGTACAAAAAAAAGTATTTATTAATACATGGAATTGTCAAGTTTATATGATTCAACAGAAAATTTAAAAACGTGGTAAGTATATAAAAAGTTCTTTTTATCTTGTAATTATTGTACTACTTGATTCGAAAACCTATCAGAATTAATTTTATGTAAAGTATACTGTATGATTGTATTTCTAATTTTACTTACCTACCTATTTTTTTCTGTCTTTCCCTTATATTCCGGTGGTTTATTTAGGCAAAGAATTGATTTTAATATTATACAGCCATGTATTTCCGATACAACAACTTACAATTAACTGTGTTACGGCCATCTACATATGTACAAATTTCCGGACACAGGTAAAATATGGAGGTCACCGACTTAGAAACTAATAGTCTCATTTGTTATGCATCTAAAAATCACATAAGCCCACAAATGCTACCTGTTAAATGCTTGCATTCGGACAGTATTGATTTAAAGTAGCAAGTCATACCACCTTATGATGACTACCGTATGCTTGATTCTGGAAACAATGCTTACGGTGGTAACTGTGATAAAAGAGCGAACCATACAGCCTCTCATCACATCTAATGTGAGGATGCAACATTTTACCCGGCTCGATCATGTGCTATGTATGTCTCAAGAGAGTCTCAACTTGGTTTACCTTTTCTTCAAATCAAACGGCTTCCAGCATCCTAAAAAGTCGTTAAATACCATCTGCAAGCATTATGCGGTTGCATTGCCGAATCACCATTTACTGTGAGAGTTATAGCATTGAGATCAATAAGTTACGCAGAACATTAATTTGATATGTACGACTTGATACTTTTTTTTAATGATTTTACTAAGGCGTTGACTGCGACTCGCTGTCATATCGTCTCTTCTCTTCTAGAAGGGGATCCGCCGATCAGGTCCTCACTCCAATTCTGTTAAAGAACTTTACAATTTTGCCAAGCTCTTTCGTCTTACCCACCACCAGGGCACCTTTCAATTCGTCGACATTCTCAAAGATATCCGCAATTCGCAGCTCTACTCTGTGTCGTTCATATTTAGGGCATTGTACTGCTACATGTATAATGTCCTCTTGACTTGATACTTACGACCACCTACATGCTAACCTACTTTTAAATCATTCTGAATTTTTTATAAATATATTATATGATGGTACATATTTCTAATTTACTTACTCACCTGTTTTCTAATGTCTTTCCTTTGTATTCTGATGGTTTTTGTTATTTATTTTTTAAGTGTTATATTTAGATATGAATTTGAATCTCAATAAGTACTATATGGTAATCTATTTCCAATACAACAGTTCACAGTGAATTGTGATATGGAGAACTGTATACATGCAAATTTCCGGACACTGAAGTATACATCAGTGGCAAGGAGTGGAGGTAGGCTGTTAATAATCGACATAAATTGTGCACACTAAACTTTATCAGTCATATTTATTTGTTTTCATTGAACTACGAATACAATTTGCAGATGTTACTGGTTAGTTTTTAAAATTCAATTAAACTTTGCCTATATCAAACCATAATAGTTTAAGCACACTATGGGTGATTTGTCAAAAATAGTTTAGGTTAAGTTAGGTTTTCATTCTTGAATTCATGAATTTTGCCAAAATCAGCTGACAATTAGCGCGGTTCCCGCCCGGCTTCCCCATAAAGGACTTGTATCAAAATATTCTATAATGTGTCTAAACTTATGGATGGTTTAATGGCATAATTTTAGATATTTTATAGATAAACGAATATTTTTGGACTATTCTCTACTATGGTTTAGATTAGACAGGGTTTAGTTGAATTTTAAAAACTATACATCGTAGCCTTAGTTCATTGTAAACAAATACGTTTGACTGAAAATGTTTGGTGTGCACTATTTATGTTGGATTTTAACAGCCTACCTCCACCCTTCGCCATTGGTATACATGGCATGTCCTAGAAAGACACATAGTCTGCCAAGCAATGGGAATTCTCGGAGGTACCGCATGGTTCTATCCAATCTATTGAACAGGCATGGATAACGAAAGAATCATTGAGGATGAAGGTAATCTAGCTAATATGTACGTATTTTTTTCACCTCTTTTTCCCCTGTCAGACTGGGGAATTCAGTTACAGGCAAGACAAGTGCTGATTTTGCTCCGTCTTTATGTGTATTCACATCTAAACCTTCTAGTATCTCTCTCATTGCCTTCTCGTCGAGGGATTCATTCTTATGAGGTGCAGTCGGTTGTGCCTGGATTTCATTTTCAGCAGGTGGCAATTCGGATTGTAGAATGTCAGGTTCGACTTCTAGAGCAATTCTGGCCAGAGAGGCGGCAGTTGACGTTTTGTTCTTGAGGGGAATGACGAGCGGCTGTTTTTCTTCCGCCACTTCGCCGCTGCAATTATTTTTAAAAACATAATATGAGTCTCCCACGTCCCGATATCCCTGTAAATACCATGTACAAATCGAATTTGTTTCTACATTCACAACATGGCAACGAAAAATGCTACAAAAAATACATATTATTATAGGCATAACTATAACATAAGGAAGTGGGTTAAACAGTGCCTATTTTAATAATTTATAAAACAACATCCATCCAAACTCACTCTCATAGAAAACAATATTAATTAGAGTTTTGCAATCAAGGCATCCCACGTCTTGAAGTCTTGAAATACCATATCGGATTGAAAATGCTAGAACCGCAGGATGTCAAGATTGAGTTTTATACAACTTTTGTCAAATGAAGAAGTCTTAATTAATTGGGTAAATATGCCGCAGATGCCCACATGAGATTTTGTAACTTTCTATTTAGACCAAACCAAACCTAACCTAACCAAGCCAAACCTACCACAACCTAAGAATATAACCTAATATAATCTTAGTTTGTGATGATGATTGATAAAAATGTATGAAAATTTTAAATTAACAATTATTGGATTGAAAAGCATCTGCGCCGACAGAAAAAGGTATTTAATATAATTGTCTACACGGAATAAACTGTTTTCGTAAAAAAAAAAATATAAAAGCTTATGCGGGCATCTGCGGCATAATTACCAATTATTTTTGTGTTACAGTCAATGACATTAATATGGACGAAGCATCTGGAAAAAAAAATGAGACTCACTTTTTTGTCGGGTCTGCCGAATGGCATAATTCATATTTTAATATCAATATCGTTCGCTCAAATGAACATTGACATTAGAAACACTGTTCTAACGCCATTACAATAACGGTGATATTGCTATAAATTCTCGATGCGTGATATCGCATAATGGAAATTGCGAAATTCTGTCACGTGACGTCTACCTATACATGTGCGAATGTCGCTATGCACGAATTTACTTGCTAGCTACTGTACCGAGCGCGTTGTCCATTAATAATGTCATTGGTTACAGTAGGTTTTGGCTTAATTTTGTCTCAAACAGTGATGCTAACCGTACTATAATTATAGCACAATACTATAATTTTGATTTCATGAAAAATGTAAAATACTATAATTTTACGCCACATATACCAAAATACTATAATTTTAAAGGAGTCACGACGAAAAATGTTCCTGTACTATATATTTTTCAGAAATACTATAATTTTTATGCCTTTGTACTATAACCAGCATAGAAAAATATGGCAACACTGGTCTCAAAAGGCCTTAATCACAAAAACAATATGGAGTAGTAGTTAGGTTCTATAAAATGACCATATTTTTTCAAAGTTTTTAATTGGTCAAACAAATGTATGTGTGCCCTTAGCGATTTTATAATTTTATATTACACCCTTCATGGGAAAAAAGGTGCTTTTTACTGATTCTCCGTCGTTTTTATCTGTCAGTCGCCATTTTGGAATTCAGCTATCTTATTTTTATCGAATTATAGTACGCAGTCCAAGACATTATAGTATTTCGGCAAAAATTATAGGACATGTTGAAAATGTAAGTTTTTTGTTTGCACATAAACATAACGGAGAATTCGAGAAATTCCGATGCCCTGTTTTATTAAAACACCTCTTACGACCGAAAAATGCTAATACTGGCAGCCGTCAGTAACTGTCATGTTAGTTTTTTAGAGTATTCAACGCAAGACTCCGTCCATAGACTAATATCGTACACTGAGATTTTATATTATATAGATAATACTTACTACGTCCCTCGCTTCACGTTATTACGATTTGCTGTGATTGAAGTACGAACTTTTGACGGAACTTTAAACATCGACAATGTAGACAACTTTTAAACGTAATGAAATAAGCAATGGGGAATATTCGCACAACCGGCGAATTAAATTAATTCCATTTTTCAAAATTGTGGTATTTTTGACATACTATACTTTTTTAATAGTACGCGGACGAAAATGTTACTTTTTCAATAGTACGCGAACCAAAATGTACTATAATTATAGTTCGGTTGGCAACACTGCGCTCACTGACAGAAGACAGCTAACGGTGGCGGAGAACCAGTAAAAAGACCCGAAAAAAATTACCAATTCCTGCTATATTATAGTACATGAACTCGGAGCCTGTTTTAAACATAATATGATTTATAACGGTGTTCTAATATTGAAACATCTAAGCAAATGGTTAACAATAGTATGTTAAGCAGTTTCCATACTGTGAGTGAACCGTAATATGCTACGCCTGAAGAAGAACTTATTTTTAGTGTACATGCTCGTCCGTAGTGGTTTGACGGGTGCGGCGCGGCGGCGGTGCGGGCAACTCAAACGTATGAACACGTTTCGACATGTCCGTAGACAATGCGCGGGGACGGGTATTCGCGCGTGTTGTTTTGGTGCGTCAAGCTCGACGCAGGCAAGATTGTACATGCGGCGGGCTCTTCCCATACTGCGCGCATTGAGGTGTCCGCACTGAATGGACGGGCGCCGACGCGGGGAACGAGCGAGTAGCGGGTGTCTCAAACCATCATGAGCTTAACGCGCGCGTCTGGTGTATTTGTGGTACTATTTTCACAAAGCATAGATAGTGCGAAGTGATTTAAAGTAGGTATACATTTTTTACGTATGGTTTTACTACACTGATACGCCTCTTTGCCTTATTACGTCGCATAAAATTATATCAAATGATATTCACTTGTATTAATATAATATGTAGTACTAAATAAATAAGTAGATAATATCGTCACCGTACTGGTAGAAGTTGGTAAGTGACAAAATTGAGAAAAATGTGTTAAGTGTACAGCGAGATTTTTGGGCATCAAGTCTTCGTCTGGACTAACTCAGTAGGTGCGGTGCAACTTTTATTCCAGTTTGTCAAGAAATAACAATTTATTTTATTGGTAAGTACTTTAATTCAAATTATACACAAGCAATTGTTGGTAAAGTCACTTCCCGGTAAAAGCCACTCATAATATTCTTTACTATCAAAAAAATAGACTGGAAGAAGTTGGTAGGTGTGCACTTACTGATTTGTGAGTGACAGCAATGTGTCGAATGTCAATCTTACGTAGATGTCAGTTCGCTGTAATCGTCAGTAATTGGGCAGTCAACGTTAATAAATCTCTCCGTAAAAATGGATTACTATACAAAACCAAGAAAGGAAGTGGTCATGAAATGCCAAGCAAATTGCCTAAAGAAGTTAATTGTGATATATGTAGATTTCGAGGCACAAATATATTTTCTGGAGATGAGATTTGTCAATCATTTTGGAACTAAGATTATTCAAGACAAAAGGATTAGGTACCTTAATAATATTAATGAAAATCCTCCTATTCAAAAAAAAATTGCGAATATTAGACCGAATCATAAATTATCCAGATCATATTACTTGAAAAACTGCTCGTGTGTGTCAAAAATTCTTTATGAGCACTTTGCACATTAGTGATGGACCTATAATAAATGCGTTGATTTGAATTGATAAAAGGCGATGCGAGACAGATCGGAAATTCATGTCTGCTACATTTGACATGCAAAGTGTTTCGCAATTTCCTTCTGATTCAACTTCCGAAATGTATTATTCAAGGAAAATTAATATTTATAAATTAACTGTCTACGAAGCTGTTTCACCAAACAATGCCTATTGCATCTCTTGGACTAAATTGAATGGAAAAAGAGGAAGTAATGAAGTTGGAAGTGCTTTATTTTACTGGACTAAGGAGATGCCTTCTGAAATTCATTACTTGAGATTATTCTATGATACATGCGGCGGACAGAACAGAAATTAGAATATTGCAGCACTTCTCCTACGTATCGTAACTACCACAGGAATATCTACGATCGAGCAAAAATTCCTAGAATCAGGTCATACACATATGGACGTAGATTCTGTCCACAGCGCAATCGAACATAGAAAAAATCATGTGTCTGGGTATTCCATGATTGATTTGCTGAATATTGTAGTAGATTTTTGGGTTTTCACTGTGTGTCCTTCCTTCTTTCTCAACGTTTCGGGCTTGTTGCGAAGGCCATTATCAAGAGTGATAATGTAATGAAACGTCGAGGAAAGAAGGAAGAAGGACGGTGGAAACCTAAAAATCTACTACGATAAAAAACAACCGTGAAAGCCTTAAAGATTTGCTGAATATTTTCCGCTCTGCCCGTTCCACGAGAAATCATAAATCTGCTCGCCCTTATAAGACAAAGCAGTTAGATTTTTTTGACACTTTCGATTTTGCCGCATTGTCCAAGGGTACAATTAGTAATAGAAAAATAGATGAGGATAGAAACACAGTTTATTGGCTAAAAATAAAATGTTTAAAATTTGAAAAAGAGTTTCCTCATATAATTCAATATCGATACGATCATAATGGTGAATATAAAAAAATATTTACGAACATAACTTCCTATATCGATTGCAAAAAAAAAGGATCTCCAATGACTTTGCAAGTTAGGACTGATTCCAACAGAACCGCATGAATGGTATAAAACTTTACCGGTATCTAAAAACAAAGTGGACACACTTCCAAAAACGGAAACTGAAGATGTCGATTAGATTTTTTATATTATTTTTTTTTTAAATATTTTCTATTTATAGATATTTTTGAGGCTTAATTTTTACAATAAAATTGTTAAGATTGATTGTGACATTACAACATTTTTACTGTTTAAATAAATGTGCCAATGATTCTGTAACTTGTGAATTTTTTTTTGTGAAAAACATTGTTTCCATATGTACAACCTTTCTATGTTATTAATTTATGTTATTTTTATTACACATCCATTTATGTCGAATTTTATAATATTTTTACATGTTAATGTTGATATATAATTTTAATTTGATTTAATTTCATCAATCCACTGTTTATTTCTAATTCACATCTTGGTATCTATTCTTATACTTGCACTCATTCTTTGAGAAGCAAAACTTTGTAAGTGCAACCTTTTTAATAAAAACCAACAAAATGAATATCATTTGTTTATCTATTTATACCAAATTTTATTTGTATCAAATCAACATAAATCAATTTATATTTTGATATTACAATGATCAACGAAACCATATATCGTCAGTATACTGGCAGAAAACGTTAAGTCAAAATTTAGCTGTTTTGACCTAATAATGCAACTTGATAGATTTTAACACGCTCTATCGTCTGGAAAAACAAGCTCATTCATATTCCATTTATTGTTTTCGTAATTTAAAGATGTCAATACGAATTAAGTTAATTATGTTCGCATTTCTTACTGGAAAATAACTATAAGTACACTTAAAGTTTTATGACTGTAGAGATTTAATATTTCTATAGCTGCACAAAAACGTCAACGTGACTTATATCTTTTTGGCTGTACACATTTATGCGACTGCTAGGCTATTTGTACCAACTTAACTAAATTGCGTAAGTCACCCGCGCATTCTACTCATCGATTGACAGTTGATTTTATATGCATCAGGCAGTTTTGAGCGCAAATAAGATTTTATTTTGGGAAATATTGACAGCAATGCACCAAAGATACGGAGGCTTCGAATTGCTGAAGGTAGAGCGCGTGTCATTCGTAATTATGTATTTCTAAGAAGATATAAAGATTTGTTGGCCATGTGTCGTAGTACCTAACATTATACCTCCAGAACTACATCCGTGGTGTGAAAATTTGCCTACTTCAACTTCATTGGATAGGACGTCATTACCTGAGCCATCGGAATTTGATTCTGATGTGGAAGAGGAATAACTCTTATCTAATTTATCTTAATTTATGTAAAATTAAATGTGGCTAACATAATTAACTTTTACTTATATGTTTTTTTTTTTTATAAAATAGATCATAGGTAGGTAGGTACTTAAATCTTGTTTCAATATTTTTGGAAACAAATAAATAAACAAAATACTATGTAATTCCCATTTTTATTTTTATCCTCCCCTAAATACACGAAATTGACATAATTAATTAGGTATTGATTGTATGAAAAAAATTATAAAGACTATTTTAATTTGAAATTAAAATACCAATGATACACAAAAAAAGTCATCAAAGTAGATATTTTTTCATAATAATGTCAAACAGAAGTACCTCTATTTCTGTGTAAATTTCTAATTTATATAAAATTTCAAGTAAAAAAATCCATTTCTATAATAATTAGGAGTCTTGTATATTACTAGCCAACTACCTATAACATTTAGCCTATTGCCACTCCATTGACTCCAAAAGTGTACTGGTAGAAAACGATAAGTCACCATTTTATTTACAAATTAAAAAAAATCAACAATAATTATTACCAAAAATACTTGCTTATACTTGAATTGAATTCTTACATGATTAATGCATTTCATAGAGTGGTTGGTTTAATAAATAATGATTTAGGTGAAAAAATTGAGAGCTCCAAACTTCTTGATTTTAGAAAAAGTCGATTTTCTCAAAACAAGGATTTTTGACTTGTAGCTTTCTGCCAGTATACCGACGATATATTGAAGCTAGAGGCTCTATCCTAAAAGATCAAATTTTCATTTGCTGTTTTCTCAGAACTATCAATATGTTACTTACCAACTTCTGCCAGTACGGTGACGATATTATTTATAAAAATAATATCTTTAAATTTCAATAATTCTTAACGCACATATAATATTGTATACTTATCTTACTTATATTTATAAATGTAGGTACTTAAAAAATGTTTTTTTTGTCTATATTTATTCAATATTCTTTCTCATTTATCTCTTTATCTAATTTCTCTGTATTTAAATTATAATATGGTTAACTATATTATAATTTATATGGAAACTGCTGGTTGCAATATCTTTTTCTAGTCTATTTTATACATATTTTTAATCTATGTAACTATTTGTTTTCTTTTAATAAAAAAATATAAACATGATAAAAATAAAATATTTTTAGAATATATTAACCTTTATCGTTGTTTTTGATAATGGCCAGAAATGCTAACAACGATCATCGATCATCGTTTTGCTTTTGATGCCTGAAATGTTAAGTTAATTTGGGAACATACTACTGCACCAGTGGTACGAAACATTGTTTATCTATTTAGTTTTATTGTTTTGTAATATAACCCGATTCATATATGTTTTGTAACTGAATAGGTTTAGAACTTATAACTATTGTATTTTTTTTCATGGCATCACCCTTTTTACAATAAAAACAATTCCAAATACAAATTTCAGTTTACCATATAAACATTTGTTTACAGTCAAATTCTTGGTGGAAGGACAATGTTTTATTTTATTTTATGCATTTGAAATAATGGAAAGACTTTTACTCAACTCAGTGTTTAAAGTGGAGTGGATATGTGCTATATAAAAACAGTTTCATTTATAAAAAAATTATGAAATAAAATCATTTGCAATACATATTTTAAATGTTCCAATAAACAAACACCATGAAGACCTTTTTCACAAATCACGCATATTGTACGCGATCTTTTAACGTGGCCACCATGCAAAATTTTTCTTTTCAGCCGGGTAGTTTCCTAATTCCACTACTTTGTATTATCCCTCATGTGGCATGACCGATTGTTTCCAATAACTGATAAAAATCAAAACTCTGTGCGCGGATCGTGCATTTCGCTCGCTCTCGCGATTGCCGGTATGATAGAGCGAGAAAGAGATATGTCAATTACTTGCCTTGTTATCTATTCAAAACGATACATTAATTACAGAATAAATAAAGAAAAGAAAATAACTTAGATCAATTAGAATATACTTAATCAAATATTTTCTCAAGTTATCTTTTTTCGAAAAACTTGTCTGGTTGTTCCCGCAGTTTCTTGTATAAGTTATAAAATTCTTCTGTTAAAGTGCTTTCCATATTGATTTAATTGGCCCCATATTTTGCTGCAAAGTTTTGCCATTTCAAATAGGAGTTTTCCAGTAAAAACTTTTCTGTGTTTATATTTTCCTATCCCTGAACACGACTGGACGCGCGCGGGCTACTACGGACATTCTACCCGTGCCCGTTCCCGCACCTAGTCCGCGCCGTACACGCTCCATGGCTACGGCCAAGCTCTACGTGTTGATATTTGAATACGTGTATTAATTAAGGCGCTAAGTACCAACATTTTCAAAACTGACATTTTTATAGAAAACTGTTCTACGTAACAACGCCAATACTATTAACTATGGTGTAAGTGTCTTAAGCATGTCAAAAAAATACAATAAAATATTTAAATCTGGCGACGATGTAAGTCCATTGGCGTGTTTTATTTGTAAGGGTGTAAGTACCACTGCAGTGTTCAACGGCATTCCATATAAAATGGCTGAAAACGGTGTGTTGACACTCATGAGTTCTGTTAAAAAACGTCGCCAAAAAGATGAAGGAAGTGTCCAAAATGTAAAAAAAAAACTAAAAACTAGTGGCCAAGAGTACTCCACAATTAATAGTAAAGTGATTCCAGCCAAAAAACCTCGAAATTCTGAGGTAATTACATTTTTATAATTGTTTCACACAATCCGCTAATTTGTCAAGAAACCGCTAGTGATGTCCAATGCGTATCGTTATAAATGTTATAATATCGATATTAAGCAACTTTTTTTTTTAAATACATTTTCTTCTTGGTTTGAAATTCAGAATATTAAGTATATCTAATTTATAAAAATCAATATTTGTTTGTTTGTTTATTCGCATTTTATGCGCTGCCATACCGTTCATCTGATTGCGATGACATTTTGTTAAGTGGTTGTATGCACACCCGCAAAGGTTTCTGAATTAGAAAAATCATTATCTTCTTCTTCTTCTTAATTCTATTTTCTTTTATTCGTATGGTTCCTATACCATTCATCCGATTGCGACGAAACTTTCGTCAGTTATTGTACGCACACCCGCAAAGGTTTCTAAATTAGAAAAACTATATTTTTCTTCTTCTTCTTCTTCATTATATCTTCTTTTATTCGTATGGTTCCTATACTATTCATCCCATTGCGATGAAACCTTCGTTAGTTGTTGTGATAACACCCGCAAAGGTTTCTGAATTAGTGCAACCATCTTCTTCTTCTTCTTCTAATTTATATTCTTTTATTCGTATGCGTTTCTATTCCATTCATCCAATTGCAATAAAATTTTCGTCAGTAATTGTGCCAACACCCGCGAAGGTTTCTGAATTAGTACAACCATTTTCATCTTCTTCTTTTATTTTATCTCCTTCTATTCGTATGCGTTCCTATACCATTCATCCAATTGCAATAAAATTTTCGTCAGTAATTGTGCCAACACCCGCGAAAGTTTCTGAATTAGTACAACCATTTTCATCTTCTTCTTTTATTTCCAATTGCAATGAAATTTTGACCAGTTGTTTAACGCACGCCTGCGAAGGTTTCTGAATTAGTACAACCATCTTCTCCTTCCTCTATTCGTATGCGTTCTTATACAATTCATTCGATTGCGATGAAATTTTGACCAGTTGTTGTGCGCACGCCCGCGAAGGTTTCTGAATTAGTACAACCGTCTTCTTCTTCTTCTATTCGTATGCGTTCCTATACCATTCATCCGATAGCAATGAAATTTTGATCAACTGTTGTTCTCACGCCCGCAAAGGTTTCCGAATTAGAAAATCATCTTCTTCTTCTATTCGTATGCGTTCCTATACCATTCATCCGATTGCAATTAAACTTTTGTCAGTTAGTTATTGTGCACACATCTGCGAAGGTTTCTTAATTAGTATTATATAAAATACAAAGTTTGTTGTTTGTTTGTTCCATCCAATTTTGATTTTTTTAACTACATATTAATAACATTATTAACGTTTTCATATTTTGGATTTGATTTTAATTTAGTGTTCTTTTGTTTGACCTTTACTCCTATTAGAATTATTTTCATATTGCCATATTGTATTAGACAGATATTTTAATATTAAAAAAATAATTACTTACCTCTTATTATTTTTTAAATATCTAAGATAAATATAACCACATAGCGACCCTGTGCGAAGCCGGGTACTTCTGCTAGTTATATATATATATATATAAAACACATTGTACCTACTTCTTCAATAATTTACAGAATATAATAATATTAATTAATTATGCCTTATTGAATTAAATGGGAAATATACATCCTATAATTAATTAAGAACATTCTTCTTCTTCCGACCATGTCCGATCCTAATAGGATCATATGGGCCTCCACAGAGTAGAGGTTTGTATTAACAGATTTTTGTTTTTTACGAGAAATGGATGTCAGCCACTTGCTCAACCTATTAGGTCCATACCCTGACTCACACACAAATTGAAAAACAATATGTGTACTTGCCAGACCCAGGATTCGAACCTGAGACCCACGGCGTGATAGTCCAACGCTTAGCTGCGTATTGCTAAGTTGTACGGTATCAAATAAAAAAATGTGTACTACTATTTAAATTAAAACTGACTCACATATGTACCTACTTAATACAAAACAAAATTCAAAATAATTATTGATAATTTATCAGTTTTATCACCAGTATCTGTTTATAGTATGGACACAGGCTGGGTATTGTTTACAGGTAAAGGATAATGGGAATCACTGCACACATAATGACATAACATAACAAGTATTTTATTATGGCCGGCCTATTTACTGCAGAGTTCTAGAATAGTTGATAATGCACTTTTAACATTATTTTATTAATTGTAAAAAAGGGCCTAAAAATCAGGATAAGGGGCCCATGATAGAATCCATTTGTCAATGAACATGATAAATTTGGATTGACTTCTAGTGAAATTGTATGTGCTAATAAACAAGCACATTCATCGCATGAAAAACAAATTAATTTAAAAATGAATATATAAGTACTCAGTAAAACCTTGATTATTTTTTTTCATTTTGTGTTAGTACATTGTTGACTATTTAAAAAGGTGTCTGTGTTATTTAATGAAATAAAGGGGGGGGGGAGGCGCCAAGATTAGTTTATTTTTAAAGGGAGGCGTAGTAACATAATGTTTGGAAACCACTGCTCTATAGTCTCTAGGGTCATATGCACATCGCCGAAATAAAACGCAGAATGATTGTATTAGGAGTAGGTAAATAAATAATTGAATTATTAAAACAAAAGTATCGAAAAACCTTCTTTTTTTAATTTATAATATTTTACCCATCTCTATTGAAAATGTCATCAGTGTGACCTTAAAATAAGATTCTTTGCGTGGTACTTACACCCTGACCGGAAATGTCAATTTCGAAGCTATGTACTGTGGAAATTCAAAATAAATTTAAGTTTTAAAATGAGGCGCCGAGTGCCAAAGGAGCTTAAGCGCCAACTTTACGATTTTTGACATTTGAATGTAGGTTTTTTCTATAAATCGATATGTATCATGCCACAAAGTCTTATCGCTCAAATAATTATAGATATTTTACAATAGAGATTTATTTTCTGTTGCATAATTGTTTTGGTCGTTATGTCGACACGCCACAGAAGCTTATCCGCCAATATTCTATGGAGAGCGCGAGACCAAAACAGCTGTCAGATTTGTTTTATTGAATATAGTTCTCAACAGTGAAAAAAACTAAAAATGAGCTAAAGAAGGATTAGAAAAATAGTTTCGATGTGTGTTAAACCTGTAAACGAGGAAAATCATGGTAAGTTTAACATGTTTTATCCGTTTTTCTTTCACATACGCTGTTGTTTAAAATATTTTAGATTACTTTTGAAATATGGTTATTAACTTCATTTTAGTAATTATGTCCACTAAACTTTTACTTCCATAAAGGAAAATAACTCTTATTTCTAATTTCATCTTATTTTATATCTAATTACGAAAGATATACACTAAAAAAAGTATTTAAAAAATCACCCGAATCCTTGAGAAAAAATGATGGTGTTAAATTTGAATAATGATTTTGTTATTTTGGCCAGTTTGGAGTAACGATTTGATTTAGTATTATTAATAATATTGGGTATATAGACGGTTATTAAAAAAAAAAACCATCCAAAAGCTTTGAAATCATTGCTGTAATGGCAAAAATGTATTTAATATTATAAGGCAAATTTTATGCTAAACAAACTCATGTAACAATCATAACAAATTTGACCATTTTTTCAGTGTTTATTTGGCATAATAAAATTTGTTTATATCAAAATGTTTTTTTATTGCTATCCAAATCCCTTACATTAAAACATTTTTTTTAAATCAATGCCATTATTTGAGTTTGAAAATGTTAATGCCACAGAAGCTTATGCAACAAAAAAAAGTATCATGTGCCACCTTTTTTCATTTTTCTATATGCCAAAGGGGCTCAAACACCATTTTTTTTGGAATCCAATAGATATTTTTCATTAAATGTTATTGCAAATAATACTTTGATTTTTTAAAATTTGCTTTGCTTAGAAAATAATTGTCCATTTCAACATTCAAGTTTAAAATTAAAAAAATAAATTCACTGAAAACTTGTCGGCCATTTTGTAGCACTTTTGTTAAATGGTGCTTGAGCTCCTTTGGCGCTCGGCGCCTCAAATAATAAAAGCTGCCGAGATTGCTTCATACTGTGTAACTACATTTTTCAAAATGTCTGCTTCATACAATTTTATTTGACAAATCAGTATTTTATAGCCACAAGCAAAACTACTTTTTGGTACTTCGCGCCTTAATTAATACACGTATTCATTTGACGCCTATACGTATATAATGCATAACCTAAAAATAACTATTATTCGCGAATCATTTCATTTTTTTTTATGATACAAAGGTGTTAATACGTACTAATCTAATGTGTTATTCAATACTATGATGGATTTATATTACGGCACGCGTTAACTAAATGAAATTATAAAAATATCTTACCCTATAACTTTGATTGAGTTACCTTCTAAACAATCAATAAACTGCTTTCTTTCCTCTGGTATTTGAGAGGTTGTCTGAGCGGGTTTTTTCAATAGTTTACCGAAGAAACCGAATGATACTTTTTTAGGTTCCATTTTATAGTTTAACAAACAAATTACAATAATACAAGGCTGCCACTGAGAATGAGAAGCATGAAATGTAACAGTCATAGACTAATCTAATATTGGTAACAGTGCCGGATGCCAGTAGAGGCTCACTGTAAAACTCAGTGTCTAAAAAGTGACTAAATTCCTGAACAGTGTTGCCAAGTCAAAATTTTTAATTTCAGTAGAATGTGTAAAAAAAATTCAGTAGATTCGACAAAATATCAGTAGGTTCCCAATTTTTCATAGTCGGCTTGTTTTTTTTAGGAGAAATATTTTGCCGCGGGCCGCAGGTTCCCAGATTTTCATCGTCGGCTTGTTTTTTTAGGAAAAATATTTCGTCGCGGGCCGCAGGTTCCCAGATTTTCATGGTCGGCTTGTTTTTTTTAGGAAAATTATTTCGTCGCGGGCCGCAGGTTCCCTATTTTTCATGGTCGGCTCGTTTTTTTAGGAGAAAAATTTCGAAGTTCCCAAGTTTTCAAAGATGGCTGGTGGCCTTTCCCGGCTGGTGGGAATTTTGTGAAATGGAGAAATATCAGTAGATTTCAGAAAATATCAGTAGATTCAGTATATTGCCAAAAATATCAGTAGATCTACTGAAATTTCAGTAGACATGGCAACGCTGTTCCTGAATCACACGCAGTGTTGCCATATTTTGAAAGTGGAATTATAGTACAGTGACTTCAAAATTATAGTATTTCGGCAAAAAATATAGTACGCGTTGAATGACCAATAATTTTCTGCATTTTCAAAAAATTAAACGTAGGGTAATTAATGTCTTGTTTTTTTAGACAAAATATCCAGGAAGGGTAAGTAATTAACGTCTTGTTTTTTAGACAAAATTCAAATGTGAAGTCAGTGGTTTCCAAACTTTATGTTACTACGCCTCCCTTTTAAAAAATCTAATCTTGGTGCCTCCCTCCTTATTTTGTTTAATAATACAGACATCTTTTTAAATAGTCAACAATGTACCTATTTACGAATACAAAAATGAAAAAAAAATAAACAAGGTCTTACTACTTGTATTGCATTATTTTTTGACGAATGTGCTTGTTTATTAGCACAATCAATTTCAATAGTAGTCGATCCAAATTCATCTTCGTTCATTGACAAATGGATTCTATCATGGACCCCACATCCTAAAGCGGACCCCCCGGGTCAGAAATTTTCAACCACATATTTAATAGCTCCGAAGTAAAGCAGCGCCACAGGCAACTTTTTTTGCTAAAATAATGTGAAAAATGCATTAGCAAACTAACCAAGAACTCAGTAAATAGATTTTTGTTTGCTTCAATATATCTGGCGTAGAAATCATTTAAAAGTGGAGACATGGCGAACTTTTTTTTGTTGTCATTTTGATTTCCTAAGCTCCAATTTGCCTTCAGTTTGTCGTTTTAAATCAGTGAATGCATTAATGGTCCTTGGATTGATTTATTCACTCAATTTTTTTTTTAAATTTCAACCAAATAGACAAGTTTAACAACAAAATTATCGTTCCTAAACAAAGTTGTCTTCAAATCTTTGAAATCAACATTATGATTAATTTAACCCTTTTATTTCATTTTTCTACGAGATAGCCATTGCGCTTCACAATTGTATAGAAGTGAGGGATAATAAAATTAGACTCCATATTTGCAGAAAGGTTTGCAAACAACCTTTTATATGACTGTTTGTGTAGTTTATAACTAGTGGCCGTTTTATGAATTATTGTGCATTTGCAAACTGCAAACCTGTGGCTAACGTCACCTTTTTTTAGACATGAGGATTATTTTTTTTTGCTTCTCACGGATTATTTTGACGTTGTTTTCTTCTATTGGCAACTTTTTTTCCGATTTCTCAAAATTATAGTATTTTGGGCGTACTATACCTGTTTTATATCGTACATAGTACGCAGACGAAAATTATAGTACACATACTATAATTATAGTACGGTTGGCAACACTGATCACACGCCAAGGCCATAGACCATCGTTGCGGAATGCGGAGCTGCCATTAGATTATTTTGTAGACGTGCAGTAGAAATTTCGGTACTGTTCGGTTATAAGGAATACAGCGGAAAACGAATTTTGAAAATAGCCGATAAACTGGATTATTTGTTAAGTTAACCTAACCAAACCTAACCTAACCTAACCTAACCAAAACTAACAAATAATCCAGTTTATCGGCTATTTTCAAAATGCGTTTTCCGCTGTATTCAAAATTTATGTCAACAGCACTGGACCCGAGAGTATAGGTGTGGAAAACGTAACTTTTTCTGTCAAAAAAGCGAAATTGTCTTATTTAAAACATATTCGCAAGTATTTGATATTCAATATACGTACTTGTTGTACCATAAAACTTATGTATTTGCACTAAAAGCCGGCTGACACGAACATGTTCAACTCGAATTTGACGTAAATGAAAAATATTTGTCAAAATAATTGCTTATAATTAAGATTTAATATATAATTTTATTGAAATTGTATTTTAACATTTGCAGCAGATTTTTGCACAGCATTTGGCACAGAGGTGCGGAAGAAGTTTCCCAAGCTGGTCAACTCATACAATCAACTCAAAATATAGGTATTGTGAATTAAATATGTATAGCGAAAAATTAAACAGTATATTATACTTGATACTCCTATATTAAAATTTGATACAACCCAAAGAGATTGGACTCCTCCCCAGAGGTAGCACACAAATGTCAGTGTGTACTCGTTTTGTGAGAGAAAGTTCTATTTCTCTGAAATTAGGTACACTTTGCTGCAAATGGGCCATACTCGGACATAAAAACGCCCCACTGAGTATTTTTTTTTATCAACACAAGCTTACAACCAATTTATGATAAACATATTTTCATTATAAAAAGTTCCCGCAATAAAAACTTTATTAGGATTCAGAGTAAGAAAAAATAATGCAAATGGATGTAAGTATTTTATTTTTAATAACATAAAAAACACAATAATATTATGAAAAATTATACACAAATCAGTTAATAGCAAATGGTTAAATATTGGAATAAGAAATATGGTCTTGTTTTTACATATTGTTCTATATAAAATAACATAGCATTACTGTTTATATAAAACGGTTAAATAAAAAACACAAATAATTACAGTTAATTACAAACAAAAACAAAAAAGTTTATTATATTACCTACCTATTTACACATGTGTATTTTGAAAATATTTTACGAAATAAAAATATAACATGGGTTCGTTTTTGACATTTTGTGTTTAAATTATTGTTTATATAAACCTATTAGACACAAAATACAGGTAGGTATGTTGAAAATTTGATTATATAGTTAATTACAATATTTTATCTATTTAACATAATATTATTATCAGAGAAGCCCTGCATATATGATATGAATTCATACAAAAAAATCGATTATTTAAAACGAAAATGGTTTTATTTGAAATATAATGTATGAAAGTCAGCGTTGAGAAAATAATATTTTGAAAAACTATTGATTCCAAAGAGATTGGACTCCTCCCTTCCTAAGTATAATTAATCTATTAAAATATTGTCGAATATGGTTGATTGGTTGCTCTGCATTTTTCGCTAAATAATGATATCTTATTTCTAAATATTTTTTTGAAACTAGTTTCATTAAATTTGTGACGTGGTTTGTTAATGGCGAAGTATCATACATGTGATTATCTAATTCTCCCACAGTAATGAATATTTAGATGGCACCCAGCTCTCCCGCCCGACTGCATCAATCCACAATTTCCGAAGAACTTAATTTTTCGGAAATCTGAAATAATTTAATTTATATAACATTATAAAATTGCTACATATACTCCATTACATACTTCATATAAATACAATTTTTTGAAAATTTTTCTTAAAAATATATTTAACTCTGAAATGAAATATAAAATCTATGTAAATAATGAATGTCATTAACTAGCTCAACAGTTTTTACTTTGAAAAACACATCGTATATTTTGGGTTCAAAATAATATTATGCATACGGCCCTGGATTTTTCGCAATAAACAACCATTTGACGTTTGATGTAAAAGTTTTGAATTGTTATTGTAAAAGATCTTTTAGGAAAAACTATCAATGTATAAATAATTAATAGTATGCATATTGTTCCGAAATGCTGCTAGAAACATTTGTATTCTTCCATTAATAAACATTTTTTTACCGAATAATAACGTACTTATACAACACTTATTTGTCAATAAACGTAAAGAAAAATGTAATAAGTATTATTATTATAAATACCTGTGAAAAGATACGCCGGCATTTCTCCTGGCTTTGCATCCTATTCACCTATTGCACTGCAAGAGGCCATGGTTTTTTTTACTTAAAACGTCGACAACAATCCGCCATGTTTTTCAAGAAATACCAATTTATTTTATCGGTAAGTACTTTATTGCAAATTATATACAAGCAATTGTTGGTAAAGTCACTTCCCGTTAAAAGCTACTCATAATATTCTTTACTATCAAAAAATAGACTGGAAGAAGTTGGTAGGTGTCAGTGTTGCCATCTTATCAAAGTGGAATTATAGTACAGTGCCTCCAAAATTATAGTATTTGGGAAAAAATATAGTACGCGTTGTCATTTGTTGAAATTGTATAGGTTTTTTGTAGGTATCTCAGAAAAAATAACCGAGAATTTGAGAAACTCCGAGACCCCTTTTTATTTAGGTATCTCTTCCGACCAAAAATGCTTACCGACGAATTCAAGAAATTTCACTTTAAACCAAAGTCAAGAGATTTTTTTACGTTTTTCAAGCAATTTTTTTTCAAAGTTCTCCAAATCTTCTTATATTGTGAAATTATGGTACTTTACACCAATTTGTCGAACGGAAATATTGAAATTTTAGTACTTTTTACATATTTTTCCAGATAATCAAAATTATAGTATTTTGGGCGTACTATAACTGTAGTATATCGTATATAGTACACTGACCAAAATTATAGTACAAATACTATAATTATAGTACGGTTGGCAACACTGGAGGTGTGCACTTAATGATTTGTGCCTGACAGCAAAGTATATTACTATATGCTGACATCAATGCCAATGTGTCGAATGTCAATCTAGATGTCAGTTCGCTGAAATGTATATTAGTCTATGGTTCGTTGTAATCGTCAGTAATTGGGCAGTCAACGTTAATAAATCTCTCCGTAAAAATGGATTACCATACAAAACCAAGAAAGGAAGTGGTCATGAAATGCCAGGCAAATTGCCTAAAGAAGTTAATTGTGATAGATGTAGATTTCGATGCACAAATATATTTTCTGGAGATGAGATTTGTCGATCATTTTGGAACTAAGATTATTCAAGACAAAAGGATTAGGTACCTTAATAATATTAATGAAAATCCTCCTATTCAAAAAAAAATTGCGAATATTAGACCGAATCATAAATTATCCAGATATTACTTGAAAAAAAATGGAACTGCTCATCGTGTGTCAAAAAATCTTTGTGAGCACTTAGTGATGGACCTATAATAAATGCGTTCAAGGTAAAAAAAATCCTTATGTCTAAATGGCAAACCTGACCAACGAGGAAAACACACCCCATAAACAAAACCCCCGAAGAAACGGTCACTAGCAAGGCCTGAACAAAAACGATGCATGAGTGCGAGTGAGAAAGTATTCGGCACCCTTAAAATCTCTACGACACGCGCTAGAGTAAGATAAAAGGTCTACTAGCTACTACTAGCGAAATGGTCTATGGTCTCGAACATTTGTAGACGAATTCGTTCACTCGCTCACAAGCCAAACGCAAGGCACGCGGCTTCATTTAGCAATGCAACGGGTGGCGTCTAGATGTATCTATAGTCTAAGGTCACTAGGGTTAAAAATCACATTTAAAAGTTTCCTGTGACTGAATACTGAATCACATTATTGCCAGAAAACAACATCGAAAAAATATTTGGATGCGTCACTCTCTATTGGTAAATTGTACGAGTTATAAATGTTGCTGAATGTAAGGACGAGAAAGTTGATTTTGTTTCACTCATAACGTATAAACGCATATTTGGTCAAAATTACAACCTCTCATTTTATAAACCAAAAAAAGATCTCTGCACTCTCTGTCAAAGGTATCAAAATGCAATTGGCACAGTAAGAGCTTCTTTAGAGGTTGAATATCAATGTCATAAGCAGAGATAGGTGGAATGTAATGAAGCAAAGGGAATTGATAAAAGGCGATGCGAGACAGATCGGAAATTCATGTCTGCTACATTTGACATGCAAAGTGTTTTGCAAATTCCTTCTGATTCAACTTCTCAAATGTATTAGTCAAGGAAAATTAATGTTTATACCTTAATCGTCTACGAAGCTGTTTCACCAAACGATGCCTATTAATTGTATCTCTTGGACTAAATTGAATAGAAAAAGAGGAAGTAATGAAGTTGAAAGTGCTTTATTTTACTGGACTAAGGAGCTGCCTTCTGAAATTCATTATTTGAGATTATTCTATGATACATTCGGCGGACAGAACAGAAATCAGAATATTGCCGCACTTCTCCTACATATCGTAACTACCACAGGAATATCTACGATCGAGCAAAAATTCCTAGAATCAGGTCATACACATATGGACGTAGATTCTGTCCACAGCGCAATCGAACACAGAAAAAAACATGTGTCTGCGTATTCCATGATTGATTTTCTGAATATTGTAGTATATTTTTGGGTTTCCACCGTGTGTCCTTCTTGCTTATTTCCTCAACGTTTCGGGCTCATTGCATTGGCCATTATCAAGAGTGATAATGTAATGAAACGTCGAGGAAAGAAGGAAGAAGGACGGTGGAAACCCAAAAATCTACTACGACAAAAAACAACCGTGAAAGCCTCAAAGATTTGCTGAATATTTTCCGCTCTTCCTGTTCCACGAGAAATCGTAAATCTGCTCGCCCTTATAAGACAAGGCAGTTAAATTTTCTGAAATTTTCGATTTTGCCGCATTGTCCAAGGGTACAATTAGTAATAGAAAAATAGATGAGGATAGAAACACAGTTTATTGGCTAAAAATAAAATGTTTAAAATTTGAAAAAGAGCTTCCTGATATAATTCAATATCGATACGATCATAATGGTGAAAATAAAAAAATATTTACGAACATAACAAAAAGTAGAGCCGCAAGAAGTCTTGATTCTGGAAATAATTTAAAACCAGCATACAAAAGTCTACTTCCTATATATATTGCTATGAAAAAGGATCTCGAACGACTTTGCAAGTTAGGAGTGATTCCAACAGAACTCCATGGATGACATAAAAGTTTACCGGCATCTACAAACAAAGTGGACACACTTCCAAAAACGGAAGCTGAAGATAACGAGAAACAGGTCGATTAGATTTTTTTACTTTAAGTCAATATTTTTGTGGTTTAATTTTA
Source organism: Rhyacophila brunnea (assembly GCF_057557595.1). Classification (NCBI taxonomy): domain Eukaryota; kingdom Metazoa; phylum Arthropoda; class Insecta; order Trichoptera; family Rhyacophilidae; genus Rhyacophila; species Rhyacophila brunnea. The sequence goes on along the minus strand of NW_028232848.1, from coordinate 35,549,075 downwards.
ATAATAAAATTGTTAAGATTGATTGTGACTATAACATTTTTACTGTTTAAATAAATGTGCCAATGATTCTGTAACTTGTGAATCATTGTTTCCATATCTACAACCTTTTTATGTTTATTTATTTATGTTATTTTTATATCACATCCATTTATGTCGAATTTTATAATGTTTTTACATGTTTTATTTTAATTTTATTTTAATTTGATTTAATTTCATCAATCCACTGTTTATTTCTAATTCACATATCAGTATCTATTCTTATACTTGCATTCATTCTTTGAGAAGCAAAACTTTGTAAGTGCAACCTTTTAAATAAAAACCAACAAAATGAATATCATTTGTTTATCTATTTATACCAAACTTTATTTGTATCAAATCAGCATAAATCAATTTATATTTTGTTATTATAATGATCAACGAAACCGTATATATTGGAGCTAGAGGCTCTATCCTAAAAGATCAAATTTTCATTTGCTGTTTTCTCAGAACTATCAATATGTTACTTACCAACTTTTGCAAGTACGGTGACGTTATTGTTCTATGAAATGTATAAAGGTACCTAGGTACATATCCACACAAGTGTAGACAGCCTTGAGGTACGTTCCTTCCTGAAACTTGGTATTATATTATTATATCAGTTCTCTTTTCAATTGATGACTTGTTTAGGCTATTAAGCTAGGTAAAGATACTCTACTCCACAGTGGCGCACCCAGGATTTATTATTGGGGGGGGCCGAAGGAGTAGAATGGAAATTAGTCCCATAGGCTCCTTTTCTTCTTCATATAAATATTTTTACATAATTTCACAATACACGGCGATATATTTGTACAGTTTCTCCTAGTTTTTATTAAATTGGAGGCATAGTGGCGGTAACCGTTGAGCGTGTCATCAGCGACTGGCGGATTGGAAGTGAACAGTGACCATGCTGGACATGTGTACCTAGTATGCTGAAACATTGCTTAAATAATAACGGCTGTGCTACCCGCTTGGTCTAGAGCAGTGTTTCCCAAAGTGTGGTACGCATACCCCCTGGGGTACGGGAAGAGTTTGGTGGGGGTATGTGCTGCACCGGGTTATGGCTACGCCTGGTGCAACAAGCATTAATACAACATCCATGCTAGGTTTATCGCATGCGGAAGAAGAGCAATTGTTGGAAATACTAGCTTCAGACGGATTCTTGTAAAATAAATATAAGGAGTGTACTTAAACATCATTTAGGTTGCAAATGCAACATGTGTATCCAGTTTTAACAGAGAAATTCCTGAAATACATTGCCTTTTTCAACTTCATATCTATGTGAAGTTGCTTTTTCAGCATTTGTAGACATTAAGTCAAAAAAAATAACAGCCTTTGGGTGTGGAACCGCATCTCAGATTAAAATTAATAACCAGGGAACCAAATTATGATGATCTGTCGTTTCAACATAAATAATTTCATCCTTCTCATGGTTTATAATGAATGTTATTTTTTTATAATATAACTTTGATTTATATTTTATTATGAATGAATTTTATTTTTCGTTTATTATTATTTTGTTTATGTACTACAAAAGGAATATATTTTGATTGTTATTAAAGTACTTATATGCATTTTTCTTTGACGAGGAGTACTCAGTGTTACGAAAATTATAGAAGGGGTACACAGATGTCGAAAGTTTGGGGAACACTGGTCTAGAGAGCTACAATATTTATGCCGAATTCCACCGAAAAAAATGTTCTTTTGATTTACACCACCACCGTAGTGGGTGTAGTCGTTCTTTTCGCCGAATGTTTATCGCAGATTTTTGGCTTTTTAATATTGAGGTTTCAACATTTTAATTGAAAATGGACAAAAAAGTATTATTGCTTTTAAATTATACACAACCTACTCAATACAACACAGCCTAATATCTCGTTTATCGGTCTTTTGTCTATTGCACTCGGTGTACCTACACCATGGCCCCCACATCCTGAAACGGACCCTCAGGCTAGGGCAGTGGTCGGCAAACTGCGGCTCTTTGGCCCCCTAAGCGCGGCTCTGCCATATTTGATATGGCTACAAAGAAGAAGCAAAGAAAATGGAAGAGGATAACCGTAAATGTAATGTTGAATAGACCGAGACTTCGCGTTTATTCAAAACTTAAATGGCTTACCGACCTTTATTTATGTGTCGGGAAAAATTAGCGCATTCAAATTTAGAGAGATACTACAACTAAAAACTCGTAATTTTGAGCTAAATATTCTGTCGATGATGCAAGGAAGAAAGCAGCTGAGAAGAAGAGTCAAGAAAAATAAAGTTCTGTATTTAATTAGGTACTGAATAAAATCTTTCAACAATGTTAATATTGCAAGTTTTGTGATTAGTAAAAAGATTTCCAAGAGAGGAAATCAAGAGTAAATTGAGAAGAGAACCTGGAATCGTGCTTAAAATTAAATCAACAACATACGAACCTGACTTACCCAAACTTTACAAGGAGATGCAAGGCCATTATTCACATTGAGTTTGCCGACCACTGGGCTAGGATATTTGACGGGCCCCCTATCCACCGCTTAGATTAAAGACAGTGTAAAACACTACATTAACGTTTTTTAAATTGTGTTTTACTTCAAATTGAGGGTACTTAAACAGTGAATTATTGGCGATTTTCAATACATCTACTTTAATAATGGAGCTGTCGAGTATCGACACATAATAATCTGAAAATATATTGGACAATTATATAATTTAAAATGTTGTGATGATGTGTGTTTATCTCACTTATCTGGTCAACCCGACACGCCGGCCCCCCACAGCCCGGGCCCCCAGGCTAGAGCCCTGTCAACCCTCTCCAGCCATCACCTATACCACTCCAGAATTCGGGTGGACACCAAGAATTTCATTAGGGAACGGGTTTCTAAAAAAACCTGACATCAGTGTTTCGAAATTTTTGTGTTAGAAATTAAAATCTAAGAAATTTTACTAAAAAGGGTGCTGGATAATTACAAATCATTTTTTGCCGTGTTGTTTGTCTAAGCCCAAGGTATAGTTTATTGGCTTTCGATTTCAATGTGTAAAATCATTCTGTTGATTTTCATATTTTGGGGGGGGGCCAAGGCCCCCTGCCCCCCCCCCCTGGGTGCGCTACTGCTACTCCATATCGTTGTGATCTCAATTCTTGATTCCTGATGTTTGATGTTTTTTTCGTGTAGGAACAATTTTATTTCTTCTAAACATGAAGCAAAGCGTGTCAGTACGTTACCTCTGGAAAGCCAGCGAACTTTATTGTGCAGAAGTAAATCTAGGTACTCGCTATCCATTTCCAAGTCCCGGAGTACCTTAAATTGGTGATGATAGAGGGGTTTGGCCAAGATGCTGTTAGTTACTTTGAATTTAATAACATTTCATGTTCTATCAAACCTACATTTTGTACGAAGTCAGAACCTTCGTACGAATAACGTTAGTATTCAATTATAGGTTGTAATAATAATTTTATTCATATCATGGAAATCACCGGTGAGTCCACTGAGCATATTATCTATGCTCCTTTTAAATGTTTATGCATGGTCTACATCACCGATACTCAACCTGCGGCCCGCGGGCCACATGCGGCCCTTTAAGCTTTTATGTGCGGCTCGAAACAAATTTATTATCAGGAATTTCGTATATCTTGAGATTCGTTTCGACTTTGACGCACAGATCTGGTATAAGAGTGTTGCTATTGCACACGATAAATTAAAAAAACACGCATAATTTTTAAAATCGTCACACCATTAGTGATGCGGCCCGCGTTACTTTACAAATATATGTATTTGGCCCGAAGAAAAAAAAGGTTGAGTATCATTGGTCTACATCTACAAATTACAATACAGTAAACTTCCAGTCCAGTGCCAAAAATTTACCTGTCGAATTGATGGGCAGTAGTTGGTTTAATTTTTGTCCACTCTACGGTACAAAAACATTTTTAAATAGGTTGTTTGAAATAAAAAAAAAAAACTCTTATTTTGTTAAATATTGACAATAAATTTCTACAGCTCTCTTCCTCTACTGTTGACAACAGTGGCGCACCCAGGATTTAATATTGGGGGGGGGGGCAAGGAGGAGAATGTAAATTGATCCCATTTTCTTTATCTTCTTGACAACCTAATTTCTCGTTAATCGGCTGTTTGTCTATTGCACTCGATGTACCTACACCATGGTCCCCACATCCTGAAACGGGCCCTCAGGCTAGGATATTTGGCGGGCCCCCTACCTACCGCCACGATTAAAGGCAGTGTGAAACACTACATTAACCTGTTTTCAAATTGTGTTTTAGTTCAAATTAAGGGTACTCATACAGTGAACTATTGGCGATTTTTAATACATCTACTTTGACAATGAAGTTGTCGAGTGTCGACACATAATAATCAAAAAATATATTGCATAATTATATAATTGAAAATGTTCATGGCTATGAAGTATATTAGCGCCGCAGGCGACTTTTTTTTGCTTTCAAAGCTAATTTATGATGTGTGTTTATCCCACTTATATGGTCAACCCGACACGCCGGGCCCCCCACAGCCCAAGTCCCCAGGCTAGAGCCCTGTGAGCCCTCCCCAGCCATGACGTACACCACTCCGGAATTCGGGTGGACACCGAGAATTTTTTGACAGTTCCATTAGGGATTGGGTTTCTAAAAAAAACCTGACATTAGTGTTTCGAAATTTTTGTGTTAGAAATTAAAATCTAAGACTTAATTAACTATTTTTTTTATTCAAACGAATAATTCACAAGATTCAAGAATATTATCTAATATGTATATAGAAGTTGCTTAAAAAATATTGGAGAAATTCCTAGAAGTCGGTTAGTAATCGTTGTAATAGCAAAATAACTACCTACTTTGATTTAATAAACAAAAATCGATTGCCGAAGTAACATGATTTCGAAGAGCGCTGAGTGGTAGGTATTTAATAGCCAATAGCTTAAATATTTGTCGTCATTAGTATGTCTTCCGTAGCATAATGGCTGAATGCGATGAGTTTGGGGCGTTTACCCGTTGGAGATGCCGGGTTCGATTCCCGACCGGTTGGCTTACTTTTTTCAAAAAAAAAGTTTTTTCTATTGGTTGTGATATACTTTCTCAGTTAGTGTTTTTCTAAATTATATAATGTAAAATCTAAGAAATTTTTCTAAAAAGGGTGCTGGAGAATTATTACAAATCATTTTTTTGCCGTGTTTTTATTTGTCTAAGCCCAAAGGTATGGTTTATCGGTTTTCAATTTCAATGTTTAAAATCATTCTGATAATTTTGGGGGGTGCCAGGGCCCCTTGCCCCCCCCCTGGGTGCGCCACTGTTTGACAAAGCATGTTATAGGTATTATGTGATGGATGTAGACAACAATAAAACTGCACTATATTTATGTTAATTCAATCCTTTTTGATTTTATTTTTGAAATTATAAATAAGTATATTAATACAATAACTTAAACATATTAAGTATATGAGTAAAATTTACTTTGCCAACAAAAATATTGTGTAAAAGAAAAATATACACTCATGTTATAAACATAATATATCTACATTTGGAGCATTAAAACATTAATATATTTAAAAAAAAAAACGAAAGACAAATTTACTTTTCCTAAAAAAATATTAAGAGAAATTATACTGAGATGCCCGGGGTTCCAGCGGCTAGCTCAGGTGTCCATCGAACCCCGGATTCACAAAAAAAGGATTTATATATGTTGGTAAAATTAAATAAAACACCAAGTCTTTCTCGTGCGGTCTTAGCGTTAAATATTTTAATATTTGGTTGGACAACGTTACTTTATACCTAGTCCATTACATATTTTGTTTTTACAATTAGTTACGCAGTTCCGTACACGGTTTACAAAGGACGCTTACTAACTTTCTTTTTCTTTTTCAAATTCCCCGTACCCACGCCGTCCAGCAAAAAGGACTCTCGTGATTGGCCAAATTTTATCGCGTGATGCTTTTGATTTGACGAATCACGAGGACCACCCCGGCGCAGGCGCGTGGAGATTTTAACGTAGCCAGCAAGCGCGGCAAAATTTATTATATATGAATACTTATATTTAGTCTTAAAATTATCTCTCTCATCCATCATCATTTAAACTTTTTAAATCAAATTAAATCTATCTTAATTACACCTCCGCCCAGTATGTGATTTTCACACACCGGACGAAGGCCTTTACTTATGAATAAAAATACTTACGTGATTGAGCAAGGAATCAAATAAGATGTTTTATGAAGCCGTTTCTAGAAGTCAGGGTTACGTTTCGACTTATAGCTACTAAATGATTATTTTACACCGGGAGAAGCCCGCCTGTAACAGGGATGTATCAATACCTACTCACGTTTGTTAAAAATATATATATTTGGAGCACTAAAACATGTTATATTAAAAAAAATTATAACAATGTTACTTTGACAAGAAAAAGACAAATTATACTCACATGCTATAAAACATACATTTTGAGCACTAAAACATAATATATTTTAAAAATAATAGATTTACTTTGCAAAAAGAAAAATTATATATACTTAATAAAAAAAAAAAACATACATTTGGAGCATTTAGATATTATATACTTATTTAAAAAATAAACTACTTAATATGCATCTATACGATTATACCTACATAATAGGTTAAAAATATATCATACAATATGTTATAAAAATTCACTTAAATTTTGAATGCTAACACATAATAATGATATTAAGTATATCCTTCGAGTAATTAAGTATAATTATATTGCCATGGCACTTCCCCATGAGTCACAAAATAATTTTTCAAAATTTCTCTCACTTCAGCGCCATTGCGACTGTTAATTGCTACGGATTTTAATGGGAAAAATTGACTGCCATCTTCAATCGCAACGTTTCGTCAATTCCCATCCACAACAGTTCCGTCGCAGTTATCAACATCTAGTCCCCATTTGCCAGATAAAGGCGTTGGGAATTTGATGTCATTATAAAATTGTGCAGTGCACATGTGGCCAGGGACAATTTTTTTGGTTTTTTCTGCTGTTAATGAAATCGGCTTTCTAAAAACACGAAATCTCGCCGACAGAATCCCAAACGCATTTTCAACTATACGTCGAGCTCTTGACAAACGATAGTTGAAAATGCGCTCCAGCCCGTGTGCATTTCTGTGGGAGAATGGCTTCATAATGTTTTCTTTCAATGAGAACGCACATCTGCAACCATTACATAAGGCACCGGTGTAATACCATTTTGCAATGTAGGCAAGGTAAGGCAAGGTTGCAAGGTGTATTTATTGAGTTGGTTTGTAATGCTGCAGCTAATGTGGACTCATTAAAAACACCCCCATCTGATGCCCGACCGTTACAACCGACATCAATATAATATGTAAATTTATAATTGGCGTCAACCATCGCCATTAAAATAATGCTGTGCGTGCCCTTATAATTGTAATATAGACTGCCACTTTTTGGTGGCGCGGTGAGCACAACATGTTTTCCGTCGATCGCGCCTATGCAGTGGGGAAAATTCCACTGCCTTTCAAAATCATTGGCATGCTGTAGCCACTCATCTTCAGTATTAGGTACCTGCAAAAAGAAAATAATTTTCTTACATTTATTTGTTTTATTTTTCAGTCATCGAGTACGGACTCATTCATCGACGAATCGTGCACATCGACACCGGTCTCCTCAGCTCGGAAAAAAAAAGATCGGGTACAGATTTCGACAGAGAAGCCATTCTAAAACAGGCCATCGACGTGATGCAAAAGCCACGGGATGATAACCAAATATTTTTTGATTATATGGCGATGCTGGCGAGGACGAAGCTTAGGCCGCTTCTCTTGATTAAGTGTCATGAAAAGGTACAAAACGTCTTATCGGAAATGATGATTAAAAACCAGGCTAAAGCAGTAAATACTGATGACGTATTTGATCTATCGGATTGATTCAAATTCTATTTTATTTACTATTATATGATTAATTACACCTTTATATTGTGTATGTTATATTATCGTTTTGATTACTATAAGTTTTAAATATAATGTGATGTGTTTTCTAATAATCCTGTCTCTCCAGTGAATTAAAAGATTTCAGATCCCGATTAGTCTTTTAGGTGTAAAGCAGTATGCACCAGCCATAAATTTCATTTATAGTCTTCCCGTGTTCTTCTTCTTATTTTAAACTGTGTAATAAAATTGTAGTCTCTAACTGTAGTCTTAAGTCTCGATTTATTACAAAAAGCCCCAAGTCCGTGTTTCATATTATTTAAAGCTTGGTTGATTTCGCGCGTGTTTAAGTCAACCAATAAGGGAACGTTTAATATTGAAAAGGGCGTCTCCCAAGCTGTAGCATCTGATAAACTCATGACAGTGCCACGGAAATATGTGCCTTATGCGGAGTAAATTAAAAAATGAATTACAAATAGCGCTACGTCCAATTTTGTTTTGCCTATATTTATTACATTTAAGAGTTTATCGGCTGAAACAAATTGCCATTTGGTTCTAATTTGGACATATAATACAACGGAAAATATAATCTCACGTTAAAACAAATAATTGAAGCTTGAAACATAAAAACGTTGTTTCCCGAAAATATTCAATTGTGGACTTGTCGCTTTTTGTAATTAGACGCCTCAATTTCAGCGCTCGGAATGGAGCAGAACGCCCCGGAGCGCCGTTCCGGTTCGTGAATTCCTCGAAAATTCCGTTACGTCTCGTGGAATCCTCGAATCTACCGTTCCTTCTCGTGTAATCCTGATAGCGAGATGTCTTGTAAAATTCTCGAGCCTCATCAGAATATTTAATATGGCGTCCCGGTTCAGAATGTGTTGAAATTGAGGAATATGAATTAGTATATAAATATATTTAAAAAAAAAATCTTTTTATTAAACAATGATTTTACTTGTTGACTATCCCTGATTTTTAATAATTCGTACATGTCGATACAAATAGATGCCACAGTAAGTCAATATTTTTCTTAGAAATGAATCTAGGTATATTTTTTCCTAACAATGCATTTCTAGACAACCTATGTGTCTGATAATAAAAAATACAGTTTTTATTGAAGAAAGCACCCTTACATGTATTGCTCTCTTCCGTTTTCTTTAAGACAATATGAGATAATAGTATATTATTATTCTTTAGTGCTATTCAACAAGTTTTTTTTGCTTGCAGACTAAATCACAAAATAAATCATTTATTTAGGGTATCCTACTATTAATAACGATAATAAGGTTAAATTATTACATACCTGTTTTTGATTTTCTATAATTTGATTTTCAATTAAAACACATGAAATATCTACATATTGTGAAAAATAATTCATTTGTTAATTAACGTTTTATGAATAAATAAACTACCTGCGTGTAGGTATCTTACCAAGGCTTGGATTTTCGACCTTTTGGTATGAATCACAGAGCTTAGTTGACTTGGGTAAGAGTGTAAATCACGGGTTCCCAAACAGTTATGATATTGAGTACATTTTGTAATCAATACGGGAGTGGAAGTCACAATATTTTATGGAATGAAACGGGAGAGAAATGAATGGGAGAAACAAAACCATAACTGTCCGATTGACAATTGCGTAAAATATAGAATATATGATAGCTAACTTTACATAGGTAGGCATAGTTTTGATAATACATCTCATAACACAATCGACGCCGTTCATTAGTCGACCAGTTGATGTTAAATGATATGCAACCAACGAGGTGTCTTCCCATCGGTATGGAGCAATATATTTCCGAGGAGGTTTAATACCGCTATTGTGCAAGTAAATTAAAATATCAGTGGTCTCTGTACAATTTTTGCGTGTATGGGCATCTTCATCAGAGGTAACGAACAAATTTAAACGTTCATAGTATTTACCTATATCATGCTGAGCTACTCTTATTTTTTATTTCGGTTTTAGTTCGGCAGAAATACTTCGCAGTGAAAAAAATAATCGTAGGTAGGTACGAGGGTGGGTCAATAAATCCTTAGAAAAGCCGACAGGTGGCGCGACTAGTACTGCAAGCGGTTTGTTTTCATGCAGCGGCACTACCGATTCAGTATGCTGCGAAGTTTCAATCAGATTGGTCGGGTTGTTGTGTGTTTCTCGTACATTTAAAAGAAAAATTTGCTTGTGGAAAATGGAAAAATGGAAAATGGAGAAAATTGAGTTTAGAGTTGTTATTAAACATTTTAATATAAAAGGGTTAACAGCAAAGAAAATAAAAAATGAGTTGGATTTAGTTCACGGCATATCTGCTCCTTCACTTGCAACTATTTATAACTGGTTAAATGAATTTCAACGTGGTCGTACATCAACAAAGGATGAACCACGCTCAGGACGTCCTGTAGAGGTGACTACACCAGAAATGATCAATAAAATCCACGATATGGTGTTAAGTGACCGAAGATTAAAATTGAGTGAGGTAATTGAGGTTACAGGGATCTCAAAAGGTAGCGTCATTTCTATTTTACATGACAAATTGGGCATGAGAAATATTTCTGCAAGATGGGTGCCGCGTTTGCTCACAGTCGACAATAAACGCAGTAGGGTGGTGGCCTCTAAAGCCCTGTTGTCGCTCATGCAACGCAATCCGGATGATTTTTTTAGTCGCTTTGTGACTGTAGATGAAACATGGATACACCACTATACTCCCGAGACGAAAGAACAGTCAAAGCAGTGGATTGCGAAGGCAAACCATGTCCAAAGAAGGCGAAAACCGTAAAATCAGCTGGTAAGGTTATGGCTACTGTATTGTGGGATGCACGTGAAATTATTTTCGTTGACTATTTGGAAAAAGGAAAAACAATAACAGGGGATTATTATGCATCTTTATTGGACCAGCTAAAAAACAAAATTGAAGAAAAACGGCCTCATTTAAACAGGAAAAAAATCCTCTTTCATCAGGACAATGCCCGTGTTCACACATGTTTACGATCAATGGCTAAAATTGAAGAATTGAAGTTCGAATTGGTCGACCACCCACCGTATTCGCCAGATTTAGCCCCCAGTGATTTTTTCCTTTTCCCAAACTTAAAAAAATGGCTAAGTGGACAACGTTTTTTTTCAAATGAAGAAGTCATCGATCGGACAAATGCTTATTTTGAGGACCTTCCGAAAACTTATTTTTCTGACGGTTTAAAAAAAATTGAGAAACGTCTAACCAAGTGTATTGAGCTCCAAGGAAATTATGTTGAGAAATAAAAAAAAAATACAAAAATAAAACCTGTTTTAATGCTTTTTTCTAAGGAATTATTGACCCACCCTCGTACCTTCCTAAACTCTATATCTATCTACTTTCTAGTTATACAGAAAATAATGCTAATGGAAACAATATATTGTTGAGGATATTAAAATAACCATAGTAATACGGTTTTTTTTTAAATAAATCAATATAGGTAGTGTTACCAGACAAAAAAGAAAAGAACCCGGCACGACAGTTTCAAATTCTAGATCAACAATTTAACAACCAAAAAAATACCCAGCTCCGCTGGCGAATGTTTAGAATCTCTGACAAAGTTAAGTAAACAATAACACCCTCGACGGGCGAACAAAATTGTACCTGCCGACGAGAGCGTCGTCCGGTCGAGGTGACAGAAAAGATCACCGTTAGGTTTTGACTTGACCGAAAGCATTCCCTTTGCACCCCTCCCCGCTGTCTCACCACCGATAGGGTCGTTGCAGATAAGGGCAGACAGTTCTTATTCTCCCGCCAAAGTGGAAGCTGATACCCAGGACTGCACCTTCGGTGTGGCCCGGATTCTTTACGATGTAAACTGTAAAGTCGCGCTCGTTTCATTATTATAAATCAGTGAATTCCTTTTGTGTAACTGGCCCTATAATAATCCCTATAACCACCTCAAAACGCACGTGTTTGAGCGCATTAGCGGAATCGACGCCAAAGCGTTTTATCGAAGACACGATGCGTGATTTCGAGGTGGTTATAGGGGTTATTATTAACCGGACGACGCTCTCGTCGGCAGGTACAATTTTGTTCGCCCGTCGAGGGTGTTATTGTTTACTTAACTTTGTCAGAGATTCTAAACATTCGCCAGCGGAGCTGGGTATTTTTTTGGTTGTTAAATTGTTGATCTAGAATTTGAAACTGTCGTGCCGGGTTCTTTTCTTTTTTGTTTGGTAACAGTAGAATCACTTCCCTCCATTTTGGTAAGAGAATTTCTCAACTGTCACTTTGTGTTTTGTTTTCTTTTTTATCGTCTGTATTTGGGATGAAGGTGGATAATTAAGGCACCGGAATTGTGATGGAAAACGGCGAGTTTATTTAACGTTAATATTATTCTATATGGTTACATTTTGAATAATTTATTTAATCCGTACGAAATCGGCGTGCTCGCGATTTTTCTGTTTGTCGCGATCTGCGCGCCATCTTGTGATTTTTTCCAACGAAACCGTCGTCGAAAAGAAAGCGACGTTGCAAATCTCCAACGGTTAACAAAATTTACGGCATTGCCGGCTGGGCTCTTTTATTATTATTTATTTTCGTAATCAGCGCTTTATTATTTGTTGGCTTTGATACCGATTCGGGCGTCTCCAGATACACAAAGACATCCCCAAATGGGGACCATACGGGGGTGTCACAAGCGCACCTCTCCGGAAAGGCCCGAATGGGGATCGGGCCAACTAAGGGCTGATTACGATAGCGTGTGTAACTGGACAGTGCGGCGGCTTGATAAGGGGTGGTTGCGTCTCTAGACGTTGAAGGATCGAAGCCCTTCCGGTACGTCGGTGGCTGGAGAGACTCGGATGCAGCACTGTAGCATAGTGGTTCGCGGTTCCCGGGCCCACCGTAAAGCTGCTGAGAGAGGAGGGCGTCGCGCCCAGCCCTCTCAACACCCTCGGACCGTCGGCAACCGGAGAGTTTCGGATGCAGCACTACGCCGCTTTGTAGGCGTAGTGGTTCGCGGCTCCCCATGTCTACCGTACGGGCGGATGCCGAGAGAGGACGTCGCACCCAGCCTTCCCAACAGCGACCGTCCGAAAATCAGTCGATCCTTCACGAAAATGCATACCGGCGCATTACTCGACCCCATTTTTTGCTCGCTTGCCCTGCCGCGGCTATCGAATTACACGCACTACACTGATATTATACTAATATAATATGCAGAAAACTTAATTTAATACTTAAATGGCTTTAAAGTTTATAAAAATTATTTTAAAAATATAATCAGGGCCCGAAATGGACCGGAACGCCATTCTGCCTCATACAACCGCTCCGGGTTGTAAAATTTTTCACTTCGAGCTCTAAAATAACTTATTATACATCGCTTCCAAACACAAAACACTTAAAACTAACTAATCTATGATGCTTATGGCTGAGGATGCTGCTTGGCTGCTTTCCGCTGATGGAGGCTGCTTTGCTCAGCTGAAGAAGGCCGCTTTGTAGCTCTCTTCATCCTGGTGCATCTGGGCCAGGGCTGATTGCAAGGCTCACAGACACGCTGCTGTTGACGAAGAGGGCTCAAGCGGCTGATGATGCAGGGCATTTGACGCCGTTTTCCCTCGTTGGAGCCAGGGTCTTGCCCGATACACCCGATACACCCGATACATCGGGAGCCATGACTTCGCAATCCGGGTGTTTCTGCTCTTTTCTTCACTGGCTTGGCTTTGGCAGTATCCTCTTTCTACTGCTTTTTTATTATAGTTTGTTGAGCGCCACCAGAGGCAAGCCTCTGGATGTTTTTTCCCCGCCGTTTCCTATTCCGGTGTTTGGATCTCAGGGTGTGTGTCCGGGTGAAAGAAATTTCACCTGCTTCTTGATTCCAGACGATCAAAATCAAGAAGCGTAGTCCCACGTTGACTGGGGCCACTTAGCGTTTCCCTCCATTTTGGTAAGAGAATTCTCTCAACTGTCACTTTGTGTTTTGTTTTCTTTTTTATCGTCTGTATTTGGGATGAAGGTGGATAATTAAGGCACCGGAATTGTGATGGAAAACGGCGAGTTTATTTAACGTTAATATTATACTATATGGTTACATTTTGAATAATTTATTTTATCCGTACGAAATCGGCGTGCTCGCGATTTTTCTGCTTGTCGCGATCTGCGCGCCATCTTGTGATTTTTTCCAACAAAACCGTCGTCGAAAAGAAAGCGACGTTGCAAATCTCCAACGGTTAACAAAATTTACGGCATTGCCGGCTGGGCTCTTTTATTATTATTTATTTTCGTAATCAGCGCTTTATTATTTGTTGGCTTTGATACCGATTCGGGCGTCTCCAGATACACAAAGACATCCCTAAATGGGGACCATATGGGGTTGTCACAGTAGGTACCTACTTAGTTCATATTTTTTGTTTCACAAAACTTCTTCTGCGTAGCAAAGCTGTTTACTATTCAATAATAATACAATGAATCCTATCTATTGCCCATTGAAAAAAATATTTTCGGTGAAGATTTATTGCTCTCAAATTCACAAAAATGTTACGTAAGGAAGAGATTTTTTTTGTCTCAAAAAAGGTTAGTATTATAAACAATAGCTAATAGCACATGTGATTTTTGGTTTGAGGGCTTTGAAAGAATAAATTTACTAACAAAATATTAGTTTAAACAGCAATCCTGGACTATCAAGAGTTCGTTTACACCGTCTTAGTATTTATTTATAAAACCATAGTAATTATAAAAAAGTACATACCCATCTAAATCAAGTAGGTACCATACTAATTATTGTGTCTTGATTGTGAGTTTTTGTCGGTGTTTTGAATTGTTTATCTTGTGATTGGGGATACTTGTCGCATACCATGCAAACCACGAACAAACTAAGGATTTTTATATAGGTACCTACCTACTGTACAATAATAGCAGAGTACAAATGAATAAAAATAACAAAACTGTGTAGGTATTGCCAAGTGCGAACGACGAAATCTTAAAACAAGTTATTTTGAGTTGTTTCCCTATAGACGTTGGATAGCGAATAGGACCTTACACTCTGGTGATTTGGGTAAGTGTCTAAACCATTGAAGTCAAATTCCCTCCACCAAAACCCGCCCCGTACCACCCTCGGTCTTAATCGAGAGTATCACGGGAGTCGAGAGTATCACGGGATCGAGAGTATCACGGGACCATAGACTATAGATACATATAGACGCCACCCGTTGCATTACTAAATGAAGCTACGTGCCGTGCGTTTGGTTTGTAGGCGAGCGAACGCATTCGCCTATAAATGTTCGAGACCATAGACCATTTCGCTAGTGCTCGCCCAAAGTGCTCGCACTAGACGCTCAGAATTAAAATATAATTTTCTGTTTTTTTACGTTATATAGTATTTTTAAGCGGTCAAAATGCAACCAATTAGGTAAATATATCCATAATTTAAGTTATTTTAAAGAAACACTAGGTCACTGATATTAAAATAAATAATAATATACAAATAAATTGTCACAAACATGTATCAACTTACCTATGAAACGTAATACCATCTTATTGCTTATCAGTACGGCTACCACATTTTAATACAACATGCAGAACCACCTTTCCTACTTAATTAACTAAAAATATTTACCACTGACTTTATGTTTAACACAAAAAATAGCAAATTTAGCAACACGAACAACACGCTACATGAAGCGATTCAGCACAATTTTCCGGCGATATTTTTGGAAACCAACTTAAAAATATGTAGACCTTTTATCTTACTCTAGCGCGTGTCGCAGAGATTATAAGGGAGCCGAATACTTTCTCACTCGCACTCATGCATCGTTTTTGTTCAGGCCTTGGTCTAAACTCTACCTTATAGTAATATAAAAAGCAAATAAATATTATGTAGGTATTAGTTTTTTTTTAATTCAATTTCATATACTTACCTATTATCGGAAAGGTTTTTTTTCTTATATATTCATAGAACAGATTCTTTATTACAGAGGTATTTGAGTCATAATAGGGATATTTAAAATACTGTAGAAAAATTGGGGTGGCATTTTGTTTAGGAACATCACTGGGCGTTTTGCTACCATCTTCTCGTGTTCCATGACTGAGAGTATTGCAGGTATATTTTTCTAATTTCAATTCATATAATCTCAGAAAATATGTACCCATATATTATATAATATAATATAAGATATAGATTGCATTGAGCAAATAGGTACATTGCGAAAACTCATGCAATAGATGTTGACGAAATAAAATAAATAAAATAGAATCCAATTGGAAAACTATATGAAAATATTTACTTACATAATAATTAATAATTTCAACAACATCAGAAATCTATTCAAATAAATTATGCCACATGCCCACATTGTGTAAATATTTTAATATTTTTTTCTAATATCTACAAGTGTGAGGTTGATTAAAATTATGCATATTTAATAAAGAATGCTACATTCCTAAAACTTGTATATTCATCAAGTACTTAATTTTATTAAATTAATTTATTATGGTATATAAGCTCTTGCCTTTTCGTATATGGTGGATTTTGATGTGATTAACAAATGGTGAAATCAAAGTATTTCCAATTTAGGTACTAAAAATCAGAGCTTTAAATGAAGCAGCATGTATCTTGGTTTAAGGCCATGCATTAGTTGAGGCACGGTCTAAAAAGATCGTTGCTAGGCGATGCGCGGATTGCGGGTGGCGGGTGAAAATGACGCCTGTCAAACGAAATATTATTTGTCATATAAATCCAACATACGTCCATTTTATGTTCTGTTTATTGTTCTTTTAGTAACAATAATAATATATTCATTGACATGTTTTCTTTTTAAAGTAAATGGGTAACGTTTTTAGTCATCTTTACATGATTTTAGAATTAATTGACCCGTCGCCATCACGCAGCAAAGTGACGTGTTCCTGGGTCAACATTCTCTCACTGAATGGCAGTGAGTCCAAAATTTCGTCGCGCGTACAGTTGAAAATTATTTGGCGTTTCACTGATGCGTCACCTTAACCAATGTACCTATCTTCTGTCTGAGACACGGTTGTTTGTCATGGTAATTGATTTTTGGGTTTTCACCGTGTGTAATTCTTCCTTTATTCTTCGACGTTTCTGGCTTGTTGCAGAGGCCATTATCAAGAGATATTATATGATATCGAGAAAAGAAGGAGAAGTACACGTGGTGAAAACCAAAAAATCAATAACGATAAGGTATCTTCACTCATGTTTCCATCTACACTTAGTTACATGTTTTTATTCAAACTACTGACGAAACAAATGGAAAATTGTATTGTTTTATCCATTATTTCATGTATTTTTATGTTTTCTACTCCAATTCCGGTATTTATCTGAGTATAATTATTATTATTATACACGATTTTTAGTAAACGATTTCGTAAACTTATATTATTATATATTTAAGTAAACTAAGATTTTTTTATATTGCAGATATTATATATAATATTGCACATTTTTGAAAAATTATTGAGCGTTCCTGTTCGTAAAATTTTCCATTTCGAGCACTGCTCAATTTACCTTTAAATAATCATTCTTCAGGACATCATATATGGCGTCGCAGACCTCAGGTATAATACTAGATATTGTTGACTGGGGTATATACCTACACGAAATAAGTACATCAAAGATTGGTAGGAATCACCTGGAAAATTGTTACACTACATTGTAATTATAGGTCAGTATTATTAAAGTAACTGATAGCTTCTACCAGTTTTACCGCAAGGTTTGCAGAGAATGGGTAAAACTAAAGACAGCCGATCCTTACAGTACTAATTTCGGTTCTAATCACGATCCTCAGTCATAAGGTTACGACGAGAAAGAGATTGTTACAGCAATTTCCAATAAATAATTAGGTACTGAATGATTGGTCCGCCATCAATATTAACTTAAGTAGAAATGGGATCTTTATACCTACACCAAGAAAAGGAATGACCATGAGACCGGCAAAATAAAGATAATATGTACTTACCTAGGTATGTATTTGATCAGACGGACCATACGAGTTTTTGTGTAGTTAATTTTATGGTATTCCATATTGTTATTGTGGTTAAGGTGTTTTGAGACCCACAACCTAATTATTTTTGGGTTACGTTTGGTTTATGGTCACAAAAAACTATATGGACTAATATAAAATTACCGAGTGTTAAAATAAAAGTCAGTTGTGAAGCACAAGGTATATTTCAATTACGTGATTGGCATGTTTTTCTTACCTGTGGCTAAGTAACGCAACGTTATTGCCAATCGCTCACCGGCCGTATTGGATTTACGCAAATGGGTATCTTTTTTTTATAATCGGCTCAACCTTTAACAACAATGCATCGAAATCTTCCAGCGACAAGCGTACGAAATTTTTATACATTGCCGTATCCTCAGCTCTTAGCTTTCTTATTAAATTACTGTAGCATCCGAGAGTTTCCCGTCTTGCAATCCACTCACGAAGCCAAACTCGTCTGCGCCTTGGTTTTTTATTGTCTACTAACAATAAATATGCCACGATTGCCGCGGCAGTAGCTCCATCCGCCGGCATTATAATATGATTATGGACAGGAACCAAATAGATAAATAAATTTAAAATCTCACTAACAAGCTTACTGATTTATTTCATTTTATATTATTATCTGTTTGACGCAGTGTTGCCAAGTCAAAATTTTTAATTTCAGTAGAATGTGTAAAAAAAAATCAGTAGACTCGACAAAATATCGGTAGATTTCTGTTTTTTGGGCCGCAGATTCCCAATTTTTCATGGTCGGCTTGTTTTTTTTAGGAGAAATATTTCACCGCGGGCCGCAGATTCCCAAATTTTCAAAGACGACTCGTTTTTTTCCCGGATGGTGGGAATTTTGTGGAATGAAGAAATATCAGTAGATTTCAAAAAATTTGAGTATATTGCCAAAAATATCAAAAAATATCAGTAGATCTACTGAAATTTCAGTAGACATGTCAACACTGACTTTGACGTTTACGAATGCGTACCAACCATAAAGTTTGTCAACTAACACGCTCTTGTCACATATGTGCCCAATCGTCATATAGTCTATTTGAACCTTAAGAAACGGGTTTTTCGACATAATTATATGTGACCTGACGGCTAAAATTATTAAACATGGATATTGTTCGTGTAAAAACGATGTTTATAATAATAAATTGTGACACATTCTTTTGAATTGGTAGTTTTTAGACATTTTCAATTTTAAAATATGGCATTTTATTCTGCCATCATCTAGCTTATTTTCTTACAGGGAATTCTGTACACTAGAGAATGAACCACGGAAGTCCAGTTTTTACCGTTTCTGAGTTAAATATGCAGAAAATTTTCTTTTATTTCATTACACAAATGAATGAAACACTGAAGTCCATAAGTAGTAAATTAACCGAAATAGCTAATTAAAAAATCACTGAAGTCCAATTCATTTTAGTGCATAAACAACGGGTGTTCTATTTACGATGTTTATGTTCTAAGAAAAATGTTAATAAACCATTATAATAATTCCATAAACACGGAAGTCAAACAAACGTTAGGTAGGTACGTATTATCTATACTATAATTTTCGTTTTTCTTTGTAAAAATCCACACGCGTAGTCGGATTTCGACAAAATTTGGACAGTAGACGGGGGCTGACGAGCCGAAGTGCGTGGTTGGGGTCTCAAATTTCAGATTTAACCCGTTGCAACCCGGGGACAGTTTTACGGTTTTTGCGGAAAAAAGTCGCCGCGTACAAGGTCTTGAAACGCGGAAGTTAATGCTGCAACCCCCATTTTTTATTGAAAATGTCGCTAAAATGTGTACATTTAAAAAATATTGGCGTTTATTTCAGCTTGATCGGAGGTCAAATGGCAAAGTTAGATTAGAAAAACTAATAACCGCCAGGTTGGCGCGGGCGACGTGTTACGCGTAGATCGGAATGCTTCACTCACGGACAATAATTGTATGTAGTGGCATCAGAGTCGAAGTGCGTGGTTGGAGTCCCGAATTTCAGTTTTAACCCGTTGCACCCCGGGGACGCATCAGAGCCGGAGTGCGTGGTCGGGGTCTCGAATTTCGGTTTTAGCCCGTTGCACCCCGGGGACAGTTTTATAATAATAAATAGAATTTGTACTACTTTTTTAGATATTTAAATGCAATAAATGTACAAAAAAATTAAAATCTAAAATATTATATTTTTTACTTTTTTAAATTCAATTCCTTGCACTCTACGTAACTCCCGGGCAGCGCCGGGTGATGCAGCTAGTTATACATAAACAAGTATTACAAAAATGTTTGATTTATTCTCCAAAGAATATAACCACATGAATGAACCCAAAATTGTGGCTCTATCGCCATATACCTATTCAAAATGGATTTTCAATAAAATAAAATAAAAAATTAATTCGGGTTTGATTTGCCAAGCAATGATACCTGTGACGCCTGCGATAGCCCTAAGATGAGTCTTAAAGATGTCAATATTTCTTTTGAAGAAAAAGAAATTCAAAGACACCTTTTGGAAGACCACATACAGTAAGCAGCTGCAATTAAATAAGATTGATAAAACTCTTGCAAGAAAAAAAATTACCAGTATGAAAGTAATAATGGTTGACTTTGAGAAGTGTTTACCTACTCCATATAGTTTCCATCTGAGAAAATTGTGGACTTTGAATTTTACAATTTACGATGATGCAAGTGGTGAGTGAGACACGACACTGATGTGGATGAAATAAAAAGTGGAAGGGGTGGCAATAAGATCGGCTGCAGCTTGATGAAATAGGGCATCTAGCAATGTTTTAGCAAATATTGAAGAGCTGACGATTTGGTATGATAATTAATTGCCCTGGCCAAAATAGGAATATCATGATTGTTTTTTCATATACCTGGTTTCTGAAAACCATTCCTACGCTGAAAATCATAAATCACAAATTCATATTACGAGGCCATACACACATGGAGATAGACACTGACAACTCTATAACAGAACGTCAAAAAAGATGCTGAACGGTATGCAGATTGTTACTCCATGGGATTGGGTTCAGTTTGTAGGGACATGTAAAAAAACAAGCCTTTTAAAGTTATTAACATGGAGTTAAATGATATAAACAATTATTGCTCTTTGTATGCATCATCTTCAGCTCCTTTTGTGGCTCGAAAAAAGAATATTGATGGCACACATTTTTTTTTCTTTTTTATTTATATCTTAAGATGGCGCTGGTTATCTACGTTATAAGGCGAAGTTATCCGATGAAGATTTCCAAACTGTGGACCTCCGACCTTCTCGCTCGCCGTGAAACGCCGCAAACTTTTTAAAAGCTGACAAATTTTCCCCCGTAGATACCAAGTCGCAATGGCCGACCGGTCCAACTGAGGGTCAAACCGACTTGAGAAGCTCTTCCCTTTCAACCGACATAATATGGGGACACTCTCAGAGGATGTGATCGGCATCCTGCAATTCGGCACATAAGCAAGTCGCAGATTATATTAGGCCAAGAGCTTCGAGGCAAAACCACCGTGTCCGGTTAAGATCTGCAAACTATGAAACAATGGATATCTCCAGAATTTCAAGAATTTTATGATAGAATTCCACATAATTCCTCATAAAATAAATTTAATTATGAATAATACCGTTTACAGGCTCTAATTACTATAGATCTTTAAAAAGTTATAGAGTTTCAAACATTTAACCTACACTAAAATCACTCTCCTGAACAAAAGTCCAAACGTGACTTCCGTGGTTCATTCTCTAACGTATTGATATATATTCGCACAATTGAATAGACTGTTTCCACAAAGAGCTGACAACATTTAAAAAGATGATCGTCACATAGGAAATGGATGATACTCACAAATCAACTACAACTTTACTCTCAAATGATCGATTTGCACTAAGGAAAAGGTAGTTTTCACGTATCAATATACTATTGTAACTAATTAATCGTAAATGAATACAAACACTAAGAAAAATAGGTTTAATGATTTTAAACAATATTTTGGCAAAACATAAGTACCTTTGTAATATTATTAGGTACCTACTTTCAGATTGAAATAATACGTACCTAATAATTAAATTAAATTCAAATAATACGTACGTAATAACCTATATAAAAGTACCCATATAAAAAGTGACGTTAATTAAAAATTAGGTAATTTTGCCGCAGATGCCGTCATGAGCTTTATGATTTTTTTTACGAAAACAGTTTATTCCATGTAGACAATTATAATAAATACTTTTTTCTGTCGGCGTATAGGTTTTTCGATCCAATAATTATTGTTAATTTAAAATGCTCAATTTGATGCATCACTATCACAAACTAAGATTATATTAGGTTGGGGTAGGTTAGGTTATGTTAGGGTTGGTTCAAAAAAGAAAGTTATAAAATCTCATGACGGCATCTGCGGCACATTTACCAAAACTTATATTGATTAACCGAAAAAGATATACGTACCTAGGTGGTGTTATTTTTGGTTGTAGATTTACATCAAATAATATACCTATGAACGATAGCAGCACGAATATATGGGTACTTACCAAAGAGATTGAGACCTACCTATTTATAATATTACTGCGTTAAACATTACTAACTTATATTTACACCTAAGCAGTGTTGCCATCTTTTTCTATACCACCAAAACTGGTAACATTGCCCGCTTTTTTGATAAAAAGTTATTTATCGACACATTTTCATATAGTGATGTATATTAGTAAATAGCTAGGTGTGAAGTTTAAATGATTGTTTACATGTTATTGCATGAAAAACTGTTTTTTATACTATTATCCTGCCATTCTACCGTTTTTTTTAAATGGGCAAAATAAGCCAAACTTCGGGTAACTTTGCCCACGACTATTTAATGTACTATTTCAAGACTTATGGCTATTTATTTAAAATACCTACTCGATTTTGTGCAGGGTCTAGTTTACGTGGCAGCTTATATTACCAATAAATTCAGAGTGGTATTCTTAAAATCCATCTTGGGTAAAGTTACCAAAGGTACTTTGAAACCATTCATACAAATGTCCAAAACATCACAGGGTTGGCAAAAAATAAAAATGATATTACCTATTATAATGAGTGTGTTATTTTTTCAGATTTAATTAAGTACTTACACCTTTTTTGAAAAAAGAATTAGGTTCAAATTATAGGGGACATACAAAAACTTAAAATTATATTAGTTTAGCTGAAAATCAAACAATAAAATTTTCGGTACTGTTCGGTTAAACCGGACACAGCGGAAAACGCATTTTGAAAATAGCCGATAAACTGGATTATTTGTTAGGTTAACCTAACCAAACCTAACCTAACCTAACCTAACCTAACCCAAACTAACAAATAATCCAGTTTATCGGCTATTTTCAAAATGCGTTTTCCGCTGTGTCCGGTTTAACCGAACAGTACCAAATTTTCCTTTTACCAGTACCAGTTTACCTTTGGTTTCCTAATGGTTTTGTTTTTACCGGATGGGGTTGTTAGCCCCATGCCTAACCTTCCTCCTTTGTCCGGGCTTAGGACCGGTAACAGCGTTGGTAGAGACGTTCTCTAGCTGGCGGCGGAGATTTCGAATAAAATTTATCAAAAATGACTTTTTTTTCCGCATTTTACTTTTGTGAATGTTTGTTTTGTTCATTTAATAATATTGATTATAATCAGATAACTGTTTAAAAGTATTTATTTCTGACTTTTTATCCAATAACGGAGTGAGCGGAAAAAATTCAGGACGGCAATGTGATAATTCGAAAATATCACCCCTGAATACATAAAAATTGAAAGTATAAGATCTCCCGCGAAACTTTCCAGGTAAGCCC
This sequence comes from Rhyacophila brunnea, assembly GCF_057557595.1. NCBI lineage: Eukaryota > Metazoa > Arthropoda > Insecta > Trichoptera > Rhyacophilidae > Rhyacophila > Rhyacophila brunnea. The sequence goes on along the minus strand of NW_028232848.1, from coordinate 35,525,477 downwards.
GTTCTTTGGCATGTACTTAAGGGGCGGCTGAAGAGCTCGGTATTCAAATATAATTTAGTATGAAATGGACCTCGGCGTCGTACGCACGTTAATTTAAATCGATCTTTTGGCAAAAATCACTAATCATCGTAGATTTTATTTAAAAAAAAAACATTATTATTACTATTGTCGACCTTCTACATTATTATTATTGTGGACAATCTTACATTATTATTTGATAAACACCTGCACGTGTCCGCTGATCAGAAAACAGGGCTGTCAAAATAATATAATATTTGTAAAATGTTAATTTCATCATAGTTTTTAATCAAACCTGTGCAAGAACATACTGATAACTTGGATGGATATCGTGGCAAACATACTATTGATATATCTACGGGTATATTATTATTATAACCCAATTCAAATTGAACATAGGTTGATACTCAAATACTATTATAGTATCTTTATGATTTCGAGAAAATAATACGATGGTATATATTATATAATCCATTTTGGTTGCCAGTTTTTACTGCGATGAATCACTGTGTTCCTTACTGTCTTTTTTTCATTCGTAGGTTTGTTTACTATGTACACCGAGAAATTTCCATTAATAATATCGGAAATGAGTTGGAATATAATGCAACGAAAACTGGAAAAATTCTATTATGGGTGTTTACTTTTTGAATTAGTTGACCCCAGAAAAACAGGTACATGCCACTACGTGAACCACAGTGGATATTATGCCGGGTCCAAATTGGCAACATGTTGCCGGCAACCTCGTTAAATTTTACGATAAGTATGATAATTATCGTAAAAAATTTTAAGCCATTATGATAATTATCGTAAAATTTATCGAGGTTGTCGCGTGACATTGTTTTGCGCCAGTGTGGACCCGGCATTAGATGCAAAAAACTTAAATAAAATATATTATAAATTAAATTTAAAAAGTACAATATAATTAATTGCGTCGGCAGCCCTGTCAGACACTTTTTATAGCGACAGTCATTTTTTATATGCCCGCCAGTCCGATGGATTAATAAAAAAATAATGTGTCTAGTGACTGTATGTTAATATTTATTTTTTGGCACTCATGATATAAATTATTTCGCCCATTGGCTTTACCTACCACTTGTTTCACTAGTATAAAAGTGAAGTTGCGCAGGCAATAAAAAGTCACTTTCTTTTTATAATAGGCAGACAGTAAATTCTACGTTTTAAAAAATATGCATTAGAATTAAACAATACCTATTATTTATAATATGTAGGTCCTAAACATTACAAATAAGCACTATTCATTAGTAATGTTTTTTGGATAGCACATGAAAAAAAATGTAGGTAGATATGTATGTCAACATCCTTCGTATGTTTAGTTCTCGGACAATTTCAGGTTAAAAAGTTACTAATATATTATTAAGTTTATATCGTGGCCAACACATGATCAAAAAAGTTATCATATCCATCATATCAGTTGCAATATTTCCCACTAAAGAACTGATAAACATATTGAATTTAGTAACATTAAATGTTATTAGTAAATTTATTAGAAAATAAATTTTATTAGAAAGTACTATTTTTTGGTCACCCCATAGCTTCACTTCACAAGCTTCACTTGGAGGGAGTTTATTGAGACAAACATTGGCGGCAAGCTTTTTATATTAACTAGTAGACCAGTTATTATGGACCACATGTAAAAAAATCTTATTTTCAATTCTCAAGGCCGATTCTGTAGAGCGTCCTCTTAATGCCTGGCCTATTCTGCCAAGGATGTATACTTAGAATAGGGTAGGCAAAGATTGCCAGCGCCGCAAGTTAAAAACCTCATTTATACTATTATCTGATGTTCAAAAACAGTACATAGTCTGCCTAATTCAGTCATAACTAACAAACGATGAAAATTAATCTACATACTTACCGTAAATATGATGGAAACTCTCATTATGTAATTAGTATTTATATTATTATCTTATTATTACTAGCAGATAAACCTGGCGTTGCTCGAGTCGAAAATAATTGAACTCAGTTCGTTTTTACTAATTAAACTGGGTTTTGAGATATATATTTTTAATAATAGATAACATATATTTTTTCATCCTTCTAGTTTGGGTTTAAGGTACATAAAAGCCCCAGGAACTGATTGATTTTGAGAACTCTTGTAGAATGTAGACTGCGTGACAAGCAGTCATAAGGTACTCAATTTTTGAAAAATACACCTGACAAGTGTGTTCGGATAAAGATTTTGGAACTTGTCAATGAAGTGAGCAGTGACTCCTGTAAGCTTCAATGGAATATGCCAATGCATCAATTCTCAGACTTCATCAATTCTTTCCATCGATAATCTATATATCTATGTCATATGTGCTTAGAGTTCATAATCGTTTGTAAATTAATGACTTAGTAAAAAAAACGAGGTCAAGAAATTATTCTAATCTGTTTTTATTAAAATTCACAAAACTGCTTTAAATATATCCATTTATATAAAAAAAAACATAATTTTACATCACTCAAAAAGACATAACATTTTTATATTAGTAACCCTCTTTAACATTTAGCCCCAAACAAGTGTTCGTCGTTCATTTAAATTTCCATTTATATAAAAAACATAATTTTACATCACACAAAAAGACACAACATTTTTATATTAGTTACTCTTTAACATTTAGCCCCAAACAAGTGTTCGTCGTTCATTTAACGGTGATGCTTCTACTTACCAGAGGCTTTTTTTGATAATTTACAATTTCAAACTGTATTATACATATGTATCTGAAAACATTAAAAAGATTTTTTTTTATTTTAAGTCAAAGATAAACTTACAATTATTGTAAAAAAATGTGAATTTGTCACAGGACCGCATCTTGTTATTACGTTTTATTTTTATTATAATATTTTATGGTCATATTAGTTTATTCAGTTTTCAATTTTTCCTCGTTTTGTTCTCTTTTGACCCATAATTCATAGTTTTAATATTTTTCTTTACGAGGAAAAATTGAAAACTTAATAAACTAAATTCTAATAATAAATATGACCATAAAATATTATAATGTAATAATAAGATGCGGTCCTGTGACAAAATGATTTTTTTTTACAATATAAGTTTATCTTTGACTGTTTTCAAATATATATTTATTAATTAATACAGTTGAAATTGTAAATTATCAAAAAAAAATCTCAAATTGCAAGCTTCGTATTTTTCGCTAGGTACCTCTGGTAGGTAGAAGCATCACCCTTAATGTCAAGTTGTGAAATTGTCATCTCCGAACCGCAATTACAGCAAAATGTAATACCTTTGATAGTTTATCGGATATCTATCTATACCGACAGACAGCTGTACTTGAATTTTATGTTATGGCCCAAAAGTCTCTTGTTACAAAAATTAATGATCATGCCTATGTTATCATATTCAAACTCTCTGCCTTGGGGGAGGGCATCGCAGTAAGTCATAGCCAGCCTTTCCTGCAGCCTGTCAATGGCGGCAGGATCCAAAGCTTCCACCCTGATAGAGAGCTTCAATTTCTGCCTCCGCACGGAAGCATCGTGCCCAGTCGTGATGTATTTGCGGTATTTATTGCGTCTACGTTCGTCCTTGAAACCCGACTGCGACGTCAAGTCATGACCGGCGTTGCTCGCAAAACATAGCCGGACGAGGCTTTCTTCAATGCCCGCATGGCACAAGTCATAGTGCAGATCTTTATTAAATATAAATTCAAATCTCTTTATTTTACATATATTTATGAACATAACAAATCATAAATTCAAAGCGTTCACGACATGACATAGAATAAGTGTCAACATATTTTAAATAAAAATACAGAGAAATGTGAGTTAATAATACAATAAGTAATAAAATAAGAAAAGAAATAAAATTAAATAACAAAAATAAAGTAAAAGTAGATGGAAGCACACAAATAATCAAACTTATAAAACAACGTCCACCTAAATTCACCCTAACGTGAGTGGAATGTATAAATATTCTAAGCGATTTCAACATGGTTATTGCTCTTCCACTTGGCATCACTAATGGCAGGTTAGTTTTGCACCTTGGGAGAATAAACAACGGATGCCCTCGATTCCTAAGGTAATTATCAGAGACACAGAGGCCAACACCACCAAGAATGGCAGAGTTCACATTTACGCCGCGTATAAGTCGGAAAAAAATATGTAGCTAAATAAAGATTCCTTCTAAATTTTAAGCTACTGTACACCATACCTACGGAAATAGTTGAAACTGAAACTTGAACACAACACTGCCGCCATACACGATGTTAAATGAAAAATAACAACCGACCACCATTTAACACTGTTATCCAAGCTATGTGGATAACAGGCACCACTAGCTCAGGGTACTGGGTTTCCACACTATCTCTCTGATGAATTCCAATCCTGTTACGGAAAGGACCATCGAAATCAATTGGTATTCGATGGATAATGTTTACCATACCGCTGCAGGAGTTAATTGCGAGCATTGAAAACTTGACTCTATTGGACGCCAAAGCCTTTTCTATGAAAGAAAAGAACATAAAAGAACATAATATTATGGGATACAATTAAATCAAATGAAACACCGTGATAATTTTAACCTCACTGTATTTAAAGAAAATGTAATTAAAAGTCAATGGTACAAAAATGGCAACATGAGGCCATAGAAAAATCACCATCGTTCATAAACGACGATGTTAAAATACATAAATATTTACGTTATACAAAAGACACAATATCAGCGTCTGCAAACTAAAATATCAACACAATAAGTTCTCAGCAACTAACTTAAACTTAAACCAAAATATCCACATGTGAGTGAGGTTAATTAAAACAAAAACTTAAAATTAATTAATACTAAAAAAATGAAATTGAAATGTATTTACAGCCGCTTGGCAAATTGCCAAGCGGGAATCGCTCCTCCCAACGTCCTCCCGTTCCCAAAGGTCAACCAGAAAAGGAAAGAGATCCAAACAAAATTCGATCGCCTGACATCGATCCCCCCACCACTCATCCAACCCGGAAGCTTGAAGTGCCAACCGCAGGATTCTAGTGTTGCCCGCGAGAGAAAAACCTCTCCACTACTTATGATTGTTAATTAGCCCGTTGGTGACGTCTGCAACGTCACAACGAGTAGCAGTTTTATGTTGAATACTTATTAGTTTGTTTTGGATGATAATTAAAAGGGAAAGGAGGTAAGGGAAGGATTTAATTTTTGTTGTACTGGATCTTTCTATGAGAGAAGAATACTCGTATGGAGTATTGATCCTATCTTGATGCCGGATGTTTTGCAGTACCGAAGACTCTACCACAGGCATGAAATGAGTGACCCCGCATTGGTGCAACATGAACAATACTGTGAAATCTTTTTGTTTGAGTCAAAGTAAGGAAAAATTGAACCACAGTCTGAAAAAATGTACAGTTTTGTAATTTGCGAGGATAAAAATCGATCTACGTAGTCCTTCAAAAATGTGCACACTTCATTGGGCCCTTTTTGCTAGTCCTTCGAAGTAGCAATTATTAAATCCTGCCTTATTTGACTTAAGGTTGTGTATAAAAAAAGAGTTTACCCATAGCTGGCGATAAACAAAAAAATCGACGCATACAGTAGATGTACGGTAGCTAATGATAATCTGTGCGAAAACAACACAACTAAGTACTGCATTTATGTTGTTTTCGAACTGACATGAAACTTTGAATTGAAATAAAATCGTTTTGCATGTTCACAATTGAGTTGTTTTCGAAGAGAATGATAGGTCTACTCTCAATAAACAATAATCCTATTATAGTAATTCTCAAAGACTTCCTCACTAGAGGTGGGAAAAGAAAACTGACGACCTGTATGTGACGGATTATTTTAAATCCGAGACTAGTGGCGGAACTTTAGTGTAGGTACGAGACCCCGTAGTGCGGGTTGGTCGCACTCTACAACACGCGACACCTGTAGTGACTCATAAATCGGTGCAACTACCTATCTGGGGCACCAATGTTTGCTTTAATATTCAGAGTTGATCAGTTACAGTTAAACAAGTAACAATTTCCACCCATATTCAACAAATCTCACCAAATATCCAGCAGGAAGTTTTTTACAAGATGAAAAAAGCGTGTCAAGACATGTCTTGATGCATGTGGGGAGTGGGGACATCAGTTAACTGCACAGTAACTTCTGGGACAGACGTTACAGAAATCTGAATCTAAAGCGTCAATTACATTGAGCTACTTTACGAGATGTTTGTTGGCGAATTCACAATCAAGCCTGTCAACTTTACACGCTACACGCCAGCGTGTGGGCCTACTTGCGTCTGCGCAGTAGAGCGCAGTAGCAACCTCCCGGTAAAAAAAACGAACTACGTTCTGTCAAAATAGTCGCTGGACTCGCTGGCTTATGGCTTTTCAGCGAATGGAAAGTTTTGTGTGTCATTATCATAATCGCAGTAGCTGAATCGCCCGCTATTAAATTCGCCAACAAACAGCTCGTAAAGTAGCTCAATGTAATTGACGCTTGAGAAATCAAAAAGTTTCTACCCTAAGAGATATCTTTACTCATTAAATCGATACGAATATACGATTATGATGACTTAGAAGAAGTTAAATCAAGATTAGGAGACATTTTCAATCTAAAACAATGAAAATCACATCTTAAATATATACGTCCTGCATTTTGTTTGCTCATTGCATCAGTGTCAGTGAAATCTATATGGGTGCTAATTATTTCCCTGATACATACGCACACAATAAAGTTGTTTATGATTTTTGTTGTTTTACTGCCTGCCTCTTTATTCCATTAGAAAAACTACTAGAATACTAGAGTACTAGATTGATATTGAAAAAACTTGCACATATTATGGACTACATTTTTCGTACTAATAGTAAAGCAGAGTTCATCTCGGTACGAGTATCTCAAAGGATTTCAAAGTTGCAAGAAAAAGTGTGCACTATGTAAAGTGGTACCTAAAATAGCAACGATAGAGTGGTGAGGTGAGGCGTGGGTGGAGGGACGTGCACCTGGATCCAACTGAAGTCTATTTCTTCATTTTGTATATCTATTTCATGCAGATAAGGGTGCGCGGACTATTTCAAGAATTATGATAATGATCTCATATACCCCTATGAATCCATTTGAGTATCCTGCAGTGTTGAAGCTCAAAGGTAAAAGCCATCATGGTTGGATTCAGTCTCGATGAGGTTTTCTTTGATTGATCACTGCACATCTGTAAATAGTAATGAATTAATATTAATTATAGGTATTAATCACACCTACACTCTTGAGTAAGGGTTCGCCAATGGCGAGGGGTGGAGGTAGGCAGTTAAGATCCGACATAAATAGTGCATACTAAACCTTGTCAGTCAAACGTACTTATTTGTTTTCATTAAACTAAAAATAAAATTTGTAGATGGTGCCGGTTCGTTTTTAAAATTCAGTCAAACCCTGCCTAAGCCAAATCATAATGGTTTAGGTGTTCTATGGGCGATCCAACAAAAATAGTGCACACTTTTTCAGTCGCACTTATTTGTTTTCGTTGAATTAAGAAAACATATTATTACAGATGGTGTTGATTAGATTTTTAAAATTCAAAGCCCTGCCCAACCAAACCCCATAATCAATAAAAAGATTCTTCTTTCTGTAAAATATCTAAAATTATGCGATTAAACCTTACATCATTTTAGATATTTTATAGACAGAATAGTTACAAGATAAAACGAACTATTTATATGCAACGTTTTTAAATTTTCTGTTTTGATGGAAATACTGAATAAATTTAATATAGAATACTGAAATGTCATTTCGACATTTCATATTGATTTCCATAGTAACCCATATATATATTAATAATTTAGTTGCTAGGACCCCAGTCCCCTAGCAACCGATAATAGTGTATTACTTTTTACTGATATCTTCCGAAATAACTTTTCATACAAAACAGAATTAACTAAAAATGAATCCAATTCGACTTAACGATGGCTAAAAGTATGAAAAGAATGCATTGGCATAGTATTCTGATATATTCTAAAAGTTTCAAATGTCTAGCTAGTCGGGAAGTTAGTTAAAGATCGATTGCAACCGGATAAACAACCACCGGAAAAATAAGAATACGACATAATAAAAACGTTGTAAAAAAAATATAGATAGACGAATATTTTTTTACTATTATCTACTATGGCTTGGATTAGACAAGATTTAAATGAATATTAAAAACTAACAAGCACCATCTAGGTGCACGTTGCAGTCTTAGTTCAATGAAAACAAATAAGTACGTTTGACTGACAAGGTTTAGTAGGTAGCACTATTTATGTCGGATCTTGACAGCCTACCACCATCCTTCGCCTGCCAAACTATGGCTCTTTTGTAGAGCCCGGAAGCTAGGAATGGATCTTGCATTTTTTTAAATTTTTAAACATTTTTATGACAAGCTAAAAGGCAAACTTTAAGAGATGAACCCGAGTGATAACTACGGTCAATTACAATTGTATTAAGTATAACCTGTGTGAAAAGAAATTTTGAAAAATATTAAAGATGAAGTCTCATGAATATTTGCAATCAATTTTGATGAAAAAGAATGCTTACTTTGAACACCAATTTAGTAAAATGTTGTATTTTTCATTTTTCTCATTAGTAGAGCTGTATTACAAGTTATTGGTTAAATTTAGTTCAAAGAATTGGTGAAAACCTATTCTTTGTTACATACAAGTATACCTACTAGGTATCTAAATATCTTTGAGTTTGCCTCGTGGATCGCAGAGCCCCAAACACTTATTTTGTCATTAGCATCAGATTTTCTTTGCGGAATCAAAATTTGGTGGATTCTGACATCAGTGGTGTACCGAAGATGAATGTTAATGGGTGGGTGGGATGGTTTAAATGGATTTATTTTTTCAACTAGCATTATGTAAAATGAAAAACCAACCTCTTCAGTTTGCAGCGTGTGATTATTGATTACTTTCGTGATGGCTTTCGTTAGTGGTTGTACCTGGCCTGCGTCGTAAAATTGAAAATACCTACCAGTTACCACTATTGAGGTTTCAGACAATTTTAAGAAAAAATAATTACCTGTAACAATTTAAGAATTGTATAGATGTGCTCGTATCTTTTCTGTGATTCAGAGAAACCACTCATCAGCCTTTTATTTTTCTTCATGTAACTTTTTAACATGTTCATTACCGATTTCACACTCCGGCTTACGTCATTCGATGGATCTAAACGAAACAAGAAAAAAATGAAATAGGTATATAAATATAAATATGATCTTTGTAGGATTTGAAATAGTTTAAAAAATATTAAAAATAGATAATGGTTCATTCTAAAACTTGTTTTACACTTTACTTACACCAATGCAAATAAGTCTAGCTTTGATGGCCTTGGAGTGTTTGTTTATAAGTTTGTGGTTTTTGTGATTTTATGTGATTCTTCTTGTATTTTGACAGTATTTTGCACAATATAGTTGGTGTTATATGGGTTGAAGTGTCACAGTGTTTGTGTATTGTGCGCACAGATAAGAGAGCACGTGTAGTTTGCAAGATTTAGGGGCGGTCGGTGGGCTGTTAGGTCGCGTCCAGACGCGTGTAATGTAGCGCGAATTTGTCGTCCATACGTAGCTATGATTCTTACATGTTATGCTCGTAGCGACGTTCGCGCTGATCCATCGGCTGTCGGTTTTTGACACGAACACAAAACTCGATGATTCTAACAATTTCAGAATTCGCGTCGAGATCGTGTACTGTCCATATAATTCGCGTTACATGACATGTTACATTACACGTAGTCTGGACCCGGCATTACGCGCAGCGTTTCGCCTGCTCATGTAGAATGGCCCACAACTATTTCCAAATCAGCATATAAAACCAATATACCAAATAAATTAATATCTTCTTTCGTCATACATACTAAAATAATCTGAATAATTTCTTTGTAACAAACAGGATTGAACAATAAATAAAGACGTATTTAAAATTATAGTGAAAAAATTAAAACCATTGATTGCATCGCACTCATCCAAAACTCGATAGACGGGACTGCGTTTTGGGCAGCACACATCGAAGATATTTAAAGCAGTCATGCAGATGTGTCCTCTTCGATCACCCCTTTCAGAGGCTTTCTGGTAAATAGCGGAGCTTGCTTTGCTCAAAATTCCCTGCCCTACTGCTCCGAAACGCGTTGTCACGTCACCGACTTTAAATATGGTTTGATATGGGAGCTTCTCTACCACCATATGCAGGACCTCACTGGGGAGTAAATCCAAATAAGAGTGTTCATCTTTTCCTACAAAAGTGTTAATATTTAATAAATTATTAACCTTTAATAAAGCCACACAGAAAAGTAGGATTAATGTCATAATATCTAAGTTGGTACATTTAAATCATGAAATGGATTCAAATTTCTTGTATTAATTTTACAATATGAAATAATCGAAATGTTCACTTACGTGTAAGTCGCTTTTTTCTTTTCACAATAGTTTTTCTTTTCACAATATTCTCCTTTTTTGTCATTATGTTTGAATAACTTTTAACTGATAATTTTGTATTTACAATCTATTTTTAATTATACCTAATAACAGACAGTTTAAAAAACGATGTCAAAATAAACTAGGATAGAAAACAAATGATATTTCAACATTGTCACCTGTTCTAATTTTAAATTCATAGATAAAAAAAAGAATGACGTGAGCATTTTAAATTTTGTTCTTTGTTATTGTAAGTAATATCATAGTGCCTGTACACGTGCATGGATTTACTGGCAGCAATAGTGAGTACATATTTTAAAATATCGTGACACTGTTTACAAGTAAAAGTGCTGACTGACGCAGGCGCAAATCGAAAAAATTCAACTGTCGCATGAAAATTCAGAAGCTTACAAACCTTTTTGATTCATGCATGTAATCTTGCCAACTGCAGTATAATACATGTTTACCTATACATTTTCTTGTTATGGCCATGATCATACTTACTGTCAACAGTAAATCCATGCACGTGTAAACGGGTTAAGTATACAATATTCATAAATATTGTAATATTTTACACTGCCGAAACTAGACGAGAGAATCTTCCATTCCATTATTGAGCATCGTGGCGTTTTTCGGTGTGTGGAGACCCGAGGCCAGTACAGGTTTAATGGCCCCCTTGCAAAAATGTGGACAGTGCAATCTCTTTGGGCCAGTGCGATAAATCGCCATTGGGTTTTAAAAATACAGGAATAGTTATAGGTACCGGGTAGTCCCAGAAGTACCCGACCTGACTTATAGATAGCAGTTGTTGTTTAAAAATAATGACCATAATAGAAAGTACCAACCTTATAAAGCCTAAGTTTGAAGTTTGACGACGCTACGTTGTTCAGAAATTATTTGTCAGCCATCGACAGTGAACGCTCTCAGTGAATTTGTAAACATGGAAAAAATTGGTCATAGTTATGTGATACAATACTTTCACTTGAAAAGCTTCAGTCCAACCAATATCAAAGCGGCGCTAGAATCTACTCTGGGGGTGTCTGTTCCTTTGTTTACAATAGTAACATATTGGGTGCTGAGTTTAAACGAGCTCGGACGAGCTGCCAAGACGAACATCGTAGTGGTCGACCAAATGAGGTGACCACCAGGCGCGAAGAAGCGAATAGCCCTTTAAATATTATGGCTGATTAGTGTATTGTTTTTTTAAAAATGGTATTAAGAAATTGTTATTGAACGATTGCAAACAAAAAATAAAGCATAATCGTTTACGCATATTTAAAAACATATCGTAATAATTAAATGATTTTTTTATTAAAACCGTCTTCATATTTAAAGAAGTGCGTAAAAATTACGAATTATTAATAAAATTCGTTTAGATGTCGGAACGTGAGGTTATATTTTTTTAATTTTGAATTATATAGACATGCCATTGTTTCGTTGATATTTTTCTAGTTGAATTCATAATACGCGCCTTTATAAACATATATGAATATAATTCCAATGTATTTAAATTACTGTTTGTAGAGCGTTGTTTTGACCGTAACGGCTAAAAATCGAACGACAACATTCCTTTAGTGTCGATTCTGGCGTCCTGGAAGGCTACTAAATACTATCTATAGAGTGTATACGGCGGAGCTACGGGATGCTGGTTTGACCTGGAACGATGCAAAAAGACTGGCGAGCGACAGGGATTCTTGGAGGCGCCTCGTGGTGTCCATGTGCTCCAGCTAATGGGCGGATATGGCCAAAAAAGAAGACTTTCTACAAAAGTTTAAAACAATGTTATGTATACTATATATATTTATTTAGAGGGAAAAAACATCATGTCCATTATAAATCGTTTTATACATTTTTTTCAATTTTTCATTTCTTACTATCTTTGTAGGTTATATTGAACAAATAAATAAAATAAAAAGTAAAAAAAACGCGTTTTATTTCAAAAACATTCAAAAAATACACACAAAAAAAATCGTTTCTATGCTCTCCTGTAAAGTTGTCAACTGGACATGATGTTCCGGGTACAGAATTGTAAGTTGATCTTTGACAAAAAATAAAAAATATTTTTCGTTTTAATGTTCTCAGATACATTTATTTATTAATTAACACAGTTGAAATTTTGTAAATTATCAAAAAAAATTCTCAAATTATTGCAAGCTTCTTATTTTTCCTCTTTTTATCTTGTAATTATTACGATTATTTTTATTGTTTTCTCATTCTTTTAAAAACATATTTTATGTTAGAGTTGGTAGGTTACTTGGCTACTAGAAAACGAGGCCGCGACACGAAAAAGGTTGAGAAATAGTGACTATATTAATTATTTTGTCATATACTCGTATCTAACTCAAAACGAAGAAAACAAATTAGCTGTCTTCGAACGCAAAATACTCCGAAAAATCTTTGGACCCACGTTGGAAAATGGGAACCTCAGAATAAAAATGAACCACGAGTTGAAAGAGCTGATTGAACAGCAAACAATCGTAAGATACTACAAGCAGTGGCGGCCGGTGACAAGAATATGAGGGAGTGCAAAAAAAACTCACCTATTTATACAAGAAGTCCATCTTCCATCGATTTTGAAAACACGTCGATAAGACGAACATCTATACTTAACATCGCAAGAGCATTTAGCCTGTCTTGAGTCATTGTATTTCTCAAAAATGACTTAACCTTTTCTAAAGTTGAGAAACAACGCTCACTTCCCACTGAAATCATCGGAATTGTACAAATTATTTTTAATAGGGTAACACTTTTGCCAAATACTTCCAGTAAATTATTATTAGTGAAAAGTTGAAGTATCAATAATGCTCCAACAGTAACGTAGAAATCTTCTCTACTGTATAAGACTATTAGTTCATTTTTAAGTTTAAATTTGTCACGTTAATAATAATTATTCATTATTTATAATTAAGTATTAAATTACCCGATTTAAAAAAATTCATTTACTAAAATATAAAGCCAGCCGGCTAGGTAGGCGGCTAGCTCTCTTCAGTACACATTTTAAATATACGTATGATTTTGAAATGATTAATGCGAAACATAGCTGATAATTTGGCATAATTCGGTCGCGTTGTTTACGGAACTCTAACTGTGACCGCCGATTTTTAAAAATTCATTGCGTGCGGCCGCATTGTAGATATGTTTCAGATGATGCATATTTACATATTCCAAAGTTTTAGCGTTGTCCATCGAGTAATAAGATAGTTATAATAAAAGTTATAAAAATAAATGTCACCTCCGCGCATTGCCAATCTGCCCCTATGTTAAACGTCGAACTGCAAAAAATTATATAAACTTTGCAACGAAGGAATTTCGGCACATTTAACATGAGTGACATGCTTATTGAACATATTTAAGCCAAAACGCCGATATTGAGTGGAAAAAATTATATCTTCGGTATTTTCTTTAAAATCAGCCCATGTCAGATTCAAATCGCAGAACGTTCCCGCGACACGACAGTGCTGTGATCTGTCATATAAAATCGAAAACTTCGTTTAATGAATGCATTTTCACGATACCTACGATGACGTTATTGAATTGAATCGTCGATTTATGCTCTAAATTCCCATTGATGACATTCTGCCGCTACGGCAGCTATCCAAGGTAGGGTTGTATCGAAGTATTAGCACTTATTGTGATCCAAAAGCAGTCTTTATACTTACCCACCTATAGAATAGATGATGCGCCGATGTGAATAATAATTGCTTCATGAATTCGACTCGGAAAATTAATTCCCATTAAACTATAGGACAGTGGGTAGTTATCGACATACTACCTACACAATTACCTACCTAATGATAAGGTTAATGATACCTACCTAATCTCAAAATGACCACAAAAGAAATGGGGCCTTTTTATCGTATTTACTTACCTATCAAAATAGGTACCACCTAATCTCAAATCGACCACGAAATAGGGCCCCATTATCGTTTCAAATAAGAAAAATTATAAATAGGTAGGTAGGTACCGTTCAATGAATGATTACTTGGCTGAGCTAATAATGTCGGCCAATGTAAACTGTCATCCGTCTCGATGTGAATCGCTAATTAAAATAACGATGAACAATAATAATTTCACTTGTAAAATTCTCATTCAACGACAGTACCTATGCTCCATGTTCCTTCTTATTGAATAGATACCTACCTACCTATCTGTACAAAATAAACGTAATAATAGATATTATAAGTCCTATGTAACTAGGTACCTACTTCAATGCGGCAAACACTAGGCTAATTAATTGTTAAAAGCTACCCACCCACCTACGTCTACAATTCTACACCTAAGTACCTATTTATTCTCAATAACAGCCTTTCTGTGGAATACCCACCTGATTAAAATCATAATGCACCTAAGTACCAAATTAACAAGCTGAACTGAACTGTGTGTACATCAAATTTAAGATACCTACCTATTGAAACACTAATAGTAATAGGGTAATCTCAAAATGAAAATAAAAAAATTAATCCACCAACGTTAGCATAATAATATCGGCGAAATCGGTGAAACCGGGAGCGGCTTACGTTGAACTAAACTTACTAAACTAACCGTTTGATAAATAAGTCGGGAATAGGTATGTTTCTATTTTTGCACTGCATGCATCGACATGACATTAGTCATCAATAATTAGGCTTCCAACCTTAGACAATAGATACAGATAGACGCTTCACATTGCCTTGGCACGTGAAGCTGCTTGCCGTGTGTTTGGTTGTGTGAGTGAGTGGACATATACGAATACAAACGTTCGAGACCATAAGCGTGCGGGAGAAACGGAATATTATTAATATTCATTGATGTTCATTGGTGGATATCTTCAATATAATAAGTACAGAAACTTCAAAATGTATTATTATTTAATTATCATAATAATATGGTACTTACATTAAAATTAACAAAGCAAATAACTAAGTAGGTACATGAGTATAATCAATATTAAATTGACAAATTATCATATTAATTTACAAGTATCAATAATTCAAAGGTATGAAATCACATCATCTAAAAATATATACCTACAGAGTATATAAATAGACATGCACAATAGCGAATCGAATACAAAATATGGATCAAAGAAAATCACTTTGAAAAATTCAGATTATTAAAACACAAGTTGAAGGACGTGCAAAAAAAAAACTATACAAATTATAATATTTGGATTATATAGAACAGGTCTGGGCAAGCGGCACGCCAAGTTTTTCTGCGGGACCCGCGAGTTTTAATCGTATTTTTGAAAAAAAATACTTTTTTCTACATTTAACGCTTTGTTAAAAATAAAATTTTATGAATAAATAAATTGCACCGTCGAGAAGATATCTGCAAATTTTACAACACTCTTAATTCGGACAAATTAGAACAACTTAAATAAAGATTCTGATCGAAAAATGTTGGTCATTTCTAAATCAACTTATATAATTATGTGAACAAACAATTTCAATTAGGATGATTATCAATACAAACTCTTTACAATCAAACATCACTGATAAACATTTACAAGCAGTTTTAAGAATCTTAAAAATTAACATCTGAAATTAAAAGGATGTTGAAGAATATAAAACAGTTCTTATTCATTCTTCTCATTAAATTGTTGGCTATAATACTTTGGACGCGGAAGACGCACACGGAGCGTAATGACCAGGCGGCCGATCGATGTAATTAACGTGCATTTTAAAGGGGGCAATTAAAATCTCATTATCTCTTCAGCAGCGAATGCGTTGAAGAATTATTTATTTTTTTATGTTGAAATTCCTTTGTCATGATAACGAATAACGTGTGTCCAGAAAATAATATTTTACTTGCGGCCCGCCGTTCATTTTATATTCCTAACTTAGCCCTTAATCCAAAAAGTTTGCACATACCTGAAATAGAACAACAAATAACAAAATACATGTTATATTATTATCCTAGAACTCTTTCCATTTTGGCAAGCGATACGATAGACCTTCTTTATTATGTCCGATATAATATAATATAATTATAGACATGACAAAAAAGTGTTATTTGAGAGAAGATCTAGTTTCAAAATAATTGTCTAGCAATGCAGAAACTGCAGAACTTTTCAGTGCCTTTAAAATAAATAAAAAATCGGAAAAGACCTTTCAAAAAGTACCAAACAGCCTTACATAAATTTGCATTAAACATTGTTTTGTATTCACTGTCGGCCTACAAATATATAAGTCGGAGCCCAGCTGGAAGGATTGACACGATGTATTTGATTTATCCAATTCTGCTTTTTTGGTTCATATTTTGGGAATCTGTAATCCATTAGGGAGCAACATTACAATAACATTCATAAACCAATTACATTTAGGAAATCACGAAGCAAAAATGTTAACAAACAGGGCACTAAATCGATTATTCCTCGGGAGTTTTTCAACATGTATACTAAATTCCATTTCTTTAGCAAAACAATAAAATGATTGCCTACTATAGGTAATCTTTACTAATATTTTTTTTTCAGTTTTTTGTTACTTCAATTTTAACCACATACCCACTTTTTGCGGACGCATATGAATAATCATTTCGCTAGTGCTCGCCCAAAGTGCTCGCACTAGACGTTCAGCATTAAAATATAATTTTCTATTTGTGAAAATGCAACAATTCGATAAAGATATGCATAATTAAAGTTATTTCGAAAAAAAAACTAGGTCACTTGATATTAAAATATATAATAATATACAAATAAATTATCACGAACATGTATCAACTTACCTATGAAACGTAATACCATCTTCTTGCTTATCAGTACGGCTACCACATTTTAAGACAACACACAGAACCATCTTTTCTACTTAATTAACTAAAAATATTTACCACTGACTTTATGTTTACCACAAAAAAATGCAATTGTAGCAACACGAGCTCGCGGTTATGGATGCTTTCAGAAGCGTTTCACCACGATTTGCCAGCGACATTGTTGGAAACTAACCAACACATGTGTAGACCTTTTATCTTACTCTAGCGCGTGTCTCAGAGATCGTAAGAGTGCCGAATACTTTCTCACTCGCACTCATGCATCGTTTTTGTTCAGGCCTTGCTTCCAACTATATCTCGACGCGTGGCCTAAGCGCTTGTGTTGGAATATTTATATCGGCCAGTGATGATTTTATTGTCCGAACGCCGAGTTAAGCTTTGTGTGCTATGGCATTAGGTACAGGCAACTCCTGAAGAATTAACTTGGAAAACATCATTTCCAACGAAGATTCATGTAGTCTTATAGAACTTTGTTGGTTTTGATTCTACTAGCCTCATTTGTCGATCTAAATTTTTAAATGTATGCGTGAAAAATAGTGTAAATTCAAGGTACACTTTGAATTTTGCTCCTTGGCATGTCTCACCGATGGAGGCATGTGTGTATTGGTCGCGTCTCATTGGTGTAGTTACGTGTGTATTGGTAGACGGTGGCGTTGGCGCGTCGAAATCACATGTTCGAATACGCGCGGAATTCAAAATGATTGATTTCGTATAAGTTTCCGATATCGCATTTTTCGGAATACATGGGGGTTGTATATTATATATTTTTATTTAATCGATGATGGGAGTGCAGTGCACACTTTGCTCCTTTACTAGAGCCGTCCCTGACTACAAGTCCCAAAGACTACGATGGGCGGAACATGTGGAGAGAATGCCTGAAGTTAGAGCGCCAAGGATCATGATGAAGTGCCTACCCCAACGGAAGAGACCCAGAGGCCGTCCAAGCAGGAGATGGGCTGATGCCGTAGAAGTGGACTGGCTTCGTAACCCGAAGACCCGGTAACTGGAGAAGTGTGGCGAGAGACCGGAGTGAGTGGAGAGCGGTTGTGGAGGAGGCCAAATCCCACCCCGGGATGTAGCGCCGTGGAAGAAGAAGACTCGGATCTAAATTACTTTATTTGCAAATTTGAATTTGAAATCTTTATTGTCAGCATATCAATACAATGCAAGAGGAAGTAGATATACCTACTTACCAATTAATACTCTTGAAAATGTTGTATACCTGTCCCTAGCGCTAGAATCGTATTGATATCATCATGATTTTGAACTGTTATTGTCAGTGACGTCCCTAGACAAAATCCCGCCCCTAGGCAGCGTCAAAATGCCGCCCCATTTTTTTTATCATCCTTTCATTACTCCAATATCTAAGAAATGTGTTGTATGAAGCATGATCCTCGTATCCTGAAGCGGACCCCCAGGCTAGGATCTTTGGCAGCCCCCCTACCTATCGCTAAAGATAAAGGCAGTCTGACGCTCTACAGTAATGTTTTCCAAATGATGTACGCGTTAAAATTGATGTGTATATTTAGTGTTTTTTTGTAAATTTTAATACACCCATTTGAATTAGTGAGTTTTTGAGTATCGCTACACAATTATAAATTGTATTGTACAACCACATAATTTTAAATAATAACATTAGTGAAGAAAATAGCACCGCAGGCGAATTTTTTGCTATTCGAGCAAATTTGTTATATGTGTTTATTTCACTTATCGAGCCCGGGACCCAGGCTAGAGCCCTGTCAGCCCCCCCCTTGTGGGGGGCATGGTATGGATGGATACATTACTAACAAAATATATACCTACCACTAAGCTGGATCATACAAAATAAAATTTAGATATTAATAAATAAATAAGCGAATAAATATAATATTAGTTAAACACTTACCCAAATCACCAGAGTCTGAGATGCCATTTGGTTGATATATCTGACACATTTAGTATGTATCTGTATGTAATACCTACGCAGACGTAATATTTTTACACCATTTTTTCTATGCTATTATTGTACGCTACAATATGTAAACAAAATAATTTTCCTCATTATTAATTTAATATAGACCTATAATTAATAATTAATAATCTCAACATCCAACCGTTGATGATTGAAATAAACCACAAATCCACACTATTATCAGCACAAAATATGTTTACAAAAAACGACTTAAAATAAGGTATTGTTATTCACAGCACGATAAATACGATATAATTTAGGTATGTACCTACTAGTGTACATTTTTATTACAATTAGCTGGTACTTAACGTAAATACCTATTATATGCATATTATTATGTCAAATGTCAATGGATTAATAATCATTATGAAAATCTATTTTGCAATAGGTACATTCGGCAACTTTTAAATCTCGGGAGTGACTAGCAAAAATATTTGGATAAATTAAAAAATACGGAAGTATGTACCTACCTATAAATCTCTACCATAATTTTCCTTGCTTCGTCACCAACGTTGAAATCTATATCCCTAGTAATTATTTTGTTTAAATACCTACATTCGTCGCTTGTTCGGCGCCACCTATGGCGCGACATAATTGGTTTTTGCGCACATACCTACATAATATCACTATTATGAAAGGAACTCTTTAATCTGAGTAAATGACATTATATTATTATGACTGATTTATTATGGTTTTTTGGTGTTTTACATTTATCATAATATTCATAATGTGTCTACGCGCCAAGAGTACTAAAAAATATTTTTTTTTGGCATTGTATACGAAACGAGAGCAGTCAAAAATAATACAAAAATTCCTCGAGAAGCGTGGTGACATCATACTAAAATCTGTACTGTAGTAAGTACTGGATAAAAAAAATATCCGGAAAAAACATCTCCAACGCTCTGGTTATAATATAACTAATATTATAATATAACTATATTATATATAATAATATAACTATATAATTTCTATATAATACCAAATAATTCTCCTCGATTTGCCGCCCTTAGAGTATCTGCCGCCCCCAAGCGACGCTCAATCTGCCTACCCCCACGGGACGTCACTGGTTATTGTTGTTATGATATCTAACTAATCCGCTTCTCAATGGATTAGACCAGTGTTTCCTAAAGTGTGGTACGCGTACCCTTTGGGGTACGGGAAGAGTTTGGTGGGGGTACGCGCTGCACTGGGACTTGCCTGCGCCTGGTGCAACAAGCATTTAGACGGTTTATCGCATGCGGAAGAAGAGCAATTGTTGGAATTAGCTTCAGACGGATTCTTGAAAAATAAATATAAGGAGTGTACTTTAACATCATTCTGGTTGCAAATAAATGCAAATGCAATTTAACAGAGAAAGTCCTTAAGTACATCTTGCCTTTTCTTACTTCATATCTATGTGAAGTTGCTTTTTCAGCATTTGTGGACATTATGTCAAAAAAAGGAACGAACTTTTGGAAGTGGAACCGCATCTCAGATTAAAATTAATAACCAGGGAACCAAATTACGATGATATGTCGTCTCAACATAAACAATTGCATCTTTCTCATTGATTATAATGAATGTTATTTATAATATAACTTTTATTTTTATTGTACTATGAATGAATTTTATTTTTCGTTTATGTACTAAAAAAGGAAAAATAAATATATTTTGATTGTTAATAAAGTATATGCATTTTTTTTATTGACGAGAGTACTCAGTGTTACGAAAATTATAGATTAACGAATTAGGTATATATGTAGGTACACAGATGTCGAAAGTTTGGGAAACACAGGATTAGACAATGTAGTTACATACTATTACTATATTATTATAACAAACGATAAAGCGATACATATATATATGTGTATGGGTTACATGTAAATTGTACGTAAAACATTTCACCGTGAGGTTTCTATCGGAAAGAGATGACCGTATGTATACTTTATGGTTTCAAATTTTATTAGATTTAATATAAACATTACTTCAATTTTCATGGCTGATTTTGGCAAAATTCATGAATTCGAGAATGAAAACTTAATCTAACCTAACCTAACTAAACCGGACAAAAATTTAAGTATATCTGCTATTTTCAAATTTTGTTTGCTGCTGGCTTCCTTTAAAGTGTAAACGGACAAGAACCGTTTTTTATTTAGACATGAATTTTATGTCAGTACTATACGACCATAAGGTTGGACGGTTTTTAATATACGGCCATATATTTTCGATACATTTCAAGTGTGATACGGCGAACTGCATACGTACAAGTTTCTGGACATGGCCTACCAAAGGGCATCAGCAGGTTGATTAACTAGTTTTAAAATGAGACATTGAAGTGGAACACGGTAATGGTGGATTGGTTACGTGATATACGGAATACTGAATACAGGAAATTAGGCCGTACTTACGATTAATGAGAAAACAAGCAAAATTTTTATATTCAATGCTGATAGGTACCTCTACAAGGTAAATGTACCGGTAGTTGACCATATACCAGTAGTTGACCTTTTTCTATAAATAAAAGCGCCCAAAATAAGAAATTAAGACGCGGGATTACTCTAAATTGTAAAGTTTAGACAAGTGAAGCCATCTGTGGTCGGATTGAGAAACTAACACATCACCATAAATGTCATAGGAGTATCATAGCAGCCAGTGGCGCACCCAGGGGGGGGGGGCAGGGGGCCTTTCCCCCCCCCCCAAAATATGAAAATCATCAGAATGATTTTACACATTGAAATCGAAAGCTAATAAACTATACCTTGGGCTTAGACAAACAACACGGCAAAAATGATTTGTAATTCTCCAGCACCCTTTTTAGCAAAATTTCTTAGATTTTAATTTCTAACACAAAAATTTCGAAACACTGATGTCAGGTTTTTTTAGAAACCCGTTCCCTAATGAAATTCTCGGTGTCTACCCGAATTCTGGAGTGGTATAGGTGATGGCTGGGGAGGGTTGACAGGGCTCTAGCCTGGGGCCCGGGCTGTGGAGGGCCGGCGTGTCGGGTTGACCAGATAAGTGAGATAAACACACATCATACATTATCTTTAATAGTAAAAAAAGTCGCCTGCGGCGCTATTACACTTCATGACTATGAACATTTTAAATTATATAATTGTCCAATATATTTTCAGATTATTATGTGTCGATACTCGACAGCTCCATTATTAAAGTAGATGTACTGAAAATCGCCAATAATTCACTGTATAAGTACCCTCAATTTGAACTAAAACACAATTTGAAAAATGTTAATGTAGTGTTTCACACTGTCTTTAATCTAAGCGGTGGATAGGGGGCCCGTCAAATACCCTAGCCCAGTGGTCGGCAAACTCATTAGTCATTAGAGCCAAATATCAACAGTACAACGATTGAGATTTCTTTTGAGAGCCAAATTTCTTAAACTGAATTTATATACGTAGTAAGTAGGTACACTGCTAATTTACTCAATAAAATTTAGTTAAAGTTTTAAGTCCTAATTAAATTATAGGTAGGTACACTGAATAAAACTGAATATCATACGTAATAATGATCTTATTTATTAATAAAAATTAAATTGTAAGTCAGGTATCCATAAAATTGAATCATGACAATGACTGACATACGCAATGTGAATAATGGCCTTAAATCTATCTCCTTGTAAAGTTTGGGTAGGTCAGGTTCGTATGTTGTTGATTTAATTTTAAGCACGATTCCAGGTTCTCATCAATTAATCGATTTCTCAATTAACTCTTGATTTCCTCTCTTGGAACTAACCACAAACTTGCAATATTAAGATTGTTGAAAGATTTTATTCGGTACCTGATTAAATACAGATCTTGATTTTTCTTGACTCTTCTCCTCAGCTGCTTTCTTCCTTGCATCATCGACAGAATATTTAGCGCAAAATTACGAGTTTTTAGTTGTAGTATCTTTCTAAATTTGAATGCGTCAATTTTTCCCGACACATAAATACAGGTCGGGAAGCCATTTAAGTTTTGAATAAACGCGAAGTCTCGGTCTATTCAACATTACATTTACAGTTATCCTCTTCCATTTTCTTTGCTTCTTCTTTGTAGCCATGTCAAATATGGCAGAGAGCATCTGTGGCAGAGCCGCACTCAAGGGGCCAAAGAGCCGCAGTTTGCCGACCACTGCTCTAGCCTGTGGGCCCGTTTCAGGATGTGGGTGCCATGGTGTGGGTACACCGAGTGCATTAGACAAAAGACCGATAAACGAGATATTAGGCTGTGTTGTATTGAGTAGGTTGTGTATAATTTAAATGCAATAATACTTTTTTTGTCCATTTTCAATTAATATATTGGAACTTCAATATTAAAAAACCAAAAATCTGCGATAAACATTCTGCGAAAAGAACGACTACACCCACTATGGTGGTGGTGTAAATCAAAGAACATTTTTTTTAGTACTTATTCCACTTTTATTAAATAGATTAGGACCGGTTTCGTCCGCCTCAGAGGAACATTTTCAACTAGTTGAAAATGTCCCTATGTATATCGCCATGTATTGTGAAAATATGTAAAAATATTTATATGAAGAAGAAAAAGAGCCTATGGGACTAATTTACATTCTCCTCCTTGGGCCCCCCCCAATAATAATTCCTGGGTGCGCCACTGATAGCAGCTATTTAAAAACAACACCTCACGCAGTAAGTATTTTATTTTTAATTACTTAAGTAAATTGTTAAGGATATCGGCAGATGTAAGCATAATATGGCAATTTAATGTTTTTGACTTCATAATATCAAGTTGTTGCATTACGTATTACGATTATATTTACAAGGAAGCAAGTTTGTGGGGGCGTCAACTACTCAAACTTTTTAAAATACTTTTTCAGTAGTTGACCGGTGGCGGTCAACTACTCAATAAATTGATTAAAATTATATCATTTAGTTTTGAACAATTTTTATATAATTAAATAGGTGTGGAACGACGATTAATTATTAATTATAAGTGTTCAGGGTTGTTCTACCCAGTAGATGACCTAGGAGTCAACTACTGACACATCATATGGTCAATTACTGGATATATTGTATTTTTCAGCATATTTTCTTCAAAACACAATAATTTCTTGAATTATAGCCCTGAGGCCTGAGGCTGGCCGCAGTAGAAGACATCCAATTACACAAAACTGCCATAAGGGTGGCGGCCAAAAAGTATGGTGTGCCGAGAATTACCTTGAAGTACAAGTTTGAGGGAAAACATCCGATTGAAAGGTAAGAAGTGGGTTCTCTTGCATTAATTTACCTAAACAGAGACAATTTTCTTTGAATGCAATAAAATATAATTGAGACTAGGTACTTACTACACATAACGAAATATAAGTACTTCCGTACCCACATACAAAATTATAAGCACTTCAATTAAAATTTTCAGGAAGATGGGTCCTGCTTCAGTGCTGACGAAAGCAGAAGAGGACGTCATTAAAGACTGGATTCTGAAAATGGTCTCTGCAGGGTTTCCAGTAACCATGGATGAGTTCACTTTCAGCGTTTAGTGTCTAATAAAAGATACTAACAGAGAGACACCTTTTAAGGATGACCGCCCTGGCAGAAGCTGAATAACAGCATTTATGAAACGAGCCCCAGATATTTCGCATAGGATTTCTCCAAATTTTACATCAAGTAAGGCTAAAGTAACAAACCAAAATATCCTTACTTGGTTCAAAGAAGTTAAAGAATATATAACAGCTAATGATCTCGGACAAATCCTCAATGAACTTTTATTTATTTTTCGTTTATTATTATTTTGTTTATGTACTAAAAAAGAAAAAAATAAATATGCAATTTTTTTACGAGGGATACTCAGTGTTACGAAAATTATAGATTAACGAATTAGGTATATATGTACACAGATCTCGAAAGTTTGGGAAACACAGGATTAGACAATTTAATTACATACTATTACTATAATTATTATAAATAAACGATAAAGGGATACATATATATTTGTATGGGTTACGTGTAAATTGAACGTCAAACATTTCACCGTGGCACAGTTCGCCGGGATCTTTCTTATCGGAAAGAGATGTCCGTATCTCCAATTTTATTAGATTCAATATTAACATTAATTCAATTGTCATAGCTGATTTTGGCAAAATTCATGAATGCAAGAATGAAAACCTAACCTAACTAAACCTGACAAATAATTCAGTATATCGGCTATTATCAAATTTTGTTTGCGGCCGGCTTCCTTTAAAGTGTAAACCGACAAGAACCGTTTTTATTTAGACATGACTTTTATGTCAGCACTATACGACCCAAAGAGGTTGGACAGTCTTTAATATACGGCCATATATTTTTGATACAACATTTCACGGTGAAGTGTGATCAGTGACGTCCCGTGGGGGTAGGCTGATTGAGCGTCGCTTGGGGGCAGCAGTTACTCGAAGGGCGGCAAATCAAGGAGAATCATTTGGTATATATAGAAATACCTACCTAAGCTGAGTACTTAACATCGAAGAGCTTTCCTTTAAAAAAATCCAGCTCACTGGTTGGAAACAAAATCTATTAATTAACATAAAAGGTTTAACAGGACTGTATTTTTTTTTGGGTTCATGGTGTCTAGTTTACTTTCGTTGTCATTCGACATACTTGGTGACCAGAAACAACATGAGCACGGGTGATAAAAATATTGTATTAAAAAATGGGGCGGCATTATGGCCCTGCCCAGGGGTGGCATTTTGTCTAGGGACGTCACTGAGTGTGATACGGCGAACTGCATACGTACAAGTTTCCGGACATGACCTACCAAAGGGCATCAGCTGCTTGATTAACTGGTTTTAAAATGAGACATTGAAGTGGAACACGGCAATGGTGGATTGGTTACGTGATTAGGGATTACAATCCCGGGATTCCGAACTATTTTCGATATCTATGAATCCCGGGATTGGTAAACATAATGCCGAAACTTTCGCGATTGATTTTTTTATCAATTTTTATGGGAAATAAAATAAAAACAAAAATCTAACAGAAAAAATACTTTTAATAACATTTATAACTACATTAGAAATAAACTGAGTTTGAATGAAGTTTGATTTATTACCCATATGTTACCAATTCATTTTATTGCATCCTGGTGGAATGGTGTCCAAAAGCATATTAGAGACATAAATCCTCGTGCATTTTATGTACCTTGTAACTCACATACGCTAAATTTAGTGGTAAATGATGCTGCAAAATGCAACTTAGATGCGATATCATTTTTTGGGTTAATCCAAAAGATTTATGTTTTTTTCTCGGCATCTACTGATAGATGGAATATACTTTTAAAATTTTTACCATCATTAACATTAAAGGCAGTTTCTGATACGCGATGGAAGTCCCGAATCGAAGCAATCAGGCCTATTAGATACCAATTGGTAGAAATTTACGATGCCTTATCATAAATTGAAGAGAAACATGCCAATTCACACACTGAAAATAGTTTGCAGACCAAAAATGATGCCATCGCATTATCAAAAAATATATGCAACTTTAAATTTTTAATTTTTCTCATAGTTTGGTATGATATTTTGAGTTCTATAAATCCAGTCAGTAAACAGTTGCAAGTGATAGAATTTAATATAACCAGCGCGCTTGATTCCATTGAAGCTGTTTTAATTTTTTGGCGTAATTATAGAAAAAATGGCTTAGTACACATGAAAATAATCGCACACCAATTAGCAGAAGCCCTCGAAATACCTGCAGAATTTCCCAAAGAAACAGATTGCAGAAGACGAAGAGTACCGAAACATTTCGAGTATGAGAGTTGTGATGAAACGCCTCTACATAACCCTGAAAAAAATTTGAAGTCGAGTTTTTCAATCAGGTAGTAGATAAGGCTATAAATTCAATTGAAGATCGATTTGAGGAATTAAAATATCATGGAAGATTTTTCAAATTTATGTATAATATTAGCCTCTTAATTAAGAAACATGACTCCTGAAAATTTATTGGAAGATTGTCAAAATTTAGAAATTAAACTCACTGCAAACGGCACATCTGATGTCGATGCAGTGGAGCTTTGTGAGGAATTCAAATTACTGTGTAGAGTTGTGACTGAAAAGTCTTCGCCACATGACGTATTAAAATTTATTTATGATAATAATTTGAAAGAAATCTATCCAAATACGGTCACTTCAATTAGGATAATATTGACAATGCCAATAACGGTGGCTAGCGCAGAGAGGAGTTTTTCAAAACTGAAAATTATTAAAAATTATCTCCGATCTAGGATGACCGAAGAAAGGCTAAATGGACTTGCAATATTGTCTATTGAAGCAGAAATGGCATATAAATTAGATTTGGATGACATAGTTACGGACTTTGCTACAAAAAAGGCCAGGAAAGTTTGTTTATTGTAACGGTTGAGTGTTGAGACAATTAATTAATAGTGTATTTGTGATTAAAAGTATGTTCATATTAAATGAATGATAAGGAAAATGATTTTGTTTACATGTTGTACGATAATAGCATAGAAAAATAGTGTGAAAATAATACATCTGCGTATTATTACTAAATGGTACTCTGCAAACCAAATTTGTCAGACATATCAACAAATAGAATCTCAGACTCGACAGACAGGTGATTTGGGTAAGTGTCTAACTAATATTATGTTTATTCGCTTTTAATATCTAAATTTAATTTTGTATGTTTTAGTGGTATATATTTTGTTATTAATGCATCGATACAACACATATCTTAGATATAAAAAAAATGGGGCGGCATTTTGACGCTGCCTAGGGGCGGCATTTTGTCTAGGGACGTCACTGGATAAGCTATTGAAGATTTAGATTGACGTATTTGTAGGAAACAACCAATGACATTAATTAATATGTCATTGGAAACAACCCACGGTGGAGTAATGTAGATAGATGTAGAACACCGCAAGATCGTTCCCGAGAACAACGCGAAACAGCTGTGCGCAAAAGCGCTCAACAGATAACTCCCATCGTTTGATGACATGCGGGCGGCGCACTTCTATAGGCGGCGAACAACTGAATGGGCGGCCAATCAAAAACATTCCCGCCCACACCAACACAAAGAAACCGCTCCCCAACACATTATCAAAATACATCGAAAACACTTGATTTTTATTTAACCTTGATTACAATGCAAAACGCAACTGCTAACGTATTGAACTTACATAATTATTAAACAATACAAAAGTAGGTAGGTACATAATTATATAATTTGTACCGTATCATAAATCAGAACAATTTTGTGTAGATTTATTTAACAACGTGAAATAAACAATATTATTCATAATCTACTACTTTTAGTTCAGGTGGGCGGTGGGTCTAAGCCAGCAGTCGAAATGGAAAATTTTAAGAACCGAAGCGCCCGTTAATTTTCTGAAAATATTAACATAGTTATCTCGAATTGTATGAAATATAGTAGGACTACCATCGCAGAGCTTAAAACCTTCGCGCATAATATTGTTGCCATGGCCATTTTTTCCAAAATAAATAGGTAATGATTAGAATCTTTGGCTATTTGGCAGAAGCCGCAGAAGCAGACGTGACGCGACGCGATGATTGTGCAAACGACGCGTGCAGAACAAAACATAATTTCTCATAAACAGTCAACATGCCTACATTTAATGTTTTGTTTATTGTTCTATTAGTAATAATAATAATATATTCATTGACATATTTTCTTTTTCAAGTAAATGGGTAACGTTTTTTAGTCATCTGTACACGATTTACATGAATATAATCAATGTATTATATTTGCCAAAACAAGATTTGGTTACCATGGCCCCCATACGGGGTAGGCTGACAGGGCCCTAGCCTGGGGGCCCGGGCTTAAGGGGGGGCCAGCTAAGTGAGATAAACACACATCACAAA
Organism: Rhyacophila brunnea; assembly: GCF_057557595.1. Lineage (NCBI taxonomy): Eukaryota > Metazoa > Arthropoda > Insecta > Trichoptera > Rhyacophilidae > Rhyacophila > Rhyacophila brunnea. The sequence goes on along the minus strand of NW_028232848.1, from coordinate 35,496,584 downwards.
ATTGCACTAATAGCAAGAAAATGTCGCCTGTGGCGCTATTTCACTTCAAACACACTAACATTTAATAACATTTGTTTCTGCGATGGAATTTTTTATTATTATCGATATTCGACAACTAGTCCATAATTGTGCATAACAACATAAAATGTGTTCAAAATGCAAAAAATCGTTAAACATACACCATTTGGAATATGCAACTGCATACTTTAGCGATAGGTAGGGGGGCTCGCCAAAGATCCTATCCTGGGGGCCCGCTTCGGGATGTGGGGGCCATGATGGTTAGTGTTTTGGCAGATACTATTTCGCAAAGCGGCAAAGAGTATAAAACTCGTGGTGTTGTGGCTAAACCTGAAAAGCAGTTTATCCTATTACAGTCGTCTTGCCGTAATAAATGTTTTGGCATCCTTAGTGAAAAAAATCAGAAGGATATGTTTATGTTTGCAAAAATTGTGGAAATGAATAGTGAAGACACGGCTGACCAATTCCTCGCAGACAACATTAACCATTGATGACAAAGTATTAGAGAAAAAAGGAAAAGGCAAAAGTTGTCAAGCAAAAGATCGCATGATTACAGCTGTTTATAAAGTAAATTCAGTAAAAGTTTGCAAGAAGATGTTTCTCAACAGAAAAAACCTTTTACATATTCTTAATAGTGTCACCAAATCAATACGTGCGACCCCCGTCGCGCTAAGGTTGTCTATCCCTGCACTGGACAGGGCGAAGGGATAACGGTTCTTTTAAGAAAGCGGCGGATCGCGGACGTTCCAAGGTCAGCAATGCGACCCTTACCATACATAGTACCTGCTGTCTTACACAGAGCAAATGGATAATAAGGCATCCGATGCAAAAATCGACGTACGTAACGGCGCAAAACCTGACGCTCTCAAATCCCGGGAAATAGACATTAACGCTCGAATATCCACTCCAGCTGACTTAAAATTGTAAATGACTGATGTTCAGATAAGGCTGCGCGCACACGGCAAAGCGAAGTTTCGGATTCATCCGCCAAACGTCGTTTACGGGTCGAATGCGTTTTGTTTGCGTTTCGTTTACGGCGATATATCGACGATGCTGTCCAAACATCTGGACAGAGAAAACACAGTTTTCAAGGAGATTCATAAACGCCTTTTTTTGAAACTGCACCCTGCTGCGAGAGTATTTATCTCTCATTACAGTGGTGTACAAGGGTAAATAAATCAATATAAAATCAGTACATAATATTGCATTATACCTACATTTATTTTCCCACTATTGCTTCTTTTGGAGCTGGACTGTTTTATATCGATAGCGTTTTGAAAATTACCTTTTATTGTGCCTATTATGTATCATCATAAACTTTGTCTGATCAATACTATCGACCGAGGGTACTTGATGGAGTTTGAATTTAAATTCTAATTGATTTAGGTTTTGTACTATTATTATTTATTAATACAATAAAAAAAAAGATTATAAGTTAATACACGAAGAAAGGGTAAAAACCTTATTACCTAGATACCCACTAAGTAAAGGATGAAGTGTAAAAACATAATATTGTGAATAATTTGAATACTTGCATTGTTTCTAAAAACTTGTTGTAAATACTATTAATACATTCGGTAGGTAAGCAGTTTTACAAAATAAAATAAAAAGTTTTGACACAGCACAGCTATGAGAAGAAGTATTTCATCAGAAGAAAGGCTCGCCATAACTAGAAGGTAAACTAAACTAAACTAAAAAATATACATATACCTATACAAGTACATAGGCACATACATATCAATAGTAGTAGGTAGGTATTCATTATTCTCACTACAATATATTATTATTGGTACCCGTTTACATTTTAGTGTATATATATATATATATATATATATATATATATATATATATATATATCATCTAGATGAACAGATTTTAAGGGAGATATTTCAAATGTTTATTTATAATATGTGACAAAACAGAACACCCGGAAAAAACCTGGCTGTTCTGTTTTATCATGTTCTGTATTGTTATTGTTTTGTTTTGTCATGTTCTGTTTTGTCATGTTCTATTTTGTCATGTTCTGTTTTGTCATGTCCTGTTTTGTCCGGTTACCATCTAAGTCATACCACGTGTCTGGGCAGTGTACAAATAAAACCCAATCATGATGAATTGTTTGCAACCAGAAAGATTCACTTGAATGCTTAATGCTTATTTGGACTATGTCTGCATTTGCATATAGCTAACAAAAATCCGCATGAAAGTCATTTGAAATAATTTCTACACTATGAAAATATCTAGGTAAAACGGTAAAAAAGAAATACTTAATAATATGTAGGTAATGTTAACATCTTAGTTCGCCACTGGCCTCTGAGACAAAAAAAGGTTTTTTTTAAATTCTTCGGATAGTGCAATAAATAAATTCTTCCATAATAACACTAGGGGTGAAAACAAAGACTACTACTATCAGTTTGCAGAACACAATAAGGCACATATTGTATGACATAATTTATTACTTTAGTCCGAAAAATTTGAAAAAATCCTTCTTTCTTAATAATTAGTGTCATCAAGAATTTCACAGTGGCGTTTATGCAATGGGGAAAAAAACAGATATAATTTAATTAAAATATTTTATAGATGTTTTGTATATAATTTGTCAGAACAATGTATTATATTATTATACCTATTGTATCTTTTATCAAATCAATATTTAAAAAATAAATTATAAATAAACATTTGAAATATCTCCCTTAAAATCTGTTCATCTAGATGATCTATATATATATATATATATATATATATATATATACACTAAAATGTAAACGGGTACCAATAATAATATATTGTAGTGAGAATAATGAATACCTACCTACTACTATTGATATGTATGTGCCTATGTACTTGTATAGGTATATGTATATTTTTTAGTTTAGTTTAGTTTACCTTCTAGTTATGGCGAGCCTTTCTTCTGATGAAATACTTCTTCTCATAGCTGTGCTGTGTCAAAACTTTTTATTTTATTTTGTAAAACTGCTTACCTACCGAATGTATTAATAGTATTTACAACAAGTTTTTAGAAACAATGCAAGTATTCAAATTATTCACAATATTATGTTTTTATACTTCATCCTTTACTTAGTGGGTATCTAGGTAATAAGGTTTTTACCCTTTCTTCGTGTATTAACTTATAATCTTTTTTTTTATTGTATTAATAAATAATAATAGTACAAAACCTAAATCAATTAGAATTTAAATTCAAACTCCATCAAGAACCCTCGGTCGATAGTATTGATCAGACAAAGTTTATGATGATACATAATAGGCACAATAAAAGGTAATTTTCAAAACGCTATCGATATAAAGCAGTCCAGCTCCAAAAGAAGCAATAGTGGGAAAATAAATGTAGGTATAATGCAATATTATGTACTGATTTTATATTGATTTATTTACCCTTGTACACCACTGTAATGAGAGATAAATACTCTCGCAGCAGGGTGCAGTTTCAAAAAAAGGCGTTTATGAATCTCCTTGAAAACTGTGTTTTCTCTATCCAGATGTTTGGACAGCATCGTCGATATATCGCCGTAAACGAAACGCAAACAAAACGCATTCGACCCGTAAACGACGTTTGGCGGATGAATCCGAAACTTCGCTTTGCCGTCTGCGCGCAGCCTTAGTCGGCAATAGTGGTTAGGTCGGTATCTTCAAAAGATCGAACTTTTCCCGCCGCAGCTATCGGATATCAAAAACGGGCATCCTAGCGACATCTCGCCGCAAGTAGCGGCAAACTTGGTCACCTGCGCGAGGCATCGCCGAACGGATGGGACGTTCTACACCTATGCGAAGGAAGGCGATCGCCAAGAACCCCAGAACCAGGAGGGCGGGGTGGACGGTATCCCGTAAGGCCTTCGGCCAGTTTAAAAATCCCGCCGACATACCGTGACATAGTAAAAAAGGGCCGGGATCTACCTCAGCGGCGGGTAGCGGAACTAACGACGGCCGCCGAAGTGCCCCCTTCACGCGGGTGGCGCAAAGAAGCTTTTAAAAGAAGCTTGCGCAACTCGAAGAGGCCTCTTTTCTCCTCCGACGCCTTGAAGACCCTACCTGGGTCTCCACAGGACCTTCATCCGAAGGTGCCATCCACCAGCACGCCGCCAAACCCTGAGTACCCTGTATCAATATTTTTTTTTTTTTTTGTTAATTTCTCCTTTGTATAACTTATATATTGTATAACTATAACTATATAATATTTGTATAAGTATAACTATAAGTATAACTTTGTTTGTTAATAACTTTTGTCTTCCCTTTTGTTATTCTTTTATTTCGTGTCTAATTTTTCGCAAATTTATTTCGAGCTTGCCTCCCTTTGGGGTTGTATAATATTAAAGCCATGCCCTGTCAGTGAAAAATTAATTCTAGGTGTTATTGATATTATTTTTAATTGTCATAGTGTAATTGTTTCGTAGCGTATAGGATCCCTTTAATGTTTAAAAGTTTTTGTACTGCCCATTTACGTGTGTGTTAGATTGTTCCGTGGTTGTGTTTAAATTTAATTCCCGCGCTATTAAGTCGAATATTGCCATTTACATGTTAAGGAATTAAGTCTAATTGACCTGTGAGGTTTGTAGTGTGGTATGTGGTACCACAATATACGTTAAGCGAGGTGTAAAGTAGTCGATTGTCGTCTTAAATTCTCCTATTTCGTCCTTTTTCTTGGTTTAAAAAGAACGGCGTTTATCGATTTCCTGAACCTGCACTGCCATCTGTGAAAATCAGATAGAGGCACGTTACCTGACGCGCGAACCTTTTTGTGTCGATATATCGATTTCTGTGCTTGGCCTTCCTAAGTTCTTTTAAATTGTTTTGTTTACGCATTCCGTTATTCCACCCGGACAAATTAATCCTACCAAATAAATTAATTACGCCGGGTTAATTTCCGCGGGACAAAACCGTTCTTCCCGCGCGCAGAAAGGGCATTTCACCGGACGTGATTGTCATATAATCGGAGAGCTTTGTGGTGCCACATCTCACCAAATATACGTATATATAGGGCTTTCTTTGTCTTCGGTTGGTCTAATCATCAACACAACTGCACCCGTCTGACTAGCCAGCTTTTGACGGTCCACAATCCTCGAATGTAAATTAAATAACTATAATTTCTTCTTTTTTTTGCTATTGCCATCTGTGTTCAGTCCATAGAACACGAGGAAAAATGTACTTAAGGCCATGCATTAGTTGAGGCACGGTCTAAAAAGATCGTCGCTAGGCGATGCGCGGATTGCGGGTGGCGGGTGAAAATGACGCCTGTCAAACGAAATATTAATTGTCATATAAATCCAACATACGTCTATTCTATGTTCTGTTTATTGTTCTATTAGTAACAATAATAATATATTCATTGACATGTTTTCTTTTTAAAGTAAATGTGTAACGTTTTTAGTCATCTTTACACGATTTTAGAATTAATTGACCCGTCGCCATCACGCAGCAAAGTGACGTGTTCCTGGGTCAATATTCTCTCAGTGAATGGCAGCGAGTCCAAAATTTCGTCGCCCGTACAGTTGAAAATTATTTGGCGTTTCACTGATGCGTCACCTTAATTAAATAAAATAATTGAGTTAGAAAACCCGCAGACGTACCCCTCCCTGCAAAGGACTTAATTCGAGGATTGTGGAGTGGCTTTGGGTAGCTAAATCTATAAAGCTTCAACCAGCGGTTGTCACACTGGGCGCCTTTGGCCCAGTACTCCCAAACAAAGCCCTATATTGTTCGCATTATATAGGATTAAATTAGTATGTAATTTTTCTTTATAATAGTAAGATTTTCGATTTGACACTTGTGATTTTGACGCGTTTCTACGGCAATATAATGTGTGCTGTACCTGCATGATGGATTAACCCCTTCAGGTCACTACGCTTGGCGATGTAAATTCCTAATATAATAATTGATCGAATGTTCTTGTTTTATGTAACTTTATGACCAAACCTGTATTTGTAATAAATAAGATTGTAACCCAATATTTCTGTCGTCTACCGCATTAAATGGATCTCTGTTGAGACGATCGAGCGTTTCATTTTGACCACCCGAGTCTCCCTCCTTTCTCAATAGGTATGCTTCAATTTTTCGTGAACTAGGCTACAAATTTAAAAGTCCTAGTACCTATAAACCAATGATACTCAACCTTTTTTTTCTTCGGGCCAAATACATATATTTGTAAAGTAACGCGGGCCGCATCAGTACTGGTGTGACGAAAAAAATCATGAAACCCCCCCTTTTTTACAAAACATTTTTGAGATTTTAAAAATTATAAACAAAAGTAATGTGTATCCAACCGTTTATTTCAAAATTACAAATCATGTTCCTGATAATAAATGTGTTTCGGGCCGCACATAAAAGCTTAAAGGGCCGCAGGTTGAGTATCGCTGCTATAGACACTTGTAAAGTATGTGATAGGTACATATTATGACATTCAGTCAGTGACGTCCCTAGACAAAATGCCGCCCCATTTTCGTATACTTACAATATTTTTTATCATCCGTGTTCGTGTCGTTTCTGGTCACCAAGGAAGTCGAAGGGAAACAGAAGTAAACTAGACATCATGAACCCGACAAAAAAAATACAGCCCTGTTAAACGTTTTTTTTATTAATGCATTTTGTTTACAACCAGTGAGCTGATTTTTTTAAATGAAAGATATTTTCGTTTTTTAGTACTCAGTTTAGGTAGCTATTTTTATATATCGCTTATGAGAAAACAATACCTCGTATGCCACAAAGCACGAGATGAAGAAAACTCTTTCTAGTCACTATCAAGGCATAAAAATTCTTCATTTTTTGTTTATCACTATTAAGATTAATAGTAGAATACGAAAAATACGTGATAGATTTGATGGAATCATAGAGAATAATATAGATATTTTTTTTATCTCATCCACAAAAAGTGTCATGTGGCATAAGAGGTATTGCTTTCTCATGAGCGATATACCAAAATATTCTCCTTGATTTCCGCCCTTCGAGTAACTGCCGCCCCCAAGCGACGCTCAATCTGCCTACCCCCACGGGACGTCACTGCAGACAACTGATCTCGAGTGTGGAAGAATACTATATAAACTTAAACATGTGTCAAGAATACGTCATTCTAAGCTTGTCTTTCGTTCTGACGAGAGCGCTGGAGCGGAGCTCGGAGCAGGAGCACCGAACATTTGTAGTGCTCCACCGCTCCGGATTTTTTTTATTGCTTATTAAATTTTTGTCCTAAAATCCAATGAAAATAGTATATTTTGACTCTTTGCAACACTGGAATTATTTGAAATATGGCAACACTGCCGAGTGATAAATAACCTCATATTTTTGACAGAAGAGGCAAATAATGAGAGTCGATTTGCTGCCGAGAATTTTGTTTAATCGAATTAATAATGAAAATTACGATTATTTTAAAACTACTTATTTTTTTAACATTTGTATACATATAATACTTAGCCGGAGCAAGTACCTATTAGGTCCCGGAGCGGAGCAACTCAAAAAAGGGGCCCGCTCCAACGCTCTGGTTCTGACGACTGCTCTCGGTTTATGCACTGACGCTCATTTAATATTGGCGTATTTGAAGGTTGCAACACACACTATGGCATGTCTATAATGTGTGTAGGTAACTCACACATATAAAACCCTGCTCCAAAATGCAGTTTATTGGGGTATATCCTATCTGAATTATATTTATTAATCTGTTCTGTGGATACGAACTAACTTCTTAAATCTTGTCCTAAAACCTACGACAGTCGTATCGATAGAAAACGTATCAATATTGAATAAAAAATATATTAGTAAGTGCGAGGTAGGCATCACATATCCAAAAAATAGACTACCCCTAACAAAATCAATCGTGTTGGTAATACGTTGGTGTCATCTACCTTGATTTTAGTTACAAAGTTGGTAACCATATCTAGGTGGGATTTGAAACACTACAGATAACGTAGTTATTAATATGTATTGACATGTATATATTTTTATAATACACCATAAATTATTGTCAACATTTTCTTATATGTTTAGGCTAACAAAGCTGGGGTACTTACTGGTTAATAAATTAATGATGGTATCGACGAAGAAATACAACAGCGTCAACCAATGTAGAACCTGGACAGACGCTGTCGCTGACAAGGTATTTAATTAAAAGGCTTTTATAATAAATACAACATGGTACATAACTGTAAATGAGGATAAGTGCACATTGTTTTATCAATTCTTAAAATATAGCGTACTTCCATACTTAATAATTTTTGTCTTCACTGTTTTTCTAATACTGTACCTATCTATTTCTTTGTTTTTTTAATAGTGTTTTAATACTATTTCTTTCTTTCAAATGTCATGTCCCGAACAACTTTTCTAACATCGCACCTAATTTACAATTATTTGTCATATATATCTTCTTCTTCTTCCACCCTGTCACGTCCCAACATTGGGGCATAGGGCAAGCACAAGTTGGCGCCACTTCCCTCGGTCCATCGCCAACTCCTACGCCTCCCGCCATGTCAAACCTGCAGCACGTAGGTCGCTGCAGGGTGAGGGAGGGCCGGCCACGTCGACGGAACCCTTGAGGCTGTGCCACAAGGGTACGAAGTGCCGCACTCTTTGGCGGCATCCGGAATACGTGTCCCAGCCACGTAAAGCGTCTCTTCGTGATAACTTCAATCACCGAAGGCTGTTGTGTCTGCTCACGAACTCGGGTGTTTGTAACGCGGTCGTACCAATGTACCCCTAAGATTCGGCGGAGACATCGATTCTCAAAGCTCAAAAGCCGAGACTCTTTAAGCTTAGTAAGATGCCATGTCTCACAGCCATACAGGAGCACAGGTAGCACGGACGCGTTAAACAAACAACATTTGGTCCTCACAGAATACAGCCATTGACCTCCATGCGACTCGAACGTTGAACGCAGAGCCCACCACACCAATGCGGATTCCAAGCTCACTAGAAATACCACCATCATCGGCAACCGTGGCACCCAAGTATTTGAACCTGGACACCAGCTCGACGGGCAGACCGGAAACCCGCAGAGGAGTGTCGGCGTCGATGCATGCAGCACTGCACATGGATTTGGTCTTAGCCGCATTCACATGAAGACCCACACGTTTCGAGTTCGCGGCGAGCCTGTTCACGGTTACCTCCAACCGTTCGATCGTCGAGTCAAACACGACTGCGTCATCTGCATACTCCAAGTCACACAGTCTTTCTTCGCATAGATCGGTTGTGTCATCATGATGTAGGCGTATCTCACTGTCGGGGCAAACCGTCTCACGCATTATGAAATCCATCATGATGATAAAAAGAAAGGGCGCAAGTACACATCCTTGCTTGACTCCTGACGTGATTTGAAAGAGGTCAGAGGATGTTCCGGATGCTCTCACGCGACACTCTGTATTGGTGTAGAGAGCACTTATCACGGCGACCAGTTTCCGTGGGACACCATAGCCTAGCAGAATTTGTCACAGAGATTCACGATGAGGACTGTCAAATGCCTTTTCATAGTCCATGAAGCAGTAGACGACAGGTATATTCATCTCTTGGTACTGTTGCAGGAGGCATCGGAGAGTTGAAATATGCTCCGAGCAGGACTTCCCCGGGACAAATTCACTCTACTGCGCACGCAAAACCTCCAGCTTGGGACTTCTAATCCTGTACAGGAGAATCTGCGCCAACACCTTCCCGGGAACGCTGATGAGAGTGATTCCTCTGTAATTATTACAGTCTTGTGGTTTACCCTTTTTGTGCAGAGTAACAACGGTACCATCCCTCCAGGCTCTGGGGCACAAATTCTGCATGGATGCCATCATCTCCAGGAGCTTTCCTGCGCTTCAGTCTTTTGGCTGCCTCTTTAACTTCAGCAGTTGTTGGAGGATCTTCGCAGAATCCCGATGCAGTAGTGATTCCGAGGGTGGTGATCTCCAACGGAATATCGAAGGGATGCAATGGAGGTGGGCGATTCAGGACATCACTGAAATGTTGGCGCCATAGATCCTGGACCTTTGCAGGTTCAGTGACTGTCACTCCATCAAGAGTTGCGTAATGCAGTGACCACTGGACGTTTCCTACTGCAAATTGCTCTGGTGATGCAGAAGAGAGCACTTGGATTATTTTCCACATCCCGAATGAGGTCATCCAGGCGTCGGCGCTTATCGCGGCGGGCAGAACGCTTTACCACACGTCCATTGTCTGGTATTCCGCGCTGCGCTGTGGGTGGTATGTACCATTGTCCCGTAATTCTTTCAGGAGCTTCCTCTTCTCAATCATCTCCCATGTATGAGGTGACATCCAGTCCGGCCTGTGCGTATGCCGCTCTCCTAAAGCAGTAGTTGCGGAGCTCATTATAGCATCCCGGAATAATATCCATTTTCCTTCCAAGGGATCCGAGTCAATGGAAGACGTACCAAAAAGAGTCCTAGCATCATATAAGCGCTTCTGCAGCTCCAGCTCATAGGTTGCACGCACACGGGTACTTTTCAGTTTTTCCACATCGAGTCTGACCGTGCTTTTGGGTTTTGGGACTCGTTTAAGGTCTATACGAGATTTCCCCACCAAGAGTTCGTGGTCACTGTGGATATCTGCACCTCTATATGTCCGCACATCTAGCAGTGCATGCCGATTTCTTGTATTACCATCTGGCGATGTCCATGTATATTTGTGGATGGTTTTATGAGGGAAAAGACTACCACCAATCACAAGACCATTTATGGAGGCAAAATCTACCAGACGGGAACCATTATCGTTCATTTGGCCAAGGCCATGTTTTCCCAGCACAAAGGGTCCACGCGAGGGATCAGATCCTACTTTGGCATTTAGATCACCAAGGATAACTGCGTGATCACAGCTGGGGATATTTCCAGCGGCTTCCGCCAGACTTTTGTAGAATGTATCCTTATCTGCATCGCTAGCAGCCTCTGTGGGAGCATAGCACTGTAGAAAAGTTATGGAGCCCGACTTGGTCTTGAAAGTAGCACGGAGTAGACGTTTGGAGTTAGGTTGCTTTGTAGTGAGGGACTTGCAAGCTTCCTTGGATATAGCAATCCAACTCCACTACGTCGCAATGTGGTGTGTCCGGAGTACAATAGACGAAACCCACGAATAAACTTCTCGCCATTGCCAGTGACTCGATCCCGAGAACATCTAACTTGTATTGAGAGAGTGTTTCTATAAGATGCTCGGCCTTTCCAGGGACATTTAGAATACAGTATTGTAGGTTCCAAAACAAAATCGTTTAGCGAATTCAGGCGAGGTCGTCAAGATGGAAACGGGGGTCCGAGGCTTCCCTGTGCTTGGATTAATCTGTTGTTTTAGGGTGTGCAGGTGTTCATCCCACAGCACCCGAGTTCACTGGTGGGGCTGCCACCTTAGGGCCCGTGAACATGCCCTGGTTTTCTGTAGGGGTTTTCCTTCCCGTAGCCAGAATGTACCAGTTTTTAGGTGCTGGTGATTCGCCTTGCACCCTGCTCTATCTGCTACAGCATGCTGCATTGCCTAGGGACCGCGGGTAGGATTTGTTGGCAGAGCTATCATGGATAGTCGACATACTCAGCATTTCAAATAGAAGCACACCCGCACAATATAGTTGGTGTTATATGGGTTGAAGTGCACGTAGTCTGGACCCGGCATTACGCGCAGCGTTTCGCCTGCTCATGTAGAATGGCCCATAACTATTTCCAAATTAGCATATAAATTCAATATACAAAATAAATAAATACCTTCTTACGTCAAACATACTAAAATAATCTGAATAATTTCTTTGTAACAAACAGGATTGAACAATAAATAAAGACGTATCTAAAATTATAGTGAAAAAATTAAAACCATTGATTGCGTCGCACGCATCCAAAACTCGATAGACGGGACTGCGTTTTGGGCAGCACACATCGAAGATATTTAAAGCAGTCATGCAGATGACTCGTCGTTGTTTTGTAAAAAGGGCGAATTAACCAAAATGCTACTTTACAGGAGGAGGGTTTTTAACTTTTGACATTTATTTGTTTTTTACCTGTAGATGATTATACATATTTAACAAGTTTATAATAAAGCTTAGAAAGAATACTGTCATTATAATAGGTATTATTATATACTATTTTAAAAGGCCTAATATGTCACATTTGCTTTATATTTCGTAATTTTAATTAATTTAATTTTAGTCGATTATCGTTTTTAAGTACTTTCCTGTAGAGATAAAAATTCGCCAATTTTACACAACAAAGCTAGTGGGGTACATATTGTATTTTCATTAAAATCTCGATTTCGCCAAAATGTTGATTCGCCCTTTTTACAAAACACCGACGAATTGTGTCCTCTTCGATCACCCCTTTCAGAGGCTTTCTGGTAAATAGCAGAGCTTGCTTTGCTCAAAATTCGCCGCCCCACTGCTCCGAAACGCTTTGTCACGTTACCTACGTTGATATGGGAGCTTCTCTACCACCATATGCAGGATCTCATTAGGGAGTATATCCAGGTAAGAGGGTTCATTTTTTCCTACAAGTGTTAATATTAAATTTAATAAACTTTTTAATACACATTTAATAAACCCGGCAGGCCTTAATGGTCAGAGGGTGCTAAGAATCCCCGGGCCGGCTATGAAGATTGCGACCTGGAATGGAAATTAATAGGTTAAAATCAGATATTCTTGGCATCAGCGAAGTGAATTGGAAGGGAAACGGCAGATTTAAAACTGACAACGGCATCTTGGTTACTAAGGGAACCACGCGCAACCCAACATGTTGACATTAATCAACTGAAAGATCCTGATGTCAAACAAGTGAAAAATGCACTGAACACAGAAATAGAACAAATAAAAACTTCAGTCATTACTCTATGACAATATCTTCTTGGCTACGTGTTAAAACTGTGAACTAACATGCTCCTCCCATTTTTAACCGCACTTCCATTATAAACTAACAAGCTCCTCCCATTTAGTCGACAACAGCGCCTTCCTTCACGTAGCCAAGAAGATATTGTCGTACAATACATCCTCTAACACAGGGGTTCCCAACCCTTTTGTACTCTAGAGCACATTCTAAAATATCGGTAGGGTGGCGGGCACCACCTATTTTTAATCGACAAACTCCTTCCATAACTTCTCATTTTCCCATAATTTATTTTCTTATATTCATAATTTATTAATAAATAACAAAAAAAATGTTTCAAAATAGTAAAAATATTATTCAAATTGCATACACACCGAGAAATGTATTTACAAAACGTAAGCAAAGTAAACAAAAAACACAAATACAAAGAAAACATTTTATAAAAAAATAGAATATCAATATGTCAATGTGATCTTTGGCATTGCATATCATTGGCCAGTGCCTCATAATTAGGAGAGTATGACGATAATCCTGTTAGCAAACAATCATAAAGATGCTCATCGGTGAGTCGAGATCTATATCTTGATTTTATTAAGTTCATGTTTGAAAACAATGATTCGCATAAATATGTCGAACCGAAAAATGATTCAATTTTATATGCCGCTTTTTTCAAAAATGGGAACTTTTCTCTGTCTTTTAGGATTTATGCAAAATTTCTAACTCTAGTTCTTCTGTCTTACCTTGAACAAAATCTGCAATACATGCGGCCATTTCCATTACATTTATTTGGCAAGTAAAAGGATTGATACAGAAGGAAACAATTGGCTCGATATCTGTAAACTGCAAAAATCTCTCTTCAAATTATTTTTTTAACACTTGAAGATGCTTAATAAATAATGACCCGTTTAATTCATTGTTACCTAGCATTTTATTCATATGTGGGAAATGCACGAGAGAATTGATCTGCAGATGTGATATCAACAAATCCAATTTAGCTTTAAATGACTTTACAGAGCTTATCATTTCAGTTATGTTTTTGTCTTTCCCCTGCAACTCCAAATTTAAAGAATTCAATTTTTCCATGACCCGAACGGGGCAGCAATCGCAATCACAATGACAACAACGTGGTTCCAGGCGGGAAATGCTATTTGCACATCCATCCTTGTACACGCCGAAAACCCGAACTGAGCCGATGATCGCCGAAGCAATCGGGGCGGTACGAGCATGTGACTACTGTCACGTGCTTCGGCGTTCATCGGCTCAGTTCGTGGTGTTCGTTCACTTCGGGTTTTCTGCGTGTGTCAGGCTAGCGTGAAAATTCTGTCTCTGTCGAATAGTGGCGGGCACATACGAATCGTTCCGCGGGAACGGGGTTGGGAACCCCTGCTCTAACATAACAGACAAATGGGACAGGATAAAAGATGCGTTCTCCTCCATATCTAATAACCAATTAGAATATAAACAGCTAAGAAGCAAAAATGGATGATAGATGAGATTCTGTCTTTAATGGACGAAAGAAGAAAATGGAAAAATAAAAAGAAACTCAATATGGGAGAATTCATAACACCATAAAAAGAAATATTCGTACAGCTTAAGAAGACTGGATGTCCAATCAATGCAAAGAAATTGAAAATCTCCAAAGAACATAAGATTCCTTGTATATGCACAAGAATATAAAGGAAACATTGGGAGTTACGAGAGGAACCTCATCAACTATCTTGAACGACAAAGATGGGCGTATTATATTAGATATAGAAAAGAAGCAGATTCATTGGAAGACATAGATATATCAAAAATCTGTTTGCTGATGATAGAAGACCTATTGGCTATACTTTTGATGAACCTGAACAAGCCCCAGGTATAAATAGGGCAGAAATAATAAAAGCAATACGAAATTCTAAAAATGGTAAAGCTGTCGGCCCTGATAATATTTACAACGAAATGATAAAATTATGAGATGATAAATTTGAAATTCTCGTTTATTTGTTTAATAAAATTTACGAAACGGGCATAATTCCCGATGATTGGTTGAAATTGATATTCATCACTCTACCAAAAAAGGCGAATGCAAAGGAGAGCAGCGAGTTTAGAACAATAAGTTTGATGAGCTAACTTATATTGGAAATAAACAGCAAATATTAAGATCGAAAACGAAATCAGTGGAGGTAAAATTCGTCGCAGTGTAAGACAGGGGTGTATATTGTCACCTCTGCTATTTAACACATACTCAGAAACTATTTTCAAGGAAGCCTTACAAGGTGAATCAGTGGGTATTTTGGTTAATGGGAAACATATTAACAATATACGATATGCCGATGATACTGTGCTGATTGCTGATAGCTTAAAGAGTTTACATCAACGGGTAGAAAGGATTAATGAAGTCAGTAATTCTTATGGTTTAAAAATGAACCTCAAGAAAACAAAACTATTATCTACTAGTCTCAAAAATAGCGACACCAGACGCCAACACAAATTTTATCATTAACAGTGAACCAATCAAACGTGTGACCCATTATAAATATTTAGGTACATGAGTCAATGAGAAATGGGACCAGTATCAGGAAATAAAAACTAGAATTGAGATCTGAGACTGCGTATGGTACGTTGTTATGTTCTCTCAATTCTTTTCTATTGTATGGTATGGACGCTAAACCAAGAGATGTCACGGAGACTTGAAGCTTTCGAAATGTAGCTGTATAGACGCATCCTCAAAATTCCTTGGACTGACCGGGTGACAAATGTTGAAGTTCTCAATCAAATGGCGAAGGACCGAGAAGTTCTGCATAGTATTGATACCAGATGAAAGTCTCCCACAGGAGACTACCTCAAAGGGCGGACCGAACCATCAACTTTCCCAGAACACCACAGCCTACGTCCACTCTTCGCGGTTCTCGGCCGAGCAGAGCCCGCCTCGAAATCAAAAATCCAAATTCGTCAGAATCCCGCCAAAACAGACGCGGCCTACCGATAGCGCCGCCACCGGTTAATTTGTCGGTAAAACAAGGAGGTCTCCGACCGAGAGCGGGATGACGCCGAATCTGACGGTTGAACACGCGCGAAAAGGTTCTTCTTCGATTGGCCGCCGGACAGCGAGCATCGTCTCTGCTCGCCTCTGACGCGAAGCCAAGATACATATCCCGCCAAAAGGACCGCGTCGGCAGACTTCTCAAGCATCTCCAGGAAATAAAGGACCACATCGGCAGCACGCCAAGCCACAAGCCCCGATCCTATCTCCCATCGGACAGCGAGCATCGCCTCGGATGCCAAGCATCAGCAGCTAGGACGCAAAGAAGCCACGTTTGCAACCCGCCAATTACCGACCGACCGCCATGACAATAACATGTAACGACTTAAAATAAACCAGCCTTGACAAAATACCCCGTGCGTTTCTGTCTCCCACCCCCGCTTTGACCTTGACGTTATCACGGCCTGCTATCTCTGCTTCACACGCGGAAGGCCGGTGATAGTATCAAAACCAGGAAACTGCAGTACCTCAGCCACATTATGAGAGGACAAAAGTACAGTATTCCCCGACTTCATGTTGTTGAAATCATGAAATGAATTCAAATTTCTTGTATAATTTTACACTATGAAATAATCGAAATGTTCACTTACGTGCAAGTCGATTTTTTCTTTTTACAATAGTTTTCCTTTTCACAATATTTTTCCTTTTTGCCATTATGTTTGAATAACTTTTGACTGAGAATTTTTTATTTATATATAATCTACTAATTTTAATTATTAGAAAAACAGACAGAATAAAAAAGATAGGATAAAAGATAGAATAAACTAGGATAAAAAACATTGTCCCTTGTTCTAATTTTGAATGCATAGTTGAAAAGAATAATGTGGACATTTTAAATTTTGTTCTTTATTAAGGGGGGACATGCTCGTCGAAGGTCAAAATTGAGTTTTTATTGTATTTTCAAACCATGATCCTGGACACTCCTTAAACGTTGTAGATAATCTATTTATATAATTTTGAAGCCTTATTATCATTACCATTAGTATAATTTATTACTTATTATTATTACCATTAGTATAATTTATTACGAGATTATTTTTGTAAAATATTCACGATAAAAAATTATATTGATAATCTCTGTGATCCCAAATTTGACAAGAATTAGGCATTTTATTATTCAAAAAATCGGCAAGATTAACACATTTGAAGATGATTCTAAAGATACTTATTATAAGCTACGTCTTTGACCATTCAAGTGTGATAAATATCTTATGAATAATGATTGCTTTATAATAATTATTGACCTAAGAATAAGGTAGTGTTTTTTTGAAATACGCCATTTCTTTTGTCATTCCCAAGTGGTTAAGCTACAACATACGGCCGAAGCCATAAATTGACAATTACCGAAATATGACTATATTCTAAAACATTAGAGCGAGAGGTTTAAAAGAATACTATTTTATGTAACAAAAATACTTAATGCAGTCATCAAATGTTTAAAATAACTATAAAGGATAATAAGGCTTCAACATTATATAAATAGATTATCTACAACGTTTAAGGAGTGTCCAGGATCATGGTTTGAAAATACAATAAAAACTCAATTTTGACCTACGACGAGCACGTGGGCCGTTAGGGGAAATGTGTGTACAAGGATTATATCATTTTCATTTAAAATGGTAACTGTGAAAGGTATATATTTTTAAAATGAAAGTGTTATTATTTTGCATCTCTTTTATCCTTGCTAATGCGATAGAAAATTTTCTCTTTCTCATTCTATCGCATTGAAATTTTAACAAAAAAAACAACATTGAATATATCTTAGCAAATCCATTCATTAACAATATAGTAGGTATTTAACATTCGTTTAAAATATCAGGTATACTTTATTAAATTTATACATATTTTTTATTAACTATGTAACACCAATATTTAATTATTTATTGGTTATTTCAATTATTTAATGGCGATGCTTATACCAGCAGAATACCAACAGAGACGCCTAGCAGAAAAATACGAAGCTTGCAATTTGAGACATTTTTTTGATAATTTACAATTTCAACTGTATTCATAAATATGAATAAAAAATAAAAAATTGAAAACTTAATAAACTAAATTTTAATAATAAATATGACCATAAAATATAATGTAATAATAACGTAACTCGTGACATAAATATGTAACAAGTTAACATTTTTTACAATTGTAAGTTTTATCTTTGACTTAACCATATCACTGCCAGGCAATTTTTACTCGGTGGACACTTGTAGGCCAGCTATTTTCGGAATAAAATAAATCCTTAAAAAATATGAAATAGGAACAGAATGATTAATATTTGTGAAAACTTAGCAACACAACGTTATTCAGAAGTTATGACGTTTACAAGAACCCGCGAATATATTTGTCCGTGGCCTATCGAGACATACATGCTTTGGCGAGCTAATTCGTCCGTGGCACGGATCAGGTTAAAAAATAATAAAAATACTTTTGATGTTTTCAGATACATATTTATTAATTAATACAGTTGAAATTGTAAATTATCAAAAAAATGTCTCAAATTGCAAGATTCATATTTTTCCGCTAGGTGCCTCTGATGGTATAAGGATCCCCCTTAAGCAAAATTAAAAATATGACGCCCAACTGGCCATATAAAAATAATTTAAGTTGTCATAAATATAATTTGTTATTTCGTTGCTAAGACGATCGGTTTATCTATTTTCTCCTGTCAGATAAATTCTAGAAACATTATGTTACTTACACTTACATTACATACATTTATATTACTTTTCCCTTCAATATTGTCAGTCGTTTTATGGTAATGCTTTTCCATTTCAAATATATACGTTTAGTTGTCATTAATAATATTTAGGTACGAGGGTGGGTCAATAATTCCTTAGAAAAAAGCATTAAAACAGTTTTTATTTTTGTATTTTTTTTTATTTCTCAACATAATCTCCTTGGAGCTCAATACACTTGGTTAGACGTTTCTCAATTTTTTTTAAACCGTCAGAAAAATAAGTTTTCGGAAGGTCCTCAAAATAAGCATTTGTCCGATCGATGACTT
Source organism: Rhyacophila brunnea (assembly GCF_057557595.1). Lineage (NCBI taxonomy): Eukaryota > Metazoa > Arthropoda > Insecta > Trichoptera > Rhyacophilidae > Rhyacophila > Rhyacophila brunnea. The sequence continues at coordinate 35,477,761 of NW_028232848.1, read as the reverse complement.
CTTCATTTGAAAAAAAACGTTGTCCACTTAGCCATTTTTTTAAGTTTGGGAAAAGGAAAAAGTCACTGGGGGCTAAATCTGGTGAATACGGTGGGTGGTCGACCAATTCGAACTTCAATTCTTCAATTTTAGCCATTGATCGTAAACATGTGTGAACACGGGCATTGTCCTGATGAAAGAGGATTTTTTTCCTGTTTAAATGAGGCCGTTTTTCTTCAATTTCGTTTTTTAGCTGGTCCAATAAAGATGCATAATAATCCCCTGTTATTGTTTTTCCTTTTTCCAAATAGTCAACGAAAATAATTTCACGTGCATCCCAAAATACAGTAGCCATAACCTTACCAGCTGATTTTACGGTTTTCGCCTTCTTTGGACATGGTTTGCCTTCGCAATCCACTGCTTTGACTGTTCTTTCGTCTCGGGAGTATAGTGGTGTATCCATGTTTCATCTACAGTCACAAAGCGACGAAAAAATTCATCCGGATTGCGTTGCATGAGCGACAACAGGGCTTTAGAGGCCACCACCCTATTGCGTTTATTGTCGACTGTGAGCAAACGCGGCACCCATCTTGCAGAAACTTTTTTCATGCCCAATTTGTCATGTAAAATAGAAATGACCCTACCTTTTGAGATCCCTGTAACCTCAATTATCTCACTCAACTTTAATCTTCGGTCACTTAACACCATATCGTGGATTTTATTGATCATTTCTGGTGTAGTCACCTCTACAGGACGTCTTGAGCGTGGTTCATCCTTTGTTGATGTACAGTTACCAGTTATAAATAGTTGCAAGTGAAGGAGCAGATATGCCGTGAACTAAATCCAACTCATTTTTTATTTCCTTTACTGTTAACCCTTTTATATTAAAATGTTTAATAACAGCTCTAAACTCAATTTTCTCCATTTTTGTAAACAAGCAAATTTTTTTTTTAAATGTACGAAAATAAAAACAACAACCCGACCAATCTGATTGAAACTTCGCAGCATACTGAATCGGTAGTGCCGCTGCATGAAAACAAACCGCTTACAGTACTAGTCGCGCCACCTGTCGGCTTTTCTAAGGAATTATTGACCCACCCTCGTACTTAACCATAATTACTTTTATTATTTGGAAAATGCTGTAAAAATACGTTACGTTGCTTAATCATAAACATTCTTCTCTGCCCTCTGTCACCATGTACTTGGTAACTTCATCGATCATCTGGCTCTTGGGCGCAGTTTGCGTATTTTTATATATCTTGAGCACCAATGTACGATGCTTAGACTATAGCTATAGATAGATAAGATGTGATTTCCTCAGCGATGACCTGCTTAATGATGTAGCCTGCCTATCTTTATTTTGATTTCTTTAGAAATTGCATTGTCATTTGTTTGACCTATTAGTCTTTTACATTTTATTTTTGATACATGCATCTTTCCATACAGTGTTATACTGTAACTTCGTTGATCCAGCGGGTTTTATGGAAGCTCTGTGGTCGTCTATGGCCCCTTTTTACCACAGTATGATAGATTTTTTTCCTACAGTGGTCAACTTGGCAACCTCGATCACATCGCATACCGTCTGCTTTCTTATATATTGGCTAATTTGTGGTATTTTCATGCGTATCCGGAAATTTGTACGTAAACAGTTCAACGTAGAGCACTTATTCGTGTGCCGCAGTACGTGAAACATGAGTTCGTGCAACATTTAATCAAATGACGAGTTCTTCGTTGAACATTTCACCGTGGAATACATTTCACCGTGGAATGCGTATTCTACAGCATGTGGCGCTAGTTTGCTCTTCCAATTAGATTCAATACGAATTTTATGAGATGTCTTTATTGGTTTTATATAATTTAATGTTGAAACTACATACATATAATTACAATATGAAACTAACCTACTTACTTATTTTCTTCCGTCTTTCCCATATACTCCGATGGTTTAAGTGTTATAATTTTACATGAATATTATATGTTACCAAAATAGCATTATTTACTTCAAAATGGTAAATAAATAATAATATATTTCTTTACCTTCGTAAAAGAAGTGGTTATGTCAATATGTCATTTTTTCCAGTACAAACGATTCTTTAATGCCTTTCAAAGTCATTAATTGATAATTTAAATAATAATATGCACGATAGATTTTTATGTTGTTTTTAATACAAGTAAATAATTTGGAAACTAAAAAATAAAGCAATTTTTGAACATTTTTAAGAACTTTTCAACACTTAACTTAGTATTGGCAAATTTTGATATTGGCACTTATTTTACCAAGATCGAGATTTATAATTCCTTGTGTAATATAGATATCATGTAAGTATTAATAATTGATGATTTTTATAAGTACTTAATATTATGAAGTGCACTTAATGGTAACTATAAAAACAGCTATTTATTGGTGGGAATTAGGAAAACATTTTACTAGGTAGTTAATTAAAATAAAACACAAAAATAAGTAGTTAGTGTTTATTCCACAATTCACACATGGATATTATAGGTTAACCTATAATCCTGAGATATTGGTATCATTTCAGTACCGTTTATTATGTATTGTACTTATAAGTAATAAGTAAAACTAATAATACACCCATGGTGGCTGAGTTGGTAAAGTGGTCGTCTATCAAGAAGTGGGATCGATCAATCCAGCGTAAAGACCCAATGTGTCGTGTCAAGTGATTATTTCTAGTGTGTCAATCAATATATAAAATGTTACATTCTCAAATCTAGGGTCTTATTGGTTGAAAAAAAATAGTTTATTACAATTTTATAATAATACCTATGTATTTATTTAATAATACATTCAGTTTACTGTGGGAAACATGTCCTAAATATAATTAAAAAACCAATAACGAATGTAGTAAGTATTTTGAAATGATGCATTATCTAATTACAAATCCGTTTTATTTTGGTGAAATCTAGTAAGTGACACTAAACCAATGACATTAATATGGACGAAGCATCTGGGAAAAAAATGACACTCACTTTTTTGTCGGGTCTGCCGAATGGCATAATCTGTTCTAACGCCATTACAATAAAGGTGATATTGCTATAAATTCCCGATGCTTTTTTTCGGGTCTGCCGAATGGTTCGGTTCGAACAAAAGTCGCCTGCGGCACTATTTATTTTCAATATTATTATTATTTAAAATTATGTGGTTGTACGATACAATTATTAATTGTGTATCGATACTCGACAACTCCATAATTCAAATAGATGAATTCAAATATACAAAAAACACTAAATATACACATTAATTTTACCGCGTACACCACCGCTACTGTAGAGCATCACACTGCCTTTATCTTTAGCGATAGGTAGGGGGCCCATGAAATATCCTAGCCTGGGGGCCCGCTTCAGGATGTGGGGGCCATGCCACTGGATGACTAGATTTGTTCAACGATTGTCTCTTCTTCGAGCTATGTATCCAGCCCATCCCCATTTAAGGCTTTTAAAAAACTCTATTACATCGCAAACCCTTGTCTGCTTCCTTATTCACTCATTCTCTTTCTGTCTTTACGCGTTATGCCCAGCATGCACCTCTCCATATTACGTTGTGCTACTCTAAGTTTCTGGATCTCTCTTTTACTTAGGGTCCATGTTTCACACGCATATGTGATCACGGGAAGCACACACTGGTTGAACACTTTGCGCTTTAGGCACAGTAGAAGGTCACTTTTGAATACATTATTCAGGCGGCCAAAAGCACTCCAGCCTAGCTTTACTCTGGGAAAAATTTCATCAAATATGCATCCATCTATACTCTATAGACACTTGTTGTCCCAGATAGATGTAGCTTTTGACCCGTTCGAGCTGTATTTGATAATATTTATCCCTTTATCACTTTAGCGGTCGATAAGTATAGAATAGACCCACAGATACGTATCAGCCTGGAAAATAGTATACAATTAATTACCTACCTATATTATGACGCCGAAAATGATGTTACTTCCTTATTTTAGTAATGTTTCTAATGTACTTATTAAATTGTTATATCTTTGTCATGTCGATTTTTAAGACCAAAATATGAACTTGAATTATTTTATAAACAACCAGGATACCTTTAGAAGTACATAATCAAATTATAAGATGAACATTTGAATAAAAAACATTATTTTACCGATTTTTTTTTCAATAACGAACATAAATTATTATCTAAAATAAACACAAAAAATTTTAAATAGGTATTTAAAAAAAATACTTTTAAATTATGTCAATATAAATAGTAAACACAAAAGCATTTAATTTGTATCAGTTAGTCAAAACCCTAATCGCATTTTTATTAGCCTGGAATACTGTTCCTCATTCAAACGCAGATCTCTGCCAGACATTCAACACAATACAGGACAATAATTGTTTTTTTATAAGTCAACATAATAACAATAACACTTACACGAACTAAAGTCTAAGCCATGTCTAAACTGTTACCCGTACTTTGAGGCGTTTTTTACAACTTTGCAATTAGCTTGGTAATGCTTTCAAAAATATATTTTATTCAAACAATAGGTCCACATATAATGGTTTTAACTCCATATTTCAAGTGATTGACTGGTAAAACAGGTAGAAGAAACATTTGATTTGTTTTTATATATGTAAGTACCTATCTACCTATCTACCTATCTACCTATCTACCTATCTACATGAGAGAACATTTTTCACATATTTTTTTTTATTCAAATGTTTTAGTAAAATTAATAGGAATCTAACAAAACATTTGAAACAATAATAGTATCTTAATATTAAATAATATAATCTCTTTCTACCTACACTTGTGCTGATCTCTATATTTCTCTGTAGTATGAGTTGGAGTCATTATTAGTTGGATTACACATATATATAGGTAGGTAATAAAAATGATTTATTTCAGGATTAAAATCAGTATTAGGTACTGTAACCAGACGAAAAAACTCCTGGTCCGCAGTTTCAAATCACACATCCACAACCTAATCAAACGCCTTCGAATTAGGGTTCACCACCCCTGATTTACGAAATAACATCGTCACGGCACATTTCAACAGCGGCAAAAAAGGGCGAGTACCTAAGCCCAGCTACTAGGAAATGGTAACTTGCCGAGAGACAAACAAAAATTTACCGTAATTTTGTTTCATCCCTTTGCCCCTCCCTCCTGTCTCATCACCCATAGATCCGTCATAGATAATTGCAGGGAGTACAAATTCTCCCGGGAGAGTGGTAGGTGTCTAGGACCACGCGCTCAGCGTGGTCTGGCCGGCCCCCCTCAACCCGAAGTGCAAAGCCACGCTTGCCCCAATATGATAAATTAGTGAATCTCCTTCCCCGTTATTGTGTTAATAATAATCCCTATAACCACCTCAAAACCACGCGTCGCGTCCTCGATAAAACGTTCGCGTCAGTTTGGCTAATGTGTTCAAACACGTGTTCCCATATAATGACTGTGCGATAGCTAAATCTAAGACTCCTGTGCAAGTGTAATTAATGATGTAATCCAACCAATGTCTGAAAAGTTAATGTAATTAAACGTCCCTGCGCAGGGAAATTGTCAAATCAAAGACGTGTTTTATCTTGAATTATATGTCCTGGTGTCCACACAACCCTCAATCAAGGTGATACTCGTGAAGAATGCTGCCAGCGTACATGTGAGTTCTCCACCTATTCTTCTCGGTATCAGTACCTACATTTTTTTATAAATTCGGTTATCCTACAGTAATATCCGTGTTTGAATTGTGGAATGAACACTAACTACTTATTGTTATGTTTTATTGTAATTACCTACCAAATATAATATTTTACCAATTCCCACCAATAGCTGTTTTGATAATAATTAATACTTACTATTAAAGTGCAATATTACTTACTAATACTAATATATTACATAAGGAATTATAAATATAATATTATTTTAATATGCATTAAAGTTTCTAACATAAATGAAACGCGCATTCAATATTGGCAATATTCGAAGACACTAAAAGGCTTAGTATTTCTTGCGTTGCTGGCTTCAAATTCTGGGTCGATGGTGACTGGCTTTAGCATTTCTATCTTGGTAATCAGTTCTGTGGTATGACCTATAGATATTTAAAATGCACTATTATGCAACTGTAACAAAAGTAACCTATAACGTAAGCGTATTATACATTACATATTATTATTTATAAATAATGTATGTGTGAATACTTAATAGTAATACCTACGTAGGTAAGTATATTATAAATACAATTATAGCATATAGGTACCTACCTATATTATTTATATGTAGTTTTGTATTGTAGTATTCAAAATGAATTAAATAACACCATTTATCTATATAGGTAGGTACATTTATTTCTAAACCCTAACTCCGGATATTAGGTACCTATATTACAGTTGTCAAATGTTTTTTGTGCACACAATAATAAAAGAAGAAACCTACACAATAAACTGACATAATTTCTATACAAAATCATTACCATCTGGATACGTCTTTTGTCTTTTTTATGAAATGCAGTCTCCAAAATACCACCATCAAAATACAACGGATTTTTCTATACTCTTAGATTTGTAATTGATTTATTTCAAAACACTACATTTTAGTTATTGATTTTATAATTATATTTAGGACATGTTGGTAGGTACTGCGTACTTTATATATAAAGATCAATATTATCCTAAATGAATTAAATAATAACTGCATTTATCTATATACCTCGGTAAAAACATTTATTTTTTAAATTAAAGTAGGTATTGCTATCTTTGTATTTTCAATAATACCTACTTACAATAAGTTTTAATTCAATTAGTCCACTGTCCGCACGCAAAATTATGCGTAGAAGAACATTTGATTTGTTTTCTTATACTTATACCTAAGAGAATATTTTTCATATAATATCTATATTTTTTATTCAAATGATTTAATCAGATTATAATAATCTGATTAAAACATTTGAAACCATTGTGTGTTAATACAGCGTAAAGACCCAATGGGTTGGGCGAATGGCTAACTAGTGACAACATTCTTCGCAAAAAGTTTATTTATTAATATAATTTCCATTCAATGGAGCCCAATGTGTTTCGCTTTGGAGCAAAAATGTTAATTATTTAGCTAGGTACCTACTGTATTCTGTTTACTAAGTATTCACACATGCATGATTTATAAATAATAATATGTAATGTTTAATACACTTACGTTATAGGTTACTTTTGTTACAGTTGCATATTAGTGCATTTTAAATATCTATAGGTCATACCCAATGACATTAATATGGACAAAGCATCTAGTAAATAAAATGACACTCACTTTGTGTCGGGTCTGCCGGATGGCGAAATTCATATTTTAATATCGGTATCCTTCGCTCAAATGAACATTCTGCTTGCAAGCGGTCTGGCGACACCGCTGGGTCTGCCCATACAAAATTTCTGACTGTCAGGTTTCGACTCCACCGTTATTATTGTGTTACAAAATGCCAATGTGCCTAGTTAAAAATTGTAAAAAAAATCTACTAAACACTCCAAGAAAGATGGGATATCACTTTTCATGTGTTAGTATTATTTATTATTTATAAAATGCCATTTTAAGATAATGTTTATTCAATGCAATTGAATGACAGAAACCATTGGACAGTCGCTTGCGATGCGCTGGGCTCACTTGCGTCTAATCTTCGAGAAGTCGTAAGTAACCGAGAATCTGTTTCTAACGCAATGAGTCATGACACTAATACGCCATTACAATAAAGGTTATATTACTATAAATTCTCGAAGCTTGTATCGCATAATGGAAATGGATACGTCATATGGTCACGTGACATCTACCTATACATCTGTGAATGACTTTCATGCACAATTTCTCGTGCGCGCCGGTATGAAGTGAGTTGTCCATTTAATATGTCATTGGTCATACCACAGAACTGATTAATAAGATATGCGAAAGCCAGTCACCATCGACCAAGAATTTGAAGCCAGCAACACAAGAAATACTAAGCCCGTTTAGTGTTTTCAAATATTGCGAATATTGAATGCGCGTTTCGTTTATGTTAGAAACTTTAATGCATAATGTAAATATTGAAAATAACATATTCTTTATCACGTGGTTGTTGACTATAATACTACCTACTATGACTTAATACCTACCTAATATAATGTTTTCCTAATTCCCACCAATAGCTGTTGATAATTTATACCATTAAAGTGCAATATTACTTACTAATATACTAATACTAGCTAATACTAATATATTACACAGGGAATTATAAATATAATATTATTTATTCATAATATTTAACAAAATATTGCTATTTCGGTAACTTACAATATTAATGTCTAAATAAAACACCTAAAAATACGTAATAAAACCATCGTCATACAAGGAACACACATTAAAAAATAGGTAGGTAAGTAGATTATAAATACAATCACATCGTATAGGTATATTAGTTATGTAGTTTCAACATTAAATTATTTAAAACCAATAAAGACATCTCATAAAATTCGTATTGAATCTAATTGGAAGAGCAAACTAGCGCCACGTGTTGTAGAATACGTATTCCACGGTGAAATGTTCAACGAAGAACTCGTCATTTGATTAAATGTTGCACGAACTCATGTTTCACGTACTGCGGCACACGAATAAGTGTCCCACGAAGAACTGCATACGTACAACTTACATGTAACCATTTTCATGTTGTTCATAACATACACTTTTTCATACTACGCTACGCTTCTCGCTCTTTTTAGATTTTTCTTACAGTAAGGGTCCAAGTTTAACATGCATATGTAAGCACTGGTTGCACACATCGGTTGATACTGCGCTTTAGGTATAGCTGGAGGTCACTTTTTACAATACTATTCAGACGCACAAATAATGTTCTCCATGACAGTTTTGGTCTGCAGCAATCTTGTCAAACATAAGTACCGACAATCGACAATATAGGTGTCAGAGATTTTTTTTACATTTTTGTCATTGATGAATAACATCGTTAGAATGTAGAAAGTTCTTTGCCTTTAGGTGTAGATTACAGGACAGAAATATCTAATTTGTCCAAATATCCAAACGCTTTGAATCTTCCCATGTCACATGACCTCTCCACAGCTGCTATCTAAACCATTTTGCATACATTGTCGCAAAAACGTTATTCGAAAACGTTTTAATGTAAGCACGCGTCCCTCTACCTGGTAGAAGTTTCCCAAACTTTCGACATCTGTGTACTCCTTCTATTATTTTCGTAACACTGAGTACCCCTCGTCAAAAAAAAATTCATATACTTTAATAACAATCAAAATATTTTTTTTCCTTTTTAGTAGGTAGGTACGTAACAAAATAATAATGAAATTCATTCATAATAAAATACAAATAAAAGTTATATTATAAATAACATTCATTATAATGAATGAGAAGGATGAAATTGTTTATGTTGAGACGACAGATCATCGTAATTTGGTTCCCTGGTTATTAATTTTAATCTGAGATGCGGTTCCACGCCCAAAAGCCTGTTTCTTTTTTGACTCAATGTCTACAAATGCTGAAAAAGCAATTCCACATAGATATGAAGTTGGAAAAGGCAAGATGTATTTCAGGACTTTCTGTTAAAACTGGATACACATGTTGCATTTGGAACCAGAGTGATGTTAAAGTACACTCCTTATATTTATTTTCAAGAATCCATCTGAAGCTAATTCCAACAATTACTCTACTTCCGCATGCGATAAACCATCTTGCATGGATGTTGTATTAATATTTGTTGCACCAGGCGCAGCCAAAGCCCGGTGCAGCGCGTACCCCCACCAAACTCTAACTCTTCCCGTACCCCAGGGGGTATGCATACCACACTTTCGGAAACACTGCTCTACCAGTATCTTAAACATCACCACTCCACCATTGCTATCGACAACTTTCGCTAAATATTCACAATAAATTGTTACATGTGGGTTTTCGACATCGGTTGGGTATAGACCCATGATCCTAATCTTCCAACTCACATCACCATGCCACCGTTACTATTTGACCGCTTTACCTAGTGCGGTATTTTCGATAAGCTGTATCGTATAACTTACTAATGAACTCAGATCGAGAATCCGAAGTCTACTTAAGATCTACTTAATTGGCACCAATAAGTTGTGTTAGCTTCATCAATATTGGTGCTGTAGTTTATTGGGTTTAACGGAACAGGCAATTAAAAAAAAATACAATATTTTGTCTAATGGATTTAAGTTTTGTACTATTCCGTTTGCGTCATTTTTGCGACTACATAAACCGCTATTTTCCTTTCGTCATGATAGGTCATCGCCTTGTGGATACTTCTTCTTATTTGATGATGTCTAGACTTCACAAAACAAAACTGTCATAAAAATAGTATACCTCATATCATAAAATCTTATTATATTTAAGTTTTGTACTATTCCATTTGAGTGGTTTTTTGCTACCCGGCTACAATTAATTGTATTCATTGTCAGTATGTACTTATCTTTTGGTGAGTGCACATAGTGCCTGAAGATGCCGAAAGGCGAAACCCGGGTCGCAAAAAATGACCCAATGACTCATGATTTTTTTTCCCTTTCAATGCAGTGAAAAGTTTTTAGAGATTCATCATACCTGATGTTCATTATTTATAAAAAATGGGATATCATCCTATGTTTTTGAGTTACCAAATATTGTCTTTTTATTTTTACAACGTTTTTATTAGCTCGTATTCTTATTTGTCCGGTACAAATCTTGCAATCGATTTTTAACTAGCTTCCCGACTAGCTAGACATTTGAAACTTTTAGAATATATCAGAACACGATGCCAATGCATTTTTTTAATACTTTTAGCCATCTTTAAGTAGAATTGATTTCATTTTCAGTTAATTCTGTTTTGTCTGAAAAGTTATTTCGGAAGAAATCCGTAAAAAGTAAAACTATTATTAGTTGCTAAGTGGGTCCTAGCAACAAAATTATTAATATTAATATATACGTGCGTTACTATGGAAATCAATATGAAGTGTCAAAATGACATTTCAGTATATTTATTCAGTATTTCTATCAAGTACAAATTTTTTTGATCGTTTAAGCTAGTCAAGTAAAGTTTATATGATTCAACAGAAAATTTAAAAACGTATATAAAAAGTTCTTTTTATCTTGTAATTATTTTTGTATTATTTCTTGAGAAAAAACCATGTAAAATGACAGTTTGCGTTGAAAAACAAGGCGATACGTTTGTGTGTTTCCAGACTGTACAGACAGACTGTGGGAAGAGTATGTGGCCACTTCAGCGTCGTCCGCGTCGTCAAGAGCCAGAGTTGGAGCTGCATCCGGGGACACGGCAGCCACAGGAGGAGCGGCGGTGATGATCTCAGAAACAGGATAGACAGTTTTGATTGTTTAGACGGCTAACTTATTGTAATTGTTACAATATGTGCTAATACTTCAATACAAAAAATGAAAAACTACCCTCGATAGCTGCCGATAGCGGCCTATAGCAGTCTTGTGTATAAAATAGATGCGCAGGTTATAGTCTAATCGCTTTGGAGTCGTATTAATAATTTTTATTATTGATTAATGCTTTCACTTAAAATTACACGGTATTCACAAGGATTCGTTAAGTATTTCCAATAATTTTATTAGTCTGATGAAACATGACGTAAAAATCGAATCACTTCTGTAATGCTTGTTTCTCGATCTTGCTTTGTTGTTCTTCTGACTGAAGCTGCTGCAGGGTAAGAAGGGAAACTCCCAGTTGGTCTTCTCTGGTGAACGGCTGAGCCATCTGTCGAAGCCAACGTTTACTTATCTGAAAACATGTAAATTTAGGACTAAGCTTTATAATCCAGAATCAATCACATTTCTACATACAAATGGCATGAAATGATAGCAAAAAAAGGCATTTTCGTTTTCCCTAATAGAGCCTACATTAATTTTTGTTATTTCATTCAACAGACCCACTGTAAGGCTAAGCGCACATGAACCATTAGTTAATTGATCATTATATTAAAGCATAGTACAATTTACGAATCTGCAACTCATAAGAATGGGGCATTAAAAGACAACTCGATTAGTTTTCCTTATTCTTGACTATCAATTGCGCATCGATTGATGTCTTCCATGAAGGGATTATGTTTTGTTGAATGAGGATTTGCTTGGAATTTTTGGCATACCTATTTTTATTTTATTTTGCATTTTAAAACAGGTGATAATTATTATCTGCGGAACATCTGAACTTCTAGTTTACTACTGACCTGAATAGCTTCTTCTGTACTTAGGTTACAGAGAGAATCCTTGAGATGTTCCTGAATCCATCGAGGTAATTTACTTCTCTTATCTTGTCTGCTAAACCTTTTATCAGCAAATATCATGATACCGTAGTCAGTCTTTCCCCTGAAACCGAACGATATTTTATTTATTATTATATAAATGATTTGGATCTTGGTAACCACATATTTTATGAAAAATAAATGTTAGCCACATGCTCAATTTATTAGGTTCATGGTCTGCATTCAAACAACTGTGAATTTATTAGAAGCTGGATTCCAACCCGCGACCCTTGACATCATAGATCCCTCCCTTACCACTCGTCCAATGTGGGCTATATCTGGCAGTAGCGAAGGGTGGAGGTGGCCTGTTAAGATCTGCCATAAATAGTGCACATTAAAATTTGTTGTCATATGTATTTGTTTTTATTGAACTAAGACTACAATTTACAGATGGTATTGGTTAGTTTTTAAAAATCAATTAAACCCCTCCTAACCAAACCGTTTTGGGCGATACAATAAAATTGTGCACACTTTTTCATTCATAATTATTTATTTTCATTGGATTAACCAAAATATAATAGATAAAACATATTATTCTATCTATAAAATATACAAATTTATGTATGATTTAATTGCATAATTTTAGATATTTTATAGATTTGTATTGTTTTTATTTAATAAAACGCAATTTTTTTTCGTAGTACTTGTTCCACTTTTAATCAATAGATTAGGACCGGTTTCGTCCGCCTCAGTGGGACATTTTCAACTGAGTTGAAGAGGAAAAGTGGAATAAGTACTACAAAAAAAAATTGCGTTTTATTAAATAAAAACAACAATACAATGCAGTTCCACCATGAATTGACAGTTAACAAAATAAAAGAAATATTTTATAGATGGACGAATACTTTTTGACTATTATGTATTACGGCTTGGTTTCGCAGGGTTTAATTGAATTATAAAAACTAACCGACACGATCTGTAAATTGTAGTATTATTTCAATGAAAACAAATACATATGACTGACAAAGTTTAGTGTGCACTATTTATGGAGGATCTTAACAGCCTACCTCCACCCTTCGCCACTGATATCTGGTACAATATATTGAATATAATCGATTTATATTAATTCCATTTATAACTGACCTAATAGCGCGACCAACACATTGCGCGGCGTGCCTCATTGCGTCAAAAGTGAGGAAATCATTTTCTCTTATCTGAAATTATGCAAACAATATAAAATAAAACAATATAACATCTATTCAATTCTAAACTATCCTAAACGCCAAATCTTAAAATGTGCAGGAAAGCGAAATTATGAACCTATACTTAATTCGATTTAGTTCTGTAATATCAAAATATTAAAAAATCATTTTTTGTGTTTCAAATTACAATAAATTTTGGGGAATTTTTTCCAATTTCAAATTTATGAAAAATTCAATACATTGGCAAATAATGTCACTTAGGATACTTAAGAAGTGGCATGAAAATGATTGTTTCTTAAATTCAATAAATAATCCTATGCATTTAGGTTTATACAGAAATGTTGGAAATTTCATAGAGAATCGATTGATGTAAAAAAACGTATTTCGAAAAACTGGCGTTTAGGATAATTTAGAATTGAATAGACGATAAGATAAATAACAAATGTATATATAAAAGAAAAATGAAAATAAACCACTAGAATTAACCAAAGAATTTGTACAAGTGGTTGTATTGATAACAAGTTCATTATTTTTCTTCTACTATTGGCAGCTTCGAAAACAAAATGGAGGCTTGAAGTCTGTTGCTTTGTTTACATAACCTCCATACGCATTTCTTGGTGTTTTACGTGATTATGCATCATGCATAAAAATAATGGTCAATGTATTGCTTTTGGCTGTCCACGTGAAGAGGGAGTATCCATAGATATTTACGGCAATATGTGAGATGCTTGAAATGTCAAATTGAAGTCGAATTTAATAATACACTTATCAAATATCTGCATATAGAAACATGTATGTGATTAACCAATTGGGTGAATCTGAAATTATAGTGGAATATCATAGTAAAAATGTGTAGTTATCTTTAAATGAACCTGTAAGGTTGCAGACACACAGCATTGCAGTTGACGTGCGTCAACGCAGGTCTTATTTGATTCCAATTTCATCCGATTAGAATCACCAATTGGATAAAACAAATTCATGCTGGTGAATCTAATCGGATGCAATTAGAATCAAATAAGACCCTGCATCGACGCATGTCTACTGCAATGACGTGTGTCTGCAGCCTAATGTGAAGTTACTTGTAGCTAACTTAATCAGTAGACCAGTCCTTTTTTGCTTAAATTTCACACATTTAGGCTCCACTCTATATTTTTTTTTTTATATTTATACGTCTCTGACTTCCACCAGTATTTACCGCTGCATACAGTGTCATAAAATGGCGGTCAATTTATGATGGTTCAAGAATAGTATTTCAAATTTGGTAACATTTTAACTATTTTCGATTATGATTTTGGAAGTACATAATATGTACTATATTTCTATTATAATAGGTATATTCATATAATATCAAATCCAGCTCTTGTTAGTTAGACAAAATTAAACCAAAGGTTGATTGCAAAGTCATATTATATATTCGTCGACCACCATTTTTTATATTGTACGACTAATTTTTTTCAATTTGTGTATGAGTCAGAGTATGGACCTAATAGGTTGAGCAAGTGGCTGACATCCATTTCTCGTAAAAACAAAGTCTGTTAATACAAACCTCTACTCTGTGGAGGCCCATATATCTTATTAGGATCGGACATGGTCAAATAATAATAATACTATAAAAGAAAGTTTGTTTCAAAATCTTTGGATATTGCTATTTTTGTCTATTGAAATTATTTGGTTTGTACAACTTGGATGATTGAGGTTATGCTGTAATATTATATAAAACTCGAGTCACCAGGACATGAAAATCGTGTCCGGAAATTTGTACGTATTCAGCTTGCCGTATTACACTTCACCATGAAATATTGTATTGGAAATATATGGTCGTATGTTAAAGACCGTCCAACCTCTTAGGGTGCTTATACTTAGGGTAGTAATACTGAGATAAAATTCATGTCTAAAGAAAACACGGTTCTAGTCGGTTTACAGAAACCCAGCGGCAAACAAATTTTGAAAATAGCCGATATATTGGATTATTTGTTAGGTTAGGTTAGGTTTTCATTCTTGAATTCATGAATTTTGCAAAAATCGGCCATGAAAATGCTCCACGAACGTGTAATTTTTTCATCTCTTTCCGATAAGAAAGCTCACGGCGCTACAGTGAAATGTAATACGTGCAATTTACATGTAACCAATGAAAATACATTAATATTAATAAAACATATCCATCCATCATAGACGTGGAGCATATTATTAATAACGGTAAATGAAATCGGAATACCTGAAATTGATCTCTGAGATACTCCAATCGGGCTTTGAGAATTCTGCTCTGGGTGTAAACATAAGGAATACCAAACATAAGCACAGCCCTGCCGAGATGGTGATCAAAGTCCACACCTTCTGAGACTTTCCCTCTAGCGACAGAGAGCAGTACGGCACCTCTGCCTGACTCGCAAGCCTAGAGATATAATTAATAAATATTCAATTACATCATACTCAATCGACTGCTCTTCAGAGTTGGATGCGGAAGGTACAGGACTGGACGGAATGGAGAGAAATGGTTTTGAAAACAAAGTTTTGCACAAAACTATGTTGCAGCTGTCAAAATCAAGATGCACTTAAACTTATTGTAGCAGTCATGTTGACTGTTTACAAAACTTACAACCTTATTGGTGTTGTTATTATTAAATGTAAATTGAGTCTATTGTAAAAACTATATAAATGGTGCTTACAATTTAATTAAAACTAGCATTGCAGGCTGACATAGCAAGAAGTGTGGACGCTGGACCGAAAGAAATTGTTTTTTTTTTATATGATTTTACCGAGGCTTTGACTGTGACTCACTGTCATATCGCCTCTTCTCATCTAAAAGAACCTTACAATTTTGCCAAACTCTTCCGTCTTACCCACCGCCAGGGCAACTTCCAATTCGTCGATATTCTCTATCCGCAATTCGGAGCTGTAGTGCTATATGTACAATGTCCTCCAAAGCATCACATTCATCGCAGAGCTGCGAATCGCTTCTTCCCATGAGGACATCAAATCTTTTACCCCATTGTGTGTCCTGTTCTTAGCCTCAGTATCAGCTTAAGCTCATTTCTCTTCAAAGGAGACTCTACAAACCAGGGCACCAAACGTGGGGATGGTAAGGGTGGAAATTGTTTAATGGACCGAGGCCTGATCTGATAATGGAATAAGTAAGAAAGTAGCATTTTAGTTATACCTTAATATAATTCATCAAGGCAAAGCTGGTCTCTGCACTGTCTTGTGTTTCAATGAAGAGCAATTTGTGTTTCTGCAGTGAAGCGACTACTCCCTGATCATACCACGATCCCACTACCGACTCGAGATATAAGTAAGACGTGAAGAAGCATACGACTCCATCTGGCACGCAAGAAGCAATCTAGAATCAGAAAAGCATAAATTAAAGATAAATTCCTAATACATTCTATATGTAGGGTTGCCATGACAAGTTTCGACATTCAGTTCACTTGAAAAGTGGCTGTGTAGGGCCAAAGCACACTGGAAGCGGTGCACGTGGCGTAGGTGTTGGCCCTAAATGTTGGTAAAAAGAAGTCTATGTTTGTTTAAAATCTAAGCCGGGCCATGTCCAATGTGTCGATTGCGGGATGGAATTTGGTTCACACCATAGACCTATAGGAATTTAGTTGTGAACATGTAAAGAGCGTGTACATTCAGTTGTAATATATTATGATTTAATTAAGATTTTGAAAGGGAAGCATTAACCACTCCTATTTCTATTACCATGAACCATGAGGACACCCACTTGACTTTGTCGTAGTACTTGATTTGTATTGCAACACTCACAGCCCGCCGCGGGAGTGAGAGAAAGAGTAAATGTGAATCGCTGCATTTTAAAGACAGGCATAGTTTCATCTTACTGTCTCGTAATAGGCTCTACACAGCAGGAGAATAATTTGACGGCGATCTCTGTGTAACGTTTCACGTAACGGATACATGTTATTTTCGTGCAAATCTGATTTGGACATTAAAGAAATCGCAGAAAAATTGTAAAAATATTTTTGTGGAGCAGTGTTGCACATACCTCGACAAGAAGTTGTCCATAATTTCGTATGACGGCAACATCTTCACGTGTTTCAAATTTCGATGATATCGCAACTTGATCACTGCCTTTTGACACAATCTGTAATAAAAAATAAAACTTTGCATTTCGAGCAAGTGTGTCAACACCAGGCCACCATTTGCATTTTATGTATACAGTAATATTAACACAGATGATATTAAGAGCATACATCAGTGAAACGGCAAATAATTTTCAACAACAGGTGGGACGAAATTTCGCACTCGTTGCCAATCGGAGAGCAGCAGTTGAGATGTGAGCACGTCAATTTTTTGTGTTATGGCGTCGGAGGAATATATTTTTATATCGTGTAAAGATGACTAAACAACGTTACGCATGTACTCGAAAAAGAAAATATGTCAATATATTATTATTATTACTAATATAACAATAAACATAACATTAAATGGATTCATGTTGAATTTTTATGACAAATTATGTTTTGTTCAGCACGCGTCATTTGCACAATCTGCGCGTCGCGTAGTCACGATCTTTTCAGACCATTCCTCAGCTGAAGTATAGCCTTAACATTTCAAAGCCTAAATATATAGTAGTGATGCTGAAAAAGGGGTTACTAACCCTAACAATTAAAATAACTGTTAAAAGTTATTTTGCATTACAGATTTATTTTAAGTCAAACAAGTTAACAAAAAATAGTGTCATAATATTATATCAATACATATCGGTGTACGGAAGATTCTGGACACGAAAATTCCCGATAAAAAATTCCGAACACAAACACAGAATACTCTGGACATAGAAAATTTTGATGATTTAGAAAATAGTAGATAATAATATAAGTTCCATTGAGCAAATATGCACATAATGCAGAGTAGAAAGTAATTATTGAAGTATCTGATATCTGGTATTGAAGTAACAATTTACAGGGATTGTACAGGGATGGGCATACATGAGGTCAATGAGAGCCACATTCTAGATTTTCATATATATAAAGGCCACATCATAGTCACGTTCTCACGTAGTATTAAAATTCAATTGAATTGAAGGAAAATTATTAGTTATTAATTAATTAATTTAAAGGAAACCTTGCGAAAATATAAGTATAATGGGGAAACAAAATACCTATATTTTTATCAAGAGATATTAGGAGCCGCACTTAACCCAACGAAGAGCCGCATTTGCCCACGTCGGTTTAGTGTAATATAATATTACATATTATTATTACCCGTAAATCTCTCAGATAACACACTAATTTCTAATCTATGCGCCGCTTTGTTGATTTTTTAACATTTTCACTACAATTTATGCATTACGATTACTTCAATTTAAATTGAATACATTTGGAAACTCAGAGATAAGCCACGTTTAAAATTGACATTTTTGAACAAAACATGTGATTCATTAAAAATGTGAAATTATAAAATGTTTACCATAGGTAGTAGGCAGGGTCGTGCTAGGGTCATGGTGAATGAGCTTATCACAACGGGATTGAAGTCTAATATCTTTGGGTACATATCAAGTGGGGACAAAGTTCCTGAAAAAGAAAGACGAGCATTTTGATTTTGGACATAATATTATATATTATATATATATATATTTTGATATGTATTATGAAAGCTTTTGCAACAGTTAAAGATGTGAACATACCTGATGTAATGACAACTGTTTGGAAGCGTGAAAAAATCGGCCTCATCGCTATTGATGAATCAAGACAACTAAAAAAATGAAAAATTTATATATTCATTTCTGGCAACAAATGAGATATCGTCTATGTAAGTTCAATACCGCGTATGAGCCAATATGTTCAAAATACGTATTTTTGGCGCTCTCGGTTAAACGGCACAAGCCGCATTGATTGGTGCATTCAAATTTTGAAATTGACCAATAGACTACTTGCACTCGGTTAAAATCAATACCGCGCATGAATCATCCATACTAAAGAGGCAAGCAAGACCGCGTATATCCCTGATCCAATACAGCGGACGAACGGAGAGTTGCGGCAATACCGCGTAAGGTCCAACTGATTTACAAAATAATCCTATGGCAATTAATTTGCACAGACGCATACGATAGTAAAAATATATTTTCTAATATAAAACAGGAAGACACAATAAACTGCATTTAAATTAATTTTTTATCTTTTTTTATTGACGAAATTGCAAGGTTTTTTGTCCTTCCTGAACATTTTGACAAATGGTTCTTCCGCGGTATTAAACTTACATAGACGATATTATGTTATTATGAACTAAAGAAACAATAGAAATTCCGACTGCTGTCAATAGAATTTATGCCACAAATAATGACTACTTTTACCGATCCTCAGAGCTTGTATTAAAATTAGTAAACCGGGAGGGGGTGCTGTTCTTTTGCTTCACTCTCACGAGGCTCCATCTCTACTTAGTATTATGTTTATTTATTTTTATATGCCAATATGCAAAAGAATATTGTTTTGCGCGTGTTATTATTTCCACAATATTAATAATCAATGAAGTCTATGCCTAACGATATTACTATGGCAGTATCTGACATGCCGCAGATTTTTACCAACACACGTTGAATGTAGAGCGAAGCTCTTACTACAATCGCTGTAATACCGATAATTGTGGCTGTGATGTCACTGTGTGTTTAATTTTTCAGATTATGCAAATCAATCGACAGTAGCTAGTAATTTGAGTTGAAAGTCGGAAGAGATAACTTTGTATGTGCGGCCTGTCGACCACGGCTTCAAAGAGTGAGAAAACTTGCTGAAGGCATATAACTGGTTAACTATTTTTTCATTGCATAAGGCAAATGACAGAGACACTATTTTCATTTCTTTTTTTCATCTGTCATCGACTTAAAAAAACAATGTTTTTAATATTGGAAATACAGTAGGCACTCGGTAATCCGGCGTTCACCAATTCGGCATGTCCAATAATCCGGCATTTTGCAACTCAGCTTTTCCGCTCTATAATCCGGCAAGTTTCACATTAAACTGTCGGATTACAGAGCAGAGAGCCGCTCACTGAGCAGTTCGGTGCCCGACCTTGACAGTGATAGAATTATTTCCAATAGAAATCCAATTAATCCGGCATAGGTGAAAAAATATGGGTGCCAGATTACCTACTGAGCGCCTACTGTACACTAAAAACCAGGCTTAATTTTTTGGTGAAGGTAAAATTATATATAAGATAATAAACATGTCTTGAAACGAACCTGAAGTATAAAACTGGATTCGATACAGTCGGCGTTTTATCATCGAACGGCTCAATTATAATGGTGAATCCTTTTGTATATGTGGCCACAAGCGTTGCCAGATTCGTGACTAATGTCAGTGATGAATAGTTCGACGGGTCCGGTATCTCTAATGTTCTTAACAAAGACGAGAGTCGGGAGGCACAGAATCGCAAAGGCTTCCTTTCTATACACACTCGGGCTGCCAAATCTTTGAGGAAACCTAAAAAGACAATGTAAAATAACATGGTGAAACTTGGTATGACCACGATTTGCTATTCCCTCTACCACATGCCACGTTTCCACACTTAATTGATGCCGGGTTCGGATTACATTTATGATACTAGTTAAGTGTCTAAGTACCTACCTGATTGGTGTTTTCGCCGACAAGATTGAAAAAGTATCCACGCATATGGTTGAAAAAAAAATTCAAGGTTTGTGAACGTGTGTCGTTGACATTTTAGTTTATGATTTTCTTCATACATTTATTCACTTATCAGATATTCCGAGCTAAACTATCATCAATAATTTTCTTAAAAATGTTAATGTGTCGATCGTTTAAAAACATTTCGACCCTAAGCAATAAAATCCGACCGGACAGGATGCCGCCGAGATCAGATTACGTTTATGACACTAGTTAAGTGTCTAAGTACCTACCTAATTGGTGTTTTCGCCGACAAGATTGAAAAATTATCCACGCATATGGTTGAAAAAAAATTCAAGGTTTGTGAACGTATGTCGTTGACATTTTAGTTTATGATTTTCTTCATAAATTTATTCACTTATCGGGTTTTACGAGCTAAACCATCATCAAAAATTTTCTTAAAAATTTTAATGTGTCGATCGTTTAAAAACATTTCGACCCTAAGCAATAAAATCCGACCGGACAGGATGCCGCCGAGATCAGATTACGTTTATGATACTAGTTAAGTGTCTAAGTACCTACCTAATTGGTGTTTTCGCCGACAATATTGAAAAAGTTTCCACGCATGTGGTTGAAATTACATGTAAAAAATCGAAGGTTTGTGATGTCGGTAGGTACCTACCAGCGCTCATTACAATAAACAACTTCTTTTGTAGTTTATGAATGCCATGCTTGTTTCGGGGAAAAATTCTAATTATGTATTTTTGTTTGAATTGCGACTTTTTGTGTTATGTGACCGCTCATTTAAAAATACCTATTCTCTTATATAACGAGTCTCTGTTGTAAGGAACCGAATTAGACAAGGAATTACAATCAGTTTCTATACGGGCTATACGAAGATTGCAACGCAGTTCAATCAATTCAGAATGGGAGACTGCGATGGCTAGGTCATGTGCACCGTATGAATGACAATGAACCGGCAAAAAGAGTGATGTCCAGCAATCCAATAGGACGTAGAAGAAGAGGGAGGTCAAAGATTCGCTGGTTGGATGGAGCTGCCAGTGACTGCCGTATTCTGGGGGTACCAAATTGGAAAGCGGCCACACTGGATAGGGACAGGTGGAGGGAGCTGTTGGAGGACGCCAGGACCCACACCAGGTTGTCGCGCCCCTGATGATGATGATGATTCTATCTACTACTTAGTAGTTTTAATTCATTTTGCTCTTAACATGTTATTTATTGTGGATTAAGAATTATCATGCCTGAGGCTTTATATAAAAATAAAAGCACTCACTTCTCGTTTTGACTTAAACATATGCACAATTAAATCATTATTTACGTGAGCATATTTAAATTCTCACCAAGTATTAAATAATAATGTAAAAATTTAAATATAAATAAGAATATTAAATATTTATTTTAAAAGTAGCTATTGAGATCCCCGGGGTTCCAGCGGCTAGCTCAGGTGTCCATCGAACCCCGGATTCACAAAAAAAAGTACGATATATTTGAGGGTGGAATTAAATAAAACCACGTCTGTCTCGTGTAACTTGGTATTAACTTATATGTATTTTACACTTTCTTTACATGTTTAGGTTTTTACAATTAGTTACGCAGGTCCGTATATGTCGGAAAGGGGACGCTTACTAACTTCTTTTTATTTTTTTAAACTTCGCGTACCCACGCCATTAGTAAAAGGGACTAGTGATTGGCCAAATCTTGATCGCATGATCTTTGATTCGGCGAATCACGAGCCTGACCCTGGCGCCGGCGCGCGAGGATTTCACGCACAATGCGCGGCAAAATTTATTATATTTGAATACTTATATTTAGTCTTAAAATTATCGCTTTCGTCCATCATCATTTATACCTTTTAAATTAAATTAAATTTATCTTAATTACACCTCCGCCCAATATGCGATTTTCACACACCGGACGAAGGCCTTTACTTATGATTAAAAAATACTTACGTGGTTGAGCAAGGAATCAGATTAGATGTTTTATGAAGCCGTTTCTAGAGGTCAGGGTTACGTTTCGACTTATAGCTACTAAATGATTATTTTACACCGGGAGAAGCCCGCCTGTAACAGGGGCGTATCAATTCGCCCCATCTGGATTAAAGTCGAAAGGTACGCCCTGATCTCATCGGCCACCCATCCAATTCTTTGTTCATCCGTTAAGTACATAGCATGATAAGTTTATAAAAAAATTCAACTACAATCTAACTATTCTAACAAAAAAAAAAAACAACTAACTTTACGTATTGTTTCTATATTTATTTTAATTACTATTTTCCTGCTCAAAGCAATGCTCCTGAATAAGTCAGAGTTTGATTTATTTTCCTTTCTTATTATCATTTGTCATAATTTATTATTATTTTATTTTTCTCCTGTAATGTCGTGCGTTTATTTTGTTTTCGTAATGTTTTTGTTATTCTTCTCGTTCTTTTATACTAGTCAGCGGAGGGGTCGTGGAGCTGCAGTCTTCGACTCTTGGGCTGTCCAGTTTTTTTGTATTCCGAGAGGCTACATTTGTAGACGTTTGGCCCTCGTTCGGAATTATTATTTCGTGTTACGTTTTACCTTTATTTTTATTCTTGCTCAATAGGAGCATACCTAGCTGGTCTCTAGAGTATCACCTCACGGACAGATACTGTGTCTCCATCTGTTCCTATTACTGCGGGCAAGGCATCGTATAGCGGTACAACGGCTAGGCTCGCTGACGGCGGCACGGCTTTCTCACAGGTACTAGGATGGATTTTCACAATAAGTATCCTCTTCCCTTTCTTTTTTTTTTTTATAGATGGTTACACTTCGGAGGTACCTCTTGTTGTTTCACGATATCTTTCATGCGTCACGTCCCTAGTCTCTCCATGAACCTGCGCGAGAAAGGAGAGTGCGCACTCTCCACACCATCAAGCTTTGGTATCATGAATTTTCGGCTACGCTGCCTTTGGATGCGCTTACTTCGAGAGGTGGCTCCCTTTGTGCTTCCAAATTGTCTTCATCTGTATTTATTCTTTTTCTTTCTTTAGTAATTTATTCGTTCATTAGACTTCCTGTACTTTAAATTTATTCGAATTTACTTTATTAATTACTCCTACCCCATACATTAAATAGCTACTAATTTTATATAAAATCTTCCCATTGTACTTATGGTACTTACTATCACTTTTAATATTTTACCCTAATACCCATAATTATTTTGCAACATTGTATTGACTGTATAAATCACATTGGTATTAAAAATTGAAATATTCCACCCTCTCATTATATTTATTTCTGAATCAGTAAACTTAAAACTGTGTAATTAACTTTATTTTTAGTGAAACCCATTTTATTTAAAAAAAAAATTGTTGTTTCGTTTTACGCGCCCGACATCGTATTCCAAGGCGCGCCGCGCCGATTTGCGGTGCCTCTCACGTTTTATTATTATTATTATTTTTTTTTTCATTATTGAAACCCTGTTGAGAAATTTACGGCTTATTGACTCATTTTTTTTTTTTTTTATCACAAGCATACAATCTCTACTTTCATCCTCTTGTACCTAATTTTAACGTATTATTAAAATTTCACTTATCAACTATAATATACACTTCGTCGAGTGATGCCGTATTATTCCCGTTCCGTTTTCGCTGTGTTAAATTTACGATTGGTAATTTGTAAAGAAATAATAGTGACGGTCGTATACTATTTTCTTCGTTTCTCTTTGGATTCAAATTATTAACACGGCGTAACTTTGAAACAGGTTTCGCGCTACTGTAGAATATCCTCTTTCCCGTTTATAAAATTGTTTGCGATTTTCAATGTTAATGTTTTCGAATTCATTCATATTTACTTTATTTGAACGGAAAGAATTGGCGTCACTCTGCGAAGCGTTATTTTTAAAACTAGAATGTACATTTTTCTTACTAATGAACTTAAGTTTACAAGGCTCAGAAAGTGGGTCCTTAATTAACTTTGTATCCGTAATTAGAAGAATTTCCGGATGTTTTATTCGTATAATCTACACATTTCACTTCCAACAGGAACTCGGCGTTCACCCTTGACTCGAGGGTTGGCGACTGGTCCTGCTTCATCTCCTCGTGGTCGAGCCTGCGCCCGCACAGCTTCGATTCCTCTCAGCTTGCGCGCCTTTTCAGTCCTCTTGTGAGGCTCCCTGGCCTCGCGTTTCCTTTTTCTCTCCTCACCGAACATCCCGTGGTCGACTAGGGTACACGACATGTTAGTGATACCCTAGGAAAATTGGCATTTTGCTCGCCGTTTTTCGTCGCGAGTGGGCCGTGGCCTTTACGAGCCCTCCTCGCTGGATACCGTCGATGATGTGTCTGGTCTCCATAGGTGGGATTTGTGCAGCCATTCGTCGTACTGGAGACGCGCTGGTGCTACGGTCTCCAGCACGACGCTAGGCGCGGTCAGCTCCGTATGTGGACTGTCTTCGAACACCAGAGGAGGGCTCTCCCGGTTTGATGTTGGAGACAGCACTTCTTCTTTGATAAGGGTCACGTCGGAGTCCACTTTTTAGTTAACCATTTCTTGGTTGTTCCGGCTCCTGGATCATAAACTTTTATTTAGCGTTCGCGAGCGTAAATTTTATTTCGCGGGTTCGGAAGAATCCATGCGATTCTTCGAGCTTCACGTTGCCAAGGCGCCATTGAGATCCCCGGAGTTCCAGCGGCTAGCTCAGGTGTCCATCGAACCCCGGATTCACAAAAAAAAGTACGATATATTTGAGGGAGGAATTAAATAAAACCACGTCTGTCTCGTGTAACTTGGTATTAACTTATATGTATTTTACACTTTCTTTACATGTTTAGGTTTTTACAATTAGTTACGCAGGTCCGTATATGTCGGAAAGGGGACGCTTACTAACTTCTTTTTATTTTTTTAAACTTCGCGTACCCACGCCATTAGTAAAAGGGACTAGTGATTGGCCAAATCTTGATCGCATGATCTTTGATTCGGCGAATCACGAGCCTGACCCTGGCGCCGGCGCGCGAGGATTTCACGCACAATGCGCGGCAAAATTTATTATATTTGAATACTTATATTTAGTCTTAAAATTATCGCTTTCGTCCATCATCATTTATACCTTTTAAATTAAATTAAATTTATCTTAATTACACCTCCGCCCAATATGCGATTTTCACACACCGGACGAAGGCCTTTACTTATGATTAAAAAATACTTACGTGGTTGAGCAAGGAATCAGATTAGATGTTTTATGAAGCCGTTTCTAGAGGTCAGGGTTACGTTTCGACTTATAGCTACTAAATGATTATTTTACACCGGGAGAAGCCCGCCTGTAACAGGGGTGTATCACTATAATTCACGATTCTATTTATTTTCTAATTTCATTCGATTGAGTGGTGCCCAGTTGTCCCAGCGCCAAATCATTCGAAAATCGATAAACGTTTAAATGGTCTCTGCGGTGTAATTCATATTTTTTCTATCGGGCTCGCCACTATCTTTTTACTCCGCGTGCTCAGATATTGTGCAAGTTGCAACTATCACATGAACATTTAGAAGCTGTTGAACTTTTTTGATCCAGCCATGCAGTCTTGCAACTTGCACGATAATACGTGTTTACACTAGCATTTTCTTGCTAGTAGTAAATAAATGCATGTGTAAAAACAGGCTATAAGAGTAATCAATGAATCCTTTTTTCAGATTCATTTTTATATTTTGAGGCCCTATCTAAAAAAAAATTATCTTACCTGCTGGTGATTCTTGCACGACATGCTGGATTCTCAGTCGAGTTTTTATATATTCTATAAATCTCTTCAGGAATCCAATGAAGTGTTCAGCGTTTCGGATGTTTCCGGGGACAACCTCTGTAAATGTTAATGTCAGAATGATAATTAAAACCACCACCTTTGATTATCAACGCATCTATTCTATACACAAGGCTGCTATCGGCGGCTATCGAGGTTAGTTTATCATATTTATATATTGAGGCGGTTAATTGTCATAATAAGTTAACCGTCTGAACTGTCAAAAAGTGCTGTTTTAACAGCACCTCTCTTGGCTGTGTTAAATTTTAGAGCGAGATAGACAGTTTAGACGGCTAAATTATTGTAACAATAATTATAATATGATAAACTACCCTCGATAGCAGCCTTGTGTATAGAATAGATACGCAAACCTATTTTGTTCCAACCAAAAACTAATATTATAATAATTACAAGATAAAAAGAACTTTTTATATACAACGTTTTTAAATTTTCTGTTGAATCATATAAACTTGACTTGTCTAGATTAAACAATCAAAAAAATTTGTACTTGATAGAAATACTGAATAATGAAATGTCATTCATATTGATTTCCATAGTAACGCACATATATATTATTTAATAATTTAGTTGCTAGGACCCCCTAGCAACCAATTATGGTATCAAAATAACTTTTCATACAAAACAGAATTAACTAAAAATGAATTCAATTCTACTTAAAGATGGCTAAAAGCATTAAAAAAATGCATTGGCATCGTGTTCTGATATATTCTAAAAGTTTCAAATGTCTAGCTAGTCAGGAAGTTAGTTAAAAATCGATTGCAAGATTTGTACCGGACAAATAAGAATACGACCTAAGAAAAACGTATTCGTATATAAAATATATTTAAACCTCGTTAATACGAATTTCATGGGACCGAGAATCGAAAAAAAAATCGAATTACGAAATATGAAATGTATGGAGGAAAAATATTAAGATTTTGAAAAAAAAAAAAAATTATTTTCATTAATTTCGTTTACGATCATAGATTAGCTTACGAAATTTCCGATTCCGTGTGTGTTAATGGGTCATAAAATGTCAGGATTATTTATATTACCTTCTTCTGTCACAATTTTCAATGACTGGCTCATGAAACAGTGTACTTTATTACGATTTATTGAATATTTTTATATGCCAGGACTTGAATTACGAAATGCGAATAGCAAATGCAATAACTATAATGACAATACTATTCAAATTATTAAATTTTCGAGACAAACGCAAGAATATTTTCTGTAAATGAGCAGTTTGAACAGTGAGAACAATTTAAATGTGGCAGATTTTTTTATTTCGCTACCATTACAAAGCCGTGCCAAAATAATTAGGAAATTGAATGATAGGTGAAAATTGTTGAGAAAGATTGCTCACACAGTAGGTGCTCAGTAATCCGGCGTTCACCAATCCGACACGTCCAATAGTCCGGCATTTTTCAACTCAGCTCTCCTGCTCTATAATCTGGCAGGTTACACATTAAACTGCCGGATTACAGAGCAGAGCCGTTCGCTCGGCAGTTTGGTGCACGACCTTGACAGATTATTTATTATTTCCTATAGAAATCTAATAATCCGGCATTTTCGACAATCCGGCATAGGTGAAAAAACATGGGTGCCGGATTACCGAGCGCCTACTGTATGTGGTGTCAAATATTTATTGCCGTATCTCCAATAGATTATCTTTGATATGAACTTCAAGTATTTGATCACTATTCAAATATAGGAGACCTTCCTTTATTTATCATTGAAGTTTTGTAATAATTATGCAAAAAGATTTCGAATCCAATAGAAATGTTGGAAATTAAAGCTAAAAAATATCTTTTTTTATATCGATGCATCGTGCCAAATAATGTAATAAATCAAGCAGTGTTAGGTAGACGCTTCAATTTTATGGTACACCAGTTGAGTTCTATGTTGAGTTTTATGGTACACAAGTTCTTGTCTAGCATATTCGCATATTCATTGTTTTAGACAATAAAGATTTTTTACCGTTTAATACTTCATCAGGTAATATGGGGTTTCCGAGTAACAGATCTGCATCACGGGCGACAGCGGCGTCTCTCAAACCTTCCACCATTCGCTGATACTCATCTGCTAGTCTTGCAGCATCATCTTCACGTAACCTATCAATTATTTCATTGTATAATAGCCTATTAAACATACATAATTCTGAAAACACTCATGAGAAAATGTAGCCAATAGAAAAAATCTTTTTCGAAAAAAGTAAGACACCCGGCTGGCATCAAACCAGCGTCCCTTGGGTTTCACGCCCTGTGCATTACCACTATACTACAGCAGCCATGCTTAATTGCGACAGATTTTAACTATTGGCCTTTTTAATACCTGCTTATAAGTGCTCTCCAAATTGAGTTACGGTAGGCGATCGATTTTTGTATTCCAAATTAAAGTATTTATAACTTTAATTACTAATCGACGTCACGGATCACTCAAATATTTTCTTCAATATTTTCTATTAGCTATATTTTCTCATGAGTATTTTCAGAATTATGTATGTTCAATAATTAGAATGGTACATTCTTAAAATCTCGTGAATTATTCGTTGAATAAAAGAAATAGTTAATTAAATCTATTAGCAAGTTCAAGTAAGTTACAACAGAAAATATTGGAGTGATCCGTGACCATTGGCTAGTGTTTTCAGAATTAATATATGGGTTTATTTGACAAATTAAGTGTCAATTGATTATGGTAACAGGACACGCTGGTTATAAAAGAATATTATTAGCTGGCATTATGGAGAAAGGAACCGGTCCACATTCGACTCGAACTGAGATCATGAGGGTTAAAAATTTGAAATGCAATGTGAAGTATTAGATAATTAATTTATACATTTAAATGTGAAAGTAGGAAATGAATATTTAATAATATATAATATAGTATAAATTATAAAATCATACTGAAAAATATTCTAAATAACCTAATGCTGCCACTGCTGAACATGTGATAAGTGGTATGTAGGTAGGACCTTATAAAACACAGTGCCGAAAAAGTCTATAAAAAATCTAATCATGATGCAAAATAAAAACCAACTAACGAAAAATATCAGTAGCGTATTCAACTACGATGCCAGCTAAGAAATAAACCACTCAATGGTAGTGCCAGTGAAAGAATGACATTTTCGTGATTACTATACAGGCGGCTCCGATCGGATACGACGGCACCGAATATGAGTGGCCACGCGGCACCGATCGGCGCCGGTGGCAGCAAAGCTGTTAAAGGAAAAGCATTATTTTTAATTAACTGAAATGGACCCAAATAATGTTGGAAAGCGTGTAGCTAATCCCAGCGAGTGGAAATGAGCCAAAGAAAAGACATTAAAGTCTCCATAAACGTAATTATTATATATTTAATATGTAACATACCTGGACACGGTTTTCTCCAACTGCTGCAATGCCTGAGAACTCCGTTCCATGATTCTCTTGGTAATTTTGACACTCATTGAATCGATGCAGACATTATCTATATTGTGGGCCTCATCGAAAATAACCACCGCCTCTTTGTTCAAGCCTTTCGACACCACTTCTGCTATTTTTGGATCCAACAGGTAATGATACGAGTATACAACGATGTCTGCATGAAGAATCTGCAAAGTGGACAACGTAATCGTAATCAATGATTTTTCATATAGGCCTTCAGCTAAATTTTGCAATCGGGGCCATTCATTGGTCAACCGATTGGTATTAGACAAAATACAGCCAATGAGGTGTTCGCCTATTGGTATGGAGCGGTTTGAAGCCAATGAGCCTTTATATCACCAAAGTGTAAGTAAATCAGTGAAATAAATTGAATTCAAACGATCATAGCGAGAAAACAATGAATAGAGGAACGATCAATGAGATATTTTTTCGTAATTTGTTATGAAAATTTTTCAGGACCTTAAGTGCCGACTAGACGCTCATGCTTTGCCAAGCTTACCTGCGTAAACCGGTTTGTATCGGGAAGCCCGTGTGTATGGACGGGAAAACCGTAGCTCGCGCAAACTGAAAAGTGCCGTAAAAGTAGTTTGCACAAACTATACCGCGCAGGCAAGTCACTGCCGTCTAGCCGGCGCTTTACTTAACGAACGATACATACTAGAAAGTGACAGACTGAGGAACGATATACAAGAATCCACTTCACTGTAACCAACGTTATTTGCATTGTTTTTTACCCCTACTTAAAGTTTTGAGCCAAATATAGTTAAATAACCATTCTGCATGATTATATCAATTTATTAATGTATCCATTATTATTGTTTTCTTAAAAATAATACATTTATTATAACATTTAAATTATTTAAAATTAGTTTTTACTACTTACTAAATAAAATTAAAAAAAAATACATTTTTTCCGTTTTCGATTAAAACATTTTTAAATTAATTTGTTGATATAGTCAAAAATGTCTCTTCCACAGAAAAAATTATTGTGTAAGTACTATTAAAAACTAGAAATTACTATCTGTGTTTTCTTTATAGATAATATAACATAATAATCAATGAAATATTTGAATTACGTACAGCAAACCTTGCCAAAAAGTAGGGACACCAATTTCTATCGGATCCATACTGTTTAAGATCATCGAGTGTGTATATTCCATGCGGCAACACTGACCCTCTGCCTTCCGTATTAAATCCTTCATAGTATTGACCTGCAATCATATTTCATTAGAATATTACAAAAACTAAATTGAAACACTAGTGCGGATTAGTTCTGTGATCTATCAATATACAGTACTCTCTCAGTAATCCGCCACCCCAAAAGCCAGACAAGCGGCCAATTAGTGAAAGCGGAGGATTATAGTGCATACATACAAAAAATGGTAAAAATTAAAACAGGTATTTCGTAAAAATAGTTTCTTTGAGAAATTCATACTAGCAAATTACGGTTTATGTATAATCAAACTCAAGCAGGTATTTACTAAATTATACATATTTATAAACTAAGTTTATTAACTAAATATTAAACAGTAAATCACTTGACACAACCAGTTGTTCAGTGACGCAGATATTCTTGAATGGCTTAGGATTCCTGGCTTTCCCAATGACCAAAAGCTTCAGTTTGTGTGTCCCGGTTGCATTGGAGTACGGCATAATTGTGATGCGGTCCTTGGGCACTTTCCTCCCTGGTACATTACTTTCTTCGCGATGAACGTACATTTTAAGGAGAAATTTCCAAAATAAACCCGTTTCATCTGCATTGTATTGTTCGCGGCGGACTACTGAATTTGACAATCGAATACCGGTGAATTATAGCGCTTGATTTTGTGTTTTCACCTAGTAAAAATAACGGCGGATTACTGAGTGTACTGTATTCACATGTAGAATTAAATCCATTACAATGGCAACTCAGTACAATTTAGTTGATGTCCACAAAACACAATAAAACAAAAGAAAGCAACATTTTTTTACTTACATATAGGAACAGTTTCGTCGCTCTGATGTCTCTCCCTAATGTAGCTAGCTGTCAGAGAATGACATTTGCCATCGACTGCTTTGCCTTCTTTTTCTTTCGAAACCTGAAACAAGATTATTATGGGATATGTTAGGTTACGTTACGAGATGTGAGATAATCGAATCGAGACACCGACTTCAAGTTTACAGTGATTCTAATGGATTTAAGTTTTGTACTATTCCATTTGACGTTTTTTTGCGACCTGGATTTCGCCTTTTGGCACCTTCAGGCACTGTGTGTACTCACCAAAAGGCAAGCACTATTAACTCTAACTTATATAACAAATCAATAAGTGGGTAAAAACTTATCACCTACCTATTAAGTCGAGGATCCAATAAAAAATATATAACTAATTATGAATAGTTGAAGTGTATAGTGAATAGTAAAAAACCCCATACCGTATCAATAATAATACACTCGATAAGCGTATAATAAATCGTCAGAATTATTAGTATCATTAGTACCATTACTAATTATAAACAATAAAAATATTACACTCAAGAGGTGGAAAATCGTCCATTCTGGGAATAATGGAAATTAATGGAGTTGTTAACTAATGAGAGATATCTATGATATCAGTCTTTAAAAGTTCGTAAGGGTCGCAAAAACGACTTAAATGGAATAGTAGGAATAGTAGAAAACTTAAATCCATTAGAATTTAAATTCAAATTCCATCAAGTACCTTCAGTCGATAGTATTAATCTTACAATTATTATTATTCTCAATAGAAATTTACTACATTAAAATAAGTCAGATTAATTGATTGGACACGGAAAGTTATATAGCGAATTGTGGGTAAGTAAGTACAATTAATATTGACGATACAAACCGAATCGTTCAATTAATTCTAGGGATCGTGTCAGAATTTGGTTTAAGCGCTGTTTTTTGTTGCCATACTGTTAAATAATACCTGTGAAGAAAATGCCTGTTTTCAACTCACTACACTATATAGTGTCTTGTCGGTGGGAGGCAGGGGGGTGAAAGTTCCATACAGCGAACATGACCACCTAATACTCAGTTTTCAGAATAAATGGCAGCATGGTCACACACGAAGTCGCATGATACAAGGCCATTTCAATGACCAATCAGAGCTCACCCATAGTCCAGCCAATCAACATTCGAGCTTTCGATCAGTCTTTTCAAATTTCATGTCATTCTACATGATATTTTCAAAACAAAAGCAGTCGTGTAATATTTTTCGAGTTGACATAATGTCAAGTGTCAGAATAATATTGCTGTTCGGCGTTTTTAAACCGTATTGATAAAAAGGTTTTGCAATCCGATAGCTGATAAAATAAGTTAATGGGTAAGTTTACTTTTATTATATTATGTTTATATGTATATACACTTGCATGCCCCTTGAAATTTCTTTGCAGTCGTGGCATTGAAATAATGATAGTACATACCTATTGTAATTTTCACGTTTGCAAATCTACCAAGGCAAACATAAAAAATAGGTAGGTATATAAAGAAGATTATGTTTGAGTAAATTACATACCTACCTATATAAAATGTCTATATTATATTTGCGCATTCTTACAAAAGTGTAAATGGCGATCATTGTCGTTTTATATTTTGACATTAGGTCGATTTTAAAATTATTGTTTCAGAATCTACATCAATATGTTGTCGATCGTTGAGGTTTTGACTGCGAGAATAACAGCAAGCGATGAAAATTTATAATGAAACACAATATGAAATAATTAAGAAGTCATCAATCTGACAGGAAGTGCTGACAAATAATTTCCATGGTGGGAGTGCTTTCTATTATTATTATTACATAATTATGTCCTCATAAATTTATGTTGTTATTCATAATTTGTCAATATGATTATCATTGCAATAAAGTGTACCTATCTGAATTGAGTTATCGACTTTTATTCATTTTTGTCACATACTTATAAATACTTTTTTGGGTTCGGATCTATGGTTCTGTCATAGTCAAAACTTCCAGTCACGCCAATAGATGGTGCCAATTATAGGGGGCATCTTCTTGTATGGAACTTACAAATCTATATATATATATATGTATACGTCTGTTATCTATGGTGGGAGGTAAGTGATGAAATATCAAAGAAAGAGCACAGTTGAACAATCATCTTCAGCTTATTACTGTGAATTACGTAACTAAGGAATGTGTCTTTTTCACATGTGTACATTTGCATTAAATAATGTTGTACAGTCGAACTTGGTTATTATGAGGAAGATGGGACCGAATAAGTGTTACTCGTTATATCAGAAAATAGGTATTTATAAATGAGCGGTCACATAACATAAAGTCGCAATTCAAAAAAAAAAAATACACAATTAGAATTTTTCCCCGAAACAAGCATGGCATTCATAAACTACAAAAGAAGTTGTTTATTGTAATGAACGCTGGTAGGTACCTACTTATTTCACAAATGAATATAATTATTATTATTACTAATATAACACTAAATGGACTCATGTTGAATTTTTATGACAAACTATGTTTCGTTCGGCACGCCATATTAGCACAATCCGTGCATTGCATAGTTACAATCTTTTTAGACCATGCCTC
This sequence comes from Rhyacophila brunnea, assembly GCF_057557595.1. Taxonomy (NCBI): domain Eukaryota; kingdom Metazoa; phylum Arthropoda; class Insecta; order Trichoptera; family Rhyacophilidae; genus Rhyacophila; species Rhyacophila brunnea. The sequence continues at coordinate 35,443,072 of NW_028232848.1, read as the reverse complement.
AGCTGACGTATAGCCTTAAGTCACTTTTGTAATTTTATGGACAACGGCGTTTTTGCTTTTGAGCAACTCAAATAATATTTGTCCATATTATGGACAATGACATACCTCGGGGTGAATGCACATATTTTTCCTTGAACTGAGAACGAGGCCTGTTAATGCTGGCTTCTCACCGGTACTTTTTTGATAGTATTCAATAAGATTTTTCAACTCCTCAACAACTTTCTCGATTTCGGGAATTGTACGAGAACAATAAATGAGTTTTCTGAAAACAGACATGGAAAAATAGTTGTTTTATCAAGTTGCGTGAAAAATTATTTTATTTTGGAACACGGAAATGTTTTAGAAAAATCATAGAAATATACAATATATAAATCATAGAATAATAGAAAATAAGCCGAGTGGATTCGAACATTATTTTTTTAAATATCAGCTATGACAACATATCAATGGGTTATTATTATATTGTATGTGCAGTTTTTACCGACATTTAGTTATCACAAAACACCCGTCTGCATTATACCTTTATTCTGTAAAACCATTCCACATCTGATAATTTAGTGGATTGTGATTGGGGTGATTGATATGGCGGACAAAGAAACTCCAGGCAATCTTCTCACTCTTCGAGATGACAATAGCTATAAACATACACTGTTCATGGCTGTCGCAGTTTACTTTGGTTGCTTTGGAGCTCTGCAGACACCCTGTAGTATTGGTGTTCATGATTTAATTGAAATTGAGTTGTTTAAATGTTGACCTTGTAGTGGTCGATAAGGCACTAAATTAGGATGTGTCCTGGAGACATAGATTGTAGTGGTTTGGGATTGTTTGGTGGGGGTTAACATCGGAATTGGTAAAGATATTATTCTCTCATTTAAACATGATTAATTTGTTCATTTTGACACTGATTTTAAACCAATTCAATTTTCTCATAACAAGCAAAACTGTGTATTAACTCTTCAATATAATATATTATGTTTATTAATATCCACTTTAATTATATCAAAATTAATATCACCATTTGTTTTGTCAACGATTCTCTGAATGGTTAAAAAGGGAAGTGGATGAACTGAAATATAAAATAGTTAAAGATCTGTATAAGATGACTTGACATCGCAGAACGGGAAAGATTAAAGCCTTACCTGATGTGGTGCGGGTTTTGTATCATGTATGCTACAATAAGCGAGAGTAAAGAAACGGTTTTGCCAGTCCCTGAAGGCATCTCCAAAAGGCAATGACCCTAGAATTAAAATAAATATTAATTAAATCACGGCATTATCACGAAAATATTCTATAATTTTTTGACCTTGTCCGATCCTAAGAAGATCATATGGTCATCCACGGAGTCGAGGTTTGTATATTAACAGATTTTTATTTTTACGAGAAACGGATGTTAGCCACCTGTTCAACCAATTAGGTCTATACTCTGACTCCAAACACAAATTGAAAAACAATATGTGTATTTGCCAGACTCAGGGTTCGAGCCTGGGACCCAAGATATTATAAGCCGACGCGTAACCCGGTCAGCCATCGTGGGTAAACTTTAATTAGGATGATCTTTATTACACTTACTGTTTAGGTGAATACTTGGCCTACGAAAAACTCGCAGCGGAAAAATAGGAATCTTGTAATTTAGACAATTAACCCAATGCTTACGGGCCGCACAAAATTGTATTTTTGCTAATTGCTTTTCAAATGCAAATTAACACGTTAATTACAAAATTAATTTAAAGGGCCCGTAAGCATTGGGTTAATTGATAATTTACAATATTCAATTTTTAAATAAATTTTGGAACTGCTATCGTGACTTAATACAAAACATTGTATTACTTCCCCATACTATCATAGTTTTATATATTAGATTTCTGATGTCTGTGCAAGAACTGCGCAACATTAGATGATGAAATCGTCCCCAAAAAGTCATTGAATATTCATCTCACCTTAGCATCAAGCCCGCGTTTAAGCTCCAACATATATGCATATTGCTCGGGGTAAATATATTCATACGGGAAGTAAACAAGTAATCCATCGACGCTCAACCTGTAAGCATGAGAGATGCGTCATATTTTTTTACTACCTATATAGTACTTATTCAAATTAGAGCCGCTTGAAATTTTTTGAAAATCTGCGACCGATAGAAGAGTAACGTAAGGATTTATACCCCGTTTACAAGTACATGGATTTACTGCTGACAGTACGTATTATCGTGGCCATAACAAGAAAATTCACGTTTAAACATGTATTATCGTGCAAGTTGCAAATTGCATGCATGAATCAATAAAGTTCACTGAATTTTCATGCAATAATTAGTACTTGCATGGCGGTGCGCATGCGCAATAGAATGATAGTGGCGAACCTGCCGGAAGAAATACAAACTACACCGCACAGAATATTTTGACGTCTACCGATTATTTTCCTGTGAACCTGTCAAATAGCACCATACGATGACAAAATCGCGTCTCGCTTACGCTTGAAGAATGAGATTGGAGAGGCAGTCAGCACTTTTACGTTTAAACAGTTTAGCAATAGCAATAGTTTAAAATACACACTATTGGTGCAAGTAAATCCATGCACGTGTACAGACGCTATTAGACTCTCGACGGTCATCGGGGTGAATGTTATTTTTGAGATTCAGTAGGTGTCAATAACCATCTGATAAATAACATTGTTTCTGCGAAACATGTATTCCGTTGATATGACATGTTTGTACAAAACTTGTCACATTCAAAGTATTATAAAATGCGTACAGTTGTGATTACTTGACATGTATGCGTTTTAATTATATAGTATGGGTAATTCAAATGGATATAAAGTGAAAATGGTAATAATTAGAATAAACATCAATTTATTACTTCATTTTCCAAGCGGCGTCCTTTTCTCTACAAATGACGGATAAAAGTTTGGTTATGTTATTTAAAATCATAAACAATTTTGAATGTTGCAAGTGCTACAAAAAAATCCTGAAACAACTACCTAGAATGTTTTATGTTTGCTAAATAAATCATTATACTAAAACTAATTAAAGATGACTATTTTTTCATTTCCTATCTTAAAGTGCTTTAATTTTATTTTAATTCGATATTCAGAAGGTCAAACCACAATTTTTTTTCGTGAGGAAAGAATGAAATTTATTGTTTATTGTTTGTCTATCAGTGTTGCCAACCGTACTATAATTATAGTATTTGTACTATAATTTTGGTCCACGTACTATGTACGACGGGTCTAGGACGATTTGGCACCGGACAACTGGACGCCACGGAATTCTAAAATAAATAGACGTTAGGTACTTATAGGTACTTCAAAATTCAATATTATTATTTATATCGCAATGATTATATTATGATTTAATAGTTGGTGAGAATGTAAATATGCAGACTTCCGACGAAAAAAGAGTTTTTTATTTTATATAAAACCTTAGGCATGGTAATTCTCAATCCGCGATAAAGAATACATTATGTTAAAAGTAAAATGAATTCAAACTACTAAGTAGTAGATAGAAACTGATTAAAATACCTCGTCTGCACATGTCTACGACAGTGCGGCATCCAATTGTCCGGAGGCCAATCGTCCCATTCCCATGTACGACATAGATGTATTAAAAGTAGGATAGGCAACGATTTGGCTTCCTCATACAACTGAATGAAGCATGCCGACAACAGCCGATAGCTCATAAGAAATGGTGACGCGATAAGAAAAAATGCAGAGCATCACGGAGAATTTACTTTGGTTATTATAACGTACCCATATAATATAATGTAAAGGTGGAAATTTTGCCGCAAATTGATTACCAACCTGTTTCACCATACTTTTTCACCATAATTGCCTGCTTCACCATACTTTCATATAACCTGCCGCCCCTAGATGTACGATATAAAACAGGTATTGTACGCCCAATATACTATAATTTTGAATTCCGGGAAAAAAATATGTAAAGTACTAAAAATTCGATATTTCCGTTCGATAAATTGGTGCGAAGTACTAGAATTTCGCAATATAAGAAGATTTGGAGAATTTGGAAAAAATTGCTCCAAAAACGTAAAAAAATCCCTTGACTTTGGTTTAAAATGAAATTTCTTGAATTCTTCGGTAAGCATTTTTAGTCGGAAGAGGTACCGTTATTTTTTCTGAGAAACAAAAAACCTATACATTTTCAACTCGTGACCTTAGAACAATAAGGTATCATCTGGCATTTTGGTCAATTTTGACTTTTTGATACCAAAATTCTTATAAAATTTTTCTCTTTAAAACTGTGTTACAAGATTAAAAAAAATCTTTATGGTTTATGACATAGCAGGGCATCAGAGTTCTATATCAGATGCACTGGTAATTTGTTTTGGAACAACATGCTTCCATTTAAAATTTGAAAGCAACTATGGACCATTTGCAGTAAAAAAAATAATTTTGGAGCAATATGGTTTCATTTCTGTTCAGCTGTCAAACTAGTACGTTTCTCTCAAATATTCGCGCTTCATTTTTCAACAATTTAATTAAAATAACATACAGATGAACAATAATTTAAGTGAAAGGGGTATTGTGGACATTTAAGAGGATGATAATACTACGAATATACCTCACCAACCTACAATATCGTTGCTTTAAATACAAGGTAAGTTTGAGGTTATGTATTATTTTTGTTATTCATGTATTGCAATTAATTATTCTATTTTGTTTCACATTTAATATATGTAATTCTATTATCTATTTATTTTCAGCAACAATCTCAATTTATTGGATAATATAAACAATCTTCAAGTTATAGGTACTGTCTGATGATATTACAATTGATGAGAATTTTGGGTACTTATGTTTCTTTTCAAATGAGTACATAATTTATTTGCTGTCGAATCCTGGGTCTGGCAAGTACAAAAAAAAAAAATTGTTTTTCAATTTGTGTGTGTCAGGGTATGGACCTAATAGGTTGAGCAAGTGGCTGACATCCATTTCTCGTAAAAAAACAAAAATCTGTCAATACAAACCTCCACTCTGTGGAGGCCCATATGATCCTATCAGGATCGGACATGGTCGAAAAAAAAAAAAAAAAAAATTGTTTCTAGAATACGTCATAATTTCATATAATATAATAATAATATATCTCCTTTTAATTATCCAGGTGGGTGGAAGTACTTGGAGAAGTTGCAGAGTATGTTGTTTGCGAAGAAAACATAGATGTTGGCGATGATATTGACTAAATAATAATAGTTGCAATAGCTCCTTTCATAAACTATTTAATTATTACTTCATGAATCACTGCAGTGACAATACAATGATATCTTTATTAAGTTTCATTTGAAAATTGAGTAATTTGAGAGGTTTTGTAATAATAGTATTGTGAAAGTATTTTTTTTATGCCAGTCTATTATCATAAAAACTTTTTTTTTTCAGAGCTGTAAAGTCATGTGAGTACACTGGAGAGTTCATCATGGAATCATGGATCATATGGATTCTAACAACAAAAACCTTGAAAGTAAAGATACTTTCCTGTCATTTTATAAACTATTAATATTGTTCTAAATCTCAGTATTATGCAACATTTTTTATACCACGTCCTGTCATTTTTCATAAACTATGTTTAATTTAATGTTGTTCTAATAAAGAAAAAGGTTTTTTTATTAAATTTTTGCCCTGTAGCAAAACATTTTCACAATATCAAGGTTCAATAATCAGATAGAACGTTGTTGCTCTGATTTTTTTCGATTTTCAGAGCATTTAAGTTCCATCACAAAATTTTTATGTCTGGATATTATAATATCAGATATATTTAGTATAAAATTCTTTGAAAATATAAACATAATGCAATAATAATAATATTGTTAATATTTACCAATTTTCGTTGCATATAGTTAAGATTTTATTCATATTCAAAACTTTAGAGCTCAATATCTGAGTTTGGTATAAATGCCAGATGATACCTTGTTGTTCTAAGGTCACGCGATGACAACGCGTACTATATTTTTTCCCCAAATACTACAATTTTGGAGGCTCTGTACTATAATTCCACTTTGAAAAGATGGCAGCACTGTTGTCTATGGAATATTGTAAATGTTGACAGGACTACACGTGTGTCAAAAATGTATGCTCCAGTCTCTTGTTTTTAAAATACTTGAATGAATAAATCAAGATTTTAAAGTTACATATTAAAAAGTGAATAGATTATACAAATATGAAGAAAATCAACTTGAAGCGACCCCGTAAAGTGAGTGCGGTTGTTGTATTTTATATAGTCAAACCTCATAAGAGGTAGTCGACAGGTTATGTTTATTTTAATAATGTGTACGATTCTCAATTGAAATTAATGTTGCAGGGAATCGAAGAAGTGCCGGAAATTCAATCTGATTATGGAACCATGTCCGACAGTGATGCTGATATATCAGAACAGCCAAAAATTTCAGATAAGAAGAAGCCAAAACAATCGGCGACGCGTGACAAACTAAAAAAACTAAAATCTTCAAAACTCACCAAACAACCGACGACTGAAGAACTAAATCGTCTCAGAGAAACTGAGAACTTGTTCAATTCGAACTTCTTCCGTCTCCAGATTGAAGAGGTTCTCAAAGAAGTCAATCTGAAGTCTAAATACGTAGCACTGTTCGACGATTGGTTGAAGAAGTTCAATAATTTTATTGATACATTACAGGACGGGCCTAGTTCTGAAATATCTGATCAAGAATGGCTGTCGGAAAATTATATAAAAATACCGATGATCCAAGAACCGTTTGAAACTAAAGGTTTTTTTAAATTCGTCAAATGTCCTCCCGCTGTTGTGATCGGTTCTTTGAAACTAGGATGCATTTTGGGTCCAAAGATTGTTGTCGATTTGAAAATTGAAATGCCCAAAGAAATGATGAACAAAAATGACTATGTGAATGAAAAATATCACCGCAAACGAGCTTTATATCTCAGCTACATCGCTTCAAAATTAGCTTCTAGTGACATTGTAGAAAACTCAACATTCTCACTGTTGGATGGATCCAATTATAAACCTATCCTCGTTATAAAACCTGCTGGAAAGCTTGGAAAATATGTTAATATCAATCTGCATGTCACGTTGGAAGATGGTGCATTTACTCTGTTCCGATTCAGTCCATCCAGAAATAACGTTAGAGAGGATTGGCGTTTTGAATTAGGGGACACGGTTGAGAATAATCTCTCTGCAGCGACTCCTATGTACAACTCTGCCGTTCTGCAGGACCTCACATGTGACGTAAATAATATGTTTCTTTACGCGAACATTGCTGAAAAGGAAAATATCAAACACGGTATCTTGTTGCTCAAAATATGGCTGAAGCAGAGGCATATACATAGATTTTCCGGCTTCATTTTGAGTATGTTCGTGGCGCATCTGGTCAAAATAAAGAGGATCAACAATGCCATGAGTAGCTATCAAGTCATCAGGAATGTCTGGACAGCGTTAGGTAATATTATTATCATTAAATATCGGTCAGTGTATGAATATGTGTCAACTGTCTACGTCTGAACAGCAAACTTTAAGTTGTTGAATCATCCGATTTCCAGGAAAAGTTCATTATTCTCAGAAACATCTTGGAAAAGGCAGCACTGGACAGGATTTGAACCTGTGTCCATCGGATTCCGGCTAGTGTGGTTTACCAACTGAGAATTAATGTTACAGTCTTAGATCTTGCTAATAGTTTATTAATTTCTATCTGTATATTATAGACCAACTTCTATATCAAGTCGTCTACGTCACAGCGCTGCATGCGCTGACTCGTATGTCACATGGTTTTTGCGTGCTGATACTATTACGTCACATGCTCTTTACATGTTGACTTGTCATAGTAGATACTCTATCTCTAAGGCCCCGTCCAGGGTGGATGCGTTCGGCGGAGCGTTGAGTGGCGTGCGCAACTCAAATGTATGACAATATAACCATAGATACAATAAAACTATTTTTTATTTAACGAATAATTCACAAGATTTAAAAATGTAACATTCTTTTATTGAACATACATAATTCGAAAACACTTCTGAGAAATATATTACCAGTGGAAAAAAAATTTAAATGTATACGACTTCCTAGCAGGATTCGAACCTATGTCCCCCAAGATTCTTGCCCATGTGCTCTGACCCTCTCGAACCATGTTCGGATCTGGACTAGATGAGTAACTACTAATATTCGTTCAAGCTTATTAAAATACCTCCACATGCTCCCCTCATGGAATACAAACAGTCATTTAACTAATTTTAACAATTTTTTCTAGCCGCCAGCGAATGGGACAAAAATGGAGTATCCCTTTTCTCATCCGATCCGACGGCTCATCACCCAGTATTATCAGAGTTTCACACAAATTTTCCCGTTGTATTTGTGGACTGTTCCGGTTTCAACAACATCTGCGCCCATACCAGCTTGGACTTGTACAATACAGTCAAGTACGAAAGTCAAATGGCGGTGGAATTCTTGGACAGTAGATACGTCAATGGCTTCATTCCTCTATTCATGACACCGGTTGATTATCATTTGAAATATGATAATATTCTAAGGTGAGTACGCATTGCATATTATATAGTTCAGATTCAAATGATAGCTCTCTATGTGTCTATACAGAGTATACAAGCAACGTTCTTGCCTAACTGGTCTAATCAAAGACGTTACACAACAGGGGTGGCAAACTTGTTTGTTATTGTGATCTACTTTTTGCATTAAAATACGGTCGCGAGCTACTTAACAAATTCACACAATAAACTTTATTAACGTTACTTATTTACCGGTCCGGAATTCACGTTTTCTCACTATTTCTGTATAGTGTTTGAAGTCATTTATGTAAGTACATTATTTTAATTCCCGGATTTATGTGTTTATTTCCAGCAATCAACATCTGAAATATTCAAAATTCAATTTAAACATGTATTAAAATTAAAAATCCAATTTATGTGAACACATTCAATTTATTGAAATGAATTCCAAACACATGTGTGCGTTTCTATTTAGAGACATGTCTGCACTGCAAGACCAAGCTTACAACGCATATTGTATTACAAATTATTGTTGGTATACCTGTTCAATTTAATAATCTCTCAGCCAGTGTTGCCATATTTTTCTATGCTGATTATAGTACAAAGGCGTAAAAATTATAGTATTTCTGAAAAAATATATAGTACAGGAACATTTTTCTTCTTGAATCCTTTAAAATTATAGTATTTTGGTATATTTGGCGTAAAATTATAGTATTTTACATTTTTCGCGAAATCAAAATTATAGTATTGTACTATAATTATAGTACGGTTGGCATCACTGCTCTCAGCAAAGAAAAATATTGTTGGCTCAAGAGAAAAGAACACATTAACAATGAATACACCAAACCAATTTGTATGATTTTTTTGAATTGTCACTATAGAAAGTAATATTATAAACAGTTTGCTTTTATTTATTTTTCTTTTGTCAGTACTGGTGGTTTCACTGTTTTTAAAACTTTAAAAATTAAATTTTTAAACATTAATAATTCAAATTAAACATTTTACTCATAGCATGGAGCAGAACTTGAACACATATTTCAATATGAAAGCAGAGCAATTAAAAAATTGGTCTTGTAGGAGTGGTCGATGGTAGACGATCATGGTTATTCGTGATGATGGAGAAGTGAGAGTTTGTTTAAGGTTACATAAGTACAAGGGTACAATCGGTACAATATAACAGAGGTAGGTGTTATTTTCCAAGGCACTAAGTTCTCTATCAAGATGCAAGTTTATCAAGTGAATACTACGGAGAGACTCACTTGTTTTCTCCCGACAGCCTTTGTAGAACCTGTCACGATGGAAAAATGCTTACCTCAGTATCTCAGCCATTTGGTGAGAAAATATAATAAACGTTTAATAAAATTGTACTTAACAATAATTAAATAAATAATTAAATGAATAACATTAATTTGAAAGTGATTCGTATGTCATGGGTTTTGCTGACACTGCTTGGTTCTCACAGAGCCATCGACGGCCACAGTCTATTCCAGTCAGTTCCAGTCCCCTTGTAATGCAAAAGTATCTAGAAAAAAAAAACAATTAATCCTCGCACTTTAAAATTTTTTGTATGATATTATAAAAAAATGATCACTGTTGACATACTCCTGGAATTCCCGTCTTCAATGGGGAGCCGGAATAAAGTTTTGTAGGCCTAAGCGTGCAGCTTGGTCACATAGTCAATTAGCAAAATATGAAAGGCTTATGACGTATCACTTGGCTATCTGGATAAAAAGAAATAGTTTGTAATAATATGTAAGATTTTGTTTTTTAAGTTTGAAAGAGATGGGCGTGAAAGATGTATGAGTGGAAGAGAGTGAGTATGAAAGTTCCTTTTGTAGCGACTGTACCACTCACTCAATTGTCAAGTGAGATTTTTTTCTTTTGTTTTAAAGCAGTCGGAAGAAATGCGTGTTGCGAGCGGACGCAAGTTGAATTTGTGTACTCCGCGCTAAAAATAAACTATTGTTTTAATTATTAGCATATAAGTGTGTAGCAAAGAAAAATCACTGAAAATATAAAGCAACGTGCTTATAACCAAAAAAAAATGACAAAGACTTTTCATTTAACCCAAATCTATTTAATTAATTTTTGTGAATCCTGAGTTCGACACAGTTCTGAGGTAGACTGGAACTCGGGATATCTCACTGTATTAATGATGTTTTTATTTTATCATTGCAGAATAGAATACACCAACAAACTAGAGAACGCAGTAATGAAGACAGTCGGCGACAACATCAAACTAGATTGCGGAGCCGATAAATATATTATCATCCAAAAATATTTATGTGATTTGATTCGCAAAGGTCTCGGGCAAAGGATATCTCTTCTGACTCCAAAATGTCTAACCGCAGAAGAGTTGTCCTGGCCAGTTAGTATTACAGTGAAGAAAGGAAAAGCACTGCGGAAACCTTTCACATTCGGTATTAAATTAAACCCCGAGTATGCTTATAATTTCTTGGATAAAGGCCCCCAAGCAAATTTACCTGAAGCGGAACGTTTCAGGTAATGATAATCAATATGTTATATAAACGGTCGAACTTGGTTATTACAATCACGGAAATAGCGAGATCTCGGATGTAATGAGGAAACATTCGTTGACATTTTCGCTTATGATTTTCTACATAATTTTATTCATTTTTATAACGAGCTACTTCTCGGGTATACTGAGCAAAACTGATAATGTGTCGATCGTTTAAAAACAACATTTTCGACCCGAAGCAATAAAATCCGACCAGGCAGTTAACTAGACCGATGCCGCCAGGATCAGATTACGTTTATGACACTAGATAAGTGTCTAAGTACCTAATTGGTGTTTTCGCCTACAATATTGAAAAAGTAGTGAAGTTTGTGAAGTCAGTAGGTACCTACAATAAACAACTTCTTTTGTAGTTTATGAGTGCCATGCTTGTTGCGGGGATTTTTACAATGGTTTTCAAATTTTTTATGTTTTATGCTTAAATGGAACGTGGCGCGAAAAATGTTATATAACGAGCAAATTCCGTCGGTCCCATCTTCCTCGTAATAACCATGTTCGACTGTATTATTACCAATTATTCTCCATTTACCAAGTGAATATATCTGCAAGATCTTTTTGTTTTGCAAGGATCAGTTGTAAAATATTTGTACAAACCTTTTTCTTCATGGATGTGGGAAGGTTGCAGTGAGCTTCCAGTGTTCCAATTTCTATTAATAAAAAATAATCAGACTTTGACCTAGCCGGAATAAGATCTGTGAAATTCTAAATGCTGATCTTGTATTTTTGCAAGATACACCACACTATTAATCAGTGGCGAAGGGTGACTTTTGGAAAGAGGTAGGCTGTAGAGATCAGAGAAAAAAAACACACTTGTCATTTATACTTACGGGAAATAAGAAGAAAATATGATATTACTACTGATAGGCAGCGGCGGCTGGTCTAACATCATGCAAGTGCACTGCACTGCTTACATTGCTATGAAACATCATTCAACATCGTAAATTATATTTTTTCTTCATAGGTTTTTAATATTATCGCTCACTTATTGTAATGCAAACCATAAACCGATGTACCCATATTGTCAATAGGCGATAATACAGTCACTATGCACCGTATATCGAGTGCTTATAGTCAGACAACGTTATCTACAAAAAAGTGTTTTTTTTTTTTTGAGATAACGTTATTTTACATTTACGGCTACATGATAGTCAAACAACGTTATGTCAATCTTTTCTAATTTTTTATTAAATCGTCAGTAAAGTTTAACGCTAACTACATAAGTTACCCTTGTTTTCATATTTTTTAAAAACTATCCCTATAAATTTTAACATCATCATAAGCAAGATAAATCTACAATACACAATAAATTATAAAATATTAACATTAGGTTTTAAATAAACATTTCCCTTGTTAAGTTACAATAATCTAAAATAACGATTTTTGGCTCTCCTGTAAAGTTGCACTTTTGTAGATAGTGTTGTTTGACACTAAGCCCTCGATATGTCATCCTCACTGAAATCATTTGCGCCCGGGCAATATATTTAGTTTACTTAAAATGAGCCCAAAGCTTAGTATGAACTAAAGCCATTAAAAAACAACTTAAACCATGCTAATAGTTTTCGCCATGCGTAAGTTCCAGAATATCGTGCGCCGACCGGGTAAAATGACATCATATTGGTCTGAGTAGAGAGCAATTACAGATTTGAATTATGGTTTGTTATTATAGACGCTGTAGCTTACTGTTCACGGTCAAATTATGTTTAGTATCATATTTAGCAATCTCGTATGTAAAATGCCTGTAAAACTAAAAACAATAGAATTCATTATTTTATAAATTTAAAATCGGTAAGAAATACAATGTCGGTAAGATATTTTGATTTATGTGTACTCCAATTTAAATCAGTGAAGATAAAAATAATTTTGCTACCTACCGCTTTTCTGCGAAATGATGTCGGTTATTTATAATAGGGATAGAAAATTATTAATTCATGAATTCTAGTGATGAGTTAATAAATCTTAATACTCTTTCAAGTGCAGTTTCATAATAATCATTATTCATACATTGTACAAATTGCTAAAGATACCTAATGTACTTATATAGAATAAGATGGCTTCCGTTAAACGTAAGAGGTATTTATCTACTATAAGAGATACAATCGTTTCTTAAAACTAATCCAATAAAGATATAAGTAACTCGCATCATGTTTTATTAAAAATATAAAATATACAGGTAATTTCCCAAATGTCAATAACCTTTTGTCAAATCAAAAACAACGCCGAATTGATTTAATTTTTCAATAAGGTAAGTTTCCAACGCACCCTCAAAAATTACAATCCAAAAAATCACCGGCCGCCACTTCTGATAGGTACTCACTAATGATAACGACACTAATACGATGAAATTTCAATAACCCACTGACGACATAAAATTGAACGATGAGTTTAAATTACGTATTTTTCAAAACATTTATACACATCAAAAATCATTAGATAAAAATTATTGTATTAATTATTAAAATGCGCCGTAAAAATTAATTTCTTCAATTATCTATTTATTAATTATTTTGTGCAGTCATGACAACAATATTATGAGTGAAGGTTTTGCAATAGGAGCCTACCGTATTGCATACAATTCGATAGACTGACTGAGGTTACGTGACGTAAAGTCCATACGAAAAAATATCATAATTCCTTGACATTTGATCTAACATTTATGTACGTAAAGACAGATGGCGGGCGTCATATATTTTTTTAAACCTTTGCATATTGTTTTGTAATAAATAATCAAGTGATTATGTATAAATATGTCAATATGCTATTAAAATTTATTTTTCTTAAGAAGTTAGGTTTTAAACAACCGCCTAGTATGAAGTCTTCACCACTGCTATTTATGTAGTGTCTATCCAAATAGCCATAGACAAAGAATATTTTTCATGGTTGATTAAAATATTCTTTTGGGTCTATACATAATTATGTAATTTGTAATGTAAATAAGGCGGTACAGTTTGTTATGTAGAGGTTTTACTGCAATAGTATGAGCGATGATGTTCCCTAATGTATTACATATAATGAAAATTTTGTCCTCTTAACGATAAATGTTATTTTATTACATTTTAGGGAGTTTTGGGGTGAAAAGTCTGACCTGCGACGATTTCAAGATGGATCCATATCTGAAGCTTGTGTTTGGGAAACCGATCATACGATGACTTCCAAGCGGCTTATTGTCAAACAAATAATAAATTATTTACTTAAAATCAAACTAGGTAAGCTTCATTGTAGATATATGTACGTAATTATATACAATGTGATTATGTAAGTTACAATATATTAGAATAAACTGAACCGCAGATTCATTTATAAGGTAGATATAATATGTTTTTTGTCTTTGAACAGGTCTCGAAAATAAGATGTTCTACGTAGCAGATCAATTTGATTTCATATTGCATAATAGAAAGCTGCAGCCTGCAAACTTCGAATATGGTACAGGCGAAGAATGTGCCATGAGAGTGAGTGCTTCATTTGACAACTTAACGAAGGACCTCCGATCTCTCACTGATATGCCGCTTGAAGTCCATTCAATACATGGTGAGTAATCCTAATCGTCTTCTATGTCCAAGTCCACTCCTTAGGTAGAGCTTATTGACAGCATGTATCTGAGAATCCCTGTCACTCACCAGTTGTCTTGTGTCTTACTAGATCTTGTCTATATCCCGTAACTTGTGGATAGTATTTAGTTGCCTTTGATGACGCCGGAATGTGGTTTGCTTGAAGAAAAGGCAGACTTAGTTGACTCTTGAGGCATCTGTAGCACATGGCCGAGTCATGTCCAATGTCACATCTTCACGGTTATCCGGATTTTAATATGATCACCAGCTTTGTACAAGCGTTTCTCGTGGTTGAATGAAGAATTTTTGAAAAAATGTTTATTCCGAAAGTAAAAAGTTTTTTTATGAAGTATCCAGAATTATAAAAACATTCCTATATAGGAGGAGTCTTATACACTATTTGTATTATCGTCACCCTAGAACAATAAGGTATCATCTGGCATTTTGGTCAATTTTGACTTTTTGGTACCAAAATTCTTATAATAATTTTCTCTTTAAAACTGTGTTACAAGATTTTTAAAAATCTTTATGGTTTATGATATAGCAGGGCATTTAAGTTCTATATCAGATGCACTGGTAATTTGTTTTGGAACAATATGGTTCGATTCAAAATTTGAAAACAACTATGGACCATTTGCTATAAAAAAAATAATTTTGGAGCAATATGGTTTCATTTCCGTTCAGCTGTCAAACTAGTACGTTTCTCTCAAATATTCGCGCTTCGTTTTTCAACAATTTAATAAAAATAATATAAAGATGAGCAATAATTTAAGTGAAAGGGGTATTGTGGACATTTAAGAGGATGATAATACTACGAATATACCTCACCAACCTACAATATCGTTGCTTTAAATACAAGGTAAGTTTGAGGTTATGTATTATTTTTGTTATTCATGTATTGCAATTAATTATTCTATTTTGTTTCAAATTTAATATAAGTAATTCTATTATCTATTTATTTTATTTTCAGCAACAATCTCAATTTATTGGATAATATAAACGATCTTCAAGTTATAGGTACTGTCTGATGATATTACAATTGATGAGGATTACTGAATAAATTGTTTCTAGAATATGTCATAATTTCATATATATTCTCCTTTTTATTATTCAGGTAGGTGGAAGTACTTGGAGAAGTTGCAGAGTATGTTGTTTGCGAAAAAACATAGATGTTGGCGATGATATTGACTAAATCATAATAGTTGCAATAGCTCTTTTCATAAACTATTTAATTATTACTGTATGAATCACTGCAGTGACAATACAATGATATCTTTATTAAGTTTCATTTAAAAATTGAGTAATTTGAGAGGTTTCGTAATAATAGTTTTGTGAAACTATTTTTTTATGCCAGTCTATTATCATAAAAACTTTTTTTTTCATAGCTGTGAAGTTATGTGAGTACACTGGAGCGTTCATCATGGATCATATGGATTCTAACAACAAAAACCTTGAAAGTGAAGATACTTTCATGTCATTTTATAAACTATTAATATTGTTCTAAATCTCAGTATTATGAAACATTTTTTTATACTACGTCCTGTCATTTTTCATAAACTATGTTTAATTTAATGTTGTTCTAATAAAGAATTAATCGAAAAAGGTATTTTTATTCTATTTTAAACACAATAATTAAGCCCTGTAGCAAAATATTTTCACAACATAAAGGTTTAATAATCAGATAGAACTTTGTTGCTCTGATTTTTTTCGATTTTCAGAGCAATTAAGTTCCATCACAAAATTTTAATGTCTGGATTAGATAATATCAGATATATTTAGTATACAATGCTTTGAAAATACAAACATAATGCAATAATAATAGTATTGATAATATCTGCCAATTTTCATTGCATATAGTTAAGATTTTATTCATATTCAAAACTTTGGAGCTCGATATCTCAGTTTGGTATAAATGCCAGATGATACCTTGTTGTTCTAGGGTGACGTTATGCCATTTCAACACATTTAAGTACCAAATGAAACATTAAGTTGGTAAACTGTAAATATATTAACGTCACTAAGTTGGCATTTCTTAATTCCTAATTCAAATAAGGCTGCCACTTTTTTATATTTACTGTGTTTATGCATGGGATGCAGTTATAAACTATCTTACAAGATTTTTTTTATCCAAATACTAACGCCAAAATGCCACTTATCTACTCATCATGATGGATTATCTTTTCATATGCCCTGTAAATTGGCAAATAAATCTCATAGTTTTTTATTCTTCTGTGTACGATCCTTTACCATGTTCGATCCGATGATCGGTTGTATCAGTGGCGAAGGCTCCATACTAAGCGATTATTTAAAGCTTACCTTCTATTTTCAAGTATTTAATTTATATAAATAAATATCTATATTGTAGGACATTGTAGGTTATAATAAAAATATTGATTGCCATCTATCGTCGTTATTTATAAGTAGAGCTTTTAATTTAGTCATGTTTCGAATCAAAAATAAATGACGGAACGTCCAACGTGAGTGCTATTTTTAGAATTATTTCAACGATAATCCAAGCCGAATTTTCTACCGAAATTCAGTTGCCAACTTCATGCATGTCTGGGTTTTTGTTCGAGACTCAGAAGCGTTAACAGACAAGCTTATTCGAAATGTTGAATTGTTTATTGTCTTTGCTTATCTTTAAAAGCAAATAATAAATAATGATGATTAAAAAAAATAATAACTATTGTGTTCGATCACATATAATTTATAAATTGTTATTAAAAATAAATATTGTATTAATTCGCGATTATTATTTAGGTTACTTCAGTCATAGACAAACATAACATGCTATTCACAGTTTATGTCATTTTGACATGTCAAAGCGGTGGTAAAGGTTTATTTTATAATACAAAATTCATTGTGTTACTGTGAATGTGGATAAATTATCTCATATTGTACCGAAATCATTCGGCAGTGCTTTAAATATATAAGTATTTATTAAATTGTGTAGTGTCCCGGTAGAAAATGTGCGAACGATTGCATTTAAAAATTATCAAAGCTTGACCTTCCAAGGGTTCATTTAGATTTGAATACAGCAAAAAAACTTATATTAGACATTTTCACAACAATTTATAAATGATAAATATTTGTTTTTAACTGGCAGTTATACATTAAACAAACTTTTTTGTTGGCGATGCGTATTGTTTGGTAAAGAAAGTATGCGTGGAATTCTACTGCCATAAGTGATTTAAATAATTTGACAAATTCAGCGGTGAAACCTATGACCAGTGTGTCGTTGTCATTAGTGTGCACCTATTCATCAGTAGTAATATCGTAAGTATTATCTTCTTATTTCCCGTAATTTACCTGACAAGTGTGCTCTTTTTCTCTGATCTCCACAGCTTACCTCTTTCCAAAAGTCACCCTTCGCCACTGGGTTGTATAGATGTATGTATGTACAGATTTTTATGTTTACGAGAAATGTATGTTAGCCACTTTGCTCAACTTATTAGATCCATACTGTCATATTGACCACAGGTCCACATAGAAAACAATATGTGAATTTGCTAGACCAGCCTGACGCATAACTGCTCGATCATCGTGGGCATAGTGAAGTGTGAAAATCTCTTCAAATGAATCTACAATGCGAAGTCACTTGTAACTAACCTAATAGAGTGGAGGTTCTTTTTTGTATGTTTACGCTCTATCTATATCAGTGGCGAAGGGTGGAGGTAGGCTGTTAAGATCCGCCATAAATAGTGCACATTAAACTCTTTCAGACATACATATTTGTTTTCATTGAAATAAGACTACAATTTACA
The DNA here is from genome assembly GCF_057557595.1 of Rhyacophila brunnea. Lineage (NCBI taxonomy): Eukaryota > Metazoa > Arthropoda > Insecta > Trichoptera > Rhyacophilidae > Rhyacophila > Rhyacophila brunnea. The sequence goes on along the minus strand of NW_028232848.1, from coordinate 35,424,761 downwards.
GATAATGTTGGTTAGATTTAAAAAAATCAATTAAACCCTGAAAAACCAAGCCATAATAGATAATAGTCAAAAAATACACGTCTATCTATAAAATATCTAAAATTATGCAATTAAATCATACATAACTTTGAGCATTTTATAGATAGAATAATATTTTTTATTTATTATAGTTTGATTTACGCAGGACTTAATGAATTAAAAAAATGAACCAACAATATGTGTAATATGTAGTTTTAATCCAACGAAAACAAATAACTATGAGTGAAAAATTGTGCACAATTTTGTCGTATTGCCCAAATTAGACCAAATCTATTATGGTTTCGATTAGGCAGAGTTTAATTGATTTTTAAAAACTAACTAACACCATCCGTAAATTGTGGTCTTAATTCAATAAAAACAAATACATATGACTAACATAGCTTAGTGTGCACTATTTATAGCGAATCTTAACAGCCTACCTCCACCCTTCGCCACTGATCTATATAGAAGAAGGTTTTCTTCAATTTCTTTGGAATTATCATTATTTGCGCTACATTCATCGCCATTTAATCCAGATAATCGAGGATCTTCTAAAATGTATATTTTTTTTCAGGGACGTGTTCAGTCTTCAGTTTCTCGGACCCTATGCCACCATTGCCATACGCTCCTGTAACTAGCAAAGGGATTCGGTATAATCAAAAATATAGACTGATCCGAGACGTGGTTTCCAATGATGCTGCAGACAAATTGTACTGTCCACTCTTCATTCCTGCTTTAAAAGTCGTTGTACAATTGAGTAAGTAACAGTATTAACCAATGGTGAGGGGTTGAGAGAGGCTATTATAAACCGTAATCTATAAAAAAATGATCTTGTAAGCCATAATTTTAGATATTTTATAGATAAATGAATATTTTTTGACTATTCTCTACTATGGCTTAGATTAGACAGGGTTTAGTTGAATTTTAAAAACTACACAACGTAGTCTTAGCTCAATGAAAATAAATACTTTTGACTATGAAAGCTTAGTGTGCACTATTTATTTATTTATTTCTTAACAGCCTACCTCCACCCTTCGCCACTGGTATTAACTCATTATATTAACATATTGAATAAAAGAAAACATAATATTATTATACCCCGTTTACACGTGCATGGATTTACTACTGACAGTACGTATTATCGATGTACATGTAAACATGCAAGATTGCATGCATGAATCAAAAAAGTTCGGAAGCTTCTGAATTTTCATGCGGCAGTTGGGATTTTTTCAATCTGCACTTGCGCAGTAGAACGATAGTGGCGAAACTGCCGGCAAAAAAACGAAGTACACCGCGAAGAGACTCATTTTGAGGTTAACCGATTTTTACAACCGCCAAATAGTACCATAAATTGACAACATCGCGTCTCGATTACTCTTGAAGAATGAGATTGGAGAGACAGTCAGCACTTTTACGTGTAAACATTTATTGTCACGATAGTTTAAAATACACATTATTAAATGGTGATGAAAATCGACAAAATGGTATTGGATGAACGTCGACTGAAATTGTGCGAGCTAGTAGACATGGTAGGCATTTCAAAAAGTGCTGTACATCACATATTGACTGAAAATTTGGACATGAAAAAGCTGTGCGCAATGTGGGTGCCGCAATTACTCACAATGGAACAAAAACAGCATCGTGAGAATGTTTCAATCGAGTGTTTGGCGAAGTTTCACAGCAATAAAGTAGAGTTTTTGCTTCTATTCATAAACATGGATGAAACATGGCTCCATCACTTCACACCTGAGACGAAAGCACAGTCAAAACAATCGACTGAAAAGGGAGAATCGGCTCCAAAGAAGGCGAAGACAGTTCCATCTGCAGGCAAGGTCATGGCGTCAGTTTTTTGGGATGCGCGTGGGGTAATTTTCATTGATTATCTTCAGAAAGGAAAATCAGTCAACGCCGTGTATTATGCAAACTTACTGCAGTGTTTGAGTGATGAAATCAAGAAAAAACAACCGCATTTGGCGAAAAATAAAGTTTCGTTTCATCAGGACAATTCATCAGTTCACACATCCGTTATCGCGATGGCCATAATCAATGATTTAAAGTTTGAATTGCTTCCTCACGCACTCTATTTGCCACATTTAGCCCCCTCGGATTATTTTCTGTTTTCAAACTTGAAAAAATGGCTCGGTGGTAAAAGATTTACCAACAACGAAGAGGTGGAGTCTGCGGTTGATTGCTATTTTGAGGAGCTCGACGATTTTCACTATAAACAGGGTATCGAAACTATTGAACATCGCTGGGAAAAGTATATCGACCTAAAAGGAGACTACGTAGAGAAATTAAAATATTTTTTCCCAAATTTTTGGTGTTTTCTTTGTTAGGTCGAGTACTTTTGGGACTACCCTCGTAGTGCCACTTTTGTATAGAATCTTATTGTCTCGGCGAATAGGAAAATTGAGTATTTCTTTAGGATGGTGAAAGTGTTATTTTTTTATTTGTATCTGTCCTTTTGTTCAAGTTGAAGACGGTTAAGTAGATCGCTGCCAATTGTGATACTACATAGATTGTAGATCACCACCTACTTGAAGTTCGATACGCTTGCTCTATCATATTCCATAATTTGTAATTACATATTGATGATATATTTTTACACTCTAAATTATTTGTCCCAAACAGCGCACAGTGGTAAATGGCCTGACAATATAAATGCACTCAGACGAATCAAAGCGGCTTTCAACGTGCAGATCGCCGAGGCCCTAGTTGAAAAGTGTAATGTCACTTCTCAGGCGTGGCCGAATCACGTGGATGTGTTGAAAGATGGCTACGTGTTCAGAATCGAGATCGCACACTGGCGCGAGATTAATCTACTCAAAGAGACTATTGATAAAGATGGCATCACGAAATACCGGGACACGGATGAAAGCTTAGAAGTTGAGTACAGGCTGATGCATTTACCCAGGCTCAGGATTGCACTGAACGGGTAAGTTTGGCTTCAAACAATTACACTTCGATAACAGTTGAGAGGCTAAAGAGTGCCTTTCTCTATCTCTGAAACCTCCTTAGCTATCGAAACTTAACCTAGATCTGAGTCTGCATATTATGGTTCTCTGTTATGTTCTCCCGATCGTTTTGTATGGTATGGAGTTATGGATGCTAAAACAAGAGATGTCATAGAGAGTTAAAAATTCCTACCACAGTACCCCTTGGCTGTGGCCCCCACATCCTGAAGCGGGCCCCTAGGCTAGGATTTTTGATGGCCCCCCTACCTATCGCTAAGGTCAAAGACCTTACTAACTAAGACTACAGTAACGTTTTCCCAGTGGTGCTATAAAATTAAGTGCATTTAGTGTATTTTACCACCTTTTTATTAGCTCGTATTCTTGTTTGTCCAGTACTATTTTTTTTTTGTTTGTCCAAGATTTGTATTGGACGATTGAAGATTTTTAACTAACTTCCCGACTAGCTAGACATTTGAAACTTTTAGAATATATCAGAACACGACGATGATGCATTCTTTTAATACTTTTAGCCATTTTTAAGCAGAATTGAATTAATGTTCAGTTAATTCGGTTTTGTATGGAAAGTTATTATTGTTGGTTGCTAAGGGGGTCATAGCAAGTAAATTATTAATATATACGTGCGTTACTATGGAAATCAATATGAAATGTCAAAATGACATTTCAGTATTCTATATTTATTCAGTTTTTCTATCAAGTACAATAAATGTCAAGTTAATATGATTCAACAGAGAATTTAAAAACGTATATAAAAAGTTCTTTTTATCTTGTAATTATTTAATACTTACATCCACTTGAATTCTAGAGTTATCAAGTAACGACACACAATTGAAAATTGCAGTCGTATTTTTAAAATGTAACCATTATTGACGGAAAATAGAGTTTTTTTTACTATTAGACAAAATTTGTGATGTGTGTTTATCTAAATTATCTGGTTGAACCGCCACACCGAGCCCCCCATGAGCCAGGTTCCCCTGGCTAGAGCCCTGTCAGCCTCCCCTTGTGTGGGCCATGACCTTGGCTATATTATCAGACAACAAAAATACAGCATTTACCGACTCGTTATCCAAAGACAGATCAATGATAAACATAGTACATATATGACAATGCCACGTTTAATTGTTTAAGAACCTCTGTGATTGGTATAAATGCACCTCCACTGAACTGTTTCGGGTAGCAGATGAGAGAGCAAAGATCGTCTTGGTGGTCACCAGCCTCCGATAGGGGATGACACAAGAAAAAGAAAAATGTCTTGGGATATTGTAAGGTACATGAAGGAATTGTTACGGTGAAATTTATTATGTTTTTCTATTCTAGTTTACACCATCAAAATCCTGCATTCGGTTCTGCCGCTTGTTTATTAAAACGGTGGCTGAATGCACATCTGATCGACTCATCACATTTCCCTGAGATTTGCGTTGACATGCTGGTGGCCAGCTTATTTCTCAGACCCGAACCGTACGAAGTCTCAAACCAACCTCAGACAGTATTCTGGAGAGCTTTAACAATGCTATCTAAGTCAGATTGGAATACACAGATGGTAGTGCTCAATTTCAATGAAGATTTAAGCAGTACGTATATTAAATAATTCTTCAGGCTTTTACCTGTCTTTTAATTATTCTTTTCTGTTGCTGGGTGTATTTTTTGCTCTGTAACTGAGAGATTTCGCACAGAACCTACTGGGTATGATTGATTCCAACTAAAGACAATTATTATAAGATTTAAAATGGTTGTGGGTTCAAGTGGGTAAAGTTGTGATTATATTGAGTTGCACGTCGCGTACTGTCACGGCGACTAATTTAGTCTATGGTTTCGTCATTTTGCAGAATTGAACGATCACTATCTGTGTAAATTCTATGGAGAGTGCCAACTCTGATTTATTAGCATTTTGAATTATTCATTATTCATGCTAATTTAAATCAATTTTAACAGTTTCTACGTTAAAATTACTTGCGATATTACATCCATAGACAATATTTTGAACAGAACCCAACCTGCAGACCATAGATAATAGACGACATTCTTATAGAAAATACATAGTGCTAACCAACAGAAAACACGCGATTTTGACATGAGTTGAAAATGTCTAGGCATGTAGAAAATCATAAAAAACATTCATTGAGTCATGCAGGTGTCGATGCAGTGCGGTACAACGTGAGGTGACCTCATTGTTGTTCTGGTGATTACGGCAGATTTTGCTAACTGACACTGTTCGTTTAAAGGTTCAAAATGTGCTACGAGATGGGAGCATCAGTCTGATAACATTTTAAATACCAAGAAAAATAACATTTCACACTTTTTTCCCGTAGCCGCAGCTTACTGTAATGTCACGTGATAGTACGCGATATGCAGCATAATATAATCACAACTTAATGCACTGCCCTACTAAGTAAAAAGTGTTTTTAATTTTAGTGAAATGAGAACCCGTTTTAAACTACCTTTTCTCTTATGTTATGTAAAATTATTGGATTGTTTTGATATAATCTCTAAATATACACTGTCCATTATTATTAAGTAACTCGACATAATGATATTACAGAAGAAATCAACAAGAGAATCATGTCTGCGAATAAATGCTACTTTGGTCTGTTAAGACATTTTAAGTCCCGCTTACTATCTCGCCGAACTAAAAGCACTCTTTACAAGACACTTGCAAAGCCAGTGCTCACCTACGCATCGGAAACCTGGACATTAACTCTGCGAAATGAACGAGCCCTGAACATCTTTGAAAGAAAAATTCTCCGCCGTATATATGGACCGATCAGGGATGGCACCAATTGGAGGAGAAGATATAATGCTGAGCTCTACGGGCTGTACGAAGATTGCAGCGCAGTTCAATCAATTAAGATTGGGAGACTGTGATGGCTAGGTCATGTGCACCGTATGAATGACAATGAACCGGCAAAGAGAGTGATGTCCAGCAATCCAATAGGACGTAGAAGAAGAGGGAGGCCAAAGATTCGCTGGTTAGATGGAGCCGCCAGTGACTGCCGTATTCTGGGGGTACCAAATTGGAAAGCGGCCACACTGGATAGGGACAGGTGGAGGGAGCTGTTGGAGGATGCCAGGACCCACACCGGGTTGTCGCGCCCCTGATGATAATGATTATTATTAAGAATTAAATAGACAGTGTATATTTAGAGATTATGCATTATGACTTAAGAACAAAACCTTTTTTATGCATGTGCACTTAGTACATGGTAATTCCAGACTGTGTCTCCAAGATTGATGTTGAAAAATTAAGTTGAATTTTTTTTGCCCACTTTCAGAGGAAGATCTTGCTGGAATTGAAACCAGGTTCAATGTAGAGAGGACCTCGTTGCCTCCATTGTACTTTGTGACTCCGTACGAGGGGAAGAAACCGAGCGTATGGAGCAGGACAGCTCCGTCATTCCAAATACTGGCACGCATACAAATTTTAGCGGCAGAATCTCTAAAACTTTTAAACGAAATTATTTTCAATAACCTTTCAAATGATGTCGATGTAAGTAAATCATTAAATCAGTTTTCAGCAGATACCTATGGCACCATCTTTTATCTGATAAGCCTCTTTGTCACTTAACGAACTATGTTACATATTTTATGTTCAGTATCATATTATTATGTAACTCAAAATCACTAAAAATTGAGATAGGTTCCTTTGATCCTAACCCTCCTTTCACATTATACGGTTTTGACCGTACGGCAAAAAAGTGAACATTGACATTCTTTTAGTGGCTTAAGAAGAGCATGGCCCTGTTCACATTACACGGCGATGGTTAAAACTGAAATGGCGCCGTATAGCAGCCGTCCATTGCCACTGTATGCACGGCGGCCGGACGGTCACCGATGACTCAGTGGTGTAAGTGACCTAATGCACGCTTTCATATTAGACGGTTTTAAATTGTACAAACAACACAACACTCACCCACAAACTGAGCTAACGTAGGAAGGAAGGAACTGTGCATAAACTGTATAGTGAGAAAAGAGCGTGAACTTGTTGCCGATTATGATTTTTCCGTACGGTCAAAACCGCATAATGTGAAAGAAGTGTAATGGGACAAATTTACAATCGCATGTTTAACTTTGAAATCGATTCACTTGGCCACTGGTTCATTTGTATTAATTTAATCCTCAGCTGCTCAATAATATATTTTATGTCTCCGTTTGTATGAATTCGCATGGAAACTTACCAAACTGGTTCATGATTTGCATGCTGGAACGAACTTGAGAATTCATAAATCTATTTTCTGTGTTTCTCTTTCAGGCATTGTTTTCCTGCAATACGGAAGGTTTCGACATTCTAATTCAGCTCAACCGGGAATTCAACCCTCTGAACTATTTGGGTTGTAAAATGCGAAGTGCAAGTGATCCCAGGAAAAACCGAGCGTATGAGAAAACAAATGATGAACTGTTTCCAGTATTAGATTTTAATCCTGTGCAAATGTATCTGAAAGAATTAAGGGTAAGAAAATATGTATTTACGACAGACATTGAAAGTGATCTTCTCTATATAGACGAAGCATAAATATATGAGTGATGAGGTGAATGATTAAATTAACATTTCATATTCAAGATTCATTTCTAGCAAATTTCTCACTGTGGAGCTTATCCACAAATTTGGCGAATGTGAGTAAAGTACACAAAAGCATTTTAAAATCATCAAAGATGCAGTGGTCAAGAGATATAACACACATAACTTCTAAGATACTATTTTTTTAGTTAGTTTTTAGTAAAGATCTAAAGCCATTGGTAAGGATTTCCATCGGCGAACACATAACATAACTATAATTTATTTTTATTTATCTATTTTTTTATTCAACGAATAATTCACAAGGCTTAAGAATGTAACATTCTAATTATTGAACATACATAATTTTGAAAACACTTTTTGAACCTGCATCTCGGGTTTCGCGACCATGGACATAGATAGACCACTATGCTAAAGGCGCCATACTTAATTGCGACAAATTTTAACTAATGGCTCTTAATGCTCTCTGAAACGCTTTCCAAATTGAGCTACTATTGGCGATCGATTTTTGTATTTTAAATCAAAGTAGGTATTACCAGAGATGCAGGTTCGATTCCTCAATAAAAAGATTTTCTCAGAAGTGTTCAAAATGATGTATGTTCAATAACTACAGTATGTACTCTCTCAGTAATCCGCCACCCCAAAAACCAGACAAGTGCCGAATTAGTGAAAGCGGCGGATTATAGTTTATGCATACAAAATATGGTAAAAATTAAAACAGGTTACGGTTTTATTTATAATCAAAATTAACTATTTATAAACTGAGTTTATTAACTAAATATTAACCAGTAAATCACTTGACACAGCCAGTTGTTCAGTGAGGCAGATATTCTTGAATGGCTTAGGATTCCTGGCTTTCCCTATGACCAAAAGCTTCATTTTGTGTGTTCCGGTTGCAATGGAGCACGGCATAGTTTGTGATCCTCTCTGGTACATTCTTCGCGATGAACGTACGTTTTACGAAGGAGAAGTTTCCAAAATAAACCCGTCTCATCTGCGTTGTATACTTGTACACGGCGGAGAGATGAGAGACGGAGCGGAGAGATGTCGCTAATTGTTTTTGGTGTATTGATAAGAAAAATTATTTTATTTCAGTCGTGCTATGATGAATTCGCTTTGTTCTTCCATGATACGTATGGTGGAGATTTCATAGCTGTTCTCTGGAAACCTCCTGCATTAGAATTTAAAGAGTTCAAGGTAATTTATTAACTTCACTAAATTGTGTATCTTTCTTGAACGATTTATTACAGACCGTATATTATGACAAATGAATGTATTTATAGATTCGTATGTTCCATACAAGAGAATATCCAGTATAAATGTTGCCATTCATTGCTCATTCTTAAAATTTTTCCCATAAGGGCTCCCGGAATTAGAGCACAAATAAGTAAAGACAATATTTGAAATCAGATACAGTTAATTTCAATGAAAATGGTATTGATAGCAAGACATTTTGTACAACAATACAAGTTTACAAGAAGATATAATAACCATACGACTGTTGATAGTAATTATTGTCAGCTACTTGCTGTCAGACGAATCGATTATTTTCTTTTGTGAAGATTTCATAATATGGTCTGCGCAGCCAGAAACATGGCACCAAAGAACTTTTTCAAGGGACATTGTATACTAAAACCATCATATCTTGCCTACGTTTTTTTAGCACTGTATGCAGTGTTACGGACCATTAGAAGGGGTCAGGGACGTAGATTTATACCTGAATGTGTGTACGATGGTCGAGTGGCTTAAATGCCGGCCTATAGAGTCGAGGGTCCCAGGTTCGAATCCTGGGTCTGGCAAGTACACATATTGTTTTTCAATTTGTGTATGAGTCAGAGTATGGACCTAATAGGTTGAGCAAGTGGCTGACATCCATTTCTCGTAAAACAAAAATCTGTCAATACAAACCTCCACTCTGTGGAGGCCCATATGATCCTATTAGGATCGGACATGGTCGAAAGAAGAAGAAGAAAGTGTGTATTTACCCAGATCACCGTTATGGCGTCCATAGTCAAGATATAATGGCAAGGCTATATAGTGTTATGTGGCTTGTAATAAAATATATACTTAGCTGTTTATATCATCAGCTGTTTCACTAAATTGCTGAATATCGATTGAATTCCGACACTATTAAAACTTATATTTTATTATATAACACCAATTATTATTCAACTGGAAAATTATGTTACAACAACTTGTTTTCTGGATATCTAGAATGTCATGATATTTTAAACAATTTTTTTTTGACAACCAAGTGCTGATTGGTCATAATTGATTTCAGAGTCTGAGCACTGATTGGTCATTGTTAGACGCTGGTGTGACCGTGATGCCATTTGGTGATAGAATATCTTAATTCCTTTAGACAAGGAGTTATAATATTTGTATGGAAGATGGCTTCTGATAATGGCAATACCGATTCAAATAATATGATACTTTGAAGTAATATCTATGCCTGTAAACTGGCAATGCATCAATTTTTTTATGACTTTTGATTTAGGTATGTTCTATTGTATTTTTTAGACATCACATGTGAATGGCCGCAAAATGGTAACACGGAATGGTAAAGAAGGGCTCATTGCAGATTTGGACTCCATTTTAGAAGGTTTTTGTATACTGGGCGAAGGATTGGTGAAAGATATCGACAACAGGAGTAATTTGTCCTTATAAAAAATTAAGCAAAGTACAATTATGTAATTGTATAAAACAAAACTGTAAAAAATATATTTTTAAAAATAAAATCGACAATTTAATTTAATTTTCATTAAACACCACCAACTTTAAATTTCCCTATCCAGTATTCCCAACAGGTGCTGTAAGTTACCGTAGATAAATGTAATGACCAAATGAAAATAATGTTGGATATCTAATGCCGGCGATCCATTGGCACGCAAGTCAGACGATTTACAGTCTTCGGACTTTTTTTTCGCGTGGAGCATACCAGATCTGCGGACTTTTTAATCCGCAGACCAGGCTCGTTGCATTTCAAACATGTTTGAAATTGTTTTAAATATTTTTATTGATTGATTTTTTAATTTACACATTAGAAAATGAGAGGTGTATCAATTATTTTTTTATTTGTATTTATGAAATTCATAAAAGTAAACGTTAAACTTGTGTTGTTTTCATTGCTCTTTATTTTATGTAAGTCTACATATAAATAACAGAAAATTGTAGGAGTATCGGAAGACATTACGATAATCGCAACTATTGACAGCTCGATTTTTTTATTCGTTCGTTGATCAGTGGCAGAGCATAGACAAATCGGATGATTTATTGTCCTCGGACTTTGGCTCGCCAATGGAGCGCTGGCATAAGCTTGTTTTATGGAATCAATAATCTTCTCTTCGGCCATATCCGCCCCATAGTTGGAGCATATGGACATTTCGCGGCGCCTTCAAGAATCCCTGTTGCTCGCCAGTCTTCTTGCTTCGTTCCAGGTCAAACCAGCATCCCATAGATCCGGCGTATACACTATCTTCATCTCTGGATTCTCTTCCGGCATCACGTGGCCGAGCCAAATACAATGTCGATTCTTCACTCTCAGCGTGATGAGATGCTGTTTGGTGCGTTCTCTTACCTCCTCGTTGGTCCTAAACTCATAACACCCGCACACCCAGTATCCGTTCCAAACATTTGTTTTCGAAGCTCAGTATACGGTTACTCTGAGCCTTCGTAAGGTGCCATAATTCGCTACCGTAAAGCAGCACCATCAGAATGCAGGCGTTGAATAGGCGGCATTTGGTTTTGACCGAGTACAAACATGAGTCCCAAACACTCCGCATCGAGTTGAATTTTGCACCAGCCATTCCCATGCAGATAGCGAGCTCTCTCTGCAAAATGCCATCTCCCGTGATGTGTACCCCCAAGTACTTGAAGCTGTCGACGCTCTCGATGTTTTGTCTATCGCTAATCAGAGGAAAATCTGGATCAGGACAGGTGCTATTACACAAAATGTTGGTTTACTTCACGTTAATTTTCAAACCAACGCGACATTCCTATTCAAGGGTTTCATCTCGCATTAGTTTGAAAATGAATGCGACGAAAACCAACGTTTTGTGTAATAGCACCTGTCAATAATAGCTCTGTGCTATAATTCCAAACCTATTAAAGAAGATTTAGAACTAGTGTGATAGCATTTGAGCATACTTGAGGAGATACTCTATTATGATTTAGACAAAACTGACATTTAGGTCCCTACAATTATTAAGGGTATCGAATCACCTGGATAAATCCCTCAAGGAAAGACAATAAAGACTCTTCTACCATTAGCGACCACATCCCGGGAATCATTCTCATCAGCGTTCACTACCGAAAATTTTAGCAGGAATCACGATTGGTACTTTCCAGCATCGACCCAGGTACCGTCAGCCATGGCTTCAGAGATGAGAATGCTAGACCTAAAACAACACCTCAGTATTTGCATAATATATTTCAATATTTTTTCTCCAATGTAAGTAGATACCAGCTAAGTACTTTTTTTATTGAGTAGGTAGGTAGGTACTTCATTTTATTTAACCCTTTGGCTGCTACGATGTGCAAAATCCGGTCGAAGATTGCTACCAATAATTGTCGATAAATTAAAGTATTGTATTATTTTTAGACACCTTACCACTCTAATTGATTCTGCGAAATCGGAATATTATGAAAACACGTTTTGTAATTAGTTTATCGTTTTGAATAGATAATGAGGCTATTAGATATCCCCCACTTCGTCTGCCTTTAAAATTAATTGAAATTCTCTTTCTCGCTCTATCATACTGACGACCATGTGACGAACTATCGAGTTTTTATTTTTAACAGCTATTGGAAACAATCCCACACGAGGGATAATACAAAATAGTGGAATTAGGAAATTACCCGGCCGGAAAGAAAAAGTTTGCATTGTTTGCAGTAGGAAAAATGGTGGCCCCGTTAAAAGATCGCGTACAATATGCTTGAGTTGTGAAAAAGGTCTTCATGGTGTTTGCTTATCGGAACATTTAAAATATTGCAAATGATTTTTATTTCATTATTTTTTTTATAAATGAAATTGTTTTTATATAGTATAAATCCACTTTAATTTAATAGAAAATCTATGGTTCCTTCAGGGAGTCACGATCCGTGTATTTTACTTTAGTAAATTAGAAATAAGTAAGTTCGTAGTAATTAAGTTAGTATAATCTTTAGTATTTTTAGGGAAACACTGTTCTAAAATACTTTTCCCACTGTTTCAAATGTATAATATTAAATAAAAAATTGTCATTCCACCCAGAATTTGACTGTAAACAAATAAAAAACGAAATTTGTTTATATTGTAAACTGAAATTTGTATTTGAAATTAATTTATATAATTAATTATAAAAATGCTGATGCGATGAAAAAAAATACAATAGTTATACGTTCTAACCCTACCCAGTCACAAAACATATATAAATCAAGTTATATTACACAACAATAAAACTAAATATATCAAAAATGTTTCATACCGCTGAAGCAGTAGTATGTTCCAAAATTAACTTAACATTTCAGGCATCAAATGCAAAACGACGATCGTTGTGGCCATTATCTAAAACAACGATATAACGTTGCGTAGCATTCTAAGGGTTAAATCAAGGAATTATGAAAATTATATTGTTTCCTTATCAAAGAAAAAAATATTCAATGTTATGACTTTCCGTCCAGAGAATTTAGCCCATTTAAAAATAGAATAAAATTATAGCTTGGCATTTTCGAGATGGGATACTTGACATTCAAATTCCACAGACAATAATTTTTGACAGGGTGGGTGTAAATTTTCCTTCTACTATTGTCTATTATGATTGTTAGTGCAAAAGTCAGATTGACGTTTCTTATTTTATTTGATTTAGATTTATTTGCTCATTTTATACAGAAAAACATGTGCTTCATTAGTTATTCAATATTTCATAAGCTGAAACCGCAGAATTTATGATCAAAGCAAAAGCCACCCTTTTTGGATTTCTACAAAAAATTATCGTAACCTTAAAACCACAACTTTCATTTCAAAACATCACTGTTTTCAATTTCAAATCGTGAATAAATAGTAGCTAACAATTTGGTGTTAAGAGTTAAAGAATAAAAGAAACAGTTAGCAACGGATTGAAAAAATATTAAAAAAATTCACTAGTTGGCATGTCTTATCAGCGACCGGAAGGTTTGTAGAACGTTTAAAATTGTTCCAAATTCAAATACTATTGTAAAATGAGTTCTCAGATAGTATCGCCGCCAAAACCACCTGTCAGGCTAAATACAAAACTTAATCCCGAAGGGCAAGAGGTAGAAATTGAAATAAGAGAAGATGAAGAAGATAAAGAACTATTACAGAACATTTTTAATGTACTCATTGGAGCTGGGTACTTCAGAGCAAACTTTAAAGAATTGTCGTCATTTGATAAAGTAGCCGGTGGAATGATTTGGTGTATTTATACATCAAACCAAAATGTAAATATAGGGTTGCCGTTTGGATATGGAGAACAACTGAATATAGGGAAAAAGATTTTTCTATCAGAGAATATCATAAAGGTTTTACTCAGTGCCGATATGAAATGCCCTTTGACCCTCCAGCCTCATCAAATATTGGGATTGGATGTCAAACATATTCTCCCACTTATGAAATGGCTTGTAGAACAAAGTAAGAAGTACCGAAAAGCAAATATAGATGACTTTAGACAAGTTGCCTTGAAGCATTTTTCTAAATTCTCAACTGCCAAGTTGGGTATCGATACAGAAAATATAGACGATGTATATTTAAAAAATTTACTCGTAACTTTAAAAAAGTATCTGCCTAGAAGGAAATTTGCACGTAAAGTTCCTAATGTGTCCGAAAAGAGTTTTAAATTTACGCAACACGAATATATTCACGTAACGTATAAGAACAACGAATTTGCGAACCCTTTGGAAGACAGAAATAAGCATTTGAACCAATCTCTGGTCAGCATTTGGGAAGCAGATTTATTAGATGATTCATTTGAAGATGATATTGATGCCAGACGAAAACATTACGATTTATTAAAGGAAGAAATCTATACATCGTCTCTGGAAGCGGAAATCTTATCAGCAAATAAGAAAAAAATTGAATGTGAGAATATTTTGGCGGTGTTGCTAGAAGAAAAAAATGAATTAGACACAGAAGTCGGTGAGATATTGGCAGAGTTGGGAAATTTGAAAATAGAAAATGAGAATGTTTTATCGGAGATAAAAGATATTGAAAAGGAACATTTGGAAGATAGGAGTGAATGTAAGGATATCGAAAGAAATATTGAAGAAATAAAACAATTACGCGAACAATATTCTAAATTGTTCACGATTCATTCAGAAAAATTAGATAAACTCAATCAAGCGTACAGTAATGATACTCTCAGTCAAGAAGATGAAAACGTTGACCACGAGCAGGTGATCGAAGAGTTGACCAAGACAATAGAGGAATTGAAAATAAGCCTCGCCGAAGAAAACAAACAGATATTACAGCTGGAGACGATATCAGAAGAACCGGACGGAGCTGAATTGGCAATGTATCAAAAACGGTTTCACGAACTTTACGATGAAGTTGCCGCAAATACAGTGGAAACGAAGCAATTCTTCGATCTATACAATACCCTGATAGACACAAAGCAATACATCGCCAAGGAAATAAACCTTTTGAATTCGGTTCTGGATAATTATCAGAGGGCAATGTCTTCTGCGAATTACCGTGGCCAGTTTTTCGACCAGTTGGAGTCGATTGTCAAGTGGGTTACTCAGACCAGAAATAAAGTAGCCGATAAACTCTTTGAGAAGAAAGAATTGCAGATAAAATTGTACAAGGAGATGGTGGGCTTGCAGGAGCTAGAGAGAGAATACGCGTCGGTTGTCAGTCAACTGAGCATGGCGGTGACGACGGAAGCCCACAGGATAGGTCAGTATTAACAAATTGCTGAATATTCATAAAAACTATTATTTCAACTTTTTTATTAAATACAGAATATACAGTCGAACTCGGGTTATTACGATCACGGACATAACGAGATCTCGGATGTAATGAGGAAACATTCGTTGACATTTTAGTTTATGATTTTCACCATACATTTATTCACTTTTATAACGGGCTACTTATCGGATATACCGTGCAAAAATATCGTCAAAAATTTTGTTGTCGATCGTTTAAAAAGATTTTCAACCCTAAGCAATAAAATCTGACCGTAGACCGATGCCGCCGGGATCGGATTACGTTTATGACACTACCTAATTGGTGTTTTCGCTGACAACATTGAAAAAGTATCCACGCATATGGTTAAAATTTCATGTAAAAAATCCAAGCTGTACTCAGTAGGTACCTACCAGTGTTCATTACAATAAACAACTTCTTTTGTAGTTTATGAATGCCATGCTTGTTTCGGGGAAAAATTCCAATTGTGTATTTTTGTGTTATGTGACCGCTCATTTAAAAATACCTATTCTCTGATATAACGAGTAATGCTTATAACGAGCAAATTCAGTCGGTCCCATCTTCCTCGTAATAACCAAGTTCGACTGTATGTAATATTTAAGAAAATTAGATACTTATTAATGTTAATACATAATTTTGAAAAACCTACAATGCAAATTATTTCTTCTGTATTGAATAAAAAAATAATTGTACCAATATTTGTCTTAATGTGGATATTATATTTGTCTTTTTTTTATAAAGGTTGGTTCAACTCTCCGAACAAAGACGGCCAAGTGACAGTTGTGCAGGGTCCCCTCTAAAATTGACAAAAACCGTTTTTTTGTACATTTATAAAAATGTATTATTTTACTCACCTTTGTAAATACTATGTTGAAATAAAACATAATGACAGAAATTCATGATACATTCCATTTTTCATTAAACCTTTTTATGAAACATCCAAAGCCGTGATGAGTGCTCAAAGGACAATCGGCATAAAACTAGGGTTACATGTAAATTGTACGTAAAACATTTTACCGTGGCACAGTTTGGTGTGAGCTTTCCGATACGGTCTCCAATTTTATTAGATTCAATATGAACATTAATTCAATTGTCATAGCTGATTTTGGTAAAATTAATGAATTCAAGAATGAAAACCTAACCTTACATAACAAATAATCCAGTATATCAGCTATTTTAAAAATTTGTTTGCTGCTGGCTTCCTGTAAAATATAAACTCACAAGAACCGTGTTTTATTTAGACATAAATTTTATGTCCGTACTATACGACCGAAAGAGGTTGGACAGTCTTTAATATACGGTATATATTTCCGATACAACATTTCACGGTGAACTGCATACTTACGTACAAGTATCCGGATACACAAAACTAGTGTTTTTAATAAATCCAATTAAAAGTCTAGTTTTCAATGGTTTTACAATACCACAGAAAAACAAAATAATTTCTTTTAGAAACAAACTTTTAATTTGTTATAGAATTATAATATATTTTTGAAATTATATAATTTCTGTTTTTATACAATTTAATATAGGGCAGTAGTTTTCAATGTATGTATCTCAGGGGAAGGGCATGTTTATTTAAAAAATAAATATTCTATACAATCTTAATTCAATAATTTATTGATGTAAGCTCACAATAGTTGATTCTATCAAACTCACAGACATTGCTCATGCTTTCATCCCACTGTTTGTCGAATGACCGATATTAATATATTTTGTTCAAAGAGAAAAAGACATTAGGGAACAAAATCACAGAACTAGTCCTATAACACATCATAGTGGAACCGACAAGAAATGACCAATCATCGATTAATATCCGGGGCCAAATTTCTTTCCAACTTTATATAAGTAGAAAAGAGGTAACTCGTTAAAAATAATATTTTGTCAATATGGAACTAGTTGTATATTGTGGGTATCAGTGAGGGATAAATATCATTTGCAGATCTCTAAAACTTAGAAAATCTTGGTTGCATTTATGACGATTTATCTATGCTAAGCTGGGTTTTCGGACAAGCTGTGTTAAAACAATATTGGTCACCGCTGAACTTGGAATAATAAATTAGGTTTGCCATTTTGATTCAAGGATTTGAGAAACTATTATAGAAGAACAGGATTACCCATCCCAGTAGCAGGTATTTTTTTTACACACCCACGAAGGCTGAGCGGCAACGTGTTAGCTTATAATGTTATGAGTTTCGTGTTCGAGTCCCTGGGTGTCGATAGTCAATGTGTGTATTGGCCAAATAGATAACATCCATTTCTTGTAAAAACAAAAATCTGTATGGTCCATATAATCCTCGAACATGGTTTGTAATGTAATGTAAGGGCGTTATGAAACAATGTTTGAAAACCGCTGGGTTAGGACGTTGCACATTTAAAATTTAATTTGTTGATTTGTGTAGTAAAAAAAGTTAGCTTGGGTCATTTTTTTATCTGTGAAATGGTTATTTGACATTCCAAATCAGTGTATAACTAAAAAAACAAAAATAAGGTTTGTGCCAATTGTCCTTTATGTCCTTCATATTTCGCATGACATAATATGAGAGTTTAGGTGAGCATCACACATAGTGTCATGTTTAAAAAAAATAGAATATCGGTCACATAGATAACATACGTAAAATCAGTATGTTTGGTTTGTGTAAACAGGGCAAGCCTGTTCTATTGTTCATCATTAATATTATTGTACACTTAATATCCATGAGGTATGTTTGAGGCCATGCAAACTATAGTGGCCTGATCCCAAAAATAAAGGCATTGTTATGTTCAAAATGAACATAACCAACATTTATACCGCTGGCAACCCCGACGATGATCTATGGTAACGTCGATGGAGCAACGCGATTAATATCAGATGTCGCTGTTGGAATTTTTGCCCGCAACGGAGGTCGCAAGGTGCGAACGCAGCAACCAGGCTTTTTGATTCTGTCTGTCATCCAGGATAGTCGTGCTCTGCTTTGGTTTTACCCAACATTTATAATGGACGTCACTTAAAACAGCACGATTGCAGCCGCAGTGCTTGAGGCCTCTGTGTCGTTCCAAGTTTGGTATTTTAAAACTATTATTATTTGATTCACTTATCTTCCAATGTTTCTTTTAAAACTTAGCTGCTTGCCTTTATTATAGTATTTCCTTAATAACCTTTTAATGTAATATTCTTGTTTTTTGCTATAATATAGTTTCGGTCAAGTACATAAATTGCTCTCTCATTTATTATTTCCCCTTTATTCCACACTGCTATATAATTATAATCTTTCACGGTATCAAGACCGTGTGGCGTCCAGGACTTTAATAAGTACATCTTTAATCATAGATTGCACATGCCTTCAGCCGTGCAATTCCTTTTTGTATTCTAATTTAATTTTTATAGTTGTCAGTTGCGAGGTTACGGAAGTAATTATTGTTCAGCTTGAAAAGGATGCACGTAACCCATGGCCTTTGCTTATGTCTCATGCTCTTTGCTATTTAACTTTATACTTTATTCCATCAAATCTAGAGAGATTCTTTTTCTCTTTTATTTTGTAGTTGTGACGATAAGGATCACAACTACAAAATACTAATATATCAGCATTTAAATGTTTCACGAAAATATGAATCCAAAAACTGAATGCAAGAACAATTTTATGTCTGACCACTGTCAGCTGAATCGGAAATATGTAATATTAAGATGCCTAGTCTTAAGTTTAGATATGTTATACTAATCAGAGATTATTTCCACATCTGTGCTATATTTACATAAGCATCGGTGAATTTCATGTACCAATAAATAATTATATTATCTACCAATGGACGATTTATAATTTGTAATAATAAAAAATGAATTAATTATCACAACCAAATGTTTGTTTCATTTTATTGAATACATATTTCCGTAGCTTTCTATAGTGTTTATACCGAGGTTCCCAATTCATGGGTAGAAAAGTATTTTCTAGGAGGTTACCGACTACTAAAAATAGTAAACTTAACCGGTTCTATGCCTTCAGCCAGATTTCTCGCCTTTGAGGCCGTGATTGACAGGCTGCACATAAAGATTTCGCGAGTTATCTCGTCCGACTTTAAAATCAAATTGAAGATCTTTGCATAAAAACAACAAATGTCCACTTTTTTCCATTTTCATTTTATTGCATTTCTATATTCCCTGTGTATGATTACACACAACTGTGTAAAGATATATTTAAAAAAAAAATCATAAGTCCTTCAAATCTGCTCCCAGATATATATGCCACTTTTCTAAAAACCGCAATAGTCCAGGAATTTTTGTATAAAACAGCAAAGGTCCAGTAGTTCTACACTTTTATCACCAGGCGGCGTTAGTAATGTTAGTATACATTCCATACTTTTTAGTATCTGAGCTGTCAAATTGTCTTTGATTCGTTTAATTATTGCTTTTTATAACGTCTTCTTATGATTGTTTTTATATTTTATCATGAATAGTACTAGAATATAGACATCTGAAACATCTCGAAAGAGAAAAATTAACAAAACCAACAAGTAATTATTACTAGCCACTGTCGATTGATTTGCATAATCTAAAAAATTAAACAGTGACATCTGTTTGAATAATTATGAATTACTAAGCTAAAAATTATCAGTATTACAGCGATTTTAGTTAGAATTCACTCTATATTCAACGTGTGTCGTTAAAAATCTGCAGCTTGTCAGATACTGTCATAGTAATATTGTGAGGCATAGAAAAGGTTAAAAATATATTGAATAATTATGTTTTAAAAGATTTTATTACGTCCCACCCACCAGTGATTGCAATACCTGTATTCTGAAAATTGGGATCTTAATATCCATCGATATTGAAATACCGGTTTTGAAAATCCTAAAAACTAGTATTTTCCGTGTTGAGGAAGCAAAATTTAAAATCAAGAAAATAAAAAATCTGTCAAAACAAAAATCATAAGAAATTGATGCAGAATTTTTTTATGATGGCCATAAGATGAAGATATCATACCCCCTGATACCATTGGTCCCTTTTATAGTAAGAATTGCAACCACTTGATCCTCCAACAAAGGTGGAATAATATTTTCTGTAAAATTGTTCCAAGAATTAACATACTTACTTCATATCAGTGGCGAAGGGTGGAGGTAAGCTGTTAAGATTCGCTATAAATAGTGCACACTAAACTTTGTTAGTCATATGTATTTGTTTTTATTGAACTAAGACTACAATTTACAGATGGTATTAGTTAGTTTTTAAAAATCAATTAAACCCTGCCTAAACGAAACCATAATAGATTTGGTCTAATTTGGGCAATGCGACAAAATTGTGTACAATTTTTCATTCATAGTTATTTGTTTTCGTTGGATTAAAACTACATATTACACATATTTTTGCTTCATTTTTTTGATTCATTAAGCCCTGCGTAAACCAAACTATAATAAATAAAAAATATTATTCTATCTATAAAATACTCAAAGTTATGTATGATTTAATTGCATAATTTTAGATATTTTATAGATAGACATGTATTTTTTGACTATTATCTATTATGGCTTGGTTTCTCAGGGTTTAATTGAATTTTAAAATCTAACCTACACTATCTGTTAATTGTAGTCTTATTTCAATGATAACAAATATGTATGTCTGAAAAAGTTTAATGTGCACTATTTATGGCGGATCTTAACAGCCTACCTCCACCCTTCGCCACTGCTTCATATAATGTTTGAGGCTTTCACGGTTGATTTTTATCATAATAGATTTTTGGGGTAATACAAATGTGACTTTGAAACCAAGATATTGGGTCGGAATAAAGGATATTTCGCACGATTGGTAAAGGAGACCATCAAAATTCATAGAAACCCTGAAAATATTAACAGGGATGATGGGTTATGGTTAAAAACGTCATGGCTTCCGGCACCATGAGCAAAATCCAATATTCGATCCGATATCTCTGATCGTAACGAGTGACACATTACTCTGAGCAATGTTTGGTCTTAGCTAATCGGATTCCTTTTGACATTCTTAGAGTAACGTTTACATTCATATACATCATAAAACATATCATCTCTTGATAATGGCCTCTGCAACGAGCCCGAAACGTCGAGGAAAGAAGTACACACGGTGGAAACCCAAAAATCTATTATGATATGATATGAACAAATTATGAATAGTTGAAGGGTTTATAAAAAACCCCTATCACTAATAATAGAATCAATATGCGTACACATTGTATATAGTTTTTACCTATTCTATTGTATTAATTTATTATATAAGTAAGAATTAATTGTATTCGTTGTCAGTGTGTACTTGCCTTTTGGTGAGTGCACATAGTGCCCGAAGATGCCGAAAGGCGAAACCCGGGTCACAAAAAACGACTCAAACTGAATATGTAGTACAAAACTTAAATCCATTAGAATTTTAATTCCATCAAGTACCTTCGGTCGATATTATTAATATTAATAGTATATAAATAAATGCAGCCCCTGAAAATTTTATTTGGACTTCGTAAAAGAAAACGTTGCTCATCACTGGTACAGATGTTTAAATTACAGACTACGTAAGTACAAACCAACTTAGGTCGGGACATTACTGTAATCCAATACTTTTGTGATTCACATTTTGGTATTTGTGGAAGGTAAATAAAATAGTTTTTTTATATAAAATACTTGATATATTATAATAATTAAATATTTACATTTAATCCCAAAACAATGTATTGGTCCAGATCAATCATGCATAATAACTTAATTAGACCAAATATAATGTCAATCCCAATATATTATTATATTTAATATAATTAACAAAGAAACAATAATCTTTGAGGTTTAATAAAATTACCACATATTTCAGTGGTGTAATTTTTTGGACCTTGGTAAAAGAAGTGCCTGCGTCAAAAGTTTAGTGTGCACTATTTATGTTGAATTTTAGCAGCCTACCATCACTTCGCACTGCTATGCAGCCATCTATTTCCGATACATCATTTCACAATGAACTGTGATACGGCCAACTGCATACGTACAAATTTATGAACACAATACCTCTATGAGTACTATGAGTATATCTCATTTATGTACGATACGTGGGATAAAAGGCTTCATATTATAACTATATATCGATGGTCCCTATGTTACCAAAAAAGCATTTTTCTGCTAAAACCAATGAAATTAATATGGACGAATCATCTGGAAAAGAAAATGACACTCACTTTATTGTCGGGTCTGCCGAATGGCATAATCTGTTCTAACGCCATTACAATAAAGGTGATATTGCTATAAATTCCTGATGCTTTTTGTTGGGTCTGCCGAATGGTTCGGTTCGAACGTGTTTGCTCAAAGAACATTGACATTAGAAACACTGCTCTAACGCCATTACAATAAAGGTCATATTGCTATAAATTCACGATGCGTGATATCGCATAATGGAAATTGCGTGACGTCTACCTATACATGCGAATTTACTTGCTAGCTACTGTATTGAGTGCGTCGTCCATTAATAATGTCATTGGCTAAAACACTTAAAATACTTCCTCCTTGATTTAAAATTAAAGAAAAAATAAACCTCACTTTCCAAAAAAAAAATACGTAAAAATGGACAAATACTCTAATTTTATGAAATGAACTGCGTAAATGCGGATATGTTAATGTGTCCGTCTTTACATTGGGCACCAGACAGTCGCATAAAGTTAGGAGACAGAAGTGTATTATTTTGGAAGATAATATACCTCTCAACAGTTTGAATTATGGTGATTTCAATAGTGACAATTATAGTTGCTAATGATTGATGACTTTGTCCTACGTAAAGTGAAACATGTGGTAGTTGTCTCATTAATGAATGTTGTAAAGTCAGACAACTACAATTCTGTCAAAAGTATATAATTTAGAAAGAATGTAATAATTGTTAAATAAACTATGAATAGTATTTATAATACTGAATTTCAGGTGCCTAGTAATAAATACCGTATCCGAAAATTTGTACGTATGCAGTTCGTCGTATCACAACTGTGAAATTTTGTATCGGAAATATGGTTGTATATTATTAAAGACTGTCCAACCTCTTTGGGTCATATAGTACTGAAATAAAATTCATGTCTAAATAAAACATGGTTCTTTTCGGTTTACAGGAAGCCACTGCAAACAAATTTTGAAAATAAGCGATATAATCGTTTGTTAGGTTAGGTTTTCATTCTTGAATTCATGAATTTTGCCAAAATCAGAGATGACAGTATAGTATATGGTCATCTCTTTCCGATAAGGAAGCTCACGGCGAACTGTGCTATGGTGAAATTTAATGCATACAATTTACATGTAACCGATAAAAACATAAAAGTTCTAAAATTTTTTACTTCAAGTAGCTCTCCTGTAAAATTGCATTTGGTAGATATGCCACAGATGCCCGCATGAGCTTCTATATATTTTTTTGGTACAAGTCGGTTATGGGGAAGCCAGTGGCAAGCACATTTTGAAAATAGCCAATATACTGGACTATTTATTAGGTTGGGTTAGTTTAGGTTAGGTTTTCATTGATGAAATTCATGAATTTTGCCAAAATCGGCTATGAAAATTAGCGCAGTTCCCGCCAGGCTTCCCCATAACTGACTTGTACCTTTTTTCCCCCCGAAAACAGTTTATTCCGTGTAGACAATTATATTAAATACCCTTTTCTGTCGGCGCAGATGCTTTTCGATCCAATAATTGTTAATTTAAAATTTGAAATTTTCATACATTTCGATGCATCATTATCACACACATTATATTAGGTTGGGGTAGGTATAGTTATGTTGGGTTTGGTATAAAAAGAAAGTTATTAAAGCTCATGCGGGCATCTGCGACCCTATTGCCTTGCATTTTTGTAATGTCTGGTTTACGGACCGTCAATTTAATAGAATAGAAATCGTGTAGAATTTACAATCGTATATTTAAGTTTGAAGTCGATTTACTCAACTTGGTAACGGATGCACATATTGTGATCGATCAACCCTCAATTGATTAACTTTTTATATTTTACATTGTATGAACGAGTTACGAGGTTTAAAAAAAAAAAATATACTACGCTATGCATTGATTTATAATCTCAATAAGGTTATTATTCTCTAAGGCTGCTGCAACTCTTTCTTTGTCGGCGAGCTGTTTGTTTATTTCCAATTCAGATACATGACTTCCGGGCGTCACCTCCACGCTCACTTTAAAACGATACGGCAGCACTCGCAGAAGCAGTACCCTGATTGACAATCCAATCAGGGTGGCCATGCCGCAGTGGGGAATCGTTGGAGTGTAGCTGATGTGGACATTGTTCAGTTTATCGTCAACGGTGATGTTCTGCTGTTGAATTACTCTCAGTTCTTCTAATGTAAGAGGATGTTCAGGATCGTTGATGTTTCTGATCAAATCGAATATTTCCCGTTCATCGAAGGGATCCGTTACTTCTTCGTCTTCTTCCGAATGTGTAACTGCACGTTCATCTCCTTTTTCGTATATCTGAGGATTGCTGTTGACTGTATCCATTTTATGTACAAATAATGGTGTGATGTCTTACTCTTTAGCAAAATAAAGCAATATTTGATTAATTTCTCACTGCGTAATTAAATACGATTGACATTCCCACATAACCTAACTTTGACACCACAATGACAGGTCACGTCAGTGTTGCCATATTTTGAAAGTGGAATTATAGTACAGTGCCTTCAAAATTATAGTATTTCAGCAAAAAATATAGTACGCGTTAAGTGACCAATAATTTTCTGCATTTTCAAAAAATTAAACGTGGGGTAATTAACTTCTTGTTTTTTTAGACAAAATATCCATGAAGGGTAATTAACGTTTTGTTTTTTTTAGACAAAATTCAAATGTTAGGTCAGTGGTTTCCAAACTGTGTACTACGCCTCCCTTTAAAAAAATCTAATCTATGCGACTCCCCCCTTATAATAATACAGACACATTTTTAAATAGTCAACAAAGTATCTACTTACGAATACAAAAATAAACAAGGTTTTACTGCTTAGATAACATTAATTTTTGACGAATGTGCTTGTTTATTAGCACAATCAATTTCAATAGTAGTCAATCCAAATTCATCTTCGTTTATTGACAAATGGATTCTATCATGGACCCCACATCCCGAAGCGGACCCCCCGGGCCAGGATTTTTCAACCACATATTATCTAAAATATTTAATAGTTTAGTTTAGGCGACTTTTTTTGCTATTAATGAAATAATGTGAAAAGGCTATCAAGGACCTGCATGCTCAGTCTAAAATATTAAAAACTATCCAGCCACAAGCGGTCACAAACGCCCTACCTACCGCAACGACACCTGCAATGTCATGGGCCACAGCATTGGGCAGGAAGAGCCGCCCACCTACGGCGACTACAGCAACACTTGCTCCACCCTCCACCTCAACATCCGCCAACCAACAGTTTCCGTCCCTGTTTCCCCTCGCCACCAGACCGGGAGTTCTCTTCTTCCCGACCGGATCTGGGGAGAAGAAGTCGGATACCACGAAGGAGATCCTCAAGAAGGCCTTCGACCCCAGGTCCCTTGGGGTTCAAATTACGGGTATCCGTAACATAAGGAACGGAGGTGTAATTGTTCACCCCCGTTCTGAAGTCGAGGCCAAGGCCCTTATGAAAGCCCTGGAGACCTCGGAGGCTGCCCTACGAGCCGAGCTCGCTGGGAAAAAACAGACTCGTGTCATTATCTTTAACTTACCGTCGACTCTCACGGAACCACAACTCCGGGAAGCTATCTTCACCTCCACCAGGGAACAGACCGGCCTGCCAGAAAAGGCATACCAGGAAATAAGACTGAGCCACAAAGCCGGGCCAAGAACCGGCAGATGCCACTTTGTGGTCTTCGCCCCGGCGGCCATCTGGTCTGCCCTAATAGTAGAAAACAGACTCTACATGGGGTGGGAATCCTTCCCTCTTAGGGACTACGTTGGGGTAGTAAAGTGCAATATTTGCTACCTCTTCGGTCACATGGCCAAAGGTTGTTCTAACAAAACCCCGACGTGCAGCCACTGCGCCATCTCCGGCCACGACCGCGAGGACTGCCCCAACAAAGGAAACCCACCCAAATGCGTGGCCTGCCATAAACACAAGCAGCCGTCTGATCACTCCACCGGCAGTCTCGAATGCCCAGCAAGGCTACACGCTGAGCTGCGCGAGAGGGCTATGGTGGACTACACTGCCACGCGATGATTACCTTCGCTCAGTTGAACGTCAATCTGAGCGACGCCGGCTCGGCGGAGTTAATTGAGACCATGCGGGCCACAGGCTTGTCTCTGGCGCTGGTGCAGGAACCGCACCACTGGGGCCTTAAAGGGGCCCCAAGGCCACTGAAAAGGGACTCGGGTGCGCGGGCCTTGTCGTCAGCGCCAGGGGTGCAGAGCCAAAGGCTTGCGCCTTCGCTCTTGACCCTCGCCTTGGCTTGCTTTCGCTCTCGCACCTGTCAACTGAGCTAGTCGCGTGTGCAGACATAAGCTTTCCCGGAGGAGGCAGTGTGGTGGTTATCTCCGCCTACTTCAGCTTTAAGAGCACAAAGGAACACGTGGCATCAGTGCTCGACGGCATCCTACGCGCAGTTGGTGGCAGGGATGGCATCATCTGTGCGGATGCAAACTCGCAATCCCCCCGCTGGGCGCTCGTGGATATCCCCCTGTGCGACGCGGACGTCATCGAGGAGCTGGTTCACCAGCACAACCTGGTCGTCCTCAACGACCCCAACAGCATGCCGACTTTCGTGTCGCACGCAAACTCCGGAAGCACCTACATCGACATCACCCTGGCCACTGAGTCCGTCGCGAGACGAATCAGCGGCTGAAGAGTCCATGAGAGCGCTTCCATGAGTGATCACCGGCTGATCACTTTTGAGCTGGCCACTGTCTCCTCGCACGATGGCGTCTCTGACGTATCCCCAACCCCGCCCACGCGATTTAGAACGCGCGACGGGAATTGGGAAAAGTTTGAAGAGGTGCGCTCCAAAAAGCTTGACAGGACATCTAGAACCCGATTTCCGGACCTGCACTCGGCCGCCTCACGACTGACTGCAGACATCACTGGATCAGCCGAAGATTCACTTGGACGCTGCAAACCCAAGCCACCAAGCCAGTCGCCGTGGTGGACGCAGCATGTTTTGCGCTTGCGTGACCTTTTCAGAAAAGCGCGCAAGGCTCATCAACGTGCACGCCTGCGCAAGCAACCACCTGCCTCCATCGATCCCCTTGCAACCATGGCCAAATCCACCCGAATGGAATACAAGAAAGCGATTACTCAAGCCAAGAAAGACTACTGGCGTAACTTCGTCACCATTGAGGGAGGTTCGGACCCCTGGGATCCTCCATACCGCGCATTGAGGCTGGGACTCAGACCGACGAGCCTCCTGTGCGGCATCGAGAAACCGGGTGGCGGATTCACCAGTACCGAGTCTGAAACGGCTGCGGTCCTACTCGAGGCCCTCATCCCCCTGGATGATGAATCCAGGGATGATGACGCCATGAGGATGGCCCGCTTTGAGGCTTCTCTTCCCATCGACACGGATCACTCATCGTTGCCTTCCGAACAGGAGATCAACCACATCATACGCACGTTGATTGCTGGCAAGGCCCCGGGCCCGGACTGCATTGACAATTTACTTGTCAAACGCACATGGGCCATCGCCGCGCCAGAGATTACAGCCCTCCTCAGTGACTGCATCAGAAGCGGCACGTTCCCCGACTGCTGGGAGAGGGGCTTACTTAAGGTAATCCCCAAAACTGGCAGCCGAGAACCGTCTAGCCCCAAA
Organism: Rhyacophila brunnea; assembly: GCF_057557595.1. Taxonomy (NCBI): domain Eukaryota; kingdom Metazoa; phylum Arthropoda; class Insecta; order Trichoptera; family Rhyacophilidae; genus Rhyacophila; species Rhyacophila brunnea. The sequence goes on along the minus strand of NW_028232848.1, from coordinate 35,396,617 downwards.
GCCTACCGCCCTCTAACACTTCTGCCCGCTCTGGGCAAAGTGCTGGAGAAGCTACTGTGCCACAGGATTGAAGCCCACCTGGAGACACACTCGCCGCTTTCCGATAAGCAACTTGGATTCAGAAGAGGCAAATCAACAGTCAACGCCATAAGGAACGTGATTGCTATTGCTGAAAATTCTCGCCGTAAATACGTCCTAGGAGTTTTCCTGGACATTGCAGGTGCGTTTGATAGTGCGTCTTGGCCTCTTATACTTCGAAAGCTCCGGCCGAAGAGACTACTAGGAAATTTGTTCGCGTCAATTCAAAGTTATTTCACCAATAGATCGATCGAGTTTCGAGTTGGTTCAACCACAATAAAGAGGCACACCAGCATGGGATGTCCTCAGGGCTTAGTCCTCGGGCCCCTTCTCTGGAACGTACTCTTCGACGATCTCCTTAGAATTCCGCTTCCAACCGACTGTACTGTCATTGCCTACGCAGACGATGCGCTGCTGCTGGTCGAGGCCGACAACAGGGCGAAGATTGAGAGCACCGTTGGCGAAGCTTTAGCATCAATTGAGGCATGGGTAGATTAACTAGACTATCATTCGCACCTTCCAAGACAGAAGCCATTGTCCTCAAAGGACCGAGACGACTTAGCTGTTAGAGACTACCCACAGTCCGATTCGGTACATGAGAGTGAAAGTGTCGAAGATCGTCACCTATCTAGGCGTCAAAATAGACACAATGTTAAATTTCCTACACCATGCCGAAACCCAAGTCCACAAGGCTGGGGTGGCCTTCCAGAGGATCGGCCGCATGGCTGGTGAAGGATGGGGCTTAAAAGTAAGGGCGCTCAAGATCGCCTACGGCGCCATTTTTATGGGAATCGCGGCTTATGCCGCCAGTGCTTGGTGCCCGCGCATTCCCAAAAGTGTCAAACTTAGAATCTCTCTTTTAAGAGGACAGCGCATCGCGCTTCTGTCCATTACCAAGGCCTACCGTACTACCTCAACTGACGCGCTCCCGGTCCTGGCCGCATTCATTCTCCCACTTAACCTGCATATTCAGGTCAGCGGCGCTTCAATATTGCTCCTCAAGGGCGAGGAGGCCGACGTTGGTGATTTTCACCTCTCCCCCCCCCTCGGCTAGCTGGCGAAGGAGTAGCATTATTGAGGCGCAGAATTAGACTCATGCCATTAAGACCTGGCAGCGAAAGTGGGACGAATCGACCAAGGGCCGGCACACATATACGTTTTTTCCAGACATACAGTGGCAAATGGAGATAACCAAATATCTGACTCCAGACCATTACACCAGTCCATTTGTGACTGGTCATGGTGGATTCGCTGGCAAGCTCTTTGAGCGTCTGAGTATGTGCTCCGAACGGGAGGAAATACTCAGGTCGGTCCAACCAGCTGTTGGACCCATCGGCCCGTCCGACTTGATTGCTACTAAGGCCAATTATCTTGCTTTCAAAAAATTTGCGGCGTCTTACTACGGGCGTGAAGATCTCTTCACATAAATTTTGCTGCCTGTATGATTAGCTTCGTTCTTTAATTTAATGAACAAGTAGGCTCATTTTCTTTTTAGTAATTTCCATGTGTTTTTTCTCTCCCTGGCACTTTGCGATAGAGTAAACTCAGTAAACTCAGTCAGAGCTCACTTTGAGCGTAGCAATCTAAGTCTTGGGCATCTTCTCCCAGGACACTCCCAGGCCAATTCTTAGATGCTTCACATCACCAATTGATGGGTCCCGTGATACTCTCGATTAAGACCGAGGGTGGTACGGGGCGGGTTTGGTGGAGGGACTTTAACTTCAATGTTCCAAGATGGCGGACGATCACAACGCCACAAACGTCAGAGTGGCAGATGCCAACCACAACAACTGTCCTCGCACTATCACAAATGTCAAAATGTCACTGTCCACGTCAACTGTCAAACGCTTTAAGCACACTAAATTTATTACACTGAATTTAGCACTGACTCTATTTCCAAGTTGTGGATCCGGTGAAGTTCCTTCAGTTTTTCACTGCCCTATTTCTGACAGATGCTTGCCAACACGACAAGTATTGTCACAGGTCCACGTTGGGCTCGCCAAACTTGACACCCGGAAGTCCGGGTAGGGAAGGGAGTTAGGGCCGCACAGCCCGATCTGATCTCCGCGCTCGACTCTCCTCTCGGCCAGGCGTCAATTACGCCCTGGTAGCGTGCCGTCGGTCGGCACGTGGGAGTCACACGACCAGCTTCCTCCCTTCGACTAACTTAGTGATTGAAATTATTTAGGGCGGTCAATTGAAGCTGGGTTTTGGTGTTTCGGTAGAGCACGTTCAGTGTAAGGTTAGGTTAGGTTAGGTAAAGATGCAGGATTGACAGTTGATTATGTTGGATCTTCACAATGAAACACACAAAGACAAAAGAGAACATGACAAAACAGAACACGACAAAACAGAACATGACAAAACAGAACATGACAAAACAGAACACGACAAAACAGAACATGAAAAAACAGAACTTGACAAAACTGAACACGACAAAAGAGAACATGCAAAACAGAACATGACAAAAAAGAACATGACAATATAGAACATGACAAAACAGAACACGACAAAACAGAACATGACAAAAAAGAACATGACAAAATTGAACATGACAAAACAGAACACGACAAAACAGAACACGACAAAACAGAACACAACAAAACACAACAAAACAGAACATGACAAAACAGAACACGACAAAACAGAACATGACAAAACAGAACTTAACAAAACAGAACATGACGAAACAGAACATGACTAAACAGAACATGACAAAACAGAACATAACAAAACAGAACATGACAAAACAGAACATGACTAAACAGAACACGACGAAACAGAACATGACAAAACAGAACACGACAAAACAGAACATGACAAAACAGAACACGACAAAACAGAACATGACAAAACAGAACACGAAAAAACACAACATGACAAAACAGAACATGACAAAACAGAACACGACAAAACAGAACATGAAAAACAGAACACGACAAAACAGAACACGACAAAACAGAACATGACAAAACAGTACACGACAAAACAGAACATGACAAAACAGAACACGACAAAACAGAACATGAAAAAAAAGAACATGACAAAACAGAACATGACTAAACAGAACACGACAAAACAGAACATGACAAAACAGAACATGACAAAACAGAACATGACATAACAGAACATGACAAAACAGAACATGACAAAACAGAACAGGACAAAACAGAACATGACAAAACAGAACATGACAAAACAGAACTTGACAAAACAGAACATGACAAAACAGAACACGACAAAAGAGAACATGACAAAACAGAACATGAGAAAAAAACATGACAATATAGAACATGACAAAACAGAACACGACAAAAGAGAACATGACAAAACAGATCATGACAAAAAAGAACATGAAAAAAAGAACATGACAAAATAGAACATGACAAAACAGAACACGAAAAAACAGAACATGACAAAACAGAACATGACAAAACAGAACATGACAAAACAGAACACGACAAAATAGAACATTACAAAGCAGAACACGACTAAACAGAACACGACAAAACCGAACATGAAAAAACAGAACACGACAAAACAGAACATGACAAAAAAGAACATGACAAAATAGAACATGACAAAACAGAACACGACAAAAGAGAACATGACAAAACAGATCATGACAAAAAAGAACATGACAAAAAAGAACATGACAAAATAGAACCTGACAAAACAGAACACGACAAAACAGAACACGACAAAAAAGAACAAGACAAAAAAAAACATGACAAAATAGAACATGACAATACAGAACACGACAAAACAGAACACGACAAAACAGAACACGACAAAACAGAACATGACAAAAAAGAACATGACAAAATAGAACATGACAAAACAGAACACGACAAAACAGAACATGACAAAAAAGAACATGACAAAATAGAACATGACAAAACAGAACACGACAAAACAGAACATGACAAAACAGAACACGAAAAAACAGTACATGTTAAAACAAAACATGACAAAACAGAACACGACAAAACAGAACATGAAAAACAGAACACGACAAAACAGAACATGACAAAACAGTACACGACAAAACAAAAAATGACAAAACAGAACATGACAAAACAGAACACGACAAAACAGAACACGACAAAACAGAACATGACAAAACAGAACATGACAAAACAGTACACGACAAAACAGAACATGACAAAACAGAACACGACAAAACAGAACATGACAAAACAGAACATGACAAAACAGAACTTGACAAAACCGAACACGACAAAAGAGAACACGACAAAACAGAACACGACAAAACCGAACATGACAAAACAGAACACGACAAAACAGAACATGACAAAACAGAACATGACAAAACAGAACTTGACAAAACCGAACACGACAAAAGAGAACATGACAAAACAGAACATGACAAAACAGAACTTGACAAAACCGAACACGACAAAAGAGAACACGACAAAACAGAACACGACAAAACCGAACATGACAAAACAGAACACGACAAAACAGAACATGACTAAACAGAACAAGACAAAACAGAACATGACAAAACAGAACATGACAAAACAGAACATGACAAAACAGTACACGACAAAACAAAACATGACAAAACAGAACATGACAAAACAGAACATGACTAAACAGAACACGACAAAACAGAACATGACAAAGCAGAACAAGAAAAAACACAACATGACAAAACAGAACATGACAAAACAGAACATGACAAAACAGAACATGACAAAACAGAACATGACAAAACAGAACACGACAAAACAGAACATGAGAAAACAGTACACGACAAAACAGAACATGACAAAACAGAACACGAAAAACAGAACATGACAACACAGAATATGACAACACAGAACACGACAAAACAGAACACGACAAAACAGAACATGACAACACAGGACATGACAAAACAGAACACGACAAAACAGAACACGACAAAACAGAACATGACAAAACAGAACATGACAAAACAGAACATGACAAAATAGAACATGATAAAACAGAACACGACAAAACAGAACATGACAAAAAAGAACATGACAAAAAAGAACATGACAAAATAGAACATGACAAAACAGAACATGACTAAACAGAACAAGACAAAACAGAACATGACAAAACAGAACATGACAAAACAGAACATGACAAAACAGAACACGACAAAACAGAACATGACAAAACAGAACTTGACAAAACAGAACATGACAAAACAGAACATGACAAAACAGTACGTGACAAAACAGAACACGACAAAACAGAACATGACAAAACAGAACACGACAAAACAGAACACGACAAAATAGAACATGACAAAACAGAAAATGACAAAACAGAACACGACAAAACAGAACATGACAAAATAGAACCTGACAAAACAGAACACGACAAAACAGAACACGACAAAAAAGAACATGACAAAAAAGAACATGACAAAATAGAACATGACAAAATAGAACCTGACAAAACAGAACACGACAAAACAGAACACGACAAAAAAGAACATGACAAAAAAGAACATGACAAGATAGAACATGACAATACAGAACACGACAAAACAGAACACGACAAAACAGAACATGACAAAACAGAACATGACAAAACAGAACATGACAAAACAGAACATGACAAAACAGTACACGACAAAACAAAACATGACAAAACAGAACATGACAAAACAGAACATGACTAAACAGAACACGACAAAACAGAACATGACAAAGCAGAACAAGAAAAAACACAACATGACAAAACAGAACATGACAAAACAGAACATGACAAAACAAAACATGACAAAACAGAACACGACAAAACAGAACATGACAAAACAGTACACGACAAAACAGAACATGACAAAACAGAACACGAAAAACAGAACACGACAAAACAGAACACGACAAAACAGAACATGACAACACAGAACATGACAAAACAGAACACGACAAAACAAAACACGACAAAACAGAACATGACAAAACAGAACATGACAAAACAGAATATGACAAAACAGAACATGACAAAACAGAACATGACAAAATAGAACATGATAAAACAGAACACGACAAAACAGAACATGACAAAAAAGAACATGACAAAAAAGAACATGACAAAATAGAACATGACAAAACAGAACATGACTAAACAGAACAAGACAAAACAGAACATGACAAAACAGAACATGACAAAACAGAACATGACAAAACAGAACACGACAAAACAGAACATGACAAAACAGAACTTGACAAAACAGAACATGACAAAACAGAACATGACAAAACAGTACGTGACAAAACAGAACACGACAAAACAGAACATGACAAAACAGAACACGACAAAACAGAACACGACAAAATAGAACATGACAAAACAGAAAATGACAAAACAGAACACGACAAAACAGAACATGACAAAATAGAACATGACAAAAAAGAACATGACAAAATAGAACATGACAAAATAGAACCTGACAAAACAGAACACGACAAAACAGAACACGACAAAAAAGAACATGACAAAAAAGAACATGACAAGATAGAACATGACAATACAGAACACGACAAAACAGAACACGACAAAACAGAACATGACAAAACAGAACATGACAAAACAGAACATGACAAAACAGTACGTGACAAAACAGAACACGACAAAACAGAACATGACAAAACAGAACACGACAAAACAGAACACGACAAAATAGAACATGACAAAACAGAAAATGACAAAACAGAACACGACAAAACAGAACACGACAAAAAAGAACATGACAAAAAAGAACATGACAAAATAGAACATGACAAAATAGAACCTGACAAAACAGAACACGACAAAACAGAACACGACAAAAAAGAACATGACAAAAAAGAACATGACAAGATAGAACATGACAATACAGAACACGACAAAACAGAACACGACAAAACAGAACATGACAAAACAGAACATGACAAAACAGAACACGAAAAAACAGAACATGACAAAACAGAACACGACAAAACAGAACATGACAAAACAGAACACGACAAAACAGAACATGACAAACTAGAACATTACAAAACAGAACACGACAAAACAGAACACGACAAAACAGAACATGACAAAAAAGAACATGACAAAATAGAACATTACAAAACAGAACATGACACAACAGAGCACGACAAAACAGAACACGACAAAACAGAACATGACAAAACAGAACATGACAAAAAAGAACATGACAAAATTGAACATGACAAAACAGAACATGACAAAAAAGAACATGACAAAACAGAACATGACAAAACAGAACACGACAAAACAGAACATGACAAAACAGAACATGACAAAACAGAACACAACAAAACAAAACACGACAAAACAGAACATGACAAAACAGAACACGACAAAACAGAAAATGACAAAACAGAACTTGACAAAACAAAACATGACAAAACAGAACATGACTAAACAGAACATGACAAAACAGAACATGACAAAACAGAAGAGCTAGGGGAAAAATGAAACAATAATTTTTGTAGAAATTATTTTTTAATTAAATTTTAAACGAAATACATATACTTACTTTTATATAAATATTTAAAAAAATCGATTTTTAAGTGAAATAATTAAGGTATTATAATATATACTTTCATTTTTTTTACAATACGGTTATTTTGAAAATAATGCATTTTTTTATAGAGTATATAAAATTGCATAATGTAATCACTGCATGTTGTCCATTTGGCGTAAATTAAAAACTAATTCTAATTAATTTAAATGTTATAATAAATGTATTATTTTTAAGAAAACAATAATAATGGATACATTAATAAATTGATATAATCATGCAGAAGGGTTATTTAACTATATTTGGCTCAAAACTTTAAGTAGGGGTAAAAAACAATTCAAATAACGTTGGTTACAGTGAAGTGGATTCTTGTATATCGTTCCTCGGTCTGTCACTTTCTAGTATGTATCGTTCGTTTAGTAAAGCGCCGGCTAGATGGCAGTGACTTGCCTGCACGGTATAGTTTGTGCAAACTACTTTTACGGCACTTTTCAGTTTGCGTGAGCTACGGTTTTCCCGTCCATGCCAGTGCTCGAAATGGAAAATTTCACGAACAGGAACGCTCGACAATTTTCCAAAAATGTGTGATATTAAATATAATAATATCTGTAACATAAAAATATCTTTTAGTTTGACATGATGTACTTTTTTCATCATCATCTTCGCCCAATACGCTATTGGCTATAAAAATTAGTGGTAACATACAAATATAGAGTCATTTTAGTTTACGAAATCTTTTTCTAAAAAATACATTAATAATTATACAAATATAAATAACTAAACGTATATGAATCTAATTGGAGTGGGAAAAATTATTAAAATACATGAAATAATAGACAAACTTATCACAATTTCCCATTGGTTTCGTTAGCAGTTTGAATAAAAATATGCAACTAAGAGTGGATAGAAATATGAGTGAAGATTTTTCGGTTTAAACAAAATACATGCCGCTATATTAAGAGCTCTGATTTTTCGTAAATTCGAAATATTTTGATTATGGTAAACTATTTTTTAATCAAATTAAAATCCATCGTATACGAAAAAGCAAGGGCATGGTTTTTAATAAATTAATTAAAATAGTATGTAATACGCATGATTTACAAATATAGCATTCTTTATTAAATATGAATCATTTTAAACAACCTCAGAAGTGTAGGCACATATTATTAGAAAAAAATATTTACATCATGTGGACATGTAGGATAATTTATTCTAATAGGTTTCCAATGTTATAGAAATTGTTATATACAGGGAAATTTTTCATATATTTATCTCATTGGATTCTGATTGATTTATTTCAATATTTTTATTTCGTATTGTACCTTAAACAATACAAAATTTTTTAACATGCATACGATGTTCACGAATATGTATATTGTATATATGTATATTGTAAATATATATGTTATATGAATATGTATGTTATATAATAAATATTTAACCATCAAAGACACAGTTCATTCAACCCGAAAAATATCCATATAAAATTAAAACAATAAAAATGTATGAGGAAATGATATTTATTTTTTTTGTCACTCAATGTAAAATATTATAATAGATTAGGATAAATAATTATTATCTGGCGATTCCGTAACGTTGAGTAGGTAGGTAAAACAGCAAATACGTATGTTCTGGTCACAGGGAAAAGCATGACTGTATTTACTATTTAATATGAAATATTTGACCCCCTTAGAAATTATTAAACAACAATTTAAACTACTAAGTACCTACAAAGAGTTTTTAAACGATGTCAGAGCACAAGTTTTTTGGAAATTTAAAAATTTAGCAAAGCAGCTGCAATAGTTAGGCTTTTTCATGTATGCAATAATAATTATTTAGAACCCAACCCATCAACCTTGGTCGATCCAGTGATGGATGAAGGCCTCCCTTATTTTATTCCATCTCTCTCGGTACCTACTTACTTTTTCAGTGCAAAGTATTTCCGCTGAACTTCATCAATTCATCAATAATGTAAGAAATATAAAAAATAAATTAGTGTAGAGAAGCAAAGCATGGGGGTTAGGTAATGGGAAACCAAAAAAACACAACTTAAAATGATTAAATTTGGAAAAATAAGGAGTCTAATTTTGTCGCTTCCTCTGATGAAAACGCTTATCATTGGCTGCATACAACTTAATATTGATAAACGACCAATGAACGAACCCGATTGCATTATGTAATACAAAAACTATGAACGCGTCAAACCCATGTAAATTTCGCTAACATAGTAATATGATAAATGGACAATTCGGTCAATTATGGTTGTCTCGATACAAAATTTAAAGTTTCATTACAAAAAACAATTGCCTACCACTGCCGTATTGATCATAAACGTGCTCAAGAATTTCAACCCTCGGTAGGACAGATATAGTATACCTATCTCGGTAGATATTTAGGTAGGGAACGTAGTTTTATTCACACTATTTTTACTATGTTATTTTTGTGCAATATTTAACAAATTAATTAAGTCATTTATACAGTAAGAGTAAAGATAATATATGTATTTAATGTGTTTCAATTAAAGTCATAGAAAATTCAGTGGTTCTAAAGCAGTAAAATTAGTTTTTAATAAAAAAAATATTTATGTTTTTGTACCTTTCAATTCATTTTCGTAAATTTTAAATCTAACCCGGAACGTAATAATATTAAGTATGACGCTTGAAGATTTTACTAGACGACTCGCTGTCCGTCGGATATTTTACGAACCGGTACGCCATTTTCGAGGTTTTAACGAACAGGAACGCCATCCTTGGAAATCCCACGAACAGGAACGGCGCTCCGGGGCATTCCGCTCCATTTCGAGCGCTGGTAAAAGTAGTCATTATTTGTGGCTTAAATTCTATTAACAGCAGTCGGAATTTCTATTGTTTCTTTAGTTCATAATAGCATATCGTCTATGTAAGTTTAATACCGCGGAAGAACCATTTGTCAAAATGTTCAGGAAGGACAAAAACCTTGCAATTTCGTCAATAAAAAAAGATAAAAAAATTAATTTAAATGCAGTTTATTGTGTCTTCCTGTTTTATATTAGAAAATATATTTTTACTATCGTATGCGTCTGTGGAAATTAATTGCCACAGGATTATTTTGTAAATCAGTTGGACCTTACGCGGTATTGCCGCAACTCTCCGTTCGTCCGCTGTATTGGATCAGGGATATACGCGGTCTTGCTTGCTTCTTCAGTATGGATAATTCATGCGCGGTATTCATTTTAACCGAGTGCTAGTGGTCTATTGGTCAATTTCAAAATTTGAATGAACCACTCAATGCGCCAAAAATACATATTTTGAACATATTGGCTCATACGCGGTATTGAACTTACATAGACGATATCTCATTTGTTGCCAGAAATGAATGTATAAATTTTTCATTTTTTTAGTTGTCTTGATTCATCAATAGCGATGAGGCCGATTTTTTCACGCTTCCAAACAGTTGTCATTACATCAGGTATGTTCACATCTTTAACTGTTGCAAAAGCTTTCATAATTCATATCAAAATATATATATAATATATAATTATTATGTCCAAAATCAAAATGCTCGTCTGTCTTTTTCAGGAACTTTGTCCCCACTTGATATGTACCCAAAGATATTAGACTTCAATCCCGTTGTGATAAGCTCATTCACCATGACCCTAGCACGATCCTGCCTACTACCTATGGTAAACATGTTATAATTTCACATTTTTAATGAATCGCATATGTTTTGTTAAAAAATGTCAATTTTAAACGTGGCTTATCTCTGAGTTTCCAAATGTATTCAATTTAAATTGAAGTAATAGTAATGCATAAATTGTAGTGAAAATGTTAAAAAATCAACAAAGCGGCGCATAGATTAGAAATTAGTGTATTATCTGAGAGATTTACGGGTAATAATAATATGTAATATTATATTACACTAAACCGACGTGGGCAAATGCGGCTCTTCGTTGGGTTAAGTGCGGCTCCCAATATCTCTTGATAAAAATATAGGTATTTTGTTTCTCCATTATACTTGTATTTTCGCAAGTTTTCCTTTAAATTAATTAATTAATAACTAATAATTTTCCTTTAATTCAATTGAATTTAAATTTTAATACTACGTGAGAACGTGACTATGATGTGGCCTTTATATATATGAAAATCCAGAATGTGGCTCTCATTGACCTCATGTATGCCCATCCCTGTACAATCCCTGTAAATTTTAGTTACTTCAATACCAGATATATATATCAGATACTTCAATAATTACTTTCCACTCTGCATTATGTGCATATTTGCTCAATGGAACTTATATTATTATCTACTGTTTTCTAAATCATCAAAATTTTCTATGTCCAGAGTTTTCTGTGTTTGTGTTCGGAATTTTTTATTGGCAATTTTCGTGTCCAGAATCTTCCGTACACCGATATGTATTGATATAATATTATGACACTATTTTTTGTTAACTTGTTTGACTTAAAATAAATCTGTAATGCAAAATAACTTGCAGTTATTTTAATTTTTAGGGTTAGTAACCCCTTTTTCAGCATCCCTACTATATATTTAGGCTTTGAAAAGTTAAAGCTATACTTCAGCTGAGGAATGGTCTGAAAAGATCGTGACTACGCGACGCGCAGATTGTGCAAACGACGCGTGCCGAACAAAACATAATTTGTCATAAAAATTCAACATGAATCCATTTAATGTTATGTTTATTGTTATATTAGTAATAATAATAATATATTGATATGTTTTCTTTTTCGAGTACATGCGTAACGTTTTTTAGTCATCTTTACACGATATAAAAATATATTCTTCCGACGCCATGACACAAACAATTGACGTGCTCACATCTCAACTGCTGCTCTCCAATTGGCGACGAGTGCGAAATTTCGTCCCACCTATTGTTGAAAATTATTTGCCGTTTCACTGATGTATGCTCTTAATATCATCTGTGTTAATATTACTGTATACATAAAATGCAAATGGTGGCCTGGTGTTGACACGCTTGCTCGAAATGCAAAGTTTTATTTTTTATTACAGATAGTGTCAAAAGGCAGTGATCAAGTTGCGATATCCTCGAAATTTGAAACACGTGAAGATGTTGCCGTCATACGAAATTATGGACAACTTCTTGTCGAGGTATGTGCAACACTGCTCCACAAAAATATTTTTACAATTTTTCTGCAATATCTTTAATGTCCAAATCGGATTTGCACGAAAATAACATGTATCCGTTACGTGAAGCGTTACACAGAGATCGCCGTCAAATTATTCTCTTGCTGTGTAGAGCCTATTACGAGACAGTAAGATGAAACTATGCCTGCCTTTAAAATGCAGCGATACACATTTACTCTTTCTCTCACTCCCGCAGCAGGCTGTGAGTGTTGCAATACAAATCAAGTAATACGACAAAGCAGTGCTCGAAATGGAAAATTTTACGAACAGGAACGCTCTATAATTTTCCAAAAATGTGTGATATTAGATATAATAATATCTGTAACATAAAAATATCTTTTAGTTTTACATGATGTACTTTTTTCATCATCATCTTCGCCCAATACGCTATCGGCTATAAAAAATAGTGGTAACATACAAATATAGAGTCATTTTAGTTTACGAAATCTTTTTCTAAAAAATACATTAATAATTATACAAATATAAATAACTAAACGTATATGAATCTAATTGGAGTGGGAAACATTATTAAAATACATGAAATAATAGACAAACTAATCACAATTTCCCATTGGTTTCGTTAGCAGTTTGAATAAAAATATGCAACTAAGAGTGGATAGAAATATGAGTGAAGATACTTCGGTTTAAACAAAATAAATGCCGCTTTTTTCAAAGCTCTGATTTTTCGTAAATTCGAAATATTTTGATTATGGTAAACTATTTTTTAATCAAATTAAAATCCATCGTATACAAAAAAGCAAGGGCATGGATTTTAATAAATTAATTAAAAAAGTATGTTATACGCAAGATTTATAAATGTAGCATTCTTTATTAAATATGAATCATTTTAAACAACCTAAGAAGTGTAGGTACATATTAGAAAAAAAATATTTACATCATGTGGACATGTAAGATAATTTATTCTAAAAGGTTTCCAATGTTATAGAAATTGTTATATACAGGGAAAATTTTTCATATATTTATCTCATTGGATTCTGATTGATTTATTTCAATATTTTTATTTCGTATTGTACCTTAAACAATACAAAAAAATTTAAAATTATACGATGTTCACGAATATGTATCTATATTAATTATGGAATTATTTGATTTAAGTTATTAAATGTATTATTATATTAGTTTAACCATCAAAAACACAGTTCATTCTACCCGAAAAATATCCATATAAAATTAAAAAAGAGTTATAATTGACCGCTTCGTTGTAACAACATATTTTTTGCGCTCTCAGCATTTTTAAAGAATACCTATTATCATTTGTTGGTATTAACAGTCAGTCAACAATGCCAACTAATGACAAATATGTTCAGTGTGTGGATGTGTCGGTTCCTGAGAGAACATTGCTTTTGGTGGAATTATTAATGAAAAAAGTGGAACAGCTGGAAGAAAAAATTAATAATTATTCGAGTTTGTGTCAGTGCGTACGTCTTCCCCCGCTACCGCCTGCCGCTCCGCAGTTAAAACCAAAGCCACTAATTGCACCGACGCTAATCGGCGTAATCGACGTTAATGCAGCTGTTAATGAGCCCAAACCACTGACAGCTCAAAAACACTCAAAGACCCGTGCAACAACAATAATAACAAGATCACAAAAAATTGCCGGAGATTTGAAGGACACAACTCGTGCAAAGGAGACTTCAGCGGGAAAGCGAGATGTCACTCCCAAGGCCTCGACGTCTCAGAAATCTGATGGGACACCGGTATCAGCAAATGATGTGTCTCTTGGAAACTCCACTACCGGTGAAGAATGGTCAACGGTAGTGAAGAGGAAGAGGGCAGCCATTGCGATTCGTGGTAGCTTTGGTGGGGCGATGAGGGGGGCGGAGGTGGTTAAAAATTACCACTTCTACCCCTTTCATCGCGACACCACAGTTGCGAACTTGAACGACTATATTAAAAAAATTACTAATTGTACTGCTGATTTCACAGTAGTTAAATTGAAGTCAAAAGGTGATTACGCTTCATTTAAGGTAGGGATCCCTACTAAGCTAAGTACGTTGGTTTTGAAGGCGGAAAATTGGCCCCGCCATTCATATATAAAAGAATGGGTTGCCAGGATGGAAACACCACGGCTACCGAGTAGCTGACTTAATAATAACAATAAAAATAAGAATTGCCCTAAGCAATTATTATTCTACTACCAGAATGTTCGGGGCTTGAAAACAAAATCTGTCGATTTTTTGAGCAATGTTTTGGCTGATGACTATGACATCATAGGGTTAACTGAAACATGGCTCAATGATAGTGTTTTTAGTCGTGAATATTTTGGAAGTGAGTACTCAGTCTTTAGGAGGGATCGAGACTCCGGCGCAGGCCACAGGCAGGGTGGGGGTTGTCTTTTGGGGGTTAGAAGTATGGAAGGGTTACAGGCCGAACGTTTCCGTGCTTTGGAGACTCAAAATGAGGACCTTTGGGTGAAAGTGACCTACGACGGAGACACTATTTACGTTTGCGTCATTTATTTTCCACCAGCAAGTGACTTGGAGGTGTATAAGTGTTTTATTGAGAGTATGCTATCTAATATCAACTTAATTGGAGATAGAAAGATTATTGTAATGGGAGATTTTAATCTAAACTCAGCACGTAGTGGTAAAAGAGTCAGCGATGACCTTGAATTTCTATCTTCTGTTTTTGGATTTTCTCAGCACAATGATGTCTCTAACTCTAGCAATGGACTTTTGGATAGGGTATTTAGCAATATCGACTTATCGCTTTCACGATGCACATCTCCTCTTGTACGCGAAGATGTGTACATCCAACTTTAGTTTTTCTGCTCAGGTTTCGGTCGACTCGTCCGCTTCAGACTCCAATTCCCTCTTACAAAACCAACCAATTCGGCGGGTGGAGGTTTGAAGGTCCGCCTTCTTCAAGCTACTTTACTCATTGATGAGTGAGTTGGACTGGAGTGAGTTGCTCGAGATTTGTGATGTGAATGAGGCGGTACAATGTTTTTACAATATTGTGTATAATATTTTTGATCAATGTTTTTCGAGGAAGTCGCCATGTCGTGGTGGAAGGCGATACCCGAGGTGGTTTTCTCGGGAGATTATTGGGGACATTAAGGTCAAGCATAACTATCATACAGTATGGAAGGCTGGGCAGGGAATGGAACGATTTGACACCGCGAACTGGCCTCCGCCGATTGGCCTCCGGTTATTGGCCGCCGGTACAATCGGACACCGACCCAATTGGACTCCGGGACGATCGGACGCCGGTACAATCGGGCGCCGACCCAATTTGACACCGGCCCAACTGGCCGCCGGGAGATTGGACGCCGCACGGCTGAATTAAATGCGCAAAGGAAAAGACCTACGTAACGACTTGGTAGAGAAAGTAGACACGACACTTTAATATGCTTCTATCTACTTAGTGATTGTACCTTATACATTTTTCGCTTATGATTGATAATAATTATTACTTATGCTTTATGCTGTTTATAAAAAGAGAAGAATTCTTTCCTCGTCAGAACTTGAAGATGTGCATAATTAAGTAAGTAATTTATTGTGTATACCTACCTATTCATATTAAAAAATATATATAAGTATATTAATAATGAATTGGTTAGTGAAAATAATATTTTTCGGCGTTTTCTCGATTTCATGTTATTATAATTGAACTTAATATTTATTCATCATCCGTAAATAAGTATTTTGAAGTTTATGAAATTACAAACAATATAAGTAGGTAAAATACTTGAAAGGTATCTACATATTACATTATATATTATATTATTGTTTGAAATGTGTTGGTCAATCGATCTTTAATAATTAGGTACAATTTATATTAATCAAGGCGTTTACGTAATAAATAAAATAAGTCTATAATAATTAACAAACTATACCGTATTCAGTACCTACATGTATTCTGTACCTACATTATTATATATTATGTTGACAAAGCGAATTTGTATGTAGGTGCATATTATTGTCAATAGACTATCGTTTGAAATAGGTGTTAGGTATCTTCGGCTTAAAATTGCTTATTCTATTTTTATTACTAAACGTATTTTATAAAAAACGCGCTAACTCACATTAGATAAATTTCAAGAAAAGTTGACTCAAAAAATTCAGCACGTTGCATGGGTAAATGAATATTTTTTCATAGTGTGGTATATTTTTTTACATTATTTTTAAAATAACTGGAGTAGAGTGTACTAGATATTAATTTAAGTCGAAATGTTCATATGTTAAAAATTTCACCTTTAATTTAAAATGTGTACACATATTTTTGTTGAAAGATAAATAGTATGGCTAACATTAATACATTATTATAAACATTATTATGGACGCTAAACCAAGAGATGTTACGGAGACTTGAAGCTTTCGAGATGTGGCTGTATAGATGCATCCTCAAAATTTCTTGAACTGACAGAGTGACAAATGTTGAAATTCTCAATTGAATGGGAAAGGACCAATGAGTTCTACGTAGTATTAAAACCAGGAAACTACAGTACCTCGGCTACATTATGAGAGGACAAAAGTACAGTATTCCCCAACTTATCATTCAAGGAAAGATCAATGGTAAGCGTAGCAGAGGACGGCGCCGCATATCGTGGCTTAAAAACCTCCGTGATTAGTACGAGTGCATCTCCACTGAACTATTCCAGGTAGCAGACGACAAAGCTAATATTGCCTTGATGGTGTCCGACCTCCGCTAGGGGATGGCACAATAAGAAGAAGAAAATAAATATTTATTTCTGAAGAAAATCTCACAAATGGAAAATTCACTGTTGGAATATGAATACGTATAATATAACAAAAACAGTAAAACAAAATAGCAATAAGTAGCAGTGTAAACTTAATAATTATATATCCTCTTTGACAACAAAAGTAAATACCACCACCTGTCACCTGACAAAGGCTACTAAAAACCATCCACACATTATATATATGGTGGATACAGAATGGTGACATGACTTGGGAAGATAATAAGAAAATAAATAATCTAGGAAAAAAAATTATATTGACTGGTGAAACATTTCACCAAGCATGGATTTATATTTTATGAGTTGTATTGTTTTGTGTAACTACGTCGAAATATATAATACCTATTATATTAATCACTAGGAAGCCGATGTTTGTAATAGGGAATTATTTTTAATTTATCTGTGGAAATACCTGGGTACGTGGGAAAGCCCCAGATATTTAAAAATAATCTGATCTAACTACCTCATTAGCTCGATCAGGGGTTAAAAAATGATTGGCCTTTGTCATGAGAATTATACAAAATATTATAATAGTGTTAAAAATATTTTTAATAGGACAAGAATTTCGAAAAATGTCTAACTCATCGGCTAACAGTCTAAGAGCCGGCAGTCCAGTGAATTCGTCCAAAAATATCAGCAAAATATAATATAAAACATTGGAGGGATCCTGAAATCGATAATTCAATACCTACTTTGATTTAAAATACAAAAGCCGATTGCCAATAAGTAACGCAATTTAGAAAGTGCTTCAAAGAGAATTATAAAAGCATTAACTCACTTCGATACAAATAGATAGGACTCGTATAGCTTAGTGGCCAGAGCACGCATCTGGGCGCGAATCCTGTTGGATGTCGTATTTTTTTAGTTAGGTTAAATTTAATAATACTGGGTAATTATTGAGTTTGGAAGAAAATAAATCATTAAATCGACATTGACTGATTATATTGCAGCACGTATTTATAAATTAAATAATTAGTATAACACAAATTATGACTTAATAAGTAGAATTGAACAGTAAACATATTATTAAATATATCGATGACCCAATCACATGAACCTATTTTAACTGCAACCGGTTTCGTCCACCCAGAGGCTAGTCTAGTCAGTACGATAAAAATTGCGTTTTATTAAATTAAATCAATAATAGAATTCATTTCCACCATGAATTTACAGTTAACATAATTAATAAAATAAATATTATATTAAACAGAATTATACGAGTGAACACAGTTTGAAAACCCCTTTTTTTGAGAAAAAATAGGTTTAATAGTATTATTTCGATCAGGGTTGGCAAACCTTTTTACGTACGTGGGCCAAAATTTCCCTATTATAATTGTTCGACTGTCTGACATACCGAGATTCATGAGAAAAAAATGAAAAACAGTTTATAAGAATGCTATTGAAAAAGTTTAAAGATTATAATTGAGTTCTTGAGATTCTATTTTCACTGTGTTTCTAGCCGAAGGCTAATCTTTTATTCGTTCAATAATTTTTTCCTTGTTTTCAAAATTTCAATGAGATCGTGGAAGCATTTTAGCAACGCTTCTTTCGTATTATTATATTCCCTATCACTAACTAAGCGGTTTTCCGTTTTTAGCGATTATATTTGAGGTAAAATAATAAGCAGCTCTTTATATTTGAATGACTGCCGATAAATTTCACCAAGTTGTCATCATTGTTGGATAAATATTTTTATTTTTCATCTGTCATTTTTGCCTGACTTTCTTTCTGACAAATACCATATTCGCAATGGAAGGGCAGATTATGAGCGAACGCGGGCATGGAAAGTTAGAGTGTGACACACACACTGACAACGAATGCAGTCAATTTTAACTTATATAACAAATTCATACAATAAAGTAGGTTAAAACTTTATCACCTACCTATTAAGTCAATGATCACAATAAAAAATATAACAATAAATAATAATAAAAAATTAACAAATAAATTATGATTAGTTGAAGTATTTGAAGTGAAGTGGAAAAAAGTAGCATGTAAGAATAATATCGAATATTTGTTTCACAAGATTGATATCATTGATATAGGTATCTTATTAGTAACCTCCGTTAAATTCCCAATACGTTTCTATGTTCCCAGAATTGACAATTTTACACCTCTTGAGTGTAGTAAGTATTTTTATTGATTACATTTACTAATGATCTATTATTATGTTTTGACGATTAATACTCATATCGAATGTATTATTAGTGAGAAGGTAGGGTTGTTTTTACAAACACTTCAACTATTCATAATTTGTTTGTTATATTTTTATTGTGAACTTAATGGTAGGTGATAAAGTTTCACCTAATTTATTGTATTACTTTATTATATAAGTTAGAATTATTAACTGTGTTTATCGACAGTGTGTATTTACCTTTGGGAAAATGCACATAGTGCCCGAAGGTGCCGAAAGGCGAAACTCGGATCGCAAAAAACGACTCAAATGGAAAAGTACAAAACTTCAATCCATTAAAATTTATTCGTTTAGTTTACTTACATTCAAATATATAGGTATGTTGAATTTTTGAGAGGTTATTAAGAAAAGTAGTAAAATATTCGGTTAGGTAGAATATATTAAAAGTGTATTTACATTACAAGTTTTAGGTAGATAGGTAGGAAGGTACCTAATATTGTATTATTAGGTTCCTCCATTTATTCCTTTATTTTTATGGAAAGTAATAAATATTTTGTGTAGTTTTCGTATGTTATTTTGTTATGAGGTTTTTTAAGATGAATATGTACGTATATTATGTTATTTAAATATCATAAGTAGGATTATATAATACCCATACGATGTGTATTTATGAACTGCATTTTGTTTTTATATTATTAAAATGTATTGTCTAAAATAGGTTGTCATTGAAAATAAATGTATTGATATAATTGTCGTTTTATTTATCAATTTTGCTTAGCACTGCATAATATTGTGTTTTATTTTATTTTATTATTTAATATAGGTACGGTCTTTTCATCAAGGCTTTACTGTGAGTTAATACCGTTAAAGAAATTCATATGTAAGTATTATTATAAAAATATAACTTAGCAAATAGTGAATATTATTAATTACTATAAGGTTACTTTACATATTTATCCATCAACCTACTGAAATATTTACAGCAGATTATTTTCTTAAATATTTAAAGATATTTTTATTTACCCTAAAACACACTTTAAAATGTATTGTTTTAATTTAAGAAAAGTCTGAAAGAATATTATTTTCATTCAAACTGGCTGGATTTAACTAATAAACTAGAAACAGGCAAAAA
Source organism: Rhyacophila brunnea (assembly GCF_057557595.1). NCBI lineage: Eukaryota > Metazoa > Arthropoda > Insecta > Trichoptera > Rhyacophilidae > Rhyacophila > Rhyacophila brunnea. Next base: position 35,375,875 of record NW_028232848.1, on the reverse strand, counting down.
AAATAAAAAACACACGACGAAATAAATAACAATAGCTTTAGTGTTTTATGGTTGTATTTTAAATCATATACATTTAATAAACTTAAAAAAATACCATATACGAATACATATATTTTGGTTACTGTTTTTATTTGGTGTTTTTCCTCGCTTTGAGTTTCGCATAACATATACTTAATTATCCCCTTTATAGGGACACCTACAAATTCGTAAATATAAATAAAAATACGTAAATTTAATTGTGCACATCTTTAAAAGACGAGGAAAGAATTCCATTATTTTTATAAACATCATATATATACTATACTTAAATAAAAATGACTAAAACTTCCAATAAAGTTACAAATTCGCTTTGTCAACATAATATCTAATGTAATATGTATATACCTTTCAAGTAGTTTACCTACTTATATTGTTTGTAATTTCATAATCTTCAAAATAATTATTTACGGGTGATATAGGTACACATATAAAGTTCGAGAAAACGTCGAAAGACAATATTTTAACTAATTAATTCATTATTAATATTTGTTGTTTTTAATATGAATAGGTAGGTATACACAAAAACTACTTAATTATGCACATCTTCAAGTTCTGGCGAGAAAAGAATTCTTTTCTTTTATAAACAGCATAAAGCATGAATAATAATTATTATCTATCATAATAAAAATATATTAAGCGCAAAATGTATTAGGTACAACCACTAAGTAGATAGAAGCATTTATTAAAGTGTCGTGTCTACTTTCTCTACGAAGTCGTTACGTAGGTCTTTTCCTTTGCGCATTTTATTCAGCGGTGCGGCGTCCAATCTCCCGGCGGCCAGTTGGGCCGGTGTCAAATTGGGCCTGCGCCCGATTGTACCGGCGTCCGATCGTCCCGGAGGCCAATTGGGTCGGTGTCCGATTGTACCGGCGGCCAATAACCGGAGGCCAATCGGCGGAGGCCAGTTCGCGGTGCCAAATCGTCCTAGACCCGGCTGGGTATGATCAGACTGACTATATCATGTTTAGCATCTATCGTTCGAAAGTGAGACAAGCTGTTCGACGGGCCTATCGAACATGTATGGAAACGATAGGAGATTCCATTCGCGAAAATCCTAAATTGTTTTGGAATTACGTAAAATCGTTAAGAAGAGATGGTGGGTTTACTGATAGGATGAGTTGGAAGGGCGAAGAGGTGACCGGACATGGAGTGGCAGAAGCATTTGCTGGTCATTTCAAGTCTGTCTACGCAAGTAGTATTCCAAATCTGGATGTTGCCTCAACGTCAGGAAAACCGTCATGTGGTGCCCAATCCGTCGATATTTTTTCAATTAATGAGGGCGATGTACTTCAGTTTATTAAAAAACTGAAGAATACTCACTCTTTGGGACCTGATTATGTTCCTACATTTTTTTAAAGGGTTGTATTGACTTCGTTAAAGGCCCGCTTTCATATAATATTTAATCTCGCAATGGAGACAGGTATCTTCCCGGAAACGTGGAAGATGTCGAAGGTTACTCCAATCCATAAGAGTGGTACAGATTCATCAGTGGAGAATTACAGGCCGGTAGCTGTTCTCTCTGCACCAGCAAAAGTTCTTGAGATGATCATGCACAACATGATTTATCCAAAAATTGAGTCATTCATAATAAATGAACAGCATGGATTTAGAGCAGGCCGACCAACGGAAACTAACCTGATGGTATTTACCGATTGTGTGTCATCGGCACTGGATAGAGGCCACCAGGTTGACTGTTCTTACAATGACTTCTCGAAAGCATTTGACAAAGTCGATCATGACATCCTGATGGAAAAACTCCAACTTATTGGATTGTCGGATCGATTTTTGAAACTATTCGGGAGTTATTTTAGGAACCGTCAACAATACGTATCGTACGGCCTTTATCAGTCACAGACCTTTTACACATTTTCTGGTGTCCCCCAGGGCTCAAACTTAGGGCCATTGCTGTTCACGATTTTTATAAATGACATAGCATTGGTAATAAAAAATGCTATGTTTTTGTTGTTCGCTGATGACTTGAAACTCTTTTTGGAAGTTGTCACCTTGGACGATTGTCGTCAGCTCCAACTTGATATAGATAATGTATTAAATTGGGGCAGGCGAAACAAACTAGAATTCAATATTGATAAATGCAATCTTTTGTCGTTTACCAGAGCCTCAAAAGTGTTGTTTTTCCAATACTCGATGCATGGCAGAGTTCTGTCACGAATATCATCTGTAAGGGATCTTGGCATTACGTTTGAGAGTAAACTGACATTTATTAGCCATATAGTTACCATTATTGTAACAAAGCGTTTAAAATGTTGGGCTTCGTCATGCGTACTTCCCGGGTCTTTTCAGATGTTACGGTATTAAAACTTTTATTTAATTCTTTAGTTCGAAGCAGACTTGAGAGTGGGTCTATTGTTTGGGCACCGCACCAGTTGAAGTATGGCCTTATGGTGGAGAGGGTACAGAAGAAATTCTTGAGACTCCTTTACTTGAGGTTGTATGGATACTATCCGTGGCTTTATCCAACTGACTTTCTCTTAGGCATGCTTACATACTGCAGTCTGCAATTTAGAAGAAATCTTTATTTAGCTACGTATTTTTTTCGACTTATACAAGGTATAAATGAGAACTCTGCCATTCTGGGCAGTGTTGACCTGTGTGTCCCTGATAACTATCTTAGAAATAGAGACCACCAGTTGTTTATTCTCCCAAGGTGCAGAACCAACCTGCCACTGGTAATGCCAATTGGGAGAGTGATAACTATGTTCAACGAAATTGCTTGGGGTGTTGATATATTCCACCTACGTGAGAATGAGTTTAGGTGGATGTTGTTTTATAAAATCTTAAAATAGGGTCTGTTTAGCTCATCCGGTGTACTTCCTTGTACCTATCTAATTCATCTACTGATATATCTCTTTTTTTATGTTATACTGTTATATTTATATATCTTTGTTTCTAAATGTCATGTTGTGAACGTCTTAAACTTATAATTTGTAATGTCCACAATATGTTAAAAAATAAATGAATTGAATTGAATTGAAAACAATAAAAACATATAAGGAAATGATATTTATTTCTTTTGTCACTCAATGTAATCTAATATATAAAAATTAATATTTGTGTGTTTGTGTGTTTGTTTGTTCGTATTTAATGCGCAGCCATACCGTTCATCCGATTGCAATAAAACTTTGTAAACTTATTGCTTGCACTTGCGGGAAGAGTATAGGCTATACTAATATATAAAAATGAATGTCTGTCTGTCTGTATGTCTGTCTGTCTGTGTGTCTGTCCCGTATGCGTTCCTATACCATTCATCCGATTGCAATGAAATTTTGGTAAGTGGTTGCATGCACACCCATGAAGGTTTCTGAATTAGAAAAATCATCATATTCTTCTTCTTCTTCATTATATTTTCTTTTATTCGTATGGTTCCTATACCATTCATCCGATTGCAATGAAATTTTGGCAAGTGGTTTGATGTATACCCATAAAGGTTTCTAAATTAGAAAAATCATCATCTTCTTCTTCTTCTTCATTCTATCTTCTTTTATTCGTATGGTCCCTATACCATTCATCCGATTGCAATGAAACCTTCGTCAGTTGTTGTAGTAACACCCGCAATGGTTTTTGAATTAGTACAACCATCTTCTTCTTCTATTCTATCTTCTATTCGTATGCGTTCCTATACCATTCATCCGATTGCAATGAAATTTTGATCAAGTGTTGTGCTCACGCCGCAAAGGTTTCTGAATTGTTACAACTATTTTATTTTTCTTCTATTCTATCTTCTTCTATTTGTATGCGTTCTTATATCATTCATCCGATTGCGATGAAATTTTGACCAGTTGTTGTGAGTACGCCCGCAAAGAGTTTTGAATTAGTACAACCATCTGCTTCTTCTTCTATTCGTATGCGTTCCTATACCATTCATCCGATTGCAATGAAAATTTGATTAAGTGTTGTGTTCACGCCCGCAAAGGTTTCTGAATTGATACAACCATTTTCTTCTTCTTTTTCTTCTATTCGTATGCGTTCTTATACCATTCATCTAATTGCGATTAAATTTTGACCAGTTGTTGTGCGCAAGCCCGCAAAGGTTTTTGAATTAGTACAACTGCCTTCTTCTTCTTCTTCTATTCGTATGCGTTCCTATACCATTCATCCGTTTTTTTGGATCCATCCGGAACTTTGGTGAGTTGTCGTGCGCACGCCTGCAAAGGTTTCTGAATTAGTACAACCATCATCTTCTTCTTCTATTCGAATGCCTACCTACACCATTCATCCGATTTCAATGAAACTTTGGTGAGTTGTCGTGCGCATGCCCACGAAGATTTCTGAATTAGAAAATCATCTTCTACTTCTATTCGTATGCGTTCCTATACCATTCATCCGATTGCAATGACATTTTGATCAAGTGTTGTTCCCTTGCCCGCAAAGGTTTTTGAATTAGTACAACCATCTTCTTCTTCTTCTATTCGTATGCGTTCCTATACCATTAATCCGAATGCAATGAAACTTTGGTGAGTTGTCATACGCGTGCCCACGAAGATTTCTGATTTAGAAAATCATCTTCTTCTACTATTCGTATGCGTTCCTATACCATTCATCCGATTGCGATGAAACTTTTGTCAGTTGTTGTGCGCACACCTGCGAAGGTGTCTAAATTATTATTATATAAAATACAAAGTTTGTTGTTTGTTTGTTCCATCCAATTTTGATTTTTTTTTTACTACATATTAATAACATTAATAACGTTTTCATATTTTGGATTCGATTTTAATTTAGTGTTCTTATGTTTGACCTTTACTCCTATTAGAATTATTTTCATATTGCCATATTGTATTACAAAGATATTTTAATATTAAAAAAATAATTACCTATTATTATTTTTCAAATATCTAAGATAAATATAACCACGAAGCGACCCTGTGCGAAGCCGGGTACTTCAGCTAGTATATTATAAAAGATTTGGATAAATAATTATTATCTGGCGATTCCGTAACGTTGAGTAGGTAGGTAAAACAGCAAATACGTATGTTCTGGTCACAGGGAAAAGCATGACTGTATTAACTATTTAATATGAAATATTTGACCCCCTTAGAAATTATTAAACAACAAATTAAGCTATTAAGTACCTACAATGAGTTTTTAAACGATGTCAGAGCACAAGTTTTTCGGAAATTTAAAAATTTGGCAAAGCAGCTGCAATAGTTAGGTTTTTCATGTATGCAATAATAATTATTTAGAACCCAACCCATCAACATTGGTCGATCCAGTGCTGGATGAAAGCTTCCCTTATTTTATTCCATCTCTCTCGGTGCCTACTTAGTTTTTTACTGCAAAGTATTTCCGCTGAACTTCATCAATTCATCAATAATGTAAGAAATATAAAAAATAAATTAGTGCAGAGCAGCAAAGCATGGGGGTTAGGTAATGGGAAACCAAAAAAACACAACCTAAAATGATTAAATTTGGAAAAATAAGGAGTCTAATTTTGTCGCTTCCTCTGATGAAAACGCTTATCATTGGCTGCATACAACTTAATATTGATAAACGACCAATGAAAGACCCCGATTGCATTATGAAATTCAAAAACTATGAACTCGTCAAACCCATGTAAATTTCGCTAACATAATACGTAATATGATAAATGGACAATTCGGTCAATTATGGTTGTCTCGATACAAAATTTAAAGTTTCATTACAAAAAACAAATGCCTACCACTGCCGTATTGATCATAAACGTGCTCAAGAATTTCAACCCTCGGTAGGACAGATATAGTATATCTATCTCGGTAGATACTTAGGTAGGGCACATAGTTTTATTCACACTATCTTTATTATGTTATTTTTGTGCAATATTTAACAAATTAATTAAGTCATTTATACAGTAAAGATAATATGTGTATTTAATGTGTTTCATTTAAAAATTTAAAAGTTGCAGTGTGCATTATAACTATTACGTTATTAACTCACTATATTTAGGCGTGTACCTTAACCTTAACTGTATTAAAATAATATGTATGAACTTGCAAAAAAATAAGTGTCTCGTTTTATAAATTAATACTACAGTAAATCTACATTGCAATGTAAAATAGCTTCCAACCTTTCCTTACAATCATAAAAACCTTTTTTTTTCAAAATACATTATTGTTCCATACATGAGACAATGCAATAAATTTTACTCAGCTCCAGTGCATTTCTTTGTATACAACTTTATTGTTTTATCACCATTGACGCAAAAGGGTCTGTCTATTGGTGCATTAAAGGCCAAATTCGTTGAAAACAGTATTGTATTGAAAAAGGTTAGTTCTCAAATACGTTGTCTTACAATTACTCTATCACTATTTCAAAAAAACTTAAGTACATTATGTACGGGTCATAGAAAATTCAGTGGTTCTAAACCAGTAAAATTATTTTTTAATAAAAAAAAATATTTATGTTTTTGTACCTTTGTACATATCAGTTCATTTTCGTAAATTTTAAATCTAACCCGGAACGTAATAATATTAAGTATGACGCTTGAGGATTTTACTAGAAGACTCGCTGTCCGTCGGATATTTTACGAACCGGTACGCCATTTTCGAGGTTTTAACGAACATGAACGTCATCCTTGGAAATCCCACGAACAGGAACGGCGCTCCGGGACGTTCCGCTCCATTCCGAGCGCTGCTCAGAGATCAATTTCAGGTATTCCGATTTCATTTACCGTTATTAATAATATGCTCCACGTGTATGATGGATGGATATGTTTTATTAATATCAATGTATTTTCATTGGTTACATGTAAATTGTACGTATTACATTTCACTGTAGCGCCGTGCGCTTTCTTATCGGAAAGAGATGAAAAAATTACACATTCGTGGAGCATTTTCATGGCCAATTTTGGCAAAATTCATGAATTCAAGAATGAAAACCTAACCTAACCTAACAAATAATCCAGTATATCGGCTATTTTCAAAATTTGTTTGCCGCTGGGTTTCTGTAAACCGACTAGAACCGTGTTTTCTTTAGACATGAATTTTATCTCAGTATTACTACCCTAAGTATAAGTACCCTAAGAGGTTGGACGGTCTTTAACATACTGTTACGTCCCCAAAAAGTCGAATAGTTTAAGTAAGATAGTTAATCACTTTCACTAAGTCTTTTAGGTTTCGTAATATACGAAATTAAATAGTCTTTATACTTGTTAGGTATTATTTGCTATTTTATTATTATTATACAGAGGACTATGAAATAGGACTCTGTAAAAGTCTCTTTTGATTTGTCAGGAATAGCGAAAGAGGGCGGAAATATTCACAGGAGATATCAAATCGAAAATAGAAGAACTTTTGATAGATGTTTGATTTATTAAACGGCGATAAATTACAAGTAATACAGATTTATTACAATTGACAGAAAGCCAACTTACATACTATAGGTACAATGGTCGACAAAGAACTAACAAATTCATTACGTGTACAATGGTTCATATCGTCACCGTTCAGGCAAAAGTCACCAACTCTGAAAATGGCAGTTTTGAGTTGAGTATGTCACCCGAAGCGTAAAATTATGTTCTTTAAGATGCAAAACTCACCTCGGTACATAAGTTAGTAAAATTTTGCTTAAATCCGAATTATTTGTTTTTCGCTAAATGACTTCCGATAAAATCTTAACAAGCAAAAGTCATTATAGGTGAATAGACATTATTGACTCTATAAAAAAAAAATCCTTCGTTATAAATATACAAGCAAAAGTCACTATACTATGGATGGTGAGTTTTACTGATGCTTCTTTTGGCTAACATTGCTCAGATTATTAACAAGCAAAAGTCACCAAACCATAATTTGAGCTACCTTGCCTCCTTTAAAACCTTCCAGATGTTTTAATTAGCATCAAAAAGTAAAAGTACTTTAAAGAAATTATTAAGAAGACATGAGAAAATAATTTAATGTAGATAAAACCTTAAAAACATTAAAATCTGATTTTTCCTGCATTTTCAAACTTTCAAATTGCGATATCTCAAAACTATGTTTTTAGGGTTGGTGACTTTTGCCTGAACGGTGACGATATATAGATTGAATAATGTTCTAGATGTTTCCAATTATCAAACACAAATAACATGACATTATTGTTTTGTGGTTTTCTAGAATTAATTAGAATAAAATGAATCAATATTTAAATTGACAATATTTTTGATATCAGAGGATGCTATTGTTATCACAGGAAGTTGCGGTTTCTCTAATTAGAATCTCTTATCGACGTATCGATCTAATGCATAACACCTCCCTCTTTAAGACTGAAACTAATATTTTTTAAGTAAATTAGTTGAAGTGTCTGAAATTCCTATCTTTGATTGACATGAGGATCTTATTTATTTTATCTTTCAGCATCTTGTTTTGTATTTCTAGAGAATTTTTATTTCTTTTGCATGAACGTAATCTTCTTTTGTAGTTATGTTGATTGATACATTCTTTACATAGTTTTACATCGTCATTATAATAATTAACAATTTTGTTATTATAATAAGGTATTTCTAAAACAGTTTTGTTATTGTCTAATGATACATCTTCATTTTTATAGACAACATGTTGTAAATAGTTTAAATTATCTATTTGAATATTTGAAAATAGATTTGTTTTATTTTTGATACATCTTCATTTTTGTTTATATACTAAGATAATATAATGAATATTATTTAAATGTTTACATATAATATAATTTTTATTTTGACAGAGAGAAAGTATTTCATTTCATTTTAATCATTTGGATTTTATATAATTCAAAACTTTTTATTTGATATAATTCAAAAGTTGACAGAATATAATATGTAGACAGGGGTTGAACATTGTCAAGATCTTTATAGATCAATGAATAACATATTTCATTTCTTATATATTTCATTTTCTTATATATTTCATTTTCTTATATATTTCATTTCTTATCATTAGGGTTATATATTTCATTTCTTATCATTAAGATTTTATATAATTCAAAAGAATATAGAATAAGTACATAGATTTTTCTTAATATTAAAGATAATATTTTTAATTGGAAAAAGGATAATCAAATTAATATTATTGATTATTATTAATTATTAATAATTAGTAAATTGAATAAATTTGTTTTAATTTGTTTTGTTCTAAACTTTCTATGTTTCTTTTTCTAAACTTTCTATTCAAGCTTTTCTAAATTTCCTAAGATTTTCTTTATTTTCCTTAAGCTTTCTAAGATTTTCTTTATTTTAAGCTTTTACATGGATTCTAAGGTTAACTTTTCTAAGGGTTCCTATTCTAAGGGTTCTATAGAAGTTTTCTAGGGAAAACCTTATAAAAAACCTTTTTAATTTTCTTATATCAATGGAAACTTTTCCTTATTCTAACTTATGAAGTTTTTCCTAAAGTATTTCTTGTTCTAACGGAAATTTTTCTTTATTCTAGCCTTGTATGGGTTTTTCCTATTCTAACGCGTTTTAAGTTTTTATTTTGATTAATCATGATCAATATATTTATATATCGGGGGGAAAATCGATATACATGTTATTGATTTTATCAACATATTTATATATCAAAGATATTGATATACATGTTATTGATTTATACGTATTCAATTAATTTTTATTTGGATTGAATTATAACCATTTAATTTTTATCTGGATAGAATTATAACCTTTATTTGTTGGCTAACAGACTGATTGACAGACTGACAGTAATTTTTATATGGATAGAATTATAACCATTATCAATATTTTCATATATCAAAGATATCGATATACGTATTATTGATTTTATATTGGAACACTTATTTATATACGTATTTATGTGTCACTTAATTTTATTTTTGATCAATTACTTATATATGCATTTTTATTTGATCACTTATATGCATATTTATTTGATCACATGCATGTTAAAAATGTGAAATATTTATTTCGATTAAAAATGTGAACTATGAACCATTTCCATTTATCTTTATTTTAGTGAGATTTTTAAATTTTAAATTTTTATTTTTATTTTAATTTTAATTTTAAGAGAATGTATTATCTCTAATTAAGGATGATCTTTTAGTCATCGTTCTAGTGACGGGCCTAGGATGTTCAGGTATTTCCTCTTCATCATCCTTATATCCTGCATTAATATTTGTTAAAGAAATCGCTGGATAATCTTCTCGTGATCTTGGAGTATTTCTCCTAGTATTGTGACATTGATTAAATATTTGAATACAATTTTTACCATGTGGTGTTTCATTTATATATTTTGAATATAATTTTTTCATAAAATATAATATTACTAATCCGATTAAGATATATATCGCGATTGTAAAATAGTTAGAATGTTTAACTAACGTCGGTTTTTCTTTCATCTTTTTCAATTCATCTTGGAAAATATTAAGTTTATGCGTAGCTACTCTAAGCTCGTCTAAATTAGCATTAGTTATTGTTAAAGGGGTCAAGTTAGGTATGGTAGCATTGAAGTTTTCATTTCTGATACAACAGTCTTCATTTACTATATTAAATTCACTTTTAGTCACAGTAACGTTTGTTAAAACATCATTACTTGCTATGAATTGTAAGGTTTTTGTATAAGCTTTGCAATTAGCTTCTAATTTTAATAAACCTGTACCTAATATGTCTAATTCTTCTAATTGTCTAGAAGGACAGTCGATTGTTACCTTTGTTTTTTCTGATTGAACAAATATCCATCTACTATGTGATATTTCATGCCATATACTCAGTTTTCCGAATATAGTTTTTGTAGAGCAATCAGAAGGTATTTTTGAAATAGTTTCTGTTAATATTTTCGTTTCACAAATTCCATTATCTAATGTAGTGAAAATGTCTCTTATTTTACATATAAAATGTTTTTTCGTTAATGATTTACATTTATCTAAATCGTTGAATTTTATGTATTGCATTTTTGTTCTAGTTATTCCTATATATTTATATTCATTTTGAATAAGTGAGAATACATCTGGGTTTTTTGGATTATGCGGAATTGGTAAAGGTGTTACCTTGAATATAGTGAAATCTTGCGTACTAGTTAAAGGTACTGATATAACATATATTATTTTAGTTTTATAAAAATATGCTGTTAGGGATGAGATATCCATAATCGAATGTATGTTATCTATAGTAAACGGTATTGGTAATTCGCGTCCTTGAGTTAATTGTCCTACATGTTTGGATAATTCTTGAAATAATTTCATTGGTGAGATTAAAGAAGGGTGAATAACATTATTCTTGCTAAATAATATAGACTGTATAATATTATCTACTTGGTTCTCTAAATTTCTTACATCTTCTTGTAATAAGGTTATTTGAGAAATTAATTTAACAAAGTATTCTGTAGCAACAGTTTCATGTTTCATATCTTTCGCAAACACTTCTAATTTTTTAAGATTATCATTCATTACTAATTCGTTAAGTTGAAATCTTCTTACTGTTTCATTAAATGTTAGGATCGTCGATGTTACTACCTGAGTTTGATCTTTTAACAAAGAGATTAATTGTTTTTCATCTCCCGCTACTTTATTGATAGCATCGCTATAATAATTAGCATCATGTTCATCCAATGTTCCGAAAATAGTTTTAAATACAGTTCCTATACCGTCAAACCATCCACGTTTTACTCTATTCTTTCCTATTAGATGCAATATAGATTCAAATTTTGAATTGATACCATTTATATCATTTCTTATACTAGCCAATGTTAATCTACAATTGTTTGGGCTTTTTTCTAGAATTATTTTCATACAGATTGCATTAGTTTTATCGTATATATCATATAATATTTTATGTTGTGATAGAATATTTTCTGTCTCTTGAAAAGTCACAAGGTTCCAATAGTCTTGATAAAGTTTAGCACTTCCTATTTCATCATAGTAAAGTCCACTTCCTTCGTTAATTTTTTCTGTATGGGAACATTCGCATGTCCACGATGTTAGCAGAAAAAATCTGGAATAGAATTAATTTGTTGTATGAGCAACTACTCTATTGTAATACTAACAGTATATACCTGAAAACAATGTATTTTTCTTACAGATAATTTATTCTTTAATATTTTAAGTTATAGATATATTTTAAATGGGTTAAATTTTCCTTTTCTTCTTTTTCATATTGTTGATCTTCTTCATACCAAATTTCTAAACGTATGTTTTCTCTTAATTTGTTTTTCCATATTTCATGTCCGTGATCGGGTATGATTCTAAATATTCTTTCATAGTTCTCCCGACAACTCAGTTCTACTTCGTTTAAAACACGATAGTTCATGTCGTCGTAACCTTGATCTATGAAATGATATTTCTTACAAAATAATCTTTTTAATTTCCTATGTTGTTCGCACAAGTTATGGTGTCCTACAGCTACGTTTGTACATAATCGGTGATACACGAAAGCTTCGCATTGCCTGATTTGTTTAAACTTTAGATTTTGTAGAGTCTGATTCCATTTAAGTTTGAATTTATCCATTTTTTCAATTTATTTTGCGATGTATTTTAACTGAAAATTACATAATTTATATAAGTTATTTTGATGATATTTCGTATTTTCAAAGTTTAGTATACTAATGAATTGACTTCGGCAATTTCATATAGTTTTTTATAGTGAAGATTTATTTTCTTCAGTATTTAAATATTTTCTTTCGAATAGAACTTTCAATAATTTAAATTCATTATTGTAACGATTTTATTAATTTTTTATTCTTTACGATAATTTTACTGATTTTATTAATCTTATTCTCTTCTAATGATTTTTTATTAACTTCAAATGATAATAATTTTTCTTTAAAATTATAACTTGATTATTCAATTGTCAGAGATATTTAACATTTATTTTAATATCTTTATCTAGATTTTAAATCTAAATTTAATTTTCTTTTATTTAAAGGTAATCGAATTTTATTCAATATATTCGATATATTTGATTCATAATTAATTTTGTATAATTTATTAATGAAAAGTAATTTCTTAATATTCCATCGAATTCGAGATTAATATTTTCAATTCATGTCATTTGACAATATATGTGTCTAATTCTTAGCACTTTCAATTTTTAAAATTCAAATATAATTTTCTATTTATTCCTGATATAGATTTAGAATTTTCTATACCTTTAATTTGTATTTTATCTTTTCTTAACACCAAATTTTATGTCACTATTAAAAGTTTTAAAAACATTTCGTTTTATCGAAAATGTTACGGCTCTTATGTCTACTAGAAACGTATAATTGATAGAATAATTTTTATTTAATAAGGTTCACAAATGGTAAATTTTTAAAATGATTTTTATCTATCTTAATTTCATTCACTAAAGATATTGGTTCAAAAAAAAGTAAATTTTTATTTTATTATATTATAATATTATATTCATAGAGAGTAATCAAAGTAAGATTTAGAATTTTCTTCTTTCTTAAATTAATTATGTATGTTATGACTCGATATATTACCTATTCCGTTGAAACATACCACATCGGTTCGTTTGAGCCTTTTGAAACAAAATTTATATTTAATTTTCTATCTTTGAGATATTTATCTCGTTTAGACGGGTCTTTTTTAAAGCAATTATCTATTAGATGTCCTGATTTCTTACAATAGCTACAAAACTTCTTTTGATGATTATTTTTCTGTTCGAAATTATAAATTTTTCTGACATTATTATTTTTGTTTTTGAAACAAGTTGTAGAAACATGTCCAATCTTTCCACAAGTCTGGCAAATTGGTTTGCTCTGCATAATAGTTTTATTTGTTTCTTCTACTAAATTTACTAGACCTTCTTCATGTGTGGCAGCTTTCAAAGCTTCCGTTAAAGTATTAAGATTCATATTTCTTATTTTCTCTGAGAGGCTTGGGAGTAATCCTATTATAAAACGGGTACGAGCCTGTTCATCAGTTGAATAGAATCGCCCTTCTAACAATCTTTCATTATTTTCTTCGTGACTAATTACTGTTTTAATTTCCTTTGCACAAGTTTCTATTCTGATCATAAATTCTGAAACTGATTCTCCTTTTTGTTGGCGACATTTTTGCAATTCTAGTTCTAGTTGCATAACTGTTCTAGTGTCAGCAAAATTCTGTTTAAGATGCGCTTTTAATTCATCAAATGTTTTAAAAGATCTAATTCTACAAGCTAATTGAGCTGTATCTATTATCTGAGTACGAATGTACGAAAGTAGAAAGTCATATTGATTTTCATCAGCGTGTTCGAAAGCAATTTCACAATTTTGTAAAAATGAACTTAATTGTTTTCTATTACCATCAAATGAATGCTGTATAAGTGAACGTAAATCAGAGTTTGAGCAAGGTTTTTTCTTAGTACTAGATTCTGAAGTGTTAGAATTACTATCTGGATTCATTTTGAATAATTTAAATATGTAGAAGTCTATATGTAATTTTTATATAGTTTTGCGTATAATTTTTATACAAAATAATAGAAATTTTTATGTTTCAAAAATATAAGAATATAAAATATAATAAAACTTAAATTTAATGGATAGTTCTCTGCATGTACTCACAGTAATGTATTGTAATTCATTCTTCTATCTTGATGTCTTGTATCTTGATGCGTTGATATGTCTCGATGATCTACGCGAAGAAATCTTGTCACAGTGCGCACTTGTGTTTTCTTTCTTCTCGCGTCGATGTGGATTCACAGATTAATCTTGGAAGATGCGGTTCCGCGAGGCTCTCCCGGCAGCAAAAACCCAAAGGTTCTTTTTCCCGATGTTACTGGAAGGTCTCGAAGAAGACGTCTGCTTGTCACTTTCTTTGTGATAAATCCCACGGATGACACCAGTTGTTACGTCCCCAAAAAGTGGAATAGTTTAAGTAAGATAGTTAATCACTTTCACTAAGTCTTTTAGGTTTCGTAATATACGAAATTAAATAGTCTTTATACTTGTTAGGTATTATTTGCTATTTTATTATTATTATACAGAGGACTATGAAATAGGACTCTGTAAAAGTCTCTTTTGATTTGTCAGGAATAGCGAAAGAGGGCGGAAATATTCACAGGAGATATCAAATCGAAAATAGAAGAACTTTTGATAGATGTTTGATTTATTAAACGGCGATAAATTACAAGTAATACAGATTTATTACAATTGACAGAAAGCCAACTTACATACTATAGGTACAATGGTCGACAAAGAACTAACAAATTCATTACGTGTACAATGGTTCATATATAGATTGAATAATGTTCTAGATGTTTCCAATTATCAAACACAAATAACATGACATTATTGTTTTGTGGTTTTCTAGAATTAATTAGAATAAAATGAATCAATATTTATATTGACAATATTATTGATATCAGAGGATGCTATTGTTATCACAGGAAGTTGCGGTTTCTCTAATTAGAATCTCTTATCGACGTATCGATCTAATGCATAACAATACGACCATATATTTCCAATACAACATTTCACGGTGAAGTGTAATACGGCGATTTGAATACGTACAAATTTCCGGACACGATTTTCATGTCCTGGTGACTCGAGTTTTATATAATATTACAGTATAACCTCGGTCATCAAGGCTGTACAAACCAAATAATTTCAATAGACAAAAATAGCAATATTCAAAGATTTTGAAACAAACTTTCTTTTATAGAGTGGAGCCTAAATGTGTGAAATTTAAACAATAAAGGACTTCTGGTCTACTGATTAAGTTAGCTACAAGTAACTTCGCATTAGGCTGCAAACACACGTCATTGCAGTAGACATGCGTCGACGCAGGGTCTTATTTGATTCTAATTGCATCCGATTAGATTCACTAGCATGGATTTGTTTTATCCAATTGTTGATTCTAATCGGATGAAATTGGAATCAAGTAAGTCCTGCGTCGACGCACGTCAACTGCAATGCCGTGTGTCTGGAACCTTACAGGTTCATTTGAAGATAATTACACATTTTTACTATAATATTCCATTATAATTTCAGATTCACCCATTTACCTAATCACATACATGTTTCTATATGCAGATGTATAATTAAATTCGTCTTCAATTTGACATTTCAAGCATCTCACATATTGCCGTAAATATCTATGGAGGGTACTCCCTCTTCATGTGGACAGCCAAAAGCAATACATTGACCATTATTTTTATGCATGATGCATAATCACATAAAACACCGAGGAATTCGTACGTAGGTCAGTGACGTCCCGTGGGGGTAGGCAGATTGAGCGTCGTTTAGCGGCGGCAGTTATTCGAGGGGCGGCAAATTGAGATTTGGTATACCTACTTATAGAAATAGCTAAACATATTGTTGTTACATGTTGTACCTATCTACAATAATAGCTTTATAAAAATGGTGTGGAAATAACAAATCTGTGTATTGCTAAATGGTACAAACCAAATGTATCAGAAATATCGTCAAATACGACATCAGACTTTGATGACTTGGGTAAGTGTCTAACTCTAACTTAATTATATTTATTCGCTTTTTATATCTAAATTTAATTTTGTATGCTTTATTGGTGTTTATTTTGTAAATAATGTATCAATACAACACATTTCTTAGATACTGGGAAACATGAAAGGGTGATAAAAATACTTTATAAAAAATTGGGCGGCTTTTTGGCGCTGCCTAGGGACGTCACTGACGTAGATTATGTAAACAAAGCAACAGACTTCAAGCCTCCATTTTGTTTTCGAGACTGCCAATAGTAGATGAAAAATAATGAACTTGTTATCAATACAACCACTTGTACAAATTCTTTGGTTAATTCTAGTGGTTTATTTTCATTTTTCTTTTATATAACATACATTTGTTATTTATTTTATATTGTTTGCATTATTTCAGAGAAGAGATAATGATTTCCTCAGTTTTGACGCAATGAGGCACGCCGCGCAATGTGTTGGTCGCGCTATTGGGTCAGTTATAAATGGAATTAATATAAATCGATTATATTTAATAGATTTTCATTTACCAGATATCAGTGGCGAAGGGGGGAGGTAGGCTGCTAAGATCCGCCATAAATAGTGCACCCTAAAGTTTGTCAGTCATACGTATTTGTTTTTATTGAAATAAGACTACAATTTACAGATGGTGTCGGTTAGTTTGTATAATTCAATTAAACCCTGCGAAACCAAGCCGTAATACATAATAGTCAAGAAGTATTCGTCCATCTATAAAATATTTCTTTTATTTTGTTAACTGTCAATTCATGGTGGAACTGCATTGTATTGTTGTTTTTATTTAATAAAACGCAATTTTTTTTGTAGTACTTATTCCACTTTTCCTCTTCAACTCAGTTGAAAATGTCCCACTGAGGCGGACGAAACCGGTCCTAATCTATTGATTAAAAGTGGAACTAGTACTACAAAAAAATGCGTTTTATTAAATAAAAACAACAATACAAATCTATAAAATATCTAAAATTATGCAATTAAATCATACATAAATTTGTATATTTTATAGATAGAATAATATTTTATCTATTATATTTTGGTTAATCCAATGAAAATAAATAATTATGAATGAAAAAGTGTGCACAATTTTATTGTATCGCCCAAAACGGTTTGGTTAGGAGGGGTTTAATTGATTTTTAAAAACTAACCAATACCATCTGTAAATTGTAGTCTTAGTTCAATAAAAACAAATACATATGACAACAAATTTTAATGTGCACTATTTATGGCAGATCTTAACAGGCCACCTCCACCCTTCGCTACTGCCAGATATAGCCCACATTGGACGAGTGGTAAGGGAGGGACCTATGATGTCAAGGGTCGCGGGTTGGAATCCAGCTTCTAATAAATTCACAGTTGTTTGAATGCAGATCATGAACCTAATAAATTGAGCATGTGGCTAACATTTATTTTTCATAAAATATGTGGCGACCAAAATCCAAATCATTTATATAATAATTAATAAAATATCATTCGGTTTCAGGGGAAAGACTGACTGATATTTCATCATGATATTTGCTGATAAAAGGTTTAGCAGACAAGATAAGAGAAGTAAATTACCTTGATGGATTCAGGAACATCTCAAGGATTCTCTATGTAACCTAAGTACAGAAGAAGCTATTCAGGTCAGTAGTAAACTAGAAGTTCAGCTGTTCCACAGATAATAATTGTCATCTGTTTTAAAATGCAAAATAAAATAAAAATAGGTGTGCCAAAAATTCCAAGCAAATCCTCATTCAATAAAACATAATCCCTTCATGGAAGACATCAATCGATGCGCAATTGATAGTCAAGAATAAGGAAAACTAATCGAGTTGTCTTTTAATGCCCCATTCTTATGAGTTGCAGATTCGTAAATTGTACTATGCTTTAATATAATGATCAATTAACTAATGGTTCATGTGCGCTTAGCCTTACAGTGGGTCTGTTGAATGAAATAACAAAAATTAATGTAGGCTCTATTAAGGAAAACGAAAATGCCTTTTTTTGCTATCATTTCATGCCATTTGTATGTAGAAAAGTGATTGATTCTGGATTATAAAGCTTAGTCCTAAATTTACATGTTTTCAGATAAGTAAACGTTGGCTTCGACAGATGGCTCAGCTGTTCACCAGAGAAGACCAACTGGGACTTTCCCTTCTTACCCTGCAGCAGCTTCAATCGGAAGAACAACAAAGCAAGATCGAGAAACAAGCATTACAGAAGTGATTCGATTTTTACGTCATGTTTCATCAGACTAATAAAATTATTGGAAATACTTAACGAATCCTTGTGAATACCGTGTAATTTTAAGTGAAAGCATTAATCAATAATAAAAATTATTAATACGACTCCAAAGCGATTAGACTATAACCTGCGCATCTATTTTATACACAAGACTGCTATAGGCCGCTATCGGCAGCTATCGAGGGTAGTTTTTCATTTTTTGTATTGAAGTATTAGCACATATTGTAACAATTACAATAAGTTAGCCGTCTAAACAATCAAAACTGTCTATCCTGTTTCTGAGATCATCACCGCCGCTCCTCCTGTGGCTGCCGTGTCCCCGGATGCAGCTCCAACTCTGGCTCTTGACGACGCGGACGACGCTGAAGTGGCCACATACTCTTCCCACAGTCTGTCTGTACAGTCTGGAAACACACAAACGTATCGCCTTGTTTTTCAACGCAAACTGTCATTTTACATGGTTTTTTCTCAAGAAATAATACAAAAATAATTACAAGATAAAAAGAACTTTTTATATACGTTTTTAAATTTTCTGTTGAATCATATAAACTTTACTTGACTAGCTTAAACGATCAAAAAAATTTGTACTTGATAGAAATACTGAATAAATATACTGAAATGTCATTTTGACACTTCATATTGATTTCCATAGTAACGCACGTATATATTAATATTAATAATTTTGTTGCTAGGACCCACTTAGCAACTAATAATAGTTTTACTTTTTACGGATTTCTTCCGAAATAACTTTTCTGACAAAACAGAATTAACTGAAAATGAAATCAATTCTACTTAAAGATGGCTAAAAGTATTAAAAAAATGCATTGGCATCGTGTTCTGATATATTCTAAAAGTTTCAAATGTCTAGCTAGTCGGGAAGCTAGTTAAAAATCGATTGCAAGATTTGTACCGGACAAACAACCACCGGACAAATAAGAATACGAGCTAAGAAAAATGTTGTAAAAATAAAAAGACAATATTTGGTAACTCAAAAACATAGGATGATATCCCATTTTTTATAAATAATGAACATCAGGTATGATGAATCTCTAAAAACTTTTCACTGCATTGAAAGGGAAAAAAATCATGAGTCATTGAGTCATTTTTTGCGACCCGGGTTTCGCTTTTCGGTATCTTCAGGCACTATGTGCACTCACCAAAAGGTAAGTACATACTGACAATTAATACAATTAATTGTAGCCGGGTAGCAAAAAACCACTCAAATGGAATAGTACAAAACTTAAATATAATAAGATTTTATGATATGAGGTATACTATTTTTACGACAGTTTTATTTTGTGAAGTCTAGACATCATCAAATAAGAAGAAGTATCCACAAGGCGATGACCTATCATGACGAAAGGAAAATAGCGGTTTATGTAGTCGCAAAAATGACGCAAACGGAATAGTACAAAACTTAAATCCATTAGACAAAATATTGTATTTTTTTTTAATTGCCTGTTCCGTTAAACCCAATAAACTACAGCACCAATATTGATGAAGCTAACACAACTTATTGGTGCCAATTAAGTAGATCTTAAGTAGACTTCGGATTCTCGATCTGAGTTCATTAGTAAGTTATACGATACAGCTTATCGAAAATGCCGCACTCGGTAAAGCGGTCAAATAGTAACGGTGGCATGGTGATGTGAGTTAGAAGATTAGGATCATGGGTCTATACCCAACCGATGTCGAAAACCCACATGTAACAATTTATTGTGAATATTTAGCGAAAGTTGTCGATAGCAATGGTGGAGTGGTGATGTTTAAGATACTGGTAGAGCAGTGTTTCCGAAAGTGTGGTTTGCATACCCCCTGGGGTACGGGAAGAGTTAGAGTTTGGTGGGGGTACGCGCTGCACCGGGCTTTGGCTGCGCCTGGTGCAACAAATATTAATACAACATCCATGCAAGATGGTTTATCGCATGCGGAAGTAGAGTAATTGTTGGAATTAGCTTCAGATGGATTCTTGATAATAAATATAAGGAGTGTACTTTAACATCACTCTGGTTGCAAATGCAACATGTGTATCCAGTTTTAACAGAAAGTCCTGAAATACATCTTGCCTTTTCCAACTTCATATCTATGTGGAATTGCTTTTTCAGCATTTGTAGACATTGAGTCAAAAAAGAAACAGGCTTTTGGGCGTGGAACCGCATCTCAGATTAAAATTAATAACCAGGGAACCAAATTACGATGATCTGTCGTCTCAACAAAAACAATTTCATCCTTCTCATTCATTATAATGAATGTTATTTATAATATAACTTTTATTTATATTTTATTATGAATGAATTTCATTATTATTTTGTTACGTACCTACCTACTAAAAAGGAAAAAAAAATATTTTGATTGTTATTAAAGTATATGCATTTTTTTTTTGACGAGGGGTACTCAGTGTTACGAAAATAATAGAAGGAGTACACAGATGTCGAAAGTTTGGGAAACTTCTACCAAGTAGAGGGACGCGTGCTTACATTAAAACGTTTTCGAATAACGTCTTTGCGACAATGTATGCAAAATGGTTTAGATAGCAGCTGTGGAGAGGTCATGTGACATGGGAAGATTCAAAGCGTTTGGATATTTGGACAAATTAGATATTTCTGTGCTGTAATCTACACCTAAAGGCAAAGAACTTTCTACATTCTAACGATGTTATTCATCAATGGCAAAAATGTAAAAAAATCTCTGGCACCTATATTGTCGATTGTCGGTACTTATGTTTGACAAGATTGCTGCAGACCAAAACCGTCATCGAGAACATTATTTATGCGTCTGAATAGTATTATAAAAAGTGACCTCCAGCTATACCTAAAGCGCAGTATCAACCGATGTGTGCAACCAGTGCTTACATATGCATGTTAAACTTGGACCCTTACTGTAAGAAAAATCTAAAAAGAGCGAGAAGCGTAGCGTAGTATGAAAAAGTGTATGTTATGAACAACATGAAAAAGTGTATGTTATGAACAACATGAAAATACCACAAATTAGCCAATATATAAGAAAGCAGACGGTATGCGATATGATCGAGGTTGCCAAGTTGACCGCTGTAGGAAAAAAATCTATCATACTGTGGTAAAAAGTGGCCACAGACGACCATAGAGCTGCCATAAAACCCGCTGGATCAACGAAGTTACAGTATAACACTGTATGGAAAGATGCATGTATCAAAAATAAAATGTAAAAGACTAATAGGTCAAACAAATGACAATGCAATTAGTAAAGAAATCAAAATAAAGATAGGCAGGCTACATCGTTAAGCAGGTCATCGCTGAGGACATCACATCTTATGTATCTATAGTTATAGTCTAAGCATCTTACATTGGTGCTCAAGATACATTAAAATACGCAAACTGCGCCCAAGAGCCAGATGATCAATGAGGTTACAAAGTACATGGCGACAGAGGGCAGAGAAGAATGTTTATGATTAAGCAACGTAATGTATTTTTACAGCATTTTCCAAATAAAAGTAATTATGGTTAAGTACCTAAATATTATTAATGACAACTAAACGTATATATTTGAAATGGAAAAGCATTACTATAAAACGACTGACAATATTGAAGGGAAAAGTAATATAAGTACATAATGTTTCTAGAATTTATCTGACAGGAGAAAACAGATAAACCGATCGTCTTAGCAACGAAATAACAAATTATATTTATGACAACTGAAATTATTTTTATATGGCCAGTTGGGTGTCATATTTTTAATTTTGCTAAATGGGGTACATGCTCGGCGTAGGTCAAAATGGAGCTTTTATTGCATTTTCAAACCATGGTCCTGGACATTCCTTAAACGTTATAGATAATCTATTTATATAATTTTGAAACCTTATTCTTCTTCTTCGGTGGCGCTACAGCTCAAGTCGAGCCCTGGCCTCCTTCACTGCTGTCCTCCAGCCGGAACGGTCCTCCGCACGTCTTTTCCAGTTCCTGATTTTTAGTATCTGGTTGGCATCTTTTGTAACATTATCACCCCATCGTGTGCGTGGCTTTCCCACTAGCCTTTTCCCCCAGGGTTTCCTTCGAGGATCTTCTTCGGTATCCGTGACTCAGGCATGCGCTGGACATGGCCTGCCCAGTTTAGCCTCTGGAGTTTTATGAAGTTGGAGAGTTTTGAATCTTGGTATCAGCGGTATAGTTCCGTGTTGTACCTAATTCTCCACTCCCCACCATCATTCATGGGTCCGTATATCCGCCTAAGGATCTTTCTCTCAAAGCAATCCACCATTTCAGCTGCTTTCACATTTAGCGTCCATGACTCGCACCCGTATGCAACGACTGTGCGTATGACGGTTTTATAGAGCCGCGTCTTAGTTTTTCTGTGGACATTTCTTGATTTGAATATGGGCAGCAATGAGAAGTACGATTTATTTGCACTCCCTACTTCAATTATAGTTTGTCAATTTTTGGCTACGGCCGTATGTTGTAGCTTAACCACTGGGGAATGACAAAAGAAATGGCGTATTTCAAAAAAACACTACCTTATTCTTAGGTCAATAATTATTATAAAGCAATCATTATTCGTAAGATGTTTATCACACTTGAATTGAATGGTCAAAGACATAGCTTATAATTAGCATATTTAGAATTATCTTTAAATGTGTAAATCTTGCCGATTTTTTGAATAATAAAATGCCTAATTCTTGTCAAATTTGGGATCACAGAGATTATCAATATAATTTTTTATCGTAAATATTTTACTAAAATTATCTCGTCATAAATTATACTAATGGTTTTATAAATGCGATTAAAAATTAATAAACGTAAAAAATCTTAACACCACTGCACATTCATGTACTGAAATATGACTATATTCTAAAACATTAGAGCGAGAGGTTTAAAAGAATACCATTTTATGTAACAAAAATACTTTACGCAGTCATCAAATGTTTAAAATAAATGTAAAGGATAATAAGGCTTCAAAATTATATAAATAGATTATCTACAACGTTTAAGGAATGTCCAGGATCATGGTTTGAAAATACAATAAAAACTGAATTTTGACCTACGCTGAGCATGTGGGCCGTTAAGGGGGTTCCTTATACCAGCAGAGGCACCTAGCGGAAAAAAATATGAAGCTTGCAATTTGAGACATTTTTTTGATAATTTACAATTTCAACTGTATTAATTAATAAATATGTATCTGAAAACATTGAAAGTATTTTTATTATTTCAAAAATAAAACTTACAATTATTATAAAAAAATGTTAACTTGTTACATATTTATGTCACGAGTTACGTTATTATTACATTATATTTTATGGTCATATTTATTCGTATTTAATAAGCTTCGTATTTAATAAAGTATATATATACCTGATATTTTAAATGAATGTTAAATACCTACTATGTATTTATAATGAATGGATTTGCTAAGATATATTCA
Organism: Rhyacophila brunnea; assembly: GCF_057557595.1. Taxonomy (NCBI): domain Eukaryota; kingdom Metazoa; phylum Arthropoda; class Insecta; order Trichoptera; family Rhyacophilidae; genus Rhyacophila; species Rhyacophila brunnea. The sequence goes on along the minus strand of NW_028232848.1, from coordinate 35,351,880 downwards.
ATGTTATTTTTTTTTGTTAAAATTTCAATGCGATAGAATGAGAAAGAGAAAATTTTTTATCGCATTAGCAAGGATAAAAGAGATGCAAAATAATAACACTTTCATTTTAAAAATATATACCTTTCACAGTTACCATTTTAAATGAAAACGATATAATCCTTGTACACGCCTTTCCCCTTAATAAAGAACAAAATTTAAAATGTCCACGTCATTCTTTTTAACTATGCATTCAAAATTAGAACAGGAGACAATGGTGAACTATCGTTTGTTTTTTATCCTAGCTTTTTTTATTCTGTCTGTTTTCATAATAATTAAAATTAGTAGATTATATATAAATAAAAAATTCTCAGTCAAAAGTTATTCAAACATAATAGCAAAAAGGAAGAATATTGTGAAAAGGAAAAAAAGAAAAAATCGACTTGCACGTAAGTGAACATTTCGATTATTTCATAGTGTAAAATTAATACAAGAAATTTGAATTCATTTCATGATTTCAACGACGTGAAGTCGGGGAATACTGTACTTTTGTCCTCTCATAATGTGGCTGAGGTACTGTAGTTCCCTGGTTTTGATACTACGCAGAACTTCTCGGTCCTTCGCCATTTGATTGAGAACTTCAACATTTGTCACCCGGTCAGTCCAAGGAATATTGAGGATGCGTCTATACAGCCACATCTCGAAAGCTTCAAGTCTCCGTGACATCTCTTGGTTTAGCGTCCATACCATACAATAGAAAAGAATTGAGAGAACATAACAACGTACCATACGCAGTCTCAGATCTCAATTCTAGTTTTTATTTCCTGATACTGGTCTACATGTACCTAAATATTTATAATGGGTCACATGTTTGATTGGTTCACTGTTAATGACAAAATTTGTGTTGGCGTCTGGTGTCGCTATTTTTGATACTAGTAGATAATAGTTTTGTTTTCTTGAGGTTAAAACCATAAGAATTACTGACTTCATTAATCCTTTCTACCCGTTGATGTTAACTCTTTAAGCTATCAGCAATCGGCACAGTATCATCGGCATATCGTATATTGTTAACAGTGGCGCACCCAGGGGGGGGGGGGCAGGGGGCCTTGGCCCCCCCCAAAAACATTGAAATTGAAAGCCAATAGATTAGACAAATAAAAACACGGCAAAAAAAATGATTTGAAATTCTCCAGCACCCTCTAGAAAAATTTCTTAGATTTTAATTTCTAACACAAAAATTTCGAAACACTAATGTCGGGTTTTTTAGAAACTCAATCTCTAATGGAAATGTCAAAAAATTCTCGGTGTCCACCCGAATTCTGGAGTGGTGTACACCGAGTGCAATAGACAAAAGTCCGATGAACGAGAAATTAGGCTGTGTTCTGTTGGGTAGGTTTGTGTACCTATAAGTTAAATGCAATAATACTTTTTTTCCATTTTCAATTAATATTTTGGAACTTCACTATTAAAAAACTCAAAATCGACGATAAAAATTCGGCGAAAAGTACGACTACACCCACCACCATGGGCTGACAGGGCTACAGCCTGGGGGCCCGGGTTTATGAGGGCCCGGCGTGGCGGCTCGTCTAATTGTGAGATAAACACACCCCAGAAATTTGTTATATTATTAAAAAAATCGCATGTGGTGCTATACTACTTCATCAAAATTAACATAAAAAATATGAAGTATGATGAAAATATGATATACGTAACTACATGATAATAATTCACGTGTATCATTTTATATTACAATTATTTTTAGTGTTTCTAGAAAAATAAAAATGGTTTTTTATCCAATATCGAAGGGTCGAATGCTACTTGGCTACCACAAGAGGGGTCGCGACCAGTGGTTCATAGTATGATAACGATCGATAATATGATATGAGGTCCGACAAATCAAGAATTCAAGGGAATTATTTAACAATATAGATAAATCCACGGAATACCATTTGGATACCCTGACACCCCCCAAACATGAAAATTATCAGAATGGTTTTAACCATTGAAATTGAAAGCCAATAAATCTTTGGGCTTAGACAAATGAAAACACTGGCAAAAAAATGATTTGTAATTCTCCAGCACCCTTTTTAGAACAATTTCTTAGATTTTAATTTCTAACACAAAAATTTCGAAACACTAATGTCAGGTTTTTATAGAAACCCAATCCCTAATGGAACTGTCAAAAAATTCTCGGTGTCCACCCGAATTCCGGAGTGGTGTAGGCTGGGGAGGGCTGACAGGGCTCTAGCCTAGGGGCCCGGGCTGTGGGGGGTCCGGCGTGTCGGGTTGACCAGATAAGTGAGATAAACACACATCATAAATTAGCTTTAATAGTAAAAAAAAAGGCGCTATTATACTTCATGGCCATGAACATTTTCAATTACTTATATAATTGTGCAATAAATTTTTTGATTATTATGTGTCGATACTCGACAGCTCCATTATTAAAGTGGATGTATTGAAAATCGCCAATAATTCACTGTATAAGTACCCTTAATTTGAACTAAAACACAATTTGAAAAACGTTAATGTAGTGTTTCACACTGCCTTTAATCTTAGCGGTAAGTAGGGGGCCCGCCAAATATCTTAGCCTGAGGGCCCGTTTCAGGATGTGGGGACCATGGTGTAGGTACACCAAGTGCAATAGACAACAAGAAATTAGGCTGTGAAGAAGAAAAAGAGCCTATGGGACTAATTTACATTCTCCTCCTTGGGCCCCCCCCAATATTAAATCCTGGGTGCGCCACTGATTGTTAATATGTTTCCCATTAACCAAAATACCCACCGATTCACCTTGTAAGGCTTCCTTGAAAATAGTCTCTGAGTACGTGTTTAAGAGCAGAGGTGACAATATACACCCCTGTCTTACACCGCGACGAATTTTTACCTCCACTGATTTCGTTTTCGATCTTAATATTTGCTGTTTATTTCCAATATAAGTTAGCTCATCAAACTTATTGTTCTAAGCTCGCTGCTCTCCTTTGCATTCGCCTTTTTTGGTAGAGTGATGAATGTCAATTTCAACCAATCATCGGGAATTATGCTACGTTTCGTAAATTTTATTAAACAAATCAACGAGAATTTCTAATTTATCTTCTCATAATTTTATCATTTCGTTGTAAATATTATCAGGGCCGACAGCTTTACCATTTTTAGAATTTCGTATTGCTTTTATTATTTCTGCCCTATTTATACCTGGGGCTTGTTCAGGTTCATCAAAAGTATAGCCAATAGGTCTTCTATCATCATCAAACAGATTTTTGATATATCTATGTCTTCCAATGAATCTGCTTCTTTTCTATATCTAATATAATACGCCCATCTTCGTTGTTCAAGATAGATGATGAGGTTCCTCTCGTAATTCCCAATGTTTCCTTTATATTCTTGTGCATATACAAGGAATCTTATATTCTTTGGAGATTTTCAATTTCTTTGCATTGGTCGGACATCCATTCTTCTTTAGCTGTACGAATTTTACTTTTTATGGTATTATGAATTCTCCTATATTGAGTTTCATTTTTATTTTTCCATTTTCTTCTTTCATCCATTAAAGACAGAATCTCATCTGTCATCCATTTTTGCTTCTCAGCTGTTCTTTTATATTCTAATTGATTATTAGATATGGAGGATAACACATCTTTTATCCTGTCCCACTTGTCTGTTATGTTAGAGGATGTATAGTACGACAACATCTTCTTGGCTACGTGAAGGAAGGCGCTGGTGTCGACTAAATGGGAGGAGCTTGCTAGTTTATAATGGAAGTGCGGTTAAAAATGGGATGAGCATGTTAGTTCACAGTTTTAACACGTAGCCAAGAAGATGTTATCATAGAGTAATGACTGAAGTTTTTATTTTGTTCTATTTCTGTGTTCAGTGCACTTTTCATTTGTTGTTTGACATCAGGATCTTTCAGTAGATTAATGTCAACATGTTGGGCTGCGCGTGGTTCCCTTAGTAACCAAGGTGCCTTTGTCAGTTTTAAACCTGCCGTTTCCCTTCCACTTCACTTTGCTGATGCCAAGAATATCTAATTGTAACCTATTAATTTCCATTCCAGGTCGCAATCTTCATAGCCGGCCCGGGGATTCTTAGCACCCTCTGACCATTAAGGCCTGCCGGGTTTATTAAATGTATATTAAAAAGTTTATTAAATATTAACACTTGTAGGAAAAAATGAACCCTCTTACCTGGATATACTCCCTAATGAGATCCTGCATATGGTGGTAGAGAAGCTCCCATATCAAACCATATTTCAAGTCGGTAATGTGACAAAGCGTTTCGGAGCAGTGGGGCGGCGAATTTTGAGCAAAGCAAGCTCTGCTATTTACCAGAAAGCCTCTGAAAGGGGTGATCGAAGAGGACACATCTGCATGACTGCTTTAAATATCTTTGATGTGTGCTGCCCAAAACGCAGTCCCATCTATCGAGTTTTGGATGCGTGCGATGCAATCAATGGTTTTAATTTTCTCACTATAATTTTAATCACGTCTTTATTTATTGTTCAATCCTGTTTGTTACAAAGAAATTATTCAGATTATTTTAGTATGTTTGACGTAAGAAGGTATTTATTTATTTTGTATATTGAATTTATATGCTAATTTGGAAATAGTTATGGGCCATTCTACATGAGCAGGCGAAACGCTGCGCGTAATGCCGGGTCCAGACTACGTGCACTTCAACCCATATAACACCAACTATATTGTGCGGGTGTGCTTCTATTTGAAATGCTGAGTATGTCGACTATCCATGATAGCTCTGCCAACAAATCCTACCCGCGGTCCCTAGGCAATGCAGCATGCTGTAGCAGATAGAGCAGGGTGCAAGGCGAATCACCAGCGCCTAAAAACTGGTACATTCTGGCTACGGGAAGGAAAACCCCTACAGAAAACCAGGGCATGTTCACGGGCCCTAAGGTGGCAGCCCAAGGTCCAGGAGCTATGGCGCCAACATTTCAGTGATGTCCTGAATCGCCCACCTCCATTGCATCCCTTCGATATTCCGTTGGAGATCACCACCCTTGGAATCACTACTGCATCGGGATTCTGCGAAGATCCTCCAACAACTGCTGAAGTTAAAGAGGCAGCCAAAAGACTGAAGCGCAGGAAAGCTCCTGGAGATGATGGCATCCATGCAGAATTTGTGCCCCAGAGCCTGGAGGGATGGTACCGTTGTTACTCTGCACAAAAAGGGTAACCCACAAGACTCTAATAATTACAGAGGAATCACTCTCCTCAGCGTTCCCGGGAAGGTGTTGGCGCAGATTCTCCTGTACAGGATTAGAAGTCCCAAGCTGGAGGTTTTGCGTGCGCAGTAGAGTGGATTTGTCCCGGGGAAGTCCTGCTCGGAGCATATTTCAACTCTCCGATGCCTCCTGCAACAGTACCAAGAGATGAATATACCTGTCGTCTACTGCTTCATGGACTATGAAAAGGCATTTGACAGTCCTCATCGTGAATCTCTGTGACAAATTCTGCTAGGCTATGGTGTCCCACGGAAACTGGTCGCCGTGATATGTGCTCTCTACACCAATACAGAGTGTCGCGTGAGAGCATCCGGAACATCCTCTGACCTCTTTCAAATCACGTCAGGAGTCAAGCAAGGATGTCTACTTGCGCCCTTTCTTTTTATCATCATGATGGATATCATAATGCGTGAGACGGTTTGCCCCGACAGTGGGATACGCCTACATCATGATGACACAACCGATCTATGCGAAGAAAGACTGTGCGACTTGGAGTATGCAGATGACGCAGTCGTGTTTGACTCGACGATCGAACGGTTGGAGGTAACCGTGAACAGGCTCGCCGCGAACTCGAAACGTGTGGGTCTTCATGTGAATGCGGCTAAGGCCAAATCCATGTGCAGTGCTGCATGCATCGACACCGACACTCCTCTGCGGGTTTCCAGTCTGCCCGTCGAGCTGGTGTCCAGGTTCAAATACTTGGGTGCCACGGTTGCCGATGATGGTGGTATTTCTAGTGAGCTTGTAATCCGCATGGGTGTGGCGGGCTCTGCGTTCAACCAACTTGGAGTCGCATGGAGGTCAAGGCTGTATTCCATGAGGACCAAATGTTGTTTGTTTAACGCGTGCATGCTACCTGTGCTCTTGTATGGCTGTGAGACATGGCATCTTACTAAGCTTAAAGAGTCTCGGCTTTTGAGCTTTGAGAATCGATGTCTCCGCCGAATCTTAGGGGTACATTGGTACGACCCCGTTATAAACACCCGAGTTCGTGAGCAGACACAACAGCCTTCGGTGATTGAAGTTATCACGAAGAGACGCTTTACGTGGCTGGGACACGTATTCCGGATGCCGCCATAGAGTGCGGCACTTCGTACCCTTGTGGCACAGCCTCAAGGGTTCCATCGCCCCGGCCGGCCCTCCCTCACCCTGCAGGCGGTGCTACAAGAGCGACCTACGTGCTGCAGGTCTGACATGGGGGGAGGCGCAAGAGTTGGCGATGGACCGAGGGAAGTGGCGCCAACTTGTGCTTGCCCTATGCCCCAATGTTGGGACGTGACAGGGTGGAAGAAGAAGAAGAAAGAAGAATATTGTGCAAAATACTGTAAAAATACAAGAAGACTATAAACAATCACATAAAATCACAAAAACCACAAATTTATAAACAAACAATCCAAGGCCATCAAAACTAGACTTATTTGCATTGGTGTAAGTAAAGTGTAAAACAAGTTTTTGAATGAACCATTATTTTTAATATTTTTTAAACTATTTCAGATCCTAAAAAGATTATATGGGTCTCCACAGGGTGGAGGTAGTATTAATAGATTTTTGTTTTTACGAGAATTGGGTATTAGCCATTCGCTCAACTTATTGGGTCCATACTCTGATCCAAGCACACATTGAAAAATGATACGGGAATTTGCCAGATCCGGGATTCAAACCCCTGCACCACTACATTATAAGACGCGGTAACCGCTCAGCCATCGTGGGCATCAGTAATTAAAATATGAATCATGTCATACCAGCATTCCGTAGCTCCACCGTATACACTATATAGATAGTATTTAGCGGCCTTCCGTAGTACCAGAATCCGGTTGGCTTAAAGAACAGGCAAGCCGAGTTGAGGTTATCTTCCGGCATCCGCAGCACGTGGACGAGCCAGGTCGAACGTCGCCTCTTTGCTCTCAGCGTGATGAGAGGCTGCTCGGTGTACCCAGTACCCCTCGGAAATGTATGTTCTCAACAACACTAAAAACGATATGGAATCGACGGCAATTATTGTAAATACAAAAAGTTTGTATGACTCCCTCTATGGCGCAAACTGAATGTATTGTATCATCCCACAATTATTAATATTATTAATTACTTATGTCGTGTATTTCATTTTTTTCTTGTTTCGTTTAGATCCATCGAATGACATAATCCGGAGTGTGAACTCGGTAATGAACATGTTAAAAAGTTACATGAAGAAAAATAAAAGGCTGATGAGTGATTTCTCTGAATCACAGAGAAGATACGAGCACATCTATACAATTATTAAATTGTTACAGGTATTTATTTATTCTTCTTAAAATTGTCTGAAACCTCAATAGTGGTAACTGGTAGGTATTTTAAATTTTCCGACGCAGGCCAGGTACAACCACTAACGAAAGCCATCACGAAAGTAATCAATAATCACACGCTGCAAACTGAAGAGGTTGGTTTTTCACGTTACATAATGCTAGTTGAAAAAATTAATCCATTTAAACCAACCTACCCACCCATTCATATTCGGTACACCACTGATGTCAGAATCCACCAAATTCTGATTCCGGAAAGAAAATCTGGTGCTAATGACAAAATAATAAGTGTTTGGGGCTCTGCGATCCACGAGGCAAACTCGATGATATTTAGATACCTAGTAGATATACTCGTATGTAACAAAGAATAAGTTTTCACCAATTCATTGAACTAAATTTAACCAATAACTTGTAATACAGCTCTACTAATGAGAAGAATGAAAAATACAACATTTTACTAAATTGGTGTTCAAAGTAAGCATTCTTTTTCATCAAAATTTATTGCAAATATTCATCCTTGTCTATATTGAGATTGATTCATCTTTAATATTTTTCAAAATGTCTTTTCACACAGGTTATATAATTGTAATTGACCGTAGTTACGAGTTGAAAGACATTATAGAATTCAGTTGGATTCATCTCTTGAAATTTGCCTTTTAGCTTGTCATAAAAATGTTAAAAAATTTAAAAAAAATGCATGATCCATTCCTAGCCTCCGGGCTCTACAAAAGAGCCATAGTTTTATCAGGCGAAGGATGGTGAATATGATGGTGCTATAAAATATCTAAAATCATGTATGGTTTAATGGCATAATTTTAGATATCTTATAGAAAGAAGAATTTTTTTGTTGGTTATGGGGTTGGCTCGGCAGAGCTAATGAATTTTATAAATCTAATCAACACCATCTGTAATAATATGTTTTCTTAATTCAACGAAAACAAATATGTATGACTGACATATGGGCCTCCACAGAGTAGAGGTTTGTATTAACAGATTTTGTTTTTTACGAGAAATGAATGTCAGCCAATTGCTCAACTTATTAGGCTGCGCGCACACGGCAAAGCGAAGTTTCGGATTCATCCGCCAAACGACGTTTGCGTTTTGTTTGCGAGCCGATTGCGTTTTAAATGCGTGTCAAATGCGTCAATATTTCGACGATGCTGTCCAAGAGAAAACACGGTTTTCAAGGGGATTCATAAACGCCTTTTTTTGAAACTGCACCCTGCTGCGAGAGTATTTATCTTTCATTACAGTGGCGTACAAGGGTAAATAAATCAATATAAAATCAGTACATAATATTGCATTATACCTACATTTATTTTCCCACTATTGCTTCTTTTGGAGCTGGACTGTTTTATATCGAAAGCGTTTTGAAAATTACCTATTGTAGAGCCTATTATATACCATCATCATCAATACTATCGACCGAAAGCCATAATATATAATAGTAAAAAAAATACGAAATCTAACATAAATTTGGATATTTTATAGATAGGATCATACAATTTATCTATTACAGTTTGGTTTAGGCATAGCTTGATGAATTAAAAAAATGAACTTACAATATGTGTGATACGTATTTTTAATCTAAAGTTAAAAAAATAAGTAAGAATGAAAAAATGTGCACAATTTTGTCATATCGCCTAAAATATACCAATACTATTATGGTTTGGTAAGACAGGGCTTAATTGATTTTTAAAATCCAACCAATACCATCTGTAAATTGTAGTCGTATTTCAATAAGAACATATACAATTGACTGAAAAAGGTTAATGTGCACTATTTATGGCGGACCTTAACAGCTTACCTGCACCCTTCGCCACTGTACCTACATTTATTTTCCCACTATTGCTTCTTTTGGAACTGGACTATTTTATATCGAAAGCGTTTTTAAAATTACTTATTATTGAGCCTTGTATGTATCATCATACACTCTGTCTGATTAATACTATCAACCGAGGGTACTTGATGGAGTTTGAATTTAAATTCTAATTAATTTAAGTTTTGTACTATTCCACTTGAGTATTTTTTTGCGATCAGGCTTTTGCCTTTCAGCATTTTGCGCACTCGCCAATGGCAAATACACATTGACATCAAATTCTAGCTACAATAAAAAAAGATTATAACTTAATACACGAAGAAAGGGTAAACACCTTATTACCTAGATACCTACTAAGTAAATGATGAAGTATAAAAACATAATATTTTGAATAATTTGAATATTTGCAGTGTTTCTAAAAAAACCCGTTGTAAATACGATTAATACATTCGGTAGGTAAGCGTATTAAAATGTCATTTCTCGTAAACAATAGTTTTCTCGTTGTGCAATATGTTGGGAGTTTAATAATATTAACTAATGAGAGATGTCACCAACTGTAACTACTCACTAAATAAAAAAAACGAATAAACAATGTTAAGGTAGGTATAGTTCGTAATATGCAAATTTAAATAATTTTTGATGAATACCTATATACCTATACCGAAAATATTTATATAAGTACCTATAGATACGTATTGAATTACCCACCTACCTATTCATATTATTATTAAATACATATTTAAAATAACACCATTCTTTTGGGAAGAATACAAGTAGGTGTGCATTTGGTTATATTCGATATTAAATAAGTATGTATCTTTAATAGAATCATGCCTCCATTTTATGATTGTAGAATCTTTATGTAGGTATCGAATCTATAAAATATTTTTATTAAATTTAATCTGTTTTTAAGCGTGAAGGCTCGCCATAACTATAAGGTAAACTAAACCATTATTATTTATTTTGTAGTAAGTATGTACTTCTTTAATTATTTTTTTTATTAGTTGACACTTTTATCTTCTATAGATACACTAAAATGGAAACGGGTGCCAATAATAACATATTGAAGTGAGAATAATGAATACCTTCCTACTACTATCGATAGGTATGTTCCTGTGTACTTGTGTAGGTACATGTATATTTATATTAATTATTGTTTTCGTGTTATAATATATTATTTGCGATTAATTGATAACAAAATTTAGATAATTTATCTATTCACCCGCTACAGTAAAATCTATAAAATATTTTAATTAAATTATATCTGTTGCTCTACATTGCATAAACGCCACTGTAGCAATGGAGTAATTAATTATGTTATACAATACGTGCCATGAGTATCCTACCTACCACATGTTCTTTTAAATCTTCCCATTTAGGCCAGAACCGAACTTTTGAAAGCTGAAATTTATGGGGGCGCGTATTAAGAAATATTACTGATTAACCACATAATTATGTTCAGAAAGGCCTAATAAATTTTATTTACCAATGACAAACTCATGACCGGATGATTGGGTATTTTTCATTAAAAACTTGGGTATAATGTAAAGGTTTAAGCCTACGCAATCTGCACCTAGCACATTGTCATATATAATAATAATATGAAGAATGTTAAATCTCAGCCGGTTCCATGACAAAACAGGACAGTGACAAAACAGAACATGACAAAACAGAACACCTGGAGGAACAGGAACCTGGCTGTTCTGTTTTATCATGTTCTGTATTGTTATTGTTGTCGAAGTCATGATGAATTGTTTGCAACCAGAAAGATTCACTTGAATGATTAATGCTTATTTGGACTATGTCTGCATTTGCGTATAGCTAACAAAAATCCGCATGAAAGTCATTAAAAATAATTTCTACACTATGAAAATATCATCAAATTAAAAAACGCTTTCGATATAATATAACAGAATTCTATTCCAAATCAAGCAATAGTGGAAAAAATAAATATAGGTAAAATGGTAAAAAAGAAATACTTAATAATTATGTTGGTAATGTTTACATTTTATATTTTTATATTTTATTTATCTTAGTTCGCCACTGGCGACAAAAAAAAGTTTTTTTTTAATTCTTCGGATAGTGCAATAAATAAATTCTTACATAATAGCACTAACGGTGAAAACAAAAAGTACTACTATCCATAACAGCTATAAGTTTGTCGAACACAATAAGGCACATATTGTATGACATAATTTACTACTTTAGTCCGAAAAAATTAAAAAAATCTTTCTTAATTAGTGTCATCAAGAATTTCACAATGGCGTTAATGCAATGGGGAAAACAGATATAATTTAATTAAAATATTTTATAGGTTTTTTGTATATAATTTGTTAGAACAATGTAATATATTATTATTCCTATTGTATTTTTTATTAAATAAACATTTAAAACATATTATTCATAAACATTTGAAATATCTCCCCTTAAAATCTGTTCATATTTCCAATAGAATATTATTGCTTAGAATTCAATAGCTACATATTAAAAAGATAGCTATTGTAATGAGACTATATCAGGTAATTTCGTGTTAGTGTACCTACTAATATTTCAATCTATTTTTTATGAAAGGTGTTTTGAATTCATAACTACCAACTTTTTTTGAATATGTAATTGAATAATATGGTACTGTAGCGGCTAAATAGATAAATTATCTAAATTTTATTGTCAATTAATCGCAACTAATATATTATAACAAAAAACAATAATTAATATAAATATACTTGTACCGATACAAGTACACAAGCACATACCTATCAATAGTAGTAGGTGGGTATTCATTATTCTCACTTCAATATATTATTATTAGTACCCGTTTCCATTTTAGTGTATCTATAGAAGATGACAGTGTCAACTAATAAAAAAATTAATTAAATAAGTACATACTACAAAATAAATAATAATAGTTTAGTTTACCGTATAGATATGGCGAGCCTTTCTTCTCGTGAAATACTTCTTCTCATAGCTGTGCTGTGTCACAACTTTTTATTATATTTTCTAAAACTGCTTACCTACCGAATGTATTAATAGTATTTACAACAGGTTTTTAGAATACTGCAAATATTCAAATTATTCAAAATATTATGTTTTTGTTCTTAATCCTTTACTTAGTAGGTATCTAGGTAATAAGGTTTTTACCCTTTCTTCGTGTATTAACTTATAATCTTTTTTTATTGTATTAATAAATAATAATAGTACAAAACTTAAATCAATTAGAATTTAAATTCAAACTCCATCAAGTACCCTCGGTCGATAGTATTGATGATGATGGTATATAATAGGCTCAACAATAGGTAATTTTCAAAACGCTTTCGATATAAAACAGTCCAGCTCCAAAAGAAGCAATAGTGGGAAAATAAATGTAGGTATAATGCAATATTATGTACTGATTTTATATTGATTTATTTACCCTTGTACGCCACTGTAATGAAAGATAAATACTCTCGCAGCAGGGTGCAGTTTCAAAAAAAGGCGTTTATGAATCCCCTTGAAAACCGTGTTTTCTCTTGGACAGCATCGTCGAAATATTGACGCATTTGACACGTATTTAAAACGCAATCGGCTCGCAAACAAAACGCAAACGTCGTTTGGCGGATGAATCCGAAACTTCGCTTTGCCGTGTGCGCGCAGCCTTAGGTCCATACCCTGACAGACACAAATTGAAAAACAATATGTGTACTTGCCAGACCCAAGATTCGAACCTGGGACTCACGGCGTGATAGTCAAGCGCTTAAGCCGCGCGGCCACCGTGGATGTTGATAAAGTTTAGTGTGCACTATTTATGTCGAATCTTAACTGCCTACCTCCACCCCTCGCCACTGGCGAACCCTTGTGATTAATACCTATAATTAATATTAATTCATTACTATTTACAGATGTGCAGTGATCAATCAAAGAAAACCTCATCGAGACTGAATCCAACCATGATAGCTTTTACCTTTGAGCTTAAACACTGCTTTATGGTCAGATGGATTTATAAAGGTACCTATATGAGATCATTATCATAATACTTGAAATAGTCCGCGCACCCTTATCTGCATGAAATAGATGTACAGAATGAAGAAGTAGACTTCAGTTGGATCCAGGCGCACGTCCCTCTACCAACGCTTAACCTCACCACTCCATCGTTGCTATTTTAGGTACCACTTTACATAGTGCACACTTTTTCATGCAACTTTGAAATCCTTTGAGATACTCGTACCGAGATCAACTCTGCTTTACTATTAGTACGAACAATGCAGGCCATAATATGTGCAAGTTTCCTCAATACCAATCTAGTACTCTAGTATTCTAGTAGATTTCTAATGGAATACAGAGGCAGGCAGTAAAACAACAGAAATCATAAACAACTATATTGTGTGTTTATGTATCAGGGAAATAATTAGTACCTATATAGATTTCACTGACACTGATGCAATGAGAAAACAAAATGCAGGACGTATATATTTAAGATGTGATTATCATTGTTTTAGATTTAAAATGTCTCCTAATCTTGATTTAACTTCTTCTAAGTAATCATAATCGTATATTCGTATCGATTTAATAAGTAAAGATATCTCTTCGGGTAGAACCTTTTTGATTTCTTAGATTCAGATTTCTGTAACGTCTGTCCCGAAAGTTACTGTGCAGTGAACTGATTTTCCCCACGGTCCACATGCATCAAGACATGTCTTGACACGCTTTTTTCATATTGTAAAAAACTTTCTGCTGGATATTCGGTGAGATTTGTTGAATATGGGTGGAAATTGTTACCTGTTCAACTGTAACTCATCAACTCTTAATATTAAAGCAAACATTGGGTGCCCCAGATACGTAGGTGCACCGATTTATGAGTCACCACAGGTGTCGTAATGAATGAAGACATAATGAATGAAACTAAAATCTTTCACTTCCGAATATTCCTGTGCATGATTTTTTTGTTTATCACCAGCTATGGGTAAACTCTTTTTTTATACACAACCTTAAGTCAAATAAGGCAGGATTTTATTGCTACTTCGAAGGACTAGCAAAAAGGGCCCAATGAAGAGTGCACATTTTTGAAGGACTACGTAGATCGATTTGTATCCTCGCAAATTACAAAACTGTACATTTTTTCAGACTGGTTCGATTTTTTCTTACTTTGACTCACACAAAAAGATTTCAAAGTATTGTTCATGTTGCACCAATGCGGGGTCACTTATTTCTTGCCTGTGATAGAGTCTTCGATACTGCAAAACGCTTAATCCGGCACCAAGATAGGATCAATACTACATATGAGTATTCTTCTCTCATAGAAAGATCCAGTACAACAAAAATTAAATCCTTCCCTACCTCATTTCCCTATTAATTATCAGCCAAGACAAACTAATAAGTATTCAACACAAAACTGCTACTCGTGTATGACGGCAGTATTGTGTTACAATTTCAACTATTTCCGTAGGTATGGATATGGAGTATAAAGATCTGCACTATGACTTGTGCCATGCGGACATTGAAGAGAGCCTCGTACGGCTATGCTTCGCCAGCAACGGTGGTTATTACTGGTGGTCACAGTCGTTTTTCGAGGAAGAATGTAACCACAATTTTAAATTCCGCATATACATCTCGATTAGCCACAACGCTTCGGAGCGGCAGAGAATATTGAAGCTCTCTATCAGGGTGGAAGCTTTGGATCCTGCCGCCATTGACAGATTGCAGGAAAGGCTCGCTATGGCTTACTGCGATGCCCTCCCCCAAGGCAGAGAGATTGAATATGATAACATAAGCATGACCATTGATTTTTCTACCCAGATACCTAGTGAGCGCAACAGAGAATTCAAGTACCACTGTCGGTGGGTATAGGTGTTCGATAAACTATCAAGGGTATTACATGTTGCTGCAATTGCGGTTCGGAGATGAAAATTTCAAAACTTGACATTAAGGGTGATGCTTCTACCTACCAGAGGTACCTAGCAAAAAATACGAAGCTTGCAATTTGAGACATTTTTTTGATAATTTACAATTTCAACTGTATTAATTAATAAATATGTATCTGAAAACAGTCAAAGATAAACTTATAATTATTGTAAAAAAATAGATACATATGTATTAATTATTACAGTTTGAAATTGTAAATTATCAAAAAAATGTCTCAAATTACAAGCTTTGTATTTTTCCGCTATGTACCTCTGGTAGGTAGAAGCATCACCATTAAATGAATGACGAACACTTGTTTGGGGCTAAATGTTAAAGAGGGTAACTAATATAAATGTTATGTCTTTTTGTGTGATGTAAAATTATGTTTTTTATATAAATGGAAATTTAAATAAACGACGACCACTTGTTTGGGGCTAAATGTTAAAGAGTAACTAATATAAATGTTGTCTTTTTGTGTGATGTAAAATTATGTTTTTTTATATAAATGGAAATTTAAATGAACGACGAACACTTGTTTGGGTCTAAATGTTAAAGAGGGTAACTAATTTAAATGTTATGTCTTTTTGTGTGATGTAAAATTATGTTTTTTATATAAATGGAGATATTTAAAGCAGTTTTGTGAATTTTGATAAAAACAGATTAGAATAATTTCTTGACCTAAGTCATATTAATTTACAAACGATTATGAACTCTAAGCACATATGACATAGATAGATGATTATCGATGGAAAGAATTGATGCATTGGCATATTTCATTGAAGCTTACAGGAATCACCACTCACTTCATTGACAAGTTCCAAAATCTTTATCCGATCAAACTTGTCAGGTGTATTTTTCCTTATGACTGCTTGTCACACAGTCTACATTCTACAAGAGTCCTCAAAATCAATCAGTTCCTGGGGCTTTTATGTACCTTAAACCCAAACTGGATGGATGAAAAGATATATGTTATCTATTATTAAAAATATATATCAAGGCTTGAAATCTCAAAACCCATTTTAATTAGTAAAAACAAACTGAGTTCAATTATTTTCGACTCGAGCAACGCCGGGTTTATCTGCTAGTAATAATTAATAATATAAATACTAATAACATAACGAGAGTTTCCATCATCTTTAGGGTCTGTAGATGAATTTGCATTGTTTGTTAGTTATGACTGAATTAGGCAGACCATGTACTGTTTTTGAACATCAGATAATAGTATAAATGAGGTTTTTAACCTTCGGCGCTGGCAATCTTTGCCTACCCTAATCTTTAGTATACATCCTTGGCAGAATAGGCCAGGCATTAAGTACATGCCAAAGAAGGGGTTTACCTGGAAAGTTTCGCGGGAGATCTTATACTTTACATTTTTATGTATTCGGGGGTGATATTTTTGCCATTTGGACATTGCCGTCCTGAATTTTTTTCGCTCACGCCGTTATTGGATAAAAAGTCAGAAATAAATACTTTTAAACAGTTATCTGATTATAATCAATATTATTAAATGAACAAAACAAACATTCACAAAAGTAAAATGCGGATATCATTTTTGATAAATTTTATTTGATATCCTTATGTATTCACATTCATAATAAAATATAGGAATGTCACGACTCACGACATTATTAATCATCATCATCAATAGATGACATTGAAAATTGAACCAGGATTATCAAATAAGGCTTTGTAGCAATCATCTATAAACAATAGAAAACAGTAATTATTATAAATTATAATTTTGTAAGATTACAATATATACATAGGTACCTCAAATGTCATTTTACATGGGAGTTTTTTTTATCCTACAATAAAAACATAATGATAAGATATTCTATTGAAGATTCATAAAACTACGACATCGCTATTATATGTTAGCGATTGAAAACCAATGGCTCACGCGCTACCTGTGGTACGCAAACAAATATAATATGTAAGTGGAATGCCCTGATAAACAAACCCTTGTTAATCCAGAGCCGAGGTGCAAATTGTCCCAGAATTTTAGACAATACAGACTCGATTTTCGTTCGGGATGATAGGTAATATCTTGTAAAAGAGTGAAATATTTGAGAGTTTAGTTAAGAAAACCTTTATATAGTCAGGACTGAACCTGAATGAAACGGGAAGAAAAAATGATATGGAAGGAAAGCCATCAGGACGTACAACAATATTATTGCAAGACAAGATAAATATAGAGTTTGGAGGAAAAGTCGTCCGCACAGAAAATTTATTTTTGAAAAAGAAAAGCTTAAGAATTGACCAGGACGGATTTTTAAAGAAAGTGCTAACGCGAGAAACCTACAGATTTTTTTGAGAGAAAAGGCGTTCTGGGAAGTAAAAAATGTAATAAAAGTTAAAAAATAAATTCTCGACTTGATCCAGAGTGATTTTTTTGGGAAATTCGTCAGTGATTGAGTGAGTATTTTTTTCATTTTATCATTTATAGCTGTCGTTATCATTACTAGTGGCAATCGAAATTTTCTAATTGCAATATCGAATCAAGAATAAACTTTTCTTGGAGAATGTTACTTACCGTGAAAAATAAGGTATTATCCACACTAGGGATCCCGAGCTATTTTCGATACCTATGAATCCCGGGATTGATAAATATAATCCCGAAACTTTCGGGATTGATTTTTTTAACAATTTTTATGGTAAATAAAATAAAAACGAAAATATAACAGAAAAAATACTTTTAATAACAAATAATTACATTAGTAATAAACTGAGATTGATTTATACCCATGTGTAAGTTGCCGATGCAATGGCATGTCTATATAATTCAAAATTTAAAAAATATAACCTCACGTTCCGACATCTAAACGAATTTTATTAATAATTCGTAATTTTTACGCACTTCTTTAAATATGAAGACGGTTTTAATAAAAAAATCATTTAATTATTACGATATGTTTTTAAATATGCGTAAACGATTATGCTTTATTTTTTGTTTGCAATCGTTCAATAACAATTTCTTAATACCATTTTTAAAAAAACAATACACTAATCGGCCATAATATTTAAAGGGCTATTCGCTTCTTCGCGCCTGGTGGTCACCTCATTTGGTCGACCACTACGATGTTCGTCTAGGCAGCTCGTCCGAGCTCGTTTAAACTCAGCACCCAATATGTTACTATTGTAAACAAAGGAACAGACACCCCCAGAGTAGATTCTAGCGCCGTTTTGATATTGGTTGGACTGAAGCTTTTCAAATGAAAGTATTGTATCACATAACTATGACCAATTTTTTCCATGTTTACAAATTCACTGAGAGCGTTCACTGTCGATGGCTGACAAATAATTTCTGAACAACGTAGCGTCGTCAAACTTCAAATTTAGGCTTTATAAGGTTGGTACTTTCTGTTATATTCATAATTTTTAAACAACAACTGCTATCTATATGTCAGGTCGGGTATTTCTGGGACTACCCGGTACCTATAACTATTCCTGTATTTTTAATACCCAATGGCGATTTATCGCACTGGCCCAAAGAGATTGCACTGTCCACATTTTTGCAAGGGGGCCATTAAACCTGTACTGGCCTCGGGTCTATACACACCGAAAAACGCCACGATGCTCAATAATGGAATGGAAGATTCTCTCGTCTAGTTTCGGCAGTGTAAAAAATTACAATATTTATGAATATTGTATACTTAACCCGTTTACACGTGCATGGATTTACTGTTGACAGTAAGTATTATCGTGGCCATAACAAGAAAATGTATAGGTAAACATGTATTATCCTGCAGTTGACAAGATTACATGCATGAATCAAAAAGGTTTGTAAGCTTCTGAATTTTCATGCGACAGTTGAATTTTTTCGATTTGCGCCTGCGTCAGTCAGCACTTTTACATGTAAACAGTGTCACGATATTTTAAAATATGTACTCACTATTGCTGCCAGTAAATCCATGCACGTGTACAGCCACTATGATCTTACTTACATAATAAAGAACAAAATTTAAAATGCCCACGTCATTCTTTTTTATCTATGAATTCAAAATTAGAACAGGCGACAATGTTGAAATATCATTTGTTTTCTATCCTAGTTTATTTTGACATCGTTTTTTATTTTGTCTGTTATTAGGTATAATTAAAAATATAATTAAAATAGATTGTAAATACAAAATTCTCAGTTAAAAGTTATTCAAACATAATGGCAAAAAAGGAGAATATTGTGAAAAGGAAAACTATTGTGAAAAGAAAAAAGCGACTTACACGTAAGTGAACATTTCGATTATTTCATATTGTAAAATTAATACAAGAAATTTGAATTCATTTCATGATTTAAATGTACCAACTTAGATATTATGACATTAATCCTATTTTTCTGTGTGGCTTTATTAAAGGTTAATAATTTATTAAATATTAACACTTTTGTAGGAAAAGATGAACACTCTTACCTGGATTTACTCCCCAGTGAGGTCCTGCATATGGTGGTAGAGAAGCTCCCATATCAAACCATATTTAAAGTCGGTGACGTGACAACGCGTTTCGGAGCAGTGGGGCAGGGAATTTTGAGCAAAGCAAGCTCTGCTATTTACCAGAAAGCCTCTGAAAGGGGTGATCGAAGAGGACACATCTGCATGACTGCTTTAAATATCTTCGATGTGTGCTGCCCAAAACGCAGTCCCGTCTATCGAGTTTTGGATGCGTTCGATGCAATCAATGGTTTTAATTTTTCACTATAATTTTAAATACGTCTTTATTTATTGTTCAATCTTGTTTGTTACAAAGAAATCATTCAGATTATTTTAGTATGTATGACGAAAGAAGATATTAATTTATTTGGTATATTGGTTTTATATGCTGATTTGGAAATAGTTGTGGGCCATTCTACATGAGCAGGCGAAACGCTGCGCGTAATGCCGGGTCCAGACTACGTGTAATGTAACATGTCATGTAACGCGAATTGTATGGACAGTACACGATCTCGACGCGAATCCTGAAATTGTTAGAATCATCGAGTTTTGTGTTCGTGTCAAAAACCGACAGCCGATGGATCAGCGCGAACGTCGCTACTAGCATAACATGTAAGGATCATAGCTACGTATGGACGACAAATTCGCGCTACATTACACGCGTCTGGACGCGGCCTAACAGCCCACCGACCGCCCCTAAATCTTGCAAACTACACGTGCTCTCTTATCTGTGCGCACAATACACAAACACTGTGACACTTCAACCCATAACACCAACTATATTGTGCAAAATACTGTCAAAATACAAGAAGACTATAAACAATTACATCACAAAAACCACAAACTTATAAACAAACACTTCTTGTTTCGTTTAGATCCATCGAATGACATAAGCCGCAGTGTGAAATCGGTAATGAAAGTGTTAAAAAGTTACATGAAAAAAAATAAAAGGCTGATTAGTGGTTTCTCTGAATCACAGAAAAGATACGAGCACATCTATACGATTATTAAATTGTTACAGGTATTTATTTATTCTTCTTAAAATTGTCTGAAACCTCAATGGTGGTAACTGGTAGGTATTTTAAATTTTCTGACGCAGGCCAGGTACAACCACTAACGAAAGCCATCACGAAATTAATCAGCACATACTGCAAACTGAAGAGGTTGGTTTTTCATTTTACATAATGCTAGTTGAAAAAATAAATCCATTTAAACCATCCCACCCATCCATTCATCTTCGGTACACCACTGATGTCAGAATCCACCAAATTCTGATTCCGGAAAGAAAATCTGGAGCTAATGACAAAATAGTAAGTGCTTAGGGCTCTGCGATCCTTGAGGCAAACTCGGAGATATTTAGATACCTAGTAGGTTTAGTCGTATTTAACAAAGAATAGGTTTTCACCAAGGCCTGAACAAAAACGAAGCATGAGTGCGAGTGAGAAAGTATTCGGCACCCTTACAATCTCTGCGACACGCGCTAGAGTAAGATAAAAGGTCTACTAGCTACAAGCCAGTTTCCAAAAGTATCGCCATCAAATCGGGGCGAAACGCTTCACATAGCATCGATAACTTGCGAGCTCGTGTTGCCAAAATTGATATTTTTTGTGTTAAACACAAAGTCAGTGGTAAATATTTTTGGTTAATTAAGTAGAAAAGATGGTTCTGTGTGTTGTCTTAAAATGTGGTAGCCGTACTGATAAGCAAGAAGATGGTATTACGTTTCATAAGTAAGTTGATACATGTTCGTGATAATTTATTTGTATTTTATTATATATTTTAATATCAGTGACCTAGTGTTTCTTTAAAATAACTTGAATTATGGATATCTTTATCTAATGGTTGCATTTTGACCGCTTAAAAATACTATATAACGTAAAAAAATAGAAAATTATATTTTAATTCTGAGCGTCTAGTGCGAGCACTAGCGAAATGGTCTATGTTCTCGAACATTTGTAGACGAATGCGTTCGCTCGCTCACAAATCAAACGCAAGGCACGCGGCTTCATTTAGCAATGCAACGGGTGGCGTCTAGAAGTATCTATAGTCTAAGGTTTTCACCAATTCATTGAACTAAATTTAACCAATAACTTGTAATACAGCTCTACTAATGAGAAGAATGAAAAATACAACATTTTACTAAATTGGTGTTCAAAGTAAGCATTCTTTTTCATCAAAATTGATTGCAAATATTCATCCTTGTCTATATTGAGATTTCATCTTTAATATTTTTCAAAATGTCTTTTCACACAGGTTATAATATAATTGTAATTGACCGAAGTTATCAGTCGGATTCATCTCTTAAAATTTGCCTTTTAGCTTGTCATAAAAATGTTTAAAAATTTAAAAAAATGCAAAATCCATTCCTAGCTTCCGGGCTCTACAAAAGAGCCATAGTTTGCCAGGCGAAGGACGTATAATAAATAGCGCATACTAAACCTTGTCAGTCAAACGTACTTATTTGTTTTCATTGAACTAAGACTGCAATGTGCACCTAGATGTTTGTTAGTTTTTAATATTCAATTAAATCTTGTCTAATCCAAGCCACAGTAGATAATAGTAAAAAAATATTCGTCTATCTATATTTTTTTTTTATTTTACAACGTTTTTATTAGGTCGTATTCTTATTTGTCCGGTGGTTGTTTATCCGGTACATATCTTGCAATCGATTTTTAACTAACTTACCGACTAGCTAGACATTTGAAACTTTTAGAATACATCAGAATACGATGCCAATGCATTATTTTAATACTTTTAGCCATCTTTAAGTCGAATTGGATTCATTTTTAGTTAATTCTGTTTTGTATGAAAAGTTATTTCAGAAGAAATCAGTAAAAAGTAATACACTGCTCGGGGACTGGGGTCCTAGCAACTAAATTATTAATATATACGTGCGTTACTATGGAAATCAATATGAAATGTCGAAATGACATTTCAGTATTCTATATTTATTCAGTATTTCAATCAAGTACAAATCTTTTTGATCGTTTAAGCTAGTCAAGTCAAGTTTATATTATGATTCAACAGAAAATTTAAAAACGTTGTATATAAAAAGTTCTTTGTACCTTGTAACTATTCTGTCTATAAAATATCTAAAATGATGTAAGTATGGTTTAATCGCATAATTTTAGATATTTTATAGAAAGAAGAATCTTTTTATTGATTATGGGGTTTGGTTGGACAGGGCTTTGAATTTTAAAAATCTAATCAACACCATCTGTAATAATATGTTTTCTTAATTCAACGAAAACAAATAAGTGCGACTGAAAAAGTGTGCACTATTTTTGTTGGATCGCCCATAGAACACCTAAACTATTATGATTTGGTTTAGGCAGGTTTTAACTGAATTTTAAATACGAACCGGCACCATCTGCAAATTGTATTATTAGTTCAATGAAAACAAATAAGTATGACTGGTAAAGTTTAGCGTGTACTATTTATATCGAATCTTAACTGCCTACCTCCACCCCTCGACACTGGCGAACTCTTGTGATTAATACCTATAATTAATATTAATTCATTACTATTTACAGATGTACAGTGATCAATCAAAGAAAACCTCATCGAGACTGAATCCAACCATGATGGCTTTTATCTTTGACCTTAAACACTGCAGGATACTCAAATGGATTCATAGAGGTATATGAGATCATTATCATAATTCTTGAAATAGTCCGAGCACCCTTATCTGCATGAAATAGATATACAGAATGAAGAAGTAGACTTCAGTTGGATCCAGGCGCACGTCCCTCTACCTACGCCTCACCTCACCACTACATTGTTGCTATTTTAGGTACCACTTTACATAGTGCACACTTTTTCTTGGAACTTTGAAATCCTTTGAGACACTCGTACCGAGATGAACTCTGCTTTACTATCAGTACGAGCAAGTTTCCTCAATATCAATCTAGTACTCTAGTATTCTAGTAGTTTTTCTAATGGAATAAAGAGGCAGGCAGTAAAACAACAAAAATCATAAACAACTATATTGTGTGCTTATGTATCAGGGAAATAATTAGTACCTATATAGATTTCACTGACACTGATGCAATGAGCAAACAAAATGCAGGACGTATATAATTATTTAAGATGTGATTTTCATTGTTTTAGATTTAAAATGTCTCCTAATCTTGATTTAACTTCTTCTAAGTAATCATTATCGTATATTCGTATCGATTTAATAAGTAAAGATATCTCTTCGGGTAGAACCTTTTTGATTTCTTAAGCGTCAATTACATTGAGCTTCCTTACGAGATGTTTGTTGGCGAATTTATAATCTGCCTCTAAAGTCACCCAGTGTAATCATCTAAATGTTAGCTTGTTCGATGATTACACTGGGCGACTTTACAGGCAGATTATAAATTCGCCAACAAATAGCTCGTAAAGAAGCTCACTGTAATTGACGCATTAAGCGTCAATTACATTGAGCTACTTTATGAGCTGTTTGTTGGCGAATTTAATAGCGGGCGATTCAGCTACTGCGATTATGATGATGACACACAAAACTTTCCATTCGCTGAGAAGCCACAAGCCGGCGACTATTTTGACAGAACGCAGTTCGTTTTTTTACCGGGAGGTTGCTACTGCGCTCTACTGTGCAGACGCAGTAGGCCCACACGCCGGCGTGTAGCGTGTAAAGTTGACCGGCTTTCAACTTTTCTCGGTAGATTGTTTACAATCTGCTTGTTAGCTTGTTCGATGATTACACTGGGCGACTTTACAGGCAAATTGTAAATTCGCCAACAAACAGCTCGTAAAGTAGGTCAATGTAATTGACGCTTTAGATTCAGATTTCTGTAACGTCTGTCCCAAAAGTTACTGTGCGGTTAACTGATGTCCCCACTCCCCACAAGACATGTCTTGACACGCTTTTTTCATATTGTAAAAAACTTCCTGCCGGATATTCGGTGAAATTTGTTGAATATGGGTGGATATTGTTACCTGTTTAACTGTAACTCATCAACTCTGAATATTAAAGCAAACATTGGTGCCCCAGATAGGTAGTTGCACCGATTTATGAGTCACTACAGGTGTCGCGTGTTGTAGAGTGCGACCAACCCGCACTACGGGGTCTCGTACACTAAAGTTCCGCCACTAGTCTCGGATTTAAAATAATCCGTCACATAGGTCGTCAGTTTTCTTTTCCCACCTCTAGTGAGGAAGTCTTTGAGAATTACTATAATTGAACTGGTTATTTCGAAAACCCCATAACTGACACAAAATAGCAAAATGCGTTTGTTGCGGATTATTGTTTATTGAGGGTAGACCTATCATTCTCTTCGAAAACAACTCAATTGTGAATATACAACACGATTTTATTTCAAGTCAAAGTTTCTTGTCAGTTCGAAAACAACATGAATGCAGTAGTTGTGTTGTTTTCGCACAGATTATCCTTAGCTACCGTACATTGACTGTATGCAAAATCTTCCACCTCTGAATATTCCTGTGCATGATTTTTTTGTTTATCACCAGCTATAGGTAAACTCTTTTTTCATACACAACCTTAAGTCAAATAAGGCAGGATTTTATTGCTACTTCGAAGGACTAGCAAAAAGGGCCCAATGAAGAGTGCACATTTTTGAAGGACTACGTAGATCGATTTTTATCTTCGCAAATTACAAAACTGTACATTTTTTCAGACTGGTTCGATTTTTTCTTACTTTGACTCACACAAAAAGATTTCAAAGTATTGTTCATGTTGCACCAATGCGGGGTCACTCATTTCATGCCTGTGATAGAGTCTTCGGTACTGCAAAACGCTTAATCCGGCATCAAGATAGGATCAATACTCCATATGAGTATTCTTCTCTCATAGAAAGATCCAGTACAACAAAAATGAAATCATTCCCTTACCTCCTTTCCCTTGTAATTATCAGCCAAGACAAACTAATAAGTATTCAACATAAAACTGCTACTCGTGTATGGCGGCAGTGTTGTGTTCAAGTTACAGTTTCAACTATTGCCGTAGGTATGTGAGATACCCGGGGTTCCAGCGGTTAGCTCAGGTGTCCATCGAACCCCGGATTCACAAAAAAAAAGAAATTAAACGGATTTATATATGTTGGTAAAATTAAATAAAACACTAAGTCTTTCTCGTGCGGTCTTAGCGTTATATATTTTAATATTTGGTTGGACAACGTTACTTTATAGTCCATTACATATTTTGTTTTTTACAATTAGTTACGCAGGTCCGTACACGGTTTACAAAGGACGCTTACTAACTTTTTTTTTTTTTTAAACTTCGCGTACCCACGCCATTCAGCAAAAAGAACTCTCGTGATTGGCCAAATTTTATCGCGTGATCCTTACGATTTGACGAATCACGAGGACCACCTCGGCGCAGACGCGCGAAGACTTCAACGTTGCCGGCAAAATTTATTATATTTGAATACTTATATTTAGTCTTAAAATTATCGCTTTCATCCATCATCATTTATACTTTTTAAATTAAATTAAATTTATCTTAATTACACCTCCGCCCAATATGCGATTTTCACACACCGGACGAAGGCCTTTACTTACGAATAAAAAATACGTGGTTGAGCAAGGAATCAGATTAGATGTTTTATGAAGCCGTTTCTAGAGGTCAGGGTTACGTTTCGACTTATAGCTACTAAATGATTATTTTACACCGGGAGAAGCCCGCCTGTAACAGGGGTGTATCATATGGTGTACAGTAGCTTAAAATTTAGAAGGGATCTTTATTTAGCTACATATTTTTTCCGACTTATACGCGGCGTAAATGTGAACTCTGCCATTCTTGGTGGTGTTGGCCTCTGTGTCTCTGATAATTACCTTAGGAATCGAGGGCATCCGTTGTTTGTTCTCCCAAGGTGCAAAACTAACCTGCCATTAGTGATGCCAATTGGGAGAGCAATAACTATGTTGAAATCGCTTAGAATATTTATACATTCCACTTACGTGAGGGTGAATTTAGGTGGACATTGTTTTATAAGTTTGATTGTTTGTGTGCTTCCATCTACTTTTACTTTTATTTTTGTTATTTTATTTTATTTCTTTTCTTATTATTTTATTACTTATTGTATTATTAACTCACATATCTCTGTATTTATATTTAAAATATGTTGACACTTATTTTATGTCATGTCGTGAACGCTTTGAATTTATAATGTTTATAAATATAATTTGAATTTATATTTAATAAAGATCTGCACTATGACTTGTGCCATGTGGGCATTGAAGAGAGCCTCGTCCGGCTATGTTTTGCGAGCACCGCCAGTCATGACTTGACGTCGCAGTCGGGTTTCAAGGACGAACGTAGACGCAATAAATACCGTAAATACATCACGATTGGGCACGATGCTTCGGTGCAGAGGCAGAAATTGAAGCTCTCTATCAGGGTGGATGCTTTGGATCCTGCCGTCATTGACAGGCTGCAGGAAAGGCTGGCTATGACTTACTGCGATGCCCTCCCCCAAGGCAGAGAGTTTGAATATGATAACATAGGCATGACCATTCATTTTTGTAACAAGAGACTTTTGGGCCGCAACAGAAAATTCAAGTACTACTGTCTGTCGGTATAGAAATCCGATAAACTATTAAAGGTATTACATTTTGCTGGAATTGCGGTTCGGAGATGAAAATTTCAATACTTAACATTAAGGGCAGCGCTCGAAATGGAAAAGTTTACGAACCGGAGCGCTCGACAAATTTTCTGAAGATATTTACATAGCCATCAAATCGTATGTGTATTTTATAAAAATAAGTGTGTCAGATTTTCTATTCTATGGCCTATCTAGCTCAGACGGTCAACAAATTTTTCCACGAGACGGAGCGATATTTTTACAAATATCATGAGCCGGAACGGCGCTCCGGTGCGTTCCGTTCCATGTCCAGCCCTGATTAAGGGTGATGCTTCTACCTACCAGAGGTACCTAGCGAAAAATACGAAGCTTGCGATTTGAGACATTTTTTTTGATAATTTACAATTTCAACTGTATTAATTAATAAAATATGTATCTGAAAACAGTCAAAGATAAACTTATATTGTAAAAAAAAATGATTTTCTCACAGGACCGCATCTTATTATTACATTATAATATTTTATGGTCATATTTATTATTAGAATTTAGTTTATTAAGTTTTCAATTTTTCCTCGTAAAGAAAAATATTAAAACTATGAATTATTGGTCAAAAAAGAACAAAACGAGGAAAATTGAAAACTGAATAAACTAATATGACCATAAAATATTATAATAAAAATAAAATGTAATAATCCTGTGACAATGTGAAATTGTTAATTATCAAAAAAAGCCTCTGGTAAGTAGAAGCATCACCATTAAATGAACGACGAACACTTGTGTGGGGCTAAATGTTAAAGAGTAACTAATATAAATGTTGTGTCTTTTTGTGTGATGTAAAATTATGTTTTTTATATAAATGGAAATTTAAATGAACGACGAACACTTGTTTGGGGCTAAATGTTAAAGAGGGTTACTAATATAAAAATGTTATATATAAACAGATTAGAATAATTTCTTGACCTTCTTTTTTTACTACGTCATATTAATTTACAAACGATTATCAACTCTAAGCACATATGACATAGATAGATGATTATCGATGGAAAGAATTGATGAAGTCTGAGAATTGATGCATTAGCATATTCCATTGAAGCTTACAGGAGTCACTGCTCACTTCATTGACAAGTTCCAAAATCTTTATCCGAACACACTTGTCAGGTGTATTTTTCAAAAATTGAGTACCTTATGACTGCTTGTCATGCAGTCTACATTCTACAAGAGTTCTCAAAATCAATCAGTTCCTGGGGCTTTTATGTACCTTAAACCCAAACTAGATGGATGAAAAGATATATGTTATCTATTATTAAAAATATATATCAAGGCTTGAAATCTCAAAACCCATTTTAATTAGTAAAAACAAACTGAGTTCAATTATTTTCGACTCGAGCAACGCCGGGTTTATCTGCTAGTAATAATTAATAATATAAATACTAATTACATAATGAGAGTTTCCATCATCTTTAGGGTCAGTAGATTATTTTGCATTGTTTGTTAGTTATGACTGAATTAGGCAGACCATGTACTGTTTTTTAACATCAGATAATAGTATAAATGAGGTTTTTAACCTGCGGCGCTGGCAATCTTTGCCTACCCTAATCTTTAGTATACATCCTTAGCAGAATAGACCAGGTATTAAGTACATGCCAAAGAAGGGGTTTACCTAGAAAGTTTCGCGGGAGATCTTATACTTTACATTGTTATGTATTTAGGGGTGATATTTTCGAATTATCACATTGCCGTCCTGAATTTTTTCCGCTCACGCCGTTATTGGATAAAAAGTCATGGGGCTAACAACCCCATCCCGTAAAAACTAAACCGTTAGGAAACCAAAGGAAAACGCCTCGGAACCCAGACTCTCCAATAGTGAATAGACGACCCAGCAACGAAAAAGGATTAACGAATTTTTACTCTACACATGGAATGTTCTTTCTCTCTATCGCCTAGGGCAGTGGTCGGCAAACTCATTAGTCAACAGTACAACGATTGAGATTTCTTTTGAGAGCCAAATGTATTAAACTTAAACTATATGTAGGTTAGTTGGTTCACTGCTTATTAATTTAATAAACTTTAATTAAAGTTCTAAATCTTAATTCAACTATAGGTGAGTACACTGAATAAAACTTGATATCATACTTTTAATAATGATCATATTAATTGATAAAAATTTTATTGTAAGCAAGGTAGGTATCCATAAAATTAAATCATGACAAACACTTAATATCCATCTCCTTGAAAAGTTTCGGTAAGTCCGGTTTGTATGTTGTTATTTTTAATTTTAGGCACGATTCCAGGTTCTCATCAATAAGACGACTTCTCAGTTTACTCTTGAAAAGGTTCATGCTTGAAAAAGATTGTTAGCATGAATATATAGAACCTGAAAGGGAAAGAACAGCAAACGCTATTTTTTTCGACTGATCATATAAGTCAGGAATATTATTTCAGGTGTTGAAAATCATCATGTCTTCCTTCTCCAGGTCTTTCAAAGCAGACTATTTGTACTGTGAACTATTTTCATAATTGTTTATCTCTAATATGTCCATATCAGCACAGAGACATTCAAATTTAGTGCTCCATAATTCTTTATTTTTTAAATTCAGCAATTGCATTTCAAAGTTGCCAATGTCAAGATTAAAGGGAGAAAAAAAATAATTCTGTTATCGTAGCATTAAGAGGTTTTTTTTAAGAAAGACTAACGTCACTTTGCTGTTTCTGAATTGCTAAAACCTGTTGAGAAAAGCTTCCCTCATATTTAAAATTGTTGTTTTGAAATAGCAAATTTAATTTCAATATCAAAATGACTTTCTTGGCGATGTTTGAGTAGGC
This sequence comes from Rhyacophila brunnea, assembly GCF_057557595.1. Classification (NCBI taxonomy): domain Eukaryota; kingdom Metazoa; phylum Arthropoda; class Insecta; order Trichoptera; family Rhyacophilidae; genus Rhyacophila; species Rhyacophila brunnea. The sequence continues at coordinate 35,321,902 of NW_028232848.1, read as the reverse complement.
TTAGTTAGCGGAGGTTCTCTTTCGAAATCCTGAGCAAAAAGGGATAATTTGTTTTCGAATGAAAGAACTTCTTCTAACATCGAAGAAAATATGTTTCCTTTCCCCCGCAGTTTAAGATTAATCTGATTTAGATGAAACGTAACGTCTACTATGAAATAAATTTTTTGGATCGTCTGTCATTCTGGAGTGAACACCCTTCTCACGGATTTAATTTTAATTTCTGTTAATAAGAAACCACATTGTTGTAAAACGTTTCCTCTCGATAACCAACGTACCGTGTTTTGCAGCAGAAGATCTGCGTACTCACTCTCCATTTAAGTAAAAAAATCTTTAAATTGGCGATTATAGCCTATAATGGAGTTGATAATCGTAATCACAAATTACATACCTTTGCAAATTTCTTCTGGAAATGTCTGCGCATCTACGTTTCTTTGCGAATGATGCAATGGTAAGCAACGATCTCGTGATTATTTTTTTCTTTCAAAATAGTAACAAACCCTTTTCTTACGCCGGTCATACTTTTCGCCCTGTCTGTTGAAATTGACATAATTTTATCGAGTGGGATATGATATTTTTCCATGCACAGCATTTGCAATATATCCTCTCCACGTGCTTGACCTTTGAGAGGCAATAATCCTAAAAGTTCTTCTTTAAGACCAGTAGATGAAATAAATCGTACAAATGTGTGCTGTATCATTTATGTCATTACTCATAAGACTCGTCAACTGCTATTGATAAAGCTGAAACCAATTTAAAATCTTCGACTTGCTGGTTGGTTATATTCGAAGACATTTTGACTATTCTATCTTTCACTGTTTTAGTCCGTACATAGTCATTTGTGGTAGAGCCACATGTGACTCGCGAGCCGTGGTTTACCGACCACTGGCCTAGAGGCACTTAAATACCTCCTAGAGCAAATGAATAAATATAAAGCAGGAATAACGGCAATACAGGAGATTCGATGGACCGGAAAAGGCGTCATCGAGAAACAAACCTCCACTATATATTACTGCTGTCATGACATCTCTAATCAGTTTGGGACAGGCTTTATTTTCGATAACAACTTAAACATTTAATTACTGATTTCGATGCCATCAGTCCAAGAATGTGTAAAATACGATTGAAGGGACGCTTTTTCAGTTAACAGAGGACAAACCAGACGCTGACAAAGATCTATTTTATGACTTGTTAGACAAAGCGTATAGAGAGTGCCCCAGGCACGATATAAACATAGGTAAAGAAACCATATTTCTTCCTACCATTGGTAAACATAGTCTACATGAGACCACCAATGATAATGGTCAGAGGTTTATAGATTTCGCAGCATCTCAGAACATACTGATTGGTACGTCTATATTTCAACATATAGACATACACAAAGGAACATGGCGGTCTCAAGATGATAGAACATTAAACCAAATAGACCACTTACTAATAGATACTAGGCACCTAACCGACCTAACAGATCTACGCACATTCAGAGGAGCAAATGCAGACTCTGACCACTACCTTGTAGGGTCGGTAGTAAAAGCTAAGCTATCAAAAGCTAAACAAGAGACCGGAAATCGTATCAAAAGATTTAATACTGAGTGCCTTAAAAGCCAGAGAAAACTAGAAGAGTACGCAAACAAGGTAAATGTAAACCTTAACTCTTCAAATACCCTCAATCAAAACAATGATATAATCGAAAAAGAATGGAACAAGCTCAAATCGATCATTACTGCTTCAGCGGATGAAGTCTTACGAAGGAACGGTAGCCAAAAGAGAAATGACTGGTTTGATACTGAGTGCCAAGAGATCACAGATAAAAAAAGGCGTATGCCAAAATGCAACAAAGAAATTGTACAAGACAATCACAAGAAGAGTATAAAGGCATAACAAGAGAAGAAAAGAAACTCCACCGAAAAAAGAAGCGAGCACAGCTCTCACAGGAACTCGAAGAAATCGAAGCATATAGCACACATGTGTACAGTAGACCATTTTACAAAAAAGTAAATACATCAAGAAAGGAATTTAAGCCAAGAGTGAACGCATGCAAAGATAAGAATGGACAAATCCTGAATGACAAACGTGAAATATTAGCAAGATGGAAGAGATACTTTGATACTCGTCTAAACAGCAACTCCAGTAATCAAACAACGAAATCGACTTCTGACCCACAAACATATCCAGATGACGACGAAGAAAGCACACCGCCTTCACTGGTGGAAGTCTCTAACGCCATCCATAAACTGAAAAATCATAAGTACCCTGGCATGGACAATATCCCAGCATTCCCAGCTGAATTAATGAAATATGGCGGTGAAAACCTTTTAATAACATGCATGCATGAACTTGTGAGTAAGGTGTGGCAGGAAGAAAGAATAACCAAAGAATGGAACATGGGAATAATATGCCCCCTTCATAAAAAAGGAAACGTTATAGATTGTACCAACTTCTTCTTCTTCGATGGCGCTACAGCTCAGGTCGAGCCCTGGCCTCCTCCACCGCCGTCCTCCAGCTGGAATGGTCCTCCGCACATCTTTTCCAGTTCCTGATTTTTAGCAGCTGGTTGGCATCTTTTGTAATGTTATCACCCCATCGAGTGCGTGGCTTTCCCACTGGCCTTTTCCCCCCTGGGTTTCCTTCGAGGATCTTCTTCGGTATCCGTGACTCAGGCATGTGCTTGACATGACCTGCCCAGTTTAGCCTCTGGAGTTTTATGAAGGCGGAGAGTTTTGAATCTTGGTATAAGCGGTATAGTTCCGTGTTGTACCTAATTCTCCACTCCCCACCATCACTCATGGGTCCGTATATCCGCCTCAGGATCTTTCTCTCAAAGCAGTCCACCATTTCAGCTGCTTTCATATTTAGCGTCCATGACTCGCACCCGTATGCAACGACTGTGCGTATGACGGTTTTATAGAGCCGGAACTTAGTTTTTCTGTGGGCATTTCTGGATTTGAATATGGGTAGCAATGAGAAGTACGATTTATTTGCAGCGGTTATTCGAGCTTTTATTTCTTCCAGTTTCAGTTCCTCGTTTTCTTTTGTAATATCGGAACCCAGGTATGTGAACCGGTTGACAACCTCAAATTGATGGTTTCCAAAACTGAAACTTTGGCCCAGCTTACTCTGATTTTGTCGGCTTTGTACCATGACTTTAGTTTTGTTTTCATTTACTCTTAATCCAATCTCTAGTGCGGCCCTTTGGAGGTGGTCAAATTCTTTCTTCACAATCTGTATGGATCTGCCCATCATGTTGAGGTTGTCTGCGTAGCCAACCAGTTGGCTCGGTCTGCTTAATATAGTGCCGCTCCTGTTCACTTGAGACTTTCTGATAGCTGATTCGAGGGCTAGGTTGAACAGCATGTGAGCCAATCCGTCTCCTTGCTTTAGACCCCGAGATACTTCAAAGCAATCCGTCAGTTGGCCATTCACCTTCACCTGGGAGTGTGTATTCTGCAGTGTGATTCTAACAAGCCTGACTAGTTTCGGTGGGATCTCAAAGTCCAGAAGGACAGTTAATAGTTTTTCCCGATCGATGCTGTCATATGCCTGCTTAAAATCAACAAAGAGCTGATAAATGTCCACATCAAATTCCCAGCATTTTTCCAGTATTTGGCTAACTGTGAAGAGCTGATCCGTTGTAGACCTTCCTGCCCTAAAGCCAGCTTGGTATTCATTTACTATGTTTTCCGCGTAACCTTCCAGTTTTGTCTTCAGAATCATTGTGAATACTTACCTTATAACTCGTGCTCAGGAGTGATATCCCTCTGAAATTTTGACATCGCAGTCTGTCTCTTTTTTTATATATTGGACAGATCTGCCAATCCGCTGGAAAACTTTCGGACTCCCAGATTTTAAATATTAACTCATGCACTGCTGCTATTAATCTGTGTCCACCATACTTAAGAAGTTCTGCAGGGATGTTATCGGCTCCTGGTGCTTTATGATTTGATTTGATTTTACTTAACTGAACACAGCCTATAAAGTGTTCTCCAATATCCTGTACAGAATAATGGTTAAATAATAATAATAAATGTGGAAACCCATTATTGGTCCTTGTATATTATGTAAAAAGTTGTAATATGTACTTTCAATGTCGACTGTGAGGTTTCCCAAATAAAATAAAATAAAATAAAATAAATAAAATAAATACACGGAATCCACAATAGGCGAGTATCGATGTGGTTTCCGCCCAACGAAGTCGACCACCGATCAAGTATTTGCCCTACGACAAATCCTAGAAAAATGCCATGAACATAAGATAGACACATACCACATACCTATCACTTTTATTTGTTGACTTCAAGGCAGCCTATGACTCCATCAATAGGCTAAAACTCTACGAAGCATTATAAGAAATGGAGAACCCCAATAAGCTAATAAGCCTGGTTTAGATGTCAATAACAAAAGTGGAATGGCAAGTAAGGATACAATCAGAACTCTCTGGTGTGCTGCACACATACAATGGTCTCAGACAGGGTGATGCCCTCGCCTGTTTGCTATTCAATATAGGACTTTTTTTTTACTGACATGGTGTGTAAAACTCCCACCTCCGCACCCGTTATGTATATGCAGCCACGTCTACGCGGCCGCCTAACATAACCCTTACGTGTGCCAGATCAAAGAATTTAAGCCCTCATTTTGTCCCGAGCAGAGCCGCACGGGTCTGGTGATGCAACCTTGCACCGAAGTGCGAATGCATGATGTTAATTTATATGGCAACTATCAGAGTGACTTTAATTTGAAGAGTCGCAAGGGGAGTCAAGAGTGTCCCGCTCTGGCGAATTTAGTTAAGGCCGCAAAATTGGCCTCGGTTGCCACCATGTCTCAATATAGGACTGGAAAAAGTCATCAGAGACTCAAATACAAACAAGAGGGGTCATATACAATCAGTGGCGCACTCAGGATTTAATATTGGGGGGGCAAGGAGGAGAATGTAAATTAGTCCCATTGGCTCTTTTTCTTCATATAATTATTTTTACATATTTTCACAATACACGGCGGTATATTTGAACAGTTTCTCCTAGTTTTTATTAAATTGGAGGCATAACGCCGGTAACCGTGGAGCGTGTCATTAACGATTGGTGGATTGGAAGTGACCAACAGCGACCATGCTGGACATGTGCGTCTAGTATGCTAAAACATTACTCAAACATTATCGGCTGTGCTACCCGCTTGGTCTAGATAGCTACAATATTTATGCCGAATTTCACTGAAAAAAAATGTTCTTTTGATTTACACCACCACCGACAAAGTGGGTATAGTCGTTCTTTTCTCCAAATGTTTATCGTTGATTTTTGGTTTTTTAATATTGAGGTTCCAAAATATTAATTGAAAATGGACAAAAAAACTATTAGTGCATTTAACTTATACAAAAACCTACTCAACACAACACAGCCTAATTTCTCGTTTATCGGTCTTTTGTCTATTGCACTCGGTGTACACTGTACCTACACCATGGCCCCCACATCCTGAATCGGCCCTCAGGCTAGGATATTTGGTGGGCCCCCCACATACCACTAAGATTAAAGGCAGTGTGAAACACTACATTAACGTTTTTCAAATTGTGTTTTAGTTCAAACTAAGGGTGAATCAGTTAATTATTGGCGATTTTTAATACATCTACTTAATGGATCTCTCAAGTATCGACACATAATAATCAGAAAATATATTACACAATTATATAATTTAAAATGTTCATGGTTATGAAGTATAATAGCACCGCAAGCGACTTTTTTTACTATTAAAGCTAATTTATGATGTGTATTTATCTCACTTATCTGGTCAACCCGACACGCCGGGCCCCCAGGCTAGAGCCCTGTCAGCCCTTCCCAGCCATGACCTACACCACTCCGGAATTCGGGTGGACGCCGAGAATTTTTTGACAGTTCCTTTAAGGATTGGGTTTCTCTAAGGATATTGCTGAAAAGACATGAGTTACACTGAATGATCTTTCCCCTCTTGCTACACTCAGGCAAGGTTAAAAAATATTGCAACGCTATGATGCTTTTACTTGGTTTATTTAAAAAGAATGTGATGAGAAAATTGATGCCCAGGCGTCTGACCCTCCAGCCACCCCCTTCCCCTGAATAACGCCCTGATAGCATCATTCGAGCACATCAAAGTCACACCCACGGTGGCCACGCGGCTTAAGCGCTGGACTATCACGCCGTGGGTCTCAGGTTCGAATCCTGGGTCTGGCAAGTACACATATTGTTTTTCAATTTGTGTGTGAGTCAGGGTATGGAACTAATAGGTTGAGCAAGTGGCTGACATCCATTTCTCGTAAAAAACAAAATCTGTTAATATAAACCTCTACTCTGTGGAGGCCCATATGATCCTATTAGGATCGGACATGGTCGAAAAAAAAAAAGAAACAAAGACATGTTATTTATTTCAGATGACAGTTTTTATTAATTATTCAGAAACATTTATATAAATCAATATTCTATTCAGACAACAGTAGCTATTGACTGAATGCTTTCGACATATAGCAAAATTTTCTACTAAAGTGAGAATTCAGGTCCTAATGCATAGAATGTCGATGATATGTGAAACTAACTGTTAACGAAATAATCAATCGATGGTCTAAAATTGACATTCAATATTTTTGACAGGGGGGGATTACAATGTTATTATTAAATGAAATTAAATAAAAACAATGATACGCTTAGTGAAAAAATATTTTAGTTTCTTTTTATTTGATTTGATTATCTACTTGCTTTTTTATATCATTTTAATTCCCCCTACCGAAAATATTGAATTGCAGATACGAGGTGTCAATGTCACTTTAGGCCAGTGGTTCTCATGTGCCGCCACCAGCGCTTTGCAGAATAATATTTCAAAAATTATGAAATTGGTTGAATACACATGACTTGTCTCAAATTTCTTTCTACGCTCAAGTGATCCATAATGTGTTCTCGTGATGAGATCATGTGTGAAATACTCCGTTTCTGACTTAACGAAATTTCTGCCGGTATATAATTTCACGCATTTGTTTAAATGTGGGACCAAATATGAAAATATTACTATGCATTAGGTCCTTAGAGGGGTGTTGCAATTAAAATTCAATAGATACCGGTACATATCATTTTTACACGTTGCATGAAAGAAAGAGGACAAAATATATAATACATATCACATTTTACTAATAGCGTACTCATAGATTCTCACTTGCACTACGATGACAGTTTTTTTTATTTTTGTTTTATTGGCTAACATGTAACATTATTGTACATAGATTTGAAAAATAATTATTAGTGAAGATACCGGCAATACATTAAACAGATCCATTCGGCATACAGTAAACACAATACAGTGAATTACCATAGATGGAATAACATAAACTAAGCAACTTTACCCTATAACAGGAGTACAGACCTACAAACTTATCTATAGAATGGATCGGGGAGCCAACGTCGAAAACTAGCCAAACAAGACTCGCAGCTGGACAAAATCTGACATTCGAATGTCATTTTCAAAATGCCGTCCATATGGTAGTTCGTAGTTCCATTTTTGACCGTTCTTTAGATGAGTTTCGAAATTGAAGTGATGGAAAAAAATCGAATTACGAATTTTTTAGTAAACAATGTTAAAAATATTGAAAATCTAATACAAAAGTTGGTGGCTTTTTCAGACTTTCGTTTGATCATTTCATGAAACTGGTAATAATATTTTACTAACTCAAAAAACAAGTTAGAATTATTAGGTAAAGGTTAAATTTTAGTATAAAAATATCTTTTTGGTGTTAAAATTCTGTAGTAAACAATCTGGATATTATTTAATTAACGAATTACTTTGCAGTAACTAAAACTACAATACATTTTCACTAACATAAATGTGAAACTCGTATGCACAGTAAGTAATATCAAAAACAAAATGCATTGAAATCTGTTATTAGTTATATGGACCTAGATTTATAGCATTACAAATTATTCTATGTTTTTTTAAACTCTATTTTGTATCATATTATACAATACTAGATTGACATGTTTATGAATAAAAATTTCAGTTTGGAGAACTAAAATACTCGGGACTTTTTAAACACTGCAACTTTACTATCATATTCACTGACAGAACGGTAAAGGTTCAATTAATATTATTATCATCACGTTATGTGCTGTCACAGTAAGCTGCCGCTACGGGAAAAGAGTGAGTAATGTCATTTTTCTTGGTATTTAAAATGTTATCAGACTGATGCTCCCATCCCGTAGCACATTTTGAACCTGTTAACAAACATTGTTAGTTAGCAAAATCTGCCGAAATCACCAGAACAATGCGGTCACCTCAAGCGTACCCCGCGCTGCATCGACACCCGCATGACTCAATGAACAATGTTTATCATTTTCTACAAGCCAACACATTTTCGACTCGTGTCAAAATCAAGTGGTTTTTTTTTTTAGTGCTTGGCACAATGTATTTTCTATAAGAATGTTATCTATTATCTACGGTCTGCAGATTGGGTTCTGTTCAAAATATTATCTATGGATACAATATCGCAAGTAATTTTAACGTACGCACACGTAGAAACTGTTAAAATTAATTGAAATTAGCATGAATAATAATTCAAAATACTAATAAATACATTAGAGTTGGCACTCTTCATTATTAAATTTATAGAGATAGCGATCGTTCAAAATATTCTGCGGAATGACGAACCATAGACTAACTTTGTCGCCGTGACAGTACACAACGTGCATCATAATATATTTGAACCTTTACAATCTTTTCAACAGTTATTATAATATTGTTTATAGGTACCTAAATATTTTTACTGATCAGTAAATATAATATAATGTCAAAATAATAATAATAATGCAATAATTATTAGAAACAGTAACTGACTACAGACCTACAAACTTATCTGGAGAAAGGCCAAAAATGGAACTATGAACTACCATAGGACGCCATATTGAAAAACATCAGTCGAATGTCAGATATTGCCAGTTATGAGTTGTGATTGGGTAATTTTCGACAGTGGCTCCCCCGTCTCATTCTCCAGATAAGTTTGTAGGTCTGCATGTATTATTAGAACAAAATTCAAGTTGGTGTCTATTATATTAGTATAATAATTTTTAATAGATGGTGTTACCATCATAATAATACATCAACATAACCAATTAATTTTTATAGATTGCAAACTCCGTATTGTAATATCACATATTCTAGTATTTAAGTGTAAATTGAGGCATATATTTTCAAAAATAGATAAGTCCACAATTCATCATTTGTGGTATGTGACATTTAGCATTTTATGTCGGTTTTGACATTACTTTCTTTTTGAAGTTATACTTCTTTAGGCGCGTTTGGAAAATAAGATCAGAGTGGATTTTTGGTGTGTGACATGTAACACATAATTTATTTTTTCACACAAAAAAACACACTCGATTGGATTCGAACCAACGATTGTTCGGTTATCAGCCGTACACACAACCATTACGCAACAGAATGATACTGCAATCGTGACGATTATACAGTATAATATTATAGTTTAGAATTATTTCGTTGCTAGACAGCGAATTTATTATTGTCGGCTATTTGCAATTCCTTACGTCAAAACATACTATTAAACGTCATAGTGGCAGTTGTTACTTTAAAAATAAAAATAACGATAAATAATTATATAGTTAAAGTGTATAGAAAAAAACCAACGGCGTTCCAATAAGCGGTCCTTTTTCTTGAGTGTGTAATTTAACAAGATAATTAAGAGCTAGTCGAAGAATCTAGTTTATCACAAGTTTTGTTTTTGGTTTGTTACGCCAAAGAAGTATAACTTCTAACGCGCGTACATAAGTACACACCGATTTTTTTTTTCATTTTATTGTATATTCAAATTAAAACAAAATGTCCAATTTGATTAGCCAATTAATAAAAGCAAAATTAACGTCATAGGCGTATCGGCATTTAATCAAATTATTTTTAGTTGTTTTAGAACTTATAAATAACGATGTATTGTGTGAAATTAATTACACATAGAATATGCACATTTTTTTTATTAGATTATGATCATATGCAGGACTTTTTTAGGACAGGAGTTTTTGGAAATATACACCTCAAATAATCGTCGAAATAACATAATTATTCTCAGAGATAAAGTATGAAAGTAACTTTTTAAATGCTCTTCTGAAGACTTAGTGATGTGTTAATAATTAGACTACTCATCAGCAACATCTTCTTGGCTATGTGTTAAAACTGTGAACTAACAAGCTCCTCCCATTTAGTAGACAACAGCGCCTAGAAACGTAGCCAAGAAGATGTTGGAGAAGAGTAGTTCTGCATTAAGCTATCGCATTTTCGAGTTATTAATGCAAAAATGATTCATTTCTTGTTGGATGTTTTTACAATGGATATTGTAGTAGGTATTAATAAAAGAGATTCAATTAAATCTATTTTATAAGAAGATTTTTTCCATAGATTTCATTCATGCCGATTTTGACAATACAAAAGAGCCATATAATATTCATCTTAAAATATACATTCATATAAAATCAACCCTTTTATATATTACAACATCGATGACCTAATAACTGAATTGTTCTGATAATAAAGTCTGTTTCAATTGGAGATCACAAATTCACCCAGCTAAATTGCCATAAATCCAAATATACATATCGCTGCCTGAAAGCAACAGTGAGATAAAGTGAAAAAAAAAATGAGATATACCTACATAATGTATCACTGAGATTTTTGTTTTAAATTGTAATACCCAATTCAAAAGAAAAAATGCCACTGTTGCGTTTAACAAAATTGTCCTGTAACTTCAAAGCGACAGTGGGATAACTGATATAACCCACTGTTAATAATTTTTAGACGAAAAATCTTACCATTGTTATCTATTATAAACTCCAGAAAAAATAAAATAATTATATAGTAACTATTTCATTCGTATGACAGAAATAATAAAGTTCAATTGTCTCGAAAATAGTATTTTTGACTTATCCCAGTGTTGCTTTCAGGTACATAGCAATATTATAATTTGAGTTACTACATTCGACAGTGTATCATGCATGGTACGTTATTATATATATGCAATTAAATACATACCATATCTCAAAATCATTATTTACTAAAGTAGGACACAAGTTTTCAGATGTGACATTTAATACCCGTGTCTGGAAATTTAAACGTACGCAGTTTGTCGTATCAGAAGTAGATGACCGTATAGTATTGAGATCAAATTCATGTCTAAATTAAACACTTAAAAATACATAATATGTAAAAATCACCAGAATACATGGGAAATACAGAAGAAAATAGGTATTTAAGTAAATTAGAAATACAACCATAGTTTATATTTATATCAAATTCTGGTAGGTGCTCGTAAGTATTAAGTCGTATTTATTAAATATCCGATATTAATGACAGCGTTATTATGAGATATAATATGATACCAATCAATATCAAATTGATGTTCTTATTGAATCTGATAAAGTTGGAACATTACTATCTACATTATCCAGCAGGTTTTAGGACACTGGGGTATCACTGTGTGACCACATCTGTCCAACGGTTATCCACTCGCCAAGCGACATATTCAGCCCATTCCCATTTCATCTGCTTGACAACCTCCATATCTTTGTCTGCCTCCTATTCCATTGGTTTCTTTTGTGGTCATTTCACATTATGTCCAACATGCACTTTTCCCTGCCACGTTGCGCTACTCTGGTAGCACATATTGGTTCAACACTACGCTTAAGAAACAATGGAAGGTAACTTTTCAAGATACTATTCATTTGTCCAAATGCACTCCATGCCAGTTTGATTTCTCATCATACACACTAATCACATATCGCAATTAGGTAGGAGGCTCGTGGCTTAATTGATTAAAACATATTGGAGCGATACGAGTGGATATACAGGTTCAAACCCGTCGACCATCGTATTTTTTTTCAAATGTGATTTTTTCTAATGGGTATAATATATCTGAGGTGTCTTCAAGTTACGTATGTTTAATGCCAATATTGACGTTTGTTGTCCGAGATATATACCAACATACATATTATGTATATTACAAATTTCTAAAATGTAACTATCCCTGGTATATACACCACGTTTCGCTCATACAATAAATTTTATCAAGTACCTTAAGTATGTCAAAAATACCATATAAAGTTAATATTACGAGGGTGGGTCAATAAGTCCTTAGAAAAGCCGACAGGTGGCGCGACTAGTACTGTAAGCGGTTTGTTTTCATGCAGCGGCACTACCGATTCAGTATGCTGCGAAGTTTCAATCAGATTGGTCGGGTTGTTGTGTGTTTCTCGTACATTTAAAAAAAAAAATTGCTTGTTTACAAAAATGGAGAAAATTGAGTTTAGAGCTGTTATTAAACATTTTAATATAAAAGGGTTAACAGCAAAGGAAATAAAAAATGAGTTGGATTTAGTTCACGGCATATCTGCTCCTTCACTTGCAACTATTTATAACTGGTTAAATGAATTTAAACGTGGTCGTACATCAACAAAGGATGAACCACGCTCAAGACGTCCTGTAGAGGTGACTACACCAGAAATGATCAATAAAATCCACGATATGGTGTTAAGTGACCGAAGATTAAAGTTGAGTGAGATAATTGAGGTTACAGGGATCTCAAAAGGTAGCGTCATTTCTATTTTACATGACAAATTGGGCATGAAAAATGTTTCTGCAAGATGGGTGCCGCGTTTGCTCACAGTCGACAATAAACGCAATAGGGTGGTGGCCTCTAAAGCCCTGTTGTCGCTCATGCAACGCAATCCGGATGAATTTTTTCGTCGCTTTGTGACTGTAGATGAAACATGGATACACCACTATACTCCCGAGACGAAAGAACAGTCAAAGCAGTGGATTGCGAAAGGCGAACCATGTCCAAAGAAGGCGAAAAGCGTAAAATCAGCTGGTAAGGTTATGGCTACTGTATTTTGGGATGCACGTGGAATTATTTTCGTTGACTATTTGGAATAAGGAAAAACAATAACAGGGGATTATTATGCATCTTTATTGGACCAGCTAAAAAACGAAATTGAAGAAAAACGGCCTCATTTAAAGGAAAAAAATCCTCTTTCATCAGGACAATGCCCGTGTTCACACATGTTTACGATCAATGGCTAAAATTGAAGAATTGAAGTTCGAATTGGTCGACCACCCACCGTATTCGCCAGATTTAGCCCCCAGTGACTTTTTCCTTTTCCCAAACTTAAAAAAATGGCTAAGTGGACAACGTTTTTTTTCAAATGAAGAAGTCATCGATCGGACAAATGCTTATTTTGAGGACCTTCCGAAAACTTATTTTTCTGACGGTTTAAAAAAAATTGAGAAACGTCTAACCAAGTGTATTGAGCTCCAAGGAGATTATGTTGAGAAATAAAAAAAAATACAAAAATAAAAACTGTTTTAATGCTTTTTTCTAAGGAATTATTGACCCACCCTCGTATCATCAACACAGTCTAAGTACCTCAGTTTAGGTATTCCTTTTATCCTTCCATCTAGATAAGCCTCTTTGGTGGTTGGGTGTCTTACATCCGAGACATGCCCTGCACAACAGTCACCTCACTTTCACGTGATAGACGACAAGGGGATCACCGTACAACGCATATAGTTTATATAGGCTCTGTAGACCATTCCTAGTATCTTCCTTTCAAAGATGCCCCATTTCTTCTGATCTTTGACTGAAACTATGTGAGTGAAATATGTATCGTAAAATAATTTTTATATGCGGTGAATATCAAATGATATCAAAGATGGTGAAGAAAACTCTCTTATACGGAGAATTCATACGAACTCCGCTCAAGGTTCAGGGTTCTGTATACTTTTGCATACAAAAAAAAAACACTTATAGGCCATCCATGGACTGAAACCGTATGCGGTTTCGAACCGTGTGCTTATACTAAGCTTATCTTTTCTGGTCATGGAAATATATTTCCACAAAGTATATTATAAGCATCTGATCGTATCCGTTCATACCATACACTTACACTTACAAATTTAGTGAAAATATATTTTCATGATCAAAAATCATAAGTTTAGTATGGCACACGGATCTAAACCGTATACGGTTTCAGTCCATGGAAGGCCTCTTAGGTCTGTTAGTTTCAAAATCGGTAACCTCCATATTCCGCCATTTTGAAATAATCACAAAAACCATCAAACTCATTTGGGACTGCCATTAGAATACTTTCTGTCTGCAAACTTATCAATAAAGAATTAGAAAAATCAAATAGCGAATTAATGTCAATAAAATTAACAAAAAAATCACATTTAAAGTTATTCGTAGAATATAAAAAATGGTGGCTGTTCACTTATGTCAAACTGAAATTCCCTTCAATGATTTTTCATAGGAAAATTATAGAAAGCTCCATCTGGAAGATGATTCAATATATTTTTTAAATCATTCATCAAGTTAATGTTAAAATTCTTGAAGGGGTTTATTTTGACAGTAAAAATAACCGGATCTGTATTAAATTTCATAACATTAATTTTTTAAGTTTGACGAATTTTTTATTGTAATTATATTGAGATGGACGTCGCGTACTATCACATGATGTCACAGTAAGCTGCCGCTACGGGAAAAAAGTGTGTAATGTCGTTTTTCTTGGTGTTAAAAATGTTATCAGACTGATGCACCCATCCCGTAGCACATTTTGAACCTTTAAAGGAACATTGTCAGTTGTCAATTGTCATCACCAGAACAACAATGAGGTCACCTCACATTGTACCGCACTGCATCGACACCTGCATTACTCAATGAACTTTATATATCATTTTCTACATGCCTACATATTTTCAAATTGCGTGTTTTTTGTTTTTAGCGGTTGGCACTATGCATTTTCTATAAGAATGTTGTCTATTATCTATGGTCTGCAGATTGGGTTCTGTTCAAAATATTATCTATGGGTATAATATCGCAAGTAATTTTAACGTTCGCACACGTAGAAACTGTTAAAATTAATTGAAATTAACATGAATAATGAATGATAACTCAAAATACAAATACATTGGCACTCTCCATCATTGAATTTACAGACGTGGTGATTGTTCAAAATATTCTTCAAAATGACGAAACCATAGACTAAATTTGTCGCCATGACAGCGTGACAGTACGCGACGTGCATCTCAATATAATCATAACTTAACTGTTTATTGAATTGGAAGGGTACGAATTATATTTCTAATATTTATTATTTCATCAGATCGATGTATTGCTTCGTTGACTGTAGAATAATTATGTTTACAGACATTTTCCTATATTTAATAGTGGGGTTAACAATTAACTCGGTGGGGTTTCACAATAATAACAAAATCGTCTTACATAAAAAGTTGTTCTTTGTTTATTTCTTAAAAACATAGCAAACAAAACAGATTTTTTTAAATATTCTGAAACATACCATAACCCAGATGCATAGTTATATAAGTGTTATTATATATGTGTATATAAGTGTTTCACAAGTTTGCCGCTAAACGAGTGATGACCACTTATGACTATGAATCTGGGCACCATGTTCTTTTAAAATTAAATCAATTAAATATTATAAGTCACTGAGAAAAGACAATATCACGGATAGGAGGGATCATTGGATCCCAAAATTGAGATCTGTGATAATAGTAATCGGAAGATATAATGGAAATACTTGTAATTGGAGAAACATTTAAGGGGGGACATGCTCGTCGAAGGTCAAAATTGAGTTTTTATTGTATTTTCAAACCATGATCCTGGACACTCCGTAAACGTTGTAGATAATATATTTATATAATTTTGAAGCCTTATTATCCTTTATAGTTATTTTAAACATTTCATGACTGCATAAAGTATTTTTGTTACATAAAATAGTATTCTTTTAAACCTCTCGCTCTAATGTTTTAGAATATAGTCATATTTCGGTACAGAACTGTGCAGTGGTGTTAAGATTTTTTACATTTATTAATTTTTAAACGCATTTATAAATCCATTAGTATAATTTATTACGAGATAATTTTTGTAAAATATTCACGATAAAAAATTATTTTGATAATCTCTGTGATCCCAAATTTGACAAGAATTAGGCATTTTATTATTCAAAAAATCGGCAAGATTAACACATTTTAAGATGATTTTAAAGATATTTATTAAAAGCTATGTTTTTGACAATTCAAGTGTGATAAAAATATTATGAATAATGATTGCTTTATAATAATTATTGACCTAAGAATAAGGTAGTGTTTTTTTGAAATACGCCATTTCTTTTGTCATTCCCTAGTGGTTAAGCTACAACATACGGCCGTAGCAATAAAATGACAAACTATAATTAAAGTAGGGAGTAAAATTATGTTAACTCGCGTGTTTGAACATGTACCTAACCGAATTTTTTTTTATTTTTTTTTAAACGGTACATGTTCAAACACGCGCGTCAATATCATTTTACTCCCTACTTCAATTTTAGTTTGTCAATTTATGGCTACGGCCGTATGTTGTAGCTTAACCACTGGGGAATGACAAAAGAAATGGCGTATTTCAAAAAAACACTACCTTATTCTTAGGTCAATAATTATTATAAAGCAATCATTATTCATAAGATGTTTATCACACTTGAATGGTAAAAGACATAGCTTATAATAAATATCTTTAGAATCATCTTAAAATGTGTTAATCTTGCCGATTTTTTGAATAATAAAATGCCTAATTCTTGTCAAATTTGGGATCACAGAGATTATCAATATAATTTTTTATCGTGAATATTTTACAAAAATTATCTCGTAATAAATTATGCTAATGGTTTTATAAATGCGTTTAAAAATTAATAAATGTAAAAAATCTTAACACCACTGCACAGTTATGTACCGAAATATGACTATATTCTAAAACATTAGAGCAAGAGGTTTAAAAGAATACTATTTTATGTAACAAAAATACTTTATGCAGTCATCAAATGTTTAAAATAACTATAAAGGATAATAAGGCTTCAAAATTATATAAATAGATCATCTACAACGTTTAAGAAGTGTCCAGGATCATGGTTTGAATATACAATAAAAACTCAATTTTGACCTTCGACGAGCATGTCCCCCCTTAACTATAAGTGAAATGTTTATGACTCCTAGCTATAATAGGACATTACCAAATGTTGCCGTATTCAATGGCTGCATTCTGGAAATCGATTTTTGAAAGTGGCTGGACTAAGGCCATTCGCTCACGCAGAAACTGAAATCTGACCAACTGGTTGGTGATGGAACTCATAAACTAGCCAGTGACTGATGCTTCGCACACGGCGCTACTGAAACCTAATAATCTCATAACCTCAAACTGTCAAACCCATTGTCTTTCCTACTTCATTCACTCGGCAGCCTGTAATTATGCAGGCAGGAGTATTTCTCAACATCTGCCACATATTTTTAATTAAAAATCGGTTCGCCCATCTTTAACTTTAAACGTTTTAATTTGTTATTGTTTGTTTAGTTCAGTTCAGTGCTACCAATTTGTTATTTAAGAAAATATTATTTTTCATCGAAACTACTGGTATTCTATTGGTACCAATGGGTGACTGGAAACTAAGAGACTAGGAGACTAGCATGTCGCGTCTCTTCGGTTTCGGTTGGGAACGTTTTGAAACTGAGAGATTCCAGTCTTGCCGTCAGCGAGCCGCCATTAAAATGCATTAGCTAGATACTGGAGTTTCAGTCTCATCTTTTTTGAGTATTCATGTGAGCGAATGGCCTAAAAAAAATAATTTTTGCACAATCTCCAAGAATGCATGTGGCAACCGATGTTTGGTATGTAAACAATGAGATGTTTTATTGTATTTCATTAGATTTAGAGGGAATTACTATATAAAAAATTTATATGGAGATAAAAATAGAAAAAATTAAATAATTAACAAAGAAGAATGTGCAATACATATTAGATATTAGATGGTTTTTGACATTAGACGTTACTTGTGAAATAGGCATGACACCTCTAGTGGCGAAATTAAGAAAACATCAAGTCACAAAATTAACCAAAATCACCTCAGCTTTGAGTTAGTGAGATATTACTACCGACCGCTATCGGCATAGCATGGTTAACAAAATATGTTAAGCATTTTTAAAATTTCTCATTAAAAACGGATCTTTCATTTTTACAACAGAGCTAATTTTACAAATCATCTTGATGGTGTGCTGCTTCGTAATAGTGAGTAATTGCACCAATAAACTATATGCTGAGCGAACTCAAGATTTCAACTGGTGTCTTTTTCAGCCAAATGGATTCCGGCACCCTGAAAAACTGCAATACACCATCTACAGGGTAGTGGTCGGCTAATTTTAGAGACAAATGAGTTAATTAAAAAAAACTGGTATCACGATAATTGACTGTCTTGATAGGTTTTGTTTAATTACACACTATGATTTTGATACCAGTTGAATTTTCTTGATGGCTGTTATAATAGGTTTATAACATACGTTGTGTTGCTAGTGTTTAAAATTACAAATAAACTAAAAAATATAATAGCTTAGTAATTCCTGTCACTGCAAACTATTGGAGATTGACAAGTAAGAAATTAATGTTATAATAATGACTAAACTCAAGTGACTATCAATATAAAACCAAACATCAAACTGACATTGTGCTGTGTGCAGCCGGATGTAGTAGGTTACACCTTCGAGCAAATTAATCACCCCAATCGTCAAGTTAGACTAAAAGATGAATTTTGCTATTTCGTTCACGACGAAAAATTACATTTCTTGATTGGGTCAGCCAGTCGGCGGAGAGTTGCTTTTGTAATTTGTATAATATAAGAAAACAAGAAATCATGTTCCCGTCCTCAGATAAAATATTATGTTTTAGATTTTTTCGATGCACTGTAAGGCTTCGGCCACATAAGTAGGTGCTATGCTTGTCTACTAAAAACACTACTGCCACATTGCACGCTACGCTCAAGTCAACAACCATATGTCATTCTCAAAACTAACCAGAAAACTACTTCTCACAGAGAATTTGAGTTTAAAATCTCGAAAGTCTCAAATTCGAACTTGTTGGGTGCATAATATGAATTCATCCCATGCGTCATTATTCATAACCTCAAAATATACGGTGTTTGACATTTGTCATACTGAAGAAACATCTGCCATCTTGCAAAACCACTAGGTGACACAATAAAAATTACCGGTTCGCCGGGAGACTCGCTAGGTGACTAATAATCACATAGCGAGGCGCGAAGCGTGCAGTGTGGCCATTTCAATGGTATAGCCACCAAGTAAGGCACCTGCCTATGTGGCCTTAGCCTAAGAGTTTTTGAGTTTGCCGACCACTTGATATATTTGGTGCAACTATAGGACGCTGGCAAAATGTGAAGGTTTCTGAGCGATAGTAATACTTGAGGGAGCCACATAGCGTAATTTAACCCCTCCGTGGGAGAAAGAATATAGGTGATGAAAAAAGTAGAGAATTTTAATGTCACAACCTTAGGAGAAAAGATATTTTATATTTTGCTGTAAATTAAAATAAATTAAATCAATCAAAAATCAATCACAGGCAATAATAGTACTTATACGTAATTAATTATTACTTCCACAGATGGAAAATGAACATTTTTTCATTTTGCTTTAGGATCTCATTATCGACAACATAAATCAATCAGAGAATGTAATACCTATCTCGAAAATAATCAAATCCATATAATCATGGATAATCACAATGTAAATGCAGATCTGAAAAAGATAGCCGAGCTGTTTAATGCAACAATTTAGCCCAACCCATCTTTTAGATGAATTCAAATTATATACATACGAGTATTCACCATGACGCCGGCGAGTGCGAATTCATTATATTGCATGGTCACGTGCCAAAAATCATCATAATGACAGGAATCACGCACATACGATCAGATTATTTGACAGTTATCGACAAATTTTACATAATAAGTGCAGACAGGCCAAGCGAAACAAAATGAATGTTATTTTTTCAGTTTATAATAATATTATATAATATGTATTACTTTTATTTTATGTATGGCGAATATGTTGTTATTACTTTTGTTTAATTTGTTAGTAAAGTATTTTCATATTTTAAATTGTTTTGTTTTTCAAATGCCCCATTGATTGCGAAATTTCGCTTGTCGCGATTGTGTCCAAAACATATCCCCTGCGATAAAATGCATAGCCCAATATTTATATTCTAACCAAAGATGTTGAGGAAAAACTCCTTCTATAGAGATGGAGTCTAAAAATACAAAATGCGACCACTGGTCTACTCATTTCCATACAAGCTATAAACTTACCACATAACCGTGGGGTTCGATAGTTTTAGTTATATAATAATATTGTCGATGCAATTCGACGCTCTCGATGTTTTGTCTGTCTCTAATCGCCATCGAGAGCGTTGACAGCTTCAAGTACCTGGGGGTACACATCACGGGAGATGGCATTTTGCAAAAAGAGCTCGCTATCCGAATAGGAATTGACTCACGATTGTACTCGGTCAAAACCAAATGCCGTCTATTCGACGCTTGTATTCTGACAGTGCTGCTTTACAGTAGCGAATCATGGCACCTTACGAAGGCTCAGAGCAACCGTATACTGAGCTTCGAAAACAGATGTTTGCGACGTATACTGGGTGTAGAGTGGTATGACTTTAGGAGCAAAGAGGAGATAAGAGAACGCACCAAGCAGCCTCTCATCACACTGAGAGTGAAGAGGCGACGTTGGACTTGGCTCAGCCACGCGCTGCGGATGCCAAAAGAGAACCTCAACCTGGCTTGCCTGTTCTTCAAGCCAACTGGATTCCGGCGTCCTGGAAGGCCGCTAAATACTATTTATAGAGTGTATATGGCGGAGCTACAGGATGCTGGTTTGACCTGAAACGAAGCAAGAAGACTGGCGAGTGACAGGGACTCTTGGAGGCGCCGCGTGGTGTCCATATGCGCCAATTAAGGGGCGGATATGGCCAAAGAAGAAGAAATTGCATTTTATGAACATATTCAAGGTAAAAAAATTTCGCTACAAAATGTTACATAGTAGGTTTTGTGATTGATGTTGCAAAAAAATTGTCATTTATGACAAACTGAAACTTGCTTTAGCCATTTCGATAGCGAAACCACGGAAGGCAGGAGAGTCTCTTCAACATCTGTAGTTAAGACCGATTTGCAGTGTAAAGTTTGTAGTAGCGTATTGTCATTTATTGAATTTTAAATAAATAAAAATATCAAAATTATGTATAATTTTAAATTCTCAATAATATCTCAGCTAGTTTTTTGCTTTAGGCTTTTGTTACATTGAACAGCTAATCTGTAGTCTTTGATCAGTTTATGGTAAAAAAACTGATATTTTTCGTTAAAAGACAGAGCTTCTCCCTGTAAACCAAGAGATAAAACTGCAAAAATTTACTGTCAAATACTATAATTATAAGAGCTCTCAAAACTCAATTTTACATGCATCATAAACTAAACAAATACCACAAAATAATAATATACAATACATTTTGCTATATTTATGTATACATTGAGCCATAGCCTCTCATAAATTGTAGTTAATTCCTCTGTACAGAGGTTAGAAACCGAATCATCTAAACAAAAGCTGGAACCTATTTGAAAACAAAGTAGATACAGTAAAACCTCGTTAATAAGAACACGGATAATTCGAAATTTGCCGTAAATCGAAATTTCGAGAGAAAAAAACCCTTGAACATTATTTTCATATAAAACCATACCATTAATTCGAATTTCGTAATATGTTTGTCCTGGCATACAGAAATATTCATAAATCGTAATAAAGTACACTCTTTCATGAGCCAGTCATTATATATTGTGACAGACTTTTTTTAAAACATCATAAATTGATTATATTATGAAGGTAATATAAATAATCCTGAAATTTTATGACCCATTGACACACACAGCGGTATGTCATCAGAGGCACAACTGCACTCCACTCAAAAGAAAAACAATAACTCACTTGTTTCAGGACTGTAGGTATTTAATTGTTGATTGTTTATTGGATTTTCACATAGTTTTACTAGAGAACCAATGCCAAACAATTGTGTTGACAAATTGAAAAAATAAAATAATATTTTTTTATAATTCTAGCTCAACAAATAGTGGTAAATACCTACCTACATTACTTGGTAACTTCAATTAATGGATTAATGACGCATGGTATTTGTACAGATTTTAATTTGAAAGAATTGTATGGTAAATTTGGTAGGCACATCTATCGTCAGCTGAATGCAGAACTATTCTAACTTACATTTGAAATTTTCGAGGAGAGAGTTTTTTGAAACAACTTACTGAAATTATTTATTATCTTTATGGATAAATGGATGCATCATATTTTAGTAGGATTATTGATGAAAAAAATGGTGCTACACCTAAATAATAAATAACTGAAGTAGGCTGTTTCAAAAAACTCTTCTTCTGCAAAATATTTCAAATGTGAATTAGAATAGTTCTGCATTCAGCTGACGCTATATCACAAACAAAATAAATTAATAAAAATCAAATTTTTACCCCCATATATTTCTTGTTTCGTAACTCGATTTTTTTTTCGATTTTCGGTCCCGTGGAATTCATATTAACGAGGTTTTACTGTACACAAAATACAACTCATTAAGCAGTATTGTAAAAAAATTAACAGAGCTTGTCATAATATAATAATATGTACATGCAATCTAAGATCTAATAGAATTATTCACATCTGGTAGCTAGACGTCACAATCTCAGATCTTCAGTCAGTTCAGTTGTGCTGTTTCTGTATTGGTCGGCCGTTGTTTCTGTTCTTTCTGACCTGTTGTTCAAGCAGCGTCAACAGGGCTTTTCCGCTTTCCTCGCATATTTCGACTCCGTCTTTAGCTGACGATATGCGCCTGTTTTCACATAAGCCATTCATCAAATGCCTGCAACAAAAGTAAACATTGATTAATTGATGTTAATCGAACTTTAATATTGGGACCATAGCGTCCATACCTAAATAAGATTTCATATAAATAAAAAGGATTTCAAGTTATACACATTTATATTTTTATAAAAATAAATTTTTTTTTTTAAATAAATATTTAAACTATGAATTAGCCAAAAATCTCTATGACAAAACATAGAAAACTTAATAAACTAAAACTGTCCGTTGACAGATTCACATTTTATAACATTTTTTTACAATTGTAAGTTTATCTTTGACTTAAAATAAAAAATATTTTTCTTTTTAATGTTTTCAGATACATATTTAATAATTGATACAGTTTAAATTGTAAATTATCAAAAAAATGTCTGAAATTGCAAGCTTCATATTTTTTCGCTAGGTGCCTCTGGTAGGTAGAGGTATCGCCTTAAAGGGGATCCTATAAATAAAAATGATTTCAAGTTATACACATTTATATTTTCTATAAAAATCAATGTTTTTTAAAATAAATATAAAATATATTAAAACCATGAATTAGTCAAAAATCTAAACCGTAAAAAATTTAAACTTAATAAACTAAATTTTAATAATAAATATAACCATAAAAATAATTTAATAATAACGTAACATATGTACCAAATATTGGACAAATTCACATTTTTCTTACAATTGTAAGTTTATCTTCGACTTAAAAAAAAAGAAATCTTTTTAATGTTTTCAGATATATATCTTTATTAATTAATACACTTGAAATTGTACATTATCAAAAATAATTATCAAATTGCAAGCTTCGTATTTTTCCGCTAGGTTCTCTGTTGGCATATAGCAGGGGGAGGCAAACTGCGGCCCGCGGGCCGCATGTGGCCCGCCGGGTATTTTTTTGCGGCCCGCCATCATTAATTGTACTTTTGATTACGAATAACTTTTTTTATATATTTTTTTTTAAATATTGACAATAGATTAAAATTTGTTTAGCAATAGTACGCGATCCATTTTAAATAGGTATTGATAGTGTACCGACAGAGCTACAACTTGAGATTATTGATCTGCAGTGTGACACTGATTTAAGAGAATTGCAGCGTCGTGAAGAAATCTCCAATTTTACAATGCCCTTAATTCAGACAAATTCGACCAATTTAAAGATTATGTAAGAAAAATGTTCGTTATTTTTGGATCAACCTATATAATAATATAGTTGCTCACATATTATGTGAACAAACATTTTCGATCATGAACCTCAATTAAAATTCGTTACTATCAAATATCTCTGATGCCCATTTATAAGCAGTTTTGAGAATATCAACTACAAAATTAACACCTGAATTTAAAAAAAATGTACAACAGTTTCATTCTTCTCATTATTTTTTTTGTAATGTTTATTTTTCGTGATAATAAATAGTGTATATCTAAAAATGATATTTTACTTGCGGCCCGCCGCTCATTTTGAATTCTTGAATTTGGCCCTCCATCCAAAAAGTTTGCCCGCCCCTGGCATATAGGATCCCCTTAACTCGAGAGAGATCAAAACTACAAAAATTCAAACTGATGGCAACTCCAAAATAATTTATCCCTTACGAGTTAGAAACAGGATGACAACCTGTAAATTCTTGTACAAACAATATGATTGAAAATAGAACAAAATAATTTAATAACAATCAATAATTTTGTCTGTTTGGAAGTACTCTTACAAAACATATTACATTCTTAGATCCATTCATAATTGTGACATGCACAACCCCCCCCCCCCCATCCAGACATCTTCACAAGTCTGTGTTCTTTTATATTGGCATTCCAAATAGATTTCATAGCAGACTTTTTACTATATATATGATTGTTTTTTTTTTAGAATTATTAATAACCATGTCCTTTCTTTTTCGTACAAGGTGGTTGTTAGTAATTTTGAACAATCAAAAACACCCAGTCTTTGAGCAAATCACATAAATATTGTGTCCTCACCGGATCGAACCAAGAACTCTCGGGTCGAAGGCCAGTGCCTTACGCACTGCACCACGAGAGCCACCTAGATATGATTGTTAACTCAAACTGTCAGGTTTGTATTCTGAATCCAAACAAACGTTGAAAAAACAACATGTCAATTAGCAGACGCGGTGTTTGAACATGCGATCTTATACTGCACCCCACCCATCTCGAACCCTGTATATAAATAATAAATTTCATACTAATAATGTTGAAGATTACCTCGTGACATGGTGAGGGATTTGATTGACGGACAGCCATTTCAGCTTGTGAGTGGTGGGAAGCTCCCTCTCGCAGACCTCGTCGGTGAATTCAGCACATCCGAAAAATTTTGAGATGTTACCTCCGATTGAAAAAAACAGCAATGCTCTATGGCCAGACTGCGAAATAAAACATAAAAAAATTAATAATACTACTACTACTGTACTACTGTGACCAACATAATTATACACCACTAACGCAGTACTCTCATTTGGCAATTGGAAAGTCAATTGATAAGTGGGAACCATATTTCAACAAAGTTGAATTGAATGAAGTTGAGGTTCAACAGTGAAACATCATTCAAGTCAAGGTGGTAACAATTCGTATCGGCACGTCTAACTTTTCACTTGACGCCATCTTGACTACGACTATTAATTGATTCAACTAAAATCGATACATGGAATCGTTCCTTTCGATTTCTCGATCAACATTTAGCAGACAGTTCACTGACAAAAATTGCCACGTGAGAATGCTGCGTAAAAGATGAAGGTTTGAATTACAAAAACCGCATTTCAATATGAGTGGTAAATTACATTTTTGTGTGTGTAAGCGGTTTTTTCTGTCGTATTTTACATTCAAATTAGAAAAAATTGACAATATCTATTAACACTGATAACCCCTTTTTGCAATATAGGTATAAATATGAGAAATAAAATATATTATTACTATTTATTTTTCATTAGATTTTGACATTTGTGTGACTTATTGATTTTTAAAAATATTGAGCTTTATTTCATTGTACTTTTACTGTCATGTTTTTTTCTCTGTGACACGAAATCATCACTCACCTGAATGGCTTTCACCAGTTTCTTTTCAGTGCTGAGAATAAAATTCCACTTCCTGGTGAACTGGCATCCTTCGATAACCTTCGAGTTTTGTGCCCTTATTACAAAATACCTAATCACGGGAGAATCCTCCACGCTGCCATTAGCCATTGTATATTTCTCAATATTGGCCAGCAGTATATTCGAGTCCGGCGCGGCTCCCGAGAATCCGGGCCGTGGTCTGTTATCCACATCCTGGCGGCTCTGTTGAGGTTTGACAGGTTTAGATAATGCGGGCACGGATCCGCTGTAACTTCCTCGTGAATTAAAATTATCATTGGAATAACCGGGACGCCGGGGCGATCTGCTATCGAAACCGCCCGGCTGATCATCGTATTCACTCCTCGGCCTCACGTTGTGCACGTCCATCATGAGTTGGCGCGGCCGCTGACCAATGCCCATCGGCTGACTGAGGCCGATCTTTCGCTCCTCGGCTCCTAAGATTTGAACCAGAACCGAGATGACTCGGTCGTCTGCGGGGCCGGCGAGTTTTGCTGGGTGGAGCATCCTCCTTATCATGAGAGCAGCGAATTTCTGCCGGAAGAGATATACACTGAGAGCATCGCGGGAATCTGCTGTGAATACTACCCAGTCGTCTAAAGCTAAGCAACTGACGGGGGCCGAGCTTTCGGGAAGTTCGTCACTATCAGCTTCACTGTCAGAATCATCAGATAGACCTGGTACTGCAGCGCGAAGGGCATCCGGACTGAGGCGTAGAGGACCTCCGAATAACACTACAGTCAATGCTGTGACCGCTGTGTTACACCTGATAAATCGAAATCTGCCAATTCTAGTAGTCTCTTCATACACTAACCAATCGCTGGGTAGAGCACTAAGAGATTTCATCAGACCTGCTTTTCCTCCGCTCACGTGGAGCGTTGAGCTCGGGTGAAGAGCCAGTCGTACTTCGGCGCTCGTCCTCAAGGTAGCATGCTCCCGGTCGACCCTCGCAACGGACGGATATAGGCCGCTAACTAAAACAGCCTTAACTACATGCCACTTTTCCGAGTTAACATTAGCGTCTTTTATATCACCGGGGCCTCTCGATTTCACAAGTCCGATGGCTCTCAGCTGCGCCAACAGTTGTGATCGAAGCCCTACAACCATTTCCATAGCAGCACCGCTGATCAGGTTGGTTCGACAGAACTTCCTTTCTGAACCGGCAGCTCTCGCGGCCTGCCAAGCTTGGAAAGCCCTCAAAAGTGCCATGTGATCCGAGAAAGAGTCCGCTGCGAATTCTCTCTTGGCACGCCCGCCCGATCGTCTGTTCTCCGGATCGGGATTGATCTGGAAAGGTTCCTTATAAGCGAGACTGCATGCGATAGTCAGAACCGGGTCCAAACATTTCAATACGCACGCGTATAACAGCATTTTACCGAGCTTTGGTTCGATGGTGAGATCGAGTAAATGCTGCCCGATTTCAGTGAGATCTTCCGTCGGGGTGAGGGCCCCGATTGTTTTCAACAAGTTCACAGAATTGCGAATGGCCAAAAATGAAGGTGGTTCGAGAGCTTTGGATAAGAAATCGGCTATTGTGGCATTTCCCGGAGCAAGCAGTTTAGTATGCAGGCATAGTTCGTGTAATGGGACACGTAGAATTTCAGGAATAGAATTATCGAGGAAGCTTTCGAATCTACGTCGTGAATACAATAGATATGCCTTTCCCGGGCGAGTTCTTCCAGCCCTTCCGGCTCTCTGCGCGGCGCAGGCTTTCGATACCCAATCAACCTGGAGAGAACTGACCCCGCCTGATGACTCGTAATACATCTCTTTGACTTTTCCAGAGTCTATCACGTAAACTACGTCGTCGATCGTTATGGAAGTCTCGGCTATGTTGGTAGCGATGATGATTTTTCTGATGCCGGACGACTGGTGGAAGACCTTCTTCTGGTCTAACGTCTGCATATTGCTGTGCAAGGTAAAGAGTTGGAATTTGGCTTGCAGCATGTCCGGATCGAATTCGACCGCATCTCTCAGGCGTACAATGTCATCATAGCCTGGGAGGAATATCAATATGCCACCTTTGGCTTGGGTCAGGTGGATATATTTCACGATGGCCAGCATGAGAGTGTGGTCGATTGCATCATCGCTTGTCGTGGTCATGTAAAGTTGTACTTGCAAATTGTCCTCGGGCATTTCTGCGTTAACCTCCTCTAGAGCGGACGACGATTTCTCTTCACATATCATGTGCTGTAAGAAGTTGGCACACTCTATTTGTTTGTTGGCAGTGGCGTACACGAATGCATTTTTTCCAGCATTATCTACAACTGCTGGATCTCCTCCTACAAAAATTGACAGCAATTAGCAAAATTACAAATAAGAACACTTCTTGAAGGTACTTAACTGAACAGCAAAAAATTCTAGAGTTTAAAAAGTAATGACTCCCAAACAGGGTTCTGTAAAAATTCTCTAAGGAAGATGTGTACCTCCGAGGCTATTCTAACATATCACGTAACACCCAAAAAGATCTAAATGTGATTAATATATCACATTTATCACTTTATCTATTGAGGCAGTTAATTATTATTAATAAGTTAACCCATTACCCATTTTGATAATTTGCTCAACGGTCTCTGTCAAGCCGTGATGAGCGGCTGCCATCAGTCCAGTCATGCCGGACTCGGAATGGCAACAGTCAATCGGCACCCCTTCTGATACATACATATACAATATCTGGCCGAAGGAATCCTGAAACAGAAAAATAGTTTCAACAAACCACACATTTCTTCACCAGTCCCTTTGTAACCCAAACACCCAAGGTTGCATAGATCCAACATAAATAGTGCACACTAAACTTTGTCAGTCATACTTATTTATTTTCATAAATTGCAAAGGGTGCTGGTCATTTTTTTTTAATTCGATTGGCCGCTGGTATTGATTTAAATATCTCACCAAGCTGCCCTCGGTAAAGCAATCACTCAAAAAGTCATCCACGTCAGCTTGCAGATCCGCATTTAGGCTGTAAGTTGTCGTATCAGTCTGTTCATCCTTAGGTGTTTCAGCCACAGGTGCCGTTTCTAAAATGAAAAGAAATTATCAGAACAAGGTAATTAAAACTACCGATTGTTCAAAAGTCATATCACATGCACCTGGCATTTTTGCACAAAACTTCCGGGTTAAACCAACAAAATTTTATTGCCAAATGCAGTTGTTTTTGTAATACGTAATTAGGCTCAAATTTCTTCAAGTGCCATTATCAAGCATCAGTGGCGAAGGGTGGAGGTGGGCTGTGAAGATCCGACATAAATAGTGCACACTAAACTTTGTAAGTCAAACATATTTGTTTCCATTGAAATAAGACTACAATGCATAGATAGTGTTTGTTAGTTTTTAAAATTCAATTAAACCCTGCCTAATCCAAGCCATAGTGGATAAGTCAAAAAATATGTGTCTATAAAATATTAAAAATCATTCCATTAAACCATACATAGAGTGCGAAAATTATAGTTGAAGTGTCATGTCCGCCGCCATGGCGCTGCAATGTATTACGAAAAGATTGTCAGTATTATAGTTCTCGAAAAGGCCATGCTTCACGTTAAACTTGCCGCAGTCGAATTTTAGATATTTAATAGATAGAAGAATATTTTTTTATCGATTATGGTTTGGTTTAAGCATGGCTTAATTAGTTATAAAAAACAAACCAAAACCATCTGTAATATGTAATCTTAATTCAACGAAAACAAATAAGTATGCCTGAAAAAGTGTGCACTATTTTTGTTGGATTGCCCATAGCGTATCTTAACTATTATGGTTTGGTTTAGGCAGGGTTTAATTGAATTTTAAAGACTAACCAGCACCACCTGCAAATTGTCTTCTCAGTTCAATGAAAACAAATAAGTATGACTGACAAAATTTAGTGTGCAATATTTATGTCCAATCTTAAGAGCCTACTTACACCCCTCGCCACTGATATATCATCATATATCATTGATCATTCATACCCGTTAAAGCTAAAGCTGCTATGGATGGTTGTTTTTTCTTCTTGTTGAAACTTTTTTCCCCCGATTTCATAGCGTCAGACTTATAGTTTAATGTTGCCAGAATGTCTTCCAGAAAGATCTTTTCAACGTCAAACAGTCGGCCAGGTATCGATATGATCGGGCAATTGTTGAAATATCTGAAACCAATCAAGGTTAATTCATTAAATAATATATTACCAAGTGGCTAACATCCATTTTTTGTAAAAACAAGAATATGTTAATACAGCCTCCACTCTGTGGAGGCTAAATATGATTTTCTCAGGAACGAATAAGGTAAAAAAAAAAACACTGCTCTAAGAACTCGAGAAGTTTTATACTTCGGAACTTTTTGAGATATCGAGATAAAACTAGGTATACTAAATCGGTATCGGCAATGCAGTCTATAAACAATACAAGTTTACTCTCGTTATGCGTTGCTCTAACTACGTCATATTTTCTGTGAAAACTGTCAAACACAATGCTTATGTAGCCAGGATCTTTGGTGGGCCACCTTACCCATAGCTAAACTTAAAGGCAATGGGACACTCTACATAAGCGTTTTCTTAATGGTGTTTCAGGTAAAATGAAAGGTATATTCGGTGTATTTCATGATGGTCTCGGGTTCAAATCCTTGGTCTGAAAAAATTCACATACTTGTTGTTTTTCAGTGTGTGTTTGAATCCAGAGCATGGACCTAATAGGTTGAGCAAATGGTTAACATCCATTTCTCGTAAAATATAATGTTACGAAACCTCATGGGGGCCACGGTATGTTTATAGCTCTAGTACTGATATTATGAATATGTTTGAATGAAAGTGAACTTCATACAATACACTCGAATACCCAAAAAATGGGTACATAGTATTAACACTAATATAATTACAGTCGAATTCGGTTATTACGATCACGGACATAGCGAGATCTCGGATATAATGAAGAAACGTTCGTTGACATTTTAGTTTATGATTTTCTCCATACAATTATTCACTGTTATAACGAGCAACTTATCGGATATACCAAGCTAAATATTGTCAAAAATTTTCTTAAAACTGTTAATGTGTCAATCGTTTAAAAACATTTCGACCCTAAGCAATAAAATCCGACCAGACAGGATGCCGCCGGGATCGCATTACGTTTATGACACTAGTTAAGTGTCTAAGTACCTACCTAATTGGTGTTTTCGCCGACAATTAATATTAAAAAAGTATCCACGCATATGGTTGAAATAAGTAAAAAATCCAAGGTTTGTGAAGTCAGTAGGAAGGTACTGATACCAAATAATATTTATTATATTATCATAATGCCTAAATCCCCCATCAAAAATCCTCCAATCGACAGAGTTGGGAATATTATTATAATTGTAAATGAGTCAGTGCTAGACCATGATGCACAGCGAAACAAAGAAAAAGAAAGTTACCGTTATCTGATTCTGGGCGGATGGAGGGTCGACAGTAGATACAGTCAGTCGGCTACCTACCCTTGTTGATCCCTTACGTCGCCTCTAAATACAATTCGCTACCTTTTTTGCGCGAAAGCGCGCGTTTACAAATGTTGTTAGTAATTAATTGTTACTTGCCAAGCGAAAAATACTTAATGTCCCTGAATCGGTGTTTTTAATAAGTGGAAAAGTGTAAATCAACACCCTCCGTAAGCCCATACCTATCAGTACCTACCAGCGTTCATTACAATAAACAACCTCTTCTGTAGTTTATGAATGCTATGCTTGTTTCGGGGATTTTTACAATGGTTTTCAGATTTATTATTTTTGACTTTTTGTGTTATGTGACCGCTCATTTAAAAATACCTATTCTCTGATATAACGAGTAACGTTTATAACGAGCAAATTCAGTCTGTCCCATCTTCCTCATAATAACCAAGTTCGACTGTATATAATATAACAACATGTTGTCACAGTATTATAAAGACTCTTTGTATGACTACATTGATTGAGAATAATTAATAGACATTACTTGGCATATTTTCAAATTAGTTCTCACAGTTGAGATCACAAGATTATTATAATTGAAAATACTGTCATTAATTAAGTCAGTAACTATCATTAATACCTTGAAAATATTCCTGCATCAATGGTGGCGGACATAAGTACCACCCGAAGGTCCTTGAACTTAGTCAAAGCTTCTTTGAGTGAAATCAAAATGAAATCACCGAGCTTGTCCCTCTCATGCACCTCGTCCACGATGACGTGGGTGGTGGAGGCGAGAGCGGAACCGCCACCCATCAACGTTCGCAGGAGTACCCCGTTGGTGCAGTACGTTAGCACCGTTTTGGGGCTCACCCGGGACTCCAGACGGATCTGGTAGCCGATCGACTGGCCCACCTTTTCATTTCTCTCGTACGCCACCTAAAAGCAATAACAATTATTAACATAATGTCTGGGATTATCTGATAATCACAAATTATGTAACTCTGACCACATAAAATGAGTCCAGGTGCAGTGTTTCACCAACGTGGGCTTCCAGAGCCTGGTTTCGAGTAACAACGAAATTTATTGCATTCACAGTATTTTGAATTATCCTCACTAGATATGTCATATCAATCATGAAGTACCTACCTAGAGAGAGATTTATCCTGTCCGGAAACTTGTACGTATGCAGTTTGCTTCACCGTGAAATGTTGTATCAGAAATATATGGCCGTATATTAAAGACCGTCTAACCTCTTCATCATATAGTACTGACATAAAAATCATGTCTAAATAAAACACGGTTCTTGTCGGTTTACACTTTACAGGAAGCCTGCAGCAAACAAATTTTGAAAATAGCCAATATACTGGATTATTTGTCAGGTTCGATTAGGTTAGGTAAGGATTTCATGTTTGAATTCATGAATTTTGCCAAAATCAGCCATGAAAATTGAATTAATGTTCATATTGAATTTAATAAAATTGGTATAGTATACGGTCATCTCTTTTCGATAAGAAATCTCACGGCAAATTGTCCCACTGTGAAATATTTCACGTACAATTTACATGTAACCGAAATTTATATAGTAGAGCAAATTTTGTAGCAACAATAGATAAAGGAATAAAAATTTACGAATTGAGTCGTCAGTAATGAATTTCGCCACCTTCTATGGACTGTTTGTTTTGTTTCTGTAAAATCGTTTAAAATATATAAGCTAACGGTTACAGTTTTATACAGAAAAATATTGATTGGTGGACGTGGGTGGGGTGGGTTGACAATTGGACGAGATAAATATTACTTTTTTTTCCAAAAGTATTAGTTAATTATCATTTGCGCCAGTGACGTCCAGTTCAGGTAGGTAAGTCATGACTTGACATGACATGATAAAATCACTGCTCTACACCAGTGGTTCTCACGTGAAATTTAACTGTGGCCGCACAATTGACATTGACAGCTCTATGGAAACGTCTCGTGGCCGCGCCAAATTTCACTTTTGTTGCGATTGAAAAAATTAAAGCTAAATTTTATTTACGAATAAATTAATATACAGATGTTTTCCTAAACATAAACAAAAACTACTCACTGCAAAACTGAATGTCTTTCAATAAACTCTCACTGAAGATAATCACGCGATTACAACATGAATAAGCGTAGGTTATCATGCAACTGACTGAAATATTGTACTACACCCCGAAGAGTCCAATAAAAACAAATTAAAAAATAGTATTACCTCATCTCTCTCTCTCTCTCTCTCGAATACGATAAGTATTAAATAAAATGGTGACGACTCTTTCCATATTTGGTCCCACATTTAAACAAATGCGTGGAATTGTATACCGGCAGAAATTTCGTTAAGTCAGAAACGGATTATTTCACACATGATCTCATCACAAGAACACATTATGGATCATTTGAGCTTGGAAAGAAATACAAGTCATGTGTATTCAACCTATTTCATAATTTAATAAATAAATTTTTGAAATAATATTCTGTAATGCATGGTTTCCCAAACTACGGGTCGCGACCCACCAGTGGGTCGCGAGCAAATATTGAGTGGGCCCTCGCCACTGTATACATGAATTAAAAAAATAGGAAGTGATAAATTTGATATTTCATTCAGCTATTTATAATTCCTAAAAATTTCAATAAACTTAAGTTATGGAAAATATTGTGATAAAATAATAATAATTTGAATTGCCAATGCACTACAGATGTTTTGGGGAAGAGATGAAAAAGTTTGATTCGTTGCGTTGGATTTGTAACCCATTTCAAGACGACTTACCAACTAGTATGTCAACAAAAGCAAGTGAAGAACTCATTGATTTATCAGAAGATATGTCACTGAAAAATAGTTTTAATCGTAAACAGTTAACGAAATTCTGGCTCTCAGTTGCTGATAATTATCCTTGCCTATTCGATGAAGCTATGAAAGTCCTCCTCCTCTTTACTACCTCATATCTATGTGAGGTCGGATTTTCGGCTATGGTTGATATTAAAACTAAATACCGAAATAAATTGGTTATATCAAACTCACTGATTAAAAGTAACTAAAGTTGAAGTTGATGCTAAAACTGTAATGAAGAAAAATAAGAAACAAATACATCCTTCCCATTGAAATAACTTTGTAAAAAAACCTTGCAGGTGTGGGTATTTAAGTAATAATTTTTTTTTATTTAAGTTGTATTTCTTATTTCAACAGTCTTTCATTCAAATTGGTAACACTTATAAAAAATATAAGTAGTTCCACGACTCGCCACTAGGGAATCTGAGCATTACCAATATTTATGTCCTCTTTTCTCTAAGACAGCTAAGAGGTGGGTCCCAAGATTGGAAATTTTTGTTAGATGGGTCGGAGCCCAGTCAACTTTGGGAACCACTGCTGTAATGGACTTGTGGCCCATCAAAATCCACCAGGGCCGCACATGAGAACCACTGCACTACACTAATATTTTTATTTATATTAGTGTGTGCAAGATATTTTAGTGCTTCAAATCTTAGAGGGTTTTGCCCCATATGTTACATCAATTCTTCCGCCTATCCAACAAATGAGTTATTAATGTTATACATAATAATAATATTGTCTTTGGTAAGTGCTAAAACAATATTTTTATTAGCTGCGTTGAAACATTTAATTCTTGCTGTAAACCAAGAACAGTAAAGATAATTTTAACCATCAAATACCAATCAAGAAATTGCCAATTATCCACTTATGAAGTGACCAAAGACATGCATTAGCGTTATTTATAACTTACCCGTTCAGCTACCGATACTGCAGAAATCCTGCGTGGCTGTGTGCAAATAATGCGACACACCCTCTTCTCTTTCTGACACTGGTCGAGAATGAGTTGTGGTATTTGGGTCGTCTTTCCCGAACCTGTCTCGCCCACTATAACAACAGCCTGGAAAATAAAAAATAAAGATAATATTAATATTAAAAAGAATTTGAATAAATCTGTCTAATTTGACATATATTATAATATACAGTATATCCTCGATTATACGAGGGTGGGTCAATAAGTCCTTAGAAAAGCCGACAGGTGGCGCGACTAGTACTGTAAGCGGTTTGTTTTCATGCAGCGGCACTACCGATTCAGTATGCTGCGAAGTTTCAATCAGATTGGTCGGGTTGTTGTGTGTTTCTCGTACATTTAAAAAAAAAATTTGCTTGTGGAAAATGGAAAAATGGAAAATGGAGAAAATTGAGTTTAGAGCTGTTATTAAACATTTTAATATAAAAGGGTTAACAGCAAAGGAAATAAAAAATGAGTTGGATTTAGTTCACGGCATATCTGCTCCTTCACTTGCAACTATTTATAACTGGTTAAATGAATTTAAACGTGGTCGTACATCAACAAAGGATGAACCACGCTCAGGACGTCCTGTAGAGGTGACTACACCAGAAATGATCAATAAAATCCACTATATGGTGTTAAGTGACCGAAGATTAAAGTTGAGTGAGATAATTGAGGTTACAGGGATCTCAAAAGGTAGCGTCATTTCTATTTTACATGACAAATTGGGCATGAAAAATATTTCTGCAAGATGGGTGCCGCGTTTGCTCACAGTCGACAATAAACGCAATAGGGTGGTGGCCTCCAAAGCCCTGTTGTCGGTCATGCAACGCAATCCGGATGAATTTTTTCGTCGCTTTGTGACTGCAGATGAAACATGGATACACCACTATACTCCCGAGACGAAAGAACAGTCAAAGCAGTGGATTGCGAAGGCAAACCATGTCCAAAGAAGGCGAAAACCGTAAAATCAGCTGGTAAGGTTATGGCTACTGTATTTTGGGATGCACGTGAAATTATTTTCGTTGACTATTTGGAAAAAGGAAAAACAATAACAGGGGATTATTATGCATCTTTATTGGACCAGCTAAAAAACAAAATTGAAGAAAAACGGCCTCATTTAAACAGGAAAAAAATCCTCTTTCATCAGGACAATGCCCGTGTTCACACATGTTTACGATCAATGGCTAAAATTGAAGAATTGAAGTTCGAATTGGTCGACCACCCACCGTATTCGCCAGATTTAGCCCCCAGTGACTTTTTCCTTTTCCCAAACTTAAAAAAATGGCTAAGTGGACAACGTTTTTTTTCAAATGAAGAAGTCATCGATCGGACAAATGCTTATTTTGAGGACCTTCCGAAAACTTATTTTTCTGACGGTTTAAAAAATATTGAGAAACGTCTAACCAAGTGTATTGAGCTCCAAGGAGATTATGTTGAGAAATAAAAAAAAAATACAAAAATAAAAACTGTTTTAATGCTTTTTTCTAAGGAATTATTGACCCACCCTCGTAAGATGCATGTTTTTTCCTATTTTAGTGTCTGAATTTGGGGTGTGTCTTATAATCGATGGCGTCTTATAATCACTGGTAAAACTCCGCGGTTGTGATGAATCATCACTGATTACTAGTAGTGGGGGGGTCAGTTGATCCACCGCGGCAGGCAGGTAGTCGAGTTAGTGTAGCCACTGCCCAAACACGTTTGAGTTTGAATAATTTTTTTTTTCCCAATTCCCATTTAAAATGTCGGCAAGATGATGCATTATGGTGCATTGAAAAGAAAAGTTAATGTATTGCAGAAAAGCACGGAAACAGCGCTGCAGGATGTAAATTTGTTATAAGTGAAGTGAATATTCGTTGTTGGAGAATTGATCGCAGTAGCGAAGGGTGGAGGTAGGCTGTTAAGATCCGCAAGATAACGAAAACAAATATGTATGAATGAGATATCAAAGTATAATGGTTTGGTTTAGGCAGGATTTAATTGATTTATAAAAACTAACCAACACCATTTGTAAAGTGTAGTCTTATTTCAATGAAAACAAATATGTATGAATAACCAGTGTGCACTATTTATGGCGGATCGTAACAGCCTACCTCCACCCTTCGCCACTGATTGATTGTATTTCTATATTTAATCGAGAGGTTCTCAACCTTTTATTATATATATAAATCGAGTAAAACGTAAACAACAATGTGTGGATTGTGTGGACTGTATGCTCTCTGCATAACTACGTTCACTTTATGTACAAATCAATAATGCGGTGGATTTGCGCTTACCTGGTTTAAATTTATCGTATTTATAATCTGATCATTGTGCAGGTAGACGGGAAGCGATTTCTTGAAGGCAGCCACCTCCGGATTGATCTGCGTATTAGGTATCTGAGGGATAGTGGTGTTGAGGTATCCAATATTCTTGTGGCCTGTCTGTGATCTCTCCCGCTCGCTGTTGAGGTCCTCCTTCTCCCGGCTGGTGATGGGATACATCTCCAGGAGCTCGGCGATGGACTGCCTCATATGAGGGTCGAGAACAAGTCTGGCATCCTTTTGAACCAATGTAGATCCAGACCTCTTGTAAACCGTAATGTATCTGTGGACACCTATAAACGGCAATAATAATATATTCAAGACTGTGTCGATGATGGAATCTTTTAATTATGACTGATGTTATATTACATACACAGTGAGAATTTTCAAAAGGTGGTGGAAAAAATGTCAAGTTTTCTTGGGAGTAAAAATTTTTTATTAGACCTCTCTTTAAGGTTCAGTCAGACACGGCAGATTCATTGGACAGCGTGGTTTAAGCCACACGGAAATTGACAGCTTTTCATAAAGACGCGATTTCCATGTAGAAACAAAGCTCGGAACTTCAGTGTTAACATGGAAGTGAAAGAAGCAATATGTTTTTGGGTGCTCTACAAAAAAATATTATACCTACTTACAAATCCATAGATTTACTGCTGACAGTACCTATATATTATCGTGGTGGCCATAACAATAAAATGCATGTGTAAACACCAATTATCGTGCAAGTTGCAAAATTGCATGCATGGATCAAAAAAGTTCACGCAATAGTTGGAACTGCCGGAAAAATACAAACTACACCACGCAGCACACTTTGACGTTTATCAATTTTCACAACCTATCAATAGCACCATACAATGACAACGCGTCTCGCTTACACTTAAATAATGAGATTGGCGAGCCAGTCAGCACTATTAAGCGTTTTACGCCCACAATGGCTGTGGCTTAAGCATCGTGGGTCCCAGGTTCGAATCCTGGGTCTGGCAAGTACACATATTGTTTTTCCATTTGTGTATGAGTATATTGACCTTATAGGTTGAGCAAGTGGCTGACATCCAATTCTTGTAAAAACAAAATCTGTTAATACAAACCTCCACTCTGTGGATGCCCATATCGTGGGCGTACAGGCAGAAGTCACCAACTCCAAATACACAGTTCTAAGATAATCAATAATTTGTATTTTTGGTGTTCTTAAAATGGTTACAAAATCTTTACTTTTTGAGTTATTTTTTTATATGTTCAATAATCTTAAATCGTGACTTCTGCCAGTCAAGCAGCATTACTTTTTCTATATAATGACATTAAAATCTCAATTTCTGGAGTTAGTGACTTCTGCCTGTACGGCAACGAATGATCTTATTAGGATCGGGAAAAAAAATTATGTGGAAACAGTTATTGTCGCAGTAGTTTAATTTACACACTATGGAAATCCATGCATGTGTCCAGGCATTATTAGAAATTATAGTAGGTATTGCAACATATTGTGCAATACCACAATTTATTTATAATGGTAATATTACAGAGTTTTTGTAGCAAATGCAGGGTGAGATAGGGCCGGCGATGGAACCCTTGAGGTTGTGCCACAAGGTACGACGTGTCGCACTCTTTGGCGGCATCCGGAACACGTGTCCCAGCCACATAAAGCGAATATTACAGCGTGTTTGCGCAACACTATGTTGGGCAATTTATGTTACAGTGAGTGTTGTATTATTCTATAATATTCGAATGAACCAAGCAGCGATCAACAATGAAGCAAAAATATTAACAGTACCAATGAAAAAACATGGATTGACTAATTTTGATAGCATGTCAC
The DNA here is from genome assembly GCF_057557595.1 of Rhyacophila brunnea. Taxonomy (NCBI): domain Eukaryota; kingdom Metazoa; phylum Arthropoda; class Insecta; order Trichoptera; family Rhyacophilidae; genus Rhyacophila; species Rhyacophila brunnea. The sequence goes on along the minus strand of NW_028232848.1, from coordinate 35,282,751 downwards.
AGTAGGTGGATAATATGTGAATACAAATCGATCTCACATTTACAACACCATTCAATATAAAATCATTACTAGAGCACAGATTTATAAAACATAACAATGCAACACTGACAAATTCATAACCTCCCTTGCTACTTTCTTCACTGCAATTCATACAATTTAGTTCGTCCATAATATTTTTGGAGAACATTTAAATATTTATATAGGAAAGTATATTATTTTTTAATTTAATATTCTAAACAATTTTATTGTTTCCGGATATATGAGTGTGAGTGGGTATCCTCTACCAAGTTTACATAGGTTCCATGCTCAAAATTTAAAAAACAAATTAATATTTGATTACCGGCTCCTCTGGATTTAGAATTGAGTCCCATTTTTAGAACTTTTTTATGGATGTGTTCTCTATCTTGGACAGATAAACACGACGGAAATTTGAGTTCAGTTTCGCTGTCATCTTTCATGAACTTCTCTAATTGAATACCAAAGGAAATTCTAGCGGACTCTCCAATCGGTCCCTGGACCGAGCGAGGACCACGTCTTTTATTATGTCTTCCAGGCATAATTGCGTATTCTAATCGTGCATAGCTTTTTAAATTAAATAAATCCAACTTCTTCAGGAAACCATCAAATCAAAAATAATGGCAAATATGGCTTTAATGAATAAACCGTACTATAGACAATTTAAAAAAATATAATATGTATAGTGTTGCCATGTTTCGAAAGTTCAATTATTATTATAGCCAAAATAAACAACTTCATGCCACGAAGGAGAGAAAATTTAGTATTGTTAATATAGGTGGCTAGCAATAATATATAAATACTGATTATTGTCAAAACAATGTCGCCGTCAATTTTTTATGAGATTGCAGACCGTAGGTACAATAAACATTACCTAAGTAGGTACCTATGTGAAGAGACACTGGGACGTTTCGGATGCCGCCAGAGAGTGCGACACTTCGTAATATGGCACAGCTTCAAGGGTACCGTCTACTGTCGCCGTGGCCGGCCCTCTCTTACCTTGCAGCGGTGCTACAAAAGTAATAATCACGCTGCAGGTCTGGCATGGCGGGAGGCGCGAGAGTTGGCGATGGACCGAGGGAAGTAACGCGAATTGTGCTTGCTCTTTTCCCCAATGTTGGGTCATGACATGGTGAGAGAAGAAGAATAATGTCATTCTGTAATATAATTTTGGTCAGCGTATCTACGATGTTCGATATTAAAATTCATAGTACGCCCAAAATACTGTAGGTAGGTAGGTACTTTTGAATAGGTGGGTATTAGAAATAATTTTTTCTCATAGATTTAATTTCTAAATACCTACCTACTCCAATAATCAAAAATAAAGACCGTCCATGTTATTTATTTCACAATAAAGAAAAATTTGAGAAGCTAAGAAAAAAAGTTGCTTTTGAACTGAAACCCACGATTCGTAGCCAAAGTACTATATTATTTGAATTTGACTTTGAAGTCCTTGAGATAGGGTTTGCTCTTTCTTCTTCGCGTGAGGTTATATTTTCCTTTTTCTTGTCGTTGGTCACTCCTCCGTTTTTATTTACTGGTCATACCCGCGCGTCCATTTTTTATCTTCATTCTGGATTTAACTTTCTTATTGTTTACATGTTGCGTCTGACAGTTCATTCTAACTATCAAAAAAATTATCTTGTACGAACGTTAAGTGATCAGTGATTATGGCGCAACCTCTGAATGATCGTGAGGAGGATATTCTAAAAGGTCCATTGCCAGATGGCGAAGCAGAACTGCTACAAGAGGAAAAGTTCGTCGTACGAGCGTCGATTAAGATGCTGATGTTTGAGGTATCCTCGTTACGTACCTTATTTCAGCAGGGGGACCGGCAAGGAATGGCACAACGCCCAAAAAACAATTCTTGGCGGCCCCCTACGGTCGTAGAGTTAGGTCTAAATAACAAGTTGCGTCAGTGCGACCACTCGTCATCAGCTAACCGTCTGACGGAGAGGACCATCGCGGCCCTCCAGAATGCGATGTTTTCCCAACGAGACAGCTTCTGGAAGGGTATGCAAGGGTTAGTGGATTGGGCAACCAATCCTCAAAACATCATAACAGCGATGAGCCTGTACCAAAAAATCGAAGACGGTTTTGGGGACAAGGCATAATAAAATTTGCGAGAACATGACTCAGATCCTTACCGGAAGGATACCTTCACTCGGGAGGCACTATCAAGGATTCCTCCGAGCTGAGAGTCCCGGAAGGCCCTCGAACTCACATTATGGCCGGGGTACTCCCAAGGGGCAACGCCCTGTGGGAAGGGAGTTCTCCATCGTAGGTACGGGCTCCACCAGGGATCCGTACTCTAAGCGAAGGTGACCGCATCTGGACGACCAAAAACATTGGGGGCCGCCTAAGAGACTTTCGGGGAGTCTGGATGGCGTAGTGTACCCCCCCCCCCAACATTGGTAAAAATAATAGCCGTAGCCCGCATACCTTTTGTGCGGACACCACCATTGGTAAGTCCTTCTTTACTTTTACGGAAAGAATTTTAAACGCAACAATCAGCAGAGGCCACTCTCAAGATCGAGGACTTAGAGAACTCAGGGGTTCTAGAATAAACGGGTCAAACCCCCAGTTTTTCTCTCAACCCTGTTTCTGATCAAGAAAGAAGACGGGACCCTATGCCCTGTTTTCAACCGAAAGCGTTTGAATGCGTTCCTACAGCCAAAGCCATTCAAACTAATTCACCATTACGAGGTTCCAGCCGTCTTACAAACAGAAGACTGGCTAGTAATAATAGATCTAAGCCAGGCGTACCTCCAGGTACCAATGGCTTCTTAACATCGTCGATTCGTTCGACTAGCCTACCAAGGGGAGCTCCTACAATTCACGTGTCTCCCGTTCGTGCTGCCAGCCGCTCCGATTATGTTGGCATCCCTGACCAATTGGGTCCCCGAACGCCTACAAAAGAATGGCTGAGAATATTCACTTACCTAGACGACTTCTTAGTAGCCAACCAATCCGAGAAACAGTCTCGGTTCAGGTAGAATACAGGATAACCTTCCTACAGTCTTTAGAGTGGTTAATAAATATTAAAAGATCATCAGTCATCAATATGGCCGAGGTCCCATCCTCGCCAATTGATGACAATCCCACCACAGGCCCAACGGGACATCATGTGGTGGCTCTAGGCGATAGGATCCAAGGAGTTGACACAACGCAGGTACAAAAAGGCAGTTGGTCCCTCAGACAGGCACATATCCAATCCCTTCTGGGGCGACTTAACTTCGCATCCTACCTCCACGATGAAGGTTGCATTGCCGACGGCTACAAAGCTCCAGTCATCAATATTGTCGAGGTCCCATTCTCGCCAATAGACGACAATCCCACCACAGGCCTAACAGGACATCATGTGGTGGCTCCAGGTGATAGGTTCCTCAGAGTTGACACACATCAATCACTTCCTGACGACAGACGCAGCCGACACAGGCTAGGGAGTCCAACTGAATGAACACCACCTATCAGTTACGTGGGAACAAGAACAGTTAGCATGACATGGCATTCCAACAGGAAGGAAATGTTTGCAATTCAATATCAGGTACAATCAATCATAGGATCAGATCTGCTTCTGCAGACAGACAACAAAACAGTGGTGGCATACATCAACAACGAGGGCGGCACAAAATCTGTCACCCTCCTAAACCAATGCCGACAGATACTAGTATTTACCAGTCGAGCCAACATCACGTTTACTGCACAATACTTCCGCAGAAATTACAACTGCGTGGTAGATCATCTCTCCCCAGACAACTCATTCCCGAATGGCACCTCATCAACACCGCAACCACCCCCCTGTTTCAAAGATGGGTTGTTCCCGAGGTGGATTTATTCGCAAGCGAAACAGCACATGGCATTGCAACGTATGTGTCACGAGACGTTACAGACAGTGGCGCGCTGTTTCACGACGCCTTCAGCCGAGTGTAGGACTTCAGACTGGCGTGGATATTTCCCCCACCAAACATACTTTCACGAGTCCTAGCGCACCTGAACTCAGCAAAAGGGAAGTACTTACTAGTGCCACCGAGCTGGAAACAATGCTTTTGGGGAGTGGACTTACGAAAAAGGGCGATAGTACCTACTTATACAAATGCCTCACCCACATACGACACTAGTAGGTATGGAGGCCAACCGTCCACCTCCAAGACCCAGGACCTGTCCCTTTAACTATGGATAATTTCGGGTGGGGTGGAAATAACATCAAATTGAATGGTGGAAGAAAGGGCACTCCTTACTTCCAGATGGCGGCCTTCGACTCTAAAAACTTACAAACCAGCTTGGAACAAATAAAAGACAATGACATGGGTAACATGAACCTAATGGATCATAATAGCTCTCAACCAATGAAATTGGCCAGATACCTAGGCTACGTGCAGTAGCCTACACTATCCTGTGCATAAGTCAGCCATAGCCACATTTTGCAAACCGATTATCATTGTAGATATCAGCATCAACGTGGTAGTACAACACAATTTATGTTACCACCGGTTTGGGATCCAGGACGAGTGGTAGATCATCTTAGGAAAACAACACCGGTGGAGTACAACCTATTCGAAACGTCTCGCAGGACAGCTACCTACTCGGCTGCTTCTCGCATCGGGACGAAGGGTTCATGACCTCACACTACTCAGTAATAGTAGACAATGGATTAGTGGACATAATTGTATGACCAATGTTTGGTGCAAATACAGACACCGCCAAGCATCGTCAATCGGAATGGAAGCTTAGCGCTTCCACGTGTCAAAACATCGATCCAGTATTCTGGTTACGGAAACTCGTCTGCATGTCAAACCCAAGGAGAGGGGAAGGTGGGGATATTTCGGAATTATTTATATCTTCAAGAGGACCACCAAAACCAGCCACCAGGACAGTTATAGGGAATTAGATAAGGTCAGTAGTGTTGGAAGCAGGGGTACAAGAACCACCAGGCAGTGTCCGCTCAGTGGTGGCTTACTTAAACTGTAAATATACCCAATAGGTGATATCTTAAAGAGAGGTAACTGGCGTAGTGAGTCGACATTTCACGACAACTGTTATGGGTTGGAATTATTAAAAGATATTATTAATTATATTTAACGTTTTCCTTTATTTCCGATTTATAACACAAAATCACATAATATATTATTACTGAAGTTTTAATACAAGGTTGAATATTACTAGGTACACAATGCGTGTTTCTTGTGAGACGTCCGGCTGAAGAGTGTTTTTTATTCTGGAATACTACTAGGAAGGAAACAATAAATATGATGCAACAAACTTAAGAAATGAACAAGATGTAACATGTTTCAGCCGGTCGAACCCACTGGCTGACTCACTAACGGTACAAATTTGAATGGCACATAACACCTCTCTTCAAAAGAATAAACTTATGGTACACAAATTTTTACCATGAGTTTGTGTCACCACCTACCTGTAGGTAGGTGTCTTCGCTTAATAAATTAGGTAGTAATAAGCCGACATGTAAACCTGATCTCTAACTATACGGCTTAGTAAAACGCCTAAAACGCTTCCTTGTCTAATCATATATAATTGTTTGTCTGTTCACTGGTTTTGTATTACCCGTTCGGTATGTAAACATATCGAACGGGGCGTCGATAGCTACGAACAAGGTAATATAGTACGCAAGAATGATGAATGTAAATTACCTTGTTCCATAAGATAAAACCTGTGATTATGTAATATAAAATGTTAGATATAAGTTTATTATGTAATTGTATATTAGTATAAATGGGCCAGAATGATTGTCAAAATAAAGAGACGAATGCAGTAGCGAGAGGTTATAATAAGATGTATAATATGTCTTGTGGGGCACACTAATCGAATAATATTTCAATCCGTAAACTTGTTAATAATAAACTAATAATTATAGAATCAATGTATAACATGGCAACACCAGCCAACGCGCGGGTATGTGTGCGCGTCGGTGTAAGTGTGTGAGAATGCTGCGAATGGCCATACTTAAAATTATAACATGGCAACGCCAGCCAACGCGTGGGTATGTGTGCGCGTCGGTGTAAGTAAAAAAAAAACTAATAACTTCATTAGAGCCTTTTGAATTTAAATTTTATGAAATATTATTCGATTTTTGTGTTCAAAATTAGTATATTTATCGTCTGTAATATAAAGCATGAGGAAATTCGCATATTTAAAATAATAATAAATTCTGGTAACAACCGGCGTGAGCTTCGCCAATTTCTGATCAAATGGATTAAAATCACGACCTTTATGCAGCTGTGCGGTATAGAAACAGCGGCTAAAACTAAGGCAATGCGGGGGAAACATCGCTGATCGATATACTCTTACACATTGAAACCGAATTTCCTTAAAAACAGCCTCTCCTTCAAACACCGCCGGCATACCAGAAGCCCCAGAGGATTCAAGTCCCGAGACCCCCGCCTAGGCATTTAGATCAGAACGACCCACAGGTCGCCACGCTAAAAAATCTGTGCTCAGGCATGGAAAAACTATTAAAACAAGCCACAGCGTCATTAGCCTCCATAGAACAGACCAACTACTAGATAGACAGATAGAAAACGTCCATCTCTAAGCGACTTCCCATCCCACACTCCCAATGGCTTCAAAATTTAAACCTACTTCCCTCCAGATAGCCTTCTGGAACGCTGGAGGCACCGTCAACAGAGACAAAAAGGAAATCATCCACTTCCTAGAAGAGCATGATATAGATATCCTACTAGTCAATGAGACGTGGCTTAAACCACATCATAACATAAATTTCCCAAATTACTCTACCTATAGGACGGATAGACTGTCTGATAAGGGAGGAGGCACAGCCGTCATCATCAAATCAAGGATAGACCACTGCCCCTCACACCGACCATCAACATCAACTCCAACCTTCACTCCTAACATTGAGGAGACCACGGTCCTGGTTAACACCAAAAACTATGGTCTCACCCAATTTACATCCATATATAGCCCTTGCAATAAAACTCCCACACTCCAAGAATTCCACGACCTCCTAGACCCACTTTTTCCCATCTCAATAATAGCAGGAGACTTTAATGCAAAGCATCGGCTTTGGAACTGCCCAAGCACCGACTTTAGAGGCAATAAAGTTTTTAATTACACTCAAAACACGCAATCCGTAGTAGTGGCTCCATCAGAAACCACTTTGCGCAGATACGGGCTACCATTAAACGTCCTAGACTTCGCTATCTGCAGGAACACCAGCTACATACCAATAATCCGAGCAGTTGACGAACAAAACTCAGACCACAAACCCATACTACTGTACTTGGGAGACCCAGTAGACCCTTTCGCCACACTGCCCGACTCCACCAGATATAAAGTATCATGGGAAGAGTTCGGAGCCTATCTGGAGGAACATCTCACACCCCGCACACTTCTCACCGACGAACTAGAGATAGACTCTGCTATTGCAGACTTAACGACTATCATACAGGAGGCTCTTAAAACGGCCTCTACTCCCATCAGCCCAGACATCAAACACAGACTTGACCTTCCAAAACATATTAGACTCCTCATAACGGAGAGGAACAGAACTAGAAAACTCGGTCAGGACACGGGCGATCCTGCTGTCATCTCTAAAGCCAAAGAGCTAAAGAAGAAAGTCAGAAAAGAGATCAGACTCTTTTCCGAGGAAACTTGGGTTAACAAACTCCAAAACCTAGTGAAGGGCAGCCACCCTTACTGGAGCCTATCTAAAATCCTGAGGACCAAAAAATGTCCAATAACGCCACTAACTGGCCCAATGGGCCCAGTTTTCACCACCCAAGATAAATGCGAACTATTCGCTGACAGCATAGAAGATCAATTCACTCCAAATCCGGTATCAGCCGCAGATTCAGACTCGGATTCATACACTGACTCAGATTCTGACTCAGACACTGAACTAGTTAGTAAAAAAAGACACATACAATCTATTAGGAGAGAAGCCAGAGCCATAATCAATGCCACACCTAATCCTCCAACGTCACCTATGGTAGCCGTCTCTATAGACGAAACTGAATTCTTAATCAAGCGACTTAAAAACCGCAAAGCGCCTGGCATCGACGGGATAAGTAACCTTACCCTAAAAAAGCTCCCAGACACGGGCGTTGAGTATCTAACCAACATACTCAACGCCTGCTTAGAACAGCAATACTTCCCTGATTCCTGGAAAATTGCCGATATTATCCTCTTGCCAAAACCCGGCAAGAACTTAAAGCTCCCAGAGAACCACAGGCCAATTAGCTTACTCCCAACGATGAGTAAAATACTAGAGAGAGCTATAAAATCAAGATTACAAATCATTATAGATGAGAAAAAACTCATACCAGACGAACAGCATGGTTTTAGAAAAGGCCACTCTACGATACACCAGCTGTTACGCACCACAGAGTACATTAAAGATGCACTCAACCACAGAAAATTCACTATAGGACTGTTCCTGGACATAGCGAAGGCCTTCGACAAGGTTTGGATCGAGGGATTGATAGTCAAACTCTCCAGAGCAGAAGTAGACCTGCCAATGATTAAAATCCTAAACTCTTTCCTAACCAGAAGACAATTCTCAGTTAAGTACCATGGAACCAAATCTTCCATTAGGTTCACCAGAGCAGGAGTCCCTCAAGGATCCGTATTAGCGCCCATCTTATATAACCTATATACTAGAGACATTCCCATTCCTACAAACACATCCGCAAGATCCTGCATAGTCGCACAGTACGCAGATGATACCGCGATACTAGCTAGATCAATTCAACATAACCAGGCCACTAAACTAGTCCAGTTAGCCGCGAACGAAATAGCCAAATGGTGCGACAAGTGGCGCATCAAAATAAATACAGAAAAAAGCGCAGCAATCATATTCTGCCACAGATCAGACAGACTCTGCAAAAGCAGGCAAAGCATAGTCATGAATAATAAGACAATACCGTGGTCAAAAACAGTTAAATACCTAGGATTACACTTAGATAAAGAGCTTTCATTTTTTAAACATATCAATGAAAAAGATAGAGAAGCTAGAATAGTCAGAGCTAGATTACTCCCAATGTTAGGCAGCCGCAGCAAAGTCTCAACGAGAGGCAAACTGCTGCTACTCACAGCTATAATCAGACCAATAATGTCTTACGCGTGCTCCATATGGGCACATGGTAGTCCAAATCTCACTAAGAAATTGCAAAGAGTACAAAACGTAGTTCTAAGAACAATTACAGGCGCACCGAACTACGTCAGAGACACAACCCTGCACAGAGACCTTGAAATAGAAACGCTAGAAGAGCATATTAAGAAACTGGCCACAAAATTCTTTGCCTCGATGGATAACCATCCGAACCCAACGATAAAAAACTTAAATGACTACGATGAAAACGCCATAATGGATTACGATAGACCCAGAATGATACTCAAGAGACACAAGGACTTAACCACCAAAAAGAAACAAACACGGCGACGAACAATAAAATAAAACTAATAGACCATTTTTGATTCCAGATCCTTAACAGCCCCTCTGCTCTCAACACCAAACTGCCAAAAGTCACCCGTCCAAAGCCGCCCTCAATACCAGAGTCGAGCGCGCAAGGGCCTCTTTAGCGACCAGAAGACCAGAAAGGAGCAACCAAAGATCCACCAAAGAACCCACAACTCAGACGATAACCATAACCATGCATGTATTCCCCTAAACACTAATCTGTTCTTTTTGATAATAAAGCTTTCAGATGAAAATCACAGCGGCAGGGTTTTTGGCCGGGAGTGTCTCACACACACTATCGGAGTTTTTCACCACACCGCGGCTCAAATTTTGATGAGCGCACAAACGACGTAAAGTCACGAATGATTCAATATCATTCAGAGGTTTTTACTGGCTTTCCTCTCTTCTTCGAATTCACTTGGAGCTTCGCTTGGAGCTGGTGTGGCGATCGCCTTTGAAAACCGGCTGACAGGCGGGCTGGCATGGAATGGGCCCGGCCGAAAATTTCCCGATGTCTGGAGGATTTCCGATGTCTGGAACAACGCCCTGAAGCCAACTCAAAACTCCTCCTCCCCTGAAGTCACCGGATTAGAAGTCTGGGTACCGGAGGGTCTGCGGCGGCGAATGATTGGCGGGTGGAGGGACATCGCGAGGAAGGGTCCAGGTGGCCCGGGCGGTGGCTCGAGTGGGGATGTCGGGGGGAAATTCTAAGATTTTAATTTTTTTCTTCTTGCTTTACTTAAAAGCCCTTAATTTACTTAAAAGCATAAAATCTTCTCTGCTTTACTTAAAAGCACTTAACTTATTTTAAAACATAAAATCTTTCTACTTTACTATTACGTAAAAAACTACTTACAACAACACCAATTGCATTCATGAGGACAAAAAAAAAACCTCACAAAGATCTCCTCAAGATCCGAACTAAAATCGCACACGTAAACTCAGCTAAACCTACACTAGAGATGAAATCCCAGAGATGAAGGGGATCAGCTACGAAAGTGCAGGAACCCCATAACCTAGGAATATCCAAAGTCAAGTCAAGTCGAATTTCCTTTGCGAGAAGTAGTATTTTGCTATTTTTTTGGAAATAGTAAAATATTATTTCATATTACTATATAAGACGTAGTTTTAAGACTAAATTGTAATTATCGTAAATGTATAATTGTTAAAGGTAAAGGCAACAGACAGGTTTACGTCATAAAATCACAAATATTTATGTGAGGGTCGATGGATGATAATTACAGGGCCTATTATTATGTCAATAGGTACCTAGTAAGTAGTTGTAAATGCATGTAATTTAAACGCTAATCAAATCGTGTGTTTACTCCTGGCATATAAGACAAAAACCGCGAGTTTATGCCGGAGATAGCTATTCAAATGCTCTAGATAAATTCATATAAAATTCATAGAATTAGATAGACGATATTTTATAACGTCAATATATCCATCCACGTGCACAAAATATATTATCTCTTGATACTTGGTCCTTCTGACAATCCAGTAAATTCTTATTAAATAAACAAGAGGTAACATGTAGTACGAGCTAACGATAATAGTAGAATCTTTGGTCACCCCTTCTCATTATCTCTTTGGACCAATTAGAATAAGGGATGCTGCTATAAAAGAGGACGCATCCGAGAGATTTTTATCAGTCTACCGGATCATCCCTCGGGAACAGCATCTTCTCTACTAGCAGCCTCTCTTCAAACACTCTGGACCAGTCTCATCAGTCTCGCCGCGCATCTCTTCGTATTCTGAACGCTGAAGTACTACCCGGTGAGATTTTCGCATCCCGTTTACTTACGGGTGGGAAATATCTCTCGCGTTCGCTGTAATCGGTCGTTACGATTACTTGTCTGCCGCCTTCGCCTACATTGGCTTGTAAAAATATTATCTACTGGACGATACATACTGAAAATAAACCGAGTCATTATAGACTTTTTCAACTGGAACTTCATCTTATTATTGACAACCCCTCACCGACTGAGCTAGAATAAAAAACGGGTTAACGAGAAATACGCAGAGGCGTATATACTGTGAATATTCTCGACGAACCTGAGGGGGGAGTTGTTATTTGGTTAAAAGAAATTATAATCATATTAATACATTGGTTTTCGAAAATAGATTTTGTTGTGAACAATAGATTGTGATGTGTGACAAATAGATTTAGAACAATTGAAGTCATATTAGATACAGGTATATATATATTTTTTTTTACATTTAGAAAAACAATAAAATTCTTAATATTAGTACATATTATAATAAAGTAAATAATAACATAATCCTTTGAATGAAATTATTTATTGTGAGGGATCTAAATTAGCTTGCTTAATTCTATTTGTGTGAACCTTAACTAACTTATTCTGAACCTTAATTGTAACATTTAACGGACTGTTAACCTTGACAATTTCGTAAGGTCCTTGGAAATTAGGAGAAAAAATTTTTTTTGATTTATTTATTTTAGAGGCGTTATTGGTTAAATAAATTTTATCGCCGATTTCAAATGTTCTTAAGTTCTGTTTAAGGTTATTTCGAGAGATTTTATTTTTCTGACAAGATTCACATTGTTTAATGGAATCTTTGATGTCTTTTTTCATAGTCGTCCATTTGTATTTTAGATGTACGCGATTTAAGGTTCTGTGATATCCGGAATGTTCGTTTATGGTAGACAAATGATATTCTTTAAGTATTTGTGGAATTTCATTGTGATTAGGGTTAATTATCGTATTTATTTCTGAAGCTATTTCCTTGGATATTGATGTATCATTCGAAATACATTGTGCAATAGATTGTTTTTGACTTGGAAGTGATTCGTGGACTTCATTCAACTTGACATTGAAATTTTGTTTCTCGATGAAATCATTGTATGAATACGAAGGATTACACGCTGAAGAATTATTTATGAGAACATTACTTTGATTGTCAATTTGAGACAAAGCGTTAGTATTAGAGTTTGTAAAATTAACGAAACTTTCGTGTTTATTAAATGGTTCGAGAGTTATTTTATTTGATAAGATATTGACTGACTTAATAGTGCTATTGACGATTGTGGCATATACTTTATTTTCTGGAAGTACCTTTGCAAGAGTACGTGATAAGTATACGTCTGGAAGTATTTGGATATTCGGTATTACACCTTCGTTAATTTCAGGATTTTGAACAACTAATTCTATAAGGGTTTTAGATCTAGGCTTTAAAGTATAGATAGGATTGATTTTAGTGAATATAGGAATAATTTCATTATATATATGTATTGTATTTGTTTCGTAGTCAATCTTTGCATTATTATTGACGAAAAAGTCATGACCTAGTAATCCGTCGAAAGGAATATTAGTGACATGGTTTGAAATGACATGGATAGTATGATGCAGTTGCTTACATTTTAAAGGAAATGTTAAATTTACTGTTCCGATAGTTTTTACTGGATTTGGAGAGTTATCGATACCTTTGAGCATGACAAGTTCAGTTTCATTAACAAGTTCGTTTCCATCTAGGGAACTTATTTTTACTAATGAAATGTCGGCGCCCGTATCAATCAACAATTTTAGATTTTTTGTCTCTGTATATGGAAATTCGACATACGCTGTATTTGGTTCTAATGAAAATATTCTGCCTGAATGCTTTGCACGTACCGGGAGGAGGCAGGTCTCCTGGAGTGCTGGAAGTTGATAATTTTGAGAATTTTGCGAGTTTTGTGAATTTTGTGAATTTTGCGAATTTTGCGGAGATTGATGGAAAGAAACATTTGGATTTGTTTGATTAGTTTGAAGCTGAGAAGGATTTGAATTATTTTTAAAACGATTATTGTACTGTCGTTTTCTGCACTCTTCGATTAAGTGTCCTGATTTTTTGCAATATCTGCACACTTTATTTACTAAAGTTTTGAACTGATTTATGTTTTGACTATTGTAATTGAAATGATGCGACTGATTATGATAATTATTTTTAGAGTTTATGTGCATACCTTTGAAATCGTTTAAAATCTTATCCTCGTCTATAGCCACATTTGCTGCTTCTGTTAATTTTGTTGGTTTAGACAATCGAACTACCATAGACGTTTGAGGATGGATTCCTAGCATGAAAGTATTTAGAGCGCTATCCTCAATTTGTTTAATGCGACCTTTTAACTCGTCGTCATCCGTATGTATAAGTCTAATTGCGTTGATGAGGTTATTTCTGCAATTCTCTACACGCTGAATAAATTTGATAATGGGTTCTTTATAATTCTGTTTGCAATTTCTGAGTTCTAATTCTAATTGAGACGTATGTTTATTTTCACCGTAAGTAGTGTTGAGGAAAGATTTAAAATTTTCATAAGATTCAAATTTATAATTTGAAATTGTATTTTTGGCGTTACCTACTACGCAGTGAATCGTGTATTTTAACAGGACGGGTTTTAATTCATTCGGACATATCTCAAAAGCTGTATCACAGTCATTAAGAAATGGATAAAGATTTTTCTTTTCTCCATCGAAGGTTGAAATAAATTTCATCAAGGTATCTAAACTTAGTGACGACATTGTATTATTGTAGTGATTGATAATTTTCATATAAATGAAGAATAATTAATTTACCGTTCTGTTGTGGAGTATAAATACCTACACTTTACACTGTCACTGTTACAGACACTAAGCACTTGACACTCGGAGATTATGTTTTGAAGATTTTGAAGATTTGAAGACTTGGAGAGTTGTAGATCTGATGGACGCTTGAAGAATATGAAGCTGTAGCTTGAAGCATTTGAAGCTGGAGCTTGAAGAATTGGAGTTGGAGCTTGAAGAATTCGAGATTGGAGTTCGAATAATTGAAGATTTGAGTTTGTAGAATTGGAGTTGGAGCTTGAAGAATTCGAGATTGGATTTCGAAGAATTGAAGATTTGAGTTTGTAGAATTAGAGTTGGAGCTTGAAGAATTCGAGTTTTGATTTTGAAGAATTGGAGATTATTCGTCGAATTCAGGAATTTGAAGATATTTGAAGACTCTTGGAGACAGGAGTTTGTTGGACTTCTCTTGTAGATTTGAAGATATAGAAGATTCTTGATTTAATGATTTTGAAGATTTAGGAGAATATACAACTTTATATTATTAATTAGATTTTTAATTTCCGTTCGTTTTTCACAACGATGTACTTTAAAAAAAACAATTAGTTTATACGTAATATTATCATGTGTTTTATTTTTAGGATTCTTGCTATTTTTAAAGAATTTGAATTCACCGTTAATTTATTTATTTCACGTTATTTAGCTTTATCCACACTTCCTGACACCAATTTTATGTTATGGGTTGGAATTATTAAAAGATATTATTAATTATATTTAACGTTTTCCTTTATTTCCGATTTATAACACAAAATCACATAACATATTTATTACTGAAGTTTTAATACAAGGTTGAATATTACTAGGTACACAATGCGTGTTTCTTGTGAGACGTCCGGCTGAAGAGTGTTTTTTATTCTGGAATACTACTAGGAAGGAAACAATAAATATAATGCAACAAACTTAAGAAAATGAACAAGTTGTAACATGTTTCAGCCTGTCGAACCCACTGGCTGACTAACTAACGGTACAAATTTGAATGGCACATAACACAACTACCAGAAAACGATGGACACACCACTATCAGAAGGGGAAAAGAACCCATTTACTTCTCTATTCAACCATATACATTGAAAGTCACGATGGTCTATACCTCGTCAATGAATCATTGTCACATACAGGAATTTGGCATACCCAACACCAGGTGATAACAAACAGATACCTATCTCAAGGACTTCAAAGTCAAATTCGAATAATGAAAGGAGTTTTACCTACCAATAAAACTCTTATTATTCATGTTGACTTTGAAGTCCAGGTAACTTCTATCTGGTCCCTTGAGTCATATCATAATGAAGACAAAGGGATCCCAAACTCCATACATAAAAAATAGACGCGCGGGTATGACCAGTAAATAAAAACGGAGGAATAACCAACGACAAGAAAAAGGAAAATAAATTAGTAGACTATATCCTCACGCGAAGAAGAAAGAGCAAACCCTATCGCAAGGACTTCAAAGTCAACATGAATAATACGAGTTTTATTGGTAGGTAAAACTCTTTTCTTGGCCGCATACCTACTATGTGGTGTGAAAAAGAGGGCAACACTGTGTCCAATAATAGGTTCGTTTCTTTCAACATGAACGAAACAAATCAAATTAAACCATAGACAATAT
The DNA here is from genome assembly GCF_057557595.1 of Rhyacophila brunnea. Taxonomy (NCBI): domain Eukaryota; kingdom Metazoa; phylum Arthropoda; class Insecta; order Trichoptera; family Rhyacophilidae; genus Rhyacophila; species Rhyacophila brunnea. The sequence goes on along the minus strand of NW_028232848.1, from coordinate 35,267,087 downwards.
ACATACAAATTGTAGTTGACCGGAAATGGTTTGAGATTTGACGTTTGGTTCAGCGTATCATTGAAAATCAAACCGTTCTCGGACCATCAGAAATGGTTTGACATGAAACGTCAAACCAATTCGGACGATCCATAGACTAATGGCAATCTGTCAAAGTGTTGATAAGCATTATTCGGCATTTATATATCGTGAGGTGTTCATATTAATATGTTAGATATTTACACCATAGGAGTTCACTTGAATTATATGTATTATAGATTAATAATCAATACCTATTATTCATAAGTAACCATAGGCGAACAAGGCGCCGCTTTTGGTCTTATTATCTCAAAATATAGCACTATTTTCTATGCAAGTTCGATTTAATATCATTACTATAATTATTATGTCAGACAAAGAATTTATTTTCATTTTATTTATATTTTGTAACGGAGATTCTAAGCTACAAACTGTGTTAAATCAACCCGGAATGATCTTTATATTACCTAACGAATTTAATATGTTCGATTGTCGTCCTAAGTCACAATATCATACTGTCGACATGAACAATAGTGGTCAATTATGAAAAGCTCTAATCAAAAGTAATTTTTAAAAACTCTTCATACCTATAAATCTTTTAAATTAACTAAATGGCTACCTATTTATGAAGCATTCTTTATATTTTTTATATTTAAAATGAATGAATACGACAGTTTGCTAAATTTGTATTATTGTAGACCACAATAGGAGGTTAGAATTTCATAACAAGTTGACGTTTCAAATATGTTTCTGTTTTAGAGACTAATATATTATGAATTAATTTTAAGTACTGGCAACACTAATTGGTTGTCAGAATAGCGTTTCCGTGGACATTCTACCAAACGGTTCCAAATCAAATAAATCCAACGTTCCATTTGATTCGTTCAGTTCAGGTTCAATGATACGAACTATATATCGTCCATGTAATTTTATATTTTTAAATTAAATATCAATGTACAACGGAGCTATTTCGAGTATCAAACATGCTTCGATTCCTTTTTCTAACATTACACCTACCTACAATACAAAAAACTTTCATCCGTTTGCTTTTAATAGGCAATAAAAATGTATCGTTCATAGACAATACTTCAACAATCAACATTCGTATCATGATAGTCTATGATAAATTCGTATGTTCGTTCTTGACGTTTGGATGTCATGTCAAAATATTTACAATTTGTATAGTATCTCATATCAAATAATGTTTCGATAATGATTCCTTGTATAAAACAATAATATAATATATATATTTTATTATATAATAAACTTGCCCAAATGATTTCTTAACGCTTCTCATATTTTGTGTCAGCAAATGGGGGCCTTATTCTGAGCGATTATTCTATCAAAAATGTCTCAGACCGTTCGAAGATGTGTGGAAGGAAGGCTCCCGCCTTGTTATAATTCTAACAGGCTCGAAGCAAGGCGGGCCAAAGCAAGATCTTTGAGGTAATTTTTCATTCATTCATGGCCATTATGTGTCAGAATCTTTCTCAAATTTTACTTTGGTTTCACTTTTTTTGTGATCACAATTAGTGAAATGCTGGTACTTACTGTTAGTGATGCCCTCCAATACAATATTTTGTTAAATCAAAACATTCTTTAACGACTTGTTGACCGTCTCTATGATTTTAGAACCAATTTTTTATTATATTGAGCATGCATGCATATAGAGAGATCCTTGCGTACTAAAGATGTTGACAACAAATTGGTAAATGTGCCGCAGATGACCGCATGAGTTTTTATAACTTTCTTTCTAGACCAAACCCAACCTAACCTAACCTATCCCAACCCAATACTATAATCTTAGTGTGTGATAATGATGCATCAAAATGTATGAAAATTGTAAATTAACAATTAATGGATCGAAAAGCATCTGCGCTGACAGAAAAAGATATTTAATATAATTGCCTACAAGGAATAAACTGTTTTGTAAAAAAAAAATATGGTAATTGTGCCGCAGAGGTGGACATGGGCTTTTATATTTTTTTTTTTTACGAAAACGTTTATTTCATGTAGACAATAATAATAAATACCTTTTTCTGTCGGCGCATCGGCTTTTCGATCCAATAATCGTTCATTGAAAATTTGAAATTTTCATACATTTTGATACACCAATATCACAAACTAAGATTATATGAGGTAATATTAGGTTGGGGTAGGTTAGATTAGGTTATGTTAGGTTAGGTTTAGTTTGGTCTAAAAAGAAAGTTGTAAAATCTCATGTCCACCTCTGCGGCCAAATTACCAACAATTTTTTTATTCAAAATAATATTTTATTTACAATATTTTTCTTGCCTACTACGTTAATTTGCAAAGTCAAAACCAAGTTGTATTAAACTTTACAGTACAGTGTGTGCCTTGTTCAAGTAAAAGAAATATTATTACTCCATATTAAACATGTCTAGTGTAATTGATCGCTCATGACGGTCGAGCGGTAACGTGTTGACTTATAATGAATCCCGGGTCTGGTAAATTCTCATATTATTTTCCAAACAAGTGAACGATTTGAAAAAGCCTTGGGTAAAAGTAATTTTTAAAAACCTTCATTATATAAATCTTATACATGAAATAAGTGGGATTTAAAACAAATGAATACGACAACTAAATTTGTGTTATTGTAGACGACGAGCAATAGCAGGTTGGAATTTCATTACAAGTTGACATTTCAATAAATGTGTTGCTGTTTTATAGACAAATAAATTATTGAATTAATTTTAGGTACTGGCAACACTAATTAGATGAATTAGAACGGCAAACCGTTGGGAATCTGACGAATGCTGAACGTCCACTAGGATTTTTTTGATTTGTAATAAATACTCCAACATATCTTAATGATTTTAAAAAGAAATCCAATCAGTTTTTCAATTTCAAAAAAAACACTTGAAGGTTTTCTGGGAATAAAATGGTTAATCATTGTCAAAAACTAAAAACACGTTTAATCAATGCGTAATAAATTAAAAGCATCTCCTATATTATAAATCTCAATGGAGATGTCTGTATGAGGAGTGTGCCTTATTTTTGGTGAATACCAAGCAGTGGCGAAGAGTGGAAGTAGGCTACGGAGATCTGACAAAAATAATGCACACTGTCAGTCATACAGTCATCATTTATTTTCATTGAACTAAGAATACAAATTGCAAGTTATGTTTAAAATTTGATTAAACCCTGCCTTAACAAAACCATAATAGATAATAAATATTCTTCTATCTATAAAATATCTAAAATTAATGGTTATATTAAGAATGGCATAATTTTAGATATTTTATAGATAGACGAATATTTTTTTTCTAAAATCTACTATGGTTTGTTTTTGACGGGATTTAATTTAATTTTAACAATTAATCAATACCATCTGCAATTTGTATTCTTAGTTAAACGAAGACACATAAGAATGACTGACATAGTTATTTTCTTTTTTTTTACCATGCCCGATCCTAGGAAGATCATAATATATGCACCTCCACAGAGTGGATGTTGTAATAACAGATTTTTGTTTTTATAAGAAATGGATGTTAGCCTATTTATGTCGCATCTCCAGAACCTACCTCCACCCTTCTCCACTGATATAGGTAAATCGTTTTACAGTGGCACCATGGGTACGGCAAATGCCATTTGCAGTTGTAGTGGTATTGTTTGCTAGCATTGAAACAGGCATTGTCGCAAGCAATTCAATACACGCGCGAATCGCCTATGGTGCCACTGTAGAATGCTTTACCTATACCAAGGGATAAATGCAGTTTATAAACTCTGAATTTCTGGAAAGAAAACATCGAATTTGTTTTATAATAGACTGGAGAGACAGCGGAAACCTGACAAGCCTGAGGACTTTGTATGCTATTCAGATTCAGAGAGCGAAGAAGACACACCGTCACAACAGCAACAGATTTTGAGGTCATCATACAATTTTGTCGATTTTGTGCGCTCCAGAGAAATTCAAAATAAAGAGGTTAGCATGTTATAATCTTATCTCCAATCCGACATATGATTAATATAGTGGGTAAGGATCAGTGATGCCAACCGTACTATAATTATAGTACAATACTCTAATTTTAATTTCGCAAAAAATGTAAAATACTATAGTTTTACGCCAAATATGCCAAAATACTATAATTTTAAAGGATTCAAGACGTAAAATGTTCCTGTACTATATATTTTTCAGAAATACTATAATTTTTACACCTTTGTACTATAATCAGCATAGAAAAAGATGGCAACACTGGTAGGGATACATACTATCTATTACCACTACAGACTACTTTGTAGATTTTTGTTTTGATAACTCAGAAGGTTCCGAAGTTGTAGCGCCTGTACATGTGCATGGATTTATTGACGACAATAGTGTAGTGTGTAAATAAAACTATCGCGACAATAACTGTTTACACACTCAACGCCAATCTCATTTTTCAAGCGTAAACGAACGCGTTTGTTGTCATTGTGTGGTGCTATTTGATAGGTTCGGACAGGTTTCGAAAATCGGTAACCGTCAAAATGCTTTGCGCCGTGGTCAAGTTCGCCACTATTGTTCTACTGCGCATATGCATATATCGCGCAAGTTGCAACTATTGCGTATATGCATATATCGCGCAAGTTGCAACTATTGCGTGAAAATTCAGAAGCCGCTAAACATTTTTCATCCGTGAATACAGTCTTGTAACTTGCGCACAATAATACATGTTTACATAAAATTTTTACGATCATGACAACATATACTGGCACTAGTAAGTCAATGCATGTGTAAATGGGGTAGTAAGGATGATAGTAATGCCACCATAGCCCCCACATCCTGGTGCGGGCCCCCAAGCTAGGATGTTTGGAGGGCCCCCCTACCTATCGCTAAAGGTAAAGGCAATGTGACGCGCTGCAGCAGCGTTTTCCAAATAGTGTATGCTGTAAAATTAAGGTTTTTTTGTATTTTTAATATGTGAGTACCTTGGTATCAAAGTGGGACATAAGCCACACTCCACTAAATTCATGTTTTTGTTGATTCTGGTAGTGTTAGTGATGCTCTTTCCAACAATGCCTTCGACAGTATCAAAAACGGTCGTTTTCATGGAGATTTTTGTGTTTAAAGTTCGTGTATAATATCAAAAACGGACACTTGACTTATATGCGCGCGCAGGTAAGGGCCAGCCAATCACTGAGCAGGAATCTTCTCAGACTGTCATGGCTGCCGGGATTTCGGCACTCTGATAACATTATTCTAAAATAGAGGTTCTCTGTCAGTTTTTTTCAAAATAAGTGCATTTATAATAGTTTTCAAGAAAAAGTATAATATTTAATGAACTGAAATGGACTCAAGGAATGCTAGAAAACGTGTAGCTAAGCCCAATGAGTGGAAAAGGGCCAAAGAAAAGACTTTAAAGTAAGTACTATCAGAATACTACTACAAAACTTTTTCGATCACAATGCATCTTTTTTAAATGCGATTTATTGTTAAAATATGATGTGCTCAAGCATAATTTTATGTTTTTATAAGAATAATAATATTTAAATATTAACCTTTGCGCATTTTCACTCGTTATTTACGAGTATTTTTCATTGTTAACGCATTTACACATACGCTATTACCTCCATGTCATTACTATGGTCACGGAAAGGGTGGTTCAAGAACAAAATGTTTTTTCAAACCGTGGTTTCTAAGTTGAATAAAACACTAAAATATATTATTTTTTCCAGATATTCTGCAAAAGGCGTGCCTTCCTTTCCTAAATGCGGCCATCGTCGTGGTCTTCAATGCAGATTATTGACAATGGAAGACATAAGGAAGTTTCACGAATCGTTTTATTCTGCACCAGCTAAAGACAAGCAGGATTCTTTTATTTTGAAATACTGTAGGACTCTCGTACCAAAAAGACGCCGTCAAAAAGTTTTTATAAAACAAAAAATGGCTACATTTCATTACAGCATTATAAACACTGCTGGGAATTGTCTTCCCGTATGCAGGGCCACGTTTTTATCAACATTAAATATAACAAAACATAGAGTTATCGGAGTCTTCCAACGGTTTAAAAAAAATAACATGTTAGTACCCATTGAAACAAGGGGTGGATCAAGAAAGGATAAACTTTTTGAAAACAAGATGAATTCTGTCATCGATTTCACCAAATGTCTCAAGGGAATCGAGTCACATTATAAACGAGACCGAAGTACAAGAATTTACTTAGATTCAGATCTAAGCATTACCAAAATATGGTCAATGTATAATAATAGCGTCACTGATGACTTCAAAGTAAAAATGTCATACTTTCGGATGTTGTTTAATACCCGGTTTAATATGAGTTTTGCAACTCCAAGCACTGATGAATGTAGCACATGTTTGGAATTAAAAGAAAAAGTGAAATTAGAAAAGGATGAAAATGAGAAAAAAGATTTGATATTTAAACTTACTCTACACAAAAAAAAAGCAAACTGTTTTTTCGAATATTTGAAGAAGAAAAACGATGATTGTTTTCTTATGTCCTTCGATTGCCAGAAAAACCTTGTGTTGCCAAAAGTTAGTGACCAGTCCGCCTATTACTCGAGACAATTTTACTGCTTCAATTTAGCAGTCGTATCAGGAACGTCAAAAAATAATTTGTCACCACAAAATGTGTCAATTTATACATGGAATGAAAACCAAGGGAGGAAATCTTCAAATGAAGTAGCATCAATCATTTTCAATGAACTACAATCAAAAGTATTGAACGGATACACAAATGTTCGGTTGGTAGCAGATGGGTGTGCTGGCCAAAATAAAAATTTAACAATAGTAACGATGTGTGCCAAATGGCTTCATAACAATGCTCCTCCATCAATCACTAAGCTAGAGATAATTTTTCCAGTCACTGGACATTCTTTCCTTCCAGCAGATCGGGTATTTGGTCTTATCGAAAGAGACTTAAAGAAAAAGAAAACAATAATACATATTGAAGAATATCATGATGTATTTAAAGCACACGGAACATTGAAAATAATTGGTACAGATTGGAGTCCTCATAATTGGAAAGACGAAGCTAAAATAAACATAAAATCTACAGCACAATTACATTTCAAAATATCTCAATGCAAGAGAATTTTATTCCGCAAAACGAAAAAGAATAATATTGTGGTAAGAGGTGAAATACCTTACAATTGTGACATCGCGAGAGAGAAGCAAATTCTAAAAAAGAATAAAACATACGATGCAGTAAATCCAGCACCGATTCCTATAGGCGTTAAACTGAATGAAAACAAGATAAACGATGTAAATTCTCTACTTTCGAAACATTTTGGACTCGAATGGAAGAATATAGAAACCCTGCATTGGTATAAGAACATAATTGAAACAAATAATAATTTGCCAATCGATGGCCAACAATATACTGATGCATGTGAATGCTTTGAAGAAGTGAATAATTTAGAAGCTATTGATACACTTGATGGAGATGACGTGGAACTTGCGGGAGTCGAATTATTATCTCCAGAAAATGAATGATTATTAATTTTAAGGCTTTTCATTTATTGTTAAATCCTGTCAATAAAAGAAATTTCAACTATCTTGAAATTTTATTTAAAAAAAATTAAACTTTCTGCGAATTGTTATCTCCAGAAAATGAATAATTATTAATTTTAAGGCATTCCATTTATTGTTAAATCTTCTCAATGAAAGAAATCTGAACTACCTTGAAATTTTATTTAAAAAAATTAAGCTTTCTGCGAATTGTTATCTCCAGAAAATGAATGATTATTAATTTTAAGGCTTTTCATTTATTGTTAAATCCTGTCAATAAAAGAAATTTCAACTATCTTGAAATTTTATTTAAAAAAAATTAAACTTTCTGCGAATTGTTATCTCCAGAAAATGAATAATTATTAATTTTAAGGCATTCCATTTATTGTTAAATCTTCTCAATGAAAGAAATCTGAACTACCTTGAAATTTTATTTAAAAAAATTAAGCTTTCTGCGAATTGTTATCTCCAGAAAATGAATGATTATTAGTTTTAAGGCTTTCCATTTATTGTTAAATCTTTTCAATAAAAGAAATCTGAACTACCTTGAAATTTTATTTAAAAAAATTAAGCTTTCTGCGAATTGTTATCTCCAGAAAATGAATGATTATTAGTTTTAAGGCTTTCCATTTATTGTTAAATCTTTTCAATAAAAGAAATCTGAACTACCTTGAAATTTTATTTTAAAAAAATTTAAATTTTCTGCGAATTGTTACCTATCTCCAGAAAATAAATGATTATTAATTTTAAGGCTTTTCATTTATTGTTAAATTCTGTCAATAAAAGAAATCTGAACTACCTTGCAATTTTATTTAAAAAAATTAAACTTTCTGTCAAAAGCGGACACGTACGGCCGTTTGCGTATCAAACACGGACAAACGCAAAAGTATGTGTCAAAAACGGACGTAAGCAATTTTGAACGATTATATTTGATATTTACAAAATGAATATCTTAGATTTAACTTAATAAATGTGATTCTATACCTCTAAGCATTACTCAAGTATTTTTTTTATATATATTATGTTTCAATATTTATATGAAATGAAAAATCGCCTCTCCTGCAAATTATTGCAGATGGCTCATGTCCCACTTTGATACCAAGGTACTCATGTACATCCATTTGAATTATGGAATTGTCAAGTATCAGTAGGTACACAGTTAAAAATTGCACCGTACAGCCAAATATTTTTAATTACTAATATTATTGAAGGAAAATAGCGCCGAAAATATTTTTTTTTACTGTTGGAGCTAATTTGTGATCTTTGTTTATCTCACTTATCTGGTCGAATCGTCACGCCAGGCCCTTCCTGAGCCCGGGCTCCCAGACTAGAGCCCTGTCAGCCTCCCTCGTGGGGGCCATGAATGTTTGGGAATTTAATTAATTTACAAGAACAAAATATAAATCCGTTGACAACTTGTCACTGTCTACGGAAGTCAATGAAATAATCCTAAAAGAAGTGTCTCTTTGTGTTTGTTTCCAGGCGCGGTTCATCAACTCTTCGTACGCATCTAGACATATTCTGACCCATGACATGTTCAAAGAGACTCCGGTTAATTTGGGCAACATCAATAAAGTGTTTTGCTCGCAGTGGCTTTCGGATCGACAGGTTGTTTTCGGAACTAAATGCAATAAGGTAATTAGTAGAAACACATTCACTTAGTAATCACGCATTCGTATTCTAGTTTCACTTTTATTAGAGTTTCAATAGTGTCAGTGTTATATACCCCTTGGATGAAGATGATATGTTAGGACTGGACATTATTTCCTATAATATAACGTAATGTAATTAATAAAATAAAGTTTCGGGGCTTATTACATAATTATGAAATACCTCAGAAAACATACTAATCAGTGTGACTTGAACGTCACATCTTTCTACTGTCCGGGTGACTCTATCCCCTGAGCTACTGCCTTATGTTGTAACTTGCGAGTTGAAGTCTCCCGGTCGACATGCCGTCATATGACATCATTGTGACGTACTATTGGAGTGAGTCAATACCATTCGAGAAATTAACGCTACTCTAATACTGGCGTTATTCATTGTCCCCATACACAAATAGGTGTTTCAGCATAATAATATCTATGGTCAGCCGTGCGCATTGAGCGGCTCGCCTCGATGCGTGTATTGAGCTTACGTCACAATTACGTCATGTCGTCGGGTGACTTCATGTCACAAGTTATAACATAGAGCACCTACCTGACTATGATTCATGCTAATTAAATCTCATACATACACACTCTGAAGAATTACAATAGTAATAGATGTGCCACTTGGTCTAACTTTTTTACTAGGATTTCTTCTAATATGTATGTTTTCTGAGGTGTTTCAAAATTATTTAATTTCAATAAAAACAAATTTTGTGTAATTCAGGATTCATCTTTGACATAACTCTAAATTTAATAATTCATGGAATCGACTGATTCAATGAAACACTTCTAGTTTTTAACAGATGCAGGCATATAATATAGTAACATCTATCGACATAAAATAGAACTAACAATCTCGTTCGATAGTGAAGTACTTGTCACAAAAACAGTTGACATGAACTGACATTAACTGAACGTATCATATTATATTATATAATGAGTAGTCAATATCAAACATTTCAATCAAGCAGTACACAAATAATCTCTCAATTGAATAATCGTTCCTCTGATACGGTGTTTGTCCTCAATAGACATAAATAATAAAGCCACAATATCATGTAACATTAAAATAGACATGAAACAATAAACAACCATAAAAATCATAAAAACTGTGTTTATTAATCAAATGTTTCTATATAAAAAACTAAACTTAGTGGTTGGACATAATGCCAAATTAAAATAACGAACAACTATAGCCAATAACGTGTAGTGTGAAGTTTGCTACCAAATCTGCAACGTGTCATGACTTGCAACCAATTGAAAATTGATCTAAGTTGATAGTCCTTTTTTTTCTGCCTTCTAGAGAAGGTTTTCTTAAACGTCATTGGTTTGAATTTAAATTCTAGAGCTTTGTCCTTTTCCTTAAGTTAAGTTTTAGTAAGCAATTTTTCACCATTTGGTATCTTCAGGCTCTATACATCTCTATGGAATATAATATACAACTGGCAAAAATATGTGTATGGTCCAGAGCAAGGGCTAAATAGTTTGAGCGAGTGTTTATTCCTTCTATAAAAAGTCTGTTATCATCAACACCACTTTGTAGAGACAATATACTTGGGAACAATAATGGTTATTTAAAATGTATAATACAGTTGAACTTGGTTATTACGATCACGGATATAACGAGGTAACATTCGTTGACATTTTAGTTTATGATTTTCTCCATACATTTATTCACTTTTATAACTAGCTACTTCTCGGATATACCGAGCAAAACTGTTAGTGTGTCGATCGTTTAAAATCAACGTTTAAATTCGACCCTAAGCAATAAAATCCAACCGGAACGTTAACTAGACCGATGCCGCCGGGATCGGATTACGTTTATGACACTAGTTAAGTGTCTTAAGTACCTAATTGATGTTTTCGCCGACAACATTGAAAAAGTATCCATGCGTATGGTTGAAATTGCATTTAATAAATCCAAGCTTTGTGAAGTCAGTAGGCACCTACAAGTGCCGGCGGCTCAGCACTTCATTACAATAAAGAACTTCTTTTGTAGTTTATGAATGCCATGCTTGTTTCGGGGATTTTTACGATGGTTTTCAGATTTTTTATGGTCTATGCTTCAGTAGGACGTGGCGCGAAAAATGTTATGTAACGATATAACGAGTAATGCTTATAACGAGAAAATTCAATCGGTCCCATCTTCCTCGTAATAACCAAGTTCGACTGTATATGCTAACATTGTTCATTCGTTTCAGTTAATGGTCTACGATGTAAACACACGGCAACTAGACGTAATACCCACACTTCGTTCTAGACATGTATGGGCAGCGGGGGGGCACCAGCCTGGCATTCACTCGGTGGAGATTAATCCATCCCGCACCTTGCTCGCCACCGGGGCGCAAAATTCCTGTGAGATTGCCGTCTATAGACTGCCCACGTTGGACCCTGTGTGTGTTGGGGAGGCACATAGAGACTGGGTAACTCTATCAGTTAAATAAAATTAAATTGCATGAGGTAAATTTATCAACGTTCACTGACTGGATACCAATCCCCGAATGAAGCACTATGAACGGTTGCGCAACGGAAGCGCAAGCCTACTTCAACGAAGTATATTAAAACTCAACCGGTAGTATCGACTGCAGTATGGAATTGAAGTGCACATGCTTTGGCGGTAGAGGCGCTAGCAACTCTCCGTTTGACATATTATTAAACGTCAGAAATTCGTACGTAGTATTGAAGAGGCTGTTAATCTTTTTTTTCTATCTTTTACATAACTATTACCGCTGAAAGTAGTATTTTGTGTTTAAATTCTCATTTAAATATTTATTGTGATTTTGTAATACAGAAACACACATGTTTGTTTGCAAAATACAACGGAAATTCCGTGTTGTAATATTGTTATATTGGAGACGTAACTAGCTTGTTTAAAGATTAATTGGCTACGTACTTCAACAATGTTTAATAATGCAACGTTAACGGTAAGTACTGATTAAATATGAAGTCATTACCAAAATGGATAAAAATGTTATTTAATTTCCATGAAATTGACAAGAGTTCCGTCATGACATGTTTACTTTCTATCTTACTCTAACGCATGGACATGAGGTATAAGCATGATGAATGCTTTCTCACTCGCACTTATATTTCGCGTATCCTACGGCCCAACTAAGGTCAAAGGAAGATGCCGCATTAGGTGCAATCATGAATTTGTATACATTTTGTATGATTGAGAGTATCACACGCTATATCGTGGGCAGGACACGTGTAATGCGAATAGGTACCACAGGCTGTTTCCAGCAGAGCGTTGGAGCGGAGCTCGGAGCAGGGGCAGGGAGCAGTAGAGGAATGGGGTTTTACCAGTAGCACCGAAAATTTGTAGTGCTCCACTGCTCCGGATGTTTTTATCTATTATTAAATTTTCGTCCTAAAATCCAATGAAAATATTATATTTCACACTTTGCAACACTGGAATTAGTTGAAATACGGCAACACTGCCGAGTGATAAATATCCTCACTTTCTTTAACAAAAGAGGTAGATAATGAAAGACAATTTGCTGTCAGCAATTTTGTTTAATAGAATTAATAATGAAAAGGACGAATAATAAACCTTATTTTTAATTTTTTTAACATTTGTATACATATAATACCCGATTTGTATACAATAAACTTTTTATCTAGAGCGGAGCGGACACTGGAGCGGAGCTGGAGCAAGTATTAGGTCCCGGAGCAGAGCTGGAGTTGAGCAATTCAAAAAATGATCCGCTCCAACCCCCTCATTTCCCGGATCATTGAGGATTTTTTTAAACCTCTTGTTATATTTAATTTATTGATGGGTAATATAATTTATATTATTTTTTTCCATATCGCATTCTAGGTACTAGACATGTGCTGGCTGGATGACCAGTTCTTTGTGTCAGGTTGCCGCGACACGAAGATGGCGCTGTGGCGAATTCAGTGCGAGGACAATGATGACGAATACCTTCCACCGGAGAAGCCTACCCCGTCCACGTCCGCATCGACCTCCAGCAGCGCCAATCCTCCCTCTTCTTCTTCTGTGACTACAACGTCGGAGCCAGCCGTTCCTGCTCCCACGGCAGCCACGGCGGAGACTCCTGCTGTACCTCTGCACAAGTGCATCTCGCCAGTTGTGATTAAAGAATGCAGATCAGGTAAAAAATAATTTTCACCATTGAATAAGCCTTCAGTGGCAGACTTGATATTGAACGATTATGAATTTTTCCCTTGAATCGTAAAAAATTATTACCTGAGTTTACCGATATACCACAGGTCGCATAATGCCAAAAATGAAGAGTTTGGAGTATCTTTGAGAGCAAAACCTGAACAATCTGTAGCTCTTGTATGAAAGATAGATATTATGTCATTATGATGCCTTGTCTTTTTAATGAATCAACATTTTTTTGTTCACTGAAATTAGTATTACATACATTGATTTTCTAAAACACGTATCTCAATTTTTGACAGTTTTGAGTTGTTTGATGTAATGAATTCAGAATTTGAATACGCACATATTCCACTAACACGTATCTCAAAACATAATTTATAACATAATAGATTTAAGCAATGACAAAATTCGTATCACAAAAAAAGACTTTTATAAATATTATAAACTCGTATCTTGAGATACATGTTTGTAAGTACACAGAATACTGAACTCCGACATGATTATACTGAAGTTCTTTCTTGCAAGTCAAGATACGTGTTTACTGCAGTAATATTCTGGAAATTGCAGACATCTTCGACAATATGACGGATCGGTCGAAAGTGTAGTGCGATAGATTGAAGAAACATTCATGAAAGTTTGTGTAACTAGGTATACTAAATGGATATTTCATAGAAGAAAATTTATTTCTGAATTAAAAACGGAGATAATAAAGTTGCTGTTTGCCTCTCCTGAAAAGTTGTGTTTTTTGAGATACGTGTATGTAGAATATTAACGACGATATTATACAGTAATATATCTACTTTATGATATAAAAATTTGCGATTTTTAAGATTTTATTAGGTTTTTGTGTTTTGTGTCATGTTTTTACAATCAATTGATTGTCGCATACTTCCCATATACCCAGAAATTTAATATTTAGTACACATGCTAAAGCGGCAACAGTATATTCGAATAAAATTTGAGGTCCATGGGGTCTCCATAAAAGGTTCCTAAAAGAAATTTGTTTATTGGCAGTCCTAAACTCTAGATAATTATAGATGATTTCTAGGTAGAAATGTATAGAAACATGGGTGTCGTCGATCTACTTTTCATGATAATGGAACTTAACGACTGCATTAGTAGGGGGGGGTGGAAGGTGGCTTGGAAGGCTACATTATTAAATCATGTAATTTAGTCATTGAATAAAAAATATACTATAAATAATAATTTTCTGATTGCCAGGTCAAAAAGTGCGAGCGATTACATTTAACAAACGGTGGAAAGAGATCGCAGCTCTGACCCTGAATGGATACATCCATGTGTTCAACGCGGAAACCTTCAAGCAGAAGATATCGCGGAAGCTTCCGTCGTGTCAAGACCTGGTCTGCTTGGCCACTCAGGAGAGCGGACTGTACGCGATAGGCTGCAAGTCGTACACTCTCTTGCTGGACTGCAGAACTCTACAATCAGTCAAAAAAATCACATCTAGATATAACGGATGCGGGATTCGCTCTGCTAGTTTTCAGGGTGATATGCTGACCATCGGTACTGGATTAGGTAATTGTGCTCACTTATTGAATAGCTCGTAAGCTAAAGAGTTTGGACTAATAATGAGGGAGTCTACAAACTTTTTATATCTGAAGTGTATTTAATTTCGCTGGTGATTTTTATTTGCATATTGAATTGATATTCAAAACCAATCATCTATCATCTTGCTCATCAAAACACCTCGTAATTGTTAGACATTGCTGTCAATTGGTTTCTCAATATTAACCTAGTGGCTCGTGTAAGGTATTGATTGCTTTTATATAAATAGCGAAAGACGATTTATAAGAACTACTCCACTCGAGTCCGTCATTCGATATTCGTCTCTCGAGCACAGACTCCCGAGCTCGTATCGATCATCATTACTATTAGATCGCGGCTCGATCTGAGCGCCTAGCTCACCTCGATACTCTGTACTCTGCATCAAGACAATAAACATCTACAGTAAGTCCTCGACTTACATGATTAATTCGTTCCGAAGATCTTCGTCTAAGTCGAAAAATCGTGTAAGTCGAATAAAACTTAAAATCGTGCAATTTTTTAAATAATATGTGTTGGTTTCAAAGGATAAGTGAAAATAAAATGGACCTACATACATACATACATTTAAGAAAACATTGATTGATGAAGTGGTTTAATTCTGCAATCCCCAGCAGCATTTCCACCAAGTAAAAGGGTTAGCCTATCTTCAAACACCTTAAAACCTGGCATAGATTTTTCTAGTTGGGATATATAATATGACTGATCTGGCATTTTTTACCAATAAGCCCAATTTCGTCCACATTAAAAATATATTGTGGCAGGTAATATATACGTGCGTTACTAAGGAAATTAATATGAAATGACTTTTCATTATTCAGTATTTCTATCAAGTACAAATTTTTTTGATCGTTTAAGCTAGTCAAGTTAAGTTTATATGATTGAACAGAAAATTTAAAAACGTATATAAAAAGTTCTTTTTATCTTGTAATTATTTATGATTTCTCCTAGACCCTTGATAAAATTCATAGCTTCCTCTGTATGTATATCAGTGGCGAAGGGTGACTTTTGGAAAGAGGTAAGCTGTGGAGATCAGAGAAAAAGAGCACACTTGTCAGGTAAATTACGGAAAATAAGAAGATAATACTTACGATATTACTACTGATGAATAGGTGCACACTAATGACAACGACACACTGGTCATAGGTTCCACCGCTGAATTTGTCAAATTATTTAAATCACTTATGGCAGTAGAATTCCACGCATACTTTCTTTACCAAACAATACGCATCGCCAACAAAAAAGTTTGTTTAATGTATAACTGCCAGTTAAAAACAAATATTTATCATTTATAAATTGTTGTGAAAATGTCTAATATAAGTTTTTTTGCTGTATTCAAATCTAAATGAACCCTTGGAAGGTCAAGCTTTGATAATTTTTAAATGCAATCGTTCGCACATTTTCTACCGGGACACTACACAATTTAATAAATACTTATATATTTAAAGCACTGGCGAATGATTTCGGTACAATATGAGATAATTTATCCACATTCACAGTAACACAATGAATTTTGTATTATAAAATAAACCTTTACCACCGCTTTGACATGTCAAAATGACATAAACTGTGAATAGCATGTTATGTTTGTCTATGACTGAAGTAACCTAAATAATAATCGCGAATTAATACAATATTTATTTTTAATAACAATTTATAAATTATATGTGATCGAACACAATAGTTATTATTTTTTTTAATCATCCTTATTATTTATTATTTGCTTTTAAAGATAAGCAAAGACAATAAACAATTCAACATTTCGAATAAGCTTGTCTGTTAACGCTTCTGAGTCTCGAACAAAAACCCAGACATGCATGAAGTTAGCAACTGAATTTCGGTAGAAAATTCGGCTTGGATTATCGTTGAAATAATTCTAAAAATAGCACTCACGTTGGACGTTCCGTCATTTATTTTTGATTCGAAACATGACTAAATTAAAAGCTCTACTTATAAATAACGACGATAGATGGCAATCAATATTTTTATTATAACCTACAATGTCCTACAATATAGATATTTATTTATATAAATTAAATACTTGAAAATAGAAGGTAAGCTTTAAATAATCGCTTAGTATGGAGCCTTCGCCACTGATGTATATGCATAACTCGACAGCCTCACCTGTTACTTTGATGTTGTGTAGTTTATTACGGCTTTAAAATTTTTGAAACCGTTCTTGGCTTGCAGTGAATGTATTAGTATCAACACTATCATCATTTTTACACTGTATGTCTTCAAAACGACTCAAGGCTTTATCCTGTATGAGTATAAGGCTTATTAGAATTTGTTGTTGCTGCATATCTTCCATCCATATAACCAATATTTCCATTTATTCTATTAATATTCCTCTTTTCTTGGTAATTATCGTAGATTGCTTTACTACTAATTTTTTTACATGATCCATATTATAACATAATAAATTGTGTGTTAACACAAGCACAGAGAAACAAACTGCAGCAAAACAAGCATTTTTTTTAAAATCGCGTAAGTACGAATTCACGTAAGTCGAATTCGCGTAAGTCGAGGACTTACTGTACATCCATCTACACCACTACTGCCCTTATCACCACATCACCCCCACCCCACACAATCCCTAAATATATTTATAGTCTGATGCGCAAATGATTTGTTTATAATGTTTTTGCCATTCGTTACGGTGATACATCAGTGAAACGGCAAATAATTTTCAATTATAGGCGTGACGAAATTTTGGACTCGCTCGCATTCTGAGAGAGAACGTCGAGCTGGAAACACATCACTTTGTTTCGTGATGGCGACGGACGTATTAATTCTTAAATCGTGTAAAGATGACTAAAAACGTTACCCATTTACTTTAAAAAGAAAACATGTCAATGACTATATTATTATTGTTACTAATAGAACATAAAATGGACGTATGTTGGATTTATACGACAAATTATATTTCGTTTGGCATGCGTCATTTGCACCCGCAATCCGCGCATCGCCTAGCTACGATTTTTTTAGACCGTGCCTCAACTGAGGTACAACCTTAAACAGCCGATACGCGACTAAATAGCTAATAACAATTTGTGGCATTCCATGCATCGGGCTCGTAAACTGTCACTAATATTTAAAAGATGTAAAAAAACAATTTGTTATTATTTTATTTGTAGTTTAATTCTCAAAATATTTGTTTTTTGTTACAGGAATGTTAATGTTTTATGATCTACGAGCTGGAAAATACTTGGAAAGTCATATACACACCTCAAAGACTGTTGTGCTGAAGGCATCTAAGGGATATGTGGTAAGTTCTTCTATATTAATCAACTTTTACTATTATTAGTAGTGTTTTTGCTGTGCTGAGATTCTTTTGAAGAAACCCTTAAAATATTTTTTTTTGTTCTCGGAGAACCCTTACTTGGGTGTTACACCGGAAAAACTATTTTCACCTTCGAATGGCTTCCCGGGGTTACCTGCAGTACGATGACTCACTACATACAGATTTTCAACCATATACAGTAAAACCTCGTTAATAAGAACACGAATAATTCGAAATTCGAAAAAACCATACCTTCAATTCAAATTTCGTAATACGAGTTTTAGCATATAAAATATTCAATAAATCGTAATAAAGTATGAGCCGGTCATAGAAAATTGTGACAAACATCATAAATTGTTAATTTTATGAAGGTAATAAAAATAATCCTGACATTTTATGACCCATTAACACAGGATTTTCACATAGTTTTACTAGAGAACCAATGCCAAACAATTGTGTTGACAAATTGGAAAAATGAAAAATATTTTGTATTTTTCTATAATTTTAGCCACATGGTAACTTCAATTTATAGATTATGACACAAGGTATTTGAAAGAATCGTATCGGAAAATTGGTAGGCACATCTATGATTGTAAACAAAATTGATGAAAATCTAAAAAAGCCTTTTCTTTTCAAAATTTTAATAATTTTCCGCCCGTACATTATGTAATTCGAATTTTTTTCGTCTTTCGGTCCGGTGGAATTCGTATTAACGAGGTTTTACTGTATGTATGTAATAAAAATTCCCGCCTCTGAAATAGAACGATGTCTAATCGGTCTGACCGCTTAGCAATATTTACTGATATTTATTATAATTTTAGTTCCCAGATGAAGAGGCTGACGGATTCAACCAGGTGAAATACGTCCCGGCGATTTACACTCATTGCTACGATGCTACGGGTACTCGCATCTTCACTGCTGGTGGTCCACTTCCGGCGACATTGATCGGAAACTACGCAGGCCTATGGCAATAGAATAATTCGAATCACCTTACCATTGATTTTATTTAAAAATATTTTTTTGTTTTTGCGTATATCGAAAAACATGAAATTATGTCATAGATCAGGAATTGCGAACCTATGACACGCGTGATGATTTTGCATGGCGCGCGAATGTTTTATGTTGAAGAGAAAAAATTAGATACAATTTAAAAAATATTTTTTTTTACAAAAAGTTTTACAAATATCTATAGTCCAGTCAATGAATATATTGTAGTTAGTAGGTAAACATACTAAATGTCCCGCTCCTGGGAGGTGAGCTAAAGGCGGGGGGGGGGGGGTCGAAAGATCACATTTTTTACAACGTTTTTCTTAGGTCGTATTCTTATTTGTCCGGTGGTTGTTTGTCCGGTACAAATCTTGCAATCGATTTTTAACTAACTTCCCGACTAGCTAGACATTTGAAACTTTTAGAATATATCAGAACACGATGCCAATGCATTTTTTTAATACTTTTAGCCATCTTTAAGTAGAATTGAATTCATTTTAATTAAATCTGTTCTGTATGAAAAGTTATTTCGATACCATTATTGGTTGCTAGGGGGTCCTGGCAACTAAATTATTAAATGATATATACATGTGTTACTATGGAAATCAATATGAAATGGCATTTCATTATTCAGTATTTCTATCAAGTACAAATTTTTTTGATCGCTTAAGTTAGTCAAGTCAAGTTTATATGAATCAACAGAAAATTTACAAACGTTGTATATAAAAAGTTCTTTTTATCTTGTAATTATTGGTTTTTAGCTTATATCTCGGAAACGGTGCATGTAGAAAAAATGTTTCAAATAAAAATGAAAGCTAATTAAATTTCCTATAAAATTCTCTATATATATGTGTCGAATTCCCAACAGTTTCTGAGATATGCGTTATTGAAAATCGATAATTTTCCACGATAATTAGCAGCCAAAATTCTTGCATGAATGACAGGCAGATACTCTGCTTTTGATCGATTTACAATCAATATTTTTTGCCAATATACTGAATTAATGATTTTTTATGATATCTACTGATATTTCTTCGTTCCATAAAATTTATAAGGAAAGTGATGTTTGCTTTTGAACTTTAACAATTTGTCTAAAAAAAAATGAGACATTAATTACCCTCCGCGGAATTTTTGCCTAAGAAAAACGAGACGATCATTGCCCGCCGCAGACATTTTTTAAAAAAACGAGCCGACTGTGGCCCACCGAGGAATTTACCCATAATTTTTGAACTTTATAATAGAATAGCTATTATTTCATTTTTTTGCTCCTCAAACTACTCGAAAAATTGCTCGGCACGTCAGACAGTCAAAAAATAATATTTGGGAAATTTTGGCACGTGTACGTAAAAAGGTTCGCCAACTCTGTCATAGATGGTTCCACAGTACGTGACTTAAGTCAAAATTGAAAAATAAATACAATTCCATACTAAAAGTAATTGCGGAACTGCATATTTAAAGGATCCGAGTGCATAGGCAGCCAAATTGAGTAAATCAACTTCAAACTTTAATACCCAATTGTAAATTTTATATATCTGTTTCAACCACAGAACAGATTACATAATAAGATAGAAATGCAAAAGTCAGTCACCATGGACCAAGGCTTCCATCCAATTGAGTTTGGTCAGGCCAGAAAACGCAATAAATACAACGTCCATTAAGTGTCATCAAATATTACCAATAGTGAATGTGTGTTTCATTTACATGACAAACTTTAACGCATATGATACAGACATAACTATTGAAAATAACATAGTTTTTAATGTGTATTTATCCCATATTTCTCCAAAACTCCACTCGAAAACTAAACCTTCTTACAGTCTCACCCAGAAGGTAACCCACTTTTCCTATTTTTGTAAAGAAGGTCTTGTTCTCAAAACATCCATTACTATTACACAGTGGCGAAGGGTGGAGGTAGGCTGTTAAGATCTGCCATAAATAGTGCACACTAAACTTTGTCGGTTATACGTATTTGTTTTAATTGAAATAAGACTACAATTTACAGACGGTGTTGGTTAGTTTTTAAAATTCAATATACCCCTGCGAAACCGAGCCGTAATAGATAATAGACAAAAAATATTCATTTGTCTATAAAATATCTAAAATTATGCAATTAAATCATACATAATTTTGAATATTTTATAGATAGAATAATATTTTTTATCTATTATAGTTTGGTTTAGGCAGGGATTAATGAAAAAGTGTGCACAATTTTGTCGTATCGCCCAAAATATACCAAAATTGTTATGGTTTGGTTTATGCAGGGTTTAATTGATTTTTAAAACCTAACTGATACCATCTGTAAATTGTAGTCTTGATTCAATAAAAACAAATAAATACATATGACTAACAAAGAGACTCTCACACCTAAACTCGCCTCGTCTGCCACACAACCATAAATCAAACCTTCCAAGAACGGCGATCCAGTGTTGCATATGAAGACCGCGACAGCCGCACGTAACCTTCGTTTCGTATACATATTTGGATGTGGCGAGCCGGTATAGGTATGACCAATTCGTAGGTATTTGTATGCAACCTGGAGTCTTCGACTCGGTGCCCGAGAAGAATGCAACTTGTCGATTGCAATAGCAGACATTTTTTTCAAACTAAACAGTCGCATTCGACCAATCTGTGGAGCTCCATTGTTTTGTGAATAATGATGTCATCAACGTATTCGACACGTTGCAGGCGAGACGAGTTTTGATGTGAGAGCCGGCTAATGTGCACTATTTATGACAGATCTTAACAGCCTACCTCCACCCTTCGCTACTGCTATTACAAGAAAATATACTGATGTTTAGTAGTATATTAATTAGTTTTGAAGGACTACAAGTCAAGTAAAAACATTCAATTGAAATGCAATTTGCTATGAAAATAATAAATTAATTTTGCAGGAGTTTATAGAGTGTAATCTAATGTTAGGAATAAAATGCTTATAACTTGTCGTACAAAGCAATTATGTGTTCATATTCTTTTTCATGTCATAGATGTGTAAACATTGTGGCGATGTGAACCCCATGATGTCGCTCCCATCTCATTTTGCTGCTTCTGCTCCTGGCTCACTTTTAAATTATCTGTCATTTTTAATACAGTACACTCTCAAAAATCCGCCGCTCGATTATCCAACAACTACTATAATACGCCGATATTTTTACTAGTTGAAACCACAAAATCAAACTTTATAATTCGCCGGTATTTGATTGTCAATAGTCCGCCGCGTACAAGTATACAACACAGATGAGACGGGTTTATTTTGGAAACTTCTCCTTCGTAAAACGTACGTTCATCGCGAAGAAAGTAACTTACCAGTGAGAATAGTGCCCAAAGATCGCATCACTATTATGCTATGCTCCAATGCAACCGGGACACACAAAATGAAGCTTTTGGTCATAGGGAAAGCCAGGAAACCTAAGCAAGAATATCTTCCTCACTGAACAACTGGTTTCGTCAAGTGATTTACTGTTTAATATTTAGTTAATAAACCTAGTTTATAAACATGTATAATTTAGTAAATACTTGATTTTGATTATAAATAAAACTGTAATTTGCTAGTACAAATTTCTCAAAAAAAAAACTATTTTTACGAAATATCTGTTTTAATTTTTACCATATTCTGTATGTATATGTTACACCGAATGTGCGAAATTGACTATTACATGAAATGGCCAAAATTTTGGCTAATTCATGTAACAGTCAAGCCTGTTGCCTTATTCATGAATTAGGTAAATTTTCTGCTGGGTACATGAATTCGCCAGGGTATGGAATTCTTGAACTGTCAACATGACAGAAGAAAAAGTAAATTTAATACGGATGGTTTTATTAGTTATAATTGGATATAATATAATATTATTATTATTAGGTTAGGTTAGGTTTGGTTTTGTAATTCTGAATTAAAGTATTCAACTGAATGTCCATTTTGAGGTTAGCTATCAAGTGTCAACAAACTATCACAAACATTCAATCGACCAAGCACGAATCAAATCATGAAAATACATTTCAATAAAATTCTTCCGTTATCATATTATAATTCTAGATTTCTTTGCGCATAGTAAATAGATATGAAAGTCATTGCAGTTACATATTGATTGGTATATTTTTATATTATAATCAATGACATTTGTTTAGTTTGATTAGTTGCAAAAAATATCACCGGAGCGCGATCATCTATTTTGACCATAGATAATATATGTACATTTTGACCAATGCACGAGCATTTTGATACATTTAGTTTAGTTGCAAAAAATACCACCGTAGCGCTACTATCTAATTTGTCCAAGACATGAACTAGACAGAAAAATTACTGCCGAATTCACGCACTCTCCAGATATTTTGTCTAATTCATGAATAAGGTAACGGGCTTGCATTTTTCATGATTTAGGCAAAATTTTGCCCATTTCATGCAATATTCAATTTCGCACAATCGGCGTAACATATATACTATAATCCGCCGCTTTCACTAATTGGACACTTGTCTGGTTTTTGGGATGGCGGATTACTGAGGGAGTAGTGTACACAGTACCTCATTTCATTTTTCATTTAAATAATCAGTTAGGTTTATCTAACTTTTGATACCTATTTAATAAGTTGTTGAAACCAAGAATCAATTGCTCTTACGCGTATCTGACCAATCTTGCTAGATGATTTTATTTGTAAATTAAGCCTAAGTGTAATAATAATCGAGTAATAATTCTACCGAAGCCCTAATCCCTAATATATAATAGTCATATTTTATTTATAAGAGAGGGTTACATGTAAATTGTATATATTACATTTGTGTCGCTAAATTTCAAAACCCGCTACAGGTAACCCACCGATCATCGCGACCCCGGCGAGTGCCGATTCGTTATATCGTGATCTTTTTTTAAAACTGGAAATTGAGGAAAGGGGAAATTATCCACCAAATTTAATTTCTAATGTGGATTAGACAGGACTCCTGGACTCTTTGATTTAATATCTTAATTATTTAAAAAAAGTGTTATAACGGGTTTTGAAATTTAGCGACACATTTCACCATAGCACAGTTCGCCATGAGTTTTCTTACCGGAAAGAAATGACCGTATACTATACGGTCTCCAATTTTATTAGATTCAATATGAATATCAATTCAATTTCCTAGTAACCTAGTATATCGGCTGTTTTACTACTATACTATACGGTCATCTCTATTCATAGCACTGAGATGAAATAAATTACGCAGTGTTCTGTATTTCTAATTTAATTACATACTTACCTATTTTCAACTGTCTTTCCCTTGTATTTCGGTATTTTTATTACGTATTAAGTGTTTTGGGTACAAGTCGTTATACAGGAAGCCAGGCGGGAACTGTGCCAATTTTAATAGCCAATTTTGGCAAAAATCATGAATTCAAGAATGAAAACCTAACCTAACCTAAACTGACTTTACCCAACCTAACAAATAATCCAGTATATTGGCTATTTTCAAATTTTGTTTGCCGCTGGCTTCCTGGAAACTGACAAGAACCACGTTTTATTTAGATACAAATTTTATCTCAGTACTATACGACCCAAAGAGGTTGGACGGTCTTTAATATACGACAACGTACGTATATACATACGTATTTCCGATACAACATTTCATGGTGAAGTGTGATACGGCAAACTGCATACATATAAATTTCCGAACACGATAAGAAACAACAAGGATAACAAATAAAACAAACTCAGCTCGCCAACTTTTCAAATTTGGCATTTATTGTCTGCTGTTGTATTATAAGATAAAAATGATAAATGTGATAATATCTCGAGTAAAATGAAATGTAAGATGATCTGTTGTGACATTTTTTATAATACTGCTTATCGGCTGTCCAAAATTAATACACCTGACAATATAATATATAATTTATACTCTTGGCAGGTTTCAGACAATGTTGCATATCGCAAATATAATTCTGTTTGGGAAAGGAAAGGGAGATAAGTCTATAATTAATTGAATATGTATGCCAAATGAACTACAATGTGTATTAGTAGCGAAGGGTGGAAATAGGCTCTTATGATCCGCCATAAAAAGTGCACATTACACTTTATTAGTCATACATATTTGTTTTTAATGAACTAAGACTATAAATAATTACAGATTGTATTAGTTAGTTTTTAAAAATCAATTAAACCTTGCCTAAACCAAACCATAATAGTTTTGGTGTATTTTGAGCGAAACGACAAAATTTTTCACACTTCATTCATTCTTATTTGTTTTCGTTGGATTAAGAATACATATTACACATATTGTTGGTTCATTTTTTTAAATTCATTAAGCTCTGCCTAAACCAAACTATAATCGATAAAACAGTATTATTATGTATAAAAGTTATGTATGATTTAATTGCATAATTTTAGATATTTTATAGATAGACGAGTATTTTTGGACTATTATCTATTATGGCTTGGTTTTTGCAGAGTTTAATTTAATTTTAAAAACAAACTAACACCGTCTCTGTAAATTGCAGTCTTATTTCAATGAAAACAAATATGTATGACTGAAAAAGTTTAGTGTCCACCATTTATGGCGGATATTAACAGCCTACTTCCACCCTTCGTCACTGAATTACATATTAATACCAAATCTACTCTAACCTATGAAATGCCCTAATTCTCCATCGACAATACAACATCAACAATACCACCAATATAATTTTTGCAAAACACAATCAATAATATTTTAGTCCGACTTAAAGGAATTGCGACTGCGACGCTACCTCGAGATCAAGGCCTGAACAAAAATGAACCATAAGTGCGAGTGAGTAAGCATTCGGCACGCTTATATCTCCGCTCTATGCGTTGGAGTAAGATAGAATTCCTTCGGCTGAATTTTAAAAATATGAAAACGTCGCGTGATTTGGCTGATTACATGCATTTAAAAACTGCGAGCATGTATTTTGTTGCAAACAATTTATTGTAAGTTAATGGTAATTATTTAAATAGAACATAATATGGTTAACTATGTTGTGTTTAAATTTGGTGGTCGTACTGAGAAGCAACACGATGGTATGTTTCATAGTTCAAGTTTCGTAGTTTCAAGTTGATAGTAATAAAATCATTGTTCTACTGTGTGTTATACGCTAGAAACGCGGCTTCATTTTGCTTAAAAATATGCCCTCTCTATATATCATTACTCTAAATTCACACCCCATGGTCCATGCGACAGAAGTTTGACTAACGCTAATCTCTACCGAGATTCATCTACTCCCCTTGTCCCGCTGAAAGACAGAGGATATTTTTCAAATATTTAACAGTTGAAAAAAATCACCTAGATATGCGCGGCTCTTAGTGGGCGGCGCGGCTCGGCCAAACGTTAAATTACCCGCGTTTACTTCACTGCAAAGTTTAAAAATTATCATATTTAATAAGTGACAGTTAGATTCACCGATCCATCTAAAAAAATATGTCTAGGAATATTGTGCGCCAACGATATCAGTTTTCTGAAGTACCGGTCGGTGAGATACCTAATCAAACCGTCTCTACCTAGACAATGTGTAGACTTAGTAACGATTTATCGAGATAGTAAAGAGATAATGAATTGTTCGCCCTTTACAACTGTACCCCTAATTTTACTGTGTCATTAATAATAAATCCAACTTTGCGCAGAGATATATAAATGCAAAGGAGAAAAGAGACAAGTAAAATCAACCCTCTTTAAACCTACAGAGTACAAAACTCAATCTTCATTTGGCTTTCTTTAAAAGTAGTGCTTTTTGACTTATTTTCCTTTCGTACACAGAATTATTCAGATCAATAACAACACATGGATCTGCGTTTTAGGTTTGAGCAGAATATTGTAATGTAACAATTTGATGAATAGAATAAACGTTTGAATGTATTGAATTTATATGTATTTATGAGTATTGACTTTTTGCTGAATCTTTTGCCATTTTGTTGCATTACGACGTTTTGCTTGTTTAATAAACTGAAAGCACAAAAAACAAAGTCAAAATTTTTTAGCTTCAGCTAAACAAATCGTCACTGTTCTGGCAGAAGACATTAATTCGAAAAAATGACATATTGAGTTAGTTATACCAAAATGTTCCTTATTTCAAACTTTACCGTCTGGAAACCTTCTTAATAAATAAACAGTCTTTATTTTAAAGTCATTCTTTTTACGATTACTTAATAAACTCACATGATAGACCATTTCAAACATTTTAACAACTTCAAAGTCATATTACTCAAAACTAGTAATCTCCAGTTAGTGTGTTCTGCCAGAACAGAGACGAAATATTCTACGTATTATATAATTTTGGACAACCATTATTCAAGTAACAAAAAATATTTTTAAATATAATATGACGATAATATGTTTTATAATTTTATTATATTATGAAAGTCAAGGGAATGTTATAAATAACATGACCTGCTATAGGGCCGCGCCAAAGGTGGCTGTCACCCGGAAGCCAGCCGAAAATTCCAATATATGAAAACCACTTTTGATTTAATATCCGAATAACAAAAGTTTAAAATAGCCAAAAAATATAAACCGAAAATAGCTTCTGCAGTCGGCTTTTTTACTATCCGAGCGTTTTTCTTCAAATGTTGTACCCTTATGACTCAGTTCATTGTATGGCGCCGTGTCATACAACACATTATATCTGTACAAAAACGCTTTAATTATTATGCTATAATCCTATTTTAGACTTTAAAAGAATGCTTTTCGGTATTTCTACATACAACTGTGGTGAATTAGTTGTAGATTGGAGTTTTTAAACGCCTAAATAAGCAGTAATATTTTGCTTTAACTTACGGTAATGATTTGCTGCTGTTTGACACTACGTCGCTGTAAGATTGGTTTGTCGAATAGACGAAATGTTCAGGAGACGAAAAACAAATTTCATAATCCTATATTTAAATACATGGAGTTATTTAAATTGTTGTTTTTACAGCATATGAATGATGTATTCATTACCATTACAAAGTAATTTAAAGAAAAGGATGGTTCTGGTCCATTTAGATACAAACAAACATTCTGCATTAAAAGATCGATTTCGATAAAAACGGATATTCGACAAACCAATCCTATAGCGACGACTAGGCAACGTATCGGTGTTTTGTAAAAAGGGCGAATTAACCAAAATGCTACTTTACAGGAGGAGGATTTTTAACTTTTGACATTTATTTGTTTTTTACCTGTAGATGGTTATAAATATCTAACAAGTTTATAATAAAGCTTAGAAAGAATACTGTCATTATAATAGGTATTATTATATAATATTTTAAAAGGCCTAATATGTCACATTTGCTTTTTATTTCGTAATTTTAATTAGTTTAATTTTAGTCGATTATCGTTTTTAAGTACTTTACTGTGGAGATAAAAATTCGCCGTTTTTATACAACAAAGCTAGTGGGGTACATATTGTATTTTCATTAAAATCTCGATTTCGCCAAAATGGTTGATTCGCCCTTTTTACAAAACACCGACGATATGTGCTATATATATATATATATATATTTCGTTTCTAGATTCGGTTTATGTATTTAAATAAAACATTATGTTTCATAAAATCATATCAATAATCGATTAATAAATAAAATCGGATTTTTGGACTCCCGGGTCTTTCTCATCCGCTTGGTGCGTCCCTGACCTGCTATATTCTACCTTCTGTCTTTCACACATGATGTATAAATGTCATAATCTCATCAGTGGATATATGGAATTTTAGTTTTAGCAAGCCACTAATATAATGGTATACTCCGGGTATTGATCAATGCCAGGAATTCAGGATTAGCTTTCTTAATATGAATTTCATCAGAAATATATTTTTGTGCATCAAAGACAAATGGATTACCTTGTAGTTATTCAGCATGTCTGTTTAATAATATAAGAAAGTTTTTATATATTTTCATATGCATGCGTTCTGTCATTATTTACGGAAAAACTACATCTGTTTTTTTATATTGTACTAATTGAAGTACCCGGCTTCATACGAGGTTGCTTCATTAAAAAGATATACATAAAATAAGTAAATAAGTAAATAAATATTTTGAAGGATCCATCGATAGATTTTTCAAAATACTATAATTTTGACTTCCTTGGATTATAATTGGAAGTGGAAGGTGGAGTGAACAAATGTGGACATCACATAATATCTAATAGCCCATGTATCTACAATTATTATTCAAATCTCACTATAAGAAGCGCCTGCAGCGGAGTAGACGCTTGAGCGCTCGCCTCTGTTACCGTGTATTCAAATACCTCTGCTGGGCCGAATGCATTTGTAATTTTTTCTATCAATATGTGTGTTTGAATCCGGCGCAAGGGGCCATTGGTTTGGCAAACAGTTAACAACCGAACCTCATGAAATAATAGTCTGCCAAGATTACATTTTTATAAGAAAGTTTAATATGAATTGACGCATCATTTTAACAATGTTGTGATGCAATTAATATTGATTATTATATATAATATTATGTACAATTAGTAAATAGTTTTGATGAAGAAAATATAATTGATTTAAAACCAAAATGAATGTGTTTGTATTTGTTTCATTATTTTATTCTTTGTATTTTTATAAAAAATCTTTGTTTGCTGTCGCATTTTATTTATTTTCTCATCATGATCATTAGTGAGGCTATTCTAACATATCATTAAACATAAAAAAAAAAGCCAAATTTGATGACATGTATGGAGGAAGAGAGTCGCAAATACGGCCTCCTTATTAATAGGAATAAAACCAAGTTAATGGTTGTTGATCGGGCCAACCTTCTACCAACACCAAGTACACTCCAAAACCTAGAAACAGTCGACGAGTTTGTATATCTTGGATCGACCATCAGTGGAAAGGGCGGATGCGAAGAGGAAATAAGAAGGCGCACACAAATTGCAAAAAGTGCGATGACACGCCTTACCACTATATGGAAGGATCGGGGAATTTCGATTGCCACAAAAATGATGCTTGTGCAAACATTAGTGTTCTCGATATTCCTATACGGAGTCGAGTCGTGGACCCTGAAGGCAAGAGAACGGAAGGCAATTGATGCCTTTGAGATGTGGTGTTGGCGCCGAATGCTTCGCATTTCTTGTACGGAGCACAGGACGAACCAGTCAATCATCCAGGGACTGAAGATAAAGGAACGGCTCTCGACGATATGTCTGAGAAGAATTCTGCAGTTTTTTGGACAAATTGTCAGGCGCGGACCGGACAACCTGGAGAGACTGGTAGTTTTGGGTAGCCTCCAGGGAAGGCGAAGCAGAGGAAGAGCGTCTGCGCGATGGAGCGACCAAGTGAAAGAGCTGACTGGGGGCACCATCCATTCTGCCCTGAGAGAAGCGGAAGATCGAGAAGGATGGAAAGTCTTGGTCGCTCAAAGGATGGCGAAATTTAAATGTGGTCACGATCCTCAGCCATGAGTGCACGACCAAGAAGAGATGACTTTATGTATTCTGAAATGTCAAAAAATGCCATCTTAAAACAGTCCTTCTCTTGGCTGTGTCAATTTTTAGAGTGAGATAGAGTATGTCAATTTTTCACATTGAGAATTGAGATGCAAGATCCGACTGTTCTGAATTATAATTACATGACGGCCGCTGCCCGCTTTCCCTGTGAACTGTCAAATGTATCAGCTATTATAACATGATATTTGTTGTAGTACATGCTGCAATCGCAATGACCTGACCAATAAAATTGTAGGTTATGTTGATATGTTTTACGTTTCAATACAAAATTCTTGGGGTCGGACGTGTCATACAAGTATTGGACAAAAAGATTTTTTTAATAGATTGAGAAAATACATAAAAAGTTATTATGAATTAAACTTTACATGTAGATTTTCATTTATCATTCATTACACATCTGTCTATGTTTGCATGTGAATTAGCAATCATCATAGTCATTTTTCCTTCATGTTACAATTTTTCTTCGTGGCTCGGCTTTTCAATGGTTTGTAAATATAGTTTTTGTTAATTCTACGATATTGAAATATTTACATTGACAGCTATTACGGGTTATGAACCCATACTCAGAAATTTATTTTATAGTGTTTACTGTAATTATTGTATTAATTGAAATAAAACGCAATAATATGTACTACTAATTCCACTTAGTTTAATAATAATCAGTACAGGTTTCGTCCGCTTCAAAGGGACATTGTCAGCAGTAGACGAAGCGGACGAAACCAGTCCTGATTATTATTAAACTTGTTAAGTACCCATAACTCTCTATGATATCTCTCCAATGACAATAAATAATCTTTTGTTTAATTCATCGACACCCTAAGTAACTAATTAGGTATGTATTTATTGCTAAAAATAATCGATTGGTGTGATTTCGACTATTGCAATGTACTTACTCAATATTGTATTATCGATCAACCCCAACTTATGCACCCTATCTAGCTATGTTATACTACCCTCCACGTAACCCTGCAATTTGAAATAGATTTTTTAAAACTATTTTGAATTATTTGCTCTTCAAGTTGTTTCACTGCGGATCGAGTTCTTTCCCGTAGGTACCTATACTTTAAGATTATTTTACGAATAAACAACACTGAAGATTAACATCCACCGAGTCTTATTACCGACATACACCTTCCACTGGACCACGTGAAGGATTGAGGGCTGTTGGTAAGGATTTCCGTTGCCGAAAGTGGAATTATTACAAGGTAGGTACATAATATTGTTTTATTTTAATAAGAAAGAAAACACTCATACGATTTTAAATTATCTATCATAGGTAAGATAGTGTAAAATGTTGGTCAATGGTAAAATATTTATACATTATTATTATTATCAGAGGGGGAACCACTGCCTGATAAAAGCCTCCACTAGTTATTTTTATCCCCAAATGTCCTTAATGTTTTGCTGTTTCTTATTTTCAGTGAACCTAATCGGTTTAATAATCCAGCGTGTTTTAGTGGAAAGACCACAAAAAATACCAGTGAACTAGAGGTGGTAAAACTGGTCGATTTTGAAGACTAAGTATACTTACTACCAGTATAAAAAAATACTTAGTATCAAAACTTGTTCCAAAATACTTATTAGTATTTGGAATACTATATAGAGCGTTTGGCGTGCATATGCGACATTAAGTCTCATACTCAACTGGAACTAAAACTTAACTCCATATTAGCATTTGAAATATCGGCTTCAATAGAATCGCTAAAAATACACTGAGTTGGACTTTTCGCAATGTCCCATTTATTATAAAATTTTAAACACATTTTAAATTTATGAGTTGTTTTTATGTTATGTTATAATATTCTTGTTAGGATAAAATGAATAACAATGGTTTTTTTTATTTTAAACTGCCATCACCTGTCACCTCACCACGTTTCCGTGGGAATATGCTGCTACAGAAAATTTATGACTTATTGTTCATACATACGATGAAGTCATTCACATCCATAGACTAACAAATTAAAATATAATTGTATTCAAGTGTTATCTCGCTCGTGCGCATTTAATGTCAATAGTATTGAAAGTCTACCAACTAGCCAGCGACTCACAATGTGTTTTGTTGCAAGTTTTTTGGAACAAGTTTATTGGGCCACACATACTAAGTATGGGTAGTTTCATCCGATACTTGAGTAAACAAACTGGTGACAGTATTTCCAACTCACCTCTACAGTGAAATAGGAATCATACAAGAAAGATTTCATGATAATAGATGTCATCAAACCAGTTTTGTCAAATTTAATGAGATTTATAGGATTTCCCAAAACAGGACTTTATGGTAATTTTTCAGCATATTAGATTAACCCATTGATATACTACTGGATGAATCATGCTTCTTAAAATGACGCCCGATTTTCAGCGACTCGGCCTTTGTTAAAACTTACCGAGTAAGCCCGATCTAGCTTGCATCTTACTCTAACTAATAGTCAGCGCATGACGACTTGCTCTGTCTGTTTTGCGTTGCAGCCACCCTTAGGTTCACTATTCCAAGAATGCAAATTTAGTTTTACAGCCAGGGCAATACGGGTGAAATTCGGGAATCCATGTTAACGGTCTTAACGCATTATACCTACAAGGAAATATTATAAGACGATATTCGTAATATCTTTTGTGGTACATTTTTAAAATGACACTTGTATGGTAACTGCTCATCTAGTAGTATATCAATGGATTAACCTGATTAAAAGACACACAATAATCAAATATTTAAAAATACATACATGGTACCTGGCAACAGATACAGCCGAACTTTGTTATTACAAGGAAGATGGGACCGACTGAATTTGCTCGTTATAAGCGTTACTCGTTATATCAGAGAATAGGTATTTTTAAATGAGCTGTCACATAACACAAAAAGTCGCAATTCAAACAAAAATACATAATTAGAATTTTTCCATGAAATAAGCATGGCATTCATAAACTACAAAAGAAGTTGTTTATTGTAATGAACGCTGTGGATTTTTTACATGCAATTTCAACCATATGCGTGTATACTTTTTCAATATTGTCGGCGAAGACACTAATTCAGTAGGTACTTAGACACTTAACTAGTGTCATAAGTGTAATCCGAATTCAGAATTCAAGAGTAGTTAGTAGAGTGACTCCCTAGAAGTGACATCCCTGACCATTGCCCCCACATCCTGAAGGGTACTCCTAGGCCAGGATCTTTGTCGGGCCCCCCTACCTATCCCTAAGGTTAAAAACAGACGCTCTACAGATACGTTTCCCAAAGAGTGTTCCAGGTAAAATGAAGGGTATTCAGTGTATTTTTATTATTTTTTTTGTATTTTTCAATAAATCCACTTGAGTTATGAAGTTTTCGAATACCTATCGATACACAATAATCAATATTTGCATTACACAATCACATATTTTAAAATTTTAATATTCTTGAAGTAAAATAAAACGCCGCAAGTGACTTTTTTACCATTAGAGCAAATTTGTGATGTGTGTTTATCTTACTTATAAGGTAGACGCGCCACAGCCCCCCCCCCCCCCCCCCCCCCCCCACAGAACCCTGTCAGTCCTCCCCTTGTGGGGGCCATGTCCTTGACTCTAGACTCCACAGCTTAGGCCATGCCTCCAAGAAACCTACATGCCATATTAGGTTGCCGACCACTGCACCAACCCATCAATATTTTGTATTATTTTAAATAATATCTATTTAACTCACCTATCATTTTGTTTTAAACAATAATTACAAAGTCATACAATATAATTCGGAACACAACACAAACATACCTGCGGGACTTGAACTCACATCCATCAGTTTTAAGCCAACGTGCTTTACCATTTGTAGTACCTTTTGCACCATACCTAAACACGATTAAATTAACCAATAACTATGCAATAGCTATTTTGAAATTTGGGTAATTTTGGTGAGATTGAATTAAGACATATGTTCATGACGTGTTTAAATAGGAATGGTGAATGAATTATACAATAATAAAAAAATAATTTAAGTAGGTAATGTTTTATTTTTTGAGAAATAACAGATTTTACATAATTCAGCGACAAGAAGAGTTTAAATTAAATTTTATATATACTACATGACAAGTTAATAATAGATCTCTTCTAGAAATGCATATTTTCTAGCTTATTTATATGGTTGTAATTTTTTTAACTAAGTCTTTTATTATAGAAAGCAAGTAATTATTTTTTATTTCTTTAGGGTTTCCAAAAACACTTCATGACAGCTGTTTGTATTGACGGGTGTATGGCACGCTTGCTCGAAGAATAGATTTAAACTTTTTTCACAGTTGGTCCACGCCAATCCAACGCCTAGTCCAGATCCAAAGATAAGAGGCCATGCTCGTCTTTTAGTGAACAATACAGACACCAATAAGCCAACTGCAAACCCGCTACCTAAAAGACAAAGATTTAATTCAACAAGCTCAGTAGGTATATATCTTATGAAAATTATTAATTTAGACTTTTGCAAACTTTTAAAATTATACTGCAATAGAGCTTTACCAAGTTTTACAGCTGCATCTACGTAACATCTTTCAAAACGATGCTCTATGTCTTTTTCAGTCATGTTTGTGTTTATTTTGACTTGTAAATTATTAATTTAAATCATCAAAGGTTGTTTTCATAAAGCAGAATATATTCTTATTTCAAATTAAATTAAAAAATATAAAGCCATCATAAATTGATTATGGCTTAAAATCGAAGTTGTTTTAATAATAGGCACTTTTCGTTATACAAATATGTTTTTTATATAAACTGGCGGTTACGTGGTAGACCTGTGGACCAGTTAATTACTATTTTACCACATTTAATTAACATGCTAATAGTATCTGACGCACGGAACGAGTTAATCAAATAATGGTTTTGTAACAAAGTTGTTTTTTAATTCCACGATATTTGAGTTCAAATTCAAACTTCAAAATTTATTTATTTTTTCATAAGGTGAACATTACAAATTATAAATTTAAGACGTTCACAACATTACATTTAAAAACAGAAATATATTAAAACAGTGTAAAGCAGAAATAAATATATGCAGTATCACAAAAAAAAGTATGAAAAGTAAAATAAAAGGTACAAAAATTTTAACAATATAATATTATATAGCATGGGAGCATACCGAATGACCGTGGACCAAGTGGAGCCTATTAAATAGATTAAAATTTTTATGAATTTATAAATCAACGACGACCTAGGGTAATAGGTACAATGATGGGCAGTTAAGCGAATGGCTTGCTTTTATCTATCAGAATAAGCTTATTAATGGGGTTTTATTGAAATGTAATTTTTTTTTCGTGTTTACAAAGCACGTATATTGATATTTATGTGTAATATATTATATAATACCAAACATGGTTATTAGAAAAAATATAAAATCAAAAAAAAATCGCAAAAAGTACAGTGATTGGCCACACTCAGATAGTAATCGGCCACTTTCCAGACAGTGATCGGCCACCCATCTTTTTCTGCATAAATTAAACAACTAAGGCTTACTTTTCAATAAAATATTGAATCAAAGTGTCTAATCTTATGATATAATCAACAAACATACTCCTTTACCTCACCGTTGATGTAATAAAAGAGTATAAAGTGACGGAGAGTGAATTCTAAGGTCTTAGAAAATTATTGACCTGTCTGTTAAAAATACTTCATCACCTGAGTCACTAAATAAAACATCAATCCCAATTAGGACATGGACCTGGTGAGATTTTGGGACGCAATTTGAATGGACGCTATCTTTATACGCTGAACATTCTAATTTATTAAGAGGTTTTATTATTATGTCACAAATCGCACAACGATTTTGGCCGCCATTTTTAAACTTTATTATTTTTAATTGCCTCTACTTTCAATTGCCTCATTAAAATGTGCTGTTTTTGTCTTAATTTTTTATCTTCCTCTGCACTTTTCTTGTTTTCCATTTTTTGGTGGTAAAATATCTCTATATTTTTGCGAAGGAATGGCGAATGGAACTCTTTGTAAAACATGTTTATCGTGTATTTTTGGTATCTGAGGCCATGATAATGTTTGAATTAGAACTGTAGATATATTTACCATATTTTCATTTATTTCTTCTATGCATTCAGTATCTATTGCCATGTTGCATTCTCTCTTGGCACTGACACATTAGATACATATTATAATTGGGTTATATTTTCTATGCTCTAGCAGCTAGCTATTTTTCAGATAATTACTTAATTGATTAAGTTTTCCGCAATCGTAGGTATGGTATAAAAAATGTTTTATTTGTTTATATCCGCTAGTATTTTGAATATTTTTTAGCTTCTTTCTGTTTAATCAACCACTACATTCGTAAAATCTTTAAGGATGAAAACCAAAGAGATTGGACTCCTCCCTAATCTCTTTGATGAAAACAGTATTTTGCGATATTTTGCAGCTAACTGGAGGGAAAACAGTTATATCTACAGGCTGAAGAATCCTAGGTGCATTAGGATTATAGTACTATAAGATGTATATCAAATAAAATTTTAGACAAAGCTCACTAACTTGGTAGATAAGATGTGACTTATGCCTTTCGATAAATAATATAGGAAACTTTATACCTACAGTAACCAGATTGGGATAGAAAATATGACCAATGTATTGATATCGATCGTGGCACTCCGATTTTTTTTTTTTGCAACTTCACATAGTGATCCCCCATTTAAAAAAAAACTATGCAACAGCATCGTCTATAGCAGTGCTCCGCAAATGGTGTGCCGCGAGACGATGCTAGGTGTGCCGCGGTGCAATGGCCAAATTTGCGCACATGGCTGGTAATATATACTTGCATGAACTTAATAAAATAATGCAAGGTCAGAATGAAAAAATATTGACGTACTATAATTCGAAGAATTCAAAAATAAACTCGAACTTTGGCAAAAGGAGTTAAGACAAGGATCTCTACAAATGTTCGAAAGGACCAAAAGACCAAACCACCATTGAAAACAAGCAATCAATTTTAGATCCGTCTCAAAAACATATACTTTGCTGCAAAAGAAATTTCATCAGTACTTTCATACAATCAATGCGACTGGATATGAAACCCTTTTGCAACCAATGCTGAAGATTCTATAGAAGCGCTTTTCCTATAAATTCGAGAGGAATTTGTTGAATTGATTAACGACGGGACGCTAAAACTGAACTTCGCCGATGTTCCATTGGCTATTTTCTGGATTTTGGTTAATAAAAAATATCCTCGGATTTCCGACAAGGCTATCGCAGTTCAGCTCCCATTTTCAAGTCAAAAAAGTCGCCTGCGGCGCTATTTTACTACTCTAGTATTAATATTTTAAAACATCTGATCGTAGGATACAATTTATTGTTATTGTGTCAATACTCCACAAATAATTATTCCTAACCCGACAACTAACCATAATTATATTAATATAATATAACCATACAAAAAATCGCTAAACATAAAATCAATACCATTAATTTTACCTCGCACACTATTTGAAAACGTTATTTTAGAGTATCACGCTGTCTTTAACCTTAGCGATAGGTAGGGGGGCTCCAAAGATCTTGACTTGGGGTCCCCCTTCAGGATGTGGGGTCCATGTTTTGATGTATAAATTGTTTTTCGTGTGGTGTGCCGCGGAATTCTGGGAAGACCTTTGGTGTGCCGTGGGTGGGAAAAGGTTACGGAGAACTGATCTATTTATTTAATTTTAACATAATATTTTAACCTTAAATTATTCAGTATTTTGATATTCTGAAAGAAATGGGAAGTTAAATGTTTATACAGTGATCGGCCAGTACAAATTCAGTAATCGGCTACGTGGCCAACGACTGTTTAAAATTAAAATAACATAAAAATAAAAACGGCAGGTACCGTAGTGCATTATAAATATTGTATTTTGCATAAAAAAGTTAATTAAAAGTAAAAAACCATTTTTCCAGTCATGGACCAGCCCGGCCTATTATAGAACTGCTACCTACATAATATAATATTTAGTGCAGTAAATGGCCACCCAGCTAGATGAGTCATTTTAATTTAAAATAGTCTTAGACTTAACATAATTATATGTTTGAATATCCAGCATAACGATTATTAAATAAAAAGTATAATAATTAGTAATATAGTTAAAGAAATCTTACCTTCCAAAGTATATTATTTCCTTAACAAAAAGTTAAGCAATTATCAGACAAAATGCAAAACGTATGACTTGGTGTACAAAATGGTCACTTATAGGGTCATTCCTGCTACCTATACAGGAAATAATGTGCTAGAACCGAAGTATAATATGATGTTGTGAGTCACATTCACATATAGGAACAAATAGCCATAACTTAGGTTTTTAAATATCTAATTTTTGTGTTTTACTGCTGAGTGGCCCTCACTGGAGGGTGGCCTACGATTGTACCTCTTACCCTACAGCAGCTGTTTAGGGGGCTTAATATTAAATTAATAAAATGATTTCATAAAATGGAGTATAATTTAATTTTATAAATTCAGTTATATTGTCTCGCTCGGTAAATATAATTGATTATAAAATTTTTTACTGAATTCAAGTGCGCAAGTATAAAATTATCTGTCGTTGCGCTAAAATTATTTTTTACTACACTTGATAATAATATGTATTATTGACATTGGCAACCCTATTTACTTCCTTTGAGGTTATTCTGTCGAAACCTCAGGTTAGCCGTTTTTGAAATCTATATCCATTTATATCTAAATAATCATTAATCTTCATTGAAAATCCTTTTAAATATGTGAAATAAACTTTCTTTTGTTCATCGATAGTTATAAAATTATGTGATAACCCCGTGATACAATAAACAAGAATTATTTTGATCAAGTGACGTTTTTGTTTTAGCATGGCCGATACCGAAAACAAAGCCGAAAGGACCAATGCTCCTAAGAAGCGCAAAATTAGGTACGAAGTTGCCGTAGGCCTCGAGCGTGGCCACAGGACCACCAAACTATCAGCTGGCAAGAAGTCTGCAGACAAAAATGTCAAGATCAGGCCTTCAAGGAGGAAGGGGGTAAGTTCATACCACCACGAAAACACAACCGAATTTCTCTTGTATTTTTTAGTTAATACTAGGTATATCCCGAATTTGTGTTATCTCAGCTTTTATAAATGCCAAAGTTTCCATACACTGAATAGGCTTCAGTAGTAAGCCGTCAAATTATTGTCATAACATGTCGTCACCAACCCTTATTTAAAATCACTAATTTTTTGTAAAGGTGTGATAATCTTACAACGTTTCAAACTGAAGCTGTCAACTAATATGAATGGCACCCTTGTTGACATTTGGAAAGTTTTCCACTTTATGTATGTACTTACCTACGTACATGGCAAGCAGTTGGTGAATTTTACCATAAAAGATCATGCTCCATTCAGTGTCCTAAGGGGCCCGTAAACAAGCATCAAAAATTGCAGATTGCCGATAAAATTGCCAAAAAATAGTGTAACTATTGCCCAGATGCTGGACAATGTATGACCCGACATCAATGTCGGGCAAGTGAGGCTGATGTATTTTGTGCGTACACGTGACTTAAAATAAAGCAACAACGGCCGACAATGATGTTTCTGTACCGTATCTCGTCCTAAATAATCACATTAACAAATCCAAAATAAATGAAGGATTTGGATCGGGCCCTAATGTAATATAAACCAGGAGTTAGTTATTGATAATTATTTATTTAAAAACTTTACAAGAATGTCAAAAGTATACTTTTAATATGTACCTAGGTATTTGTCAAATATAATTAGTGCGATGAAAAAAAAAGTAGGTAGATACAGTTATGAAGAAAGCAACACCGATTACTACAATTGAACGTAGTTATGCAGAATGTAGCCAGTCCACAATAATGTCGAGCTGGGATAATGGCACTTTAGTAACAACATGATTATTAAAAATGTATGTAAAATGTCAAATTGTAAATAGTATTTTATTTCAAGAATAATTTTTTTTGCAGCTTGGCTATTTTCAGCAGAATGTAGAGAAAACCTTCTCGCATCTGATCTATATCATATCTCATCTTTTTTTATTTTTTGTGGACTGGCTACTTTCTGCATAACTATATCCAATTATACTGCCAATCACTTTTCGATTTTTGCCAACTGGAGACGCATTCACTTACGACTTCAATTGCTTACATTGTTCTGGATGCAGACGTTTGTGCCGCTTTGATAGTTGGCCTTTTAATATTTGGATCATTATATAGATAGTTTGGCTTCCACGTTCCATAGCTCAGGATGTAAATAAATCTCATTAATTTGTCCATTTATTCGATGTATGTAGTGTGAATTGACGATTAGTAATAACACAACAATATCAATAACGACACCGAAAAGTTATAATGATGTATTGTCAAATCGGCTGTCATTATAATGTTTTTGTTGTTGCTAGGGGTGAGTCCAAACAGACGCATATATGGAGCAGAGCGAGAATGAAATAGATTTATCTAGCAATTATCGCAGTATTTTCGATTGTATTTGATATATCAACCAACATGCTGTCAGAAAGCGTAGGCAATAGATAGAAAGTTTCAGCAACATAGACTACTCGTATTTTGGGGAACTATTAACGCCAACGAAATTACCGTGTCATATTGCCGTAAAAAGTGGCTTATTTTCGAGCCCCCTAACACCACCTACTGTAACCCAGAAACAAATGAAAACCTATGTGCCATGGCGCATTTCAAATGCCATTGTTTTATTTGGTTCTGTCATTGATAGATTAAATTGTGTTTATTATTAGTAATGATCTTTTTTTTATTGTTTTACATTATATTAACTGGTGTGGTATACGTTCATTGTGATTTCTACATTAAAAATTTGAATTAAGAGTATTTTTGATGATATTGAGTTATTATTACCAATATTAAACACTCTCCGATTGGGTGATGATTTAATGATAGAATTAAATGTAACCGTGTAGGTAATTTATGATGGCTATGAAAATTGTCACTGTTCCCGCCTAGCTTCCAGTAAACTGACGTGTATCTTAATTTATTTTAATCTTGATTCGACTTCTGAAATTGTCCTAGTCCTTGTCAATAACCATTACTTTGATCGAAACTTAGTTTCTCCCTAAAGTCTGATCATAGACGACCATGGAGATAGATTAATTCAATTAA
Source organism: Rhyacophila brunnea (assembly GCF_057557595.1). NCBI lineage: Eukaryota > Metazoa > Arthropoda > Insecta > Trichoptera > Rhyacophilidae > Rhyacophila > Rhyacophila brunnea. The sequence continues at coordinate 35,225,533 of NW_028232848.1, read as the reverse complement.
CAAAGATTTCCCTTCGCTTTAAAACTTTCTAATTTTGAAAACTTATTTGTAAAAAGTAAATCTTTCTAACTTTGAAATAGCTAATCTGATGGCTGTGCTGTTACGCATCAGGTTTATAATATTGTGTCCCTGCTTCGGATCCTAGGTCTGGCAAAAATTTAACACACCAGACCATGAGGGTGGGAACCAATTATATTCGTGAAGACTGAATGATATCACGGAAACACCTGGGCTGGTGGAAATTCCATTAACCTCACTCATATATGAACGCGGAAACCCATTTGAGGACCCAGTGTCTTACGCATTAGACCGCTGATTGATTTACATCTCCCTACTGTGGCCGGCCATTCATTGTCATTTGTTTCTTTTTCCAGATGTTGACAAAGCACTCCAAATTCGTCCGCGATTTGGTGCGGGAGGTTGTTGGCCACGCCCCTTATGAGAAGCGTGCCATGGAATTGCTGAAGGTGTCCAGAGATAAGCGCGCCCTGAAGTTCTTGAAGCGCCGGCTGGGCACACACATCCGTGCCAAGAGGAAGCGAGAAGAACTCTCCAACATCCTTACTCAAATGCGTAAAGCTGCTACTCACCACCCTAAGTAGTTTTGTAATTCGTAAGAATAAAAGAACCTCCTAAAAGATATTTGTTTTATTTGCAAGTGTTTTCCCAATGGGTCAATGGAGATTTTGATTATAAGATTGTGTATAGATTGCATATTTAATTTTTGACAGTAACCAAGATATGCATATGGCCAGAAATCTATGCTTCTGTCAATACTAGTTAGCATAGCGGAAATAAAAGATAGGTATACAAATTGACTCTACGTCAGCAACAACGCAGGTAGAGTTTACTTTTCAACTTTGTGAAAAAATAAAATCTGTAAGCAGATTCAGAAAGTGTACAGCTGTAAAAATACCTGTTGAAAGATACTTCAATTTTATATAGGCAACCAGAAGCAAAACATTTACCATAAATGGGTCCCATGTTCAAATCCCGGGTCTGCCAAAGTACACATTGTTTTTCAATTTATGTATGAGTCAAGAGTATTGACTTTAGATTGAGCAAGTGACTGATATCCATTTCTCGTAAAAACAAAATCTGTTAATACAAACCTCCACTCTGTGGAGGCCCATATGATCCTATTAGGATCGGACATAGTCGAAAGAAGAGAAATAAATGTCTGAGCAGTGTTAACTTAATACAAATGCATATGTGAAATGACTAATTATTAGCTTTTTATCAAGCTTCGCTTTCTTAATTTATGAGAATAAAAAACTTTTCTCTTACAACACTAATGAATTGAGATTTTATATCTGCATAAAAGTGTGAATTTGAAAATTACGGTTTCAGAGATGGTGAACAACGAACGGTACTTGAGGGGAGTTGACCTGAAAGTTTCTACTATCTATTTCAGTATCACGAGACGATGGGTGCGCATGGGGCTATGTTTTGATGACTCAGATCCTTACTGGTCACAGAGTCATGCGAGCCTACCTGCACCGGTTTAAAATAACATCTGATGGCACGCGACCAGGGTGTCCTACATCTACCGTTGATTGTCCATGCAAGGTGTGACACAATCTGAACTTTTTATTACAGTTACATGCATCTGAGATCTGCAATCAATGTAATAAAAAGAATCAAAATAAACGGTAAATGATTTCTGCTTTTCAGATCCGGTGATAGCAGTCATAAGTTGGGATAAGTATATTCTCAGAAGATCAGTCCTATGCAACATTTATTTTTCCATTATAAGTCGCAGTTCCCAATGAATACAGTAAAATATTCATCAGAATCACCGCCGCCTTGCGCTACAAAGAGTTTTGCAAGGTGGTTTTATAGGCCCTAGCCGAATTCAAATTAGCAATATCCGATTAGGGTAGATGAATTGTTTTCAGTAATGCTTTCTTGTCAGCTGACACAATTTTCCGTTGAGTATAGTAGTTTGCGTGTGAATGTGATAAAAAATACCCTTAATTAAATTATTTTACCTCTGGATACCATTTGGAAAATGCTGTAGAGTACACTGACTTCAACCTCTACGATATCATTTGGAAAATGCTGTAGAGTACACTGACTTCAACCTCTACGATATATGGGGACCATGGGCGGATACTTTGTTAGTCATACTTATATGTTTTTATTGAACCAAGAATACAGATTGTGATGACAAGTTTTTAAAAATCAATTAAAGCGGAGGCTATGAATGCTATCAAGTTTTGTGATGGGGTATCGATATATTATTATGTACCAAGTATTGACAATAAAATAAAGGCACATCCTTATCAACATGTGTTGCGATGTTTTCTATGTAAAGTTGGTACTTCCTATCACCTGAGCTGTCAAAAAAATCTTTTAATACCATAATTAGTAAAAAAGCAAAGAGATTGGACTCTAAAAAAGACATTAATTTAGGATAAACTTTATTTGGAGCCGTATAATTTTAAATTCCCTGATACTAATATCCAAAATAGGCGTATTGTGGGTATCTTGTCAACATTTCTTAATTGTCTGTGGTAAACATAGTTAAAATATTTTCTGCATAGTAAACGTATTATAATCTCCGATTTTTGTGATAAACACTCAATATTAACATGATAATTGCATCAATTCAACGAAATTAAAAATAACACGGAAGAAATCGTGAAAATAATTTCGTAACCACCGGTAGGAATGGCTTTTTTTATTTATTTAGTATGGCAACCGCGTTGAAGAATGTATTTTCCGTAAACACGATTATTGCCGCTCACAACACCGTCTGTCAATTAAACGCCTTGTTTCGACGCACGTTTTTTAATCAGCAAGTGTGTGACGCGGGCTATGCCCTTGTATTCTACACCAGTCGGTGCTAAACGGTTATTGCGGGCGAGCTTAGAAAAGCCGAAACTCAATTTACAATCTAGAATGCCTAACATCAAAGTGTTCAGCGGCACGTCGCACGCCGATCTGGCGCAGCGGATCGTCGATCGGCTGGGTATCGATTTGGGCAAAGTCGTCACGAAGAAATTCAGTAACCTAGAAACCTGCGTAGAAATAGGCGAATCCGTCCGCGGCGAAGATGTATACATCGTTCAGAGCGGCAGCGGTGAGATTAATGACAATCTCATGGAACTTCTCATTATGATAAACGCATGCAAAATCGCTTCAGCTTCTCGCGTGACAGCTGTGATCCCGTGTTTCCCCTACGCACGCCAAGACAAAAAGGACAAGAGCAGGGCCCCGATCTCGGCGAAGCTCGTCGCGAACATGCTCTCCGTCGCCGGAGCCGATCACATAATCACAATGGACCTGCATGCATCCCAAATTCAAGGCTTTTTTGATATCCCAGTAGATAACCTATTCGCCGAGCCTGCCGTCTTGAAATGGATCAAAGAAAATATCACGGAGTGGAGGACGAGTATAGTGGTGTCACCCGACGCCGGCGGAGCTAAGCGAGTCACCTCTATAGCCGACAGACTCAATGTCGAGTTCGCGTTGATCCATAAAGAGCGTAAAAAGGCTAATGAAGTCGCTTCGATGGTGCTCGTGGGCGACGTCAAAGACAGGGTCGCCATTCTCGTAGACGATATGGCCGATACGTGCGGGACTATCTGTCACGCTGCCGAAAAGCTTCTGGAGGCCGGAGCCACAAAGGTCTACGCGATCTTGACTCACGGGATATTTTCCGGGCCGGCAATATCGCGCATTAACAACGCTTGCTTTGAAGCCGTCGTTGTCACTAACACTATCCCCCAGGATATACACATGAAAGACTGTCCGAAAATTCAGTGCATAGATGTATCCATGATGTTTGCCGAGGCCGTGCGCCGTACACACAACGGGGAATCTGTGTCATATCTATTTTCTAATGTTCCATATTAAATCTTTAGGAATTTTTATTTGTAGATGTAAGATTTGGAGATCAATATTTACCCGCGGTTATGAAGATGATTTTTCCATTACTTTCCATCCTCAGCTGATTCTCATTTTTAGCATAATTTTTACTTTAAGAGCATTATTGAATTATACGGAAGGCCCGATAACATGGCTCCGCAAAATTATAAACTAATTTTTATTTTCATTTATTGTTAATAAAAAAAAAAACAAAATTATGAATATGACCCATGAACCTCATCTTGTTTTATTAAAGTAGTCACAATATAGTAATACTAAATAACTTCACAATGGTAAGCTGACCTACTCCACATATATTTAAAAAAAAAAATGGTTTTATATTTCCAAACGACTTTCATAATATCAAATTGTACAGTAATGATTATTTGATATTTATTGTGTTGACATTAAATTTTCATTCACATAATATAAGTATCTAAATTTATAAAATAAATGTGGAATAGTTCATTCACCAACAAATGTGACAATGATATCTTTACTTTTTCGAAGAACTTTTGATAAAGTGGTGATCCCTTAGACTATAGATACATCTAGACGCCACCCGTTGCATTGCTAAATGAAGCCGCTTACCTTGCGTTTGGTTTGTGAGCGAGCAAACGCATTCGTCTACAAATGTTCGATATCATAGACCATTTTGCTAGTGCTCGCACTAGACGCTCAGAATTAAAATATAATTTTCTATTTTTTTACGTTATATAGTATTTTTAAGCGGTCAAAATGCAACCATTAGATAAAGATATCTATAATTTAAGTTATTTCAAAAAAACACTAGGTCACTGATATTAAAATATATAATAAAATACAAATAAATTATCACGAACATGTATCAACTTACCTATGAAACGTTATACCATCTTCTTGCTTATCAGTACGGCTACCACATTTTAAGACAACACACAGAACCATCTTTTCTACTTAATTAACTAAAAATATTTACCACTGACTTTATGTTTAACACAAAAATATCAATTTTAGCAACACGAGCTCGCAAGTTATCGACGCTGTGTGAAGCGTTTTGCCCCGATTTGATGGCGATATTTTTGGAAACTAGCTTACACAAATGTAGACCTTTTATCTTACTCTAGCGCGTGTCAAAGAGATCGTAAGGGTGCCGAATACTTTCTCACTCGCACTCATGCATCGTTTTTGTTCAGGCCTTGAGTAATACTAAATAACTTCACAATGGTAAGCTGACCTACTCCACATATATTTTTAAAAAAAAATGGTTTTATATTTCCAAACGACTTTCATAATATCAAATTGTACAGTAATGATTATTTGATATTTATTGTGTTGACATTAAATTTTCATTCACATAATATAAGTATCTAAATTTATAAAATAAATGTGGAATAGTTCATTCACCAACAAATGTGACAATGATATCTTTACTTTTTCGAAGAACTTTTGATAAAGTGGTGATCCATTATTGGGCAGTTATGCATTTATAAGTAAGCCATAGACAAAATATACTTTGATAATATTTTAATGTCTTGATATTTTTATGTTTACCTAATAATTATCCCATTTTTTTTTAATAAATAGTAAAATTCTAAAAATGGCAATTTCAAATTAAATAACAATTTTATTTCCTATCAAACAAATTACATATACTGACAAAAAAATATTTAAAATACACAATATAGCATTGATTGCGGGAGATGTTTTGAAAAAAATTAAATTTCATGATCGACAATCATTTAAAAAAACTAAATAAACGTTGAACGAAACAATATAACTAAAAAAAATCTAGTTTACTCTGTTGGCCTCTCAGTTTACTTTGGTTTCACTGGCGCTCTGACTATTGTATGTGAGTAAACGAGAAAAATATGTCCGTGATTTCACTCACTATGACAATACGTGACCATGTCAAAACAAGTATGAGAACAATAAATAAAAATCGATCGCGATACGATGAATTCGCACTCGTCGGTGTCGCAATGAACGAGGGTTACCTGTCATATAGTGTAATCAGTGGCGGCTCGTGGATAAGATATCTAGGGGTGCTGCGGTTGATTAAAAATAAAAAAAATGTTTATTTGGATTATAACATAAATAATTAATTGTATTAATAAGTAATTAAAATAAAGAACTTTGCATAAATTGCTTGCAGAAATTAATTTTAACAATGTTAATTAGTCATTAAAAAGCTATATTTCTTTCCTCCGTACGCGCGTGGGCTCACGTACGAACGCAGATACGGCGATACACTATTGGGCCTGCAGTACCGATCAAGATCCCAGCTGCGCCCATTTGAGCATATTCGTTTGAAAATGGTACTGGTATATGATAATTATTGGATATATTGGTGCGCAGGCGAGCTTAATTCACGCTTAAATAATATTGATATTTTCATATAATATACATTAATTTATGTATATTATAATATTTCATTTTTCTCAATTTGCTTGGGGGCGCTGCAGTTCCGCAGTCCATATGGACGAGCCGCCACTGGATATAATACTCCAGTCAAGCAAGTTATCTTGCTCTATAAGACCGTGATCAACAGGCCGCACATACAATTTTTGTGAGTTTTCCCGCCCGACTTCGAACACAAATTACTGGCCACCGTCGATTGATTTGCACAATCTAAAAAATTAAACAAACGTCTATTTGAATAATAATGGAATACTAAGCCACAAATTATCAGTATTACAGCGATTGTAGTAAAAGCTTCGCTCTACATTTAACGTGTGTCATTAAAAATTTGCGACCTGTCAGATACTGCCATAGTAATATCGTGAGGCATAGAAATGGTTAACCATAACCACGGTAATTTGCTATATTCTGTATTAGGTTGTCGTTATGTGTTCTTTCTTCCATGTTTCGAGCACCTTGCAGATGCCATTCTCAAACACCTAACAGTAACTACACTTAACTGCATTATCTCTTGAGAATGGTCCCTACAACAAGCGAAATGGATAAGGAAGCACACATGATGGCAGCCCGAAAACATAACATTTTGCATGTGATAATCTAGTGTTCTTCAACCTTTTAACTTCCGCGGCCTGGTGAATATGAGAAATATTTCACAGACCGGTATTAGCCAGAAATAAGAAGCATTATAGATATAATTTTATTTATTAAATCTTATGTTTTAAAATTTTGATTAGTGCCACATCTGCTGCTTCTTTGTCAGCAAATTTGATAAACGTGATTCCAGCATTGTTTCTGAGAGACGAAGCGCTGCATTAACTCTTTGCTTTTGCTCTGATTGCTTTTTATTACTGACATACATACATACATAAAAATTCTTTTCACATAAAGAGGAAGTCGAAAAAATTACCAATAATCTGATCTTTGTAATTCGGAGATGGATATTCTTTATCAAAGGATCTGCAAAATTGAGACAATGATTGCATTTTATGTCTGGACGTTTCTTTCTCACGAGGATCAAGTGTGCATGGTTTAATATCTTCCAAAAAGGGATTATTAATCCAGAAGTTAAAGGTCCGCCTCTACGTAGACCTTAATTTTCAGAGAAATATTTTAAAGTTTTCAGCTAACGCTTTTAAATGTTGGCTAATATGATGTTAAATATGACTTTCTGGTTGATATCAGCAGCATTCAAAAATTCTCCCAGCATTTCATCTAGTGCGAATTCCCCGAATCGTGTAGCGATGTAGTCGGTTGATAACATGGACACTGATTTAGATGAGAAAATATCGTCGGTGTTTTGTAAAAAGGGCGAATCAACCATTTTGGCGAAATCGAGATTGTAATGAAAATACAATATGTACCCCACTAGCTTTATTGTGTAAAAACGGCGAATTTTTATCTCCACAGGAAAGTACTTAAAAACGATAATCGACTAAAATTAAATTAATTAAAATTACGAAATAAAAACAAATGTGACATATTAGGCCTTTTAAAATATTATATAATAATACCTATTATAATGACAGTATTCTTTCTAAGCTTTATTATAAACTTGTTAGATATTTATAATCTACAGGTAAAAAACAAATAAATGTCAAAAGTTAAAAATCCTCCTCCTGTAAAGTAGCATTTTGGTTAATTCGCCCTTTTTACAAAACACCGACGATATATGTACAATGAATCTCTCTTTCATGTTCATTTCATGAACACCGTTTCCACCTCATACTACTGTAGCTGTTAATCAGTCAATTTATATAATCTGCTCCAGTCCGTTTTTTCTTTTTCTCTGGCTCATATTCAGACATAATTAATAGGGTAACTAGATATATCGCGAGCCGAATACTACAAGGTTCTAAGTGTTCGTCCTTGAAAAAACAATCCCAACAATGAAATAGTATTCTAAGCTGCCTCATTGTTACTTTTGTTTCTCCAAGGACAAACACTTAGAACCTTGTAGTTCTCCACTCGCGATATGATAAATATAATTGTCAAACTGACACTTGTGCAGAACGCGCTTCGTCTCGCCCATAGACTAATAAATATCATTACTCTCGCCTTTTCGCCAGTGGTGATTGCCGACGAGGTGTAGCCACAGTGAGTAGCAATTTTGCCGATTTTTTACATACACTGCGCGCTTAATACATAATCTGAATACGCGAGCCACGTTAAAACAGTAAGCGAGCCACGGGTTGGGCATCGCTGGTCTACACTATGATAATACGATACAGCTGTATAAATAATAAATAGTATATTCTTTAAAAAATGAAAGTATAATATTTTACTCAGATAATTGAGATGCTGAGAATTGAACAAATAATATAAGAAAATCATAACTAAATTCTACATAACTTTTTTTAACATTCTGTATAGGTATGACTTTTTCTCAAATGATCGATTATTATTAAAAAATATATACCTATTTCTTTATTTTTGTCAGTGTGTCAAGTGTTTGAAGAGGTACAAGCCGGCAAAAACATTCAAATTACAATGTTGCTATGAAATAATAACATTGTCTATCTCTACACCTACAGCATCGCATCTATTCTATACACAAGACTGCTATCGAAGTAGTTTATCATATTTATGTATTGAGGTATTATAATTGTTACAATAATTTAGCCGTCAAAACTGTCTATCTCGCTTTATAAGTTAACATAGCCAAGAGAGGTGCTATTAAAACATAGCACTTTTTGACAGTTCAGATGGTTAACTTATTTTAACAATCAACACATTCACTGCTGACCAGTTAATTACCACAACTCGGTCACTGCTAAAGACACACCTGGCGTGTAGCAATTAGCATGATAATTAAATGTCGTAATTAACTGGTCAGCAGTGAAAGTATAAGTATCTAATGGCCACACGCCAGGCGTGTCTTAAGCCTCAATCACATTGAGCTTCTTTACGAGCTGTGTGTTGGCGACTTTACAGGTAGATTATAAATTCGCCAACAAACAGCTCGAAAGAAGCTTAATGTAATTGAGGCTTTAGCAGTGACTCAGCCGTCTCAATACATAGATATGATAAAATAAAACTACCTTTGATAACCGCCTTGTGTATAGAATGTCCGTAATAACATTTTATACACAGGAGTTTATAGAGTGTTAGAAATATTGATGTTTCTTTGTGTTTTTTAATGTTTTTTTAAAGAGGACAAATCAGGTCAATTACATATGTTGCTATGAATAACATTATCTACATTCTACACCATGTCCGTGGGATATATTCAAATGTTGGGAACACACTTTTTATACTCTTTAATACAATGCCGTTAAATGTTTAAATCCTTTTTCATGCATAAGTTAGTAGCGCTAAAGTAAAAAATGCTCCTTTTAATTCTCAGCGACTCAATTATAAAAAAACAGTGATTCGGTACAATTCATTTAGTATTGGTTGATACAGAATTTCATGTTAACATAATATACATATTAATTTCTTTCATGCTAAAGGGATAATTATATTTAAAGAAATCTATGTCTACAAGCAATAAACTGCATGTCTTACACAATAATTGTTGCTGATAAAGTGATAAACATAATAATATATTGTTTTGGAAATCAATAAGATTGTTGTTTTGAACTTGTTTATTCAGTGTATAAAGATTGCTTCACGGTGCCATAAAAACTCAGTTCTGGGCACACAATTGAAAATAATTTCCTGGTGCCTGCCAAATTCTCTTTTTTTAATTTCGACAAAAACAAAACACATTTCTAAATAAAGGACAAAAATACATTGTTGAAAAAAATAATTCTGAATGACACCATGCTAAAATATATGACAGATGATTACTTATAATCAGTATAAGGGAAGAGCAGTTTATATTTTATTATTATCATCTGAAAAAAAACAGCCACTTTATTTTATTTAAATTAATTTATCAGCGTGTGTTAAATTAAAATTGTCTAGAATAATTGTATTTTTGAGGCAGCCTGTTGTAAATTTCCGACAGCAACCCTGGATTCCGCGGAGTAACTTTCAATACCAACTTACGAATTAATTTAGACATTAAAGTAAATTGTGATTTACCTCTTCATGACATGAGATATAAGTTTTTTTACGAGGATCGGTTGTTAGTCATTCGTTCTGTGCGTTGAAAAACGGTTTGCGGGACTCGAACTTGCAACCTACGGATTTAGTTCTGTTCATTACTCCCACATAATATAATTAATAATTATACATAAATTTCTCTACAATTTTTAACAGTTTCAGAAATATCCGTACAGTAGAAGTTCGTTTACCTCTGCACAGATTGGGGATGAAGATAGTCAGGATAATGATAAATCCAGATAATCGAAAACAAATACAAAAATGTATTTTTAAATCTTAACTTTTTCTCATTTTTTATTTTATCGGGTTTGTTTTGTACCTATTTAAAAAAATCTTGGATTTAGTGAGATTCAAATATGCATCGTTCATTGTGGTATGTGTTTGAATTTTTCTAATTGGAATGTTTCTGAGGCTTTTCAAAATGATGTAATGCTCCGCAATAGCCAATATGCGGAAAAAGTTTATGATTGAAAATAGCAAAACTGTCTGGCCTGGATATCTACATAATGTGTGTGATCAATAGTTGCGATGTTATGCCACTGGGCTATTAAAATTTAGATAGTAGCTATAAATAGGTATCCGTAGGCAATTTGAAAAAGTGCCAGTCACTTGTTTATTTGAAACCATGGCAACTTGTAAAAATATTTTCCCTGCACGTTATCTTATCAGTTAAAAGATTTAAATGTGAATCATAAATTTCTTCACAAATTTAATATGACAGGAAACATTGAATTTATAAACCTTTTATCTCAATAATTACAGAATACGCTGCATTCTAATATGGCTTATCAATATTTTTGACATTAAATTGAGAAATAGCTTTTGATACTATGTTGCAACATAACAATTGAAGGACTGAGGCATAGACTAATATAACTGAGGATTAAAGTATTACAAGTGTCACATTATGTAATAAATGTGTTAAGTCTACGTGTAATAGCTGATATACTGGATTATTTGTTAGGTTACATTAGGTTTTCATTCGTGAAATCAAAATCGGCTATGAAAATTGAATTAATGTTCATATTGAATCTAATAAAATTGGTGACCGTATAGTATACGGTAATCTCTTTTCGATAGAAAACTCACGGCGAACTGTGCTACGGTGAAATGTTTTACGTACAATTTTCTTGAAGAAAAGGCTGGATATGGGAAAACAGGCTAAGCTCTTGAATTGTCCTCCGTATACATTTTTCAAAGTTCGGTTGATATGGGTCTTTATGGTAACATGTAAATTGTACGTAAAACATTTCACCGTAGTACAGTTCACCGTGAGCTTTCTAACGGAAAGAGATGACCGTATGCTATACGGTCTCCAATTTTATTAGATTCAATATTAACATATTGACTGTTGACTAGATAATTACTAATTAATTACCACATTTAAATCATTCGACGCGGATGACACGGCTGCCGTGTCCCCGTTAAGCGGCCGATCGATCCAATTAGCATGTTATTTAAATGCGGTAATTGAAAATTAATTGAAAGGTACGCAGCGATTGTGTTAAATAACATGCTAATTATATCTAATGGCCACTTAATTGTTACGCGTCGTTAGCGTCCAATGAGATTTCAATTTTCATAACCGATTTTGACAAAATTCAAGAATGAAAACCTAACCTTACAAATAATCCAGTATATCGACTATTTTCAAAATTTGTTTGCCGCGGGCTTCCTGTTAACCGACAAGAACCGTGTTTTATTTAGACACGAATTTTATCTCAGTACTATATGACCCAAAGAAGTTGGACAGTCAACTATATATTTCCGATACAACATATCAAGTGTGATACGGCGAACTGCATACGCACAAATTTCTGGACACGGGTCTTTATAGAGTGCCGTGACTCATTACTGTAAAACAACATCATGCCCCACTCGGTGGACCTATTAATGCATATTACCCCGTTTACCCGGCTATAACAAGAAAATGTATGTGTAAACACATATGAGTACCTTGGTATCAAAGTGGGACATAAGCCATTTACAAAATTTTACAGGAGACTGACAAACATGTGTGAAAAGTGACCGTTTTTCATATAACATACCAACTTTAAACTCAAAAATCTCTATAAAAACTACCGTTTTTGATACTTTTAGTGGATTTTTTGAAAAGTGCATCACTTGCACTACCATAATCAATTAAAACATGAATTTAGCGGGAGGTGGCGTATGTCCCACTTTGATACCAAGGTACTCATATTATCATGCAAGTTGCAATATTGCTTGCATGTACCAAAATAGTTCAGAACCTTCTGAATTTCCATGCAATAATTGGTAAATTGCATCGCGGTGCGCATGTGCAGCAGAACGATAATGGCGAATCTCCCGGAAGAAATATAACTACACATCACAGAATATTTTGACGTCTACCGATTATCTACAAATCTGTCAAATAGCATCAATACAATGACAACATCGTGTCTTCCATATGCTTGAAGATCGAGATTGGAGAGATAGTCAGCACTTTTACGTGTAAACAGTTATCGCGATAGTTTAAAATATACACTATTGGTGCAAATAAAACAGGTGTTATATTGTTTTGTAAATTCTTATGCAGTTTCTTAATTAAATACTAGTCTTCTTCTTATTGTGCCATCCCCTAGCGGAGGTCGGCCACCATCAAGGCGATCTTAGCTCTGTCGTCTGCTACCCGGAACAGTTTGGTGGAGCTGCACTCGTACCAATCACGGAGGTTCTTAAGCCACGAAATGTGGCGCCGTCCTCCGCTACGCTTCCCATTGATCTTTCCTTGAATGACAAGTTGGGGAATGCTGTATTTTTGTCTTCTCATAATGTGGCCGAGGTATTGTAGTTTCCTGGTTTTGATACTACGTAGAACTTCTCGGTCCTTCCCCATTCGGTTGAGAACTTCAACATTTGTCACCCGGTCAGTCCAAGGAATTTTGAGGATGCGTCTGTACAGCCACATCTCGAAAGCTTCAAGTCTCCATGACATCTCTTGGTTTAGCGTCCATACTTCCATACCATAGAAAAGAATTGAGAGCACATAACATCGTACCATATGCAGTCTCAGACCTAGGTTAAGATCTCGATTGCTAAGGAGGCGTCTCATTTTGAGAAAGGCGCTCCTTGCGATCTCAATTCTAGTTTTTATTTCCTGAGACTGGTCCCATTTCTCATTGACCCATGTACCTAAATATTTATAATGGGTCACACGTTCGATTGGTTCGCTGTTAATGACAAAATTTGTGTCGCTGTTTTTGATACTAGTAATAGCTTTGTTTTCTTGAGGCTCATTTTTAAACCATAAGAATTTATATAATTATAATTAATACTAGTAAAGCCTTTAAATAATGAAAATTGAATAAGGTATAAATACAAATTCATGATTGTTTAAGCAAGCTTTACATATTGTAAGAAAGGACAAATTATAACATTTATAACCTCATAGTTCTTTGTTATATTTTCTGGTGATTCGATAACATCATGCGTACTTCCTTCTTTATATAAGAATGTATAAAAAACAATTTGATTTGTCAGCAAATCTAAAGATTTGCATTTATGGAAAATAGTAAATGACGGTAATTTATGATTTCGACAACATTTTGTGCGTCATATTCATTTATTATTTGTATAAATTGTTGAATAAGATAATGCATTTTACTTATAAAATAAGCTCGAAAAGATACATAGGTAGGTAGTAAATAATATTTATAAATGTTTATCTATAATATGCATGTTTTGATATATTGATAAATAACATCTTTCATTGACCCCAAGGTTTGATTACAAATTTACACACATAAAATTGTGAACATTAAATTATATGAATACCAAAAACTCCTGGAGTTAGCCAATTTTCTCACTTCTTCAGATCGTCATGCCAGCGTTCCGTAGGATATTACAGAACTTATTATTTGTACTTACTGTCTTTTCAAATCTTAGATTAAGGGTGCTTAAGATCGCCTATGACACCACTTAAGCGTCGATGACATTAAGCTACTTTACAAGCTACAAGCCAGCGAATTTACAATCTGCTTGTAAATTGTGTCATCATTGAACTAGCTAACTAGCAGATTGTAAACAATCTACCGAGAAAAGTTGAAAGCTGGTCTACTTTACTCGCTACTCGCTGGCGTGTGGGCCGATCTGCGTCTGCGCAGTAAAGGCGAACTACTCAATACGTCCTGTCAAATAGTATCAAAAATGACAGTTTCAACTCACTTGCTTATTGGCTTCTGAGGGAGTAGAAAGTTTTGTGTGTCACCGTCACAATCACACCAGCTGATTCGCCCGATTTTAAACTCGGCGACTAGCAGCTTGTAAAGTAGCTCAATGTCATCGACGCTTTAGGTAATAGTGCTGCAGATACCCGCATGAGGTTTTATAACTTTCTTTTTAGACCAAACCCAACCTAACATAATCTTAGTATGTGATAATGATGCATCGAAATGTATGAAAATATCAAATTTTAAATTAACAATTATTGGATCGAAAAGCATCTGTGCTTCTCAGAAAAAGATATTTAATATACATTCGAACTTGGTTATTACGAGGAAGATGGGACCGACTGAATTTTTCGTTATAAGCATTACTCGTTATAACAAAGAATAGGTATTTTTAAATGAACGGTCACATAACACGAAAAGTTGCAATTCAAACAAAAATACACAATTAGAATTTTTCCACGAAACAAGCATGGCATTCATAAACTACAAAAGAAGTCGTTTATTGTAATGAACGCTGGTAGGTACCTACTGACTTCACAAACCTTTTTTTTACATGCAATTTCAACCATATGCGTGGATATTTTTTCAATATTGTCGGTGAAAACACCAATTAGGTAGGTACTTAGACACTTATAGGCCATCCATGGACTGAAACCGTATGCGGTTTCGAACCGTGTGCTATACTAAGCTTATCTTTTCTGGTCGGAAATATATTTCCACAGAGTATATTATAAGCATCTGATCGTATCCGTGTATACCATACACTTACACTTACAAATTTAGTGAAAATATATTTTCATGAGCAAAAATCATAAGTTTAGTATGGCACACGGATCTAAACCGCATACACGTTATGGCTGCGATAATACGTACTATCCGCAGCAAATCCATGCACGTGTAAATGGGGTATTACTAAAAATCATTGAGGTATACCTATATGGGCCTTTAATTATGTCTCCAATGGCAAATGAAAAACCTTCTGCCCCTATTTGTCGTACAGGGTCTTGATTTTTTTGATGGAAAACGAGTTTGGGAAACAACCCTAGGTTATTAATTGAGTTAGCATTTATTTGGTAGAATTCCATTTTACAAGAAATGAAAATATAATTAATATTCATAATAATATTATGAATTTGTATACTTATTATTAATTGTAATATTATTAATACTTTGAAAACCCTAAGTGGGTTTTTTAATGGATATCAAAATTTATCAAAATTACAGTGTTCGAGTACTTTGGTTATTTATTGACATTATTAATCAATTAAAATATTATTAGTATAATTGTCTTAATCGTGTGTTTAAATTATATTTAATAGTGGCGACGAATGCATTACCAAATTTTCATTAATTATGTGATTACTTTTGGATAATTCGCGATTAATTTCCAACTGTTCGAGTAAATTTAATTTTAGACCTTTATTACATATATGCAAACATTCTGGCGTTATATTATTACTGATGCTATGCGAATTTGATATCAAATGTTTAGCAAACTGAGAATCTGTTTTACCATTCCTGAAAGACCGGATGTGTTCTTCGAAACGAGTTTTTATTGGCCTGCCAGATTGACCAATGCAGCATAGACTACATGTGCCACATGTTATTTTATAAACTCCGGCTTTTCTCCAGTTTGTTGATTTTATCTTTAGCTTTAACCCTAGGTTAATTTAACTAATTTGATACCCTACCTTAAAAACCAGTCTCTCAATTGCTATTTGGAAGGAGGAAAAGACGAATATCACAAGCAATCATGCTCTGGATTTAAATAAACATTAAATACCGATCGCAAGCGCGATCTGAAACCTACTTATTTAGGAATCTTGGTAATGTATTCATTTCGGGGAAAATACTAAATGAAGCAATGGTGGGGTCTGTTATGTGAATCGCAATAAAATAATAACTTGAAATCAATTTTAATAACTAAATCAAGGATGTCAATGTAGATATTATTGTTTTGTGGTCCTGTAAATCGTCACCGTTTTAGCAAAACCATCTATGTGTCACTTTTATCAAAAATGACTTTTAAATACCAAGTCATTCCTTATTTTTTTCTCTATAGGCCAGTAAAATGATCTATGTGTTGGGTAAACTCGCTCCGAAGTTATTTCAAAAAATAAAAAACAGCTATGTGTAAGGTTCAAAAACCACGGTTCACAAAAACAACTATGTGTATATTATAGTAACATATAGATGGTATTTTGATATCGAGAGTGTAATGTTTTTTTACAGTTTGGCTACACATAGTTTGTTTCTATGTTATATGCTATGCATTATGGTCTTGCACGACGGTTTGAAAGATGCTTTCTCAAAAAGAGAGACAGGAAATATTCAATAATTTCTGGAAGATGCCTACATGGTCAATAGGGTATAGGCGAGAATTAATTTAAAAGTTGGATAAACAACTACAAACGTCTCGATGACAGTGGCCAATTGAAAGCAACAATGACAGGTAATAAGAATCTGACTGAAGATAAATAATTGGTAGTGCAACCAAAAATCAAAACGGAGAGATTTGTGGAAAAATGTTACATTATGGTTGGATCTAATTCCAAAGTTCCCAGCCATTATTGCAGAGAAAATACCTCCAGGGTGTATGTGGAATCGTGTTTCCGATCCAAAATACAAATGCATGATGAATATAAAAAATGGTCTCTGGAAAATGGTCATTCAGCAGCAGAATATACTCCAGTATATTTACCACCAAAAAATTAGTATCCACCAACCACGTAAATATCAGTGTGCCATCACTGCCATCTGCTGTAGTTATAAAATGAAGAATGTTTCAGAAATGGAATACAATAGCCACATTATTAAAAAAAAAAAAAGATGCAAGAAGACCAAAAATTAAATGAAGGAGAGTACCAGAAGTATTACTGGACGGTTAGTAATCACAATGGATCTCCAAAGTGTGCTGCTATGTCCAAAAAACAGGCACAAATGTATTATAAACAAAAGCTGCAACTACACAATTTCACCATATACATTCTTCATAATGTATCTTCTAATGAATTTGTCTCATCTCATCGAAAGCAGGACAATACAATGAAATAATTCTAAAATCGGATGGGTGTGGATATCGAAACCGAAATAAATTATTCGCTACTGCTCTAAGTTATATCTTTAGAGAGAAAAAACATCGAGATTCAACAGCTTTTTCTTGAAAGAGGCCACACCATGATGGAGGCCGATAGTGCACATGCCACCTTGGAAAAGTATTTTAAGCCTCCAATATATTCACCGTCTGATTATATAGCACGTATGCGGCTAGCAAGACCAAAACAACCTTATAAAATTAATGTCATTGATTTTTAATTTTTAAGAATTATGGATAAGATTAAATCTGGATTAAGTTCAATCAGACCAGGAAAACGAATCGGAGATCCTGTTGTATATGATATTAAAATGTTACAGTATCTACCAGATGGAACAATCTTTTACAAACTCAACTTTATCAGTGCAACCGTTTGACTGCCTTTGTAATATATATAATGAATCATTGCCAATATCGCAGTCGAAATACATACATCTTCAGGAATTAAAAAGTGTAATAGAGAAAGATCACCACTATTTCTACGATAACCTAACATTTAAACCTGCTAATAGAAAGTAAACGAACTTATAAATATAATACGAGTATCATCTCACTATTGCATTAATAATTAATAAAATGATATTGCAATTATTTATCACTAACGCACTATGTATATTTCAACTATTATTTATGTAACAGTTTTTCATGAGTTTATTATTATTCACATTTTGATGAATAAATTAAACTATGTGTATTTACAAAACGGTCAAAACAACTTATGTGACATCACAAACTGTATTTTTATTATTTTTGTATTAAAAATAAAAGATTTTTGTAAACAAAATAATAATCTTCGACCATTTTCTGATTATAATAAAGCATTTTTCATAATTTTAATGTTTAAATGTAACATTATTTTTTTATTCAGTTTTATCCTTCTCCTGCACAATTTGAGAAAGTGCACATAGATGGTTTTGCTAAAACGGTGACGAAATGTAGAATATGAAAATTAAAAAGGCTGCATCATTTTTCATAACATGACTTTATTAATAACTCATTTAGTGCTAACACCGCGACCGGCACGGTTTTGGAGCAGTTGGCCATTCGATATAATTAACGTGTTATTTAAATGTAATTAAAACTTCATCAGTGATTGTGTTAATAGATAGATATCAAAAACATCAATGTAGGTACCTAACTAATAACACATGCAATATTTTCTTAATAAAATGACACAGTTTAATCCAAAAACACGTAACTGAGATAACAGAATCATAATATTATAATCTGTTTTTGCAGTAAACAAGCATTACACAAATATTATGAAATTTCCATCTATCCATAAATTTAATAGAAAACATTAGAATATTGATACTATTGACTTTGGAATGCGATGCAAATTGAATACTAATTGGGAAGAGTTTTATAAGCATACCGTATAAGCATGAGGTTCGATATTTTTGACTGAAAATATGACATAGTTAGAGCAACACCAAGTGAGAGAAATTAATGATACAATTAGCTTCATGTAAAAGCAGTCATAAATAATAAGGGTAACAGTATTTAACTTTACCCTATGTAATTCGTGCGCAGTAGAAGAAATCGCTGTCTGCGCCATTTCAAGATTAAGCTGCTCCACTATTATACAGTCGGAACTTGGTTATTACGAGGAAGATGTGACCGACTGAATTTGCTCATTATAAGCATTACTCGTGATATAACATTTTTCACACCACGTTCTATTTAACCATAGAACAAAAAAAATCTGAAAACCATCGTAAAAATCCCCGAAACAAGCATGGCATTCATAAACTACAAAAGAAGTTGTTTCTTGTACCTATTGACTTCACAAAGTTTGGATTTTTACATGCAATTTCAACCATATGCGTGGATACTTTTTCAATGTTGTCGGCGAAAACACCAATTAGGTACTTAGATACTTAACTAGTGTCATAAACGTAATCCGATCCCGGCGACATTGGCTTAGTTGACTGCCCGGTCGAATTTTATTGCTTCGGGTCGAAAATGTTGTTTTTAAACGATCGACACATTAACAGTTTTGCTTGGTATACCCGAGAAGTAGCTCGTTATAAAAGTGAATAAATCTATGGAGAAAATCATAAACTAAAATGTCATCGAATGTTTCCTCATTACATCCGAGACCTCGCTATTTCCGTGATCGTAATAACCAAGTTCAATTGTAGTAAGTACGATCTTATCAATGATTAGAATTTAACAAATACAATATTATGCAGTACTTATTCCATATTTTTAACCATGTCAGCATTTGAGCCTCCACGGGATGAATGCATGTGCAATTAACATGTGGATTTGCCAGACCCGGGATCCATGAGATAAGCCGAAGCGATAACCACTCGGCCATCATGGGCGCTTAATTAGGCTTTTAATAAGCGTCAGGACATCATTGTTAACTAAAATTCTGTTGACAATGTCCAATTGAATGTAACGAAACCGGTCTTGATGATTGTTAAATAATGTGAAATTGTGTAGGTATTTAGAAATGTAGAATGTCATGTATTATTTTAATAATTAGAGAGACCATTATAAATTTAAGAAACCACTAAAATACATTAAATAATCAAGACCGAGGTATGTGCGTTAACAAATTAATATTAGGTATGACTTACATAAGTATAGAAAAATGTCAATTTTGTTTTTTTATTCTGCTGCAGTTGGAAAACATTCATGTTCACATGTCATGAATCTATGAAGAGATAACAAGACCCAGCAGATATTTTATTTAAAATTCTGATAAAATAAAACAATCAAATTAAATATTTCTTGTTATTTTATATTCTCCCAGAATCCAGATTATTCGAAAATAGGGAATAGCCTAATTTATTTTATTATGGTAACCACTAAACATGGTTCTAATGGTAACATTATCAGCGACAGTGCCAATCGTACTATAATAATAATTATAGTATTTGTACTATAACTTTTGTCTGTGTACTAGCTCAGAAATATTGGGAACTGAAATGTCTAACGGGTAAGGTGATAACAGGTAACTGACTCGAGTAAGGAAGAATCCGGCTTAAACTTACACGCGTGTCAAGAAAACATTATACGTCGAATACAGAAAACTGCTTTCGTTTATGCATTTACGCTCATTTAATGTTGGTGCACACACTATTGCACGTGCATAATGCGTGCTTCATTTTCGTAGGACACTCACCCATTCAAAACCCTGCATCATGATGCAGCATATTGAATATAGCCTATCGGTATTCTATTTATTATCTGTTCTGTGGTGTACTATGTACGATATAAAACAGGTATAGTACGCCCAAAATACTATAATTTTCAAAGAGATTGGACTCCTTCAATTCTCTTTGATAATTTTGAATATCGGAAAAAATCCGCATAACGTACTAAAATTTCGATATTTCCGTAATATAAATTGGTGCAAAGTCAAAGAGATTGGACTCCTCCAATCTTTTTGTGCAAAGTACTATAATTTCGAAATACTTATAAGAAAATTTGTAGAACTAATGGTCGAAAAATATAAAAAAATCCCTTGACTTCGGTAATGAAATTTCTTGAATTCTTCGGTAAGCATTTTTGGTCGGAAAAGATACCTAAATAAAAAGGGGTCTCTGAGTTTCTCAAATTCTCCGTTATTTTTTTCTGAGAAACAAAAAAAACTATACATTTTCAACAGAGATGACAACGCGTACTATATTTTCCCCCAAATACTATAATTTTGGAGGTTCTGTACTATAATTCCACTTTGAAAAGATGGTAACAATGTCGGCCAGTGTTGCCAACCGTACTATAATTATAGTATTTGTACTATAATTTTGGTCCGAGTACTATGTAAAACAGGTGTAGTACGTCCCAAATACTATCGGAAAAAATATGTAAAAAGTACTAAAATTTCGACATATCCTTTAAATAAATTGTTGCAAAGTACTATAATTTCGCAATATAAGAAGATTTGGTGAACTTGGAAAAAAAATTGCTCGAAAAATGAAATTTCTTGAATTCTTCGGTAAGCATTTTTGGTTGGAAGAGGTACCTAAAAAAAGGGGGTCTTGGAGTTTCTCAAATTCTCCGTTATTTTTTTTCTGAGAAACAAAAAAACCTATACATTTTCAACAGAATCAGATGACAACGCGTACTATATTTTTTTCCCCAAATACTATAATTTTGGAGGCTCTGTACTATAATTCCACTTTGAAAAGATGGCAGCACTGATGTCAGCAGTGTTGCCAACCGTACTATAATTATAGTATTTGTACTATAATTTTGGTCCGCGTACTATGTACGATATAAAATAGATATAGTACGCCCAAAATACTATAATTTTGAATATCGTACTATAATTTAATATAAAAGTACTATAATTTCGCAATCGAGTCGTCTCCGAAATTTTCTTTTTCCTAAAAAAAACGAGCCGACTATGAAAAATGGGGAACCTGCGGCCCGCGGCGAAATATTTACACATACTACTAAATTCTCTGTTATTTTTTTCTGAGAAACAAAAAACCTATACCTACATTTTCAACAGATGACAACGCGTACTATATTTTATCCCCAAATACTATACTTTTGGAGGCTCTGTAGTATAATTCCACTTTCAAAATATGGCAACACTGGCTGTCGGCGACAGCTAAAAGTATATTAGTTTATGATTAGTCTATGGCAGTCTATGGCGACAGCTTCCGTTGGGTTTGTTCAGAGATTGTGATTGTATTTTTTGTTTACGTAGTTGCATTTTGACATAATCCAAAATTTTCACCATAGATTTCCACTAAAACACAACATGCAAGCAGATGATGCCGAGAATTGTGCAGCGTTTCTAGGTAACATTTGTTTTATTTACTACGATCATTGAAAAGACTAACAGCAGAATATATTAAAACCCAACTACAGTTTAATTGTAAAATAATTCACAGTACGCTGACACAGTGAGGATTTATTGCACTTTTTTCTTTATTACCGCACACTATACGCGTGCATCATTAATATATTATTGTGATCATTGTCAACATGTGCATTATAATATCTCAAGCGTATGACATTCATAAAATGGGTACGCCTTCATGAAAGTTCACATTCTGCTTTCAGTGAGGTTATTCTAAAATAATTAACCTATTATGCCGCTCCGAAATTAATAATCAATCAAATCAAATCGGTCAAAATTACTAGTCAATTCGATGTTACAGCGCCATTTTTAGATTAATAAAGCCTGAGCATATCTTTTTCCACATGCAACGAGTGGTCCACTGTTCAGCTGTCAGAATCAGATCCCAGATTGCTTGACATATTGATTAGCTACGTCCCCATTTAGTCACTTCAACGCCGACTTCCTCTTCAACTTTTAAATTCTGGTTTTACACCGAGAAGTTTTGTGCATGCGCAGAGGAGATGAATCCGTTTTACTGTCTACATTCGTTCATCACAGCTTACACTTCGTTGAGTCATAGATTATCAATGACATTAATATGGACGAATCATCTGGAAAAGAAAATGACACTCACTTTATTGTCGGGTCTGCCGAATGGCATAATCTGTTCTAACGCCATTACAATAAAGGTGATATTGCTATAAATTCCTGATGCTTTTTGTTGGGTATGCCGAATGGTTCGGTTCGAACGGGTTCGCTCAAATGAACATTGACATTAGAGACACTGCTCTAACGCCATTACAATAAAGGTCATATTGCTATAAATTCCCGATGCGTGATATCGCATAATGGAGATTGCGTGACGTCTACCTATACATGCGAATTTACTTGCTAGCTACTGTATTGAGTGCGTCGTCCATTAATAATGTCATTGTAGATTATACATCGAAATAGATTCGCAGGTGATGAATAAAATTATTCACGGTAATACAGCGCCACCACGAAGCGTACGGGAAACTAGTGTAAAAAGTTAAAAGAAAACAGTAAGATTTGGAATAACAAATACTTAATTATATTAGTTATTTTTTTAAACTTATCACAATCATATTTGTAATAAATAAGCATAATTGAGTGTGTCCTAACGACAAAATCAGTCATGGAACTAGTTTATTGCCATCTATCGGTGTACTTTGTATTACATTAATGATATTTATTCTTGTATGAATATTCACCTCGCAAATAAAACAGTCTATGCCCGAACGTCATGCGAATATTTTGGTTGTCAAAATAAATATTAAAATTATACTAGGCATATTGTAATTACACCAATTTAAGTTGAAGAGATTTAAATTTAATGATATAATATATTTTCTGACTACTGTTCGGAATAATGAGGGCAACAGAATCAAATGAAAACGTCCTTTTTCAGAACTTTACAGGGATGTCAAAGGCGAATTTTGACATGTTGTTGGGAATAGTAAAAAGAAAGATAGAAAAACAAAATACTCGTTTAAGGGATACCGCCCGAAGTAAATTTGTCTATCACCCTTCGGTATTTGCCTACTATCGGTGATTCCTTCATGTCGCTTATGTATTTATTTAAAGTACCTATCAAAGCAGTTTATTTCGATAGGTAGGTACCTAATGCTTGCAGAGGTGCTAAAAGCAATAGGTAGGTAGGTACCTAATTGAATGTTTGAAAGATGACGTCAAGGTAATTGGTTTATTGATATCTATAAGTAGGTACCTACATAATTCCGACCATATCCGATCTTAATAGGATCATATGGTCCTCCACAGAGTAGAGGTTTGTATTAACATATTTTCTTTTTACGAGAAATGGATGTCAGCCACTTGCTCAACCTATTAGGTCTATACCCTGACTCACACACAAATTGAAAAACAATATGTGTACTTGCCAGACCCAGGATTCGAACCTGGGACCCACGGCATGATAGTCCAACACTTAGCCGCGCGGCCACCGTGGGCGTTATACATAATACGACACATCAATACTACAATATGTCATTGAATACTACAACTAGATAATATATACGATACAACACAACAGTGACTCCACGAGGGTTCATTTTTGCTGTAGCCCCAGCTCCACTCCTTGTTGTTTCCTTAGTCTTGTGGAACTCCTTTGAAAAATACGAACTCAAGCTCTCAATTTTATTTTTAACCCCTATTATCGACATGCCATTTAAATCATATGCAAACCACGAGGGTTCATGCTTGTTGTCAGCCCCAGCGCCACGCTTTGTTTCCTTTGTTTTATGGTACTCCTTGGAAAAGAAGAACCGTAAACATTTTATTTTTACCCCTAAAACTGACATTCCAAACTTTCCTGCCAAGAATATGTAGGCATCATTGCGCTTCAGTTTGTTCGTATAGTCTTTATGGTTATATCCCATAATGCACAATGTGCCCTTACTCTCAATAAAATCCATTGTAATCATTTCAGTCAACTAAAATGCATCCATTATGATCAAATAGACTCAAATAAATATATTTATTGACAACGACAACTGACAGCCAACTGCACGAACGACCCGAATCTTACCGAAAAATTACGAAGCTGCTGGGGTGTTGAACAGAAATCCAAGCCGGTCGGATCGCAGTGCGTTAGTACTTTCATCACAAAATGGCGGCCATTTTCAAACCGATTTCAAGGCCGACGACGCATGCCCTGAGCTCAATTCGTGAGACGTATGGAAAAGTCCCGAGTGTAGACCCGGCTATTCGCCTTTTCTCGTTTCAATTTCAATTATAAAAAAATCACAAATCAAATATAGGGTAACTGCATTAGTCCCGGTTCAGTATACGGACAGTTTTGTACAAATATAACGAAAATAAGCAAAGTATGAGAGTTTCATATGAAGGATGACTCACATATTGTGCCTGTATTGTTCCTTGAACAATAACATTATATTTGTCATGCAAAAAGGAATTCATTCAACAGTATTACCTTAGTGGTGGTGTGAGTGGTGACTCAACAAAAAAAATATTAGATTTCTTAAAAAATAATTAGTGAAGGAAGGATTCAAAAAGTACGTTAAAACTATGATTATTTCATTTATTCACTTCAAAGATGTTTCATATTATTCAGTAATATGTTCTTGTATATTATTCAATGATAAAAATAATGTATTATGTTAAATTTAGTTAAATATTTGGTGTCCGGCAACTTAAGTGCAGAATTTTATCTTTTTTTAGTTGTCGGACGCAGTGTCCGGGCACTGAATTTATAAGAGACATTGAGTATTTGTGTGTGTACAGTATCACATCGAGGCTTGCTTGGTTTTATACAAGTTAGAAAAGGACAAACATAGAATTGTAAATATTTTTAGTTTTCGGACACGATTTTATAATTTTGATCATGCTGTCCGGTGACTAAAATTCAATATTGAATGACCGGACAAAGCTATTTTCTAATTAATTACAATATATTTACACAATTATCTCCAATAGCTGGTACGAGTACGTCAAATGCAAGCACCAGTTCATCAAGTGTGAGCAATTTAACATTAAAATCTCATCTTTTTTACCCCAAACCTACCCAATTTGGGAGTAAAAATAGAATAATAAAAGACACTGTCAAAGCACCGAGCGCCATTACTTCGGAAGCGTGGAGGTAGATCATAGAAGAAAAAGTGAAGGATGACAAAAGTACAGCAATTCATAAAAGATGAAAGGAAGAGGAAAAGAGAAGACAAATAAAAAAATAAAAAAAGGAAAGCGAAAAAGGCGATTTTCCAAAATTGTTCAGATGAATTAGAAAGTGATGTTGAGGATGATTTATCAAAGAACATTGGCTGTGATGGATGTGTTCGTTGGTTTCACCTTAAATGCCCGTCAATGTCTATGTTATCTTATAGTGAAGCATCACTAAAAGATTTTTTATGTAATTTTTGTTTAAACTCAGACCTAAATTAATATGTTAATCACCCGTATAATCACTCAGACACCCATATTAAGTTGAACCCCAGTTCCAAGTTTGTAGGTGTTTAGACATTAAGTCGCATATCCAGGCTATTGGGTTGAGGGTATATCACTGAAGCATTTTTTTCTCTGTAAAACTACTGAAGAGTGCTTGATTCAAGCATGGATTTTTTACTCTTAGTTCTCTTTTATATTTATGATTGAAAATACCACTTGAAAACATTTTTTTTTCTTCAGAGAAGGGATTAGGATTAGTATTGAAATTTATTTTAGTGTGTTTGGAAATATAATTATGGTGACTGAGGTGTTGAACCTTTTTAAAATTATCAATGGCAATAATTTAGTTGCCATAATTTTTTTTTTGTAAGCCTGCTTTGCATATTAAAGAACACAAACGAAAGTTACACAGTTTGAGATTTTTTGGATGTAATAAAAATTAATGTCAAAATTTGGTCAACTCACTTGAGATGTTTATTAGTATTACCATTTGATTTATGAAGTTCAGTTTTTTATTTCATTTTGCTTTGCCCAATTTGCACTCAAGATTACTTGGACAGAACTATATGAAAGAAACACATTGAATAAAATAAAAATATATGTTTTTTTTCAAGTTAGCGGTTGCTTGAGTGCTCATTGTGAACTATTTCTGCTTTTATTGCATCACTGTATTAACTAAAATTGTTTAAATGTGAAAAAATATTTTTTTAACACCAAAACTTGTCTTATTTTCTATACGAAATAATCTGTCCGACCACTAAAAATAGTACAGGAAACTAAGATTGTGTGTCCAGAAACTAAAAAAACCAACCATTTTTCTTAACTTGAGAAATATGTTAGAAATTTACCTAAATATAGATTTTTAAAATTTTTATAAACCAAAAGAATATATATTGTAAACATTAATAAAGCATAACATATTTTGTTTTCTTCTAAAGACACGGAGTTTTCTCTCCAAACACCTTACGCCGTTCGAATGTCACGACCCAATCATTGTGAAGCGCGCGTAACTCGCATATTTTGAATATTTCCGACGTAAATCGCGGGATAGAAAAACGTAAATGCGGGTATTAAATGTACTGAAATACATCGGGACTGAAAAAATTACACGCAATTGCAGGGAAAACGTGAATTCCGGGCACGTAAAAACGAGGTTATACTGTAGGTATTGATTTTATATACAATAAATTTAAACATGCCACAAAATTATATTTACATCAATCATCAGTATAATAATTAATTACCATGATATTATTAAAATATATACTTAAATTTTATTTAGATTTACCGACATTGTCATTCACAATTAGGTATATTAATTTATGTTGTGAACGTCTTAAATTAATAATTTGTAATATTCACTACATACAATAAATAAAATTTGAATACTAAGTTATTAGTTTATATTTTCACAATAACTTAATATTTATAATGCTCTCTAAAATTTTAACATTTAAGTATATTATATTATATAAAATAATATGTTTACATAAATAACTATAACTTTGTTTTACCCCCGTAAAAATAAAGAAAATATAATATTTGCGATCTCCGCGTACATAATATTATTACATTACTAATAATAAATGAATTTGTATTTTATAACAAGCAACACCAGCCGCAGCTGTATCGCGCGGTATATTCTACTTAACGTTACCAACATCTAACGTCACCCGAGAACTTTCGGCGAGTCGAAATTCCAACATTTTTACAAAAACACGGGAGTGGGGGGTCGCTGGCAGTTTGAACCTGGCAGACATCTGGCAGGTCGAAAACTGTCCGTCTATGGGCGCAGCAGATTATCTACCAAAGATAACTGTATGGCCGCCATTACGTATTAACTGGCATGTTCAACCTGTTATTAAAACTGTACGTCTATGGCGGCCTTATGAGCATTCTATAGAACAATGACGGGTCATCTGTAAACAACAACGGGAGGGAATGACATTATTAATGGACGACGCACTCAATACAGTAGCTAGCAGTAAATTCGCATGTATAGCTAGACGTCACGCAGTTTCCATTATGCGATATCACGCATCGGGAATTTATAGCAATATGACCTTTATTGTAATGGCGTTAGAACAGTGTTTCTAATGTCAATGTTCATTTGAGCGAACCCGTTCGAACCGAACCATTCGGCAGACCCAACAAAAAGCATCAGGAATTTATAACAATATCACCTTTATTGTAATGGCGTTAGAACAGATTATGCCATTCGGCAGACCCGACAATAAAAAGTCTGTATCATTCAACCTGATTGGGACCGTTTGGTAAATGTCCACGGAAACGCTTTTCTGACGACTAATTAGTGTTACCAGTACTTAAAATTAATTCATAACATATAAGTCTCTAAAACAGAAACATATTTATTGAAACGTCAACTTGTTATGAAATTCTAACCTCCTATCGTTGTCTACAATAATACAAATTCGTATTCATTCATTGTAAATGTACAAAACATAAAGAATGCTTCGTGAATAGGTAGCTATTTAGTTAATTTATAAGATTTATAGGTGTGACAAGTTTTTAAAAATTATTTTTGTTAAGAGCTTTTTATAATTGACCACTTGTTCATGTCGACAGTATGATTTTGTGACTTAGACGACAATCGAACATATTACTTATGAGATTTTGAGATAATAAGACCAAAAGCGGCTTCTTGTTCGTGTATGATTACCTATGAATAATATTATGTATTGATTATTAATCTATAATATACATAATTCAAGTAAACTTCTATGGTGTAAATGTCTAACATATTAATATGAACACCTCACGATATATAAATGCCGAATAATGCTTATCAACACTTTGACAGATTGCCATTAGTCTATGGATCGTCCGAATCGGTTTGACGTTTCATGTCAAACCATTTCTGATGGTCCGAGAACGGTTTGATTTTCAATGATACACTGAACCAAACGTCAAATCTCAAACCATTTCCGGTCAACTTTCTACTCATACAATTTGTATGTATATTGTCTATGGTTTAATTTGATTTGTTTCGTTCAGGTGGAAAGAAACGAACCTAAAGTGAGTGTCATTTTTTTCCCCAGATGTGTCGTCCATATTAATGTCATTGATCGGTTATCTACTTGAGTCGGCATTGGATGTTATTAATTATTGACCAGTATGCATTTTATCTCAAATACATACGTACTTTCAAAAGATGTGTATTGCATCCATTCTTCAAAATACTTTTACAGTGATGTCTCGTAATGCCTTTTATTAATAGCCTTTAAGCTTAAGTGACGGCTGAGGAAGTTCTTAATGAAGAACATAATATTCTAGAGATTATTACATTTAGAATTGATTTTAAATAATGGAACCCATCTCCCATATTTGTAATAAGTCAGCTGCATGTTTGTTTACACAGTAGCCTCTGGAACGTATCCCCCGTACAAGATAATTGGGTATACGTTTCTTTGACCCTAGGAGGCCAATATTTCAGTTGGCATCTGTAAGGATCACCTGTATTTCAATGTAGGTAGATTTCGGTTTTGAGTACATTCGTTATCGCACAATATTAGCCCGTTTACACGTGCATGGATTTACTGTTGACAGTAAGCATTATCGCGGCATAACAAGAAAATCTATGGGTGTATGTATTATCCTGCGGTTGGCAAGATTGCATGCATGAATCAAAACAGTTTGGAAGCTTCTGAATCTTCATGCGACAGTAGGATTTTTTTCGATCTGTGCCTGTAGTAGAACGATAGTGGCGAACCTGCCGGCAAAAAAACCAACTACGAACGATTTTTCAGGTTGACCGATTTTCACTACCTGTCAAATAGTACGAAATAGTACCATAAAGTGACATAGCGTCTCGCTCACTCTTAAAGAATGATTTGGAGAGACAGTCAGCACTTTTACGTGTAAACAGTTATTGAACATATATTATTTTGAAAAAAACACTTTCTGATAGAGTATATAATAACCAATAGAAAAAATCTTTTTTGAAAAAAGTAAGTCACCCCGACGGGGAATCGAACCCTGTATCTCCCGAGTATACGCCTCATCCGTCGCATTAAGCCATTATGCTACGGCGTGACATACTAATAGCGAACAAATATACCTACTTTGATTTAAGAAACAAAAATCGATTGCCAAAGTAGCTGATTTGGAAGGAACGCTGATGGGTAGGTATAGAAATTGACCAATAGTTTAAAAAAGATTTTTTCTATTGGTTATTATATACTCTATCAGAAAGTGTTTTTTTCAAAATAATATATGTTCAATAATCAGAATGATATATTCTTAAATCTTGTGAATTATTCGTTGAATAAAAGAAATAGTTAATTATAAACAGTTATTGTTACGATAGTTTAAAATACGCACGATTGCTGCCGGTAAATCCATGCACGTGTACAGGCGCTATAAGTACGTTGTAGAGAAAAGTCCAAAATGATGTATAGAAATTAATGCCATGTATGCCATGACATGAAACTGTAAACTTCGAGGGTAGTGCTAGTTATAACTCGTACTTTGAATGCAATATCGTAAACTATTTGTAGAAAATGATGATTGTTGCATATTGAAATAAATGGGCTTATAGTGCCGCAGATGTCCGCATGAGCTTTTAAAATTTTTTTTTTACATTTTAAGTTTATTCCGTGTAGACAATTATATTATTAAATACCTTTTTTTGTCACCCCAGATGCTTTTCGATCCAATAATTGTTAATTTGAAGTTTGATATTTTCCTACATTTCGATGCATCATTATCACGCACTAAGATTGTGTTAGGTTAGATTAGTTTACGTTGGGTTTCGTCTAAAAAGAAAGTTATAAAAGCTCATGCAGACTTCTACGGCACTATTTCCATAAATGGTAATAATTTTATATGTAGGTAATCATAAATCTTCATTTATTTCAAACAGGTTACCGCATTGAATTTGAAAATAATCAATAACTAGCACTATTATGGTAATTTGAAATCCAGTGCCACGGTCTGAATATAGTCAGCCTTAATCTTGGCCATACCAGCCATCTATTTGGAAATTTTCTTATTGTTCTTGATACCTACTGATATTGATGTATTTTTACAGCTGGACACTCTTGGTTGATGGATGAACTAAAAATCTATACAGAGGATCGAATACCAATTCGAACCTTACACGTCAGTAACCTGCCAAGACATGTAAGCGATGTTCACAATTTCACCGTTATTTATATGCAATCGAGTATCTCACCTAAAGTCTTTTGTCATTTTCACTCGTAGAACGTTAGATTGAACAAGATTAGAATCCAATCAGAGATGTTACCAGTGGCGGCCGGTCAAAGCCGGCTCGCACATCACAACTCGCCTTGTGTGCCTGACGGCCATAAATCAAAACTTCCAAGACCGCCGGCGAATGTTGCATGATACAACCTCGCACATCTGCCTAGCGGCAAACGTCAAACACGAAAAAGGAGAAGTCTCTCGTCTGCCATTTTTATTGTGTTGATTGTATGAACAAACGTCAAACGCGGTGACCAGCGATGAGCGAGCAATAACAGTGTAGACAGAGACAGAAATGGCCGATTGTGCGGCTGTGCGCATGCGCGGAGTTGACATTTTTCTATATCGACATGCAGGCTCTAGCAAACGCAATTCGTCGCATGCAGGAGCGTCGCAGCGTTGCAGTTGCATTGGCCAATCTGCGAAGCTCCATTTGATAACGTTTGTTTCTTGGTTTACGATGACGTCACATCGAAGAATTCGTCGTAAGATGCATGCTGCGAGTTCTGATGTGCGAGCCCTCTAACATACGAGTACACTCCACCGCTTGCATTTTTTTTGAAATAATGCTCAACATCGTTCATCATTTTTCTTCATAGTTTTTCAATGTTATCACTCGGTGATTGTATTGCGAACTATAACCAATATCAGTCACTACTTACAGCATACGTCATTTGAGCGGAGTTCAACTGCGCTTTTACGATATATTTAGTTTATGTAAAATTAACACTAAACCATTTAAAACATCGGAAACCTTGTAAATCGTTTTCGTCATGAGCAAATTTATACTCAATATCAGTCGTTGTCCAAAAACATGACATAATTTTGGTCCGAGAACAAAGCAATTGTAATATGAATAATTACTTGCTTTCCAAGCATGACAAATAGCAGATATATATAGCAATTTCGTATGTGAAGTGCATGTTTTTGTTCACCCCTCCGAAATCAATGTTGGGAACCACCGGCCGCCACTGAATGTTACTGGATTTTATTGTTTTGGGGGTAATTTTAATGATCACCATTTACCTGAAGATTTATTCGATGACGCTACAGTACATTAGGGCAGTGCTCCGGAACCTTTTGTCACCCACGGCACACTAAAGATCTTCCCAGAATTCTGCGGCACACCGCACGTAAAACAATTTATACACCAAAACATGAACCCCACATCCTGAAGGGAGATTTTAGGCCAGGATTTTCGGCACCCCCCCTACCTATCGCTTAGGTTAAAGACAGTGTGATACTTTAAAATAGCATTTTTCAAATGGTGTTCGAGGTAAAATTAATGGTATTGATGTTTAGCAATTTTTTGTATTTATTAATACATCCACTTGAATTATGGTTAGTTGTCCGGTTAAGAATAGTTATTTATCGACTATGGACGTAATAACAATAAATTGTATCCCACAATCGTTCGTTTTAAAATATTAATGCCAGCAAAGAAAAATAGAGCCGCAGGCGACTTTTTTTACTATTAGAGTAAATTTGTAATTTGGGTTTATCTCACTTATCTGATTGACCAGCGACGGCGGCCCCCCCCTGAGCCTGTTCCCCCAGGCTAGAGCCCCGTCAGCCACACAACTTATAGGGGCCATGGACAAAAATTACATTTCTTTATGTTTTTTTATTTGATAAATAATTAAATATACATAACACACGACGAAGAACCAAATGTATATATTTCCATGTACAGTCAAACTTGGTTATTACGAGGAAGATGGGACCGACTGAATTTGCTCGTTATAAGCATTACTCGTTATAAGCATTACTCGTTATATCGTTATATAGCATTTTTAGCGCCACATTCTATTTAAGGATAGAACATAAAAAATCTGAAAACCATCGTAAAGCATGGCATTCATAAACTACAAACCATATGCGAGGATACTTTTTCAATGTTATCGGCTAAAACACCAATTAGGTACTTAGACACATAATTAGTGTCATAAACGTAATCTGATCCCGGCAGCATCTGTCAGTTAACTGCCTGAGTGAATAAATGTATGGAGAAAATCATTGAAAAGTCAAAGAATGTTTCCTCACTACATCGGAGATCTCGCTATTTCCGTGATCGTAATAAACCAAGTTCAACTGTATATGCCTATTTTTAGGACTGCCTAGCAGTGTTATTGTACCTCACTAATATTACTTAATTATGTTTTTTTCTGTTGTAATTATGTTATGTTTTTTTCTGTATCCAGATAACGAAGCCCACACTCCACCTCATTTTCGGTACATTTGGCAAGATAACATCATGTTACATCAAATTTAAATGGCCGAATGTAGCTCATTATGCATTTGTAACATTCAGCGATCCAGAAGATGCAAAAAAGTATGTACCGAGTTATCATTCATCTACATTGTTATTCCTCACAAAACTACTTACACACTAAACCTCACAAATTTAATTTTTTTTTCTTTTTAAAACTGTCTAATTTTAGTTACAGCCCACGATGGCCGCGCGGCTTAAGAGCATACATAAGTGAATCGGCAAATAAAATAAAATAAAAGAAAAAAGACAATAAAATAAAAGACAGTCGAGGTGTGAGCACGTCAATTTGTTTTGTGATGGTGTCGGAGGAATATAATCTTAAATCGTGTAAAGATGACTAAAAAACGTTCCGCATGTACTTGAAAAAGAAAACATGTCAATGAATATACTATTATTATTATGAATATAACAATAAATATAATATTATTATTATGAATATAACAATAAATATAATATTAAAAGGATGCATGTTGAATTTCTATGACAAATTATATTTCGCTCGGCTCACGTAATTTGCACAATTCGCGCATCGCCTAGTCACGATCTTTTTAAACCATGCCTCAGCTGAAGTATAGCATTAAGCGTCAGCCTATTACATCGTAGGACCCAGGTTCGAATTCTGGGTCTGGCAAGTACACATAATATTGTTTTTCAATTTGTGTATGACTCAGTGTATGTAGCTAATAGGTTGAGCAAGTGGCTGCCATCCATTTCTCGTAAAAACAAAAATCTGTTAATACAAAACTTCCACTCTGTGAAGGCCTATATGATCTTATTAGGATCGGACATGGTCGGATAATTCTAGTTTTCAATGCAAGTTTGAAATTTAAAAAAATAAAACAACGAAGAAACTATAAAATGACAACGATTCCAGCGCTTTTATTCCAATAGTACCCACCACAAGTGCAATGTATAGCGCCAGGTTTTACCTTGGTTACTTTGGGCAAATATGCAAAATATAAGAAGCGTGCACATTTGGTTGTAATATAATATATAGATAGCGGAGGGGGGGGGGGAATAATCACATAAGTCAATATTGCATGTTTTTCAGGATGCAGTCTGGTGATATTTTTTAAAAGAAATCTTTCCCTAATTTTTAAAAATTATCATTTAATACAATAATACTTAACCCTTTTACTCCTAGCTGATTTAGCCTAGCATATCGTCGCTATAGGATTTGTTTCCCGAATAGACCAAATGTCAATTTTACAGGAGACGAAAAACAAATTTCACTGTCGTATATTTTAATATCAGTAGATGTATCAATCATTCTTTCTATACTGTATGATTGCAACATTATCTAAGAATAGATTCCAAGAATAATATACTGGTATAAATCATTAAATGCACAGAAAATGCGTTTTATTTACAAGTACTCACTGTGGATATTCGGGAAATTTTTAGCGCTCTCTCAGAATAATGGATATTCGGGACAAAACATGGACGTTCGGGATTTAAGACCGTAGCGTATTGCTGCACGGCCCATAGATTACTGAGTGGTCAAAAAGTACGCGCCTCAAATTTTATATTTATTTACACGATAATTGTTAATAATTACCTCTACTATTTAAATACTTAATGATCGTAATTACCCAAGTTCGTATGTAATAATGACACGAGGCAATCGCTTTTTTCGTTTTTTTTTCTTCGGATTAAGTAATAAAATAGTTTTTAAGTAATTAACTATTTTTTTATTGAACGAATATTTCACAAGATTTAAGAATGCACCTTTCTAATAATTGAACATACTTACATATTTTTTTTAAATCACTTCTGAGAAAATATATTATAAGGTATATACTACTTCAATTACTAACCGACGTCACGGTCATTTCTCCAATATTTTATGATGGTACTTACTCGTACTTGCTAACAATTTTATATTTATACTTTTTCCAAAAAAAAATATCTATTTATATATATATATCTGTATATTATTATATATATATATATTTCTATAATTGACAATTAAACTTATTACAAACCACCAAATAAATATTATATATTTACTATTGTAAGTAACAACAACACAAAATAATAGCATGTATAAATTAATTACCATTGGCTGCTAATATTAGGTAGGTACCAATATCCTAAGTATATAATATCCACCAAATAAATAGTTACTAACATACATATTAAATTAAAATATTAATTATCAGCGCATTCAAAAATAAATAATAGCATCGCCTTTATTTTCATAGAAATAATAAAGACAAACAATGTTTGATTAATAATAATTTGAAATAATAATTATTTTTTACGTCATAGTAGTTGCCGGGTCATACTGTAGAATTCATATAACCGTTGGGATTTTGTGTCATTTATCAAAACAAAATGCAGTTATTTAGGTTAAAATACTCACTTCCACAACTCTATTGTAAGTTCAGGGCGAACTGGTGATGAATCAGCTATGAATGATCTCTTCAAATTTGATGAATTCACTATTAAAACAATAGTAACGTTAAAAACAATATCAATAAGACGAAATTTGAAAGAAGTCTCCAGACGGCGGAAAAATATGAAAGTGGGCGTGATTGTTTTAGAGCTAGACAGCGTGAATGTGGGAGCGAGATGCACGGCGCGAGCGCGGTTTGATTGGCTAAAGTCATATTCGGGAAATAAACACTCAGCCAGAGATATATTTCGACCGAAATTAACTTGGATATTCAGGTACGAATAGTTGGACATTCGGGAGAACACCACGGAGTAATTGTAACTTAACATGGCGTATTCGGGTTTTTTAAAAAAATATCTCTGTTCCTAGATAAAAATATATTGTTTTTATAAATGATTTCGGTAGAGTTCGATAAAATAAATTGAACTGCATTAAAATGTCGATTTCGACAAAAATGGATATTCGGGAAACAAATCCTATAGCGACGATATGTGAAAACTCCCAAGCGTTTTTTGCTAAAAAATCGTCAATTTGGTTTTTTTATAATAAATAATTCTACACTTGTTTTAAAAATTTGAAACATTTTTGGGTGTTCTCAATGGTGTATAAAGCAATAATAAATAATATTGTTTACATCAATAAAACAAAAGAAAAAAAAATAATGTATCAATATTTATTTAGAAATGAACGGATAAAACTATGTTTGAACTACAAAACAAGTGTGACAACATTTTTTTATTTATAATTGATATAAAAAAAAATTTTTATAGTATGATCTATTCTTATCCGGTAACAGAAAAAAAATAAACATATTATTTCTCTATGAAATAGAATTTTTATAAAGTAATCAAAAAAAATCATATAGTGTCTAGGTATTTAAGAATATTATTCAATTCACGAAATCGCAAGAGAATTCGATACAGTATCGAGGACTAACTGATATGGGAATGAAATAATTTCAAATAAAAATAATTTTCAAAGCACTAAATCAATTATAATAATATTCATGTATTTTTTCACCATCCTACCAAAAGAAGAGTGGGCATCCATTGTTTGTTCAGTCAGTTCGTAAAAATCACAAAATTCATTTTGTAAAGTGAAAAGTAATATGAATCATAAAACAACTAAAAGAAATATTAGAACTTAAAATGTGTCATAAAAATAATGTTTTATTATTTTTATGACCCTCTTTGGTCTCCAGCTCCACAGCAAGAGCAATTATGACTTGTGAGTTATTAGGGTATGACACAATTATAAACAAGTGCTACACTAAAATAAATATTAGTCACACCTAACACAGAGCGAATATAGTGCTTTGTCTACACCAGACGAAATATGACAGGAAAAAATTTGGAATAAATCGTAAATTTGGTTCCAAACTTTCGGCCGTGAGTTATTAGGGTATGACACAATTATAAACAAGTGTAACACTAAAATAAATATTAGTCACACCTAACACAGAGCGAATATAGTGCTTTGTCTAGACCAGACGAAATATGATGGGAAAAAATTTGGAATAAATCGTAAATTTGGTTCCAAACTTTCGGCCGTGAGTTATTAGGGTATGACACAATTATAAACAAGTGTGATACTAAAATAAATATTAGTCACACCTAACACAGAGCGAATATAGTGCTTTGTCTACACCAGACGAAATATGACGGGAAAAAATTTGGAATAAATCGTTAATTTGGTTCCAAACTTTCGGCCGATGGATCGGCCCAAATGGAGTTTTCGCATAGGTATGGTGGGCCGAAATATCGGCCGAATAGGAGTAAAAGGGTTAAATACATCATAAAGAGTGCACACTATCCATTGTCAGTCATACTTATTTGTTTTCATTGAACTAAGAATACAAATTGCAGATCACATTATATCACACTTGAAACGAGTAATGTAATTCAGCTTCTACTAAAAATTTATTATAAATTGAAGAAATGACATTCAAGTTATTCATTTGGCTCGTGTGGTTAAAAATACCACGCCGCTTTGTGAGATTCTTTTAACATGTCTTCTGATATGCTCTGTATTCATAGCAATTTTCGTTTACAGGGCACAGCTCACAATTCTCCAAATAGGAAAGAAGAAATTGTGTGTCTCGCCTGCAGATTCCTGGCACCAGCCCAGAGTTCCCTATAATAAATATGTACCCCACGAAAATGGTATTTATCTTTCATCATTCAATTATTAATAATTAATGTATCAACAGTAATCTTTTCTTTGCTAAGAGGTTCAGAAAGTACTGTCCGACAACAAGAAATCGGCGATACCAGGAAGTCGCTGTAGTCGCATATAGTAGACTTCTCAATGACGTACCTGTCATGGCGGCAACACGTACTAGAGGCGTGTTTAAATAATGTATCGGTTCTCTTTTCAGATGCGACTCCCTTTCTTCTTCGCCATAAACCAAAAATTTACTAATATTAATTCTAGCATCACTTCTGATTGTTTTAGATATATTTTTATTATAAAATGCTTCACATTATGTAAATTGATAGATCCGTTCACCACGGGAGCGTAAAATGAAATGATAAATTTGGGGGCGTTCCCCATTTGAAAAGGGAACTGCGATTAGCTTTACTGGAGGGGGTTGTTGGTTCACAGTTTTGACACGTGGACAAAAGGTTCTGTAGTCAATTGAAGCGTATTGTAACTTCCTGGATATATCACTACACATTGATATTCAATAGGAAATCCATAGGAGAAAATAACAATGCATAAATTGTATTAAATTCTACAGGATATCTTTTAAGTCAATAGCGATTTCAGTTATATTATAACACTTGTCTACGCTTAGGCCTTATCCAGATGGCGCGTAAAGACTCGCGCGCATTTTAGGTTCAAGTAACCCCATTGAGCCGTCCACATGTACTCTCGGTATGACGTCTGTCGCACGACAAGCGTAAGCGACCGCTGGACTCTCAACAATGCGGTGTTTTTCCAAAATGAATTAAGACTGCTTCGAACTCAAAACGACAGTTTTCTGGCAATTTCTAAAATAAATTATATCACCTAGGTTGTAGAAAGGCAAGAATACATGTTGCCAGTTATCGCGACATAAATCTCAAAGGAACCGTGTGTTATGATTGAGTTGTTGGCTTTTCTTCTCGC
The DNA here is from genome assembly GCF_057557595.1 of Rhyacophila brunnea. Classification (NCBI taxonomy): domain Eukaryota; kingdom Metazoa; phylum Arthropoda; class Insecta; order Trichoptera; family Rhyacophilidae; genus Rhyacophila; species Rhyacophila brunnea. The sequence continues at coordinate 35,186,170 of NW_028232848.1, read as the reverse complement.
ACTCGCGTTTTTTTTTTATGCCGATTCAAAACGTCACTTCTAAATCGCGTCATATGACTGCAGCACACATTTGGTACTAGAGCGTAAAGTGCAAAGCACAGTGAGACGCCCGCCATCTGGACAAGGTCTTAAGTATACAACTCACAGTATGAGACAGCATGATCTCTCTTATTATGGAAATACATAATATAAGTGATTCGTAAAGTAAACTCAAAGACTGATGAAAACCTTTTCTATAAACGTCCAAATACATGAAACTGAAGCAAGGTTACTAAGCCTAGCGATTAAACTATCTGTAAATCATTTCGCATTGCTGATTAATTTGTAACGAAATAGACACGATTATCGCTTGTATCTGTCAAAGACTACAAACTTAATTTGGTGCAGGTGATTGTAATATATTAATTGCTTTTGTGAATTACAGGTCAGTTTTCTACGTCCTCACCCACGGGTGAATCTAAAGCACCTGATAATGACACGCACCAAGCAATTACCGAGGAGGTGAGTACTAATTCCAGTGTTTCATTTGATTTTTTTTAACCAATTTCTTTTCCGCTTGTGACTTGTATTATGATTCCAATTCCATTCTTAAACCTGCAAAAATACGTCACACCTACCATCCTTATTATTATTGTCACAATCACGGGTCATCAGCAGACCGTGATTTAACGACATTCAATTATTCGACAACGAGAGAGTCGACTTGCGACAGTGTGGCCACCGTTTAAGCAAGAACTCAATACGAGTCTCAGTACGAGCTAAATAAATCAGTCACAGGCACAGGGTGTCTGATCATACATACAAAAGTCATCATCATTCATATTAACCCAAGTGTAAAATTATTTACATACTAGTGTGTGAGTGCATGACCCGGCACTAGTTCCAGCATGTGCCATCCCTCTCAACATCAAAAGTCAGTACCTGGCATCCTGTTTAAATCGTCCCCCCCCCATCCAGAATCCACAACCATTCTTCAAAATTACAGTCCACAAAAGCTCAACCAAAGATTAAAAAATGGCAGCCATTGTGTGTCAAAAAATCAAAATACCAACGATGTTAATATTCATGGAGTTTACCAAGTTAACCATGCTCGATGCAGAAATAATGTACATAAAAGGCTCCTTCTATTTGTAATTCAAATTTTTTGGGTGTCACGATATATATGTATTTTTTTTTGTTCCAGACTGAAAATGAAGACCAGCAAAATATTCTTGATAGTTTGAACCATGATTGCATCATGAAAGTCTTCTCTTATTTGAGTTTGAAAGATTTAATACGGTCGGAAAGAGTTAGCAAAAGATGGTCATCATTCGTGGGCGATAGTCTGCAGTGTGAGTTATTTCTTTTCGTGAATATTAATTCCTCGTATTATTATTATTGGCCGTCTGTAGTAGTAAACCTTGTTCTATAACAGTATTTCCTAAATAGATTCTGCGGCCGTTACTCGCTTTTGCAATGCGCACTGACATTCAAATCGACACTAACATAATCATAACTCAGTAATGTCACCAAAGCATTGATAATCCACAGAGCCTCAAAATATATGAAAGTGAATCTGAAAAAAGACTGAGGCTAATAATTTAGTTACTATGGTAGCACTGGGATAAAAACATTGAGCCAATGGAATTGTATAAAATGCAAACAATAGAATATCTTTTCTTCCCGTTCTTCATATTCTAACATATCACTTAACATCCGAAAAGAGCTACATGTGATAGATATATCACATTTATCACTACGTACACATTCGGGCAGTTAATTATGTAAATAAGCTAACTGTCTGAACTGTCAAAAAGTGCTATCTTCTAACACCACCTCTCTTGGCTATGTTAACTTTTTGAGCGAGACAGAGTACATTAATTTCACAAATTGAGAATTGATATGCAAGATCTGACTGTTTTGAAATATGGCTACGTTACGGCTGTCGTCTTAATTTTTAGATCCCCGTGTGCTGCCAAATATCGAGTGGCTAGTAGTAGCTAGTAGTAACATAATATTTGTTTTACTGCAATTACATTGCAAAATTGTAGGTTATGTTGATATGTCTGATGTGTCGATACAAAATTCTTGGGTTCGGGTGTATCCGCCAGCACAAACATACCTGAATTTGACCAACATGTCTACCAACCTAAATTTTTGCCGTATTACGAATTAACCAATTATTGTAGATCGCCGTTGATAACCGCCTTGCGTATGGAATGCGTTCGGTGTTAATTTGGATCAATGAAAATAATGAAAACGTGCTAAAGTGATATCTGTAACTGTCCAAAGCCGATTCCCTCCATCTTGTACAAGGTCGACCAGGTCTTCGTTCGCCTTCTGGCTTCCCGAATGTCTACCATCTAAGGTGGCCCAATTTGATGGACCGTACAAAGCATATAGCTCGTAATTGTATCTTCGTCTCCACCCGAACTGTGTTTCATTGATGGGTCCGAAGATACCATGCAGCACGCTCTGTTCAAATGAGCCCAACACTTTACACGCTTTTAGTCATGCACCAAGTCGCCAGCCACATACGGTCTTATTATTTTTTCGTACAAGATGCATTTCAAGTGTAATGCCTTGGAACTTAGCACCTACATTAGACCAAAACGACATTTGTTACTTAGCACAATAAATCTCATATTCAACTGGAACTAAAACTAACTCCATATTATTACTATAAAACAAACTTGTCACCATTTCTGTCCTTCACTATACCATCTTTATAACCGGGGAGAAAGAGAGAGCATTGACGCCAATGACAGTTGAGTGTATCACGGCTCGACATACGTGTATTATGCTATCTCGCTCGCACGCATTTAATGTCAATAGTATTGAAAGTCTACCAACTAGCGAGCGATTCGCGATCGCATGCGTTCAAACAAGTTTATTGGGCCACTCGTACTGAGTATGGGTAGTTGCATCCGAGACTTGAGTACACAAATTGGCATTTCCAAATCACCTCTAGTCGGGTTCCCTTGATACAACCATATGTTTGGTTTTCTCCACATTAACAGTGGGTCCTAGCGTGCTGACGTTTTTCTCAAGGTCCGCAACTACTTCTCTGACAGTTCGTTCCGGCCTATGATGTCAATGTTGTCAGTATATTATGTTAATATTTGGTGTGACAACAGAATATCACTCATGCATTATAACAGAATATTAAAACTGGGTGCCATCTTGTTTGTAGCTGCAATTTTACAATGTGCCCACATTTTTCATTGACTATGGCTAGAAACTAAGAACATTTTGTTAAAGTATCTACCTATTGTAATACAGAAAATTCATATGATTTTTCCCATAAATTTTATAATACGTAATCCGCTTATTTTTCGAATTTCTTTCTTTTTTTAATAACAGCATTTTAATGTAGTGTGTTTTATTTGTAGGTAGACGAACATTCAAGACGTCTTCGTACCACAAGAACTTGTTCACAACAAATATGTTCCGTTCGGTGCTGATCAAAATGGGCCCCTACCTCAAAAGCCTTCACATAGACAGCAAATGGTCCGTGCTGAATGAGCGGACGCCGCAACTGATTGGAAAGTACTGCCCCAACCTGACAGACCTGCTCGTCACCGGCATAACGGCCTCCAACTGGAGGAGTATCTTCAGCAACTGTAAACAGCTAGAGTCGCTGACCCTCTTTTCATGTGGCAACATTTCTGATGACAACTTCAAAGCGCTCCGTAGCAACCTCCGCGAGCTTGAAATTGCGTGCAATTATAAATTGACAGGACAATTTCTACACCACCTCGCCAAATGTGACCTGAGAAAACTAGTTCTTACCAACTGTAAAAATTTATTGAGCAAACCTATCCTCTCGGGATTCCAGCAGTTAAAACACCTAACATACCTAGGATTGAATTGCTGTCCGATAACCGTCTTCAGAGAAATTAATACGATAATCAAAACCGCGCCGAATCTGACCCAGTTCTCGTGTAAAGATATATTATATCCGGAAATCCTGTCCATGGACACGGTGACCGATCTCAACAAACTGACGTACTTGAATCTGTCAAAGAATAAAATGGTTTCAGACTGTCTTTTAAAGAATATAGTCCGCGGTTGCCCGAAACTCACCTACCTCAACATTTGCAACTGCGAGCCCTCTTTGCAGTTGTTCTCGACACCATTGGCGGGTAAGTGTATTTCTCGATTGATTCTTGTATTTTTTTTATTAAATAAAGGTCCTGAGCAGTGGCAGCTGGACTTACATGATACAAGTGCACTGCGCTGTTTGCATTTTTTTTTTAATATAGCTTAACATCAGTCTCCATTTTAGTCGAGCTGTCATTTAAACTGATGTGTAAATGCAAAACTGAAGCGGCCGACTGAAAACCAAAAAGGAGACGTGGCAGGATGGATTTTCCATCAGTTATCGTATCCGTTTTTAGAGTCGCCAATTAAATTGATGTGTAAATGACTTAATGACAAGGGTTTATTGAAATTTATCGGGACTATTAATTATACTTAAAGAATGATCACTGCATCACCAATAAGAGAAAGGCTTTTTACGAATACGAAATTTGCAAGTATCGTATTTTTGTAACTGAGAAAGTGGGTAGGTACCTACGTAATTAGTTTAGATACTTATTTAGCGAAATTAAACAGAATATTAAAGGATGACCATACTATTTAGTCGGTATGGCGACGTGCTGTGTTGCCGTATTTTTCATATTAGGTACCTTCCTAATTTTCTAATTTAGATTGAACTATTATTATTTCTGTGCTACATTGTACCAACCAATATGTTCAGAAAGTTATTATAAAAGTAATATTCATTTTTAGTGGATAAAAAATATGTTAACATACATCGCTGTTTCCCAACTGAGACTGAAACAACAATTAAACTGATCATCTAAATGTACTGCCATTTCAAAACTTAACAGACCAAAACGGAAACCTCGACTGAATGGACTACAGAACTGACTTCTAAAAGTCTTTATCATGTATTAATAGCTTATCTCCACCCCATGTCACTGGCTACATGCTTATTTTCTATGGCTAGCCTTGCACGCATGGAATTTTAAAGCACGTAAATACAGTTGTGGCATATATTCAGTTATAATTACAAAAGACGGTTGCCAATATCAAAATTTGTAATAACACCTCAGATGCATAGTTAAATAACTTATTTAAAACGTCTCGCCCTGATTGCGATGGAGTCCATTCAGTCCAAATTTTAATTTGCTTTTGTTACATACTTATCTACGGTTCGAGTCATGTACCCCACTTTGGAGACATTTGAACGCTTTAGACCAGACGATTCGACCTGTGCAATCCTTAAAAGTGTTTTCCATAATTATTGAATATCTGAAATATGCGATATGTTTTCAGTTGTGAGCAACGAGGGCTTCAACCACATCTGGAAGTTGAAAGAACTGTCGGTATTGATCGTGAGCAATACCGGTATCGGTGAGAAGGCTCTCAAGTCTCTGGGAGTGAACGGGGGCGGTGCCAAACTCACCAAGTTCATCTGTCGCCACAATGTCGATATAACCAATCAGGCGATAATAAAACTAGTGGAAAAATGTCCTGATATTAGGGTAATTATTTACTTTTTGTGTTAATTAACTGGCTCTGTTTAAAAAAGTTAACACGGTGGTTTTCAAAATGTGCACCATGGTGTCTCAGGCTGTTTAAAAATATTAACAATTGCAGACAATCTTAATTCAATGTGCAAACGCCATGGGACGATCACAATGATAGACCCAATTTTCTATGTTTCCTCTCACGATATAAAAAATGTTTTTGAACAGCACCTATCTCAGGTTAGTGACTTGTTTCAAGAATATGTATTATCTATTCCGTCATATCGCACTTAAAAAAAACGTCGTGTCCGCGAATGTGTAATATGTTTAAATACTTTACACGAACTTGCAGCACGCCCAAATAACGACCGTCAAATGATTGCACGGCAAGGGGAACGAAGAGGAAAAGGCATGGGAAGATTGTAGTTCTAGAAATGGCTACGCTTCATGTTAGGGCTTGCGCAGACAGAGAGCGGTCGGAGTTCTGCGTTCAACCGACCGTTGACCGCTAACGTTCAGGGACAGCAGACAGGTGGCGGTCAACAATAAGCGTTCCATTTGTTTACAAACGTTGTACTGACACAAGCGCTGCATAATGCGAGACCGCTATATTCCGACTGCGAGTGGAAGTGAGAAAGCACCGCTGTTGCGTACTCACTCCCCCGTGTGGTTTCGCTCTATGTTGTGTGACTGCTCAAATTCCTATGACGGGACTGGACGGGAGGTACGGCGTTCTTTGTAATTCCGGGCATAGAACTCCAGAACTCTAGCGTTCCAATTGACCGGCGCGGTCTGACCACCGCCGGCTGTGTACCCATACAGTATGAAGTCCATACTGTACGAAGAACGCCGAACGCGGAACGCAGACCGCCTGACCGCGCTCTGTCTGCGTAAGCCCTTATACTTACCGCAGTCTACTAAAAATTCATAAGAATCTCTTGTCTTCAATTACTTTGCATATAACAAAATTAAATTTTATAATTATAATATTGATCAGTATTTTTGTCTTATGCGCATCTATTCTATTCACAAGACTACTATTGGCGGTTAACGAGGGTAGTTTATGATATGTTTGTATTGAAGTATTATAATTGTTACAATAAGTTAGCCGTCTAAACAGTCAAAACTGTCTATCTCGCTCTAAAATTTAGCACAGAGAGGTGCTGTAAAACATAAAGCACATATTGTAACAATTGTAATTGTTACAATAAGTGCTAATACTTCGATACAAAAATATGAAAAAATACTCTCGATAGCAGTCTTGTGTATATAATGCGCTTGTATATGAATTTCGAATTACAGTTAGTTGACATATACGGATGCGCATTCATCGACGGCAGTGTAATATGGGGAATTGACAAAATCCTCTTGGAACAGCCGCAGAGAACGTCCGTTCTGGAAATCAGCGTGGCTCCTAATAAACACTTCTGCGCTTCGGAATGGCAGGTAAATAATCAAAGTGTTATTATCTAGTTATAATAATCTCTAATATTCATAACAAATTAATTCGAATCAGATCAAAATTGTTAAAAGTCAAAGTGCCACGTCGGATTAAAGAGCCCATGGCGTTTCAGGGGGTGCGAGAATGAGTGTTCATACAGAGAAATAGAACAGTTGATATTCGCAGTACTGACTTGAATTCTGGACTTTTTGGGAAGAAATGATAAAAAAAATGTCCCCACTTTGATTGTTTTCTAGAGATTTTGACAACACAATATCGTCCGTGTTTTGTAAAAAGGGCGAATCAACCATTTTGGCGAAATCGAGATTTTAATGAAAAAACAATATGTACCTCACTAGCTTTGTTGTGTAAAAAAGGCGAATTTGTATCTCCACAGGAAAGTACTTGAAAACGATAATCGTAAGGGTGAATATCCACTTAGTGTTACGAATAAAAAGCGAATGTGACATATTAGGACTTTTAAAATACCATATTATAAAGCCTATTATGAAGACAGTAGGTATTCTTTCTAAGCTTTATTATAAACTTGTTATGTTTATTATATTAAATCTTCCTGTAAAATAGCAATTTGGTTAATTCACCCTTTTTACAAAACACCGACGACATTTTCTAGGGGTGCTGGGCAAAGAAAATGTTGGAAACCCATTATTCAATAATTTAAGCAAAATTTGATTTCAATTAATTTCAGCCGTAATTTAAATGCCCATGACAACATAGACTCGATTCGTTTGGGTATATTTACACGTACAGGTTAATCCTTATATTATCTTGTTTTCAGAACACAACGGAAAGCATCAACAGCAAATTGCTGGTGCTACAAATCCACGAAGACTACAGTAAGCCACTGTCGGGCAGCTCTGATATGGACGGGTTGCGGGCTTATTACAACTTCGAAGGAGATGACGATGATCTCTTCAACTCCGACTACGACGAAGGTGAATTCACCCCATTTACTTACTTATTCTTGGTTGGAGTGAAGTCAGCAGGATAACCCTTCAGACGGAAAGAAAGTCAGTCAGAAAGGTGGCATTTGGATATTGAAGGAATTCTGATGGGCAAGGTGGAACGGAAGGTCATAGGTATAGGAAAATCATTCTACAATGGCACCATATGCGTTTCGCGTATGTATTAGAATTGTTTATTGCAATGCCTGACTTATTGCTAACAAACAATACCACCACAACTGCAAGTCGCCTTTTCCGGACCTATGGTGCCACTGTAGAATGATTTACCTATAACATACAAACTCTCAGGGCGAGAATTCTTTGTTTCAAAGCAATACTCCAACCGCAGTTGAGTGTTTGGTGATGTCCAATAGGAAAGAAGAGGTACTAGTAAACTAGTTTTAAAGTAGAGAAAGTACAAATATGTTGTATGAGTGTAAATTAGTGAAACAGGGCACCAATCCAAGCTTTCAAAGAGCTTGAATATTTAAAACAAACTATATTCAGAAGGGGGGCAAGGGGGTTTTTTTTTTTTTTTAATTTAAGATTACTAATTTATTATTAATTTAAGATTAAAGTAGCATATTGTAGAATTACTCATACATTAACATGTTCTCATCTTTACTGTGTAAGTGTTAACCCTGACATTTTGTAAAACATTAAGGTTGATTTATTTGGATAAATGACAGCGTAAATGGACACATTGTGTATTACTTTGGTGAGTCTATATGATATAGTATTAATATAATGACTAAAAAAGTATATTAACTAAGATTTATTTTTTCAAAGAAAATCGCGGCTCTCCTTATACGGCCACACTAATACCTCCCGGCACAGCACATGCAAAATGAGAAATTGCTGAGGAGAACAAATAGGAAAGCTCGAGAGAGGATTTTAATACACCAAGCTGCGGCATGCCAAATTGAACTTCGCATTCTATATATCGTCATTGAGCTTTTGAAATTTCATCAATTTCGTTTTATTATCCATTAAAGATCTTAAATGCAACTGACTGAAGTGTCAGTCGCGAAGGTTGGACATAGGCTGTAGAGATCTGACAAAAATAGTGCACACTAAACTTTGTCAGTTATACTTATTTATTTTCTTTGAACTAGGAATACAAATTGTAGATGGTGTTTGTTAGTTTTTAAAATTCAATTAAACATTGCCTAAACCAAACCATACAGCCTACCCCCCCCCCCTAGTATTTCGTATACTTGATATGTAACTAATCATTATCTTCGATTCTTGTCTGATTTCAGTGAGCATCGCTGACGGAATCGAATTCGACAACTTCCTGGACGAACTAGATTTTGTGGGCGACGGTGCCTTTTATATATAAATTTATTTATCCCAATACGTTATTTTCATCAAAATGTTGCTGTTTTTATGCTACCATCACTCATACGACTGTTGAGTTGGTTGGAGAATAGAAAAGTGATTTCTAAAGCTGCAGAGACTGCCAAATCGAGCAGGGAATTAAGCATCCGTTGACATATTTGGATGCGATGAACACATTCAGCTTTGAATCTATTTCTAATTGCTTGGGTATACCCGGTACCAGTGCCACATAAGGCAAACATCACCACATTTTACGCTATTCGTATTATTATTGATCACAATTTGTGACAATAATAATAGTTTAGACATAATATAAGATGGTTGTAATATATTTCATTTACTGATTTTAATTTAGTAATTGCGTTCTCTGATTATAAAAGATGTTTATTTTATTTAATGTTTGGATAAACTGCTGTTTGGATAATTAATTACATTATAATTTCAGTGTTATGTATTAGTTTTGGATTCCTTCTTTGTCATTTGCTGTTGCGTCATTCTCTTGGACGCCATAGGCATAAAGCCCATCAAGACGGACGAGCGGGCGCAGTCGGCGTAAGAAGCGTATATTCATAACCATAATCACACGCCTCTTGCCGCGCATTACCCTTCACCTATGTAATAAGGGGCCCAAGAAGCACAAAATAATTATTATTACAGCGTCTCTCATAACAAAGCAATAAAAATATTATATTATTACTCCGGGCTTGTAATTAAATATCGGACACGCAATAACTAAACAAAGCGTACAATGTTCTTAATAATGGCTTCTCGCCCGTCTTATCGACGACGCTTCAAGGAGCGTGATTTTGCTTGCTGTGTTCAATGAATGGACTCCATTGTATTTTCATTAAATCGTATCGCTGAGAAGCGAAAAACGGTGACTCATGCGGGCACAAGGCGTCGTCAAATCCAATGTGCGCTGGCGTATTTGGTTACGTTGTATTTTCGACGATTTACGCGCCACTTGTAGAAATTTTGCGCGAGCGCCCCACTCGCTGCGTCAATGGGCTTTATGCCATAGAGTCAAGGTGGTATCGACTGTCAAAGCCTTTTAGTGATCCACAAAACGTTCGGTCAAGGACTGTTGAACTCGTGGTTCTGCTTAATGCATTGGATTCCAAGTAATAATTGATAAAAAACGGGGTAAATTCTTGTATATTCCAGTAACTTTTTTTATGTTTAATTATATGTAAAAGAAAAGGGGAGACATGTCTAAAATTACTTCTTCTTATGAGAGCTAAAAGGAGTTTTGGACTATTTTCTATGAGAAATATGATGTTTCTGTGTGAAATGACTAATTCAGATTATTGTTGATTTGATTCTTTTAGCCATTTATGGGTTATGGCTTAAAACGAATTGAAGTAAATACAGCCTACAAATTTGACTAACCTTATTCTTGTACAGTTTTCATTTTTTAATGTCTTAACACCCCATAGATCAGTACTTCTCAAACTTACCACGGCCCCTCCGATATCAGAAAAAAGATCCAAGGCTCCCAAATTTTAGTCTTTAGTAACCAGTAGTATCTTATTTACCACTAATTATGGTACAAATCGGTTTACGGAAAGCCAGGCGAGAACCATGCTAATTTTCATAGCCGATTTTGGCAAAATTCAAGAATGAAAACCTAACCTAACCTAATATAACAAATAATCCAATATATCAGCTATTTTCGCAGGGTTGAAAGACACAACCTCTGTTTATTTTTTATTACCAGTAATGATGAAAATGCTGTTTCGCATAGGGAGGTATGCTGTCGCAATTATGACAATATAAATTTTGTTTAACTAAAAAATCTAAATAATTTGTAAATACTAGTAGATTATTTATCCATATCGGATAAAGTATTCTGATTGTGTGAAAATTCGACCTTGAGATTTTGACTGATTTTTATCAGGTAACGTCCAGTGATAGCTTTTCTATGATATTCTCATAAAATAAAATTCATTTAGATGCAAGATAATACAGAGATACTTGAATTAAAAATTGTCATTTGTATTTTGACATGGAACAAAAAATCATAAGTTGCGAAACATACCTATATGCAGTGAGTTCGCGAAAGTACACTTTTTACTAACGAAAGATTTTATTTATGTATTGCACTTTGAACATCTATATTATTTTATACCTTTTGAATATTTTTGTTTTCTATTCTGACATTTATATCCATGTGAAAGCATCCAAATATAAAGTCCGTCTTCAGAGGATTAATTTTAATTTACTGTTTTTCAATTTGATTTCTTGATTTCAGTGAATTGATTCAATTCATTTATGCAAAGATATCCACATACATACATAAATATTATTATACAGGAGTGTTTGAAATAATAATTTGCATCAAACTTAAAATGTCTAATTCAGTTTATGTTGTGTCTCATAAAAAAAATATATAGATATTTTACAATCTACCTGTATTATAGTTTTTGTCAAATACCTGTGTTTTTTAAATAAATAAATTTATTTCATGTAAATGAATTGTTTTTTATTGAAGGTGACCGATGCTCAGTTATTTTTTTATTTTATTTGACCATATCTGATCCTAAGATCTATATGAACAGAGTGGAGATTTTTTTTTACGAGACATTGATGTTAGCCACTTGCTCAACCTATTAGTCCATACTCCTCCAAACACACTTTGAAAAACAATATGTGTATTTTCCAGACCTAGGATTTGAACCTGAGATCCACGACATTATAAGCCGGCGCGTGTACGCGCCGCGCCGCTGCATACAAAAAAAAACATTAGACACGGATAATATTATTTACGCCCACGGTGGCCGCGCAGCTTAAGCGTTGAACTATCACGCCGTGGGTCCCTGCAAGTACAGATATTGTTTTTCAATTTGTGCGTGAGTCAGGGAATGGACCTTATAGGTTGAGCAAGTGGCTGACATCCATTTCTCGTAAAAAACAAAATCTGTTAATACAAGCCTCCACTCTGTGGAGGCCTGGCATGGTCGGAAAAAAAATATTATTTTTTATTATATATTATAATTAATAAATTTTGTAATTTTTTTTCAATCATATATTATCATTTTAACGTAATTATATTTAAATATATTATGATTGAAAAAAATATTACAAAATAAATTTTAGGTATTTTTAATGTTTTGGGTAATATTTTACACTCAGATGTGTATCTTTTTTAGATTTCAATTAATATATTTATGACTGATTTGAAAAGAAATATCGGTTTTTTTCGGTTCGGTACATGTTCAAACCGGCGCATTAACATGATCTTACTCCTCTCTGTTCAGTTGTCTTAGGGGCAACACGTCTCACGTTTGAGTCTTCAGGACTTGAATCGATGGGCCAGTGCGCTCGAAAAATTATTGTACACGACCTGGCGTATAACACCTACCTGCATGGCATGGGCGATGGACCACCTCTTCCAAAGGCAGACAAATGCATTTGTTTTTTCCTAATATAAAGTGGCGCAATGGAGATAACCAGATTGACTCCAGACCATTGGACTTCTCAGTTCTTAACCAGACACGGTGGTTTTGCCTCCAAGCTCTTGTCAGCATGGCCAAATAGAAACTGTCTTGCTTATGTGGAGAATTGCAGAATGCCGATCACATCCTCTGGGAGTGTCTCCATATGACAGTTGAAAGAGAAGAGCTTCTCAAATCGGTCCGACCCTTAGTTGGACCGGTGGGCCATTACGACTTAGTATCTACGAGGGAAAATTTCTCAGCCTTTAAAAAGTTTGCGGCATTTTACGACAGACGAAAAGGTCTATTCACATCGAGAATTGGCGATAATACATTATATCGAAGTAGGAATCACACACACTCTAGTGCACGACTAGTCTAGTAGATTTGGGAAGTTAGTCCTGGGACACTTTCAGCAGAAATTTGAAGAGCGCCTAACATTTGTTACGGGTGTGGAGATGTGGTGGGTAGTGGAGGGAAAAGCAAGGCTTGGAAACATTTAAAAAACTCAGAGCTGAACCGTAAAAACCATTATTTTTTTCGAACCGGAACAAAAACCAAAACAAAAAAAAATAACAGTTCAAAGCCCTGCATTATACAACATGATAAATAACACAACAATACTCACTAGATTTCAATTTATATGTATCACCTGGGTAAAAACTAATTAACACTATTATTTATTTTAATTAATCAAATCAGTATCTCTTGAGATTCAACCACTTCAGACGTTATATTACCATGAAGATCAACTTCGGCTATTGATATTTCAACGCTCTTAACTTCTGGTTTTCTTTTAAATCTCTTAATGCAGGAGAAGTCATCAATATCCTTTATAGACGAAAGAATGTCTTGACTGCTGGCAACTTCACATTTTAAATCAATCGTTTTGTCAACTGTTTTCTTCCTCCGTCCCTTTCTTTTGTATTTCTTGTCTTTTAAAATTTTCAAAGCCGCTTCTGCTATCTTTTTGTCATTATCGTTTTTTTCTTTGTCTTTAGTTTCATTGTGGGTGGCCATCATCTCTTCAATGGTCAATTTATCGTCTGTCAACGGCAACACAACGAAAGCTGCGGGTTTATTGTCTGTCGCGTCGCTCCATTGCATGACGTGATAGTCCGTTTTGTCATTGTCGATATTTTTATTTTTGTGCCCCTGGCCCATCTCCACGACGCTTTCGAATCGTAAAGGATTCAATCTGTACGCACCGTCTTCTGATAATTTGTACCTGAAAAAATATCAAAATATTAATCCCATCATCGGCGAAGGGCGGAGGTAGGCTGTTAAGACCCAGCATAAATAGGCATACAATATCGAGTGCTTAAAGTCAGACAACGTTATCTACAAAAGTGTTTTTTTTTTTTTTTGAGATAACGTTATTTTACATTTACGGCTACATGATAGTCAAACAACGTTATGTCAATTTTTTCTAATTTCTTATTAAATCGTCAGTAAAGTTTAACGCTAACTACATGAGTTACCCTTGTTTTCATATTTTTTAAAAACTATCCCTATAAATTTTAACATCATCATAAGCAAGATAAATGTACAATACACAATAAATTATAAAATATTAACATTAGGTTTTAAATAAACATTTCCCTTGTTGAGTTACAAGAATCTAAAATAACGATTTTTGGCTCTCCTGTAAAGTTGCACTTTTGTAGATAGTGTTGTTTGACACTAAGCCCTCGATAATTCGAATTCCAAGAGAAAATTCGATTTCGCTTTAGCGAAAATCACTATAAACAATTAAAACATTTGTATAGAAATGATGAAGTATTGAAAAATAGTGTGGTACATATTTACTTACCAGTGAAAAAAGTAATTTAATGATAAACTAATTCGAATAAATCGTCATTAAGATAATATGTAAACCTCATAACTTCAAATTTTACATTTTTTTAGCCATTTTGATGAACTACCATGGCGTCGTAACACCTATGGTGCTATGAGCAATGGTGAACCTTTTTGTGCTTATGTGCCAAAATATTCACAATAAGGAGTTGCGTGCCTGCATGGCTAATATTAGGGTTAAATTAATTATGAATTAAGCACCACATTATCTGCCCATTAGTAGTATTAATTGATTATTATAAGTTTACTGAAATATATATTATTTCTGAATGATATGTACGATAAAGATAATGATATATTAAATTACTTGAAACGGGAGTATCCATTCGGCAGAGAGTAGCCGTGTACTGATAGCAGGTGCTTGGAGAGATATGGCCCTCGTGAAAATGGTTTATCACAGCAATGGCAGATGTAGGTCTTGGAGACATATTTCTTCCTAGCAACCGTGTGGGAGCGCAGATGAGTTTGTAGGTCATTCTTGGTGACAGTTCTGAAACAAAATTAATTATTTTACGAATATTGTGTAATACCTTCACTGCATAGTGTCGCACATTTGCGACATTTCAAACTATTTCGATATAGCCAATGCCATCTGTATAAATTATCAAATACATAATACTGTAATATCCTTTTTCGATGCCTAGAAAACTGTTTTACCATAAATATCCTGGTTTACCGATTTTGTTTGGACATTTAAAGAAATAAAGCATTTCTGCATTATAGCTCTGCTTTTACAGTTGACTAATTTGTATGTAATCAAAATCAAAATCCGCATTTGTAAATGCGTAAAAATATGCGTAAATAAATAAAAAAAATATACAGAAGATTGAAATTGGTTGAATAAAAATATCTACACATCAAATAAGGTGTATATCATTTGGTTTTGTATTTTGTCATACTGAAATGGAAGATTTCCTAATGTCGTAAATCTGCGACACCACGCAGTAACATACAAAATTAAATGAATTTTTCATTTAAAATGTCATTTTGACACCAAGAAAAATTTATTTTTTTCAAATGCAAAAAATCATGCAGTGAAGGGTTAAATTTTAATTTTATATAAAATAATAGCGCCTGCACACGTGCATGGATTTACTGGTAGCAATAGTGTGTATTTTAAACTATCGTGATAATCACTATTTACACGTAAAAGTGCTGACTGTCTCTCCAATCTCTCATTCTTCAAGACTAAGCGAGACGCAATGTCATTTTATGGTACTATTTGACAGGTCGTAAAAATTGGTTAACATCAAAATGAGTCAACCCAACTGTCACATGAAAATTCAGAAGCTTCCGAACTTTTTTGATTCATGCATGCAATCTTGCAACTGCAGGATATTACATGTTTACACATACATTTACTTGTTATGGCCGCGATAATACGTAATGTCAGCAGTAAATCCATGCATGTGTAAACAGGGTAAAGGGCCGTAGTATGACGAGAGAGAGGTCACTAGTCGACCAGCGCCAATAACGATGCATTGACAATCAATAAAGAAACGCAAAAGTACAAATTCTTTTTTAATATTACAAGTGAAAAGCCCATACAAGGATGGGTGAAAACAAACCGTCAACTGAATGCAGAACTATTCTCACATTTGAAATATTTTGCAGAAGAGTTCTTAGAAACAGCCTACTGAAGTTATTTATTATTTATATAGACAAGTGTATGCACCATTTTTTTCATCAATAATCCTACTAAAATATGATGCATCCATTTATCCATAAAGATGGTAAATAATTTCAGTAAGTTGTTTCAAAAAACTCTCTCTTTCGAATAGTTCTGCATTCAGCTGACGAAACTATAGGTACTAATAATTGAAGTGTCATTCAATTGCCAAAATATCAAGATTCCTGTTCATAAATTTGTAAGTATTCAGTTCGCCATATCACACATCACCGCAGCAGTAGGCGCTCGGTAATCCGGCAACCATATTTTTTCACCTATGCCGGACTGTCGGAAATGCCGGATTATTGGATTTCTATAGGAAATAAATCAAGGTCGGGCACCGAACTGCCGAGCGAATGGCTCTCCGCTCTGTAATCCGGCAGTTTAATATGAAACCTGCCGGATTATAGAGCAGGAGAGCTGAGTTGCAAAATACCGGATTGGTGAACACCGGATTACCGTGCGCCTACTGTAGCTGATACACTGGATTATTCGTTAGGTTAGTAGGTTTGGCTTCCATTCTTGGATTCATCAATTTTGCCATAATCAGCTACGAAAATTGAATTAATGATCATATGTTTGCCAAACTGAAACCCTCACCATCACATACCGTGGGCTTTGTTCCTTATACTTTAGTCACTTTTATAGTTCAGGTACTCACGCAGTTCCACATAGATGGCACTTAAAGGGTCTGTAATTGAGGTGTCGGTATCTGATGTGGAGTCCTAGCGAGGATGGAGAATTTGTGGTCATGTCGCAGAATGTGCACTTGTACGAGTTGATGTGCTTGCGGGCGTGGCTCATTAGGAATCTCTCCTTCAGGAATACTTTATCACAGACGTCACAATGGAAACCTTTCTCCTTTACGGGAAGCTGGAAAAGAAAAGAATCCATTATTTTACAATTCAGAGTTTCCCAAACCTTTTCGGACTAATGCTCAGTTTATGGGTTACATGTAAATTGTACGTGAAACATTGTCAAAACTGTGTCACAGTTTGCCGTGAGCTTTCTTATCGGAAAGAGATGACCGTATAATATACGGTCTCCAATTTTATTAGATTCAATATGAACACTAATTCAATTTTCATAGCTGATTTTGGCAAAATTCAAGAATGAAAACTTAACCTAACCTAACAAATAATCCAATATATTGGCTATTTTCAAAATTTGTTTGCTGCTGGCTTCCTATAAAGTGTAAACCGACAAGAACCGTGTTTTATTTACACATGAATTTTACGTCAGTACTATACGACCCAATGAGGTTGAACGGTCTTTAATATACGTCAATATTTCCGATACAACATTTCACGGTGAAGTGTGATATGGCGAACTGCATACGTACAACATTCCAGACACGCAGCATATGAGGTGTCTATCACCACAAAAATTACATAAAATGACACTTTCTTTCCAAATTTAAATTCAAATTTATTTATCGTACATATAATGAACATAACAAAATAATAAAGTCCATGTTCGCTTCTTAGAGCATACGGATACAGTGTGTTATTTGAGCATAAGACACACGCGAAGATTCCAAAATTTGCCGACGAGAATAAAACATAAGCATGTGTTGAGATGGCCAACCTGTTTTTCGCAGTGGTCAGCGTACGAATAATTGGTTCTAAACTTGGCCCCGCAGTTGGCGCATCCCACCACTTTCTCCTCCGAGTGGCTCTTGAGATGGTATCCCAGCTTCGTTATGGTGTTGAAAACCTTGCTGCATCCGAACCAGAGGCAGCCGAACTTGCCTGACGAATTGGCCAACGTCCCCTGGACGTGGCAAGTCACGTGATCAAAATAGTCCTGCAACAGATGAAATAATTAACCACTGTCAGTCATGTCGTAAGTATTATGGTGTAAATCTTTATGTATTGGCCTCCACTCACAGCAGAAGTAAAACATAATAAAATAAATATAGTTTGGGCCAATTATATCCTATCAACGTTCGTCAGCTAGTCCGATGTGCGAGGGCGCGAATCCCGCGAGACGCAGGTTCAATCCTGCTGGGTGTCGTATTTTTTGTTCAATAAAAAGAATGTTACATTCTTAAATCGTGTGAATTATTCATTGAATAAAAGAATAGTTAATTAAACTATTAGCAAGTTTAAGTAACTTTAAGTAATTTTAAAGGATTCAAGACGAAAAATGTTCCTGTACTATATATTTTTTAGAAATACTATAATTTTTACGCCTTCGTACTATAATCAGCATAGAAAAAGATGACAACACTGTTACCCATGCCTAAAACCAAACATCCAAACCAAATAGATAAAAAATATTCTCATATTTATAAAATATTTTTTAACTATTATCAATATGGCTTGCTTTACGCAGGGTTTAATTGAATTTTAAAAGCTAACCAACAAAATCTGTAATTTGTAGTCTTAATTCAATGAAAACAAATATGTATGACCGAGAAAGTTTAGTGTGCACTATTTATGTTGGATTTCTATAGCCTACCTCCACCCTTCACCTTTCGCCACTGATATTTCATGATGGTTTATTATATTATTATCTCAATAACAATAGACTTTCTTATTTAGCAAAGGTGTCATCGCAGTAGATTTGAAAGAATAAATACATACCTGTATAGCACAAAATGTCAATGTGCAGTCAATCCACCGGCACGAGAAGTCAAATTCCAACTTGGGCAATTGATTCCTCTTTCTGGAGTCAATGCGACAGCTGGGCAGCGTCAAGCGCTCGCGCACATTCTTTCCGATCGACTTGACTCGCGTGTCGTACGAATGGTAGTTTACGTGACGGATTATCATTTTACTGTCCGGTGTCTCAAAGCGGCAGATGTCCCACAGGCAAACGTAGGATTCTGAAGAATGGCAAAGTATGAAATGCGTGTAAAGAATACAATCAATGATATGCTGACGATTAAAAAATACAAATGACATAAGTAATAGTTTATTATACAATCTATGCGTGAAATTCAGTAGTTGTTATTTTCATAACAACGTATCTAATTTGAATGTTTTTATGTGACAACCTGCAAAGGGGGCCCGCTATCCGAATGGGATTGGCTGGAGCAACATTCAATTTGATGTGGAGTGTCTGGTGTGAAACGTGGACTCTTAAATTGAGAAATCCAAAAATTATAAGTAGCACAGTGTGGCATGGAAAGGTGCATGTTGGGCATAATGCGGAAAGATCACAAAAGGACGCCCTAAAACCTGCTGGATGGACAACTCATACAGTTTGGCGGATGTACGTGGCAACGAATAACTAAGAACCGAGAAGAGTGGAGGGAGTTAGGGGAGGACTTCATCCAGCAGTAGATTGACCTTGGTTGATAATGATGGTGATTTCTAATTGATGAATACACCCAATACAAGTATTTCTTATTTTTCTTAAGCTCCAGTACAAAATCACCGTATCATCGTCGAGTGCACGGGTCGGCAAACTCTTGGACCAGAGGAGCCAAATATGAGTAGCACAACGGTTTAAAATTTTTTCGAGAGCCATAAATATATTTTTACAAATATGATTTATTTAAGTGCATTAATTACATGTTATAATTATTGTTTATTTATTAAATGAAGAAGATTTCTTGCATGGCCACCACTAGGGGGGGGGACATTAAGGGGGGGGGCAGTGCTCGTGCAATCTCGGCTACAATTAAAATAACTAATTAATTCTCAATAATTAAATAATAAGTGTGTGTGTTTATATAATTAGCACCATAATAAATTAGACTATATAATATCTTTGTGGTTTCGAACTTTCGTAATGTGAACTTTATAACTTATGAGACTGTGGAACCTAATAAATTGACGTTAATATAGTGAATATTGTTTTACTCCGCCCATATCAGAGTGCCTACCTGTTCTTCCAATCTTGAATGTACCTCCACTCCAGGCCCGGAGCTAGCCGAGGATTCGGAGGCCTACATCGTGAAGATAAATAATCTACTAATATTTATAATTTATTTATGTAAAAATATGCAATCACACCCCTCTCAATAAATTGTTTTTGCAGGCTGTAGCTATAATAAATTTGAAGTTATTTTTTTTTAAATTTTTGCTTTCCATGCAAGCAAATGAAATGTATTATTTTTAATAAAAATGTACCCATAATAATAATAATAATTAAGGTTAAATAAAGTACTGTTGGTCACCGAAGACTACAATTTTTGTGGAGGGAGCCCTTGGATATTTTTTTTGATTTCAGGGGCCCGTGGTATGAAAAAGTTTGAGAAGCACTGCTCTAGACAACCGTCCCCCCCGGTTAAAGGTTCAGGGACATATCCATCGCGATGGTCAAAATGGGTACAGGAGTGTCCAATTTAAATAATAAATAATGGACTCACGCAATCCGTCTTCACTGGTCTTGACAAGCAACTCGTGCATGTGAGACTTGACATGATTCTTGAAGGCGTCATAGTCCATGGTGGTGTACCGACACCCCATCCACTCGCAATCGTGGTGAATCACCAGGTTTTTTATTGGATCTCTCTTTCGCTGTTTGTTAGGATGATACTGAAATTGTAAATAAACACCAATATTTATATATGTTACGCCGAATGTGCGAAATTGAATATTACATGAAATGGGCAAAATTTTGCCTAAATCATGAAAAATGCAAGCCCGTTGCCTTATTCATGAATTAGACAAAATATCTGAAGAGTGCGTGAATTCGGCAGTAATTTTTCTGCCTAGTTCATGTATCGGACAAATTAGATAGTAGCGCTACGGTGGTATTTTTTGCAACTAAACTAAATGTATCAAATGCTCATTCATTGGTCAAAATGTACATATATTATCTATGGTCAAAATAGATGATCGCACTTGGTGGTATTTTTTGCAACTAATCAAACTAAACAAATGTGTCAAATGTCGTCCTACAATGACGTTCATATCCATTTACTATGCGCAAAAAAAATCTAGAACTACAATATGATAACGGAAGAATTTTATTGAAAAGTATTTTCGCGATTTGATTCGTGCTTGGGTATCAAACGTGCAATGGTCAATTGAATGTTTGTGATAGTTTGTTGACACTTGATAGCTAACCTCAAAATGGACATTCAGTTGAATAGTTTAATTCAGAATTACAAAACCTAACCTAACCTAATAATAATAATATTATATTATGTCCAATTATAACTAATAAAACCATCCGTATTAAATTTACTTTTTCTTCTGTCATGTTGACAGTTCAAGAATTCCATACTCTGGCGAATTCATGTACTCAGCAGAAAATTTACCTAATTCATGAATAAGGCAACAGGCTTGACTATTACATGAATTAGCCAAAATTTTGCGCATTTCATGTAATAGTTAACATGAAACGTCAAACCAATTCGGACGGTTCATAGACTAATGACGATCTGTCAAACGTCAGAAAAGCGTTTCCGTGGACATTCTACCAAACAGTCCCAAATCAAACAAATCCAAAGGTGCGATTTGGTTTATTCAATTCAGGTTGATTGATACGAACCTATTATATTGTTACCAGCACTATATAAGGCTTCAATACTTACATCCCGCTCAGTTATCGGATCATCTGAATCATCGTCGATTTTCTTCCGTTTATTCGATTTCGACTGCGATGTTTCCCCATCGAGCTCAGCAAAACTTCCTGATTTCGAACTGTTATCATCCGACTCTTCATAGTCAGAGTATACGACATTGCGCTGGCTTTCCACCCATCTGTGACATCGCAACATTCTGTCAGACTTGTGCACGAGCCTCGGTGCCTTTTCTGGTGCTGGTTGCTCTTCATCTTCAATGACAACGTCCGATATTGAAATGCATTCAGTTTTTATGATCTCAGTTTCCATTTCATCACTAATATAGAGGTTGCGACGAGCTCTCGCCAATCTTTGTATAAATACGAAGAGTTATAGATATCCTCTCCACAAATTATGTACCATTTATTGGGAATATTGAAAATAGTATAATATGAAATTCTTCCCTCCCTTGTTTTCACGTTTCTACGACGCTGACGTTTGTATAATTCATAGACAAAGACAATATAAATAAAAATGTTTATAATAAAAATTGCCATGTAGTTTTTTTGTCATTTTATTTCATTACGAAAAGTTTCCTAAAAACTTATATTGTTCACTGTTTCTTTTCATACTTCCAGGATAATTTTTTTATTTAAATTAAATGGATTTTTGCAGAAAGATTGCTGATTGCTGATCATAGGCATCTTTGGGGGAATGGAAATATAAAGTCTGGCTACCCCATTACTGCTTTCGTTTCTGTCACTTTAATTCTTGTAAATTTCATAACACGTGCAAAAATGCGTATCGAGACGTGTTACTTCTGTTCATCAAGAGTTTATCCAGGACATGGGATACAATTCGTCCGGAATGATTGCAAGGTAACGTTCTATTATTTATTTCGACTCCGGTGGGCCAATGTCACCGGATAACTTGCCGTAAAAACATAATGAAAGGTTATGTTTACATTCGTACTACACTTACTGCAAAATGCTTTAAAACTAGAAACAACGCATTTAAATTGTTTGTCGTAATATTCAGCAAAGAATCACATGGCTTCACATTAATATAATTCGTGTGAATGGATTATATTTCAAATTTTAAGACTATTTCATAATGTGGCTCAATCCGCCCAATATTCCGTGAAATGAGTGAACAATTTTAGCCCTTAGAGTCATACGACCATTTATCTTATGCAGTTATGTCTCTTCTATTTCGACTTTAGGTGCTTTTTACTGGTTCTCCGTCATCGTAATCTGTCAGTCGCCATTTTGAATTTTAGCTATCTTTTTGTCATCGAATTATAGTACGCGGTCCAAGCCATTATAGTATTTCGGCAAAAATTATAGTACGTGTAGAGAAAATGAAAGTTTTTTGTTTGTCACAAACATAACGGAGAATTCGAGAAATTCCGATGTCCTACTTAATTATAACACCTCTTACGACCGAAATAGTTTTTTAGAGTAGGTATACAACGCAAAACCATGTCCATTGACTAAAATCGCACACTGAGATCTTATTTATGCTATTTTTTATAGTACTTATTCCACTTTAATTAATATATTAGGACCGGTTTCGTCCGCCTCAGTGGGACATTTTCAACGTTGAAAATGTCCCACTGAGGCGGACGAAACCGGTCCTAATATATTAATTAAAGTGGAATAAGTACTATAAAAAAATAGCATTTTTTTAATTGTGGTATTTTTGACGTACTATACTTTTTTAATAGTACACGGACGAAAATGTAACTTTTCGAATAGTACGCGAATCAAAATGTACTATAATTATAGTTCGGTTGGCAACACTGCGCTCACTGACAGATGACAGCGGCCGGTGGCGGAGAACCAGTAAAAAGACCCCGACTTTATTCCCTCTGGGTTTTTATTAGCTCGTATTCTTGTTTGTCCAATACAAATCTTGTTTAACTAACTTCCCGACTAGCTAGGCATTTGAAACTTTTAGAATATATAACACTATGGTAAGGCATTCGGTGCTTTTTACTGGTTCTCCGTCATCGTAATCTGTCAGTCGCCATTTTGAATTTTAGCTATCTTTTTGTCATCGAATTATAGTACGCGGTCCAAACCATTATAGTATTTCGGCAAAAATTATAGGACGTGTAGAAAATGAAAGTATTTTGTTTGTAACATAAACATAACGGAGAATTCGAGAAATTCCGATGCCCTGCTAAATTATAACACCTCTTACGACCGAAAAATGCTAACACCGGCCGCCGTCATTAACTGTCACGTTAGTTTTTAGAGTAGGTATACAACGCAAAACCACGTCCATAGACTAATATCGCACACTGAGATCTTATATTATTTATATTATACACCGTCCCTCGCTTCACACCCCTAACCAAACCGGCGAATTCAATTAATAAAAATTTTCAAAACTGGTATTTTTGACGTACTATACTTTTTTAATAGTACGCGGACGAAAATGTAACTTTTCGAATAGTACGCGAACCAAAATGTACTATAATTATAGTTCAGTTGGCAACACTGCGCTCACTGACAGATGACAGCGGCCGGTGGCGGAGAACCAGTAAAAAGACCCGAAAGTTATTTCGGAAAAAATTCATAAAAAGTAAAACACTATTATTGGTCAAAGCGTCAATGACATTGAGCTACTTTACGAGCTGCTTGTTGGCCAATTTACAATCTGCCTTTAAAGTCGCCCAGTGTCATCATCGAACAAGCTAACAAGCAGATTGTAAACAATCTACCGAGAAAAGTTGAAAGCTGATCAACTTTAACCCGCTACACGCCGCCGGCGTGTGGGCCGTCTGCGTAGTTGAGCGTAGTAGCGACGTCCCGGTAAAAAAAAACGAATTACGTTCTGTCAAAGTAGTCACTAGATTGTTGGCTTCTCAGCGAATGGAAAGTTTTGTGTGTCATCATCACAATCGCCCATTTTTAAATTCGCCAACAAACAGCTTGTAAAGTAGCTCAATGTCATTGATGCATCTTTAGAAGCGTTCGAGACAAGCCTCTAGCCTGGGGGCCTGGGCTTACGGAAGGCCCGGCGTGAGAGATCGACCAGCAAGTGAGATAAACACACATCACAAACATGCGCTAATAGTAAAAAAATGTCTATTTCACTTCAAGCATGCTAACATTTAATATTATGTGGTTTTGCCATACTACAATTCTTGATTATTGTCGATATTTGACATGTCCATAATTGTGCATATCAACATAAGAGTGGGTGTATTAAAAATACAAAAAATCGCTAAAACTTAATTTTACCTCGAACACCATTTGGAATATGCAACTGTAGTTCGTCACATTGCCTTTAACCTTAGCGATAAGTAGAGGGCCGCCAAAGATCCTAGCGTGAGGGCCCGCTTCGTCGACCATCTTTTCTCACACCGTGCGCATGAAAAATATGGGGTATATTGTTTTTAACTGACCTGCTGACAAGTCTTATCAGTTTAACGACAGTTGCCAAAATTGGCAGAACGGTTAGCTGCGCTGATAAATAACCTACAAAATAAACGAAGTGTTCCATTGCAGAAAAAGTTTGCGAAACCCTTATGTAGACAATTATAATAAATACCTTTTTCTGTCGGCGCATAGGCTTTTCGATCCAATTAATTTAAAATTTGAGATTTTCATACATTTTGATGCACCATTATCACAAACTAAGATTATATTAGGTAATATTAGGTTGGGTTTGGTTTGGTCTAAAAAGAAAGTTATAAAATCTCATGACGGCAGGTGCGGCACATTTACCATAAATTTTCTTATAGCCCGTTTACAAGTGTATGGAGTACATATTGTTGCGACCAAAATAGTGGCTCTACACAGTAATAGCGTGTAAATTAAACTATTGCAATAATAACTGTTTACCCACAAAAATGTAAATTGTCACGCCAATCTCATTTTTCAAGTGTCAGCGTGACGCGTTGGTTGTTCTTACATGTCGTTGTCTGTCCTGCACGGTGCGGTTCGTATTTTTTCTGGCAGATTAGCCACTACCGTTCTACTGCAGATATCACGCAAGTTGGAACTATAGCGTGAGAATTCAGAAGCCACTGAAATTTTTCAATCCATGCTGCAGTCTTTCATCTTACTTACACAATAATACATGTTTGAATTATATGTGCTGCGCCTTATCTCATTTACACGGTTTTTTTTCTGCATGGTAGCCTCAAGTATGGTAGCCTCTGCATGGTAGCCTCTGTAAAAAAAAAAAAGGTATTATCTGTACATTGTAATTTTATGAATTATCCACATAAAACTGTTCATAGGAGTTTGCAGTATTTGCATTACAGTAATATCCACTGTGTTGCGTTATTTAATAACTAAACATTTTTCAGATATTCAGATTTTGTCGCTCAAAATGTCACGCAGCATTCAAAAAGAAGAAGAACCCACGTAAAACGAGATGGACCAAAGCGTACCGCAAGACGGCAGGCAAAGAACTGACCATAGATCCTGCATTCGAATTCGAAAAGCGGCGACACGTCCCCGTCAAATACAACCGTGACGTATGGACCCGCACCGTGGACGCTATGAAAAAGGTGGAGAGCATCCGACAGCGCAGACAGAACAACTACATCATGCAGCGTCTGCGCAAGGGCACACAAATCGAAATGGACAGAGATATCAAGGAGGTCCAGAGAAATATATCGCTCATTCGGTTGGTTCATTTTTATTTTATCTGTTATGACATTAAACTGTATTTTAGTGTGGAGATCCAAGGTGACAATATATTATTATTGTCGAAAAAGAACTTCTTGTCTGCGTGTTCAAAGAGTGAACTAACAAGCCCTCTTTCGCATTCATTGCACTTCCGTTTCAAATGAGGAACGCACCTAAATTTATCATTACATTTTGCACTTCCGTGGTGTACAGATCTATCAATTTACGCATTTGATGATTTTTATAATAAATATATATATAAAACAATCAGGAGTCAAATTAAAATTATTATTAGTAAACTTTTGGTTTATTGCGAAGAAGAAAAGGAGTCACATCTAAAAAGAGAGCCGATACATTATTTAAAAACGCGTTGCCGCCATGACAGGTACGTCACTGAGAAGTCTTACAATATGCGACTACAGCACCTTCCAGTTATCGACAAGATGTTGTTGTCGGACAGTAACAGCTAATGTTATATGAACATATTTTTCTTCCATTCGTAATTATTGGAATGGGATGTTACTAGAATGCTATGATATGAACATATTGTAGCAACACAAAAAACACTAAAAATTGACTCATTAAAACACTCATATTTTCAATCTTTGTATACGTTGTTGAATCCTGGACTCTTAGAAAATCCGATAAAATAGGCATTCAAGATGCGGTGCTACCGTGAACAGCCAGGTGCAAATGTTTACATTGGAAAAGCTTGACATCAAAGATTGTCTCATGGCCATCTGCAAGAGACGTATTCTCTTGTAATTTCAGTTATCACCATTCTCAGTAATGAGGCATAGGATATGGAGATCAATCTCTGCTATGTTCAAATTTTATCTGATTGGACCGTAAAAATTATTTGTCCCTTTTTCTGGTAAACAACGTTTAATGATATTTAAATGTGAATCTCTAAATTCCGATGGAAGCATTTTTAAAGAAAACAATCGCCCGTTTTTGATGTAGCATTACAGTTGATCTAGCCATAATTTCAAAGAAATGTTACTTATTCAGCAGGTGACAATAATTGGGACAAAATTAAATGAAAATATTATTTTAGTTACAAAAAAAGTTGTGTAGAATGGTGTCAGATTCTTGTGGCAGTGCAGGCGACTCATTTAGGTGTTGGTATCATTATTTACTTTCAAATGACTCGCAGCCACAATGCCAGAAGAATTTGTCCTTCCTCTATCAATATGTAGCTTAAACAAAGTCAGGCTATTCATTTCCAATTCTCATAGACACCTTTCAAGCATTCAAGCAGCGTGTCCAGATGTGACTATAACTACTCTGAAATCATTAACCTACCATTTGAGATGGAATCCAATATCTATAGTTGTAATATAGATAGATTACTTTACTTTAAGAAACTTCATGTTTATTAATGTCATAATATTTTCATCCATAGATCACCTGCGGCAGGTCTGAAACAGAGAAATGCACAAGAAAACGCCGAAATGGAAACTGACCCGACCATGATTGAAGTCGTCGACTCGAAGGGAAGAAGAAGCCTTGTCGAGGCTCCAATCGAAGAGACCGCAATCCAAGAGGATGAAGTTCAAATGATAGAGGTTTAATTCGCTCTATGGAGTATAGTAAAAACTCACAATGTTCCATCAGGACAACGGTTATTTTACATTGAAAGTAAGCAACTCAAGACTATTATATTTAACAGCAATATGGATATTATCTTCAAACCTTGGGATCCATATGAGTGAATGGATCAATTTTTAAGTTATTGTAAAATAAAAAACCTATATAATACATACAGTTGTTTTATTCAAATTTGTTTATTTTACGTATAATGAACAGTCCCACATGGCCGCATGGCTTAGGCGTCGGCCTATAGCGTCGTGGGTTCTAGGTTCGAAACCTGGGTCTGACAAGTACACAATATATTGTTTTTCATACATAATTTTGAAAAACACTTTCTGAGAAAATATATTATAGCCAATAGAAAAAATCTTTTTTGAAAAAAGTAAGCCACCCCACCCCGGCAGGGAATCGAACCCTGCATCTCCAGGGTTTACGCCCCATCCGTGCATTACCTCTATGCTACGCGGTGACATACTAATTGCGACAAATTTTAACTATTGGCCACTTTTAATACCCACTCATCAGTGCTCTTCCAAATCAAGCTACTCTGGCAATCGATTTTTGTTTATTAAATCAAAGTAGATACCCATTACTTCAATTACTAACTGACGTCGTGGATTTCTCCAATACTTTTTATGATGTTAATTACTTGAACTTGCTAATAATTTATAATTAACTATTTCTTTTATTCAACGAATAATTCACAAGATTTAAGAATGCACCGTTCTAATTATTGAACATACATAATTTTGAAAAACACTTTCTGAGAAAATATATTATAACCAATAGAAAAAATCTTTTTTGAAAAAAGTAAGCCACCCCAACCCCGGCAGGGAATCGAACCCTGCATCTCCTGGGTTTACGACCCATCCGTTTTTCTATTGGTTATAATATGTTTTCTAAGAAAGTGTTTTTCAAAATTATGTATGTTCAATAATTAGAATGGTACATTCTTAAATCTTGTGAATTATTCGTTGAATAAAAGAAATAGTTAATATTGTTTTTCAATTTGTGTATGAGTCAGAGTATGGACCTAATAGGTTAAACAAGTGGCTGACATCCATGACCACCTTTGACACTTTTCGATCCTATCAAAATACGTTGATCGGTGGTTACTCAGTGGAAAACATTCGGCCATAGACTCATAACACTAATGAAAGGAATTGAGACAATTTGCCAGACGAGAATTGGACTGAACTCTGGAAACCACCATTGCCACCACAAAGGGGGGAGGGCTCTAGCCTGGGGGATCGACTAGATAAGTGAGATAAACGCACATCACAAATTTGCTCTAATCGAAAAAAAATCGCCTGCGGCACTAATTTCCATCAAGCGTATTAACATTTTAAAATATGTGGTTGTGTAATTGCATTTTTGACTAATGATTGTTAATACACTGAATACCCTTAATTTTACCTCGAACACCATTTGAAAAACACTACTATATAGCGTCACACTGCCTTTAACCTTGGTGATAGGTAGGGGAGGCGCCAAAGATCCTGGACTGGGGGACCGTTACCATGGCCATGGAAATCACTATATACTTTTATTCAAATAGGTATATGTTTTTACAATTTTATTTTTTTATAACTTTAGTATTTTATTTGTATTAATGTTTGTTTAATTTTTCGTGCCCTTCCTGGCATCATAGGAAAAGTTATTTTAAATGATATTTGAACATAATTTTCTTTAGTAGATAAGAAGTTTGGCAATAAGTGAGTTCCAGCACCTTTATTTTTCAAAAAAAAGCCCTGACGAGGCATATTAGCAATCAGGTGTTTTCTATATAAACTTGTCAAGAAATAGTTGAATTCCACCCTTTTTTCTTTGTGGAGAGAGGGGAGACTGCATGGAAAACACACAGTTTTTGTATTATCAACAAAAAATCGAAATTTTAAGAAACAGGTAAGTCA
The DNA here is from genome assembly GCF_057557595.1 of Rhyacophila brunnea. Lineage (NCBI taxonomy): Eukaryota > Metazoa > Arthropoda > Insecta > Trichoptera > Rhyacophilidae > Rhyacophila > Rhyacophila brunnea. The sequence continues at coordinate 35,156,328 of NW_028232848.1, read as the reverse complement.
AGGGCCGCCTGTATTTTACCACGTTTTTCTTAGCTCATATTCATGTTTGTCCGGTGGTTGTTTATCCAGTACAAGTCTTGCAATGGATTTTTAACTAACTTCCCAACTAGCTAGACATTTGAAACTCTTAGAATATATCAGAACATGATGCCAATGCATTCTTTTAATACTTTCAGCCATCTTTAAGTAGAATTGAATTCATTTTCAGTTAATTCTATTTTGTATAAAAAGTTATTTCGGAAGAAATCCGTAACCCAATCTACTATTATTGGTTGCTAAGGGGGTGGTAAGTTAGCAACTAAATTATTAATATATACGTGCGTTACTATGGAAATCAAAATGACATTTCAGTATTCTATATTTGTTTGTTGCAAAATAGCAAAAAAATGATTTGTTGACAATTGCCTTATTTGTCCTAAATTATTAATAAATAGAATTGTCAAGTTTATATGATTCAACAGAAAATTTAAAAACGTGGTATATAAAAAAGTTCTTTTTATCTTGTAATTATTTACAATGTAGGTAAATTTGATAGTTATCACGTTTATTTCTTGAAATTTCAACGGAAACGTATGGCATTTTATTTCCAAGGTTTATAAAAGAACTTATCTTTACAAAAATATATCTATAAGTATATAAAAATACTCAAAATTCAAACAACCAATAATTATTACTTATCTATCTTTTGAAAAAATCATTTATTTTGTTTTATTAATAAGCTGTTTGTTATGAAAATACGTTTCATTGCATTTTTTTGTGTTTCTAGAAGAAAGAAGTAAGTCAATAAAGGTAAGAGTAAAAAACATATTCATGTTTTTCAATATCCCATCATTTCATCAAAGAAATCAAAGTTCATGTTTAAGTAGAACCGATAAATGTGTAAATCAATCGTCTGAATAGATTGATATTTTTAGATGTCTACCCACACGAAAATAATAAAATATTACATGTAGTGATGCCAAACATTTTATTAACTACCCATGTAAGCATTTAATTATCTATACAAATGTATCATACTGCTTTACCATAAACTTACATACTATAAACATATTAATATGTTGGTGAAAAACAATGGATCAATATTCATTGATGACAATGGGTGCATGTATCTATGATCTGTATGGTCTGCTTACAATACAAGTTTCGGTAAAACTGTGACTATGCAGACTAATTACGGAGAAAGACTTAAGAAGAGTAAGCGAGATGCGATGTTATCATTTTATGGTACTATTTGACAGGTAGTAAAAATCGGTTAACCTCAAAATGAGTATCCGCGGAGTAGTTCGTTTTTTTTGCCAGCAGGTTCGCCACTATCGTTCTACTGCGCAGGCGCAGATCAAAGAAATCCCAACTGTTGTATGAAAATTTAGAAACTTCTGAACTTTTTTGATACATTCTTGCAACTTGCATGACAATACGTGTTTACACATGCATTTTCTTGCTATGGCCGCGATATTACGTACTGTCAGCAGTAAATCCATACACGTGTAAACGGAGTATTTGTTAATGTTGTTATGGAATGGCGGGATCATTTTCATATAAACACCTTTTCTATTTAAACTAATTTTATTGGAAGTTAATAATTAATATAATATATAAGTACCTATAGCAGATTACATTTTAGATAATAACTTCGCACCGTGAGTGTAAAACCAAGGCATCTGCAAAAGACATATTTTGAATATATTAGGATTTGAAGTCTTTGTTTTGTTAGGAAAAATAGAATTTTGGTTTATATCTACATTATATTGCATGTTCTTTCAGTTACTTCACTTTTACATTATCAAGTTCACGACTTTTACAATTGTTTTGCATTTAATCTCGAAATTGAAAATTTTGCAGATGCCTTGGTTTTACACTCACAGTGCGACTTGTTACAGTATGGTTTGATACAGTGAATGCAGTCGATGCATTTTTCTCTAAGGTTGAATTTCAACTGAATTGTAAAAGTTTTTGATTAAGTATATTATAAAACAAATATTTATATGAATTCCCAGAGACAATTGAGCGATAAATCAAATCTTTATCAAATGCATTTCCAGGCATTCACTATACTGCTTACTAACACTTGATAAGAATAATAAAGATAAGTTCAAATTGCGGGGCTATAACAATGTAGTCAAGCCCTCCGCATGAGCCGATTTTAGTGAGTAATGTTTTACCAAGTGCATAGCCAACACGCCAGTGTTGCCATAATGTAATTTACAAAAACATCGCTTGTAAAATCGTAGTATTGGAATAAATATTCAATATCTGGCAACACTACGACACGCACACTGTCACACATATTTTCGAATAACCCAGGAAAGGGTCACGGAGGAAGCGTGAAGGGGGCGAGGCAAGTGCGTGAAAAAGTTCGTCATGTTTTGAAGGACAAACACTTGCAATAGCTCTATCTATATTTTTCTATAATCTAAGAATGTAGTACTTATGCCACTCTTGTCCGCCGCCAAAATCCCACTCGTAATTTGGTTGAGAACCACTGGATTAATAGGCGGTAAATTCAAACTGATCTACAATATTATTTTTAAACATCACGACCTCATTAAATAAGATAAGATCCATTTGAACTGATAAACTGTGGCTGAAGAGTAGCTACTACGGAAAAATATTATGATATAAAATGTATATTATTGATTGCATTAGTTATGCAAAAATATGTATGGTAAATAAATGAGATAATGTTAATTGTTTTCATATTCAGTGACCTTGTTCAAAGTTAACAAGATTTACTCAGTGAACACGGTTAGTTAGATAAGTGTCCATTCTGGATACTCATGTAGAACAGCTTAGTGCCCAATTTTGATTAAACTCACAAGTGATAATAATAAATTTATTCACAATGACGTAAGTGTGTGTGTTTTTTATTGTTATTTTGACATTATTTTTTACACATTTGGACAGCATGTATGTATTTTTTATTAAACAGTTTTATTTCACTAACCTTTATTATGATTTTGACATTTAACAATTCAATAATATTTAAACTCACTAACAGTATTTAGGCACCTAACTATACCATAGATCCTAGGTAATTATAGAATAAAACAATACCTAAATACTGCTTTTTGATAACATATTTTTTTCTCAATAAGACAACAAATAGGTAATGCAATTAGACATTTACCTAACCTAACATGTTTTACCTTCCCATGGATAATTATTTAGCTTTATATATTGCATGTTCGGTTGGTTTAGATTATGTTAGGTTACTATTATGATAGTGATACCACGTTTATACGTGCATGGATTTACTGCTGACAGTAAGTATTATCGCAGCCGTAACAAAAAAATGTACGTGTAAACATGTATAATACCCCGTTTACACGTGCATGGATTTACTGTGCACAGTAAGAAAATGTATGGGGAAACATGTATTATCCTGCAGTTGGCAAGATTGCATGCACGAATTAAACAAGTTTGGAAGCTTCTGAATTGTTCTGATGTTTTATGCATAAGTAAGATCTGCGCCTGCGCAGTAGAACGATAATGGCGAACCTGCCGGTAAAAAAACGAACTACTCATTTTGAGGTTAACCGATTTTCAATACGTCCTGTCAAAATAGTACTATAAAATGACAACATCGCGTCTCGCTTACTCTTGAAGAATGAGATTGGAGAGTGTCGACACTTTTACGTGTAAACAGTAAGTTATTGTCACAATAGTAATAAAATACACACTATTGCTGCCAGTAAATCCATGCACGTGTACAGGCGCTATTAGACATACCAAAATGTGATAAATTCATTGCTAAATATATACCTAGGTATGTACTAAAAATTAAATAATATATTATGTTTCTCTGATTAGATTTAGGTAGTAGGTACCTACCTACAGGGAATTTTTTTTTTTAAATATATTTATCTCGGTCAAGACAACCCACACCAGCATGCCAAGCTACGCAGGTTTGCCAACTGAACAGTCTTGTTTAAATATGCTGGTTAGATCCATCAATACGTAAGTGCTTCGCCTTTATTTGCTGTTAATGCACGGTCACTTGTATTTTGCCGCGTTAAATGCATACAAATAACACTATAATAGTAGTAAAACCCGCCGAAAACCAGCCACGCATGTTATTTATGTTTTTGTATATATTCGTGAAATTAGTAGGTTAAACAGTAAAAATAGTTTTACAATTTTCTCCTATGAACATTTTTTGACAATGTGCCAGATAATAAATTAACAAGTCTTTGGCTAAAAAAATCTCAAATGAAATTTTTAAATCGATTCTACAACATTACATTTATTGGAAACAAGAAACAGTGTGTTTTTTTTAATTCGCCAATCGTGAAGTTTTAATAGTAATCAATCTAAAAATTTTGATTTCTCTTTTTAATAAAATGTCAGTGTATTAGGAAGACTTACCATATATACTTCTCCTTACAGACTTGTTTATTGACAACGATACATTAAAAATAATAGTCCCTTTATTAAAATAAAGTGAATTTTGTTGAAAGTGCCAAATATTACAACGTAGAATAAGCTCGCCATATGTCCAGAATTTTGCCGGACTGTCCTGGATTTCAATATGTAATAATTTTCTGGAAATTTGTAATGACTTGGATTTGAAATTTTATCTGTCAACAAATGAGTTGTATAAAAGCAAAAACACCACTGTTCAGAAAAAATCGAAACATACAAATATTTTTCATATTCTTGTGTATGTGTACAACTTAACAGATGAAAAATGCAATATCCCCAGAAAACCATGTAACAAGGATTTATAAATTTGGGTGTACATTAGAGATGGGAAAACTGGTCGATTTTGAAGACTAAGTATACTTACTACCAGCATAAAAAAATACTTAGTATAGAAACTTGTTCCAAAATACTTACTAGTATTTGGAATACTATATAGAGCGTTTGGCGTGCGTATGCGACAAAAGTTTCATACTCAACTGAAACTAAAACCAACTCCATATTAGTATTTGAAATACGTATCGGCTCAGGGAACTCAGACTGTGTATCGGCTTCAATAGAATCGCTAAAAATACGCTTCAAGCACTTGTCGAAAAGTGCCATTAATTATAAAATTTTAAACACATTTTAAATTTATGAGTTATTTTTCTGTTAGGTTACAGATTTTTTTTTATTGTAAACTGCATCACCTCACCACATTTCCGAGGGAATAATATGCTGCTACAGAAAATTTATGACCTATTTGTTCATACATAAGATGATGTCATTTGCATACATAGACTAATAAATTAAAATATAATTGTATTCAAGTGCTACCTCGCTCGCGCGCATTTAATGTCAATGGTATTGAAAGTTTACCAACTAGACAGCGACTCGCGATGATATCATCACAAGTTTATTGGAATAAATTTATTGGGCTACACATACTGAGTATGGGTAGTTTCATCCGAAACTTGAGTACACAAACTGGTGACAGTATTTCCAACTCACCTCTAGTGTACATGCAGTCACCGCTGTCCACACGTAGTGACGTCATTCAAATCGACCATTGTTTAAACCAGCCGATTAGGAGACAGCATAAGAAATTAGCAAAATGGCCACCCTATATTACTTACGAACGTCGAGATGCAAACAACTGTTCGAAAGTAACAAGCAAATTGACCACTGTCCATTACCAAATTATTAAATTTAGCTTACTTGGATTATATTAATTTTAAAAATATTTGGTTCTGCACCATTTAATATCTATAATATAATTATTCACTTAAAACTCACATGTTCATATTATGAAGTATTAGAATTACCCCAGCATCGATTTTTGCTTTTATACGAGTCATATATTTCCAATATATGCCAGTGGCCAAGGGTGGAGAAGGTGTTAAGATCCGACATAAATAGTGGACACTAAACTTTGTCAGTCAAACGTATTTGTTTTCATTGAACTAAAACTATAATGTTTAGATAGTGTTTGTTAGTTTTTAAAATTCAATTAAACCCTGCCTTATCCAAGCCATAGTAAATAATATAGTCAAAAAATATTCATTTATCTATAAAATGCCATTATCATCATCAGGGGCGCGACAACCCGGTGTGGGTCCTGCCCTCCTCCAACAGCTCCCTCCACCTGTCCCTATCCAGTGTGGCCGCTTTCCAATTTGGTAACCCCAGAATACGGCAGTCACTGGCAGCTCCATCCAACCAGCGAATCTTTGGCCTGCCTCTTCTTCTACGCCCTATTGGATTGCTGGACATCACTCTCTTTGCCGGTTCATTGTCATTCATACGGTGCACATAACCTAACCATCGCAGTCTCCCAATCTTAAGTGATTGAACTGCGCTGCAATCTTCATACAGCCCGTAGAGCTCATCATTATATATTCTCCTCCAATTGGTGCCGTCCCTGATCGGTCCATATATACAGCGGAGAATTTTTCTTTCAAAGATGTTCAGGGCTCGTTCATTTCGCAGAGTTAATATCCAGGTTGCGTAGGTGAGCACTGGCTTTACAAGTGTCTTGTAAAGAGTGCTTTTAGTTCGGCGAAATAGTATGCGGGACTTAAAATGTCTTAACAGGCCAAAGTAGCATTTATTCGCAGACATGATTCTCTTGTTGATTTCTTCTGTAGTATCATTATGTCGAGTTACAAGAGATCCGAGGTATATGAAACTGTCGACCGTATCAAACCTGTATGCACCAATGCCATTGAACCATACATAATATTAGATATAAGAATATTTTTTTATCGATTATGGTTTGGTAAGGCAGGTTTTAATGAATTTAAAAAAATAAACCAACACGATCTATAATGTTATGTATTCTTATGTCAATGAAAACAAATAAGTATGACAAAAACTGTTTTTGTTGGATCGCCCATAGCATACCTAAGCTATTATGATTTGGTTTAGACAGGTTATAATTGAATTTTAAAAACTTACCAGCAATAATGCAGCAGCTGGTAATATATTAATAAACTAATAATGTTCTTCTGCAGGCAAGTGTACGATGTGATAGTGGTGGGATGCGGGGCGGCAGGAGTTGCCGCCATGAGCCGCCTGCTGGAACAGGACAGCAACAGACGAGTCCTGGGGCTGGAGGCTAACGATAGACTCGGCGGACGGATACACACCGTCGCGTTTGGAGACAATGTTGTGGATTTGGGAGGTCAATGGTTAGTTAAATACTCTTTTCAATGACTCCTCAATCCAAAAGTCTAGTCGCTAATATACAAGTTAACGCCGGTGCTTTCCAATTGCTAATATACAAACCGATGGCCTAATGTTAATATCCCGTAAGTGACTTTTTACAAATTGTGCACGAAGCAAAAAAAAACAAAATATTTAATATCCCGTATCTATCTGTTAATAAGTAGTTCACACATATTGTAACTACATAGCATGCCAATAACCCGTAACATAAAAAGTGATAAAGCAGTTGATGGGTAGTATTTTTGTTGTTTTTAATACGTAAAAAAGTCATTTTCGTCATATAGATCAGATACGGGGTATTGACATTAGATCATCGATACACGCTTATGTATTTTACTCAACTGAATTTTTGTTTATTGAATATTTGTTTCATCATCATCATCAGCCGGGATTGATCCTTAGCTCCCTCCAATCTTCTCGGTACCTAGTTGTTTTGCCTAGTTCTTGCCACCGAACTTTATGACTTCGTTTATCCAGCGGGTTTTAGGGCTCGAGTTCGGTTATTACGATCACGGATATAGCGAGATCTCGGATGTAACGAGGAAAAATTCGTTCACATTTTAGTTTATGATTTTCTCCATACATTTATTCACTTTTATAACGAGCTACTTATCGGATATACCGAGCTAAAATATTGTCAAAAATTTTCTTAAAAATGTTAATATGTCGATCGTTTAAAAATATTTCACCCTAAGCAATAAAATCCGACCGGACAGGATGCCGCCGGGATCGGATTACGTTTATGACACTAGTTAAGTGTCTAAGTACCTACCTAATTGGTGTTTTCGCCGACAATATTCAAAAAAGTTTCCACGCATATGGTTGAAATTGCATGTTAAAAATCCTAGGTTTGTTTATGTGTTATGTGTCCGCTCATTTAAAAATACATATTCTCTGATAAAACGAGTAACGCTTATAACAAGCAAATTCAGTCGGTCCCATCTTCCTCGTAATAACCAATTTCGACTGTAGATATATCAGAAAATATTTGAATGATTTGAATTATAAATTTCTTTCAGGTGTCACGGAGAAAAAAATAATGCTGTGTTTGCTTTGGCGAAAGATTTTAACATCATCGGTCAGCCTTCAAAGCAAACCATTGTCTTTACAAACGGAGAAGTACTGAATGGCGATGAGACTCATAAATATCACCACATATTGACCACCATTTTAAGAAACGCCAATGACATTGAAGAAAAGAGCGCAAGACCCATTGGCGAATTCATCACAACTAAGTATGTCATAAGATTTGGTTAATGGTTCTTTTAAAACAGGCATGTCCAATGCGTGAATCGCGTGATGGATTTTGGTTGACCTCACCATAAACCTGTAGGATTTGATTCATTAAAAATTACAAAGCGTGTACATTCAATTGTAATATAAGTTGAAGCGTCGACCTAAGTCCTAAGTGTCCTGGGTCCCAGGTTCGAATTCTGGGTCTGGGAAGTACACATATTGTTTTTCAATTTGTGTGTGAGTCAGAGTATGGACCTAGTAGGTTGAGCAAATGGCTGACATCCATTTCTCGTAAAAACAAAATTTGTTAACACAAACTCCCACTCTGTGAAGGCCCATATGATCTTATTAGGATCGGATATGGTCGGGATTTTTCTTTAACGATTTTCGATAACTTTCCAAGTATATTGCAAATAGCACATTTATTATATACAAAATATCAAATTAAAATAATGCGAAACTTTCAAATGTGACTTATTCCATAATTAATTACTTTCAAAGACGGCTTGTTTTACATTAGCCAATAGGAGCTCAACTTTTGGGTCATGTGACTAAAAGTTTAGTGGTATTATCACCGGCCTTCTGCGCGCTCTGAAGCGGAGATGGCAGGCCGTGATAACGTCAAGGTCAAAGCGGGGGTGGGGGACAGAAACGCACGGGGTATTTGGTCAAGGCTGGTTTATTTCATCGTATTGCAGGGTAGTCGTTACAGATACAGGTTATTGTCGTCGTTGGCGGTCGGTTGGTAATTGGCGGGCTGCAACGTGGTGTCGCGGGCTTGGCTGCTGGGGCTTCGCATCCGAGGCGATGCTCGCTGTCCGATGGGAGGTAGGGTCGGGGCTTGCGGCTTGGCGTGCTGCCGATGTCAGATGTGGTCTTTTTGGCGGGCTGTCCGGAATGCTGGCTTGGCTTCGCGTCCGAGGCGAGCGAAGGCGAGAAGAGATTTTGCGGTTGATGCTGTTGGTTCGGCGGTTGATGTAAGAGAGATGCTGGCTGGTCGACGTATCAGGCAAGAGAGAGCTTTCGCGCCCATCCAGATCCAACTGACAGATTCGCGGCGTCCTGTTTTATCCGTCGGTCGGGAAGCTCCCTGTTTTACCGACGGATTGACTAGTGGCGGCGCGAGCGGCCGTTTTTGATAGACCGCGTCTGTTTTGGCGGGAATTTGACGAATTTGAATTTCAAGGAGACGGGTTCCGCTCGGCCGAGGGTTGCGATCACCGCGAAGAGTGGACGTAGGCTGTGGTATTTTGGGAAATATGATGGTTCGGTCCGCCCTTTGAGGTAGTCTCCTGTGGGAGATTTCCATCTGGTATCAGTATGTGATTGGATGCATACTTGCATAGACGGATTAATTCAAATTGTTAAGTTACAGAAACGCTTCAATCCAACTTTTACTTTCAAACCTGGCATGATACAAACATTAAATTGAAATAGATTCTTTATTATTATTAAGTTTATGTTTCCCTTTGTTTTTTTGTTTTAAATATACTACACTACATACACATGAATAAAAAAATCATACAAATCGGTCTTTTTATTAGTCTGTAAAACAGTTATTGCATTTTGACGCAAAATATGCTTTTGGGAACGAGCCATGTTTGCATATAGTACCCATAGTTTCGCCTTTGATTTCCAATTGATTCGAAAACATACTACATCTGGCCAGGTTAGGTTACCACCAAACGATACACCAATGTGTTTCAAATTCATACTTTTCTGAGTATGACAATGCACAAACATACCTTTAAGATTATCAATTGGGCTGCATTTACAAATTTTAAGTTCAAATTATTTTTTTGTATAACAAAACCAACCTTGATCATTATTAAAATTACCAGCAAATATTACCAGGTGGTAGTACCATTTGTCAACATTCTCATGTCTTTTTCCTGTCTCCTTCTCTCTCATACGTTTACGTGTACGTTCTGTCTTTACTCTGGTGTTGTAGACTCAATGTCTATGAACTGCTGCATCAGTCTGGCAGAGTCTTTGTAGAGTCTCCTGAGTTTGCCGAGCAATCTCTGATATTGTTCATCTGACAACTGGCGACGTTTAGCTGATGGTTCTTCCTCATCCGTAATGTTTCTATATTTTGATTGATTGTGTATGTTGCCTAAGGTAACAGTAGGTTACAGCACTCTCTCCCTATTATAAATATTACTGTTAAATCTCTTGGATAATAACACATTAATTTATCGATACCCTAATCACTTGATATACTATTACCACACTGTAAGCATCTGTCAAACTATTATGAGAGTATCATTTATATTCTTTCACATCCTGATTAAAATAAATGATTCCTCCGATTTCTCAAATTTTTAAATTGCATTTCTACTGTCCAACAAAAAGATTTAGGCACAAGCCAAAGGCGCTGTCGTCAACTAAATGGGAGGAGCTTGTTAGTTTATAATAGAAGTGCGGTTAAAAATGGGAGGAGCTTGTTTGTTCACAGTTTTAACACATAGCCAAGAAGTTCTTGCTGGATAATACATGTAGATATGTTTAATACAATATCTTCTCCCTACCTCCCTCTCTCTTAAGGCTTAATTACATTGGCAGACGCGGAGATCCAACCAGATCTAACGATCTACGCCGACCATCGCGACCAACGGCTTTACACTATAAGCAATTACACGCAACGATTCAATCGCGTTGGTCCTTGCTTTTGATTGGTTTAAAATAAACAGTGTTGCTATTATTAAAAATATAGGTTGACCGAAAACTATTTCTTCGTTAGATTGGTGGCTGAACCATTTTCCCTCGCAATTTTACGTCAAAACTCAGCAGTCAAACCTAACCTCGCAAGCGGGTGGTAGCTTCGGATATTTTCGTATGTTCAAGGCAATCTTCGCTTGAATCTTCGTGAACCGTGGCAGACGGAAATAGGATTGGTTCAAATTTGCTCAGGATCGTTCACGATCCCAGAAAACCACAGATAATAGATTTTGGTTATCGTAGTAGACGATCGGGCCAGACGCAATCTGCCAATGTAATTTGAGCTTTACACATTTTCATATGTTTTCTCTCATATTATATTATAAGGTAATATGGAACAGTTTTAATTTTATTTTGATTAATATTGTATATTTTTATTTTTCAGATATAGAGAAGCGTTGAAATTAGCTGATTTCACCGTCAATTCTGATATAGCCGAGCTTATTTTGCAGTGGTTTTTGAAAAACATTCAAGCGAAACTAACCTCGAATGCCCTCCTGGAAAAGTCTCTGAACAGTGTCAAAGAATCTTGGGATAATGAAGGTGAAACATGGCTTAACTGGAAAGATAGAGGATACAAGACTATTATTGACATTCTCCTGGTTAGTAAAGTAGATACATTAAATATAGTTATACACAAAGCAGCCAAGCCACAATTTTGAAAAAAAATGAGTTATTGTGATTTCCATAATCTCACACGTTTGTTTTACGTTCTGCACAAATCAGCCAAGCTGCTGTCATACAAAAATCTCATATAAGTGCGTTTTAAAGATTTTGCAAATCGCAGAATATGACATTTTCGATTTGCATAAAGCAACCAAGCTGATGTCATACAAAAATGTCATATAAATGCGTTCTAAAAATATGCCATATTCCTTCTGCAAAAAGCAGCCACATGATAATATAATGTGCTTACCTAATTATTAAAATCCTAACTGTAAGGTGTGTTTTTCTACATTCAATTAATAAACATTATTTTCTCAATTACATTATATGTTTTTCATTTTATTATATATAATATAATAAACAGATTTTTCATATAAAAATTAGTGCCAGGCAGCTAAATATTAATGTATAATTTACAAGTTTTTCGAATTATTTTCAGAACTTTGAAATTCTCATAGTACTTGAATAACTTAATAACTTTAATAAAATAGATGCAAAAATAACGATTTTTCTTACAAAAATAAGAGTTGGTTGCATTCAAGAATGAACATTCTAAAAAACCCGTTTTGCACAAAACAGCCTGGACTGCTAAAACACCAAAATTTCATAGATTTTATGCTTTTATCTCTTTATAAGTTACACAAAATCATATCTATATATAATATCTATCATTCAAAAGGTATAAACAGTATAGAGAGGCTTTGTGGATTTAAAGAAACACACTTTACATAAAAGTGCTTCTATCTCTGTTTGAGGTTTGTGTGGCTTGGCTGCTTTGCGTATAACTAAATTTTAGTCCTGGCATATGAGAATTTTTGGCAATATACAATTTTCGGCTTCGGCAGATGATTACTCCTAATCAGTTTGTCTCACCTACCTGCATTATAATGTATTTTAATGATAGTTCTGATAAAATCGACAGCTGGTGGTCAAACACTCACCACTCAATCACCCGGATTCCGCAAATAATCATACTACCTATTGAATCAATTTTCATTTTTTTTAACCACGTTCAATCCTAAGAAGATAAGATAGGTTTCCACATAGTGGAGGTTGTGTTAATAGATTTTGGTTTTTACGAGAAATACACATTGAAAAAAATAACATGTAAACTTTTTTGCCTGACCCGGGATTCGACCTGGGACCCACAACATTATAGGCCGATACGTTACCGCTCAGCCATGATGGGCGTTGATTGGGGTTTAATCAACTACCAATATATTACTATAAACATACACATTACTGTGTGGTTCGATAGTTTTGGTACAAAACATGAAATTCGAAGCACGAGAAAAGATGCAATAGGCTTAAGGCGATACTTCAGTGAAACGGCAAATAATTTTCAACTATAGGCGCGACGAAATTTTGGACTCGCTGGCAGTCTGAGAGCGAACGTCGAGGTGTCAATACGTCATTTTGTTTCGTGATGACGACGGGGGTATTAATTCTTAAATCGTGTAAAGATGACTAAAAATGTTACCCATTTACTTGAAAAAGAAAGCATGTCAATGAATATATCGTCACTGTTCTGGCAGAAGACACTAATTCGAAAAAATGACATATTGAGTTAGTTATACCAAAATGTTCCTTATTTCAAACTTTACCGTCTGGTAACCTTCTTAATAAATAAACAGTCTTTATTTTAAAGTCATTCTTTTTACGATTACTTAATAAACTCACATGATAGACCATTTCAAACATTTTAACAACTTCAAAGTCATATTACTCAAAACTAGTATTCTCCAGTTAGTGTGTTCTGACAGAACAGAGACGATATTATTATTGTTACTAATAGAACAATAAACAGAACATTAAATGGACGCATGTTGGATTTACATGACAAATTATATTTCGGTCGGCATGCGTCATTTGCACCCGCGACCCGCAATCCGCGCATCGCCTAGCCACGATCTTTTTAGACCATGCCTCAACTGAGGTACAGCCTTAATGTAAGTACAGTCGACAATAACATTAATCACATTCTTCTTTTAATTGTACCAACCCCTACCGGAGATAGGCCTCCATCAGGGCGATCTGTACCTTGTCATCTGCTATCCAGAACACTTCGGACAGAGGTTCTTAAACCATGAATTGCGGCGTTGTCCTCTGCCACACTTACCTGCTCATTTCTTAGATAACAATCACATTAACCTTGCCTAAGTCCTATGAACATGAAGAAATTGTATTTGTGCATATTCATAGTTAAATGGTTTTTACTTTTGTGGCGCAACTGCCCGGAATTGACCTAGGTTGCCTCAAGCAGATTATACCATTCTGACAAGTCTTCCGATCTTCTTATGCAGTTGATAACTCCCAGCATTCACAAGTTTTTGTGTATGCGATCAAGCCACTGATTTCGTGGTCCGATTTAGTAAACGTAAGGTTTATATCACATGCCCGACTCATCGCAAGAGTTGGGTTTTGATAAATCTCACGACGTTATTCTCATCAAAAACCATACAGAGCTCATGATTTTAACTTAATGTCAATTAATAAAAATATTTTCAGAAAAAGTTCCCAGATCCAACAAAAACGCTGCCGGTTGAAGTAATTTTAAACAAAGAAGTAACAAACATGAAGTGGAACGCCACGCAAAAAGGATCCGCAAGTCCAAACTCTCTGGTACAGATTACTTGCAGAGACGGCAGCATGTTCACTTGCCGTCACGCCATTGTCACATTCCCACTTGGAGTTTTGAAAGAAAGGTTTGTCAACCAATGTATTATATTGCAGCTAACTTCACTTGAGATATTTTTGTTTTACTATATGTTAGCATATCAATACCAATGGCCTTCGATCCTTCACACGATCCAATAGAAAATATTTATCAGTAATAAGACTTATAGACGTTGGATCTGGTGTTTTAGGTTGTAGGATCCAACATCTATTATTTGTATGTAGAAGGTTGCTTCGTGTATGTGATAATATAATGTTCGGAGGCACAATTGAAATGATACACAGAATTGATATGGATTGTTTTATATTGTCATAAAAACATTTAAGATTTACACGGCACTAAAATAAGACTGTCACATTGTTTTTATACTTTGGTACTGAAGGTTAAATTATGATTTTGAATTTTATATTAAAAAGAGGAACGGAAATGCGGCGCCAGTAGACTACATTTGCAGAGCGCGCGATGACGACCGTCTTTCGTTTCATTATTATTGTCTATGGTCGATCAATGACCATAGACAACAACTTGACATTATTTGTAGAGTTAAAATATAAAACCTCTACAGACTCGTTAACCTCACCACTGCACCGCTGCTATTTGCCATCTTAACCTACTGATGATTAATTATTGCAAGTGCATTGTTTTCAAGAAGTTTTGTCTACAATACTGTAGTCTACAAACTGTGCAAGTTTTATGTATCATTATTGGCATGGCCCCCACAAGGGTGGCTTGACCAGTTAAGTGAGATAAAAATTCACCACAAATTTGCTCTAATAGCAAAAAAAGTCGCCTGCGTATTTCACGGGCAATATTTTATTCTATAATTATTTTTAATGTATTTCCTGACTAATAAAAATGACAATCCAATATGGCGAAGGGTTGTATGTAACTAGGATATCATAAAAGGGGGTTCAGTGCTGCATAATACGATGCCGAGTGCCAACAGCTCAATAATTCAAGTGGATTTATTTAGAAATACAAAAAATCACTAAAAATACAAGGAATACCCTTAAGTTTACGGAATACCATTTGGAGAACACTAATGTAGAATATTAGCGATAAGTTGGGGGGAGGCCCGCCAAACATCGTGGCCTGGGGGCTCGCTTTAGGATATGGGGGCCACGAATATTGGTGTAGTCGTTGTTGAGTTAACGGAACAAACACGCTGTTTTGTGCTTAGATATCATGAAAATAGTCCAAACGTTAATTAGAAGACAAATATTTTGAAATCAGCAAAAATATGCAAAGTTCGGAAATACTATGCATAAAAAAATTGAATATGTAAATCGTGCCAGCTAAACTTTCATACGTACCACCTCTGGTATGCGTGCCATTAGTTCGCCAACCCAGCGCATCTATTATATACACAAGGCTACTATCGGCGGCTATCGAGGGTAGTTTATCATATTTATTAATTGTTACAATAAGTTAACCGTCTGAATTGTCAAAAAGTGCTATGTTTTAATAGGTGCTGTTAAAACTCTTGGCTGTGTTAACTTTAAGAGCGAGATAGATAGTTTTGACAGTTTAAACGGCTAACTTATTGTAACAATTATAATACCTCAATACATAAATATGATAAACTACACTCGATAGACGCCGGTAGCAGTCTTGTATATAGAATAGACCTGCTGGTATAGATAATGCAGTCCAATTTTAATAATTATAATCTTATGATGATAATGTTGTTGTGGAACACACGCAATATTCCATATAATTTGGAGGATATTTCAATTTGCTGTCATAGCTTAATCGGGATAAGTAACGATGGTCCACATGGGGAAAATAAAGGGATAAGTCTAGTAATCTCTTCATTACATATTTTGTTTTTATGTCTACAGGTACGAGTCTCTATTCACACCGTCTTTACCAGACGCAAAAATACTTGCGATACGAGGCGTGGCGGTCTGCACCATGAACAAAATCTACATCCGTTTCCCTAAAAGCTGGTGGCCCGACAGAGGCATGCAGTTCAGACTCCTTTGGAATGCCATTCACAAAAAGAAGTTCTTGGATGAGGACAGTTGGCTGACGGAGATCTACGCCTTCACCACGGTGGAGATGCAACCCAATCTCCTGTGCGGGTGGATCACGGGAACTGCGGCTGAAGACATGGAGCTCTACTCCACCGCTGACCTTCTTTCTGGAGTGCATCGCATACTCAGATATTTTCTTGGTAGCACTTATGAAATCACTAACCCCACTGAAATATTGCGGTAAGCATCATGAATTATAACTTTTTTCAGTACAGGTCAAACAAACGAAAATCGTATATTTATCACTAGGGCCCGGATTTATAAATGCTAGTGCATGTTTTGTTAGGGTGTATGCACAGCTATGAGAGTTGCACAGAAATCTGTTTTGAAAGACGCAGAATCCAAAAATAAAATTTTATTCTGCATATAAATGCATAATTGAGACATTAGTGCATATTTCATAAATAAATGCATATTTTAGGGCTTTTGCATTTATAAATTTAGTTTTTTTAAATTATTTTATCAAAATATTACTAAATTAGGTAGGTAGATAGTTTAGATGCACTTGCATTTTTAATGGCATCCCCGAGCTGTGGATTTATCAGAAAAAGTGAAGTCAACCCGGGCACCTTTATTTACATTTTGCCCAATTGCCTCTGTCAACGTTGAGAGGTCGTTTTCCGCATATGAACAAAATACTGACAGATACGCGGAAAATTTTAATGCCAGAGCACAATATTGAAATTTTTTTTGGAGAAAAAAACAGTAAATTAATATGTAGTGTTTAGGAATAGTACCTAGTTAAGTGTGTCGTTTTTGTTTTTTAAAGTTGTGTATAGTTTACATTGCATTTCTTATTCAATTATTTGTACTTGTAAACAAACTATTTTTAAAATTGTAATTGATTAACTTTATATTGAATATTTATATTTTTGTTATTGTATTATATTGATTGAGATTATTAATTTGTTATTCGATTTTTTATCAGTAATATTGGGTGAAGTGGGTATTTACAATTTTTTTCCATAAAAATGTAAATTTTTAACTGCATATTTCTTTGGTTTTAGTGCATATTTTAATGATTTTAAGTGCATATGTGCTCTGCTATAATCTACTATAAATCTGCTCCTTCAGTCAGGCTCACCTACATCATAGCGATGTAAAATCTTATTGGCTTAAACACACTAATCAATTGAATACTCAGTGTCTGTATACTGTTTAACACCAATACACCGACCAATGAATGACCCCAAATGTTTTATGAACTGTCAGAAATTATGTATGCATCAAATTTATGTGATTTTTTCTAAAAGCCTATCCTATATGGTAAATCAATGGTGCAGGCCAAAGATGTTGCATGTAGGTGATGGGGCTTTCTGTGGTTTCCAATTTGCCATTATTGCCAATTTTCTATGTAGCAAACAATGAGTTTCTTTTGTATTTCAGAGTTTGTATGAAAATTAGTAAAGCAGCGTACAACGTTCCATTGTACGCACCGCAAGTGGAATATATCGTCATGGAATTATTCAGTTGATATTATCTCGGTTACGATAGGCTGCATAGAGTAACCAAGGTAATAACAACTCAATAATCCTGGTGAGTACAATGTAATAAAGGGTCTAGGACGATTTGGCACCGCGAACTGGCCTCCGCCGATTGGCCTCCGGTAATTGGCCGCCGGTACAATCGGACGCCGGCCCAATTGGACGCCGACCCAATTCGACGCCGACCCAATTGGCCTCCGGGAGATTGGACGCCGCACAGTTGAATTAAATGCGCAAAGGAATAGACGTACGTTACGATTTGTTGGAGTAAATAAGCAAGTCGGTTTAATATGCTTCTATCTTCTCAGTAGTTGTACCCTATACATTTCGCGCTTGACACATTGTTAATATAGATTGAGAATAATTATTATGCCTTATGATGTTTATTAAAAGAAAATAATTCTTCACTCGCTAAAACTTAAAGATGTGCATAATCAATTAATTTATAGTCTATACATGGGTACTTATTTATATTTACAAAAAATATTAAAAATAATGTTAGATGTTAGAATGAAAATAACATTATATTTCAGCGTTTTATCGACTTAATATTATAATAAAGCTTAAACATTTATATTATTATGCATAAATGCGTATTTTAAGATAGTATGATTGATAAACTACTTAGGTACTGGGTGCCGGACGAAATCCCGAAGGCCGAAATCCCGAATGCTGAAATCCCGAATGGCCGAAATCCCGAAAAATAAAAAAATACAAACATCAATAATTGCGCAATTTTTGCAAGAGAGACAAAAACCCATTTTTTGTGGAAATATAAAAAAATGTAAAATACAGACATCAATAATTGCGCAATCGTGCAATTATTGATGAGAGACACAAAAGACACGCAAGAGACACAAAAAATGGGTTTTTGTGTCTCTTGCAAAAATTGCGCAATTATTGATATTTGTATTTTTTTTATTTTTCGGGATTTTGGCCTTCGGGATTTCGTCCGGCACCCAGTACCTAAGTAGTTTATCAATCAAACTACTGAAACATTTATACTTAGCAGATAACTTACTTAATATTTTGTTTGTAATTTCATACTATCTTAAAATACGCATTTATGCATAATAATATACATGTTTAAGCTTTATTATAATATTAAGTCGATAAAACGCTGAAATATAATGTAATTTTCATTCTAACATCTAACATTATTTTTAATATTTGTTGTAAATATAAATAAGTACCCATGTATAGACAATAAATTAATTGATTATGCACATCTTTAAGTTTTATCGAGGGCAGAATTATTTTCTTTTAATAAACATCATAAGGCATAATAATTATTCTCAATCTATATTAAAAATGTGTCAAGCGCGAAATGTATAAGGTACAACTACTGAGAAGATAGAAGCATATTAAACTGACTTGCTTATTTACTCCAACAAATCGTAACGTACGTCTATTCCTTTGCGCATTTAATTCAACTGTGCGGCGTCCAATCTCCCGGAGGCCAATTGGGTCGGCGTCGAATCGGGTCGGCGTCCAATTGGGCCGGCGTCCGATTGTACCGGCGGCCAATTACCGGAGGCCAATCGGCGGAGGCCAGTTCGCGGTGCCAAATCGTCCCATTCCCGTAATAAAGGTGCAGGAGTGCTTATTTTGCCCCAAATTTATATGTTTCGGCTCTATCTCTATAGAAGAAGGTTTTCTTCAACATCTTTGATTTAAGAATATGAATGTTCTTGTATCAATAGTAAAACATGCAGTTCCAAAGTTTCCAAGATTTAGTTCCGGTTTCATTTCCAGCCGTGTTACCTAGTAATACAATGCTTAACAAAGTAAATGCATTCAGGGACTTTATTTTGTTAATAAAGCATTTATTATAAGAGGTTGAAAATCAATTCCAACAGGCCTTCGCCACTGTTCTACAGACATGATCAAGTAACAAAATTATTATATTTTTTATTACAGATCTACGTGGTTCACTAATTCGCTTGCGCGAGGTTCATTTTCGTATCGAAGTGTAGAAACAGAGGGTCTCGACGGGGGCGCAGAGCTCCTCAGTACACCGTTAGAGGGAAGCAGTGGAGCACCCATTATTTGTTTCGCTGGAGAGGCCACATCTCTACATCATCATTCCACCGTTCATGGGGCTGTGGAAAGTGGTTTCCGAGAGGCTGATAGACTGATCTCGTTCCTTAAATAAGAATTTATATTTTGATATGTTTCATATGACTTTATTTGATCAATACTAAAACTGAATAAATTAATGTAAATAATATACACACCATTATTGTTAGGCAAAGTTACCCAATGTTTTGCAATACTATCTACAATATCATATGATGTAAGTCAAAAGCATAATATATTAACCTCCTTTTGCCAATGTTATTGCGATAGGCAGAAAGCAACGAAGTTTGATGTCAATTTGAGGGGGTCGGTATACTAGAACAACAACAAAACACTTCTGCATGTTTAGCAACCCGAGATTGTGGAGAGGTTTGTACCATTAAAACAAAAACACATACGATTTGACACAATTAGATACGAGGGTGGGTCAATAAGTCCTTAGAAAAGCCGACAGGTGGCGCGACTAGTACTGTAAGCGGTTTGTTTTCATGCAGCGGCACTACCGATTCAGTATGCTGCGAAGTTTCAATCAGATTGGTCGGGTTGTTGTGTGTTTCTCGTACATTTTAAAAAAAAATTTGCTTGTGGAAAATGGAAAAATGGAAAATGGAGAAAATTGAGTTTTGAGCTGTTATTAAACATTTTAATATAAAAGGGTTAACAGCAAAGGAAATAAAAAATGAGTTGGATTTAGTTCACGGCATATCTGCTCCTTCACTTGCAACTATTTATAACTGGTTAAATGAATTTAAACGTGGTCGTACATCAACAAAGGATGAACCACGCTCAGGACGTCCTGTAGAGGTGACTACACCAGAAATGATCAATAAAATCCACGATATGGTGTTAAGTGACCGAAGATTAAAGTTGAGTGAGATAATTGAGGTTACAGGGATCTCAAAAGGTAGCGTCATTTCTATTTTACATGACAAATTGGGCATGAAAAATATTTCTGCAAGATGGGTGCCGCGTTTGCTCACAGTCGACAATAAACGCAATAGGGTGGTGGCCTCTAAAGCCCTGTTGTCGCTCATGCAACGCAATCCGGATGAATTTTTTCGTCGCTTTTTGACTGTAGATGAAACATGGATACACCACTATACTCCCGAGACGAAAGAACAGTCAAAGCAGTGGATTGCGAAGGCAAACCATGTCCAAAGAAGGCGAAAACCGTAAAATCAGCTGGTAAGGTTATGGCTACTGTATTTTGGGATGCACGTGAAATTATTTTCGTTGACTATTTGGAAAAAGGAAAAAAAATAACAGGGGATTATTATGCATCTTTATTGGACCAGCTAAAAAACAAAATTGAAGAAAAACGGCCTCATTTAAACAGGAAAAAAATCCTCTTTCATCAGGACAATGCCCGTGTTCACACATGTTTACGATCAATGGCTAAAATTGAAGAATTGAAGTTCGAATTGGTCGACCACCCACCGTATTCGCCAGATTTAGCCCCCAGTGACTTTTTCCTTTTCCCAAACTTAAAAAAATGGCTAAGTGGACAACGTTTTTTTTTCAAATGAAGAAGTCATCGATCGGACAAATGCTTATTTTGAGGACCTTCCGAAAACTTATTTTTCTGACGGTTTAAAAAATATTGAGAAACGTCTAACCAAGTGTATTGAGCTCCAAGGAGATTATGTTGAGAAATAAAAAAAAAATACAAAAATAAAAACTGTTTTAATGCTTTTTTCTAAGGAATTATTGACCCACCCTCGTACATTTATTTAAATATTGAATTTAAGCCAGTGACGTCTTGTGGGGGTAGGCAGATTGAGCGTCGCTTGGGGGCGGCAGTTACTCGAAGGGTGGCAAATCGAGAAGAATCTTAGGTATATAAAGAAATAGGTACCTAAACTTAGTAATCACGAAAATATCTCTCCATTAAAAAATTCAGCTCACTGGTTGGAAACAAAATGTACCTATTAATTAACATAGAATGCTTAACAGGATTGTATTTTTTTTGTCGGGT
The DNA here is from genome assembly GCF_057557595.1 of Rhyacophila brunnea. Lineage (NCBI taxonomy): Eukaryota > Metazoa > Arthropoda > Insecta > Trichoptera > Rhyacophilidae > Rhyacophila > Rhyacophila brunnea. Next base: position 35,134,329 of record NW_028232848.1, on the reverse strand, counting down.
TTGTTTATTGTTTATTTCCATTGTCCTTGGACGTTACATCCTTGACGTGCAGATTTGAGAATCATATTTGAATTATAGGTAGGTACATAGTTAGCTAATTAATTTATCCAAATATTTTTGCCAGTCACTCGCGAGTTTTGAAAGTTGTCATGTGTAAATGTATCTGAAAACCGTGGACCCGCAATATTGTTTATTGAAGTAGAGATGGTATTTAATTTAGATTTAGTAGTATATATGTCATGGAAAGATGATAAAATTTGTATGAAAAATAGAATGGCATTTTGGCGCTGCCTAGGGGCGGCATTTTGTCTAGGGAGGTGACTGACTGAGGCTAACGCCTGTTTCATCTCATCACCAAAAACAATGGTGGGATGATTTCACGTGTCAAAAATATTTCTAATACAAATGATATAATACTCAGGGTATGTAGATGTCGAAAGAAAGGGATGGTGATCATTTTTTTATGTTTCAAGACTCATTTTACTTTTCCGACTATGTACGGAGTCTCTGATTCTTTTTAAGGTTTTACTACATTTTTTCTAATACAAAATCAAAAGAGATATGAATAAAAAAATCATGTTTTGTCAAATTAAAACTGTATAATATATTTTAAGAAAATCTTTTTGGATGGAAGGTTTTAATGGGTTCGAAGGACTGATGTGCTTGGAACTCCATAGTAAGCTTCAACACCATATGTGGACACACCTGATACACATATAACATGCATGGTTATTTGCATACATACAGCGCCTGTACACGTGCATGGATTTACTGCCAGCGTGTAAATTAAACTATAACAACAGTAAGCTTACACACAAAAGTGCTGACTGTCTTGCACAATCTCATTCTTCAACCGTAAGCGAAACACGTTTGTTGTCATTGTGCCATGCTATTTGAAAGGTTGTGAAAATCGGTAAACATCAAAATGCTCTGTGCTGTGTATTTCTTATTGTTTCCGGCAGGTTCGCCACTATCGCTATACTTGCGCATGAAAATTCAAAAGCCGCTAAACTTTTTTGACCCATGCATGCAGTGTTGTAACTTGCACGACAATAAGTGTTTACATTTGCATTTTATTGTTACGGTCGCGACAATACGTTACTGCCTGCAGTAAATCTAAGGGCTATTATTTCACCATATCACATATCACTTTCCAGCAATGGAGCATAGGACAAGAACAAGGTCTCACCGTTTCCCTCAGTCCATCGATTAACTGATAGCATACATAAGTGAGGATTAAATATATCTCCTTTATGTGCGTGTGCAAACCGAGGATGTCAATGAAAGTGCATCATATATGCCGTCCATGAGACCCTGTCTGATCCACAGAAAATCGCTGGCACAGATTGAGACTGTACCGATGCCTCTAGCTAGAATAATTTCTGACATGGGGATTTTGAGAGTACATAGTGGTTTTGTTTTCCCTACAATTTGTATGTTGTCATATTCAGCCTTCTGCCATAGAAAAGAATAAATAATGAGTGTGAAACAATGATGACCATAATGTCAGTCAAAATATGAAAACAATATTTGTTTTACAATTGATTAAATGTGGTAGATTGTTTATTTTAACACTGCAAAACATTATTCAAAGAATCTGGTTGAGTTTTTTAAGTGGACTGTAATTATTTTGTGGGAAGATGAGGAGGTCGGATATAGGGGTGGGGGCGATGGAACAGAATGCCAGACACTGACCTTTGTGATGATGTATGATGGTGTGGTCTGGTTTCAACTTTCGCTCGCGCGGTGTTGTTGTTTTGGGTCACCCGGTTCGTACACTCACGCACTTTGTGACATAGTTTTATGGATTATAAATGTGAGGGTGTATGAATGATGATGATAGATTCTGAATGAGTCTGTATCTATTGAGTCAATTACTTAAGCGACGGAAAGCTATTAGAAGCTCACTCACGCCCGCTATCGAGATGCAACTGAATGTTCTTTGTAACACCGTCTCTCATCACCCGTAATTGCTTATTGATTGTCTGGTGACAATAACACTGGGGATTAGGAGGTGGGTGAGGAGATAAAGAGTGGAATGGGAATATAAATGGCCCAACCATAGTCCTATTATTAGTTTACTAATTATTTAATATTATTATTATTATTATAATAATCTTTTTCTTCAATGAATACTCATATTTTTTGTTATTACTTACATAAAATTCATAGAAATAAATATTTTAAGATAAACAGTTATTGTTTCATCATTTTGTACTTTTAACAATTGAATTTGTGGCATAATTTTCCTGCTATGAGTGTACTCTTGAGATAAAAAAAAATGAGACAGCGAAATGGAATATTATAAGAATAAAAAATACATAATATAGGTCTTAATTAAATATTTTATTTTTATGAGATAAGACAGCTGTGGTATAAATATTAATTACATCATTTAGGTCATTTAAAACAATTAAGTGAAACCTCAATTATCTGGACCAATTGAGGATGACAATGGGTCATGTAATGATAAGTAATAGCGCCTGTACATAGATTTACTGGCACCAATAATGTGCATTTTAACCTATCGCGATAATAACTGTTTACACGTAAAAGTGCTGACTAATTTTTCAAGCGTAAGCGAAACGCGATGTTCTCATTATATGATGCTATTTGACAGGTTCGTAGATAATTGATAAACGTCGAAATGTTCTACGCAGTGTAGTCCATATTTCTTCCGGCAGGTTCGCCACTATCGTTCTACTGCGCATGCGTATCCGCCATGCAAGTACTAATTATTGTGTTAAAATTCAGAAGTTTCTGAACTTTTTTGATCCATGCATGCGCGATAATACGTGTTTACACATGCAATTTCTTGTTATGGCCGCGATAATACGTACTGTCAGCTGTAAATCCATGCACGTGTAAACGGGGTATAAGTAATAGAAAAACCAAACTTTCCAAAAATTAATTAAACCCTGCCTTTTGACACCCACGGTGGTCGCGCGGCTTGAGCGTTGGACTATCACGCCGTGGGTCTCAGGTTCGAATCCTGGGTCTGGCAAGTACACATATTGTTTTTCAATTTGTGTGTGAGTCAGGGTATGGACCTAATAGGTTGAGCAAGTGGCTGACATCCATTTCTCGTAAAAAACAAAATCTGTTAATACAAACCTCTACTCTGTGGAGGCCCATATGATCCTATTAGGATCGGACATGGTCGGAAAAAAAAAAAAAAAAAAACTAAACCATAATAGATAAAAGATAGAAAATATCCTTCTATCTATAAAATATTTTTTTATCCATCATGGTTTAGGTTAGGCAGGGTTTAATTGAATTTTAAAAACTAACCAACACCATCTGCAATTTGTATTCAGTTCAATGAAAACAAATAAGTATGACTGACAAAGTTTAGTATGCACTATTTATGTCAGATCTCCAAAGCCTACCTCCACCTTTCAACATTACTTTCTTTCTTCCATTGTAGGTATTACATTTTTAAATTAGAACAATATGCACAATTTAATTAATAAAACATTTTTGCAACCCAATGGTTCTTCGGTCTAGCTAAATCAATCACACATTGAAAAATCAGTATAATATTTTTGCCAGATGCGGTATTCGAACCTGCATCTGCGGCTTCAAAAACGAGTGGTCTGCCGCTACAACACCATCGTCTTGTTCACCATTAACTATAATAATAAATGATTTGTCATTGCTTACACTGTTTTGGTTTTTTTTTTACAAAAAGTATTCTTTGGTATGTCAATGAAGTTCAAGTATCAATGTCATTTTATTTTACATACATTTAATTAATATCAAAAACTAAATAGTAGGTAGGTGTCAACACTAATTTTTCAAGATATCACTAGATGGACCACTTAGACACCACAATTTGTGAGAATTCAAACTACATTAGTAAAAACAACTGGTTTGTAGTCTCCTTTGAAGAGAAATGAGCGCTGATACTGAGGCTAAGAACAGGACACACAATGGGTAAAAGATTTGATGTCCTCACGGGAAGAAGCGATTCGCAACTCTGCGATGAATGTGCTATTTTGGAGGACAATGTACATATAGCAGTACAATGCCCTAAATATGAACGACACAGAGTACAGCTGCGAATTGCGGATATCTTTGAGAATGTCGACGAATTGAAACGTGCCCTGGCGGTGGGTAAGACGGAAGAACTTGGCAAAATTGTAAAGTTCTTTAACAGAATTGAAGTGAGGCGATATGACAGCGAGTCACAGTCAAAGCCTCGGTAAAATCATAAAAAGAAAACATTATGTAGGTAATATAATATATTCATTAATATTATTTTGGAATAACTATCTCCGCTATAAGTAATAGAATAAATAAATTACAATATTAAAACATAAAAAATCAATGGAAGCCAAACGTTTTGAACCCATTAACATGCTATTAAGGCGTGAAATATTCGGGTTTTAGGATCACATAACTACAAAAATGCATGTTTTGAATGCCGTAATTATATTTATTGGTGACACAAAACTCTATGTCGTACATATATCTGTTTAGTTGAGTAAAGCGTGGTTTATTTAATGAAATTCTATGAAAATCTTTATTTGCGTTTTTCTCAAAACTTGTAGATAGGCCCATGTGATCCTAAACCTCCAATATGTAGCAGTGAAATACAATTTAAGAGTACATTTCGAAAGTATGTGTCCGGGTCTGGTTCCATTTCCAGCTCTGGTTAGAATATAGACATATCGTCGTTGAAACTAGAAAATTGTGTAACTCCAAAAACACTACTTTACAGGAGAGACAAAAAACATTATGGTTTCCTATACAAATGTATGGTTTTGGAGTGAAATCATCCATGATTTAACAATGATACAATTTTTCTGGAATTACAAAATTTGCAAGACGGATAGATATTATCAACGGCCACTAGATGGCATTCAAAGTCAATTTTCGATTAAAACGGAGTTACACAATTTTCTAGTTTCAACGACGAATATACTTTAGTCCTATCTTAGTTCTAAAATGTATTACATTAATGTTGTCAACTGGCAAAAATGTAAATAGTATTTAAAAAAAAAAAAAAACAATTATTTACAACTTCTAAGCAAATAGGTACCTACTTAAATATTATATAAATTTAATATTTTAATATAATAATTATTATATCGTATTATATTGATTATAAGACATATTTTTAGTTATTTTGGTGTCTCTGAGTTTTGGGTACGTCTTATAAATACTGTCAACAAAAATATTTTATGGAAACACACAGAGATGTACAACTTTGAGTCGAAATGTGATACATAAAAATTGGAAACTGAATCTGACGAAGTTTCAGACTCTGATAGTACGATTACAGACGAAATTACATAAATAATAACATCATCATCATCAGCCTGAATCTATCCACTGCTGGATGAAGGCCTCTCCAAGCTGAGTCCACTTCTCTCGGTCCTGTGCGTTGCGTTGCCACGTACTTCCGCAGAACTTTATCATTTCATTGATCCAGCGGCCTCTAGGTCTACCTTGCGGACGTTTTGTACCTCTTGGCTACCACTGGATAATATACTATACTACTTCTTATTGTCACATTACTATTCTACATATTTGTGTACGGTATCGGAAGGCAATTGATGCCTTCGAGATGTGGTGTTGGTGCCGAATGCTTTGTATTTCTCGGAAAGAGCACAGAACAAATCATCCAGAGACTACAGATAAAAGAACGACTCTCGACAATATACATTTTGCGATTTTTTTAACATATTGTTCGGCATGGACCAATAACCTGGAGAGACAAGTGATTTTGGGTAGCTTCCAAAAAAGGCGAGGCAGAAGAAGAACGTTAGCATACTGGAGCGACCGAGTGAAGGAGCTTATTGAGGGCACCCTTCACTCTGCCTTGAGAGAAGCAGATGACATGTCAGTCATGAGGGAACGATCAAGAAAATTGTCATAGTATGACTTTTATCTTCATAATAAGGTTTTTTTGACCTGTTTAAAAATAGGGATGTCTTATAATCAATGTGATACGGTATTAAACAATGATATAGCCATATCTAGTCTATATTATTATAACCTTATAAGTAGAATGAGTTCTATAATAATGCTGATATGATTTTCGATACATTTTATAAAATATTAATTATATTTCTAATATCAATAATTCTTAGTTAAACAGGTCCAGTATGCTCTGCATCTATAAGAGTAAAAATATCACATGATAATTTTAAATATTGTAATCATTAGAGAAATGATTTGCCACAAATTTATCTGAAGAATTGATGGGGGAACCACAGTCGAAAACTATCCAATCAAAACTGGACAGAATCTGACAGTGGAATGACGTATTCAATATGGTGTCATAGTAGTACATTTTTGTCCGTTCTACAGATAACTTTGTGGGACTAAAACTGGTATTTGGCACTCTTTTCATCGTAACACTAAAAAAAACTTATCCAAACAATAACTCTCATATTCAACTAATAACACAGTTAAAAAATTGGGTGCTTTTGTTCAAACTAAAATGTCGCATTCGAGCAATATGCAAAGGTACATTAGGTTACATGTATTTTGTGAATATCAGTAAAATTTGTTACTCTAAAGTCTAAATAGGTACAGTAGAACTTCCATTATCCGTATTATCGGAGTTAAGAAATTCCGAATAAGAATACGTCCTAATAATTGAAAAATTTATAATCCTCTTTTTTTTTTATTAACCTTAATCACTCACCTAAGTATTTATTGACAAGGAAAATGAGTACGAAGCCAGTTGTGGTGGCTAAGAACTGTTTGAGACCTGCCAACCCCGGCGTCCGGTGCCATTTTGCCCTTTCTCTCGGCAGCACCTCACTAACCGCTACGTACACCAAGGTGCCGGCTGCCAGGGACTGAAACCAAAAATTATCCATTGAGAATTAGACATTTTTTTGATTACTAATATTATTTTCATGCCGGCAACGGAGCCTAATATTTTATTATTGTTCACTAGTTCGCTTAGAGTGCAACATAATGTTCGTCTGTAGAAAAGTAAAATTGTTTCAATCCTTTGGATTCGGTTAATTTCACAAATAAATTATCTTTCGAATTTGGAAAACCAGCATTCAAAGATTCAGTTGGTAGAAAATCAGATATTCGGCAGCCAACACGCTAAAGCATGTTCCATGTTTAATAATTTTAGTCAGGGTTTAAGTATTTGTTTTTTTTCTAAAATAAAGTTTATTTTTCTTAGAATCTTGGAATGCATAATAATCTGAGAGAGCTAATACCAAACTGTAGTTTGGGTAATTTAGCTGCTAAAATCCACTTCTTCGGATGCAGCTTACACCGTCGTAGACTATGTGAAACAGTGCTTGAAGGGTATGTGGAAGAACCATCACGCCTAAAGCATCACACTGTCATTTTGTGAACATAACTTTATCCTATTAAGGTTGTCTGTGGCATGAACTACTCTAGAAACAAAAGTCTTTTGACTATAGACAGTTGCCATAACCTTACTATGTAAACAATATATCGTCACTGTTCTGGCAGAAGACACTAATTCGAAAAAATGACATATTGAGTTAGTTATACCAAAATGTTCCTTATTTCAAACTTTACCGTCTGGAAACCTTCCTAATAAATAAACAGTCTTTATTTTAAAGTCATCCTTTTTACGATTACTTAATAAACTCACATGATAGACCATTTCAAACATTTTAACAATTTCAAAGTCAAATTACTCAAAACTAGTATTCTCCAGTTAGTGTGTTCTGCCAGAACAGAGACGATATTTCATGGACGTAAAAAATAGGATAATAATATGTCATCTGAAATAACATATAGTATTTTATTATTTATACATACTCTCATTGTGAACAAGAGATAGAACATTCGTCTCAGCACGTGACATGCTATAAAAATTTGACTATAGCCGACTTTCACATACCTGTAAAACTCCTAATGTTGTTTCGGTCCAGATTTGGTGGGAAACTTCTAATCCCATTCCGGCCCCAATTCCAAATACAGAACCGAGACTGAATATCAAGATGTAGAGAATGTGAGCGCAGATGTTACTTTTGTTTGAGGCGGCTATTTCGACTCCAAGGCAGAAGCCCACCACAAGCTTGTGTGAGGCAACTGCTCCCACCAATAACAGGACCTGCAAAAATAATCAAGACATAATTGAATACGTGTATTAATTAAGGCGCTAAGTACCAAAAAAATAAAAACTGACATTTCTATAAAAAAATGTTCTACATACCAACGCCAATAACTTCAACTATAGTCTAAGTGCCTCAAGCAAGCCAAAAAAATACAGCAAAATAATTAAACCTGTCGATGTTGTAAGTCCGTTGGCGTGTTTTATTTATAATGGTGTAAGTAGCACTGCAGTGGTCAATGGCATTCAATATAAAATAGCTGACGATGGTGTGTTGACACATGCGAGTTCTTAATACCTAAAATTATAGAAGCTGCCGTGATTGCTTCATACTGTAAAACTACATTTTTCAAAAGGTCTGCTTCATGAAATTTTACTGCAATGACTCGGTATTTTGTAACTACAGGCAATACTACTTTTTGGTACTTAGAGCCTTATTTAATACACGTATTCATATTACCTACTAAACGTGGTGAATTTATTAATAATAATTAAAATATCACACTAAATCTGATATTTAATCCACATAGCCAATTAATTGAATGAAAAATGATTGTTACTTTTGAGATATATCAGTGTCGAAAGGTGGAGGTAGGCTGTTAAGATCTGACATAAATAGTGCACACTAAACTTTGTCGGTCATACGTATTTATTTTCATTGAACTATGACTACAAATTGCAGATAATATTAGTTAGTTTTATTAAATTCAATTAAACCCTTATATAGGTACTACGGTTTGATTTAGGCAGGGCCCAACACTATTCTTTGTATTCTTAATTCAACGAAAACAAATAAATATGACTGAGAAGTGTGCACTATTTTTGTCCGATCGCTCATAGCATACCTAAACAATTATGTTTTGGTTTAGGCAGGGTTTGATTGATTTTTAAAAACTAACCAGCACCACCTGCAATTTGTACCTATACTTAATTCAATGAAAACTAAACAAGTATGACTGATAAAGGTTAGTGTGCACTATTTATGTTGGATCTTAACAGCCTACCTCCACACTTCGCCACTGGCCTACCCCCACGGGATGTCACTGACAATATCAATAAATACAGATTTTAAAATGTGGTTGTTCTACAAACATTTTCCATCAAGATTAACATTAATTCGATTCGCATACCTTTGATGTGACATTCTGAAGCCCAATGGCGAGTCCTTCAAGAAGAGAATGGAGCAACAACGCCAGAAGTAAACCAGCTCGTCCTGCGGCACTGCTATTACATGGCTCCGTATGGTTCACGTGACATTCTTCCGAACCACGCGCATCATGATGATGGTCATGATCATTCATCGGATCCAACAAACCCGACGATTCTATTGCGCCATACGAATGACTGTGGTTATGATTATGCGCCACCTGTTGACTATAACTACTGGTGCTGTTCAGGGTATTGTTCTCGTGGTTACCGGGGTAACAAGAGTGTACCAGTTCATCTGTTAGGTAAACGAGGAAAAACCCTCCGCATAGGGCGAGCTCTGCGTAATCGGGAAGGGTTTCTCTGGCTTCTGGCAGCATGTGAAGGAAGGCAGTGGCAAGCAGGACTCCTCCGCCGAAACAGAGGAGTGTAGAGAGAAAGAGGGGCCACTGCTGTCGGCCTAACCGGCTGAACCAGGCGGGCAGCATGCCAGCGATGAAACTGCCGACGCCCAGGGACACCATGCCCAGTATCTTTGCTTCGTCTGGCGTCATTTTGACCTGTAACAAGAATTTACCAATTATAGAGTCATTTATTACTATAACGTAAAGTTTTTCATTCTACAGACAAATGGTAATTTTTGTGATGTTAAGAATCCAACCTGTCAAAAATGTAAACATACTGCTGAAAATATATATGTTGCGAATCAAAGTGTGGATGAAAATCCAGAACAATCAATCGTTCTCGAGAACATGGACTTCCTTATGGCACTATATGGAATATTCTTCATAATGATTTGGATTTGAAAGCGTATAAAATACAGTTAACACGAGAATTTAAACCGAATGACCATTTGGTGCGTTGAAATTTTGCTAATTGGGCTTTAGAGCAACCTGAAACAACCCATTATTTCATGAAAAAACATCTTTAGCTTCAACTCATTTTTGGTTGAATGGCTTTGTAAGCACACTTGTCACATTTGGTGTAGGTAACTAAAACCCATATGCTATTCCTGAAACACTTTGACATCCACAAAAATTAGCAGTTTGTTGCGGCGGGAATGGGACAACTGGACGCCAGGACAATTGGACGCCGCACTGTCGTAGACACAAATACAGAACGTAGACGAGGAATTGTAGTCAGTTTGTATCTACTACTTAGTAGTTTTAATTCATTTTACTATTAACGTAATGTTTTTTTTATTGCGGATTGAGAATTACCATGCCTAAGGCTTTATATGAAATAAAAAACTCTTTTTTCGTTGGAACTTAAACATATGCACGAATGCACGATTAAACCATTACTTACGTGTGCATATTTAAATTCTCACCAACTATTAAATCATAATATAATAATTTAAATATACATAATAATATTAAATTTTTTTTAAAGTACCTATAAGTACCTAACGTCTATTTAATTTCGAATTGCGTGGCGTCCAGTTGTTCCGGCGCTAAATCGTCCTAGACCCGTTGCGGCTTATGGTCTGGAGGAAAAATGCCAATGCAGCTACTGTCAAACAGTTACTACAGAAACATGATTACTGATTTTTTCTGGCATGAATTAGATGATTTTGATCTGGACGATATGTGGTTCCAACAAGATGGTGCAACATGCCATACAGCTCGTGACACAATCAACTTATTGAGAGTTAAATTAAAAATATATACCTATCTCTTATTTGATAAACCTTTATTTAGAGTTTTTTTACGAGAAATGAATTGTATCCACTTGCTCAACCTACTGGGTCTATAAAACATGTAGGTAATTTTGTCACACCGGATTCGAACCCGGTACACACTACATGCCCGTTCGGCCATTGTGGGTAATTTTATTAATTAGGTACTTACGACAAAATTAAATTATTTCCATTTGCATTTTTGCAATAGCGATAATACCTAATAATTAATGAATCATTAGTGAGTGTAAACAGAATTTCGTTGGCAAACTTTCCCAGCATTGCAATGTGATACCAACACGATAAACCATTCACAATCTAACACAGGGGAAGGCAAACTGCGGCCCGCGGGCCGCATGTGGCCCACCGTGTATTTTTTTGCGGCCCGCCATCATTAATTGTACTTGTGATTACGAATAATACTTTTTTATAATTTTTTAAAAAATATTGACAATAGATCAAAATTTGAAGAATTTGTTGTTTCGTAAATGTATTTTCTCAGTACGTCTTCCTTGCGTCTCGTCTCACACTATGTAACCACTATTTTCTACGTTGAACATCGATTTCAATAGATATTGATAGTGTGCCGACAGAGCTACAACTTGAGATTATTGATCTGCAGTGTGACACTGATTTAAGAGAATTGCATGGTCGTGAAGAAATCTCCAAATTTTACAATGCCCTTAATTCAGACAAATTCGACCAACTTAAAGAGTATGCAAGAAAAATGTTCGTTATTTTTGGATCAACCTATATATTATGTGAACAAACATTTTCGATCATGAACCTCAATAAAAATTCTTTACGATCAAATATCTCCGATGCCCATTTACAAGCAGTTTTGAGAATATCAACTACAAAATTATCACCTAAATTTAAAAAAATGTACAACAGTTTCATTCTTCTCATTAATTTTTTTGTAATGTTTACTTTTCGTGATAATAGATAGTGTATATCTAAAAATTATATTTTACTTGCGGCCCGCCGCTCATATTGAATTCTTGAATTTGGCCCTCCATCCAAAAAGTTTGCCCCCCCCCTGATCTAACATGATCATGTTTCTCTATAAGATTGTTAACAGAATTTGCGCAAGATATTGGCTCCACAATGTGTAGGACCTGTAGGTGAATCAGAAGACATTAATCCTAATAAGATCACATGGGCCACCACAGAGTGGAGGTTTGTATTAACAGATTTTGTTTTTGCGAGAAATGGATGTCAGCCACTTGCTTAACCTATTAGGACTATACTCTGACTCATACACACATTGAAAAACAATATATTATTATGTACCTACTTGCCAGACCCAGGATTCGAGCCTGGGACCCACGACGCTATAGGCCGACGCGCGGCCATCGTGGGTGCTTAATAACGGGAAAAGGAATCGGAGTATCTATATCACAAGACCTAGATCCAAGGTGTTTCCCAGATTTGGAATTAATATCACTTTACCCCGTTTACACGTGCATGGATTTACTGCTGACCATGGCCCCCACATCCTAAAACGGGCCCCCCGGCCAGGATCTTTGGCGCCCCCCCTACCTACCGCTAAGTTTAGTGGAATGTGTGACGCACAACAGAAGCGTTTTCAAAATTGTGTTAGAGGTAAAAGTAAGGGCCTTCGGTTTATTTTTTAGGGATTTTTATAGTTTTAATACATCTACTTGAATTATGTAGTTGTCAAGTATCAACACAAAACAATCAAAATGCATCTTACGACCTCATTTTTAAACATGTAAAATTCTTTCTCGTGAAATAGTGCCGCAATCGACTTTTTTTACCTACTATTAGAGCAAATTTGTGATGTGTGTTTATCTTAAATATCTGATTGACCTGTCATGCCGGGCCCCCCTGAGCCCGGGCCCCTAAGCTAGAGCCCTGTTAGCCCCCCCTTGTGGGGGCCATGCTGCTGACAGTACGTATTATCGTGGCCATAACAAGAAAATGCACGTGTAAACACGTATTATCTTGCAAGTTGCAAGATTGCATCCATGAATCAAAAAAGTTCGGAAACTTCTGAATTTTCATGCGACAGTTGGTATTTTTTCGATCTGCGCCTGCGCAGTAGAACGATAGTGGCGAACCTGCCGGCAAAATACGAATTACACCGCGGAGAGACTCATTTTAAGGTTAACCGATTTTTACGACCTGTCAAATAGTACCATTCAATGACAACATCGCGTCTCGTTTACCCTTGAAGAATGAGATTGGAAAGACGGTCAGCACTTTTACGTGTAAACAGTTATTGTCACGATAGTTTAAAATACACACTATTGCTGCCAGTAAATCCCACGGCTTACGCGTCGGTCTATAACGTCGTGGGTCCCAGGTTCGAATCCTGGGTCTGGCAAATACACATATTGTGTTTGAGTCAGAGTATGGACCTAATAGATTGGGCAAGTGGCTAACATCCACTTCTCGTAAAAACAAATCTGTTAATCCAAACCCCCACTCTTTGGAGGTTCATAATATGATCTTCTTAGATCGGACATGGTCAAATAAAATCCATCCACGTGTACAGGCGCTATAACTTTACATTTCATACTAATAATAGAACTTAACACACTGTGTATAATAAATTTCCAATTAGTTTAAATCGATTTACTTACTATAGATAATTCAACACTCATTATGGAACCATCAGACGAACAAATTACACTCGTAAATTTTTATTTTATACAATAAAATTATTTAAAGAATAATCAAACACTAAAGAAACATGTTTAATAATAAATTTATCAATTTGTTTACATTTAGTAAATACCTACCTAGTGATTAATCAATTGAATAAATAATTAAATCATTTGATTTATACAATATACATAATATTCCTTTGTTATTGAAAATTATTCTAGAATGGAAATGCAATAAAATGATTAGAAGTAGGTTATCTTATAAAATATTTATAAACCAAACACCCACCTGCGGCGATATGTATAAAATTACTAATTAAAATAACAAATCTTACAGTCGATAATATAGGTTAAAAATTAGGGTTTGTAATCCGGGAATTGCGGAATTAGTATTTTTTCAATCCCGGGATCCCGAGAATGGACGAAAACAAGTATAATATGAATTTAAATTAACAAGATAAGCAAAATGTAACATTAATTTATGAGTAGTATTCTCATGGTGATTGATTTCGATTAAGCGAAGTTTTATAATAATACATATTGTTATTATTTCCGATCCCTTATCTCATGATTGAAAACTGGAGAGGATTTATCTATATACAAATGTCTGTACTAAAACGCGTACCTAGTATTGGACAGTAAAACTGTTGAGATAATATTATATAATATACCTAGCCACACTTTATGGTGAAAATAAACTTAATGACGATCGGGCATATATATGCTGAAAAACCCGTTTCTTATGTTGGCGTCCTGTGTAAATACGATGTCATAGACTGTCATATATATATATCAAACGATCTATGACAGCCTTCAATGTCATAGTTTTTCGGCTAATTCACTCATCTGCCATACATTTATTTTATTATCTATGGTAAATTAAATAAAGTGTATTGTCACCATTCTCTTATGGCACACGAAGCTAACCACTACACATTGTTGTACTTATGACTTGATCATAACAAAAACCGTGGGTGTTAAGGTAAACAATTCCAAAACTAAAACCATGATCGAAGCAGTCGATAACGACACATTTCAAAAGCTATGAATTGTTGATGATTTTATTAATCCTGCCTCTTGCATTACAAACATCGGTTGCAAAAATGAGATGTATTACCTACATACTAAAAGGAGAGTCCTCGGAACCGGACTCTTGCCAAACCCTAAATCAGAAAGCATGACAGAAGCAATTTACACGCCTATATCGATGTAGCCTTTGGCGACCACATTTCGACATCTTCTTCTTATTGTGCCATCCCTTAGCGGAGGTCGGCCACCATAAAGGCGATCTTCGATTTGTCATCTGCTACTCGGAACAGTTCAGTGGAGCTGCACTCGTACCAATCACGGAGGTTCTCAAGCCACAAAATGCGGCGCCGTCTTCTGCTACGCTTGCCATTGATCTTTCCTTGAATGACAAGTTGGGGAATACTGTAATTTTGTCCTCTCATAATGTGGCCGAGATACTGTAGTTTCCTGGTTTTGATACTACGTAGAACTTCTCGGTCCTTCCCCAATCGATTGAGAACTTCAACATTTGTCACCCGGTCAGACCAAGAAAATTTGATGATGCGTCTATACAGCCACATCTCGAAAGCTTCAAGTCTCCGTGACATCTCTTGGTTTAGCGTCCATACTTCCATACCATAGAAAAGAATTGAGAGAACATAACAACGTACCTTACGCAGTCTCAGACCTAGTATGTTAAGGTCTCGATTGCTAAGGAGGCGTCTCATTTTGAGAAAGGTACTCCTTGCGATCTCAATTCTGGTTTTTATCATCGTCCATAGACAAATGAGAGGAAATTAACCAGTAGTAATACAACTGAAGCGCTTCTCAAATTACATTAATATTGTCAATCGGCATTTGTGGTTTAAATCAAGGTCCCAATGATATATACTTGCCGTGAATCCTAGCCAACGTCAGGACCATTCCAAATTTTAGTTGTAACGTACGCGCACTTGCCAATAATTTAATAAACGTATTATTATTGTTCAACGAACATTACTTTAGAATGTAAAGCCGGGTACTCATTAGCGAGCCGGAACTGTGGCCGTTGCAGATACAGTAACTACCTAATATGGACGCCAAGTAATAATTAGTTCGCAAACCTAACAAAATTATTATTTCGCATCTTGAGTTGGTTAGAGTATCTGGAACGGTTACATTTACGACTCTCTAATGAGTACCCGGCTTAACGTTGTCAATTCTTCTAATGTATTCGTTGAATACAATGTTTATTCAATCATATAATCCCGATATCCGGGAATATTAATAGCGTGAAACCGAACGGGATCCCGGCGTTTCAAACCCTAATCCGTCTCTGTGTTCTACTACATACATATGCTGATAATCTGTACAATAATATAAACATGTGCATATAGCAGTGGCGAAGACTTTATACTGGGCGATTATTTAAACTACCTACCTTCTTAAGAAAAATATTTTTTAATTGCATATTGACATATTTATATACTTAATCACTTTATTATATTTTTATGTTATATAAAAATAATTTATTTTGCCAACGAGAGATGTCGTATATGTAGGAATGTATTACAGTATAACACAGTTTACAAAACAACTGCAAAGGTATTAAAAAATATACCACAGCGCACCGTAAATAAATAATAAACGCCGCGACGTCTCGACTTAAATAAATCTCCGATTATATGTGAAATAATTCTGATTTTTTTTCGTATGGAGTAACTATAGATTGTTTTTATAAATAAAAATAAATTTTATGTAATGATTTTTGATGGGTATACATGTTTTGAAAAATACGTAATTTAAGCATATCGCTCATTTTTATGTCGTCAATGAGTTTTTGAAGTTTCATTGAATTAGTGTGTGGTTGTCATTTACTAGTGTGTACCTATTTATTAGTAGTAAATATCGTACTATTCTCGTAAGTATACCTGACAAGTGTGCTCTTTTTATCAGATCTCCACAGCCTACCTCTTTCCAAAAGTCACCCTTCGCCACTGGCATATATGTACCTAAATATTATAGGTACCTAGCAGTGGCGAAGGGTGAAGGTAGACTGCTAAGATCCGACATAAAATAGTGCATACTAAACTTTGTCAGTCATACGTATTTGTTTTCATTGAATTAATACTAGGTAAGTACAGTGTGTAGATAGTGTTTGCTAGTTTTTTTTAAATTAAATTAAACCCTGCCTAATCCAAGCCACAATAGTTTGGGTATGCTAGGTGTCGTGGGTCTTAGGTTCGAATCCTGGGTCTGGCAAATACTTACACATCATGTTTTTCAATTTGTGTTTGGACTCAGAATATGGACCTAATATGTTGAGCAAATGACTAACATCCATTTCTCGTTAAAAAATCTGTACAACATTCACCATGGCCCCCACAAAGGGGGGCTGACAGGGCCCTGCGTGGCCAGTCGACCAGATAAGTAACACACATCACAAATTTGCTTTAATAATTAAATAAATTCTCCTTCGATAGTGTTATTATTTAAAATTATCTGGTTGTACGATACAATTTTAATTGTAAATCGATGCTCGACAACTCCATAATTGAAATGGATGTAAGTATAAAATATACAAAAAACACTAAATAAATATAGGTACACATTAATTTTACCGTGTACACCATTAGGAAAACACTACTGTAGAGCGTCACTTTGCCTTTAGCCTTAGCGATAGGTAGGGGGGCGCAAAAGATACTAGCCTGGGGGCCTGCTTCAGGATGTGGGGCCCATGACCTTCACTCTGTGGAGGCCCATATGATCCTCTCAAGATCGAACATGGTGAAGTTAGTATGGGTGATCCGACAAAAATAGTGTACCTACCACAGAACAGATAATAAATAGAATACCGATAGGCAATATTCAATACGCCGCATGGTGAAGCAGGCTTTTGAATGTGTGAGTGTCCTACGAAAATGAAGCACGCATTATGCACGTGCAATAGTGTGTGTAATACACCAGCATTAAATGAGCGTAAATGCATAAACCGAAAGCAGTTTTTAGTATCCAACGTAAAACGTATTCTTAACATGTGTGAAAGTTTAACCCGGATTCTTCCTTACTCGAGTCGGTTACCTGCTATCGCCTTACCCGTTGTGTATTTCAGTTCCCATTATTTCTGAGTTCCCTGGTACCTACACTTTTTTCAGTTACACTTAGGTATTTGTTTCGTTGAATTAAGAATAGATATTATTAGAGATGGTGTTGGTTAGTTAGTAATAATAGTAATAGTAAAAAAAATATTCGTTTATCTATAAAATATCTAAAAAATGCATTACACCATACATAATTTTAGATATTTTAAGTAGATAGAAGAATATTTTTTATCGATTATGGTTTGATATAGGCAGGACTTAGAAAACTAACCAACACCATCTGTAATAATATTATGTATTCATAATTCAACGAAAACAAATAAGTATGACTAAAAAAGTGTGCACTATTTTTGTCGGATCGCCCATAGCACACCTAAACTATTAATTGTGGTTTGATTAGGCAGGGTTTAATTGAAATATAAAAACTAACCATTGCAAAATGAAAACAAGACAGGTATGACTGAGAGAATGTAGTGTTCACTATTTTGTCGAATCTCCAGTCTACCTCCACCCTCCGTCACTGATGTGCATATAGGTACCTACCTAAATATTATAGGTAGGTAATAATAATAATAATATTCAAGATGCAAGATGCACACCTGAAAATATCGTATTATTTGACCCAAATTTCAAACCAAAACAGTGGATTGATATGACATTATATTTGGATTAAAAATTTCATATCTAATCACTAAAAATGAAATATATTTGTACGTATCTACTTAATACCTACCGTTGTTATCAATACTAATAATATAACGTATTATATCTACAAAAAGAAACCAAGATCTTATTTTTTATCATACAAATAGATAATGTATCTAGTTCCTTTTTGGAATGTTTTAATGATATTAATTGTATGTATAGTAATTATTTCTGTGTTTACTTACGAGCAGAAAAATCCTTTGGCGACTGACACAGTTTGTAAACTTTTACGAATGATTTAAATTGTAAAGCATCCTCTTCAAACAAATATTTCGAAGTGATTCATTGGCACACATCATGTGAGTGTAAGTACGTACATATAATTCAGTTTTAAAAGTCTACATATCTATGCTATTGATCTTCATTATGATAACAAAACAGGGCCGAATTCTGGAATTATATCAGGAGGTATATTATACGAGCTATCTAGAGGTGGGAAAACTGGTCGATTTTGAAGACTAAGTATACTTACTACCAGTATAAAAAAATACTTGTATAGAAACTTGTTCCAAAATACTTACTAGTATTTGGAATACTATAAATATAGAGCGTTTGACGTGCGTATGCGACAAAAGTTTCATACTCAACTGAAACTAAAACCAACTCCATATTAGTATTTGAAATACGTATCGGCTCAGGGAACTCAGACTGTGTATCGGCTTCAATAGAATCGCTAAAAATACACTGAGCTCCGCTTTCGAAAAGTCCCATTTATTATAAAATTTTAAACACATTTTAAATTTATGAGTTGTTTTTCTGTTAGGTTACAATATTCTTCTTAACAAAAATGATTAACAGTGATTTTTTTTAAATTTAAACATGTTTTGAGCGGTCGTATAACAAGACTAAGCCTGTAAGTCATCTCACCACTGTACTGCGACACAAAATTTATGACCTATTATTCAAACATTCGAACGCAATAGACTAATAAATTAAAATATACCTATATTCAGGTGCTATCTCGTTCGCGCGCATTTAATGTCAATAGTGTTGAAAGTCTACCAACTAGCGAGTGCACAGAACAGCGACTCGCGATAACATCATCAAAAGTTTTTTGGAATAAGTTTATTGGGCCACACATACTGAGTATGGGTAGTTTCATCCGAAACTTGAGTATACAAACTGATGACAGTATTTCCAACTCACCTCTAAGCTATACACAAGGCTGCTTTCGGTAGCCACTACAGTGACGTCCCGTAGGGGTAGGCAGATTGAGCGTCGCTTGGGGGTGGCAGTTATTCGAAGGGCGGCAAATTGAGGAAAATCATTTGGAATATATAGAAATAGCTACTTTAACATAGTAATAACGAACATATTATCTTTCCATTAAAATATTCAGCTCACTGTTTTTGTCGGATTCGCGATATGTAGTTTACTTCCATTGCCCTTCGACGTCCTTGGTAACCAGAAATGACACGTGCAGATTTGCGAATAATTATTCTGATATTTTGTTAGTAATGTATCTACACAACACATTTCTTGTATATTGTACTCATGAAAGGATGATAAAAATAATGTATAAAAAAATAAGGCGGCATTTTGGACTGCCTAGGGGCGGCATTTTATCTAGGGACGTCACTGACGCTACAACAGGTAACTAGGGTAGGTTTTTATCGAAGTATTAGCACTTGTTGTAATAATTACAATAAGTTGGTTGTAATTGTTGAAATAAGTGCTATGTTTTAACAGCACCTCTTTTAGCTGTGGTAAATTTTAGAGCGACATAGACAGTTTAGACGGCTAACTTATTGTAACAATTATAATACCTCAATACATAATATGTAATAAATAGTATCACTTTAGCGGTCAATAGTCGCCTTCTGTATAGAATAGACCCGCAGGAGGTATTTGTCGAAATTGGTCAAATTTACTTTTTGGCAACATATTGTGAAAATGCGATATTGTCACCCTTCCTTCCTAAATGGTTTGTGTTTATAAGCAAAAACAATAAACACGTCGTCTCTTTGGCCAGATTCAAAATGCGGTGCTTTATGATTACAGGGGCCTAACTACAAAAATGTATGTTTTGAGTTAGCCCCGGTTTTGATAATGCAGTATTAATGGGAACTGACTTACAATACCAGGTTTGGTAGCACTTTTAAACTAGGGTTCGCTTTATTTTCTTAGGGACTCAAAGCGTGCCGACTGTCTCCAAACATTAAATGCGCGTTATATCTACGTGACAATACATATTATGAGATAGACGTAACCATTGAAAATAACGTATTCTTTAACACGCGTTTAAGTTTATCCCATATTTTTCCACACTCGAGATCTGAATATACCACACCCAGTAGGGTAGGCCATTTCCCATTAATTTTGTGTTCCCTGGCCGTAATCATATTTATTGGTGACACAAAGCTCTAGGTATGTCATACATATATGTATATCCATTTTCAAGATATATTTGAGTAAAGTGTGCTTTATTTAATGATTTCATAATAGCAAAATCTTTATTTGCGTTTATCTCAAAACTGTGCTATTGTAGATAGGCCCATAATGATCATAAGCCTCCGAATGTACCTATGGTATTTACCAAAATGACGTCTTCTTTTGCGATGACGTGATTGGCTAAAAAGAAATGGATTCGACGCTGTTTGAAAATAACCCTGCTGGATTATTCCCATATTTAGTAGACTTCTGAAATTCACATAATGTCAAGCACTCTTTAAATTGCATTACAATGTTCACTTGATTTCGATTAGGGGCCGTCCACATAATACGACGTCACACGATGTTGGCTATTTCTAATTTTTAATATTATTTATCCTTAAATCCCCAATCCCCAATATTGTGTTATCAGATCCTATTATATTTTATGTTTACTATGTGACGTCACATTTTCTCTGACCCCCCTGCGCCTTCGACACAAATCATCACATTATATCAGACCCCCTCCCTAGAGCGTGACGTCATTATATGACGGCCCCTAGGCGTAAGAAACAAATGAATTCTATTGTTGAGCATAAACATTGAATGGTTTTTACAATGTTACACGAATTTCAGCACTGTAAAAAAGCATTATATTGCTACCTATCAATTAATAATTGAATAAATAATAATATTCTAAAATGTGACCATTTATGAATGGGCACAGAAATAGCTTAATTCAACCCTGATGATAAGGATAACGATGAGTGCTAATTATTAATATTAGTACGAAAATTCACACACAAAGGCCATACCACAAGTGGCAACATGATTTTATTGGTCATCATTGTTGCATGAATGATGTAATATATTTTTAATCAAATGTAAAAATGACATTATTTTTAGTAATAATTATTGTTTGATAACAAAAATATGCAAGTAACACGCACGCGATCAAAATCATTTGTTTTACATTTTAAAATAGTTAAACCTTATTCAACTGTTTATGGGTACCTAACAGATTTGAGTACCTAACAGATTTGATGTCTTCGTGAAAAGAAGCGATTCGAAGCTCTGTTTTGGAGGACATTGTACATAATATATAGCTGTACAGCTGCGAATTGCGGATATCTTTGAGAATGTCGACGAATTATTGAAAGGTGCTCTGGCGGTAGCGACGTCCCTAGACAAAATGCACCCCTAGGCAGCGCCAAAATGCCACCCCATTTTTATACAGTATTTTTTTATCATTCTTTCATGATATCTAACAATATCTAAGAAATGTGTTGTATGGATAGATACATTCATAATGATATTACAGAAGAAATCAACAAAAAAATCATGTCTGCGAATAAATGCTACTTTGGCCTGTTAAGACATTTTAAGTCCCGCTTACTATCTCGCCGAACTAAAAGCACTCTTTACAAGACACTTGTAAAGCCAGTGCTCACCTACGCATCGGAAACCTGGACATTAACTTTGCGAAATGAATGAGCCCTGAACATATTTGAAAGAAAAATTCTAAGCCATATATATGGACCGATCAGGGACGGCACCAATTGGAGGAGAAGATATAATGCTGAGCTCTACGGGCTGTACGAAGATTGCAGCGCAGTTCAATCAATTAAGATTGGGAGACTGCGATGGCTAGGTCATGTGCACTGTATGAATGACAATGAACCGGCAAAGAGAGTGATGTTCAGCAATCCAGGAAGAGGCAGGCCAAAGATTCGCTGGTTGGATGGAGCTGCCAGTGACTGCCGTATTCTGAGGGTACTGAATTGGAAAGCGGCCACACTGGATAGGGACAAGTGGAGGAAGCTGTTGGAGGAGGCCAGGACCCACACCGGATTGTCGCACCCCTGATGATGATGATGTATGGATACATTATTAACAAAATATACCCATACCTCAAAATCTTATTTAAATGCCATCTCTACTTCAACAGACAATATTGCGAGTCCACGGTTTCAGATACATTTGACAACAACAACTTTCAAAACTCGCGAATCACTGGCAAAATATTTGGATAAATTAATTAGGTAAGTATGTACCTGCGTTGTATTAATACTTATAAAAGAATTTAAATTTTGTGAATTCGCAGTGATATAATATATACCTACCTATAACAGTTATAATTATAGTGGTATCAAACGTTATTAATTGATTCTGTTTCTGGTGAACATAATATACAACAAACTGATAGGTAACTGTTGAGATATCTTTGGAAATATGGGATGCATCTATAAATTTAATTTCACACCACAAGTGCTGACACATTTTAAGTTTGTTTATTGACTCTATTCATGTATTCAATAGATATATTGTATCAATTCTTCTTCTTCTTCTTTGGCCATATCCGCCCCTTAAGCCTCAATTACATTGAGCTTCTTTACGAGCTGTGTGTTGGCGAATTTATAATCTGCCTGTAAAGTCGCCCAGTGTAATCATCGAACAAGCTAACGTGTTCGATGATTACACTGGGCGACTTTACAGGCAGATTATAAATTCGCCAACAAACAGCTCGTAAAGAAGCTCAATGTAATTGAGGCTTTTAAGCGCGTTGACACGGTCCAAGTACACTTGGACCGCGTCCTACTCATCCAAGTTAGCTTGGAAAGGAATAATTAGTATGAAGCTGTCTCATACGAGTGCGCTTGGATGGCACTCGGTCCAAGTGTACTTGGATCGTACTTGGACCGTGTCAACGCGGCTTTAATTGAAGCATATGGACACCACGCGGCGTTTCCAAGAATCCCTGTCGCTCGCCAGTCTTCTTACTTCGTTCCAGGTCAAACCGGCTCCGCCGTATACATTCTGTATATAGTATTTAGCGACCTTCCAGGACGCTGGAATCCAGTCGGCTTGAAGAACAGGCGAGCCAGGTTGATGCCAGAAGAGAACCTCAACCTGGCTCAACCTGGATCAATACAAGGAAGCAAAAAATAAAACAAGACAAGTGGTAGGTCGTGTTTCCTACTACTGAAAAATAAATTTAATGGTAAACGGCTACATTCGTTTAAACTTAAATAGAATTTCGTTGGGTTTTAAAAAAAATGTTTGTTTATGGAAAAAAAATGTCAATGGTGTTCTATATTCAAATAAATTTGTCGTTTTGTTTTCCGCGTCAAAAGTCAATTATTATTAATTGACATTGCATTATTTTGTAAAAATATAAACATATTATAAAATGTTCTTGAACGGGATCAATGATTTTGTTTCACTTCCTCAAGGAATAGACGAACTTTTGACGGACATTACTAGAGAGGTACGATCCTATCTGAGTCTAGTTGGAATCCAATTAGAAATCTATGTGTAATAAATAATATCTACTTATGTATAAACAACACAACCTTAAAATTATTTTTTGTTATGTCCTAGGTCCTGAGAGAGCAGCCGACGGAATTATATCAATTTATTTCATCATATTTAGACAATTTATTGCACTCAAGGGAAAATATAAAAACTGCCTACAAACTCGTTCAAAAATTGAAAACTCAACTCAATGCCGGTGGGTACCTACTTATTTGAGATTACATGTAAATTTCACGATATCACAGCTTTCCGTGAGCAGTCGGGCCGGAGAAAGATGGCTGTATTGCTGTATAGCATTGAGATTTAAAAAAAATGAAGCGTTGTTCGTGGAACATTGCAGACAGTAATGTTCCAATCTTATTAGATTCAATAAGAACATTAATTTGATATTTGATAGGTAGGTACGACTTGATACTTCTGAGCACCTACTTTTAAATCACTTACCTACATATTTTCTTCTGTATTTCCTTTGTATTCCGGTGGTTTTTTATCACCTACGTATCTTTTAAAGTGTTTTATTTAGACATGAATTTAATCTCATTGCTATACGGCCATCGATTTCTGATACAACAGCTCACGGTGAACTGGGGTACGTACAATTTCTGGACACGGCTATTTGAAGGCACTTAACGGAAAAGTACGAGGCTTGCAATTTGACGCATTTTTTTGATAATTAAGGGCGGGCATGCTCAGCGTAGGTCAAAATGGAGCTTTTATTGCATTTTCAAAGCATGATCCTGGACATTCTTTAAACGTTGTAGATAATCTATTTATATAATTTTGAAGCCTTATTATCCTTTATATTTATTTTAGTCATCAAATGACTGCATAAAGTATTTTTATTACATACAATAGTATTCTTTTAAACCTCTCGCACTAATGTTTTAGAATATAGTCATATTTCAGAACATGCATGTGCACTGGTGTTAAGATTTTTTACATTTATCAATTTTTGAACGCATTTATAAAACCATTAGTATAATTTATGTCGACATTATTATAGTGAAATATTTACGATAAAAAAATATATTGATAATCTCTGTGATCCCAAATTTGACAAGAATTAGGCATTTTATT
Source organism: Rhyacophila brunnea (assembly GCF_057557595.1). Taxonomy (NCBI): domain Eukaryota; kingdom Metazoa; phylum Arthropoda; class Insecta; order Trichoptera; family Rhyacophilidae; genus Rhyacophila; species Rhyacophila brunnea. The sequence continues at coordinate 35,109,252 of NW_028232848.1, read as the reverse complement.
ATTCAAAAAAATGGGCAAGATTAACACATTTGAAGATAATTCTAAAGATACTAATTATAAGCTATGTCTTTGACCATTGACCAGATAGATGTAGTTTTTCACCTGTTCGAGCTGAGTGCCATTGACGAGGATTTCTTTTTGGCCCGCAAAGCAGTTGAACATGACTTTCGTCTTTGTTACATTTATTTTCAAACCTACTTTGTTGCTTACTTCAGCGAGTTCCTGCATTCTGCTTTGGAGGTCTTCTGATTCTTGCGAGAAAATTACTAAGTCATCGGCAAAACGCAGATGACTCAGGTATTCTCCATTTGTCATTCCAGTCAAGTTGCCTGAATTAAGTCTTCAAGGGTAGCTGTCTATTTAGGGATTATGACAAAACAATCCAATAATTTACATAATATAAGAGAAAGGGTAATTTAAAACTTGGGTTCTCATTTCACTAAAACCAATAACACTGTCGTTTTACTTAGCAGGGCAGTATTGATATTGATACCAGATGAAGATCTCCCACAGGAGACCACCTCAAAGGGCGGACCGAACCATCAACTTTCCCAAAACACCACAGCCTACGTCCACTCTTCGCGGTTCTCGCAACCCTCGGCCGAGCAGAGTTTGCCCCTCTGAAAACACAGAGACGCGGTCTGTCGAAAACGGCCACGTTCAGACCACCATGCCACCATCAGACCAACATGAGCGCCATGACGCCGCGGATCCGACACTTGGTTGCGCGCGGAAAGCTCTCTCCTCTCTCTCTTGCCTCGGACGACGAAGAACAAGCATCTCCAACCAAAAAGACCGCGTCTACAACCCACCGCCAACGACAATACCCTGGATAACGATATAATAAACTCCTGCCAGCATCGACAACGTGCGTTTCTCTCAATTCCACCCCGCTTCTGGCCTGCTAGTGATACGGCCTTCACCATTCTCCTCGACACAGAAAGACCGGTATCAATATTAATGGTTGTAATTATCGCATTCATTTCATCATTTGCCGCCCCTAAGCAATGCATGGCCTGCCTATCCCCACGTGACGTCACTGACAACTTCGAATGGCTTTTGTCGTACCCATGGTGCCAGGGCAGAATGATTCCAATACCCACGCCAACTCTATATCAGCAACAGTCGTACAATAGTTTTAATTATAATATATTTCAATTTTCAGATGAAATGGATGCACTTATGATGCAAATTAAAGCAGATTTTGGAGAGAGGATCAGTGAGAATTTAAAGCTCATAATATCGTCAAATTCAGATCCTCAAATACTTTTCAAGATGGTAAATTTTGTAACATAATAATATCTATTATCCAATTCAATAGAACCACATCTGCATTTTTACAGTTTCGAGAAAATCGCATTTGAAGTTTTTTCAAGTACAGTCGAACTTGGTTATTACGAGGAAGATGGGACCGACTAAATTTGCTCGTTATAAGCATCACTCGTTATATCAGAGAATAGGTATTTTTAAATGAGCGGTCACATAACACAAAGTCGCATATCAAACAAAAATACACAATACAATTAAAATTTTTCCCCGAAACAAGCATGGCATTCATAAACTACAAAAGAAGTTGTTTATTGTAATGAATGCTGGTAAGTACCTACTGACTTCAGCTTGGATTTTTTACATGCAATTTCAACCATATGCGTGGATACTTTTTCAATGTTGTCGGTGAAAACACCAATTAGGTAGTTAGACACCTAGCTAGTGTCATATAAACGTAATCCGATCCCGGTCAGATTTTATTGCTTAAGCCTCAATTACATTGAGCTTCTTTACGAGCTGTTTATTGGCGAATTTAAAAGCGGGCGATTCAGCTACTGCGATTTGATGATTACACACAAAACTTTCCATTCGCTGAGAAGCCACAAGCCAGCGACTATATTGACGGACCGTAGTTCGTTTTTTTACCGGGAGGTTGGTACTGCGCTCTAATGCGCAGACGCAGTAGGCCCACACGCCGGCGTGTAGCGTGTAAAGTTGACCGGCTTTCAACTTTTCTCGGTAGAGTGTTTACAACCTGCTTATTAGCTTAATCGATGATTACACTGGGCAACTTTACAGGCAGATTGTAAATTCGCCAATAAACAGCTCGTAAAGAAGCTCAATGTAATTGAGGCTTTAGGGTGGAAAATGTTTGCTCAGTATACCCGAGAAGTAGCTCGTTATAAAAGTGAATAAATGTATGGAGAAAATCATAAACTAAAATGTTAACGAATGTTTCCTCGTTACATCCGAGATCTCGCTATTTCCGTGATTGTAATAACCAAGTTCGACTGTATCATATTTTTTTAGATACTGAAAAATATCCCGCATACGGGAAAGCTAGAGGGATTATCAGCCGCAATCCGTACCATGAAATTGTATGAAGAAAAAGTTAATACTACCCAGTGACGTCTTCATAATCCAATTGCAAAAAAAATAAAGAACCTGCTGTGGGTGTAACTTTTTAGCAGGTAATGCTTAACGAAAATTATATTAATTTCAAATTGTATAAACAATAAAAAAAAAATGTTAAACTGTTTTAAAAGTGTTTTTGTCTACTTACCCTATCCACACCACAGCCACAAAGCATACTACAAAGTATTGTCAACAAGAAGTCTTCTAGTGACGTACCTGTCATGGCGGCAATGCGTGCTAGAGGCGTGTTTAGCTCTTCTTTTAGATGCGACCCCTTTTCTTCTCCACAATAAACCAAAAGTTAACTATTAATAATTCTAGCATCACTCCTGATCATTATAAGCAGAGCGTTGCGAGCGGACCCTTTTTTGAGTTGCTCCGCTCCAGCTCCGCTTTGGGACCTAATACTCTAATACTAATCCGCTCCTCTCCGGGTAATAAGTATTATATGTATAGAAATGTTTAAAAAATAAAAAAATAAGTAGTTTTAAAATAATCATCATTTTCATTAATTCTATCAAACATAATTCCGGCAGCAAATCGTCTTTCATTATTTGCCTCTTCTGTCAAAAAAGTGAGGTTATTTATCACTCGGCAGTGTTGCCATATTTCAAATAATTCCAGTGTTGCAAAGTATCAAAATATACTATTTTCATTGGATTTTAGGACGAAAATTTAATAATAAAAAAAAAACACCCAGAGCAGTGGAGTACTACAAATTTTCGGTGCTCCGGGTAAAATCTCATTGCTCCAGTACTCTGTGCTCCTGCTACGAGCTCCGCAACAACGCTCTGGTTAAAAGACATATTTTTATTATAAAAAGCTTCAAATTATGTAAATTGACAGATCCGTATGGGGACAGTGGGTCGATTGTTTGGGCTCTGCATCAGTTGAAATATGACTTTATGGTGGAGAGAGTTCAAAAGAAACTTTCGAGACTCCTTTATTTGAGGTTATATGGATACTATCCGTGGTTTTATCCAACTGGCTTTCTCTTAGGTATGCTTACATACTGTAGTTTATATACTAGAAAATATCAATATTTAGCCACGTATTTTTTTCGATTTATACGTGTAAATGAGAATTCTGCCATTCTTGGCAGTATTGACTTGTGTTCCTGATAACTATCTTAGAAATCGGGAGCATCAGTTGTTAATTCTCCCGAGGAGCAGAACTAACCTGCCATTGGTGATGCCCATTGGGATCAACAAAATCGCTTTGGATGTTGATATATTCCACTTAAGAGGATAAGCATAGGTGGACGTTGTTTTATAAATTCTTAAAATAGGGTCCACTTAGCTCATTCGGTGTCCTTCCATACTTTATATTTTTTTAATTATTTTTGTACCTTTTACTTTACTTTTCATAATGTTTTTATGATACTGCATATATTTATTTTTTCTTTACTGTTTCTTTGTTTTGAAACGTCATGTTGTGAACGTCGAAATTTATAATTATTTGTAATGTTCACGGCGTGTAAAAATAAATAAATTTGAATTTGAATATGAAATGATATCTGCCATCATTCCTCATTTGAAAAGGGAAGTGCGATTAGCGGCACTGTAGGGGATTGTTAGTTCACAGTTTTAACACATGTGGGTCTATTCTATGCTTATCGACCGCTAAAGTGATAAAGTGATAAATATTATCAAACTTAGGGTAGGTTTGTATCAAAATATTAGCACTTATTGTAACAATTACACGAAGTTGATTTTTATTGTTGCAATAAGTGCTATATTTTAACAGCACCTATCTTGCTGCTGTTAAAATATTGCACTTATTGCAACAATAAAAACCAGCTTCGTGTAATTGTTACAATAAGTGCTAATATTTTGATACAAACCTACCCTAAGTTTGATACTATTTATCAATTTAGTGTTCGATAAGTATAGAATAGACCCACTGGACAAGAAGTCTTGTTCGACAATATAAATAGAATACTTACGAAATTGGAAATGTTTAGAAATAAAAAGATTTATTTTCTTTTATTTATTTATTAACTAAATATAATAAAATATAAGCATCAATGATCAAAAAGTTTCTCAGTTGAACAATCACAACTGACACTGTACAAATTATGTTATTAAATTTTTAATTACCTTTATTAGTGATTAATTATTACTCCAATGTACAGAACAAAAATTTGACAGTAAAAATTTTGCAACAATATTATTATTTTTGGCCTTAGGTATAAAGTTATTACACTGCCAATAAAATTACTCTTATTAAAGTACATTGTGAGACGATCGATCAATATTAGTAACAGGTTTAAACTTCCATAGCATCGACGGGAGCTAATCTTATGCAGTAAGCAACCTTTGAACCAATTTACCATTAATGTTTACATATATATATATCACAATTATCAATAGATTTTTTAAATTATAATAAACAAAATGAAAGGTTCTTTGAAATTATATGTAGATGCTTAAAACAATTGCAACACCACAGTAACTGTCAATGATAACATAATACAATTGTATTTAAAAGAATATACCATCAAACGACTGGATACTACCAAGAAGATTTGCCGGGTTGATGATATTATCAATGAGTAGGTTTTAGACGAGCCAAAAAGCCAACAGAACCTATTGAATGCAAAAAACCTGCATACTTTGAACATATTTTCAATGTTGAAAAGTATGATTGATTCTCTCAAGAACATAAACAGTAAATGTATGTGGAAGGAAAAGTGGTTCAATGTCCAAGGCATTGGTGATCTGCTACACATAGCAATTGGTGGGCAGTCTTTGTGTATTTTTTTATCATTCTCCGTTTTGGCTCGATTGTTTTCCTAGCATTAATGACTTACAAAACAAAAGTCGGGGTACACTGAATACAAAAATTTTAAATTATCTTTTAAACTACTATTAACATGCTTCTCCGCAATATCTTTTTCATGACAGTTCTCGTGGTGTTGAAATTTTTTTCAACTTGAATAAAACTTATCCCTTAAATTACAAAGAAAAGAAAAAGAACAGCATTAACTCATTATTATTAAATCCATTAAAATTAACTGATTTTTCATTGATTATTATCTCTTCTCTAATTGCCCTACATTAAGTATTACAGAATAATTTTTAATCCACAACAAAATTTTAATGGAACTATTCGTAATTCAACAAAACATAATGTTCTTGAGTATTTAAAAATATTTTTATGTACAAAATGTGCGTATATCTAGCATTAAACATTTTTTCATAAAATTTTCTTGGCATATATATTTTATAAAGTGGAGAAAATTTCTGCTGCGCTTTTTGATAATGATTGTTTATTATATATTACAAAAATCATAAACTTACCAAGTTAATATCATTCTAACTATGTTAAAAAATTAACTTCTTAAAATAATTGGCATTAAATATTATATAAACGCCGTTTAAAAAAAAAAGATTTATTATTGAATAACTACGCAGCTAATCGGAAATCTTGTTTCTGTTTAGCAAAATACAACAGTTAGTTATGTAGTAACAATTGATTTCGTTTTTTAATAAAAAAAAAACGGCTCATTCTTTTATCAACAGACAAAATAATTATATGATTTGTTTAAAAATAATACGCTAATAAAAGCATGCAACTTAACAATAATTATATATCATAATGATAATATAAAAAAAAAACAGTTATCTAAATATGCAAGCATATTAAAGGGCTTAAAAATTAAATAAATAATATCATTTATGTATAAAAAAATTAAAAATATGAAGGTAAATCCAGCCAAATACAGTATAAAATTTATTAGCCTTCATAAAAAATGTAATATGAAAAATCACCAAGCACCCTCAGTCAACAACGTTTGACGAATCAAGAATGACTTTTAAGTGATGTTTATATCGAACAAAAGGCAACATTTTATAAAATTGAAATAATATACCTTACAGGCAAAAAGAACAGAATTCATTAAAAAATGTGATTGAAGTCATTTGCATACATAAGAATCATTTGTATATTTTTGAAGGTTGATTTAATTGTTGAAAAAAATGATTGGTAAGGGGCATATGGGCCTCCACAGAGTGAAGGTATATGAACGCTTTACCTACAGCTTTCGCCAACGTAGCGTAATAGAGTAGCCATGCGTTATAAGCCGCACACGCCACATGCAACTTTTGCATCACCAAATGTTTGAATTTTTAAGTTGGGTCTTCTTTGAAGGTCAATCATAATGGAATCATAAAAATGACATTCTTTCAATGAATGAGCATTTGTTTTGAAACATCTGGGGTTTTTTTTAATGTCATTAATGAAGAATTCATCACAATAAACAATCTGTTGTAGATAAGTGGATAAAAACCTTTTGAAATAGGTATTTAAATTTAAATCACAAAATACATTTATTCAACTCCAGAGTGATAAACATTGTAATGCTGTTTTATTTGAAACATTGACGTATTTTAAATATTTCCTGAAAAATTTGGTAAATTCAATGTTTATATATTTTTTAATTTTTATTATGCGTTAGCGTACTTTACACAGTTTTTGCGTTAGGTATAGCAGCGGTGAAGGGTGGAGGTAGGCTGTGGACATCCGACATAAATAGTGCACACCAAACTTTATCAGTCATACCTATTTGTTTTCATTGAACTAATAATACAAATTGCAGGTGTTAGTAACCATAATAGATAGGAGAATATTTTTTAAATGAATCTTAAAAACTAACCAAAACCATTTACAATTTGTATTCTTAGTTCAATGAAAACGAATGAGTATGACTGACAAAGTTTTGTGTGCATTATCTATGTTGGATCACCACAGCCTATCTCCACCCTTCGTCTCTGAGGTATATTGTTAATTATTATTAAACCATCCATCTAAATATAGTTACAATGACAGCTGGTTCATTAGACGCATAATCTTAATTCACATTATTTTACGTAATCCGTTCCTCACATGTCACCGATACAATGAAAACTATGAAAACAATAGAATCTTATACATACTTAAACGGACAGTGCATTCCATATCAAAGTAGATTAACCCTAAAAAAAATAAGGATTCATTTAAGGTGTACGTCTTAGACAAGACAACACATCTTTGTCTATGACCCACTCACAATGGCACTTTGCAGATTCAATGCGAGGACACATTTGAACAAATGACACGATATCTCACATTATAATATATAGCGTAAAAAATAGTACAGTTGAAAAGTTTATGCAGTGGACTGAGAAAGGACACGGCGGAAACAATGATAACTTAGAACAAACACGTCTTAAAAATGTACAATGTGTAATAGCTTTGTCAACGTCAACAAAGCCTCCTTTGATTCAAAAACTCGTGTCCGGAAACTTGTACGTATGCAGTTCGCCGTAGCAAACTTCACCGTGAAATGTTGTATCGGAAATATAATATGGCTGTATCACTGCCAGCTACGAGATATCTCATCAAATGATCCAAGTTCGCTACGCCAGATACGAGATATCTCGGTAGTATCAATAATTTGGTCAAATCAAATAATTCCAAAATAGGACACATTCTGACATCTATCGGAATGTTCCTAAAACATTTTAACATATTAGTGAATAATTTTACCATCAATTTACCTTGAATTTTGTCAAGTGTTACAACTGAGATTTTTGAGATGTCGTAGTTTTATCATATTTTTTTCGCAAATCATATTTGGCCTGTTAGGTACTGCCAAGACCTTTTTTACAGCAGCCAAAAGGAGACCGTCCAACCTCTTTGGGTCGTATAGTACAGACATAAAATTCATGTCTAAATAAAACACGGTTTTTGTCGGTATACACTTTACAGGAAACCAGCAGCAAACCAATTTTGAAAATACCCGATATACTGGATTATTTGTTTGGTTTTCATTCTTGAATTCATGAATTTTGCCAAAATCAACTATGAAAATTGAATTAATGTTCATATTGAATCAAAGAAAATTGGAGACCGTATAGTATACGGTCATCTCTTTCCGATAAGAAAGCTCACGGCGAACTGTGCCACGGTGAATGTTTTACGTACAAGTTACATGCAACCTCAAAAACTAGATACAACGAAGCCACGCATTTTTTAAATATAATTGTCAGAAATTTATTGCTAGCACGAAAGTACATAAAAACATTGATGGTCATTGATGGGTCAGCCACGTGACATGTATGAATGTCCAACCACTGACAATGAACATATATGCCTCACCAGCTGGAGGAAAGCGGAGGAGTCTACCGCGGGCTATAGCGCTAGAAAAGAAGAAGCAAGCAAGTGGTGGAATTTTACAATGCAGTCTACTAGTTCTTTAGTAAAATTCGCAAACGGGACACATTCCTCACAATGAAAATATTAAATGATATTGGACATGTTTGTTGCAAACCGAGGCCGACTATATTCAGGTACTGCGAATTACGATGGCAGTGCTAGTTATTGATCATCTTAGAATGCAATGCGTTAACCTGTTGGCAATAAATGAAGAGAAATTTTCAATTGCATATATATCAATATGCGACAATGATCATTTTCTACAACATTTTACCATATTGCATTCGAAGTATGAGCAATAACTAGCACTAAGGCCCGACTACAGAGGGCCTTGTTATAAACACGAATCCCAAATAGATATTGACATGTTATAAAAATATATTGTAATATAAAACAGTACTTTTTTTTTATACACCTAGCTTTTTCGTAGTACAAGAATGTATCCCAATTCCTATTGTTACTTTTGCCTCTAACAACAAAGTAAAATTCTCAAACACATCCTACTTCATTAAGTGAAACATTACTGTACCCAAAATATTTGGATTATGAAATCCAATTCCAGTATTCACATATTGCAAGCGGTATAAGTCAAACTCATCTGTATTTGTGGCTTTTATGGTCTCAGTGTTTTAAATGTTAGGTTTATTTACCAAATAATCCATATCATAGATTTACACTTCAAAGCCAGAAATTAATGAAAAAAAATACAACATTAATTAACCTTCAAATAAATTATCATCACGTTATGTGCGGTCACAAAACGGGAAAAAAGTGTGTTATGTCGTTTTTCTTGGTGTTTAAAATGTTATCATACTGATGCTCCCATCCCGTAGCACATTTTAAACCTTTAAATTAACATTGTCAGTTCTGAACAACAATGAGGTCACCTCACGCATATCGCGCTAGTCAGTGAACGTTTTTTCTATTATCTGCAGGCCTACACACTTTCGACTCACATCATTCTTTGTTTTTAGTGGTTTTCTCTATGGTATTTTCTATTAAATTATTATGGATTTCTGCTGTTTACGTCTATTATCTATGGTTTGCAGGTCGGCTTCCGTTCAAAATATTATCTATGAATGCAATATTGCAAGTTATTTTAACGTACGCACACGTAGAAACTGTTAAGATTAATTGAAATTAGCATGGATAATAATTCAGAATACTAATACATTAGAGTTGGCACTCTACATCAATGAATTTATAGAGATAGTGATCATTCAAAATATTCTGCGGAATGATGAAACCATAAGACTAAATTTGTCGCAGTGACAACACATAACATGATGATAATATTATATTTGAAGCATTAAGGTCAGTATATACTGAGTTTTATTTGTTTGTTCTATAATCTATGGTATGAATGTAACGTAACCTTAATGATGCAAAATCACCTAAAGCCATTTTGTCTCTTGAAATATTTTTTTATTTTAGTTCAGCAATAAATTGAAGATTTAACTAAACAGTAACGGGTTGGTTATTGCCGTGAAATCAGGCAGGTCAGATATATTATAATATAGTATATAATTGAAATTCAAAATAAAACCATTACAATAGACAATTTTCAAACATTCAATTATTCACATCGCTAAAAAAATATCTATGACAAATTATGACCATCATGAGACGCGTAAGAAATACATTAAAAATTAAACTAATACACTTGTAAAGTAGTATACAATAGTATATCGTAGTATTTAAGTGGGGATCTCATATCTTATCTACACTGCGTATTTATAACTTGATTGCCCATGATTGCTTGCATTGAATATTAGTAATAATTACCGATATATACAAAAGATTTCAAAATTTATGATTACAAGCATAGAAATTGGTAGGTTTGATATGATTTAAAACTAAATGTAATCGTATCAGGTAAAACTCATTAAATACAGTAATAATCTATTGTACTAGAGTTTTATCTCCGATACGAAAACGTTTTGTGAGTGTAAAATATGTATAATAGATGTTTACAGTCAGATAATTTGCACAAATTGACTGAGTTAGCAGATTATCATTGCGTCTGAACAGAAATCTGCGGCCTACAGTTTGGCTTGTACGTAATCTGCGCTTGTTTGAAAATAAACAGAGGTCGGTGGTGATGACTGACGATAACTGAAGACATAAACGCTGGGCGTATGCGTATTTTCCGAAAGTAATTGGAACTTGACCACGACTTGTTCATCGTTATAATGCAAGGTGCAATTTTATTTAATTAAATATACATTTTTTTTTACGAAACCACAGAAATTAAAATTTCAATGTATTATTAAAACTCTAATGCCGAATGACTGATGCAGGCAGCGTGGTGAGGTGTGGAATTTACAGTAAGCTTACGTGACATTGCTCGACACACACGAAAAGATGACTCAAAGGAGTGTTTGCTTTTCATTATCTCGGAAAATAGATTGACAACATATTTTTTAACATTACTATTTGGGAACCGTCCACAAAAAATTGATTGGACAAAAATTAACAACAGTGACAGGCGAGAGGTGTGAGGGGGCGTCTGCCGTGCAACTCTTTTGACACGTCACACTTAGTGATTTCTACTGTATTAGATTACATTTCGATTGAGCAGTCAGGCCACTCGCAAAATTGATACCCGCACCGTTGACCTGATGCCTACTGTAGGTTTTACCCCGACAATCGTTTCCGTGACTTCGGAGGATAAAATGCAAAATCTCAAGCAGCGTTTTCAGTGCAGCAGCTGACAGTAATTCACATCAGTTTTCATTGAAAAAAAAACCATAACATAACACGGTTTCTTAAAAAATACCTCCAACCAAACTGAGCATATGAACAGAAGTCTGTGCAAATTATCTTCACTGTCTGATCTTCTCAATTATCTTCTCATGCAAACCCACCATTACTTACAAAACGATCGCAATTAACAAAGTATATCTACTGATCCATCCCAGACTTGTCCAGTTCTTCTTTATTCTTATGTACAAAGTCAGAAGAAAGATTTGTGTTTGGCAGATATGGGGGGCAAATGATATTTGCGCTAATACTAATCTAACCTAAAATACATACGTAATAATAAATGATTGCTATGAAGCTGTATGCGAATAAACTCAAAAGGCATGCGTTCGAAACATATTTCGTGAACAGCGATAGTAAATAAAATTATCGTCAGGGGTTATACAAACAATGAACATAATATACAGTAAAACCTTGATACCTCGATTATACAGATTAACTGGGCATGAAAGTACTTTGTATAATGATCAATTCAGATAATCAAAAAAATATGTTTTCTATAAATTTGACTATTCTACCGTCCTTAGGAAGAAAGTGGCATCTCAATTTTTATCAATAAAATGAGTTATCTGTGTTTTATGTATCCCATGTGCAGGATCTATCATCACACACAATTAAAAGGTGGTATTTCTTTGTATTTTTTTTAAATAACCTAAAAAATTCAATACATATCTCCATAGTTTTATTTAATACAATAAAAAGTGGCATATCCCTTGCAGTTGCCATCTTTTAGGCAATAAGTTTACAGCAGTTTTGCCAACATTTCATTTATGAAAGAATCGACTTCCTTATCGATGACGGCAGTATTCATCCATGCAGTTTACTGATGATCACACAAAACTGATAATCATTGTGAAATTCAGATAATCGAGGTTCTACTGTAAAACAACTATTTCTCGCCCGGCATATGAACAGAAAAATATATTCCAAATATTACAGAAAGTTTATAAAACTATTTACACGTGTGCAAATGAAAAGGGAGATAAGTCAGAAAAAATAGTTGCATATTAACCATAATAATGATAAAACCGATAAATTAATAAATGTCAAACATAAACATTGACTCTCCGGAGGAGTAGTTATTTTAGACATATCTCGCTTTTCCATTTGCAGACACATATCTATATGTTTTAATGCAAATATTTTCTCTGACCCTATTATATTAGAATTGGAATCTAAGCTTTAATAATAATTAGATACATATTATTCTAGCCTAGTTCAACTAATGACAGATGGAACACTGCATGACGACGATCAGAACAGCGGATAAAACAGTAATCTGCATTGAAACGATATTTACAATCTTCATAATACATTGATAATAATTTTTCTATACACAAAGAAAAACAAGACGCGTGAAAGATATTGCTTTAAATGTGTCACATGTACAACACCACAAAATTACGCTTAGAGAAATGGCATATTCGTAATACATTTGTCATTAAAGGATTCAGTAATATAGTCGACACTTCTGTGTGCGAAAGAAAAAGGAAAGAAGTCTTAAAATTTTTAAATTGCACTAAGTATGCTAAAGTAATCGAAATGCATTATTATACGCATAAATACAAAAGCGATGCCGTATTAAGTTGTCAAAAACTCTAAATAGTAATTTGTGACTTATCACCTTTTTCTTCTCGCACGCAGATGCGTCTGTTCATGCTAGAATACTTTACAGTAGAACCTCGATTATCCGGAAAACCATTTTTTCCACGACTTCTGATTGTCATACGAAACTGACATATCATAATCAAAACAGAATAATCAAGGTATTACAATTATTGAATTCACTATTCAACACAACACTTCAAACATACAGACTATGGACCCTCGTATTTGATTTACATTGACTCCCATCCACCACCGTTTAGCATGTGTCTTTGTGAAGAATTGACATACCCATGTTGCGATGGATAATCCAGACACTCGGATACTTTGATCTATTTAGTTCAAATGAAACCTGTATTGTAGAGATACATATAAAACGATTCGATATACTCCCGTATCCTCTTTAACGTAGCATAAAATAATTACTTTAAAGAAAATATATTCACAATTAGAACTTCAAGGCTTTCTCAAATCATTATCATACTCACTCAAGTTAACGGTTCAAAAAGCAGATGGCAGTCATGACTTTTTTCCTGGATATGTAACAATAACGCATAAGGCAGTTCAACTGATCGAGTCTATTCAATTGATATTTTTAAAGCATTAATATATTATTTAATCCATCAGTAATGACCTAGGGAAAAAGAGCTATTGTTTTTAATAGAATTGGCAAGCCAGTTGACAATAATTAATATGTTATGCAAGCTTTAGATACAAAAGCTAATCTATCTACAACTGGTTTCAACACGCATCGACCGTTCCAAATACGTACAAACAATGCATAAACCAATTTAGACAACATTATTAATTTTTAAATAATATAGACATCTATCATTTGAACTTTGAACTCGTCTGTAAGCCTAGTTTAGTATCACATAGATGGACTCACTTTACCAATCATGTGTTTTGTTCATTGGCATATTATACATTGCTCGTATTTGGCGCAGCCGTGATATTCGCGAGTCAAGTTTATTGCATTACTGTGCCGAAAATAATAATATAATTTTTAATGCTATCACGATTTTTATATAACCTTCACCAACCCAGCTGTAACATTTATTGCATACAATGGTGCTTTGTTTTTCTAAGATGAACGGGGTGCTGAGGATTAAACAAGTACAAGTGACTTAATGGAGCAATTTTCACATATGCTTGAAACAGTATTTAAACATTATAACTGCTTTGAAAATATATTGTAAACATCTTATTCCCAACATTGTAGTAAATCACATGGACATGATGTATAAAACGTGACTTATATTTTCATAGCACCCATAATACATAGGTAATTTAAACGTTTTCGCTTGACTTTCCGCTTTCAAACACTAAAAATATTAATACACATAGAATATGTTTATCAACATTTTTCAGTGCAATGGCAATAAAGGATCATTCGTGAACAAAACCTCATTTACAGAATGTTAAAAATAGTTACACAGAATTTACAATTGCATAATTAACTTTGAAGTCGATATACTCAAATCGGTCACCGGTGCACTTGTATCGGTTCAATCTTCAGCGGCTCAAATATAATAATTTCTGCATTGCAATATTTTTTCGAATCAATAAATGTCGTGACGAATACGACATTACCATCTCGTCGTCGAATATAGGTTTGTTCCCGCATGCACGGTAAATATGTTCGGTGTACGTGTAGTACACGATTCTGGCTTGAAAACCCTCACTAAACTGTGTTTTGTGGGGTAGACTAGAACGTTGTGAAACAATCGCCTCTCGGAGCTTTCGTGTTTGAACTAATATCAAATGACTTAAAATGCCTCCAACCAATGTCTCAAAAAATGACAGATTACATAACAAAAAGTAAACTTAACTGTATCAATGTGACAATGTTAAATTAACGTTATTTTTTTAGTAAAGTTAATAATTACATGTTCCGGCTAGTATTCATCAAACTGTTTAGTTTTGGGCGTGGGCACAAAAAAATGCCAAAGTTAGTTTGAAGTATAACTAGAGGAAATCATTAAAACAGATTTCATAACATTTTTACTGTGATTGAATTGGTAGTCATAGAAATATTTAAGTATATTTGACATACTTTGGTTTGCGATCTAAATAATATAAGTTTATATTGGCAACATTTAAAAACTTATGGAATTGATTAACTGAGTGTAGGTATATAAAATTATGTTGAAATACTTGCGGTTTAACAACGTGATGTTCAATACAAATCAATCTGCAATGCAGATAATTTAATCAATAGTATATATATTTGTTTAAAAATCAGTGCATGCGGGAACAAACCTTACGTCAGCTAGGTGTCCTTTATTCTGCAGTATCTTAGTGATGAAAAATCAATAGATAGGAGAAAAAATAATTTTCGCTTCCGAGAACGGATTCCATGTGAGTTGTTAAATGAACCTCGGGTGAATGTGAACCAACCGGCGGCGGTTGAAAGGAGAAAGACGCGTTTGACGCACGGCCACTTATAGGATGTGGCACTTGAAGCGGGAGTGTGATCCGATCTTGTTGAACTTGCGGATCTTCTTGCCGCCGCGGGAGTCTTTGTCTTTGCGGATCTCTCTGACCAGTGTGTAGAAGGCGTCGTCTACTCCCATTCTCGTCTTGGCGGACGTCTCCACGAAGGGGACAGCGTATTGCCTGGCGATCTGAAATAATTACCAAATATTATGTAAGTAGTCGATCATGAAAAACAAATATTATAATCTTTGTATTTTTGCTGCCCATGACACACTACTACAAAACGTCTAAGGTGAAATGCGCATTAAATTCGACATGACACCCACATGACCTTAAATCATAACTGCCCGTGATGTGACCGAGCGGAGCTGTTTGCCAGGGTCCGTCCACACACAGGCCCGATTGGCCATGCCGACTTGATATCAATCAAGGCCAACTTTGAGGCATTCGAAAAATTTGCTGCGTCATATGGAGGACGGAATAATTCCGATCCCTCCTTAGATTCATCACTTTCAACTCCTGACTCCTCTGTTTCGGCAGAGTTTCAGTACACGGGTACAGAGGACACTTCATGTCATTAAAGATAAATGACGGCAGAGCAAGTCAAGATTCTTTTTATTTTCTGAAACTCTTTCTTTAAGCACTAACGTGCATGATTGCTACATCAGTCCCATGCAGCATCGCTTCGCAAGGATGTGTGGAACTAAAATCTTTTCATTCTGACACGTTTATAATGTTATGGAAGGCGGCCGTGCACAAACCGCGGCTGCATATACATGACGGGTGGAGATGGGGAAACTCAAATCATTGCCCCTAATGTCTCTCCATCGACACAACGAAATGGGTAAACATCAATGTACATCCGACAAAAAAAATTTATATTGGTGTACACAAATGCACGGTATTCCAATTTATTGTTGGAAGGTTATTTCGCAACCTGAAATGTTATCACATTATGATCTCCACCGCCATGCTCTCTCGTGATCCGTCAGGGTGGCAGCGTAGCAATTGTGTGCACTATGTTTTAAAAGTGACTTGCGCACTGTAAAATACTATGGAATAAACAGTGACTTTTTAAACTGAACACAGGCGACATTCATGCTATGTGCTTTCAAATTTGTTGTAGATGTTTTTTTCAACCAAAAATGTTGCATGGACCCGTGTTGCAGTCGAAATGAGTTTGTATGTGCGACCCAACTAAGGATGAAATGCAAAGATGTCAACGTTACGGAAAACTACCTAATTATAAATCCTATGCATAGTTGACAGCTCGGCAAAACAAATGAATAACACGGTAATGTCGCTTTTGACATTCAAGAATGCTGCCATTTTTGAAATTCCGAAAAAATAAATTAATCGATATACAATGGTAAAAGTATTAAAACTGCACAATATTAATAGTTTTAATATCATAAGCCTTCAATAATTTGATGGTTGCTGTATCATTGGTTTAACTGTGGATTAAGTATTCCTGGAATTATTGAAATAATAATCTGTAATCATTAATATTATTCTTCCTTTTTTATTTATCCAAAAGTCAGCTGACTAATGCATCCACTGTCTCTGCTGCATGCTCATCTCATGAGCATTTATCGCCAAATCTCTCCGTAGTTACTGATGGGACTTCTGCATTTCTGCCGTATGGCAATTCTGCAAATCCACAGCTAATGTGTGTGGTAATCTACAGAAAGGGGAAAGAATTTATAGCTAAATTCTAATCCGCACCGCATTGTGACCCGACCAAAGGTGTAAAAGAAACATGTCTTCTCGCAGATGGAACGTTCTGTGGATTCTTCATCAAAGTCGGTGAAGCAAGTTCCAATTTGACATAAGAGCAATTGAGCGTAGTTATACACAAAGCAGCCAAGCCACAATTTTGAAAAAAATGAGTTATTGTGATTTCCATAATCTCAGACGTTTGTTTTACGTTCTGCACAAATCAGCCAAGATGCTGTCATACAAAAATGTCATATAAATGAGTTTTAAAGATTTTGCAAATCACAGAATATGACATTTTCGATTTGCATAAAGCAACCAAGCTGCTGTCATACAAAAATGTCATAAATGCGTTCTAAAAATATGCCATATTCGTTCTGCAAAAAGCAGCCACAGGATAATATTATGTACTTTCCGACCATGTCCGATCCTGATAGGATCATATGGGCCTCCATAGAGTGGAGGTTTGTATTGACAGATTTTGTTTTTACGAGAAATGGATGTCAGCCACTTGCTCAACCTATTAGGTCCATACCCTGACACATACAAATTGAAAAACAATATGTGTACTTGCCAGACCCAGGATTCGAACCTGGGACCCACGGCTTTATAGTCCAACGCTTAAGCCGCGCGGCCACCGTAGGTGTTATGTACTTACCTAATTATTAAAATCCTGACTATAAGGTGTGTTTTTCTACATTCAATTAATAAACATTATTTTCTCAATTACATTATATGTTTTTCATTTTATTATATATTATATATATATAATATACAGATTTTTCATATAAAAATTAGTGCCAGGCAGCTAAATATTAATGTATAATTTACAAGTGTTTCGAATTATTTTCAGAACTTTGAAATTCCCATAATACTTGAATAACTTAGAAGGTTTTTTTAAGAAAATAGATGCAAAAATAACGATTTTTCTTACAAAAATAAGAGTTGGCTGCATTCAAGAATGAACATTCTAAAAAACCCGTTTTGCACAAAACAGCCTCGAGTGCTAAAACACCAAAATTTCATAGATTTTATGCTTTTATCTCTTTATAAGTTACACAAAATCATATCTATATATAATATCTATCATTCAAAAGGTATAAACAGTATACAGAGGCTTTGTGGATTTAAAGTAACACACTTTACATAAAAGTGCTTCTATCTCTGTTTGAGGTTTGTGTGGCTTGGCTGCTTTGCGTATAACTACGCTCAATTATTATGCAACATCAATCATAAACCTTTCAAGATTTCTATAAAATTTAGTACTTAGTGAGTGAGAGAACCTCTTTCTGTAAATTGAGAACTTATTGTGAACTTACTGAAAGCAATGATCATGTCACATAGAACATAGGTCATTGCCGTGACCGCCCAAATTCCTCCTTAGGAAACTGTATGATAAAGCATCTAAATTCCATTCGTCAATTCAATGCGAAGAGCACCTTACAGAGGCCCAGACAAACCGTATGCTGAACTTCAAGAACAGATGTGTGCGACAGATACTGGGTGTGCGGTGATATGACTTGAGGAGTAACGAGGAGATAAGAAAGCGAACCAAGCCGCCTCTCATAACGCCAACAGTGAAAAGGCGACGTTGCCACATTGCTGCAGACACTTAAGAGAACTTCAACCCGGCTTGCCTGTTCTTCAATCAACTGATTCTCCAGCATCCTGAAAGACCACTAAATTCTACAGAGCATATACAGCGTAACTACGGGATGCCGGTATGACCTGGAATGATGCAAGAAGACTGACGAGCAACTTCTTGGAGGGGCCGTGTGGTGTCCACATGCTCCAGCTAAGGGGCGGAACATCGCCGAATAAGAAAAAATTCCACTACACATCGCAGGGCAGTGGCGAAGGGAGAAGGTAGGCTGTTAAGATCTGACATAAATAATGCATACTTAACTTTGTCAGCCATACATATTTGTTTCCATTGAACTAAGACTACAATTTGCAGATAGTTTTTAAAAATGCAATAAAACCCTGCGTAAACCAAGCCATAATAGATGATAGTCAGAAAATATTCGTGTATCCATAAAATATCTGGAATTATGCCAGATAACATAATTTTTTTATCTATAATGATTTGAACATACATAATTTACATAAAACTGAGAAAATATATTATAACCAATAGAAAAAATCTTTTTGAAAAAAGTAAGACACCCCACCCGCAGGAATCGAACTTGCATCTCTCGGGTATTGTGCCCACGCACATAATGCACATGCACATGTGAATTATTTGTTGAATGGAAAAAATTATTAGCAAGTTCAAGCTACAACAAAAAATCTTGAGTGAAAGTAATACGTACTTTGATTTAAAATACAAAAGCCGATCGCCAATAGTAGCTCAATTTGGAAAACGCTTCAGAGAGTATTAAAAGCCATTAGTTAAAATTTCTCACAATTAAGTATGACGCCTATAGCATAGTGGTCCATGTGCATGGGCGCGAAACCCGAGAGATGCAGGTTCGATTCCTGCCAATTCTTGCGTCTTACTTTTTTCAAAAAGATTTGTTCTATTGGTTTATAATATATTTTCTCAGAAGTGTTTTCAAAATTATGTATGTTCAATAATTGGAATGTTACATTCTTAAATCTTGTGAATTATTCGTTGAATAAAAAAAAATAGTTAATTATAATGTTGGGCGTATAAGGGTTGTAAATAACACGAATTTTAAAAATTTAACCATTACCATCTGCAATTTGTACTCTTAATTCAATGAAAACAAATACATATGACTGACAAAGTTTAGTGTGCAATATTTATGTCGGATCTACGTCCACCTTTCGCCACTGGCGCAGGGTGACCAAACCCAAGCACAAACATTTTGTACGATAACACTTATGATGATACATCAGTGAAACGGCAAATAATTTTCAACTATAGGTGTGACGAAATTTTGGACTCGCTGGCATTCGGAGAGAGAACGTCGACCTGGGAACACGTCAGTTTGTTTCGTGATGGCGATGGGGGTATTAATTCTTAAATCGTGGAAAGATGACTAAAAACATTACCCATTTACTTGAAAAAGAAAACATGTCAATGAATATATCGTCACCGTTCAGGCAAAAGTCACCAACCCTAAAAACACAGTTTTGAGATATCGCAATTTGAAAGTTTGAAAATGCAGGAAAAATCAGATTTTAATGTTTAGGTAATTTTACTTTTTGATGCTAATTAAAACATCTGGAAGGTTTTGAAGGAGGCAAGGTAGCTCAATTATGGTTTGGTGACTTTTGCTTGTTAATAATCTGAACAATGTTAGCCAAAAGAAGGATCAGTAAAACTCACCATCCATAGTATAGTGACTTTTGCTTGTATATTTATAACGAAGGATTTATTTTTTTTATATAGTCAATAATGTCTATTCACCTATAATGACTTTTGCTTGTTAAGATTTTATCGAAAGTCATTTAGTGAAAAACAAATAATTCGGATTTAAGCAAAATTTTACTAACTAATGTACCGTGGTGAGTTTTGCATCTTAAAGAACATAACTTTACGCTTCGGGTGACATACTCAACTCAAAATTGCCATTTTCAGGGTTGGTGACTTTTGCCTGAACGGTGACGATATTATTATTGTTACTAATAGAACAATAAACAAAACATTAAATGGACGCATGTTGGATTTATATGACAAATTATATTTCGTTTGGCATGCGTCATTTGCAACCGCGACCCGCAATCCGCGCATCGCCTAGCCACGATCTTTTTAGACCGTGCCTCAACTGAAGTATAGCCTTAATAGATAATCCAGAACTTTTTCAGAGCACGTTTCGGTATAGACGTACATACTCCATATCGTCAAAAAAATACTTGAAAAATGGCCCGTAATTTAAATCTTTCAACGTAAAAAAGGTGTGACAATTAAAAATTATTATAGGTACAATTGTATTTCATGAAAACTAAACTCAGTCAATATTTGACGTTCTTGTAAAGTTTTTAAATAAATAATTATCAATAACTACTAAAGTAACAACTTAGAGGTTTATATTATTCATTGTTTCACATTTGCTCAAGTAGGACAGGATCCAAATCCTTCTTTTATTTTTGATTTATATATGTAATTATTTAGGACGATATATCGTCTCTGTTCTGGCAGAACACACTAACTGGAGAATACTAGTTTTGAGTAATTTGACTTTGAAGTTGTTAAAATGTTTGAAATGGTCTATCATGTGAGTTTATTAAGTAATAGTAAAAAGGATGACTTTAAATTATTTATTAAGAAGGTTTCCAGACGGTAAAGTTATAAATAAGGAACATTTTGGTATTATAACTAACTCAATATGTCATTTTTTCGAATTAGTGTCTTCTGTCAGAACAGTAGCGATATTATGCTGCAGAAACTTCGTTGGCGGCCATTGTTGCTTTATAGCGCCGGTACAAGTGCATGGATTTACTTGCAGCGTTAGTGAGTATTTTAAACTATCGCGATTTTAACTGTCTACACGTAAAAGTGCTGACTGTCTCGCCAGTCTCATTCTTCAAGAGTAAGCGAGACGCGATGTTGTCATTTCATGGTACCTATTTGAGTCGTAAAAATCGGTTAATCTCATAATGAGTCTGCGCGGTATAGTTCATTTTTTTACCGGCGGGTTCACCACTATAATAGATATCGAACAAACCAACTGTTGCATGCATGCAATCTTGCAAATTGCATGATAATACATGTTTACACGTGCATTTTCTTGTTATGGCCGCGATACTATGTACTGTCAACAGTAAATTCATGCACGTGTAAACGGAGTATTACGAGGATAGTCCCAGAAGTACCTGACCTGACGTATTATAGATGGCAGTTGTTGTTTGAAAATAATGACTATGCTACCTTATAAATCTTATGTTTGAAGTTTGAAGACGCTACATTGTTCAGTATTTGTTTGATAACAGTCATCAATAATGAACGCTCTCAGTGAATCTGTAAACATGAAAAAATTGGTCATCGTTATGTGATACAATACTTTCATTTGAAAGGCTTCAGTCCAACTAATATCAAAGCGGAGCTGGATTCTACTCTGGGGGTGTCTGCTGGGGGTGCGGCATAGTTTAAACGAGGCCGTACAAGCTGCCAAGACGAACATCGTAGTGGGTCGACCAAATGAGGTGACCACACCAGAAATGGTGAAGAAAATCCATAAAATGGTATTGGATGACCGTCGAGTGAAAGTGCGCGAGCTAGCAGACATGGTAGGCATTTCAAAAAGTGCTGTACATCGCATATTGACTGAAAATTTGGACATGAGAAAGCTGTGCGCAAGATGGGTGCCGCGATTACTCACAATGGAACAAAAACAGTGTCGATGTATCAATCGAGTGTTTTGCGAAGTTTCACAGCGACAAAGCAGAGTTTTTGAGTCAATTCATAACCATGGATGAAACATGGGTCCATCACTTCACACCTGAGACGAAGGAACAGTCAAAACAATGGACTGAAAGGGGAGAATCGGCTCCAAAGAAGGTGAAGACAGTTCTATTTGCAGGCAAGGTCATGGCGTCAGTTTATTGGGATGTATGTGGGGTAATTTTCATTGATTATCTTCAGAAAGGAATAACAATCAACGGTATGTATTATGCGAACTTATTGCAGCGTTTGAGTGATGAAATCAAGAAAAAACGGCCATATTTAGGGTAAAAGAAAGTTTTGTTTCATCAAGACAAT
This sequence comes from Rhyacophila brunnea, assembly GCF_057557595.1. Taxonomy (NCBI): domain Eukaryota; kingdom Metazoa; phylum Arthropoda; class Insecta; order Trichoptera; family Rhyacophilidae; genus Rhyacophila; species Rhyacophila brunnea. The sequence continues at coordinate 35,086,460 of NW_028232848.1, read as the reverse complement.
GCACCAGTTCACACATCGTGATGGCCAAAATCAATGAGTTAAACTTCGAATTGCTTCCTCACGCACCCTATTCGCCAGATTTAGCTCCCTCGGACTATTTTCTGTTTCCAAACTAGAAAAAATGGCTCGGTGGTAAAAGATTTGCCAACAATGGAGAGGTGAAGTCTGCGGTTGATGGCTATTTTGAGGAGCTCGATGATTCTCACTATAAACAGGTATCGAAGCTATTGAACATCGCTGGGAAAAGTGTATCGAACTAAAAGGAGACTATGTAGATAAATAAAGATATTTTTTCCCAAATTTTTTGTGTTTTCTTTGTTAGGTCGGATACTTCTGAGACTACCCTCGTATCTCAAGTCACGTGTACGCACAAAATACATCGGCCTCACTTACCCGGCACTGATGTCGGGTCATATATTGCCCAGTAACCGGGCAACATTTTTTTGGCAATAGCGCCGGCAATCTCCAATGTCTGATGTTCGTTTACGGGCCCCTTAACACAACCTACCGAAGAACCCCAGAAACAAATGAAAACCTAGGCACAAAGCCCACTGCAACGTCTGTTTCTGGGTTACGATAAATTGTGTTAAGTTTTAGATCTCAAATAGAAAATGGTAACAAATAAATTTTGATGACAGCGATTGTCTCATATGGTTCCGTCATCGATGACTCGAATTGAATCGCGTTTATTGTTGCTAATGAAACATTTGTTGGTTCTATACGTTTATCCTGGATACAGCGGCAAACACATTTTGAAAATAGCCGATATACTGGATTATTTGTTAGTTTGGGTTAGGTTATGTTAGGTTAGGTTATCCTAACAAATAATCCAGTATATCGGCTATTTTCAAAATATGTTTGCCGCTGTATGCAGGATAACCGACTAGTACTTTATTTGTTTATTGTTTTATATCGCATGTATGCAATGACATATTAAATGGACGACTCACTTCATACCCGGCGCGCACGAGAAATTGAGCATGAAAGTCATTCACAGATGTATAGGTAGATGTCACGTGACCATTGATGTATCCGTTTCCATTATGCGATACAAGCTTCGAGAATTTATAGTAATATAACCTTTATTGTAATGGCGTATTAGTGTCATGACTCATTGCGTTAGAAACAGATTCTCGGTTACTTACGACTTCTCGGAGATTAGACGCAAGTGAGCTCAGCGAATCACAGGCGGCTGACTGTCCAATGGTTTCTGTCATTCAATTGCATTGAATAAACATTCATCAATATCTTAAAATGGCATTTTATAAATAATAAATAATACTAATACATTCTTGGAGTGTCTAGTAGATTTTTTTACAATTTTTAACTAGGCACATTGGCATTTTGTAACACAATAATAACGGTGGAGTCGAAACCTGACAGTCAGAAATTTTGTATGGGCAGACCCAGCGGTGTCGCCAGACCGCTTGCAAGCAGAATGTTCATTTGAGCGTAGGATACCGATATTAAAATATGAATTTCGCCATCCGGCAGACCCGACACAAAGTGAGTGTCATTTTATTTTCTAGATGCTTCGTCCATATTAATGTCATTGCATGTATGCGTTATATATTAATTATGTTCATTGTTATTTCTACATTAAAAAATGCGAATTACAGGTAGGTAGTTTTTCAAGTATTTCTTTGACGACATGGAGTACTGTATCTTTACCTGTGTTTCTTCTTCTTCTTTAAGTAGCTATATGATTGTGTAAAGGAAAGAAAAGATTTTTAAATACCTCTCGAGCCTGAGTCATATCAACAGCCCACGCCTGCAGATCGCACTTGTTGCCCACCAAAACCATGGGCACTTCTTCGGCGTCCTTCACCCTTTTGATTTGCTCCCGATACGAAGATATATCTTCGAAACTTTTGGCACTATTCACGGCAAACACTAACAGAAACCCTTCCCCCGTACGCATGTACTGGTCCCGCATAGCCGAGTATTCCTCTTGGCCGGCTGTATCGAGGATGTCTAGCAAACACGTCTCACCGTCTATCACCACTTGTTTCCTATATGAATCTTCTATCGTGGGGTCGTACTCGTCGACAAAATGGTTCTGTATAAGCTGAATTGTCAGCGCAGATTTCCCTACACCACCAGCACCGACGACTACCAATTTGTATTCAGTCATTTTTACACAAATAATAAACACGTAAACAAGCGTCAAACCTATACGATGCTAAACAAAAATCGTCGGTACACTGTATGTGCAGTTTTTACGCAGGCATGGTTGAGTGAATTGAAAATTAATCAACAAAAGAACAATCGCCAAATATTATGAATTATCTCCGATGGGAGGATACGAGTACTTGTCATACCATACGCAAATCTATCTATGTATGAGCAATCAGTTTACATTATCTATGGTGCTTGAAAAACTCACTGAATCAAGGATACTTGAACATGACAAGACAAAAGCTATGCTCTTACCTACGCTGATTCGTCGACAAGCAAACATCATCGGTATTTTTTTTCCAGTGGATCACCTTAATTATGCGCAATAAAATATCAACGACTTAATTCAATTTTACAGATTTCAAACATGTATAATTTTACTTGCCGAGCCTTTTAATAAACCACTATTGTATGCTCGGGCTACCAATAATGTAAGTAACACTTTTAATTTATTGTTTCTTAATAATTACATATTAATTACATCGCAAACCCTTGTCTGCTTAGAGTTTATTAAAAGCCTTAAATGGAGATGGGCTGGAGTCACATCACAGCAAGAGACAATTGTTGGACAAATCTAGTCATCCAGTGGTATCCAAGAAGTATAAAACGTCCGCAAGATAGACCTAGAGGCCGCTGGATCGATGAAATGGTAAAGTTCTGCCGGAGTACGTTGCAACGCAATGCACAGGACCGAGAGAAGTGGAAGCAGCTTGAAGAGGCCTTCATCCAGCAGTAGATAGATTCAGGCTGATGATGATGATGACATATTAATAATTTTGATTATTTTACAAATAAAATAACTACAATGAAAGTTTTAAGAATAGGTATTTAAAAAAAAAATAAGTGGTAATAGAACCTAAAAATTGTTTCCAATTTTTATCCAATATTCGCGTACCTACCTAATTTAACTCGTTTGTTGATCGTCCGTTCGTTCGAAACAGAACCCCTGTTTCACACATGGCAATGGTGTACGTGACCTAAGGCACGCTTTCACTTATATCGGTAACGGCGGCCCTCAACTTTCGAACGTTCGACTTTCGCTATTTTTCGTACATTTCTTAAAATATAGATTTTAGTTTAATGCAAAAACTGTGCGCTTCCATGCAGTAGTTCCTCTCTCCTCCGCTCCCCACCACCTTCACAAATCCGTAAAAGGAAGGTATCAACTACCTATCTCTTGACAAATGTATAAAGAAAACACCTGATTGCTAATATGCCTCGTTAACTTTATTATACCTCAATTTATCAATATAAATAAATATTTTAAAGTGGGTACACTTTTTGATGTTTTTTTACATCCCTCTACTTTCGAACATTCAACATTCGAATACGTTTTCAGGAATCAATTAATTCCTATCCAAGCTTCTTGGACCGCGTCCTACTCATCCAAGTTAACTTGTATAGGAATAAATAGTATGGAGCTTTCACTTGGATGAGACATCTTCATACTAATTATTCCTATCCAAGTCTACTTGGATCGTACTTGGACCGTGTCAACGCGGCTTTACGTGCGAAAGTCTAGAGCCGCCTTCTTATCGTATAGTACCTTCCTAGTACATATTGATTTATTTGTGGTTATTCCTCTCTTGCTTTTTTATTTATTGTACCCAGATAAGTACATACCTACCGTGATTGTTACCTTGCCGAACAATCGAAACAAATATCTCGACGTAGTAAGATTGATCACTTACCTACTTAGTGTTAACATTACAATCAATCCATGAGGAAATAGATATTAAAATAATTAAAATAAAATGCCATGTGGTATAGTTTAATGAACATCAGTGCCGGTTTCGTCGGCTCAGACGAAGATTATAGGTAGACTGATTACAATAATTAATACTGCAATACCCATCTTGGTATCGTTGATTATCACCACCTACCTATATTATACTATTATCAGTTGACAATGACCCCATAGCTAAGAAACGAGTCCTGATTGTTATTAAATTACTGCAATAATTATGTCGTGTTTATGTGTAATAATAAAACCTTTTCGTTCGTACTGATTCATGATTTTGACTGCGAAAATAATGTCCATAGACAAGAGGCTATTACCTTGCTTCTTGCTATCTATCATAAAATGTTTTTATTCTATGAAATCATGGCCGATCTAAATAACATTGTAATTTATTGCAAAGCATTACAATAATATTGAAGTAATTAGTGAAAACCTAGATAAATCTTACCATCCATTGACTAATTAGTAAGTCATTTCATTTGAAATCATTAGATGTTGAAGTTATCTTTTATCGTCTATTTATATCGTGCATCTACTTTCATCGATGTGGTTTTTATGGTCAATTTAGATATAAACATACTTGTAAATATTTGCATACCATCTAAATCGTTTGTCAATTCGTACTGAACACAAGATAACACTGACTCTGACTGCTGTACGCAGATACTTTTGCGAAGGTTTCAAATTCCTTGTCACATTTTCCCACCAAAATAAGCGAATGTTGTACTGGTGAATCTGTCGATATTTTCGCTGTCACATCGATAATATCGCCGTGTTGTTTGTTACTTTTCCAGATATCAGGTTGCGAAGAATACTGACGCAGCCGGCCGCTAAAAATGTCAGTCAAAGTGAATTTTGAGATTGGACACGAAGCATCCATCAGAACCAAAAGAACTCTCGAAGGATTTACACACGACTGGGAAGTGTTTGTGAGAGGAATTGACTCGGCTGAGATAAGCCACTTCGTCGACAGAGTTGTGTTCCAGCTTCACGACACATTCCCTAGGCCAAAACGAGGTTTGTTATTATTTTACTAACGGTGTATAATAATATACATGGTGGATGTTTGTGACAGTTGCCGCATACACACTAGGTGGGGTTCTCAGCTCCAGACTCCCAAAGAACAAATCACAAATCATTTAAGTACAGTGATAAGTACGATGACCGCGTGGATTAAGCGCCGGTCTATAGTGTCGAGGGTCCCAGGTTCGAATCCTGGGTCTGGCAAGTTCACATATTGTTTTTCAATTTGTGCATGAGTCAGAGTATGGTCCTAATAGGTTGAGCAAGTGGCTGACATCCATTTCTCGTAAAAATAAAATCTGTTAATACAAACCTCCACTCTGCGGAGGCCCATATGATCCTAATAGGATCGGACATGGTCAAAAGAAAAGATGTACCCATACAACTGTTTATTTGGTTATAACATCTGTTCTGTCCATGCAAAAGATCCGCCTAGACTCTTACCAACCACGCCTTGATGGCCGCGTCGTCAGCTTTAAACAAGCAGGCATAGCATTACGTGTTCCACAGTTTCTATACCGCCACATTCGCCGTTTGAAGGATCATCGAAAAATCTCCACTTCAAATTATTTTTAGTTCTAGTTACTCCGGTAACTCGCAAACTTCTAGACCAATACAATATTGATGAAACTTAGATGGTTTATAGGAAAAATTGTTGGTACAGTACTCTCTCAGTAATCCACCGTTCGATTATCCAACAACTACTATAATCCGCCGTTATTTTTACCAGTTAAAATCACAAAATCAAGCTCTATAATTCGCCAGTTCGTATGTAAAATTCAGTAGTCCGCTGCATGCCTATATCAACTGTCCGCTGTCGTATTTAACATAGACTTAGTTCCATTAGGAGAATTGATTTAGAGGGCGACTGAAAACTCAGAGCCAACGTATACGCTACTTCCAACTGAAGACGAGCTTATAAATATATCAAAAGGCTTGGATTCTGAGGATGAAGGCAATAATTATTGTCAACCGACCCCAGCTCGTACAGTCAAATCAGAAGATGCCCTGGCTGGAACTGACACGTTACCATTCATTATTGGGCAAAGGAAAATAATGCAACTGGCAACACATTCATCATGTTGCATAAATTACATGATGACACAATTTTCCAGCATTCAGACATATAATTTAATACTTAATTGATTTTGATCATAAAAAAACCATGAGTTGCTAGTACAAAATTTCTCAATAATACCAGTCTTAATTTTTACAATATTTTGTATGTAGGTATGCACTATAATCCGCCGTTTTCACTAATTGGACACTTGTCTGATTTTTGGGATGACGGATTACTGAGAGAGTACTGTACAAACTTAGCGGAGTTTCACCTTCTTCTGGTGCTTCGAACATGGGAGCATTGATCCAACCTTGTCTATCTTGTCGGTGTGATAAATATCTAATAGAATTACTTAACGTAATTACTAACGGGATATCGCTAGTTTTAAAATATAAATCTATGGATAGTTGATGACGCAACAAAGATCAATGATAAATTACAGTACATTGTATTTCTTGTTATTATTTTTTTAGACTATTAGTTGCGAATCAATTGCCGCCGATCTTATCTAGGTCACAGGGTCAATCCACAAGTCAGGGTCCACCTTATCAATTCATTGTGATTAAAATGCTGCATCTCTGCTACAAACAACTAATCTATGTGAAGTCTTGCAACAATTTCGTATTGGGGTATTTATTTTCCCACTACATACTCTTACCATTGTGTCCATTATATAAATAGATGTAAATGGTATGTTCCCGTTTTTATAGAATATTTTACGTCAACGAAGAGAATGGCTAATGATGTTTTCTTGCAGTTTTAAAGGAACCTCCGTACTCGGTGAAAGAGACTGGCTATGCGGGCTTCAATCTACCCATAGAAATCCACCTGAAAAACCGAGACGAGCCCAAATTCATCCGCTTCAACTACGACCTTCACTTGCAGCCCTCCGGCCCCGCTATCATCAAAGTTCAGAAGGAGAAGTATGTGTTTCCGAATCCCGCCGATGACTTCAAGCGCAAGCTGCTCAAGGGGGGTGGCATGATCACCGGAAATCCTTTTCCCGCTCACCCTGCACCCGAGCGCGATAGGAACGGTCGGGATTCGCCAGCCGACGACAAGGCCCCGCCCGCGCAGCTGATTGGCAAGCCTAAGCTGGGCGGGGACCGCGGGAAGAAGCGTAAGTCCAAGGAACGCCGTCCCGACGATCTCCCGCGACCGTCCTCCAACTTCACTGATCTCTTCGGCACGCCCATCCAAAAGACCACCCGCGTGCCCTCCCCGGAGCCAGAGAGACCGCCGCCCGCTCTGAAGCCTGATAAAAAGGACAAAGAGAAGGCCCACGCGGAGCGAGAGCGTTCCAAGGCGGCCAGGGACCCCAAGGAGAAGGAGGGGAGGGAGGATAAGGCCAAACCGCTCAAGGAGGAAAAGGACAAGGGCAAGGAGGAGAAGCGTCCCCGCCCACCAAAGGAACGCGACCCAGACAGGGAGAAGGGCGCTAAAAGACCTGCCGAGCGCCCTCCCTCTCCCGCTCCCGGCCCCAAGCGCCACGCCGCTGAACCCCCGCCTCCCGTCAGACCCAAGGAAGAAATCAAACCCGTCAAGCCGCCGGAACTGGCCGAAGTCAAGACCAAGCCCTCTTCCCGTCCGCCTGCGCCGCAGCCTTCCCCCGTCAAGAGTGATAAGAAAGTCAAAAAGGAGAAGAAGGCCCACGACCGGGATCGCGACGCCAAGAGGGAGCACAAAAAAGAACGGGAAGCTAAGCCTCCCGCCCCCGAAGTCAAAGAGACCAAACCGATCAAGGAACCCCCCAAGGAGCCCGCAAAGGAGCGTGATAAGCCTGTCAAGCCAGAAAAGCCCCTCAACAAGTTCTCCATTGAGAACATGCTCAAGGATCCTGCCGACGCTGTCAAACCCGGTGGCAAGAGCAAAGAGCGTGGTGATAAAGAACGTCGACATAAGCACAAGAAGAAGGACAAAAGACGAGACGACTCCAGGGACAAGAGCAAGGATCCGACCCCGAAGGATAAGAAGCATAGACACGACAGGCACTCGGGCAGAGAAAGACCGCCGCCCCAGCCTGCTGATGCTCATGACTCTTCCGACCACCCTGAGCCCGACGCCGCCCCAATTCGTCCCGACCCTTCGCCATCTACTGTCAAACCCGCCAAGGAGAAAGAGAGGGGTCGGCCAATTGCTTCCCCCGTCCCGGCAGATCCTCCCATCCGCCCCACCAGACCTGTTAGAGTCACCGAGGAGGTTTCGGCAACCGAAGCTCTTACCAGCTCGGGTGCCGAATCGGAAGCATCCGCCGCATCGGAGGATGAGAGTGTCTCGCTGCACTCCGAGTCCAACTCGAGGAGTTCCAAACCTTCCAAGAGACCTGCCCCACCACCCCTCGAGACGTCTAAGAGTCGTCCACCCAAAATTCCAGCTGCAGAACCTTCAAAAATCGTCAAACAGCAACCGGAAAAAGAAGAAAAACCCCCCCAACCGTCCTCCGCTCCCAAGCCTCAGAAGAATAAAGAGAAGAGCTCCAAGCATGAGAGTAAAGAGGAGAAGAAGCAAAGAAAACGGAACAGCGGCAGCCTCAAATCAGACGATTCTGAGAAAGTCGCCAAACCGGACGATGATGTTGAACACATCCCAAAGAAAAGGTCTGAATCGGCAGACGCGGGGCGCTCCCGGCCTGCCCCATCCCCCTCTCCGCGCTCCAAGACCGACACCAAGGTGCAAGATGACGGCGTGTCGAGTAGCCTGAGCGACCACCCCTCCCTCAAGTGTGAGTCACCCCTCGGAGAAGAAGTGTCGCAGACAGTCCACCTGAAGCAGATGCAGATCTCCCCCGAGTACATCGTCCAGCTGAAGGAGCTTCAGCAGCGGATCATGACCATCCAGAGCAGCGACGAGCTCGAGAGGGTGGTCAACCTCATCGCTGAAACAGGCAAGTATGAGATCAATAAGAAGACCTTCGACTTTGACCTCTGCCTGCTGGACCGAACCACCGTGCAGCAGCTGCAGGAGCTCATCGGGTGTGCCTCCAGAGCCTAATCTCATCCATCAGCCGTTATCTGACATGCTAACTGCTGTCTCTCCGCAGTCGACTGAAAGTGTTTGAACAATATTCATATCTAGTGATAAATTCAATCCGGTGATCACGGATGGTGAAATCTTTGTACTGCTATTATAGTGATAAGTGACTGTAGGATATAGATCTTTAATCGTGTCAACCGTAGCGTTATTGAATAATTAAATTTCTATATACCAAATTAGCCAATGCGGTAAAGGCGCGAGGCCTGTTTCCCTGCGGTTTTGTGTACCCTGAGAACAGTGGTGTAGTAACGTCAATGCTCCGGAACTTTTTTTTTATCAAACATTCTAGATACACTATCGAATGCTTAAAATTATTAATGTCATTAGTGCAAAATATTTTTTCTTTTAGCTATAATTGGCATTTTCAATTACGAAGGAAACGATTAGTGAGTTGTTTCCATAAAGGTGCATTTAGACCAAACGAACAAGAACGTAGAGCCAGAGCATTCTGTTCATGCTCGGCTGGTGTAAACGCCTAGTGATCAATATCCACAAAACAAGTTTAAACTAATAGAGCTAGAACATAGAACATAATCTATTTAGTAATTGTATATGTATGTTCGGCAGCGAGCAAAAGAAACCGCTCCTCCAACGAGCGCGACCGAACACGAAAGAATGCTCAACGCAACTGTGCTCTCACTCTAGCATGCGTTTAGATCAAACGAACAAGCATTCTAGCTAAATGCAGCGAATCTCAGTAGAATCCAAAAGAATGCTCGCTCGCTTGACAAAAAGCGTTTAGAGAATTTCGCTGGAGTGGGGGAAAAACGAACATTCGCTCGCTTGGTCTAAATACTCTAAATGCTGCTTAAAGCCGTGTCCATATTGGCAACCTCATTAAATTTCGATTACAATAATTTTTAGTCAAACAAATTTTGATAATCATCGTAAAATTTATTATTATCACATCGCGAGTGGAGAACTACAAGGTTCTAAGTGTTTGTCCTTGGAGAAACAAAAGTAACAATGAGGCAGCTTAGAATACTACTTCATTGTTGGGTTTGTTTTTTCAAGGACGAACACTTAGAACCTTGTAGTATTCGGCTCGCGACATGTCTTTTAATTACCAGAATATTATTTTCAATCGATTTGGCATTTCTTTTCGTTCAATCCTCGGTAGCAATTGATATAAGTTGAACTGTGTATTTAAGTGGGTGGGTACTGAAAACATTAAATTTAATTAGCGCTCCGTGACTTTTTTTATTTAGCGCGCTACACCACTGTCCGAACATCACAGAAAATTTGTAATGTACATATTTCACTGAATCTAAAGAATATGATTATCTTATTTATATTGTTTGCGCGTTGTCTTATTCTCTCGTTACAGCTTTTTACAATACAATACTGTAAAAATCAAACGTATATTATATTGGTTACATGTAAATTGTACATAAAACATTTCACTGTGGCACAGTTCGCCGTGAGCTTTCAATCGAAAAGAGATGACCGTATCCTATACGGACGGATTTTATTAGATTCAATATTATGAACATTATTTATTCAATGTTCATAGTTGATTTTGGCAAAATTCATGAATTCAAGAATGAAAACCTAACCTGTTGATCATCCAATATATCGGCTATTTTAAAAATTTGTTTACTGCTGACTTCCTGTAAACTGTAAACCGACAAGAACCGTGTTTTATTTAGACATGAATTTTATGTCTGTGCTATACGACCCAAAGAGGTTGGACAGTCTTTAATATACGACCATATATTTCCGATACAACATTTCACGGTGAAGTGTGATACGGTGAACTGCATACGTACAAGTTTCCAGACACGTATTATATTACGTAACATTACATTTATTTTAACAAAACAAAATTTCGACGCACATACACATACTACATTTTACTACAAGTTTATTTATTCAAAAAGAATATAAAATTTTGGACTGGCTTTATTATCGTTCACACGAAAGCAAAAACTATTTTGATGTTGCATGTTTTGGTTATACATCAAGCAGTGGCGAAGGGTGGAGGTAGGCTGTTAAGATCCGCCATAAACAGTGCACATTAAACTTTGTCAGTCATACGTATTTGTCTTCATTGAATTAAGATTACAATTATTTACAGATGGTGTTGGTTAGTTTTTAAAATTCAATTAAACCCTGCGAAAACAAAACCATAATAGATAATTGTAAGAAAATACCCGTCTATCTATTAAAAATCTTTAATTACTCCATTAAATCATACATAATTTTGGATAATATATAGATAGAATAATATTTTTTTATCTATTATAGTTAGGTTTCGGCGGAGCTTAATGAATTTAAAAAAATTAACCAACAACGTGTGTAATATGTATTTCTAATTCAACGAAGAAAGTGTGCACAATTTTGTCGGATCGTCCAAAATATACTAAAACTACTATGGTTTGGTTTAGGCAGGTTTTAATTGATTTACCTGATTTATGCCGGAAGGTTTTGTATGGCGGCCGCCTTATAGAGACCACGAATTTTTTAGCAAAAATAAACCTTATTATTTTTAAATATATTGAAAGTTTATCATAAACACTTACCAATCATAATATGCTAAATGTCTCATTATTGGACCAGTATTCTTCTGAATTTTAAATTATTCAAAACAAACACCTGAGACTGGCATTTTGTCTTCAAAGACGCGAATAAGTTCGTGTTTTTTGTATGGCCGGACGTACAGTGCCGTTCTAGTTCACTTTGGCACAGAACCGGTATTAAAAGCTAACCAACACCATCTCTAAATTGTGGTTTTAGTTCAATAAAAACAAATACGTGTGACTAACAAAGTTTAATGTGCACTATTTATGTTGGATCTTAACAGTCTGCCTCCACCCTTCGCCACTGATATCGGGTAGTGGGGCTCACAAAAAGTCCATGCCTAGGGGTTTCAGTGTCGTAATCTCACTGGATGAAGCCAATCATTTGTTTTATTGAAAACGATAATATTTTACACATTGATTTCCAAATCAGTTTTACAGATTAAGGAATTACAGTATTTCAACAACAAAAAAATCAAAGCAAAACTGTCTTTGTTTATTTTCCTGAAAATATTTTTAATAAAATGAAATCTTTCAGCGAATTTGATAAAAATTCCATTTGTATAGTTTCACTGTAATTTAGTTACGGACTTAAGCCACATGCATAAGTATAATATGGACATAAAGAAAATAAAACAAGATGAAAAAATAGACCTAAAAAAATGAGACATAAAATTCCCACCGATTGAAACCATAAATTAACTATTACTTCAGAGATTATTGTGAAGTATTTTCTAAACATTTTTTTTATTTTAAATTAAATTTGGCAACAGCCCTGGATCAAAATTAATTGGAATCAAATTGTACAGGGTTTATTTTGTAAGTTTAAATAGAAAATTACACAATTATATTGAGGACATCAACGAACAAATTTTACACATTGTAATTTCAATTGATTTTCTCTTTTTGTTACAATGTTGCACGTCTGCAATAAAGGCATATAATTTTATGAAATCTGTATATTCAAGATCAAAGGAGTGTATTATTAAAATGAATACAATGTATTAGTTTATTTATTGAATTGGAGTGTACGGTTTTGTTTCTTTCTTCTACAGAAAATAATACACACAGAGATGTGTATCTGATGTATTCTCTATTAATATTGTAAATACAATAAAATCTCGAATATCTGGACTTATTTATATTGATATAACTACCTGGCATTGTAGGACCCAATTTACAAATAATAATATACTCAAAGCTAGTATATTCTAGCATAATTTGTACAGCGCACAAAAAAAACAAGATAATTTTTATGTAGATAGCCAATATGAACCATGTAAATTTAGTTAGTTAATTGAGCTCTGACTTTCTAATTTATTTATTTTTTTGGCAACTCATACCAATTTGATATTTGTATTTGTGTGCAGTGATTGTTCTTAACTGGTTCTATGACTTCGGCGAGTTTTCTCGCTCTATGAGGCCGCATATCGATGATCTAATGTTAATACCCCGTATCTGACCTATTAGACGATTTTTGATGCACTAAAAACAGCAAAAATACTGCCCATCGACTGCGAAATTCCTGTATCTATAGTTATTTTAACAAAAATGATACAGCCATTTTAGTAATTTCTTGTATATGAACATTGCAGGAATAAACTTGTAATTGCCCGTATCTTGCCTCTAAGCTGTCAAGCGTGTTACATGTCTTGAATTCAGTTTCAAAGTGTCACTTTCGAATTATTTAATAGATAAAACAGTAAGTAATATAACAAATTTGAATGTTTATCTTTATATTAGGCGTTATGTGCTTTGCTTTACCACTTTTTACGTTACGGGTTATTGGCATGCTATGTAGTTACAATATGTGTGAACTACTTATTAACAGATAGATACGGGATATTAAATATATTGTTTTTTTTGCTTTGTGGACAATTTGTAAAAAGTCACTTACGGGATATTAACATTAGGCCATCGATATACAAATTTTGCAAGTTATCTCGTCCGACTTTAAACTCAAATTGCTAGCCACTGTCTATTGATTTGTATTATCTAAAAAATTAAACACACAATTTAAATAATTATGAAATATTAAACCACAAATTATCGGTATTACACCGATTTTAGTAAGAGCTTTGCTTTACTTTTAACGTGTGTTGTTAAAAATCTGCGGCCTGTCCGATACTGCCATAGTAATATCATGAGCCATAGAAAAGGTTAAACTCGTTTGGTTCAGCAAACAAACGCCATTGCGTGACACAAATCAATCATAAAAATGTAACCGACGCCTACCCCAAAATGGGAATTTTTCATTGAGAATACTGTGAATTTATAACAGGCGAATTTATTTTTCTTGGAAGCTAACGATGTTATATAGAAACACCTTATTGTATCATTTGTGTACAATGGCAGTAATCTTATTTTGTTATGCTCCAAGGGAAAAAAATCCTTTAAGTATATTTTTTTATAATAATGAGTAACTATCAACTATCCCCATGTCAGATATTGCCAGTGTGGTAACTTATTCTCTAATAACAGTCTGTCCAAAGTTAGTGACATTTCTAAAATTAGAATAAATGTCTTGAAACAAAAAATTGCAGCATTTCGGCAGCATCAACACTTTTAAATTAAAATGTTTCATGTGAAGATAGATGTCGTAGCCTTCCCATACGATTTAATGCGTTTACGAACTAATGTTTCATTTATTTTACTATCACCTGATTTAGCAAAGTATGCACATTCTTCATGAAAACCAATTCATTTGGCAGATAAACAGTTGCCGCATATTCTTTTCGGTCTCATTTTTATTTTTCCTATGCGGGCCTTTTTCTAGCCTCCATCCGGGTCTGTCCTAAGTCGCTTCCCTTCAGTTTTGGACGCCCAAAGTATTTAAATCCAACTTGATCAACTATCCCTCCGTCTTCTATAAGTTTGCCTTCTAACTTCCCAAATGTTATATGTTGTTTACATACACTTACAAAAAATGCATGTTTAACACATATTATCGAGCAAGTTAGAAGATTGCATGCATGAATCAAAAAATTTCAGAAACTATTGAATTTTCACGTGACAATTGGACTGTGCGATATCTGCGCCTGCGCATTAGAACGATAATAGCGAACCTGCCGGTAAAAAAACCAACTACGCCGACTCATTTTGAGGTTAACCGGTTTTCATGACATCTCAAATAGTACCATAAAATAACAACATCGCGTCTCGCTTACTCTTTAAAGAATGAGATTGGCGAGACAGTCAGCACTTTTACGTGTAAACAGTTATGATCGCGTTAGTTTAAAATACACACTAATGGTGCAAGTAAATACATGTGCAGGCGCTATTTGTTTCTTTGTCATGTGTTCATTACCTAGCCACCTAGGCAGTTCAATTTGATCCGCCGTACAATGTGCAGACACATGTACAAAGCATATTTCGACACCTCTTACGTATAAGGTCCGAACTGCAAAATGGTAATTTTTTAGTTATGCCTCCTATATTACGTAGAAGGTGTCCATTTCCTATATCTATCTTCACCCTGACTGCGCCATTGATGGGTCTGACGATACTGTGTATCAAATCCCAGTTTTTGACCATTCACCGAGTTTCCGAGTCATATGTGACAACTGGTCTTATTAGCATTTTATGCAAGATGCATTTGAAGTGTCGATTCAATGTTTTGAAACATAGCACCTTTGTTGGACGGAAATGACATTTATCACCTAGCACGTCGATAATGATAATCTTAAAAATTACAAAACTGACGAAGAAAGCGACTTCATCAAAAAACCGCATTGATCGAAGCCAGAGCCTGTGCGAGGCACTACTGTATTACATTTGGAAGATACTAATAGAGAAGGACAGATGAAATTATTATGGAATCGCCTCCATAATCCACTCGAGGAAGATTATGTAAAATATAGACATAGTTATTAATGTAATTTATTATAGATATAATCATTAATATACTTGTATTACCTTGTTAGAATTTATACTAATTCACTAGCCAATGTAAGAATGATTCAGGTGCTGAGGATTGAACGAATGCAAGTGACATATTAAAAAATAAGATGAATATTTTTTATATTATCACATTCTTACACACTGGATTATAATATTCTATGAACATGCGTGGAGTGGGGGAAGAACAAACATTCGCTCGCTTGGTCTAAATGCGGCTTTAGAATAATAATTTAGGATCATTTGTTAATGAGATCTCATTTTTTTCTTTATGGTCATTACTGTAAAATCTTGGTGGAAATACAATGTATTAATAAAATTAAAATAAAACACAATAAATTGTAGTAATTGAGGACCGGTTTCGTCCAGTTTGACAATGTCCCTTTGAAGCGGACGAAACCGATTTTGACTAATATTAAAATAATTCAAACTAGTACTACGTATTGTGTTTTATTTTAATTAAAACGATATCTCATTTACAGAATATCGAAACTACAATAATTGCATAGTTAACTTTGTAGTCGATTTATTCCAATTAATCAAAAGTGCACATGTATTCGTTCAATTCTCAGCATCTCAATTGTTAATGTAATATAATTTCTTTTAGCTTGGAGATATTATATATTGTATTTTCTATTTTTATTTTTTTTCTTTGTATTGTAGGTAACTATCTCGGACAGAGTTTGCACTATAAAACTTAATGGCGATTCCTCAATATTGTTAGTATGGCCGTATTGGTATCCATTGAAAAAAAATTATTCCATTTATTACAAACAAACGGTTACAACTGCCATCTTTAGTTACAAGCTTAAGTGAATGATTTAATGTAACTTCATTGTAATATTGTATTTTCATATTAAGTCGTTATGTTTTTAAACTTTTGCTTGTATCGTCACCTCAATACTACAACTAGATAACTTGATTTTCACTGTTTTTGAGATCAGTAGCGCACCCAGGGGGAGGGCCAAGGGGCCCTGGCACCCCCCAAATATGAAAATTATCAGAATGATTTTAAACATTGAAATTGAAAGCCAATGAACTATACCTTTGGGCTTAGACTAATAAAAACATGCCAAAAAAATGATTTGTAATTCTCCAACACCCCTTTTAGAAAAATTTCTTAGATTTTAATTTCTAACACAAAAATTTCGAAACACTAAAATGTCAGGTTTTATAATTTAGGTTAATTTGAACTAAAACACAATTTGAAAAACGTTAATGTTTATATCCTAGCCTGAGGTCCCGTTTCAGGATGTGGGGACCATGGTGTAGGTACACTGAGTGCAATAGACAAAAGACCGATAAATGAGAAATTAGGCTGTGAAGAAGAAAAAGAGCTTATTGGACTAATTTACATTCTCCTCCTTGGGCCCCCCCCCAATATTAAATCCTGGGTGCGCCACTGTTTGAGATAGCTATAGGGTATGATTCTACATTTCCTTCTCTACAAAATTATAATACTAGGTAAGTCAGTAGTTAATGGGAATTGTATTAATTTTGTATTTGAAAATATTAGATAGCTTTAAAACCATAAATGCATTAAATAAATAAAATAATATATCTACTATATTTTTTCATACAATTGAACATTATTTAATAGTTCCCAATTAGACGAGCACAATTTTCCATTTTTATTTTAAATAATAATTATAGCCTAGATTTATGTTTCATCAAGTAAAGTTTAAATTTCATTTTCCCAACAACAACGACCAAATCAGAGTTATCTAGTATTGAGGTGACGATATGCTTTTGACTGTATTGTTAAATATTGTGTGAAATTACATTTAAAATGTCTTTTGCAAGACAGCGCGGACGACACAAACGGACACTACCGATCCTAGTAATTATGACCATTAAACCGCGCGTATTCGATAACCACAGCTCGCAATAACTTATAGGAGAACACCCTTAGTTATACCAGCAGCGCATCTATTCTATACACAAGGCTATAATCGGCGGTTACCGAGGGTATTGAGGTATTATAATTGTTACAATATGTTAGCCGTCTGAACAGTCAAAACTGTCTATCTCACTCTTAAAGTTAGCACAGTCAAGAAAGATGCTGTCTAACTTATTGTAACAATTATAATACTTCAATACAAAGATAGCAGTCTTGTGTATAGAATAGATCTGCAGGTCAGGTATTTATCGCTAAACTCAAAGTGCAGTGTCTGGGTAATGTTTAAAAAGAAGCGCGGTATTCCGCAGATGAACACCCACGGTGGTCGCGCGGCTTGAGCGTTGGACTATCACGCCGTGGGTCTCGGGTTCGAATCCTGGGTCTGGCAAGTACACATATTGTTTTTCAATTTGTGTGTGAGTCAGGGTATGGACCTAATAGGTTGAGCAAGTGGCTGACATCCATTTCTCGTAAAAAACAAAACTTGTCAATACAAACCTCTACTCTGTGGAGGCCCATATGATCCTATTAGGATCGGACATGGTCGGAAATGAAAAATTCCGCAGATGGGGTAAATGTGGAAGTCAGCAACACCTGCTAGATTTTGTTAACCCTCCGAATGGACCATAAACAATTTTTCAAAATCAATAGTTCGACCATACTGAAAGCATTCTGGATTCACTATTTAATAAAAAAAAATTAATAAACACTCTGTCTCCATTAGTCCAAATTTTTTTTATCATTAATATTACTGACTGCGATATGTTACATTTATAAGATGAATTTAATCCATAATAATATGTCTCATTATTTGTAATATTATTTTATCCATGTTTATATATTCAAGCGTGAAGCATAAACGTTAATTGAAATTTTTTGCTTACACCTTTTTGCTACAAAATTATGTTAGTTTTGTAAATACTAGAGTTTATTTTATAAAACGTATTATTATCAACGTAGCATAATAATTATAATTTAGAGTATTTATTGAAGGAAGGAATTATTTGATAAGATAAGGGTACCGTATATTACTATGTGAGTGGATTTAAAATAATTTGCAATACTAGTTTTAGTTATGTTTTTTGATCCGCTTGAAAAAAATCAATAATTTTTTTGAATACCTACCTTATTACCTCAATAATTATTATATCATTTATTTATAATTGATGGGGGGGGGAGAACAACAGGTGCGAGTACACTGATGACTGTTTTGAATTAATTGATTTAAAAGTTAAAATGGATTTAAAATATTCATAGAGTAGAAATTATCTTGCGTCCATTAATCGAATTGAAACTGACCTCATACTGAATTCGCCATGTTTCGTAATACGCATGTCTTTCATGTTTTATTTATCGTCGCTGTATTTTAAATACCTCCTATGTGATGATTTTGACAAAAACGAATTATTGATACCACGTGATGCGCATTTTTTTTCTCTACCATATCGTCACCTCAATACTACAACTAGATAGATTTTTATTGTTTTTGAGATAGCTATTGAATATGATAGTACATTTTCTTTCTCTACAAAATGTTAAAACTAGTTAAGTCAGAAGTTAGTGAGAACTGTATTAATTTTGTCTTTGAAAATATTAGATAGGTTTATGTATTGTGCATATATTTAATAAATAAAATAATATATCTACAATATTTTTTCATAACAATTGAACATTATTTAATCGTTCCCAATTAGACGAGCACAATTTTCCATTTTTATTTTAAATAATAATTATAGCCTAGATTTATGTCAATCGAGTAAAGTTTAAATTTCATTTTCCCAACAATGACCAAATCATATTTAGTTGTGGTATTGAGGTGACGATGTATTATGCCCCGGGTCCACACTGGCAACATGTCGCGCGACAACCTCGTTAAATTTTACGATAATTATCATACTTATCGTAAAATTTAACGAGGTTGTCGCGCGACATGTTGCCAGTGTGGACCCGGCATTATATCACTTGTGGAAATAGAAGAAATTAAATAACCAAATAAAATCGATATTAAATCAATACTATGCGAGAGCATCCAAAATCATGCACCGTAATTAATCCTATGTGAGCGTCCGCCGCAATATTAAAATAATCTTATGTGAACAAACGTATTCAACACGGTGCATATAGAATTAATCCTATGTGATAAAAACGTGGAAAAACTATGATTTTTCCATTAAATATTAAATATATTATAAAAAAAATATGATTATCCAATTTTAATTTATGATTACGATCAACAAAAAATGTTAAAACATTTATGTCATTTAGGATTATTTTTTAAAACATTTTTTTCGATTATCTCAGAATATGACTCAAACCACATAGGAGATATTTAAAATACAGCGATGATACGTCATTATGTCCATAAAAAGTATTTTAAATGATGGACAATCTGCAGGGCTATTCTAACATATCACTTAACTCCAAAATCAATAAAAAAGTGATAAATATGTTGTATCGGCATTCAGACAGTTAAATATTATCCAGGATCTGAACTATCAGTTGTGATGTTTTTTAACACGGCCATTCATGACTGTCTTTTAGAGAGAAATAGAGTACGACAAATACAAATTGAGACGCAGCGATTTTTTAAAATAAAACTAACATTGCAACACTAGCGTCTCCTCAACTTATATTTACCGCAGGCTGTCAAGTGTCATTCGCAACATCTTTTTAAATATGTCATACTTGATTCCAATCACATCCGATTAGAATTTACAATTGGATAAAAAATCCACAAATGCATTCGGAATCAAGTATGACACAATGCCGTGTGTTACCAATTATTGTAGATAACCGCCTTGCATACGGAATTGCCCCAAGTAATATCCGTGTTATTTTGGATCAAGAAAAATAATGGAAACGTGTTGACTAATTAGAATAGCCCTGCTTATTAAGCAATTATAGTTTAAAAAATATATTTATATAATATTATAAATAGTAAATTTTCGCCATTTCCTGCAACTTATCATTGCGAAAACAGCCTAACTGGGTTGCGGTTGTTTATACGTGTGCATAGTGTGAATTACAATCAAAATGAAGATTGCAATGCGGCAATTTTAGCAGTTATAACCAACACACTGATGCGCACATTTTTTTAACAACACTAAGCAATATTTTTTCAACAAGACAATGTTTTGGTGACTGAGGTAGTTGATTAAGTTCACGAGTATTTTGTGGACGTTAACTTAATTACAAAATAAAATCAGATGTTCCTGTTGGGTCCGTGACCCTCAATTTATTTATTTATTCGATCGGTTCCCCTCGAATTTCAGCAAATACCCCACCATCTTCACAATGCAGTATAATACATACTATGTTTTGACGGACGCATTTTCATTATCTACTTGTAAATTAAGCGACTAACTTATACCAGTAACCAATGGATCTAATTATTTAAGATATATCTTATTATTAATCATTTTCATCATCGGAGTAATTAATATTTGCGCAAAATAATTTTAAGTTTTTGCTTATTAGTGGCATTATTAAATCTAATTTAATATACATTATAATTATATTTTTGAAAAGATAACATGTGTGATTGATTATTAGTTGTATGAGTACTTAACTGATTATTTTTTGTATTATATTATATTGGTAATCCATTGTCAAAAATTTTGTATTTTTTTTATATATTTGGATTATCGAATCATCGTACTATTAATTATTTATTAAAATTCATTTATTATTTAATTTCCTATAATTTTATATTAATATTTATTTGTGATGTGTTTTCTTATTTTTAAGAATATTTAATACTGCAATGCCATGTTTAGACCAAGAAACATATGCCCGTAAATAACTAATACCCCGTTTACACGTGCATGGATTTACTGCTGACAATACGCATTATCGCGGCCATAACAAGAAAATGCACGTGTAAACATGTATTATCGTGCAAGTTGCAAGATTGGATGCTTGATTTAAAAAAGTTTGGAAGCTTCTGAATTTTTACGCGACAGTTAGATTTGTTCGATAACTGTGCTTGCGCAGTAGAACGATAGTGGCGAACCTGCCAGTAAAAAAATTAACTACACCACGCAGGGACTTATTTTGTCTCAGTTACTCTTGACGAATGAGATTGGCGAGACATTCAGCACTTTTACGTGTAAACAGTTTTTAAAATACACAATATTGTTTCAAGTAAATCCGTACACGTGTACAGGCGCTGTAACTTTTACTTTGTTTGCGCCCACTACTTATTTAAATACTATGGACACTGCGGTGCCACCGACAATTCTTGCAATTCTTCACCGTATCCTTCCTGTGGATCGTATTTAGGAGCCTTCTGGTAATTCGGAAATTGATTAGTTTAAAGAAAGGACAGGCCAGGTTGAGACATCCGTAGCACGTTGTTGAACCAGGTCCAATATCACATCTTCACCTTAGATCAGACGGGAGGCTGCAAGATCCGTTTTATTATTTTCTCGGTATTTTTAGTACAGTTACTTTGAGCCTTCGTAAGGTGCCATGACTCTATACCTTAATTTGCTTTAAATTTAGATGGCAAGCCCTCTTTGTAAAGTGCCCCTCCATATATTTGAAGCTGTCAACATTCAGTCTTTTGCCCATCACTACGGAGAAATTTGAATCTCGACACTTGCACAAATAAACATATTCAAAACAGTTTTTAAATTGCTTAAAAATTATTTAGAAATATTAAATAAATGACTGACAAACCACCAGATGTGGCATCGGAAGTTTGCGACGTGTGGTTTTGTGAAATATCGCTTTGATTAACGCACGCTATTTTATATGATGTGGACTGTCCAAATTATATTTAATTTAATTCTAATGTCGGCATGCGTGTAAGTACGTTGAATTTCAAACAAACTAATCTGCATGTGCATATTATGTATATTGGTCTCGACTATGCTCCTCTAAATTATATTTTATATTTCTTTTTGACTTATGTATGTGATGTCAAAAGTACAGATATACGATACTTCAAAAGCTTAGTAGCACCCCTCAATTAAAATTCAATAAACACGGCATACCAGTGGTAAAGAATGCCTGTAGGAGACACATTTAAAAAAAGACAACTTTTATTTGGTATCGATCCCGTGACCCACAGCTTCATAGACAACCGTTCAACCAATTCAACCACTGGGTGCTGTAAAAAGAATAAACTTATTCAAATGAAACTAAACACGAATGCCACAGTAAAATAGCAGAAAGATAAAACCGCCGTCGATAAATTTCTTTTCAAACACACAGTATTTTTGGTCATAGTAGGCTGGTTGCAATCTGCTTACCTGTGTATTTCTAACTTGTCAAATAGACTGCAATACTTCATTAGTTCAGTGGAAATAGATGTACCTATGTCACTGTGCGTAACTTCAAATTGATAATAAATTAATATTGTCATCTTTGAGTTATATTATCGCGTATTTGAGTGAACGTATGTTGAATAATCATATGCTATAGTCTTCGCCACTAGTATCTTTTAAGGAAAGCACTAAATAATCGCCTAGTAAAGAGTCTTTGCCACTGATGCATATTAGAATAGTGTATGTATACATACACAACTAGACAAAACTTTGTCAAGACTGTTTGAATCCCACTAGTTCTTAAAATTTTTGCTTGCAATTTTCCAATATGTATGTTTCTGAGATCTTCCCAGTTATGTATATTCAATGAAGAATTTTGCATTCTTAAAACTTTTATATTATTCGGTATTGAAAAATAATAATAGGATAGTATATTTTTAACACAATGATCTGACATGGCTTACTGTCAATAACGAATAGTAAAAAAGACATACTAGTGTGTTTTAAATATTGACTTGTAATTGCTGGGTGTTACTAAACTGTACTGACAGTCAAGCAGTTGTGCTAACTGTTAACACGAAATTTAACACCTGCACACGCACAATATCGCCATTAACCCATTAAATCCGGGATGTATTAGCGTACAAGCGGCGAATTTCTATGAAAAAATAAAACCTAATCAACACATCTTTTTCAGAAATATATTAATTAAAAATGAATCATGAAGACTTACACAAATAAATACAATGTCATTTACACCGCCATTTATCAAAAAAAACAAAAAAAAAATGTTTCACAAAACGTCAAGGTTGTCACTTATATAACTTGGTTGAAAATACGCAAACTTGATTATATTATGCGAAAAGTATTTTTGTATCTAAGTTTAATATTAAAAGTATATAACAATAAAACGAAATTTAAAAAATCAAGTCTTCTACCGTGTCGTATATCTCAAAACAAGGTTCTATGTAGCACTGATAAGCGCAACATGCATGGTACAACCCTGCATAGCGACATGCTTTGCCTGAGGAAGCTATTTTTAAAATCATGTACGATTATATTTTATCATAATATGTCACGTCTAAGTACTTCACCTTGATTCCAAGAGATGTCAGTGTGTACAATAATATATTAAATTAATTAAAACAATCGACCGGGGCTAGTATAATGAGTGTAAATTACAGCGTGTATACATGCTCATTTTCTATGTGCCGACCCTGCACACACGGTATCGTATGCTTGTAGCATACATCCGTTGAATAATAAATAATGATTATGCACTTTTAACCGCATATGTGGGTGATAAATTTCGTGTTATTAAAAATCCCCTAGAATAGGACTACTTGTAGTGGTAAAATAATATTAAAATTACCTCTCTATACTTATATAAACCAAACTCTTTATTACTCATTGGGCATATTATAGTTGTGTTTAACTTTCACTGTATAGTTCCTGTCACTTTCGTAAAGTAATTTATATTTCTCAGGGTTGACATCCCATCTGTGCCAAAAAGATATATCCATATTACCTTTTTTTTCTTTCTTGTATAGTAACGTTCGGTGCACAGGTGGTCCACTGGTTGGATTTACAACTATAACTATACAAAAATCGAAAAAGTAAGTGGACGAGGGGTGTAAATGTTACATTATAGTTTTGAGAAAAATATGTTCAGTTTAAAGCTATTTTTTTGGATTGTGTTATACATTAAATTGTCAAATGATGGTAGTACAGTGGATTCTTGTTCTATCTCTCCTTTAATCATTTTTCCGCAACTATCAATCGCTGTCGTTGTTTTTAATATGCTACTTAATTCGTACTGCAAACTTAACGGAAACATTTAAACCCCGAAAAAAACAACCCTCTTTTGTTCCTCTCAAAAATAATAGGTCAAGAAGCCACTTGGTATTTCTTTTGGATTATCATCAATTATCATGAAATGTATCTAATATAACACATTATTTTTATGATTACATTTAATATTATATTTGTAAATTCTGCAAAAATAAACTACGGTTATTTCGTTGTTTCAAAGGTAAAACTCGTTAAGTGACATTGTATAAGAAACTGTACATTTCAACTATTAAGCTGTTAATACAACCGCGTATTATATTATTTAAGTTCATTTAATAATAAATTCTAGATGTATCTACCGATGAGAACTGTATGCTTAGGGTACCGGATTTTAAAATGGACTATCTTGGATAAGGACAGATGGTGAGAGTTGTCGAAGATAGCTAGAACCCACCATCGGCCTATCATGCTCCAAATGATAACAGACAAAGACTATTTGTATGTTAATACGGATTCATAATTCGATATCAAAATAACATAATAAAGGTGTTTAGCTAGTTATTCACAACATTTGATACCTTCTGTGACAGAGTCACAAACTGAACAGTCCTTACAGTTAACCGGTTTGTGGATTATGAGAGGGCTCTCAAAAGTCTACTCCGCCCTTCCCTCTGAAGGTTACTGAGAGAATAGCAAATGCAGAATTGGTGAAACTGTCACGGAACGGTTTGGTGCCACGACTGCAGTCCTACCTAGGAGGATCCATAGGGATTCTTGTAGACGCTGAATGGTGTCCGTGTTCTATTTAAGAAACAGACATCCGCCAAGAAGAGAGTTATACCTTTGAAACGACGATATATTACAAATAATTTTTGATATTAGCTCTATGTCTGTTCACTTAGTTACCCATTGATATTTGCAAATAAACTATAATAATATAACACGGAGCTGGCATACTCTAAAACTTACTCTTGCCGGTTTCGATTTTGTTTGACGCATCGTCAAATCGGTCTCATAGTTACGAATAATTTATATTTTGTCAATATCTCAGAAATATTTTTCTTCTTTTAATAATACATTATCAAGATATGTTAGTTTTAAAACGCCTTTGTGAGGTGTAATATTATTTATTGTGGTTTATAGGTACATAATATTATTGATAATTATTTATTACGATTTTTTGTAAGAATATTGTAATTTTTCAACATTGTCCGCTTTTGCAGAAGGCATCCTGTGTAATTTATTAGATTTCTGAATTACTTAAAAAAAAATTGCCGTCTCGTTGAGACGGTGCGAATTTTTCATTCAGCAATAATAGTAAATTGCAGCTGATCTCATAGCTATTATAAATCGATCTGAATTTAAGAGAGACTTAATTATTACGAATGACAATTTATCAAAAGCGTTCGTAAATTTTAAAAATTACAGCTACAAATGTCGATGTTATAAACGAAATTGTAGGTATTCGTTGGATAAGTATTTAAAAAATATAACGCGATTTTATGACGTTGATTAGAAGATTTTTGATGTTTGGCATTTAAATGGACCAAGTAATAGTTATTATAATAATTAATTACATCCATCATCCGTCATCAGCTGTTTTCGTAACAAATCTAAATATCAAATTATTACGTACATACGTTAATAGACTTTCACTTTATGTAATTTTTCGTTTGTCTAAAGCCGTACTGTGTTTTTCAAACTTCTTAAAAGTTGGTAACATCGATACCTATGATAATGGCAGCTGTTATATTTAAAAATATATTTATTGTAACACATGTAATGTCATATGTGTTACCTGAGACTATGTTAAATATTGAGCATTTTATTCCGTTACATACTTTGAAATGAAAATCATCCGCGTTGCTTTGGCAACCGTTCGTAATTTTGTACCACTGGAACAAAAATGTAGAGTGGAACTTCGATTATCTGTACTAATTAGAAGTGGCACAAAATTACGACTGTTTGGTAACAATAAATGTAGGTAGTAAAAATATTCTTATTTAGCTTTGAATTGAAATTTAATTAGGTACATTTAGGGGTGAATGAAATGGTTACATGTAAATTGTACGTAAAACATTTCACCGTAGCATAGTTCGCCGTGAGCTTCCTTATCGGAAAGAGATGACCATATACTGTCTCCAATTTTATTAGATTCAATATGAACATTAATTCAATTTTCATAGCTGATTTTGGCAAATATTCATGAATTCAACAATGAAAAATCTATCCTAACCTAACAAATAATCCAGTATATCAGCTATTTTCAAAATTAGTTTGCTGCTGGCTTCCTTCCTGTAAAGTGTAAACTGATAAGAACCTTGTATTATTGAGACATGAATTTAATTTCAGTACTATACGATCCAAAGAGGTTGGACGGTCTATACGGCCATATATTTCCGATACAACATTTCACGGTGAAGTGTGATATGGCGAACTGCATACGTACAAGTTTCCGGACACGGAATGAAATCCAGTTCTAAAAGTGTGGCAAACTTAGGCCCGCTCGTGGAAATTGAACTTGAAAAAATGGTTGCTAACCCGTTGCTGTAGGATTACCTATTATATGCGTAGCTGTAAAATAAATCCTTGTCTATTTTCAAAATGTGAATAAAAACGTAGTACATCATTGCTTCATCTACGATACTTACAATAAATACATTTATACCTATATGTTGTTTTAATTATAATGTCTAAGACTTAAAAGTACAAACGTATTAGCTATTATATTATTGTAGTTTATATAAATATTTCTTAGTGTGAGAAATATAACTTCTAAGTATTGTTTGTTTATAATACCTATAATGTAAAAGTTTTCGTGTCAAACTGAAGAAATAAACTAAGTGCACAAGTAATTATATTGACTCTTATTTCCCTACCCCTCCTACAATTAAACTTACATTGAATTTAGTGTAATAACCCGTTTACACATGTATGGATCTACTGCTGACAGCAGTGGCGAAGGGTGGAGGTAGGCTGTTAAGATCCGACATAAATAGTGCACATTAAACTTTTTCAGACATACATATTTGTTTTCATTGAAATAAGACTACAATTCACAGAAAGTGTTGGTTAGTTTTTAAAATTCAATTAAACCCTGAGAAACCAAGCCATAATAGATAATAGTCAAAAAATACATGTCTATCTATAAAATATCTAAAATTATGCAATTAAGTCATACATAACTTTGAGTATTTTAGAGATAGAATAATATTTTTTATTTATTATAGTCTGGTTTACGCAGGACTTAATGAATTTAAAAAATGAACCAACAATATGTGTAATATGTATTTTTAATCCAACGAAAACAAATAACTATGAATGAAAAAGTGTGCACAATTTTGTCGTATCAAATTAGACCAAATCTATTATGGTTTCGTTTAGGCAGGGTTTAATTGATTTTTAAAAACTAATTAACACCATCTGTAAATTGTAGTCTTAGTTCAATAAAACCAAATACATATGACTAACAAAGTTTAGTGTGCACTATTTATAGCGAATCTTAACAGCCTACCTCCACCCTTCGCCACTGGCTGACAGTACCTATTATCGTGCACATGTTAACACGTATTGCCGTGCAGTTTACATGTATAAATTGACACCTCCTACAAGCCGTAACTGCAAAATGGTAATTTTCAGTAGTACGATTTTAATGACAGCATTTTTTAGTTGATTGATATATCATTATAATATTGATTGAATTTTTGTTTTTTTTTCGATTACCTTTATCGTATTATCTTTAAAATTATTTAATAAAAGTCAATATAGCCAGAAACGCCGTTACGGACTTTTACGTAGCAAGTGTCAAGATATTGGAACTTGTGCGATATCTGCGCCTGCGAAGTTGGACAATAGTGGCGAACCTGCTGAAGAAAGTACGAACTACACCGCACCGTGCAGAGCATTTTGACCTTTACCAATTTTCACAACCTATCAATTAGCTAGCACCACACGACAACAAACGTGTCTCGCTTACGCTTGAAGAATGAGATTGGCGAAACAGTCAGCACCTACATGTCAACAGTAAGTTATTATTATGATAGTTTAATTGCTTAAACGCCCACGATAGTCAAGCGTCGTGGGTCCCAGGTTCGAATCCTGGGTCTGGCAAATACACATTATTCTTTTTCAAACACGCGCGTTAACATAATTTTACTCCCTACTTTAATTATAGTTTGTCAACTTATGGCTACGGCCGTATGTTGTAGCTTAACCACTGGGGAATGACAAAAGAAATGGCGTATTTCAAAAAAACACTACCTTATTCTTAGGTCAATAATTATTATAAAGCAATCATTATTCATAAGATGTTTATCACACTTGAATGGTCAAAGACATAGCTTATAATAAGTATCTTTAGAATCATCTTCAAATGTGTTAATCTTGCCGATTTTTTGAATAATAAAATGCCTAATTCTTGTCAAATTTGGGATCACAGAGATTATCAATATAATTTTTTATCGTGAATATTTTACAAAAATTATCTCGTAATAAATTATACTAATGGTTTTATAAATGCGTTTAAAAATTAATATATGTAAAAAATCTTAACACCACTGCACAGTTATGTACCGAAATATGACTATATTCTAAAACATTAGAGCGAGAGGTTTAAAAGAATACTATTTTATGTAACAAAAATACTTTATGCAGTCATCAAATGTTTAAAATAACTATAAAGGATAATAAGGCTTCAAAATTATATAAATAGATTATCTACAACGTTTAAGGAGTGTCCAGGATCATGGTTTGAAAACACAATAAAAAACCAATTTTGACCTTCGACGAGCATGTCCCCCCTTAAGAGCAATATGAATTAAAACTATCAAGTAGTAGATAGAAATTGATTAAAATTCCTCGTCTACTCTCTGTATAAAATCGTAATGAACATCTATTTATATCATTCCACATTGCGGCGCCCAATTGTCCCATTCCCTTTCAGAACGTTTTTACTTTAACAATTATTTTCATCGTTGTCTCGATCATATGAAACGAGCCTTTAATTTCTTTTTGTCGGTACCAACCAATGACATTAATATGGACGAAGCATCTAGAAAATAAAATGACACTCACTTTGTGTCGGGTCTGCCGGATGGCGAAATTCATATTTTAATACCGGAATCCTACGCTCAAATGAACATTCTGCTTGCAAGCGGTCTGGCGACACCGCTGGGTCTGCCCATACAACATTTCTGACTGTCAGGTTTCGACTCCACCGTTATTATTGTGTTACAAAATGCCAATGTGCCTAGTTAAAAATTGTAAAAAAAATCTACTTAACACTCCAAGAAAGATGGGATATCACTTTTCATGTGTTAGTATTATTTATTATTTATAAAATGCCATTTTAAGATAATGTTTATTCAATGCAATTGAATGACAGAAACCATTGGACAGTCGCCTGTGATGCGCTGGGCTCACTTGCGTCTAATCTCCGAGAAGTCGTAAGTAACCAAGAATCTGTTTCTAACGCAATGAGTCATGACACTAATACGCCATTACAATAAAGGTTATATTACTATAAATTCTCGAAGCTTGTATCGCATAATGGAATGGATACGTCATATGGTCACGTGACATCTACCTATACATCTGTGAATGACTTTCATGCACAATTTCTCGTGCATTTATGCATCACATTAATGCATTAAATTGTCCATTTAATAATGTCATTGGTACCAACACTGCAGTTTCTCCGTTTCTCACTCATGTTTTAGGGAGCGACTGCATGGAAACGTACAGTTTCACAAAGTCGAGGACCGCCTATACATTACAATCAAAATGAAACACGACACAATTTTATCAACATTCATTTTTATTAAGTAGACAATTAATAGAATAACAAAATTGTTTAGAAGATTATAATTTGAAGGATTAGACAGAAAGATGAAACAAAATTCATAATAATAAAGTCGACCCTAACTCGTATCCGCAAAGCTTTTTGCGTTTGCCAAAAATTATTTTCCTATCGAATTTGCCAATCGACACTCGGTCTGTCGAGTTCTCTCGCCGACGTTCACATAGGAGAGAAATAAACCATTATGTAGTTTCATTACATACCGAAATCAATACGAGATATATTCATAATTCAGTGTTCAATACCGGCCTCGGCATTTCGAACCGTACGATCATCTCTTTCTGCCGCCTTTCCCGAAGGAATTCTTCCACTTTGTGCAGAACTCTTGGATATTTTCGATGGTCACACCGGCTGTCTGCGCAACACCCGTGAAACTAAAATCTTTCTGCTCGACGTTGATTAATTCATTTGAGCCCGTCAACAAAACGACGATATTGTTGCTTTTATTTTTAGTTTTTATATTAGCATTGGCATTATCGTCAGCTTTGCCGGTTTCTTTGCTACCATCGCCGTTCCACTTGTTACCGCCTTCTGCGGCGTCTTCGGCTTCCTTGGATAGAAAATAGTGACAGAATTCGATTATCTGGATGAAGTTCTGGACGTCACGGTGCATCTTCTTGGGGTATTTGACGCAGGGCAGAGGGGCACTTTCCGAGGGTCTCTGGGCTCGGAGAAAGCGTGATCCGTTCCGGAGCTGGATTTCCAGCCAGCGGATTGCGCTCCTTGCGCCTCCTGACTCTTTCTTTAGCTCGTCCATCGATTGCAGCACTGAAATAGGTAAACGGGGTTATAAATTTATTTATTGATAATGGAATATTTTATCGCAGTTATACTGGATTCGAAACATTGATATAGTATTAAAGGTACACACAACGTCACATACATGACAAAAATCTGCAAAATAACTAAACTAAAATTTAATGTAGGTTGAATTCATTTCAACTAAATACAAAATGTTATTTTACAAAAACATTTAGCGGTCAGGTGGCATTAATAACATAGGATAATAATGATAAGCAATGTCTATATTTGATGTAATGTACACACACAATGGCCGCGCGGCTTAAAGACCGGTTCAGATTAGTCGAGTGGTGAATGATTTAGTAACTGAAAAGTGTCCGAACACAGTACATTAGTGAGTGACGTGTCAAAATGAATAGAGCACTGTTCAGACTTGTCTTGTGACTTATTTGGTATTTAGTGAGAGGTCGTGGGGGTGTACTCAACTGAAAAATTAGAACAAAATAGATTGACTTGACTAAATGATTTAACTAAATTTGTCTGTTCATACATGTTTAGACTACATTACTCGACTAATCCGAACCGGCCCTAAGCGTCGGCCTATAGCTTCGTGTGTCCCAGGTAACCTGGGTCTGACAAGTACACATATTGTTTTTCAATTTGTGTCCGAGTCAGAGTATGGACCTAATAGGTTGAGCAAGTGGCTGACATCAATTTCTCGTAAAAAAAAAATGTTAAGACAAACCGCCACTCTGTGGAGGCCCATATTATGATCTTATTAGGATCGGACATGGTCGGAAAAATATTTGTTCATTTCATCTTCCACTTCTCCACAATTTTTTAAGTCTGGTTTCAACGCTGGTTAGTTTTGCACATTGAATGTGTGGAACGTACCCGTCAACCGTCTACACTCGTGTGTCGATAGTTTTAAATTTTTCGCGGAAAGTAGTTGTGCCATCTTTTTATATGCTAATTATAATACAAAGAGGTAAAATTAATTATAGTATTTTGAAAAAACTACAGTACACAGAACGTTTTTCAAAATTATAGTGTTTTCGGTTTATTTGGGTAAAATTATAGTATAATTTACTATTATTATACATTTTTCGCTTAATCATTTAGTTGGCAACACTGATGTGATATTGAACAGAAATCGAATGTCTGTGGAAATAGCACTTTCATCACGAAAAACAGCCATGTTCAAACTGGCTTAGGCAGTCAATGCACACACTACGCAAGCACTGCGATGCGTTCCTCTAGCGAACGATAAAATGCACTAGAGAAGACATAGCTTTAAAAAATTTGATACATGAATGAAAATTTGGAATATTGATCACTTGTTTTTGAAACGACCATTGCTGACCAAATTGTGTAGAAAGGGGATATTAATATCCAAACAATAATCTCACCTATGGTGGGAATCAACACGATGACTTTCTTGGTGTACACGAGCTGCTTGACGAGGTGTGTGTGGTGGCAGAGGGCGTCGGCATCCACAACAGCGTATGGCGGCAGGTGTCGCTGCTTCCGACCGCTTCGCACGGCACTCTCCAGCTCTCGGACCTGCTCCGACAGCCACATCCTCCCCAGGTTCTTCATCAGATTATTATTGTTGTTACTGGCACCTTTCTCCGAGTCCTGGACCGCCTGAGATGATGTATTTTGATTTTTTACCGACGGTTTCTGCAATAGAATAGAATCATTTTCAATACATACATTTTCTACCCTTTAAATAAACAACAGCTGATATTGTATATTAGACGTTAGAGGCAAAAACTCCTTACTGGGATTAGGGATTGTAATCCCAGACAGATAGACGATTTTGTTTTTTTTTCCGATGGTACAGATGTAATACATATTTATAACCAAAAAAACATACATGAAATTTTACATTTTTTTGCATAATGGAACTTTCCTAGTTGATTTGACTGCTCCGAAATATTACAACATTATACAGTTTCATGTCCCTACCACTAGACATACAAAAAATTGTGACCCATTTCACGTGAATCATACTTCCCAATGAATCCTTCAATACCAAGGATTCATTCTCTTTGATTCGTCTATTGATGTGTTCAATACTTCCATTCAGGCAGTCAGCACTGCAGTACTCGTCTTAATATAACTTGTATTTTGTTTATATATTATATTGTGGCGCGTTGAATAACAGTAGTATTATATAAATAATACCAACTCATATGCCAGAAAATAAGCCATTTCTAAAAATCGAAAATGGTGAACGAATGGTACAACCCATGATTAAAATTTTTCCAAAAGTGGCCAAACAGTGTCATAACCGGCCGATTGCATGCCGTAAAGGTTTTCAATCTATCGATACTCTTGACTGAATTAAGTAATAATACTAAATCCTCAAATTAAATACCTGATATTTGGAATATGGTCCTCGTGATTCCTTTTTGTGATTGGCATGGACTTTCTTGCCGGAGTCCTTCTTCAAAATGTAGAGCTTCAAACGTTTATTGTAAACGATTCCTATTTTCAGTTTGGCAATAAAGACTCCGAAATCGATAAACCTCATGAGGCGAACGGTGTTGGCTTCCCTAGTCGAGAAATACTCATTGCTGTCCCAGTTCATCCCTCGAAGCCCTCTCTCCATCACGCGGAGACTCTTCACCTCGACATCCTCCGGCAGCGGTTTCGTCTTGTAACTGTACTTGAGAGCGAAAAACGACTCGTGAAAACCGCTGAGCGACTCGTGAAATTGGTTTTCGGATTTGTAATGGTTGGAGACCATTTTGGGAAAGATTTGTCGATGAATTATGTTCAGGACATCGACGAGGGTCTGAAACAACGCCCGTCCGCTGGCTTTGCACGATATAACTAAGTCGGCTTCTCCATACAGCCAATTCAAAAGCAACTTCAATCCAATTAAAATATTATCGCTTTCGAAGAATTCTTTCAGCAAATCTTCATTGAATTCCTTCTTTTCAGGAATATCGTTTTCTTTTACATCACCGTTCAAATGCTGTTCTTTCATTTCTGAATCGTCTTTTTCGGTCAATACCTCTTCTTTTTCTTTCTTCTCCGAATTACCATCAAGATTGCTGGTATCATTTTTAGTCGTATTATTGTCTATGTATAACTTAGACTGATCTTTAGCATCCACTGCATCGTCATTTTCATCTTCAGAAGACGAATTGGACGAATAAGATTCTTCACTGACGTTATCTTCGGAACACGACTGATCTGATCCCTTGTTGTCTTCCAAGTCACTGAAATCGGTTGAATTATCTGAGTCTGACTTATCAGTGCTTTCAAAGGAATCCAAACGGCGTCGTCGACGCCTCAGTTTAGCATGGCTATTATTCTTTTTCGGTTTAGTCTTTTGAGCTTTATCACCGTTTTTGAGCGGGCCAATTCCGTTGGACAACTTGACTTGGATATCTACATTTTTAACAGTTTCCCCTTCCCCTTCCCCTGTCTCTTCTGACACTTTCGAGTCATTTTTTTTATTCTCTGTCGAGTCGTCATCATCGTCTTTAGTCGGAGTTTCAGGTACAATAACATTCGAACACATATTGGAATCTTCAATAATTTTATCACAATTTGATTGCGTAGTCTTAACTAATCCGTTTTTAACATCTTTTTGGCTAACATATTGCTGCTTCAAGTGTTTCATTTCATTCTTGTAAGTTTCAAAAGCGTCTTCTGGGTTTTCAATTTGAAATCCGATCTCAGTGAAATCCGTCAAAAGCCTTTGTAATAATTGGGAAAGAGCAGCTAGAGCAAAAGCCTTAAGAGAATACAGATTAGAAGAGTTCTGACTCTGAAGCGAATCCATGCACAGCAAACTTACAACGACGAACTTATAAATAATTTTGGAGTTCAGGTATTCCGGATTTATCTCGTTCTGGTCTAGATACTTGAGATAGTCTTCATGGCACGTTTTGAGGTCCGGCGTGACTAGAGGACGGTACTGCAGGCATTCTTTCAAATCGTAAAGCGTCGAGGCGCACAAATCATTAAAGTTATCGAAATTCTTCTGAAAAAACCAGACATCCGTCAGCGACAAGAACTTACAAATAAAACTCTTCACTGACTCCTGCTGGTCAATTATATCGGGATGCGGTGGATTACAATTCTCAAGATATTTAGCATTCTTATCGAAAATTCTCATTAGATTACTTTCGGCGCCTTCGAAAGAATTAATACACATCAAGCACATGATGTAGTAACGCACAGAGTCAAGATGGTGATTTTTCCCGGTGTACAGAGTCCCTAGTTGATTGTAAGGCATCCCGGCTAACGGGTTAACCCCGGCCGCTTGTAAATAGTATCTGGCGGCCATGGAAGGATTCCAATGGTCCTCGTAGTCAGTCTTGTATCTGCTGAGGTCCCCCAGATAAACGAGGAAGGTCTGTATGCATGACTTCCCCCAGTCTTTCAGTTCCGATTCTTTGTCTGCATTATTGCACTTGAATTCGGTATCGAGCTGCGGATAATCGACCAGGCCTCTCAGTTGTATCCCGGCTTCTATTTGAACTTTGGATATTAGGTAATGGTAATGGCCTATGCCCGCGTCGATGTGGGCCAAGATAAGCTCATCGTGAGTGGTCTGATTGGCTCTTAAACGTTTAGCAGTTGAGACGGCTTCGTAGTATCCTTTCCGCCACAGTAATTCCTGCGCCTTTCGCCCAAATAAAAGGGGGTCGGCAAAAATTAGTTTCTCACAGTTCTCTCGGAGTTTTTGGCGGTAGATTTCTAAGGTGGCCGCGAAAAGGTCCACAACCGACTTGGAGCGAGCTGTTCCTTCATCCACTCTGCGTGCGGCTTCACTAATGTAACTGAAATCATACAAAAAAAAAATATAAGTCCGAATTAATGCTCATATATGCCTAGTCCTGACCAAAAACTTATGTATCTGAACAATGTTTTCCGTCCGCGGTGAAATACAACAAAACATACGACACTTGTATCAAATTTTTTTAGTTTTCATGCAAGTTTTTATACAATGTTCATTTGTTTATGCACAGCTGTATCTTGGTCTGGACTGTATCAGTGGTCAGTCCAATGGGTGCAAATAGACTGTTAAGATCCGACATAAACAGTACACACTAAACTATGTCAGTCATACTTATTTCTTTTCATTGAACTAAGAATACAATTTGCAAATGGTGCTGGTTAGTTTTTAAAATAATTCTATCCACACATTGAAATATGCTTCATTTTCTTATGTTTAGGTTTCATCATAGATAGAAGAAAGTTTTCTTAGAAATGTTTGTTTCAAACCTACTTTATTTGATTTAGCGAAGGATTTTAAAATTACTGTCTCCAACAAAGTTGTGATCGCTTTCGATTTAGATAAACTGTTATTTTTTAGGCATTAATATAAATAGTAAATTCTTTAGCGGTAAGAACAGGTTTAATTTACATAAAGAAACTGTGAAAACAAGGCAAGTGTTTGCAGTGATTCGCAATTTATTCTGCAATACACAACTAAATAAACAAAACCATATGCAATGTAAACAATATTTGTAAATATGTTTAGTTATAAAAAAAAGATAATGTTAAAGGAAAGAATCGATTAGCAATTTGAAAGAATGAGAATATACAGTCATATTATTTATGACTTCGTGGTTCATTGATATATCAGTATTTGGTCTTGAAACCCGTGGGCTATGCCTTTTCCATCATACCTCGATGATAATAGCACCTGTACACGTGCGTGGATTTATTTGCACCAATAGTGTATAATATTTTAAACTATCGCGATAATAACTGCTGTTTACACATAAAAGTGCTGACTGTCTCGCCAATCTTATTCCTCAAGAGTAAGCGAGACATGATGTTGTCATATTATGGTACTATTTGACAGATCGTGAAAATCGGTTAACCTCAAAATGAGCCTCTGCGCAGTGTAGATTGTTTTTTTAATGCCAGGTTCGCCACTTCCAGAAAATTCAGAAGCTACCAAACTTTTCTGATTCATGCATGCAATCTTGTAACTTGCATGATACATGTTTACACGTCCATTTTCTTATTATGGCCGCAATAATATGTGCTATCAGCAGTAAATCCATGCACGTACAAACGGGGTATTATGCTCGTACAGGAGAAAGCCTTGCGTCCAAGTGAGTGTTGATACTCACACATTCACTGCAAGCCACGGATGGTTTCAAAAATTTAAAGGCCGTAATATAACTACACAATTTAGTAATAATTCAGTAACAGGTGAGGCTGCCAGCGCAGATACAGAGGGAGCTACGAATTTTAACAAGAGCTAAGCAGAAATCATAAGCAATGAGGATTAGAAGAGGATTCTTTTCCTAAATGTATTTAAGGGGGGACATGCTCGTCGAAGGTCAAAATTGAGTTTTTATTGTATATTCAAACCATGATCCTGGACACTCCTTAAACGTTGTAGATGATCTATTTATATAATTTTGAAGCCTTATTATCTTTTATAGTTATTTTAAACATTTGATGACTGCATGAAGTATTTTTGTTACATAAAATAGTATTCTTTTAAACCTCTCGCTCTAATGTTTTAGAATATAGTCATATTTCGGTACATAACTGTGCAGTGGTGTTAAGATTTTTTACATTTATTAATTTTTAAATGCATTTATAAAACCATTAGCATAATTTATCACGAGATAATTTTTGTAAAATATTCACGATAAAAAATTATATTGATAATCTCTGTGATCCCAAATTTGACAAGAATTAGGCATTTTATTATTCAAAAAATCGGCAAGATTAACACATTTCAAGATGATTCTAAAGATATGTATTATAAGCTATGTCTTTGACCATTCAAGTGTGATAAACATCTTATGAATAATGATTGCTTTATAATAATTATTGACCTAAGAATAAGGTAGTGTTTTTTTGAAATACGCCATTTCTTTTGTCATTCCCCAGTGGTTAAGCTACAACATACGGCCGTAGCCATAAATTGACAAACTATAATTGAAGTAGGGAGTAAAATGATATTGACGCGCGTGTTTAAACATGTACCGTTTAAAAAAAAATAAAAAATAAATCGGTTAAGTACATGTTCAAACACGCGCGTTAACATAATTTTACTCCCTACTTTAATTATAGTTTGTCATTTTATGGCTACGGCCGTATGTTGTAGCTTAACCACTAGGGAATGACAAAAGAAATGGCGTATTTCAAAAAAACACTACCTTATTCATAGGTCAATAATTATTATAAAGCAATCATTATTCATAAGATTTTTATCACACTTGAATGGTCAAAGACATAGCTTATAATAAGTATCTTTAGATTCATCTTCAAATGTGTTAATCTTGCCGATTTTTTGAATAATAAAATGCCTAATTCTTGTCAAATTTGGGATCACAGAGATTATCAAAATAATTTTTTATCGTGAATATTTTACAAAAATTATCTCGTAATAAATTATACTAATGGTTTTATAAATGCGTTTAAAAATTAATAAATGTAAAAAATCTTAACACCACTGCACAGTTCTGTACCGAAATATGACTATATTCTAAAACATTAGAGCGAGAGGTTTAAAAGAATACTATTTTATGTAACAAAAATACTTCATGCAGTCATCAAATGTTTAAAATAACTATAAAGGATAATAAGGCTTCAAAATTATATAAATAGATTATCTATAACGTTTAAGGAGTGTCCAGGATCATGGTTTGAAAATACAATAAAAACTCAATTTTGACCTTCGACGAGCATGTCCCCCCTTAATACTTATACTTATGAAGGTTTATTATATTTTCACCCATCCTTTGAAACGAACACATATTATTTTAAAAAAATGCATGATTTCACGAAAACTTTCGGAATGAATTAATCACTTAATTAACTCAAGGACTTACTGCATAAGGTAATAACTAGGGAGCGGATTTGTATGCAACCAAAAACATGATTATATGCATGCACGTATGCACTTAAAATCAATAAAATATGCACTAAAACAGAAGAAATATGCAGCTAAAAATTGACTTGTTTTGTTGGAAAAAATTGTAAAAACCCATTTTACCCATTATTACTGACAAAAAATCGAATAACTAGTTAATAATTTTTCAACATAATATGATATCAGGACAAAAAATACAAACAATGAATATAAAGTTAATCAATTAGAACTATTTTCAAAATAGTTTTTTCACAAGTACCTACAAATAATTAAATAATAAATGCAATGTAAACCAAACATAACTTAAAAAACAAAAACGACACACTTCCTAAATATTATTTTCTGTTTTTTGCCCGAAAAAAAAATTACAATAAGTATTTTTTTCAACATTAAGGGATCTGTCAGTATTTTGTTCATATGCGGAAAACGACCTCTCAACGTCCACAGAGGTGATTGGGCAAACTTTAAATGAAAGTGCCCGAGTTGACTTCACTTTTTCTGATAATTCCACAGCTCGGAGATGGCATTAAAAATGCAAGTGCAACTAAACTATCTACCTTCCTAACTTAGTTATATTTCTAAAAAATAATTTAACAAAACTAAAATTATAAAGTCAAAAGCTCTAAAATATGCATTTATTTATGAAATATGCACTAATGTCTCAAATATGCTCTAACATCTTAAATATGCATTTATATGCACAATAAAATTATATTTTTGAATTCTGTGTCTTTCAAAACAGATTTATGTGCAACTTTCATAGCTGTGCATACACCCTAACAAAACATGCACTAGCATATAAATCCGGGCCCTAGTAATAACATCAGTGTAATGATATATAGAGAGGGCCTATTTTTCGCAAAATGAAGCCGTGTTTCTAGCGTATAACGCACAGTAGAACAACGATTTTATTATTATCAACTTAACTATGAAAGGTTATACCATCGTGTTGCTTCTCAGTACGACTACCAAATTTAAACACAACATAGTTAACCATATTATGTTCTATTAAAATAACTAAAAATAATAACCACTAACTTTATATTCAACACAAAAACAATAAATTTCAGCAACACGTGCTCGTAGTTTTTAAATGCATGTAATCAGCCAAATCAATTTTTTCCGGCGACGTTTTCAAATTATTAAAATTCAGCCGTAGAAATTTAATCTTACTCTTAAGGCGATACTTCAGTGAAACGGCAAATAATTTTCAACTATAGGCGCGATGAAATTTTGGACTCGCTGGCAGTCTGAGACCGAACGTCGGGGTGTGAGTACGTCAATTCGTTTCGTGATGGCGACGGGGGTATTAATTCTTAAATCGTGTAAAGATGACTAAAAACGTTACCCATTTACTTTAAAAAGAAAACATGTCAATGAATATATTATTATTGTTACTAATATAACAATAAACAGAACATTAAATGGACGCATGTTGGAATTATATGACAAATTATATTTCGGTCGGCATGCGTCATTTGCACCCGCGACCCGCGCATCGCCTAGCTCCGATCTTTTTAGACGATGCCTCAACTGATAGCCTTAACGCATAGAGCGGAGATATGAGCGTGCCGAATGCTTACTCACTCGCACTTATGGTTCGTTTTTGTGGAAGCCTTGATAATATCAGTTTTTCTGATAATCTTTTGAGATACATGGGAATAAACCAAACAAGAGTAAAAAATATGAAGAAACCTGCAATTATTATGGAAATAATAAATAACAAAAACTAGTTACATTTTGATTCCCAGCATTTTACAGAGCAACAAAGTATTTTACATCAATTACTGACAATAAAACACATTTAACATCATTTTTTTTACTACCTACATCTACAAGGCTTCAATAACAAAATAATCACGTAATTATCATTAAAACTGTTAATGACTTAACAGATAAAATTTATTATCTATAAGTGCATAGGTACTCTGTTGTCTCAATCCTTTTCTATGGTTTGGAACAGTGATTTTCAACCTTTTTTGGTTGGTGGAACACTTTCTCAAATCTCAGGGATTCCCAACCTGGTGACGCGTGACGGTCCAGAGGGATAAATTACAAAAGAAACGTCTACTCCGTAAGCAGTGATACACCTAAGAAAAGAACAGCCTGTATGCAAACTTAAATGTATAAATTTAGTGTAAATATTCGAATATGTACACATCCTGAAATATTCTTAGAATGTTAGCGCCTTTGTAAATTTTATCTTAGCGGAATCTATTGTACTATTCTCATTCCTTCTTTGATTCGCCGTGCCTTTATAATGTGCTACTTCCAAATAATACACAATCTACATCCTTGCACTGGATTCAATGGCGAGGAGTGGACAAAAGCTAAGTTTTGGGTGCACTATTTATGTCAGATCTTAACAGCCTACCTCCACCTTTCACCACTAACTGGACGTCACAGGTAGTGAATTATGTTTATTTCCTCCACTTTGGATACATAAAAATTCAACATGCGTCCATTTAGTGTTATGTTTATTGTTATATTAGTACTTAATAATAATATCTGTATACCCGAGGTAAACTACGGTAAATCCAAAATGAAAACTTCACAGGAGAGACGAATTTGTGATTTTTGGAACTTTCAACTTGTGGCATTCGTGAATGGAAAAAGATAAAATTTATCTATTTATCGAAACCTTTTTGTTTGTTTACCGCTGTAGTTCGATTATAAGCTTCATCAAAAGAATTGTATGTTTTCTTCCTGTTGTTTACCTCTAATAGTTATGGAGTTACAATGACATTTTTAATTTTTATAATAAGAGTAATATGAGTTACAGCTGTTTACCACGTATGCAGGATAAGTAATGAAGTAACAATATAACAATAACTCCATTTCACGATTTTTGGAGTTACAATAGTTTACCTCTGGTATACCAGTGGCGAAGACTCCATACTAGGCGATTATTTGAAGCCTACCTTCTTAAGAAAATATTTTTAATTGCATATTAACTTATTTATATAATCACTTGATTTTATATTCTATAAAATAATTTATTTTGCCAACGAGAGATGCTGTATGTGTAGAAATGTATTACACAGATAATAATTACAAATAATCTGCAAAGGTTTTAAAAAATATACCACAGCGCGATCTTTCTTGACGTAAATAAAGGTCGGATTATGTTTCAAATAATTCTCAATTTTTTCATATGGACTTTACGTCACGTAGCTCCGCCCAGTCTATCGAATTGTATGAACTAAGGTAAGCTCCGATTGCAGAGCCTAAAACTAAATAATTAATAATAAGATAGTTTAAAAAAATATTTCTATGGTGTTTAATCGACTATTAATAAACATAGACTGTTTTTAAAAATAAAAAGA
The DNA here is from genome assembly GCF_057557595.1 of Rhyacophila brunnea. Classification (NCBI taxonomy): domain Eukaryota; kingdom Metazoa; phylum Arthropoda; class Insecta; order Trichoptera; family Rhyacophilidae; genus Rhyacophila; species Rhyacophila brunnea. The sequence goes on along the minus strand of NW_028232848.1, from coordinate 35,044,254 downwards.
ACTTTTTTGTAATGATTTTTGATGTGTAAGGTAAAGGCACTAATGGTTGACACATTAAGAAAAAAATCATGTTTTTTTTAATATAGAATACACATTTCTTCATTGATTTAAAAACCAGATATCTTAATCACTGCACAAAACCCTTACCGATTATATTATAATGAGAGAAAATAAGCAATAATCAAACACACTTTTTAATAAAACATTTTTGTATCCTATCTTTTATCACTAATGCTTGACATGGCAAAAAAGATGAATCACTAATAATTGACACCTTAGTTGACATGGAATATTTTGGTATAATTTACATGTACCTACCTAAATATTTGCTCCTTACCTTTTCTGGTACCTACATACAAATTAACCATCAACCGGTGACTCGTTTTTGCATTGTCAAAACAAATCATTACCATGATATCATTTTTATTAAATGCCTTTTGGACAACGCAGACATATTTATGATATCTCTTTTTCCCTTCTAAAATACATTTTTTTGTATTTGCAGTTGCAGTTGCTCGTAAAGATTGGTCAATGTTACCAGCACTGCTTCTATTTTCTTCCATCTTCAGATATGTATGAACTTGTTCTCATTCAATGCTACACATGAGATTTAGCTTTATATAACAGTGTAATTCTAGTCACATTTTGTAGCTGTTGTAGTTGGAAGGCTTTGCCTCATCATGTATAACTGCCTCCATAGCTGCTTAAAGCCTCAATTACATTGAGCTTCTTTACGAGCTGTTTGTTGGCGAATTTATAATCTGCCTGTAAAGTCGCCCAGTGTAATCATCGAACATGTTAACTTGTTCGATAATTACACTGGGCGACTTTACAGGCAGATTATAAATTCGCCAACAAACAGCTCGTAAAGAAGCTCAATGTAATTGATACTTCAGTGAAACGGCAAATAATTTTCAACTATAGGCGCGACGAAATTTTGGACTCGCTGGCAGTCTGAGAGAGAACGTCGAGGTATCAATACGTAATTTTGTTTCGTGATGGCGACGGGGGTATTAATTCTTAAATCGTGTAAAGATAACTTAAAACGTTACCCATTTTAAAAAGAAAACATGTCAATGAATATATTATTATTGTTACTGATAGAACAATAAACAGAACATTAAATGGACGCATGTTGGATTTATATGACAAATTATATTTCGGTCAGCATGCGTCATTTGCACCCGCGACCCGCAATCTGCGCATCGCCTAGCCACGATCTTTTTAGACCATGCCTCAACTGAGGTATAGCCTTAAGAGTATTGAAACATTTTGTCGTTTTATAGGTGGCATTTTTCTTGAGGCAGTCGCTTCGTGTTTTGCGGAACCAAAAGTTGACATTTAATTCACCTAGTAGTTGACATGTGTCTACTATTGGAGAGGATGGACGAAAAATATACTTTCTTATATGGAATCAAATCTGAATGTATGTGTATGCCGAAATTGTTGAAAAATCACTCTTATTGCAACTTTGATGTGATCACTACTAATTAACATACCCTGTCAACTATTAGGTTTTCTTTATTTTGTGGTCCAATAATTGACACCGATCAATTTCAGACATAAATTTAAATATATTATCACGAAACCTGTTCAAATCTACACTCTAACATATATTATTACATGTAAGATACCAAAAATCTGAAATAAAAACATATTATGTAATAATTTCTTACCTGGAAGAGTACAGCATTCTTAACGGATTTGGTAAGAAAATTTGAAATACGTACTCACTCTGTCACACTCTCTAAAAAATATTCGCCATTTTAATGGTTTGGCTCGCAAAGAAATGAGTTTTGACTGGTTCATCACAAAATTTACACGGCACATGTTTTTAAGCTATTTTCGAATGGATACACGCACAGGTTTTCTTATTTTAATTAATATATTTCAAAAGTGTCAACCATTAGTGCACTGTCAACCATTAGTGCCTTTACCTTACCTACTTATAAATGTTTTGATAAAATCCGTAATTTAAACTGATCGCTTAATTTTATGTCGTCAGTGAGTTTTTGAAGTTTCATTAAATTAGTGTGTACCTATTCATTAGTAGTAATGTTGTATTATCTTCTTATTTCTCGTAAGTATACCTTACAAGTGTGTTCTTTTTATCAGATCTCCACAGCCTACCTCTTTCCAAAAGTCACCCTTCGCCACTTTGGTATACAGATATATTCATTAACATGTTTTCTTTTTCGAGTACAGATAACGTTTTTTAGTCATCTTCCCCTCGGCGATTGGAGCTGGATTGGTGTGATATGAATTGCGATTATTTGCCGTTTCACTTATGTATGCTCTTAAGATTGGAAGACTATGCTGATTATGTCATTGACAACAGTGAAACGTTAGACAGATTAATGTCAAGCAAAGTAGAAGAGGCAGGCCAAAAATTTGTTGACTAGATCAGCCACTGATGACTGTTGTATGCTTGGTGTACAAAATTGGAAATCAGCCACTTTGGATAGACAAGTGGAGAGTTGTCAGAGGAAGCCAGGACCCACCTCTGGTTGTTATCCTAATGATGATAATGGGAGGTTTGTAATATTAAAAAAATCATCTATTTCTTCGCCAACACGAAAGAAATCTAGGTAGTTATATGCAGGTAATTATCGTAGAACGAATATTCGTGCAATTATATTTAAAAATAATAATATGTATCTATAATAAATAGCACACAGTAATATTAAATCAATTCTTAATAATTACGATTCAGCATTAATTACATTGCAACAACATTATTAAATAATAAACGTGAACATTCATTTCAGGGTCAAAGATTCAACAAAATAATGTGATGATTTTTTAACTACGTAGAAAGATCGAGCGGCCTGATAAAATGGCCTATGTTATGTTTTGATAATTTGTAATACAGTTTATTAAATATTGGGACAGCGGTAAGGCTTACCGGTATAACTTTCTCGTGAGGGCATTGCGCTCGGCAATATCACCCTCCGTCGTCTGGTTTATACTTTTCTTCATTTTTCAAGTCATCTTCGTCGAAACACATGTCAAGATTTCAACAATAATCGGCCAACATTTTGGAGGTCGGCGGGTGTCATGCGACGCTGACTCATCTCTGTATCATCAGTTGGATTTGTGAGCCGAAATCCTTGCACCATAACAATTTTTTGACGAAAAAGGAAAAGTCATAGAGGTTTGCGATTTTCTCTCAGGCCTCCCGACACTTCCAGACAGTTCGGATTAATTTGCTGTTTTGCCGATAAGGCGATAAAACGGATAAAAGTGACAGATAAATAAATTCTCCAAAAGATGGCACCACCGTTCCAAATCTTCAATAAATATGGCTGTCAAATTTCAACGAAGAAAACTGTTTTATCAACAGAATTGCCCGAGCTAGTAAATATTGACCATAGATAGCAATAAATGCATAATTCTCGATATTATTATCTCCAATTATTGTTAAAAAAAAAAAAAATAGCTGAATGCTCCGCCTGCCAGAGGCATCTATTGGAAAAATATGAAACCTGTATGAGACAGTTTATTCAATTAAATTTAGATTAATCAAATAATTTAAAAGTGTTTTCATTCAACACGTAAGTAGGTATAAATATAAAAATATATTAAATTAAAACTAAGCTTGGTTTTGTTTTTAGCTTTCAAAATGATCGCAAGAAATAACGGTTTGCACCAAAGAGATTGAAGAGGAGTCCAATCTCTTTAGTTTGCACCATGTAATCGCACCTGCCTATTTGTCAAGTACCAAATATTAAATAATATGGAGTTGACCATGTTTAGGCTATTTCGTATAGTATACTATACTAGTCTATCTTTCTATATTCTATAATCTATGCCATGCACTCTAAAAGACGGCATATTGTTTAGTATAATTAAAGTACTTATAATATGTATGTTACTGCCTACTCCCTACCACTACGTAGGTAGGTACATTTTGTAATTTTCCTATAATATTGACGTTAATATGTGTCAATCAGGTAGGGGTTCCTCGAGATTCTAGAAAGGGTTTCATTCAAACAAAAACTTTGGGAATCACTGAATTCAATGAATAAATGAAAACTAGGCAATATTATTGTACTTACCAACTTTTGTCTGACCGTTTTCACCGATATTGGTTCACTGTATTGAGTCTCGACATATCTAATGATTTTCTCAGATAATACGTATAATATGGGAATTCATAAAAATATCTAAAATGAAATATCAGATTGGACCTAACTAAGCAAAAAGATATTATTTCTTATTAAGCAGGTACATAAGAATGATAATAATAGGTAGGTAAGTATCTAAAATGAAGCATCCGTTGCTATAGTTACACCATCTTGCTGAAAAGTTAATTTTTTTAATAATATAACATCATTTCAATATGATATACGTATTGATATCGAAGGGTTAACAATATTAGCATTCACAGAGGGTACAAATCTTTCTTTCGCACACATGTGTCGGTAATCGGTGTGTGCAGAGCCAAATTCAGGAAAAATTACAAGGGTAGTGATCAGTGGCGAAGACTCCATACTAGGCGATTATGGAAGGATTACCTTCTTAAAAAAAAATTTTTAACCGCATATTGACGTATTTATATAATCACTTGATTATTTTATACTTATTCCATAAAAATATTTTTTTATTATTATTAATATTTGCCAACAACATCTGTCGTGTATGTAGGAATGTATTATAAACAATACAGAACAATCTGAAAAGGTTTAATAACTATATACCATAGCGCGCCATCTGCCTTAACGTAAATAAATGTAGGATTATTTGTCAAGAAATGGTGACGTTTTTTTGTATGGACTTTACGTCACATGATTTCAGTCAGTCTATCGCATCGTATGAAATATGGTAGGCTCCTATCGCAGAGACTAAAACCTTCTGCGACTGCACTTTATCCAAAATAATTAATAATTGGATAATTTAAAAAAAAATACTATTGCATTTAATCATATTACATTTGAGTCATATTTTGCGACTCGGGTTTCGCCTTTCGGCATTTGCAAGCACTATGCGCACTCACCAATGGAAAATACATACTGACAACGAATACAGTTAAATCTTGTTAATCGTATTACAATTTGCCATTGGTGAGTGCGCATAGTGACTGAAGATAGCAAAAGGCGAAACCCGGGTCGTAAAAATGACTCAAATGGAATAGTACAAAACTCAAATCAATTAGAATTTGTGTGTTGTTTAAAAAAATACATAATTCGATTAGGTTAAGTTGGTAATACTTTTAATGCATATCGTCACCTTACTATTAAAACCTCGTAAGTCTGATTAAGAAGAATGTTGAGGGAGATAAAAAAACGAAGGTAATAAAAAAGATATTTTTAACACCTCTCTAGTCGATGAATCTACTGTTTGTGAAATACGGGGTTTTAATTCCATGTTTGATACCACAAAACTTGCGAGTGTTTAAAATTTGTCGATAGATGGACAGCATACAGAGAACCGAGATTTTGATATCATTTAAAATGTTTTTTTTGTTTAAATTTTGTCGATCAAACTTCATTTTTTCATAATATCGGACTTACGAGGTATTAATAGTAAGGTGACGATATTCTCCAAAAAAATATAATGGGGGGGAAAGTGACAGGTGGCCCCACCCTCGGGGCGCCAATGGGTTACGCGTATGCATAAGCACAGTGCGCCCCTGGAGCTTGTAGGTCGTGAATAATACAAGATAGCGCTAGCCACTCGACGTCCTATCACTTTTTCATACTTCATACCGCCAGGCGGGTGAGAGAGCGTTGGTACATACTGTGCGGTTGTACACAGTAGTATGTATACAGCCTCGCATACCTACATATTGATGATCCGGGTCCATATTACAACACCTGACTGAATATTTTATTATATTTATTTAATTATTAAGACGGTACCTCAGTGAAACGGAAAATAATGTTCAACTATCTGTGCGACGAAATTTTGGACTCGCTGGCAATCGGGCTCGTCGGGCTGTGAACACGTTAATTTGTTTCGTGATGGCGACGGGGTAAAGATGACTAAAAAACGTTACCCATTTAATTGAAAAAGAAAACATTATTATTGTTACTAATAGAACAATAAAGACGGACGCATGTTGGATTTATATGACAAATTATGTTTCGTTCGTCACGCGTCATTTGCACAATCTGCGCATCGCCTAGCCACGATTCTTTTAGATTTAGACCATGCCTCAACTGAGGTATAGCCTTAATAAATTTTATTGTTAACATTTGAGTAGTTTAGAAGCGAAATTGCGTCTCTGTATTTTTAAATTTCACAGCAGCTACTTTTTGTAATATTACAATGAAAACTTTCTTTATTTATTTCAAATATAAATAATGGCTGAAGTTTCTCAATCATCATCATTTATGACACTGGCCTCCTTCAAAAACTTCCTCTACCCTGGACGATCCAGCGCTGACACCCTCTAGTTGCCTTGACCGATCATTCTTAAATCTCCTGTGGCGCAGTCCAGCCATCTCAATTTAGGCCGTCCAGGTTTTCTCTTGCCCTCGGGGGTTGCATACATAACCCGCCTTGCTGGTACATCCTCCGGCAAACGTGATCTTTTCGCCTCTATAAAACGTGTACAGCACTTCATTATACCTTGATATCCAGATTCCACTTTCTGTAACAGCCCCAAAGATTCCTCTCAAAACTTTCTTCGCAAAGATATCCATATTTCTCTCATACTGCTTGCTATGTGACCAGAATATATTAATATATTACAATAAAACTTTTGGTAGGTAGATGAACCCCCACAAATCTATGTATTTAGTTATTTTTATCCGCATATTCATGGCGATGGAGAGAAGCCTTTTAACTTTTGACCTACTCATTTATAGAAATGCCACATTATCGCTTTTTCAAGTTTGATAGTTTTGACGTAAAATAAATCATAGTTGTAACGCCGCCGAGCGAGAGAAAGCAATGAAATAGGTTTCATGTAAGTAAAGTCAGGGATAGTAACCGTAACAATAATCAAATTTTCCCTGTGTAATCCGTGCGCACTAGAGAAATCGCATATATGTGCATGTTCAAAGTTAAATTGTTACACAATAGTAACTATATTATACACTAGGGAAAACAAAACATGCGGTACATGCATAATTAGGGTTCCCAGACGTCCTCCTTTACCAGTAAAATACCAATTTTTTGAGGTCAATATCCATGCCCATACTTTCTTTTATAATTTTTATCGAATAATGCGTAATATTCGCAGTTTTCCCGCTATAGTTACATATTGTATGCATCAGTTTTGTAAAATCGATTGACAAAATATTTATTTCATTTATTTGAAAGAATTGTGTAAGGTACTTACTGTATTTCTTGATTGCAATATTTACTCTATACTAAGTCTTGTTTTATTTAGTAATAATATGTTTATAAAAATATATGATTTTACGATATGTCATCTATATCACGGGGTCGAGCAATCATCGGCTTACCACGGATTCAACTACAGTGGTAAAATCATGGCCCCCATAAGGGGGGGGGGCTGACAGGGTTCTAGCCTAGGGGCCCGGGCTCAGGGGGGGGCCATGCGTGGCGGGTTAATAAGATATTTAAGATAAACACACATCACAAATTTGCCCTAATAGTAAATAAAAAAAGTTATTTCACGACAGAGAATTTTACATTTAAAAAATGAGGTCGTAAGATGCATTTTGATTGTTTTGTGTTGATACTTGACAACTACATAATTTAAGTAGATGTATTAAAACTACAAAAATCCCTAAAAATAAACCGAACACAATTTTGAAAACGCTTCTGTTGTGCGTCACACATGCCATTAAACTTAGCGATAGGTAGAGGGGCCCCCTAAATATCCTGGCCGGGGGACCCATTTTTGGATGTGGCAGCCATGGGTAAAATACATCACAGAAACACTCAGAATTAAGAAAATCACAAGTATGTATTGTGAAATCACCGGGATCGAACCCGGTAGGTACGGTATCGGACTATGGGGCGGCTGTTGATTATAAAATATGTCCTCTTTTATCATTGTCAAATATGGAAACCCTAAGCATAATAATAATAAAATATTTGAATCGGTCCAACAACTGTGTTTTGTATGTTACTATATCTAAGGGATTTCTTTATATTATTATTACAAAAAATATATATAATCTTTTGGGAAGATTGACGCGTGTAAAACGATCTTTACACACTTCCCCACTGGCATGTAACCTCCGTCCTTTAAAATACCACAGCAGGCGACAGCGGCGGCATGGCTATTAAATTAACAAAAAATAAAATAAAAGCCAACGTAAATTTTAATAACTTGAAAAACAAATATTTACGACACTTTCTTGGTAATATAAATTAGATATTTTACTAAGAATACAAGACATTAATTTTATCAGCGTTGTAAAATTCCAAAATGATCCTATACAATGTTGATACTATATAATTACATATTTGTAAAACATGAAATGTACGTTTTTCAATAACTATTTTTATACTATGTATCTAATCTAAACAGCCGCTTTCGATGAATGACAGAATGTCCGCTTCTGAAACTGTGGATGTGTCGGTTTGAACCCTGCTTCTGGTAAATTCATATTTTTTTCATTGAATGTTTGTATCCAGAACACGGACCTAATCACAAAACAGATTAATAAATAGAAATGTAAAAGAATTTGCCATGGACCAAAGTTCTGGAGCAGGGTAGTTTACCGCCTGACTGCGTCGGCTGTTACCAAATACTGTAAGCACGTTACATTAACGTAACAACTAAAATACATATTATAAAGTATTGAAAAAGCATATTCTAAAACACGTGTTTTAGTTTATCTCATATTTTTCCACACTCGAGATATTTAGCCTGTTAAGTATATTATATCACATTAATGTTGTATTCCATGGACCTAATAGGTACATAGATTCATAGATATATCAAATAACTAAGACATATTTTTCGGAAAAAAACTACACCTATTAGGAAACCTCTTCGGGAAGAGGCAAAAATCCACAGTGAATTTTATTGTAGATCCAACAAAGACAGGGACTAACAATACACATACTTAAATCTATGAATCCAATAATAATAAATTATACAACGACGTTTTAAACCAATAACATGATAAAATATAGAACATCATCTACCCATAGATTAATGTGACACAATTTATTTTGTAATTACTTACTTAATGTGTTTACATTTATTTTTGTGAACTGGCTAAATTCTGTAGTTTCATAATCTGAAATCTCAATTATCAACCTTGTTCATAATAAATACCTGCCTAAGTATATATATTTGGTTTTATTCTAACACTACAACATGCCACGAGACCCAATTACAGTGATGCGGTAGTATTAAACCAATAGTACCTAATATGGTCACAGATAGAGTTGGCTTTGGGGAATTTTCCGACGGGAATTCTCGAGAAATTTTCGAGATTTTCCATCCTGAATCTCGAGAATTAAAATTTTTAACATTTCGGGAATCCGGATCTTTTCTCGGGATTCGGGATTTCTTTATTATCAAATATTAATTGAAAATACGATTTTCTATATGAAAAATGTGGACAGAAAACACAAAGCGTTCAAATACTGATCGGGACATTTAACACAATTAAGCCAACGTCGACTCAAAATGAGCGCAATTTTTGTAACATCAGGTAATTTTGTGTCTCAAAAGCGTACGCGATTGTCAGACGCAGCGATTGACAGTTTGTGTTTTTTGAAATACCGTTTTAATAAGTAATGTTTTGAATTATTTTTGTTTTCCTACTTCTATTTTGTTTGTATTCTTACATAAATAAAAAAAAACATATTTTTTGTAATTTGTCTGTTTTTACACTAATTTTAACATTTTTTTTTTTAAATTTCCCGATATCTCGAGAATTCTTTTCTGGAAATCCCGAATCTCTAGATTGACATTTTCTCGGGAAATACCCAACTCTAGTCACAGACCTATCATACTAAGTAAGATATATTATTGTTTTAGAATTATCAAACAGTTTTTCAACAAAAAAAAATATCATGGGTGTCAGCCAGTACGACTAACATTTTTGTTCGGTTCCGTCGTGGCTGACTCTCACGGCGGTGCTACAAAAGCGATTTACGTGCTGTAGGTCTCACCTCACGTGACGCGGCCATGTGATGGGCCTATTGCCTCAATCCTGGGACGTGACATGGTGAAATAACTAATTAATAATACGCGTCAGTATAAATTTTAATTATTACAGCGCCATAATCACAAAAAAAAACATGAAAATTAAAAAAACCATTCTTTATATTATTATTATCGTATTCGTTTATTTTCAGTAACCATACCTTCTTTTGGCTAACCATTAAATGCTATATAATTATGGGGAAGCCTTCGGTTTGTAGCGGACAAGGACACACCTATATGTATAACATCAGAGTGACAAGGAAAAAATTACGGTCTCCTTCGTCTCACTTGCACGCTTTTGAGGTTGGGTTCCTTAGCCGTCTCCCTCTGCCCCGTTGCGAATTCAAAGTTTATCTCGTTTACGGCTCTCTCTTTCTTACAAGAGCAAACTTGTATATTTATCCCTCGGTCGAGGAGGTGAGAAATACATTAGTAATGCAGCCGGTGATTGGTCGATTTCGCTTGACATTTGTATTCGGGTCCACGTGGAGTGCGCTTATTCACAGGGACGTACGAAAAACGAAAACAATTTTCTGTGAAACGCTTAGCTCACTCAAATTAAAAGACCTCTCGGAATGCATTTTTGATATCAACTCATTTTGCACAGATATTAAACCAATAAAATAAGAGATTATTAAATTATTTCATTTTTTTCTAATGACTGGTCATAAGGTCAAATTGTTGCCTCGTAAAAGTTAAATTATCTCGTATTCTAAATTTAAATATCGTGATATCACGGTTTATTGAAAGAAGATAATATTATGATTTATTCGCATTAAAATCTTCTTCGGCAATGTTATATGGAGCATATGGACACCACACGGCGCCTCCAAGAATCCCTTCGTTTTGCATCATTCCAGGTCAAGTCATAACTCAGCTGTATAATCTCTGTAAGTATCAGTACCGAATAGAACCCTAATTAAACCAAACCATAATACAAAGTTTTGGTATACTTTGGCCGATACGACAAAATTGTGCACATTTTTTCATTCCTACTTATTCGTTTTCGTTGGATTGAGAATACATATTACACATATTGTTGGTTCATTTCTTTAAATTCATTAGGTCCTGCCTAAACCAAACTATAGATAATAGATACAAAATACTATTATATATATAAAATATCCAAAGTTATAGGTATGTGATTTAATTGCATAATTGTAGATATTTTATAGATAGACTAGTATTTTTATGACATGGTTTTCGCAGGGTTTAATTAAATTTTAAAAACTAAACAACACCATAAGTATATTATAAATCGTAGTCTGATTTCAATGAAAACAATTAAGTATTACTGACAAAGTTTAGTGTGCACTATTTATGCCGGATCTTAACAGCATATATCCACAGTTTTGAAGCATTATTCTAAGTATATAGTATTTAGCGGCCTTCTAGTACACCGAAATTAAATCGGTTTGAAGAACAGGCAAGCCAAGTTGAAGTTCTCTTCTGACGTCCGCAGCAACGTGTTCGAGCCATTTCCACCGTCGCCTCTTCACTCTCAGCGTGATTAGAGGCTGCTTGCTTCTCTCTCTTGTCTCTTAAAAGTCATACCCAGTATTCATCGCAAATATCTGATCAGAATTTCAGTATACGGTTGCTCTGAGCCTTCGTAAGGTAGCATGATTCGCTACCTACCGTAAAGCAGTACCGTCAGAATGCAAGTTTTGTATAGGCAGCATTTGGTTTTACCCGAATACAGTCGTGAGTCTCAAATACTCCGCATCGAGTTGAATATTATTGCCCTTCAGATAGCTCCCAGATGCCATCTCTCATGATGTGTACCCCCAGATATTTGATGTTCTCTTCTGGCGTCCGCAGCAACGTGTTCGAGTCATGTCCAACGTCGCCTCTTCACTTGATTAGAGGCTGCTTGCTTCAGTCTTTTATCTCCTAAAAGTCATAGGTACCAAGTATTTGTCGTAAACATCTGATCAGAAGTTCAGTATACGGTTGCTCTGAGCCTTCGTAAGGTGCCATGATTCGTTACATGGCAGTACTGCCAGAATGCAATTTTTGAATAGGCAGAATTTGGTTTTACATCTCCAGTGATGTGTACCTACCCCCAGATATTTGAAGCTGTCGACACTTCTGCCCGTCGCAATTTAGGGGGAAATCTGGATCAGAACAGCTGTGATATTTTACTAAACTTAGATTTTTGAAACGTGATTTTTAAACCAACGCAAGACGAATAATTGTCACTGTAAATTAAATATAAAAATAATTACAAGATAAAAAGAACTTGTTATATACCTACAATGTTTTTAAATTTTCTGTTGAATCATATAAACTTGACTTGACTAGCTTAAACGATCAAAAAAAAAAAATGAAGGTACTTGATAGAAATAATACTGAAATGTCATTGATTTCCATTGTAACGCACGTATATATTAATATTAATAATTTAGTTGCTGTTGCTAGGACCCACTTAGCAGCAACCAATAATAGTTTTACTTTGTACGGATTTCTTCCGACATAACTTTTCATACAAAACAGAATTAACTGAAAATTAAATCAATTCTACTTAAAGATTGCTAAAGTATTAAAAAAATGCATTGTCATCGTGTTCTGATATATTCTAAAAGTTTCAAATGTCTAGCTAGTCGGGAAGTTAGTTAAAAATCGATTGCAAGATTTGTACCGGACAAATAAGAATACGAGCTAAGAAAAACGTTGTAATAATAATACTTAATAAAAAACGTAAAATTATGAATTTTAGTCAAGCATATTTTCTGCACTTACTACGTTAGAAAAAAAATATAGAAAAGTATGTAAGTACTAAATTTTAATATTGCTTAAGCATGACCACAAAATAAAATGGGATCCTTTAACGAATTCACATTTTGTAACTTTTTTTAAATTTTAATGTTTTAGATACTTACGTATTTATTAATTAAAATAAGTTAAAATGTAAATTATCAAAAAAATGTCTCAAATAATATTGCACACTTCGTATTTTTCCACTAGGTGGCAGGTGGAGTATTCACCTTAGTAATCATGGAAGATTTATTAATTGTACCTATAATTCTATAATATTCACAAAATATATCAAGTAATATAAATTGAATTCCATTTTGAGAGCACCAAATTTTTTACATCACTTATTTTTCACTGTGAGTTCATCAATCTATTAATTATTTATCTCACGTCTTGTAATACCTGAAACCTGGCGGCTCTCGTGGAGCAGTGTGTAAGGCGCTGGTCTTCCATCCGGGAGCTCTGGGTTCGACCTCGTGAGGACACACTATATTTATGTGATTCGCCTGCGTGTTTGTGATTGTTCAAAATTACTAACAACCACCTTGTACGAAAAATCAAGGACATGATAATTAATATCTAATATAAAGAGAGTGGATATTGTTCGTCAAAATGAAGCCGTGTTTCTTGCGTATAACGTACAGTAGAACCTCAATTTTATTATTATTAACTTAACTGTGAAACGTTATACCATCATGTTGCTTCTCAGTACGATTACCAAATTTAAACACAACAAGCATAGTTTCTACTAAATTCACTAAACATAATTAGGTAAGGACTTACCACAAACTTTATATTTAACACAAATACAATAAATTTCACCAACACGTGTTCGCAGTCTTTAAATAAATGTAGTCATTCAAATCAATATTTACCGGCGACGCATACAAAAAATATTAAATTCAGCCGTATAAATTCTATCTTACTCTAACGCATATTGCGGAAATATATGCGTGCCGAATGCTTTCTCACTCACACTCCATCATCATCGTCAGCCTGAATCTATCCACTCTGGATGAAGGCCTCTCCAAGCTGAATCCACTTCTCTTGGTCCTTTGCGTTGCGTTGCTACGTACTTGCGCAAAACTAAATCATTTCATTGATCCAGCGGCCTCTTGGTCTACCTTGCGAACATTTTGTACCTCTTGGGTACCACTGGATGACTAGATTTGTCCAACGATTGTCCCTTCTTCGAGCCATGTGACCAGCCCATTTCCATTTGAGGTTCCACTCGCACTTATGGTTCGTTATTTTTCAGGCCTTGCAAGGACATTATTATTAATAAAAACAAATCCCTGAACCTATCCCTGAAAAATGTGTATACATTACAGTATGTACCTACCTACTTACTTACACCTTTCTTATTGTATATTTTCTTACTAATTGAAAAAAAATCCACCCAGATTCATATTGATGTTGTCTTGAGAAACTTTTCTTGTTATTTTTAATGTCTTTCAGACCCCACAGTTTTATTTTGTGAAACGCATGTGAGACATGTTGTATTGTCACATTTTTTGACATCAATTAATGTGTTTTTTTTTCATATGGAAATTTTACTTAGGTACGTCGTATGATGCATCGAGGACCCTAAAGAAGAACTTCCAATCTGGGTGAGTACCGGCCAAACCAGGAAGGTTGGTAACCCTGCTTATGATACGGCTTATGTGTTTTGAGTGCATACTTTAAAGATAGAGGCACTTGATGTATATTTTTATCTTAATCTAAACACTTGATATTTTTTATACATCACTAGGTATTCACTATTACAGATAGTAGACACCTAATATTGACTAGGTATGTATGTGTGGGAATATAAAAGTGTGTGAATAATCGTTTTTGTAACTTGGGGACCACTAGACTGCACAAAACAGCCTACTAAAGAAGTTATTCGAGTATTTTTTTCATAATGGTCAGGTCGCCAGCCGATACAAATGAACATGACCTAGGATTTTCAAAGGACAGTGGTTTTAGACTAAATCTGACTCAGTTTTGTCCGGTGATTACAAATCAGGTAGTTAGTGCCACTCTGGCACCCTTGGGTAGACGCCGTCTTGGTGAAATGGCGGCCAAAAACAGTATTTGGATGATATTTTAATAACCGTTATCCTTACAAAGATTGTAAGTTTCTAAAATAACATAAATGTCGTTAAATTCTACACAAAAAGATATCTTATACCTATATTTTTTGGTAGATTAAACAGTTTTACTAGAATTAGAGAAATTAATATAAGCATTTAGGTCTCTTCTTGTTTTTTCAGTGTATTACTTATCATCAATCTGTTTCACACTGTTAGGTGAACACCTCCTCAAGCTCAATCTCCTCTTCTGGGTTCCTTGTTCTTGACTGCCACGCAATTCCAACGAACTTTAATATTGCGCCAAATCAGCTCACCTCGATTCAGCTTTTCGGTCATGTTATCTCCTTGAGTACCACTGTGTTCATTCGATGGACCGTAGCTTAATTGAAAAAGCGTATTTTTTTCCTACAAAATGATTTTTTTCCTTGTCAAATTATGTATATTCAATCAAATATTCGATTAATACAACTAATTAATTAGGACGAAGTAGGTAACTCTAAGAATTCCATATTTTTTTTCAACAGCTCTCAAAGATAATATGTTTTGTTCAATATCTTCGAGAGCTTTATCTCATCGCGCATTGCTTTAGTTTGTTTTTTTTTGCACCTGCAAAAGAATATAATAAAATTAGATATAGTACCTAATTGGCATAGGACAAACACAGCTAGGTATTAGCCACCCGGCTAATAACTATTGGTGTTAATTTTACATAAAAAAAATACTGGATAATTCAAATAGATCTACTAAATTATGCGATAAAATTGTCGTTTTTTTTATTTTTTGTAAAACACAGTTATTTTCCAGGGTGGCCAATAACTGAAAAATATGCTTTTTCTGATACAGTTATTAGCCAGCCTAAAAAGGTAAAATTAATTACTGCTTTTATTAAAAAAAAAAACGCAATCCACAGCTGCCAAGCTATACAGGTAGATGAAATACACTGTAAAAAATACAATTATACACTAGACTTCTATAGTTTTTTAGTATTTCAAAAGTTGTGATTTGTTAAGAAATGACATGCCAATAATTGCAGACGTTTGCGGCAAACAAGCTAAAAGAAACTAACGGTGTCTGGTGATAGATTCTGTAACATGACATAATAAGAAAAGTAGACGAAGCTATAAGTACATATCAACAGACGTGAGAAAATAATGACTGACACCTTATTTTATAAACCAAAAGTTGAAATGCCCAACTACTATACCATGGCCAATTACTATATCAGTCACCCTATTTTGTCTATCAGAGTCTTCTCGTATTTTTCTCGTCGTCCATTTGGTCCAATCAATCGAATCGTTCTGCCCATATCCAGCAGTGGATCGACCCTGACTGATAACGATAAGATGTATGTATTTTCAATGCAGCTCTGACGAGATTGTAAGTGGCCAACTGGGTGGGTGGATAGGTATTAGGTGGGTACCTGCAGGAATGCATGCAGAAATAATAATCGCGGTCCACGACCATTCCGGTTGAAAGCAGCGTGACCGAAACCGGTCGGTTTGCGTTTTGCGGCTGCATCGTGGTGATACGGCATTAACGTTTCACTGATTCGAGCGCATAATGTTTTGCTTGCGCAGCCCGCGTGTGTATTGTCACCTGTCAAACACTGCGAGGACGTTGGGCCATGTATTTACTTGTAATTTATTCTTACACAATAAACTGAGATCACATAAACAACCGTCCGGATAGCGGTGTAAACCGAGCCTGGATTACTCTGCTGAATGAAGAACTTTAACAGGGAACTCAGAAATAATGGGACCTGCGGGTCTATTCTATACACAAGGCTGTTTCGGTCCGCTACGGCAGCTGAATTGGGTAGGAAAGTATCGAATTATTAACACGTATTGTAACAATTACAATAATTTAGTTATAATTGATACAATAAGTACTATGTTTTAACAGCACCTCTCGTGGCTGTGATAAATTTTAGACCGAGATAGACAGTTTTGACAGTTCAGACGGTTAACATATTGTAATTGTTACAATAAGTGTTAATAAGTCGATACTTTCCTACCCTATTTAGCTGCCATAGCGGACCGAAAGCAAGCTTGTGGATAGAATAGACCCGCTGAAATACATAGGTAGAGGTGAATTTAATATTTATGACGGTCAATAACACCAACATAATATTTGTTATCCAATAGAATTTGCATTATATGGCTACCCATTGGCCGATATAAATAGTCAGTACCTGTATGTATTATCAGTTATTTTAATTAAATTTTATTGTATATACCTATTCATTTAGTTTAAACTATTATTTTTAAGCACAAAAAGCTAACGTCAAATTGGGCGACATTGCAATCGAGGGGCTACTTTGATACTTTGAAAATGATTTTGAAATTGGCAACACAGTACCCACCGGAACGGTATAATTATAAGTTACCGGTTTATTTTAAAAGATATGTCTATGGTCTGCCTGTCAAACTACAAATACCTATGGTAATTAAGTGTCCAATTTGTTGTAAGTATATCGGAATCCGTAAACATCATGGTGAATTTGGTGTCTTATCTGAAGAGCTATAAAATGTGAGTACCCTTTTATTATCATCGTAGTAATCCAATGATTATTTAAATACTATAGTGATATCACTATTTCTTTTTCATATTTTAAATTCAAATTTATTGAGGTGAAGTACACTTTTGTGTAACATACTGATTTAGAGTATGGGGCGTCATTGATAGGGGGCATCAAAGTCGCCCCCACACCTAATGCCTATACTGAAGATGGTGTAGTTGATAAATTTTAAGAATATTCTTGTGATTTTTTTTAATTTCCATGTTTTTAATTTCAGAATAAGATGGTGCGACAGTACAAAAGAAAACTAGGGTCAAATTATTTTATTTTAAGTTTTATTGGTTATTTTGTATTGTAATTTTGGTCTCGTATAAAAATGTTCCTAGATCTTTGTTGTTTACTCTATACTTTTTTGATAACATGATGAATAAATGCTATAATGCAAATCTGTACATTTTTTTGTTAATTTTTTTGATTGAGAATACGTTTTCATATTTTTATTTTATTTAATGTAGCTTGTAACTCCTGAAAAAAAAAATTGAAAAAAATAATGAAATATAGGGATGGGTTTGAAGTCCCACATATAAACTAATGAAAGCATAAAAAAAATAGGTATCAAAGTAGCCCCACCTCATGGTGTGACTTTGATAGGGTACATTTTATTTTTTATTTCAATACGTATTCGTTAAAATTTCAATTAAATATTATTATTCGGTTAGTATTTATAATGCAATATTTACATTATTTTTTCAGTCTGTTCCTATAGTTGGTTTTCAAAATATCATAAATATAAAATCAAAATCGATCAAAGTCACCCAACTTTACGGTACACAAAACCGTCTTATAAATATGTACTGAGTCTACCTAACGGGTAAGGAGAAGCAGGCAACCGATCTCGAGTAAGGAAGAATACGGGATAAATTTAAACACGTGTCAAGAATATGCCATACGTCGAATACTGACAACTTTACTTCTCTCGGTTTTTGCATTGACGCTCATTTAATATTGGTGTATTACACACACTATTGCACGTCAATAATGAGTGGTTCATTTTCGTATGACACTCGCACATTCAAAACCCTCCGTCAAAATTTACTATATTGACATATAGCCTATCGGAATTCTATTTACCTATTATTTGTTCTTTGAACTCTAATTTCTCACTTTTATCTGTATAGCCATAGCCTGTACCAATAGGTATAATATGTTTATATATTATATAATTATATATTTATGAATAGGTACATGCAGCCAAAAGCTTACACACACAATAATTCACTAAAGACGAAAGAGCGAATCCTTGGTGCTCTATAAAAATGTAATTAACGCAATGTACCTACCTTGTAGAAGAACTATGTAGGTAGCAGTGGCGAGGGGTGGAGGTAGGCTGTTAGTATTCGACATAAATCATCGCCGGCCTAAATCTATCGATTGCTGGAAGAAGGCCTCTCCAAGCTGATTCCACTTCTCTCGATCCTGTGTGTTGCGTTGCCACGTACTTCCACGATCACGATCTTCAGTCTTGAATTCATGTCGAAAAAGAAGAAGTAATACTTCATTCATCTAAATAATTTGTATTTTTTTCGTTCCTGGGATGGGTCTGGACTAGGGTTGCCAATTCTCTCGGCATAGCCAGGAACGTCCCGGAATTTATGCTCTTGTCAGAGATTCCGGAAGGAGCTTTCCCGGGACAATATGCAGGATTTTTAAAAAAAACCAACCAATAAACGGAAATTCTTTAATTTCCTAGAAAAAATCGACTCTCATTGTGAACCCTTAAACATCCCGAGTAAAAAATAGTAGAATTACCGTAGAGTTGCTTCTTCATAACTTGCACTTCATAAAATGCACCATGGCCCCACATCCTGAAGCGGGCCCCCTACCTATCGCTAAAGATAAAGGCAGTGTGCCGCTCTACAGTACCGTTTTCCAAATGGTGTACGCGGTAAAATTAATGTGCATAGGTATTTAGTGTTTTTTGTATATTTGAATTATGGAGTTGTTGAGTATCGATACACAATTAAAAATTGTATAGTACAACCATATAATTTTAAATAATAATAATATTGAAGATAAATAGCGCCGCAGGCAATTTTTTACTATTCGAGAGAATTTGTGATGTGTGTTTAAATCACTTATCTGGTCGATTCGCTACGCCGGGCCCTTCCTGGGGCCATGCTTTGCACTCCCGGCTCCAGGATGAAAATGATGTAAGTAATAAGTATATTATTCTAAAAATATTTTTTTACATGTGGGATCTATTTATTTTCTTATTAGGTAGGTACCTACTACGGTTATTAAGACAAGTGAATATCATTTAATCTAATTCTATGCGAGGTAATTAGGCAAAGAGGCGAATCAGTGTAGTAAATAAGAAGTGCAAAAAAGGGCACAGTTATAAAACGTACACTCTAGCCGTGTACTTCGCCGTAAACGTCC
Organism: Rhyacophila brunnea; assembly: GCF_057557595.1. Classification (NCBI taxonomy): domain Eukaryota; kingdom Metazoa; phylum Arthropoda; class Insecta; order Trichoptera; family Rhyacophilidae; genus Rhyacophila; species Rhyacophila brunnea. The sequence goes on along the minus strand of NW_028232848.1, from coordinate 35,024,375 downwards.
TGCGTCAAATGCATAAAAAAAGACTACTACTAATTCCTAATAATTACAAGATAAAAAGAACTTTTTATATACAACGTTTTTAAATATTCTGTTGAATCATATAAACTTGACTTAACTAGCTTAAACGATCAAAAAAAAAAATTGTATTTGATAGAAATAATACTGAAATGTCATTTTGAAATTTCAATAGTAACGCACTTATATATTAATAATTTAGTTGCTAGGACCCCAGACCCCTAGCAACCAATAATAGTGGATTGGATTGGATTAAGGATTTCTTCCGAAATAACTTTTCATACAAAACAGAATTAACTGAAAATGAATTCAATTCTACTAGATGGCTAAAATTATTAAAACAATGCATTGGCATCGTGTTCTGATATATTCTAAAAGTTTCAAATGTCTAGCTAGTCGGGAAGTTAGTTACAAATCGATTGCAAGATTTGCACTGGATAAACAACCACCGGACAAACAAGAATACTAGCATTACTAGCTAAGAAAAACGTGGTAAAAAATCGACTCTCATTGTGAACCCTTTTACATCGCGAGTTAAAAAAAAAATAGAATTACCGTACACGTGTACGTCGCCGTAAACGTCAAATGCATAAAAAACCTACTAGTTATTTCTAAAACTACATGTCCGTGCTAAACGTGTTACTGATGAGTTACTGGGGTACCTACCTGAAATTCCGCTCAGTGGTTTTAATTGAGCTAATCTGCTAAACCAAAACCCGTGCAGATATTGGATCTCTGATGATCAATGATCACCTGAACACGAATGGCTCGCGGCACACGGATCCTCTACATACATAATATAATATAATTGATTTTGTACACATGCTTCTGTAAACACCGGTCGAGATAGTGAACACAGTGTTGCGTAATAATAATTGAGGTGCTGACGATCAAGCCGTTACAGGTAAAATGATATACATAAGTACAACTAAAAAAAATCTTAAACCTTTTCACATGACCAAATAGTATGTTTACCACGTTTTCCTTAGCTCGTATTCTTGTTTGTCCGGTGGTTGTTTATCCAGTACAAATCTTGCAATCGATTTTTAACTATCTTCCCGACTAGCTCTAAACATTTGAAACTTTTAGAATATATCAGAACACGATGCCAATGCATTTTTTAAATACTTTTAGCCATCTTTAAGTAGAATTGAATTCATTTTTAGTTAATTCTGTTTTGTATGAAAAGTTATTTCGACACCATTATCGGTTGCTAGCGGTCTGGGGTCCTAGCAACTAAATTATTAATATATACGTGCGTTACTATATGGCGATTACACTTACAATTAATGAAATAATAAATAATGCTTCACCTAGTGCAGTGCTTCTCAAACTTTTTCATACCACGGCCCACGAAAACAGAAAAAAATCCAAAGCTCCTCTCCAAAAATTCAAGTCTTTAGTAGGTACTTATTATTATTATAGGTACATTTTTATTAAAAAAATATAAAAATTTAATGAGAGGGGGGTGATTGCATATTTTTACATAATAAATCAATATCCGCTACTATGTTTGAAATGCTAATTCGCAGGGTGTGCTCCAAAGTCTCTTTTTTTTATTCCCAGTAATGACAAAAATACTGTTTCGCATAGGTATGCTGTCGCAAAAGGAAATATGATTAACAATTCTGCTTTTGCGATTGACAGATATTCTAGCTGTCGCCTTATCCAAAATTCTGCAAGACTTCTTTCATTAAATTCGACTGCAGGGGAATTATCTGATCTAATATCAATCAATTCTTTTGAGCTGTCCACGTAATATGATCATATTTTAAGGATTTAGCAAATGGTGTTCTTATCCAATTGTACTTTGGTATGTAAGTTTTGGATCCGCAGTGATCACGTTTTAATGTTTTTTTTTTCAAATACTGAAATATTTCGCGGCTCGATGGCAAAAGCTTCAGGGCCCCCCAGTTTGAGAAGTACTGCAAGTGGCTTTACTCTGAAGATTACAATCTTGGTTTCACAATAATAATAACAATTCATTTAATTTCCCCCAGTTACGTTGTGTCAAATTATTTTTTTCAGTGCTTATGTAAATTGTATTTAATTGCATATTGTTTAATTCCGTCACTAGATGTCAGTGATACAATTTATATTACACGCCACCTTAAATAAAATTAGCATTTCTATGGTAACGCGTCGACAATATTTGGTTTGCGAGCATCTGGCATAGGATAGGTGCCACCACGGGATCCAAACCACATAACCGCAGATATCGCGCGGTTTGGCACACGCAGTACCTACATTGAATTATATATTGATACGTAGGCAGTCGTAGATGCTTACACACTAAAATTTACACACACGTGTACACTTTCTTAACGAAATTTGTTAATAAGATGCTTCACATACTGATAGTCAAGGCAACATCAACTCAACTCCAGTAAAATCTACCACATTCATTCATTTCTATTGATAGATACTGTTCTAGCCAGGGCACACTATAGCAGTGGCGAAGGGTGGAGGTAGGCTGTTAATATCCGCCATAAATAGTGCACATTAACTTTTTTCAGTCAAATGTACTTATACGTTTTTATTGAAATAATACTACAATTTACAGATGGTATTGGTTGGGTTTTAAAAATCAATTAAACGCTGTCTTACCCAAACCATAATAGTATTGGTATATTTTAGGCGATATGACAAAATTGTACACATTTTTTCATTCTTACTTATTTGTTTTCGTTAGATTAAGAATACGTATTACACATATTGCTGGTTCATTTTTTTTAATTCATCAAGCTATATGCCTAAACCAAACTATAATAAGTAGATAAAAATTATTATTCTATCTATAAAATATTCAAAATTATGTATGATTTAATTGCATAATTTTAGATATTTTATAGATATACGAGTATTTTTTTACTATTATCTATTATGGCTTGGTTTTCGCAGGGTTTAATTGAATTTTAAAAACTAACCAACTCCATCCGTAAAATGTAGTCGTATTTCAATGAATACAAGAATGTATGGCTGACAAAGTTTAGTGTGCAATATTTATGGCGGATCTTAACAGCCTACCTCCACCCTTCGCCACTACACTATAGTCAGGTCGTGAGTCGTGACACGAAACTCTAAGCTTCGATGATAGTGCTAGTTATTTCTCATACTTCGCATGTAATATGGTAAACTGTTATATACCTAATAGGTATTATAATTCGAATAAGAGAGTGTGTCTATTGCAGTGGGGAGGGGTAGAGGTAGTCTGCCAAGATTCGACATAAATAGTGCACACTAAACTTTGTCAGTCATACTTATTTATTTTCATTTAACTAACAGTACAATTTACAAGTGGTGCTGGTTAGGTTCTAAAATTCATTTAAACCCTGCCTAAACAAAACCATTATATTTTAGGTATGTTATGAGTAATCATACAAAAATAATGCATATTTTTTCAGTCATACTTATCCGTTTGAGTCGAATTAAGAATACATATTAAGGATTGTGTTGGTTAGATTAAAAAAAAAAGTTAAGCCCTGCCTAACCAAACCATAATCAATAAAAAAAAATATTCTTCTATCTATTAGAATCTAAAATTATGAATGGTTTAACGTTACTTACATGCGGGTTGCATTCTAAGATAATCAATAACTAACACCATGGCCCCCACATCCTGAAGCGGGCCCCCAGGCTGGGATGTTTGGCGGCCCCCCTACCTATCGCTAAGGGTAAAGTCAGTGTGACGCGCTGCAGTAGCGTTATCCAAATTTAATGGTGTATTTTTAGTATTTTTTTGTATTTTTAATATGTACTTACATCCATTTGAATTATGGAGTTGTTGAGTATCGGCACACAGTAAAAAATTCCATCGTACAACCAAATAGTCTTAATTATTAATATCATCAAATGAAAATAGATCTTTTTTACCATTAGAGCAAATTTGTGATCAGTGTTTATCTCGGTATGGTCGGCTCCTCACGCCGGGCCCCTAGGCTAGAGCCCTGTCAGCTCCCCCCTTGTGGGGGCCACAATGACATATTAAATGGACGACTCACTTCATACCCGGCGCGCACGAGAAATTGTGCATGAAAGTCATTCACAGATGTATAGGTAGATGTCACGTGACCATTGACGTATCCGTTTCCATTATGCGATACAAGCTTCGAGAATTTATAGTAATATAACCTTTATTGTAATGGCGTATTAGTGTCATGACTCATTGCGTTAGAAACAGATTCTCGGTTACTTACGACTTCTCGGAGATTAGACGCCAGTGAGCTCAGCGAATCACAGGCGACTGACTGTCCAATGGTTCCTGTCATTCAATTGCATTGAATAAACATTCATCAATATCTTAAAATGGCATTTTATAAATAATAAATAATACTAACACATGCAAAGTGATATCCCATCTTTCTTGGAGTGTTTATTAGATTTTTTTACAATTTTGAACTAGGCACATTGGCATTTTGTAACACAATAATAACGGCGGAGTCGAAACCTGACAGTCAGAAATTTTGTATGGGCAGACCCAGCGGTGTCGCCAGACCGCTTGCAAGCAGAATGTTCATTTGAGCGTAGGATACCGATATTAAAATATGAATTTCGCCATCCGGCAGACCCGACACAAAGTGAGTGTCATTTTATTTTCTAGATGCTTCGTCCATATTAATGTCATTGGGGGGCCATGACTAACACTATCATCATAATTTGCAATTCAGTGCCACGGCCTGAATATACCTAGTCGGAATAGGTTTTAACGTACAGTCCGCAATGTTACAATGTAAGCGCACGTTTCGGCAGTCATTATCATCCTAAGTGTTATCAAATGAGGTTGAAGTAAGTACCTACCCATGTATCGTATATAAGAACATAGGTACAATAAAAAGGAACCAAGATTTTCTTTTTGAATAAAAATGTCACGTTACTCATAATACAGCAATTCCTCATATTGCACAACATACATTTTATTATCATATTGCAAAAATGTAATCATAAGCGATGGTGCCCACAGAACGCGTCGAGCGGGCGAAGTCGGCGTATTCATAACCATAATCACACGTCTCTCGCCGCGCATTACCCTTCACCTATGTAATAAGCGGCCCAAGCAGCACAAAACAATTATTTTTACAGCGTCTCTCATAACAAAGCAATAAAAATATTATATTATTTCGGGGCTTGTAATAAATATTTACGACGACATTATTCAACCAGCGAAATATAATGACACGGAATAAAATAAAACAATGGGTTCTCTGTTATTAAATAATTGCTTTTGGCCCGTCGATCGACGACGCCTCAAGCAGCGTAATTTTGGTAGCCGTGTTCAATGAATGGACTTCTTTGTATTTTCATTAAATCGTATCGCCGAGAAGCGAAAAACGGTGACTCATGCGGCAGGCGGCGCGCAAGGCATCGTTGTCCAGTGGGCGCTGGCGTATTTGATTACGTTGTATTTTTGATGATTTACGGCGCCACTTGTAGAAATTTTGCGCGAGCGCCGCACTCGCTGCGTCAATGGGCTTTATGCCTTAGTCGCTCAGCACACTGCAAGAAACTCTAGCGCCACGTGCGCATCGCACGGTCACTGTCAGTGTGCTTTGGCCCTACGATAAATAATGTACTTACTTACTCAAACTGGCGCTACAGACCATGCATTATCATTGCTAACTGCACAACCATCATCCAGGTAAACCGTGTATCTCTCTCAATTCACTCACACTAGTCACACTCAGCCTCCATCAATCCATCTCATCTGACGCGACCCTTCATAAACTTTATGGAGAGCTCTATTCATAGTACCTAACAACGTGTCCGGCCCAGAGATAAGAGAAATAATGTATGCACATAATTTATAAGTATATAAATAAATTAATGTATTAAATACGAATAAGTAGGTACCTATATACCTACATAATATTATCCTTCCTGGTGATAAGTTGCCAAAATTTTTCGAATTAAATTTTAAGTAGGCAACAAGGCAACTACCCTTGACACTCTTATTATGTAGGGTGGTTTTATCAATCTAGAAACATTTGAGAAAATAAATTATTTACTCCAAACTTTTATGAAAGGAAAAAACGGCAGACATTTTTTTTAACCCCATGTTTTTTTTATAAACGTATTCCCCCCTATTTAATTCTGCGATTGTTGAAATGTTTCGAATAAAATGGATTGTTGAAAAAAGACCTTTTAAGATCAACGATAACCAAATTTACCCTATTGTAAATTTAAAAAAAAGGTTTATCCCTACATACCTGTCGGAGTATTTATGGCCTACCTACTACAATTAATATACATATAATGTAGGTACCTACACATACTTATAAAAAAAAATAAAGTGGATATAATCTAACAATATTTCTAACGGTAGGTGCCACATGATATCAAGTACCTAACTGAAATTGGAGTTTATTTTTAACTAATCTAATATTTTTTTTCCGGCCATGTCTTATCCTAATCAGCATGGCCCCCACAAGGGGGGGCTGACAGTGCTCTAGCCTGGGGGGCCGGGCTCATTGGGGGCCCGGCGTAGCGAGTCGACCAAATAAGTGAGATAAACACACACATGACAAATTTGCGCTAATAGTAAAAAAGTCGCCTGCGGTGCTATTTTCTTTTCATAATGGTTATATTTTAGAATATGTGTTTGGGTGATGTAATTTTTAATTGTGTCATTACTTGATAATTCCATAATTCAAATGGATGTAAGTATTAAAAATACATTAAACACCGTTAATTTTACCGTGAACGACATTTGGAAAACAGTACTATAGAGCGTCACATTGCCTTTAACCTTTGCGATAGGTAGGGGGGGCCGACAAAGATCCTAGCCTTGGGGCCGCTTCAGGATGTGGGGGCCATGCCAATCAGATATTATTTTTAAGAGAAATTGATGTCAGCCACTTGCTCAACCTATTAGGTCCGTAATCTGACTTATACACAAATTAAAAAACAATATGTGTAGGTATTTGCCAGATCCTGGATTCGAACCTGGGACCCATGACGCTATAGGCCGACGCTTAAGCCGCGCGGCCATCGTGGTTGTCATCGTGGGTATCTAATAAATAACCAAGTAAGTACCTATTAAATATTATTGTTATAAATTCAACAGCATTTGTATTAAATTTATTAGTTTCGTTAAGGTTGTTGGAGTATGTACCAGTAGCGAAGAGCGGATGTAGGCTGTTAAGATCCGGCATATATAGTGCATAACTACTCACTAAAGTTTGTCAGTCAAATGTACTTGTTTTCATTAAACGAGGAATACAAATTATTGCAGGTGGTGGAGGTTGGTTTTTAAATTTTAAAATTCAATTAAACCCTGATTATAAAAGCAGTAGGTATACTAGATAATAGTCAAACACTATTTTAGATAAGTAGTCAATATTTATATAAGATTATTTTTTATCGATTACGGTTTGGTTGGGCAGGGCTTAATTAATTTACCAATTAAATGTCCTTATAATGATGACCGCATTCGACAAACACTTGTGGATACGACAGCTTGCAATAACTCCTATGTTTTATAACCGCAGGCCAGGTGTTTATCGCTATAAGTACTGAAAGTTCTGAGTGATTGGGTATGGGGAATGTGTCTGGAAAAGTGCGGTATTCCGCTGTTGAAGCTAGTTAGCTACTAAGTAGTACGCGGAGCCTATATGGATTTTTCTGTGTGCGCTCTTATTTATAATCTGCTAGGTACCCGGAATTGTTTCCTTGAAGTGCACTATTACCAGTCACGAAGATTCATAAGCCACGAAATGTAGCGTCGTCCTCTGCAACGATTACCGTTGATATTTGATAAAAAATGTGGTATCATGTAATTATTGCTGTAAGTGTGACGTGTTTTGAACTGTTTCGAGGCCCCTTTTAAGTCCTCTTAGGAATCGATTACGTCATTTGCGTCAAAGAAACTCGTTGATGTTTGAATGGTTAGGTTAGCGAATCCTCATAAGAGAGCAAGCAAGCCGAATACTAGATACCAAGGTATTATTAGATATCTTATAACATAAACAAACATATATTAAGTACTAATCCACTATGAATATTGAATAGAGACGCAGAGCCTGCCTCAATTACCTGCACAGGTAGATAGGCAATAGTGTCTACCTGAAGCAGGAACCAAATTGTTTGCCAGGTAAGTGAGAGATGGAACAGTTCAATGGTGCATGTAGATTAAGATCTTCACTCACTCCATAGAGACGGTTCATCCCCAGCTCATACTGTGGGAACGTAATGAGACCATTGAAAAAATCAAAGAAATGCAAGGGGACAAGGAATAAAGGTACCTACATAGGTACCTACTGAAACTAGTAAATAAGATTTTTTAAATTATATTTCTGTTGTGGTACCTACCCTACTACATTAGCGTCTGTGTTATTAAGGGCGGACGTGCTCAGCGTAGGTCAAAATAGAGCTTTTATTGTATTTTCAAAGCATGATCCTGGACATTCCTTAAACGTTGTAGATAATCTATTTATATAATTTTGAAGCCTTATTATCCTTTATATTTATTTTAAACATTTGATGACTGCATAAACTATATTACATAAAATAGTATTAAGTATTTTAAACCTCTCGCTCTAATGTTTTAGATTTTTTAGAATATAGTCATATTTCAGTACATGCATGTGCAGTGGTGTTAAGATTTTTTACATTTATTAATTTTTAAACGCATTTATAAAACCATTAGTAATAATTTATGTCGACATTATTATAGTGAAATATTTACGATAAAAAAAATATATTGATAATCTCTGTGATCCCAAATTTGACAAGAATTAGGCATTTTATTATTCAAAAAATGGGCAAGATTAACACATTTGAAGATAATTCCAAAGATACTAATTATAAGCTATGTCTGTGACCATTCAAGTGTGATAAACATCCTACGAATAATGATTGCTTTATAATAATTATTGACCTAATAATAAGGTAGTGTTTTTTTGAAATACGCCATTTCTTTTGGCATTCCCCAGTGGTTAAGCTACAACATACGGCCGTAGCCATAAATTGACAAACTAAAACTGAAGTAGGGAGTAAGATCATGTTAACGCGCGTGTTTGAACATGTACCTAACCAAAAAAAAAAAAGGTTTTTGACTAATTCATAGTTTTAATATTTTTTATATTTATTTTAAAAAACATCGATTTTTATAAAAATATTAAAGTGTATACCTACTTAACTTAAAATTATTATTTTTTTACGAGAACAAGCCACTGAAATTATTTATGATTTTTATGGATAAATAAATGTACCTACCCAATATATTATGTTAGTATGCGTGTCGATGAAAAAAATGGTGCATACGCTTGTTTATATAAATAATAAATAACTGAAGTATGCTATTTGAAAAAACTTTTCTGCAAAATATTTCAAATATATCTGCATTCAGCGGCAGTACTCCATAACATGATTTCGAGGATAACTAACTTTTGGCAGTTAACCCACGAATTTATAATAGGTATTATGTCCACAAAGCTAATAAAAAACACTAATAAATTAGAAGTGTACAAAATACGAAGTTTATTTGTTTTATAATGTAGATATTAAGATAAATAAGACACTAGAAACAATTTATGATAAATTAAAGTCATAAATTATTTTATTTAGATCGCGATCAGACAACAATTCGTCGAGTTAATAATAATAATTGGAAAGTGTTGGAAATATAATACTTACGTCATGTTGTTTTTTTTTTTGTTAAGCAGAGGTACAATATTATTTTGAAAGCGATAATTAAGGGATTGCGTGTCTTTACCATAAAGTTTGATCAGGAATGATCATGAGCGATAAGCGATCGACACGAATTAATTTCATATTTTCGTACCCCGCCGATAGTAACCAGTGGCGTGCTCTATCAATTTAGTACATAATATTTACCTTCTGCAAGTGCATCGACGAATAGTGTACCTACTAATTTAATGTTATTACAACGTACTGAATATTATGCACTTGTATTTATGTAACTAAAAATGGTTCAAGTTTATAAAGTTTTCACATCTCATTACCTAAGTAGCTTTTATATCACTATATAAGAGTGTCGAAGGGTGGAAGTAGGTTGTTAAGATCTGACATAAATAATGCACATTTATCTTTGTCACTCATACGTATTTGTTTTCATTTAACTAAGACTACAATAATTAGGTATTTACAGATGGTGTTGGTTAGTTTTTAAAATTCAATTAAACCCTGGGAAACCTTGCCATAATAATTGATAATAGTAAAAAAATACTCGCCTATCTATAAAATATCTAGTTATAATCATGACATTAAATCATAAGTACATAATTTTGGATATTTTAAAGATATAAATAATATTTTTAATATAGTATTAGTATTATGGCTTGGTTTAAGCATGGCAATGAATTAAAAAAAAACTGACAGCATTTGTGTAATAGGTAGGTACCTATGTATTCTTAATTCAACGAAACAAATAAGTGTGAATGAAAAGGTGTGTAGGTACAAATTTTGTCGGATTGCTTAAAAAGGGATAGTAAAACTATTATAGTTTGGCTTAGGCAGGGTTTGATTGTTTTTTTTTTATTGTATTTCTAATTTACTTACACAGTATTTGATCTCAATCCTATACGGCTAACGGTTTCCGATCAGTGATACCAACCGTACTATAATTATAGTACAATACTATAATTTTGATTTCGCGAAAAATGTAAAATACTATAATTTTACGCCAAATATATCAAAATACTATAATTTTAAAGGATTTAAGACGAAAAATGTTCCTGTACTATATATTTTTCAGAAATACTATAATTTTTACGCCTTTGTACTATAATCAACATAGAAAAATATGGCAACACTGTTTCCGATATGATATATTCTCACGGTGCACTTAACGACATGTTTTTTTACGGAAACGTCTGCAACGAGTTGAACAAAATGAACAAATCCACCGCCATCTTTAGATTAATAAAGCGTGAGCATAACTTTTTACACAAGCAACAAGTGGTCCACTTTTCAGCTGTCAAAATCAGATCCCAGATTGCTTGACATATTGATTCTCCTTTTCTAGTATAAAATATTCTCAAATCAAATATATTAACTATCAGTGTTATTAATAAATAATATACATTCCTGTTATTCATCAGCTGTCAAAGTTAGACTAGTCTTTCACACAAAAACCGGTGGTAATATTGATTTCCAAAAAATATATCATCATCATCATCAGCCGGGGTTATTCCACTGCTGGATGAAGGCCTCCCCAAGCTTTCTCCAACTCTCTCGGTCCTGTGTCGTTCGCTGCCACGTATTTCCGCCGAACTTTACCAGTTCATCAACCCAGCGGCTTTTAGGGCGACCCTGTGGCCGTTTTGTACCCCTTGGGTACCATTGGATGACGGCATTTGTCCAGCGGCCGTCCTTTCGGCGAGCAATGTGCCCCGCCCATCTCCATTTCAGCTGTTTGGCAACGTCTATTACATCGCGTACTCTTGTCTGCTTCCTAACCCATTCGTTTCTCTTGCGGTCCTTTCGCGTGATGCCCAACATGCACCTCTCCATGCCTCGCTGTGTGACTCTTAGCCTTTGGACATCTCTCTGTTGAGGGTCCACGTCTAGCAGCCGTATGTGAGCACGGGTAGCACACATTGGTTGAACACCCTACGCTTAAGACATAATGGTAGGTCACTCTTGAAGACACTATTCAGACGTCCGAAAGCACTCCATCCCAGCTTTGTTCTTCGAGCAATTTCATCGTGCATGCTTCCGTCTATGGACACCTGCTGTCCGAGATAGACGTAGCTGCTGACTTGCTCGAGTTGGGTGCCAGAAATACAGATAATCGCAGGGTCCGAAAAACAGTTACTCATCACTTTTGTCTTTGAGACATTTATCTTTAGACCGACCGTTTGACTGACATCCGCGAGTTCTTGCATTCTACCTTGGAGGTCTTTCGGGTCCTGTGAGAGTACAACAATATCATCTGCAAAGCGCAAAGAAAAATATATAGCATTGATATATACATTACATTTGTAGAAGGTGTGTTAATGCTAGTGTATTATTTATCATGTAACTTATCTATTCAAATCAAACAATTCCCTGTGTGAACACGACAGATGCGTCAGTATGAGCACTCTATAGAACAATGATGGGCAATGACAGTTCATACATAGACAACAACGGGAGGGGCGGAAAAAGTAGGACCAGTCGTTGTGAATGTATCGGCTTTCTACTTGAGTCGGCAATGACAAACCTCATAATAATATTACAATAGATATAGGTAGGTACTGCTTCGTTTTTCGTCTTCGCTAATATTATTTGTGCACAGTGATCAATTTACGTAAAGCCTAATTCAGAGTTACCTGATTGTACAAGTACAAATATAATATATCTATCTGGGTATAAGGTTTTTTATAATTTATTGTAATATGAAAGAGAATAAGAAGTCACACAGGGATAGCCGGAAACGAGGAAGCTGATAAATACGCTAAACAAGCCACAACAGATAAAAGACCTTCAACCTACACACTTCCCTCTAAGTTACGCAAAACAAAAACTAAACGAAGACACAATAGAGCTATGGAACCACAGATACACAACATCCGCCACAGGATCAATAACGCAGAAATTTATTCCAAACATAAACTGTGCCATCACTCTTGCCAAGAACTTAAAAATATCACACGAACTCACACAGATACCAACAGGCTACGGAGCGGTGCGAGCTTATCTAAAAAGATTTAAATTGAGGGATGATGACTGTTGTCCACGTGACGGCAACACATCTCAAACGGTGTGGCATGTCATCAACGACTGCCCTATACTAGAAAGGGAGCGATGGACTCTCAGGACTAGATGTAAACAGCATAATCATGAAATTGACCTCCAAAAGCCTCACGAACACAGAACAGATAATAAATAGAATACCGATAGGCAATATTCAATACGCCGCATGGTGAAGCAGGCTTTTGAATGTGTGAGTATCCTACGAAAATGAACCACGCATTATGCACGTGCAATAGTGTGTGTAATACACCAACATTAAATGAGCGTAAATGCATAAACCGAGAGCAGTTTTTAGTATTCGACGTAAAACGTATTCTTAACACGTGTGTAAGTTTAACCCGGATGCTTCCTTACTCGAGTCGGTTACCTGCTATCGCCTTACCCGTTGTGTATTTCAGTTCCCATTATTTCTGCGTTCCCTGCTCACGAAGTACTAAGCAATAGAACAACACAAGAACACTACACAAAATATTTAATCCTGGCTATAAAGAAAATTAAAGATATAAATGGAGGAACCTAATTAGCCCCACATCAATGCAACTAACACACCCAACCACCTTGTATGAAAAAGCAATTGGTTATTAATATTTTTAAAAAATATGAAAGAGATGGATAAAACTTACTAAAAAGAACAGTGTCATAGTTTATTTTTTATAACCAAATAATGGTCAATGCACAAAGCAAAAGAGTAGACTGTAGGTAGACCAAACTGTTTCATAAAAAGTATATCAAATTGCTAACGCGATTTGAATAAATCTTGTACACTTTATAAATAGGTACTTAATAATAAAACCCCGGCTTTGTGGACGATCAACGTCAAAGACTTCGGCATAAGAATCAAACAAAATGATTGTTTGGCTGGCCCTCAGGTAAAAAATATTGTAAAGGTAAGTATAAAATTCTGTCATGGTGAAATAAAATAATTGTTGTAGGTATTTTATACGTCTTATTCAGTGGTGTGGAGTAAATGGTTGTTAATAAAAAATATAATTTAAAGTTGTTGCTATGGGATTGAATTTTCTGGCGTGTTTAGAATCATGTCGGTAGAAAACATTGCCGTGAATAGAAAGTCTTCAATTTAATCAGAACCATGGTACTTCATGGTAATTTAAGGTGTTCAACCAATGTGTGCTACCCGTGCTCACGTATGGCTGCGAGACGTGGACTGTACGTGGTATGTTGGGCATCACGCGAAAGGACCGTAAGAGAAACGAATAGGTTAGGAACCAGACAGGAGTACGCGATGTAACAGATGTTGCCAAACAGCTGAAATGGAGATGGGCCGGGCACATTGCTGCTGGACAAATGCCGTCATCCAGTGGTACGCAAGGGGCACGAAACGGCCACAGGGTCGCCCTAAAAGCCGCTGGATTGACGAACTGGTAAAGTTCGGCGGAAATACGTGGAAGCGAAAGACACAGGACCGAGAGAGTTGGAAGAAGCTTGGGGAGGCCTTCATCCAGCAGTGGATTGATCCCGGCTGATGATGATGATGGTACTTATGGTATGGTGCACTGGGGACAATGCGATTATTTTAAAATTATAGACATATTGTTAAAATATAATATAATATACTTAATATAAGTACCTACATTTATATTATAAACACTGCAACATGCCGTGAGGCCCAGTGAAAGTAGTGTAGCGAAACGAAACAGTAGTGTATTTATTAAAGCTATACCCACCTCAGTTGAGGCATGGTGTAAAAAGATCGTGGCTAGGCGATGCGCGGATTGTGCAAATGACGCGTGCCAAACGAAATATAATTTGTCATATAAATCCAACATGCGTCCATTTCATGTTCTGTTTATTGTTCTATTAGTAACAATAATAATATATTCATTTCGTTTTCAAGTAAATGGGTAAAGTTTTTAGTCATCATTACACGATTTAAGAATCAATACCCCCGTCGCCATCACGAAACAAATTGCCGTGTTCGCACCTCGACGTTCACTCTCCGATTGCCAGCGAGTCCAAAATTTCGTCGCACCTATAGTTGAAAATTATTTGCCGTTTCACTGAAGTATCGTCTTACTAGAAGAGAAATTATCACAAACACCCAGGCTTTGAGAGAATCACCTGCGACCTCACCGAGTCGAACTCGGGGCCTCCGGATGAAAGGCCAGCGTCACGCATTGGACTACGACCGCTAATTTCTAAGCAAGAAAGCAGACGGGGTACGAAAACAAGCTATTTGGCAAGAAAAAACACGAGATTTTGTGAAAATAAAATTGCAAGTAAATTATTCTACCAAGAACGAAGTCAATACCTTTCCTTTCGCAAATCGAAAAAAAGTGCAAAAATCGAAAAAAGCCTACATCCGTTTAAAAATTACATATTTTAACGGAAATATTATTATTTCAAAATTGAAAACAAATGCCTATAGCATGGATAGCGAACCTATGGCACGCGAGATGATTTTGCATGGCACGCCGATGTTTTATTAAAAAAAAAAATGAGTTTTTCAAATAAATTTTAAAATAATGACGACATAGCCATGCTTATTTTTTTCGGTTTTTAATATTATTTTACGAATAATATTTACCTATCGATCTGCAAACGGAAGCAATCTAATCAATGACATTAATATGGACGAAGCATCTGGAAAAAAAATGACACTCACTTTTTTGTCGGGTCTGCCGAATGGCATAATCTGTTCTAACGCCATTACAGTAAAGGTGATATTGCTAAAAATTCCCGATGCTTTTTGTCGGGTCTGCCGAATGCCATAATTCATATTTTAATATCAATATCGCTCGCTCAAATGAACATTGACTCTAGAAACACTGTTCTAACGCCATTACAATAAAGGTGATATTGCTATAAATTCCCGATGCGTGATATCGCTTAATGGAAATTGCGAAATTTTATCACGTGACTCCTACCTATACATGTGCGAATTGACTTGCTAGCTACTGTACTGAGTGCGTTATCCATTAATAATGTCATTGAATGTAATGCATGAATGACAGATCGCAATGTATAAAAATAGCATGCAAATACTACAAATTTTAAGAATAATCATTACGTTTGTAAAATTAATGTAAATATATAATTTTATAGGTCGATCCTTAGGCTTTATGCGTTACAAATAATATTATCGTACTGACCTCATCAGGTGGCGGAAGAAACCGTCTCGTGAACCTCTGATTTTGATCGATTTACAATGCTTGAGACCAATCAGGCAATTAAAAATGAAAATATTCAAACAAAACACCTGATGAAATTTATTGACACTCGTTCAAATACAAACAGCTGATGGCTAAAAATGGAACAATATAATATGAAGGAAGCGTGGTTAAAATGCTTCCACGTTCTCTATGAACATGGAAAAAATTATTCAAAGAATAAAAGATATAAAAAGGCTAGAAACACGGCGAAAGATAGAATCTCAAGAACTCAATTATTGTAATTTTCCAACTTTCCTAACAGAATTCTTAAAAATATTTATATGTATAATATATATTATATTTCATTTTTTCCATATGAAAAACTGCTCGGCACGCCAGACAGTCGAAAAATAATATTTGCGAAATTTTGGCAAGCGTACGTAAAAAGGTTCGCCATCCCTGCCCTATAGTGTGTCAACAGCGTTAATTTATGATGTCAAGCATCTATTTTTTTAATTTTGCATTCTTCTAATTTTTGTTGACCGATTTTGGCAGCCTTGTCAGATATAATTATGTCGATTCGCGAGATAACTAAGCCAGACGAAACTGTACTAAACTTGTACATACACGTGTCCAATTTCGGCCACGCCAAATAAATTAAAAATAACCAGATACCTAATTACCGAGTGTTCATAAATAATATTAAGTACCATTATCATATAATTGATGTAGTCAGTTGCAGGTACCCATGTCACGTTCATGGCCAAATGCTCTCGAGTAACGCATATATACACAGCAGCAGTGGGAATTAATCGCTTCTTGGTTTCAATTAAAACGGAATAAAATGCGGGAGAGTGGATAAGTAAATAAATAAAACGCACATCCATTTACACGCCCCGCGGTGTTACACACAATTCCTTGCTGGACGCCGGTGATTGACCAGCATTGGATCCGGAGCCAATATATTATCCAATGATGGGATAATACAAGTTCAGTTCATTAACAGTTCGCCGTGAGCTTTCTTATCGGAAAGAGATGAAAAATAATTACAAGATAAAAAGAACTTTTTATATGCTTACAACGTTTTTAAATTTTCTGTTGAATCATATAAACTTGACTTGACTAGCTTAAACGATCAAAAAAAATTGTACTTGACATGTCATATTGATTTCCATAGTAACGCACGTATATATTAATAATTTAGTTGCTAGGATCCACTTAGCAACCAATAATAGTTTTACTTTTTACGGATTTCTTCCGTAATAACTTTTCATACAAAACAGAATTAACTGAAAATGAAATCAATTTTACTTAAAGATGACTACAAGTATTTAAAAAATGCATTGGCATCGTGTTCTGATACATTCTAAAAGTTTAAAATGTCTAGCTAGTCGGGAAGTTAGTGAAAAATCGATTTCAAGAATTGTACCGGACAAACAAACACCGGAAAAACGTTGTAAAATACGCGTTGTTCGTGGAGCATTGCAGACAATAACGTTCCAATTTTTTAGATCATAACCTAAAAAATAATCTAGTAAGTATACCGGCTATTTTCAAAATTTGTTTGCCGCTAGCTTTCTAGTGTAAACTGACAAAAAACGTGTTTGATTTAGACATGAATTTTATCTCAGTACTATGCGACCCAAAGAGGTTTGACGGTCTTTATAAAGACCATATGTTTCCGATACAACATTTCACGGTGAAGTGTGAACTGCATACGTACAAATCTCCGTAAATTATATATACTAGAATCTAGTAACTAGACTAACAATTTTAGGAAATATATGATTATTATAACATTGTTTTCACAAGGACAAAGATAGAATACCTATAGACGATACCTATAGAGACTGATAAAAATAGAACGTTTTTAAACTAATAAATAGGCTATAGGTACAACACAACTAAGAATTAACGCACACGTTTATGTTGAGAATAGTAGAATAGTTCTACGCGTTCTAGTATGGCCCCCACACCCTGAAGCGGGCCCCCAGGCTAGGATTGTTGATGGCCCCCCTTACCTATCGCCGAGGATAAAGACAGTATGATGTGCGCCATACAGTAGCGTTATCCAAATTTAATGGTGTATTTTTAGTAATTTTTTGTATTTTTAATATGTACTTACATCCATTTGAATTATGGAGTTGTTGAGTATCGGCACACAGTAAAAAATTGCATCGTACAACCAAATAGTCTTAATTATTAATATCATTAAATGAAAATAGCACCGCAGGCGACTTTTTTGGTATCTTATTTTGGTATTTTGGTTTAAATGGTATCCGATCTAAAATTAATGGTATTCAGTGTAATTTTAGCGATTTTTGTATTTTTAATACATTCACTTGAATTATGGAGTTATCAGGTATCAACACAATATAAACAATAATTGCATCTCACAACCACATACTCGTAGTTTTAATGTTAAAAATGTTGAAGTAAAATTTTAATATCAGAGAAAATTTGTGATATGTGTGTTTATCTCACTTATCTGGTGGACCCACCACGCCGGCCCGCCTGAGCCCGGGCCCCAGGCTAGAGTCCTGTCAGCCCACCTTCCTTGTGGAGGGGCATGAAGTCTTTATCCCTTTACTCCTTTAGGAGTGTTCTTACATGTCGAGACTGAATAATATCTACGTCTCGGTGTTAGACATATTATTATCGAGACATGCTGCTTTATCTGGACTTTCTGGATGATTGACCAGTTTGTCCTGCTGTCTGTCCAAAAATACCTGGCATTTGAAACGTTACGAATGCATCAATTGCCTTCTTCAGGGTACACCTTTCGATATCGTACAAAAATAATATGAAGAACACTACTGCGCAATCACGATTTTCGTGGCAATTGAGATTTCGCAATCGTCCAAAATATAACAGTGGCGAAGGGTGGAGGTAGGCTCCTAAGATCCTACATAAAGA
This sequence comes from Rhyacophila brunnea, assembly GCF_057557595.1. Lineage (NCBI taxonomy): Eukaryota > Metazoa > Arthropoda > Insecta > Trichoptera > Rhyacophilidae > Rhyacophila > Rhyacophila brunnea. The sequence continues at coordinate 35,005,641 of NW_028232848.1, read as the reverse complement.
GTGCATACTAAACTTTGTCAGTGAAACATATTTGTTTTCGTTGTAATAAGACTACAATATGTGGATAGTGTTTGTTAGTTTTTAAAATGCAATTATTCAAGCTATAGTAGACAATAAGTCAAAAAATATTCGTTTATTAAGTAAGTATCTATAAAATATTTAAAATTATGCAATTAAACAATACTTATGAGCCCACGTGCGCTTTGGGATCACAGAGATTATAAAATATATTTTTTATCGTAAATATTTCACTATATAATGTTAACATTAATTTTACTAATGTTTTATAAATGCGTTTAAAATATTTTAAATCCAAAAAATCTTAACAATACTGCACGTGGTTTGTACTGAAATATGAATATTCTAAAACTTTAGATCGAGAGGTTTAAAAGAATACTACCTATTGCATGTAATAAAAATACTTTATGCAGTCATCAAATGTCTAAATTAATATAAAGGATAATAAGGCTTCAAAATTATATAAATAGATTATCTACAACGTTTAAGGAATGTCCAGGATCATGCTCTGAAAATACCATAAAACCTCCATTTTGACCTACGCCGTTAAGTACATAGTTTTAAATATTCTGTACCTACATAAAATAATATTTTGTATCAATTGTGGTTTGGCATAGGCAGGGCTTGATGAATTTAAAAAAAAACTAACAAATAGGTACAATCTGTTATTTTGTATTCTTAATTTAACGAAAAGAAAGAAATATGACTGAAAAGATAGGCATGCACTATTTTGTCGGATCGCCCATAACATACTTAAAGTAAATGTCATTGGGTTAGGCAGGGTTTAATTTTTAATTGAATTTTAAAAACTTGCACCGTCTGCAAATTGTATTCTTAGTTCAATGAAAACAAATAAGTATGACTGACAAAGTTTACTGTGCACTATTTATGTCGAATCTTAACAGCCTACCTCCACCCCTCTCCATATTATAGTCACATAGTGGTAAGACGTGTCATAGACGCATTATTTTCAATCGCTGTGCGCCTTCTTATTTCTGCTTCACAGCAGTTTTTTCGGTACTGTTCGGTTATACCGGAGGCAGCGGAAAACGCATTTTGAAAATAGCCGATAAACTGAATTATTTGTTAGGTTAACCTAACCAAACCTAACCTAACCTAACCTAACCCAACCTAACCGAACCTAAACTAACCCAAACTAACAAATAATCCAGTTTATCGGCTATTTTCAAAATGCGTTTTCCGCTGCCTCCGGTATAACCGAACAGTACCGTTTTTTCCAGTAATGAGCGAAGGTGGGTACTTACATCAAATCATAATATTTTTATTGCATTATTGTGACTATAATACAGTTGACAAAAGGTGCAGGCGCCCTGTCGGCGGAACGATGTCGCGATAACCGGTCGGACATTCGCGCGCACACATGCCGGTCCCGGGTTCGAATCCCATACCAGTGTTGTGCCTTTTTTTGCCTCGTTCAATTATTCACAGGGCTCAAGTAGCTCGGCCGCTGGTGTATGTGGATGCAAAAAAAGGCCAGACGCGCCATTGTAGTGGAAGAACATGCCCGCTGCCTGCCTATTGATTTACGATGCTTTTATTTATTTTATACGAATGTTAAACGTATTTCTAAGTGTACACTGGCAGCCCGAAGTATCTGAATCCTGTTAATGCATGTTATTGCGTATTACATGATATCGGCAAAATTTTGCCTATTTCATGAAAAATGCAAACCCGTTGCCTTATAATGAATTAGGTAAAATATCTGATATTTGATAGTTTGTTGACAGTTGTTAGCTAACCTCAAAATGGACATTCAGTTGAATTCAGAATTACAAAACCTAACCTAACCTAATAATAATAATATTATATTATGTCCAATTATAACTAATAAAACCATCCGTATTAAATTTACATTTTCTTCTGTCATGTTGACAGTTTAAGAATTCCATACCCTGCCGAATTCACGCACTCGGCAGATAATTTGCCTAATTCATGAATAAGGAAGGCAACGGGCTTGTATTTTTCATGAATTAGGAAAAATTTTGCCGATTTCATGTAATACGCCATTTCACACATTCGGTGTAACACATATTATATTATTTCAACATAATCAGCCTATCCCAATTTACAGTTGGAAGAAGGCATGCTTATCCACTCACTTCGGTTCCCTGTTATACACCAGGTGTAGTCAACCTCTTTATACCTACCGCCCAGTTTTGTATCTCTGCTAGTAGTCAAATTAATTTTCTAACCGCCCACCGGTTCCACAGTAATGGTGATTTATAAAGTAGATAAAGCAGACTTACAGCAAGTAAAAGCAAATAATAATAATTACTTACCTAATACTTTATGTCAGACTTTCGCTAAGTTTGGCAGAATAAATCTTTATAAAACAACTTATTGTAGTTAAATCTATCTTTTTATTTATACTTTGCATACATAGAAGCATGAAGTCTGATGAAATTACATTTAATTAATTAAATTATTAATGAGATCCCTGAAGCTTATGCTGTGAAACAAATGTTTTTAAAACCCCTACCGCCCAACATTGAAGCTAAAACACCCACTAGTGGGCGGCAAGAACCAGGTTTACTATCCCTGTTATACACTGTCGCGTATCTCCTCCGAACCTTAATATTTTGTCAATCCAGCGTCTTTTGGGGCGGCCTTTCGGTAGTCTTAAATCTGTCCAGCGTCCATCCTGTCTTTATATGTATCCGGCCAAAGTTTTGGCTTACTTACATACAATATTAGTTATTACATATCAAACTATGATAGATAAAATTATTCCATCTATAAAATATCCAAAGTTATGTATGATTTAATTGCATACTTTTAGATATTTTATTGTAATTTCGTCAGTAGTAGAACCGTCATATTGAAATAAACGTACTGATACCTTTTTGACGGCCCTAGTTGTTCTAGTAGCCTAGTTTAGTAAACTTTGCTCAGGCATTGTATGTATAATAAATATTATACCTACTTCGGTAGTGTGTACGACTGTTTTTTGTTTTGTTTCAAGACTGCATCCCAATGTCTCCATATATGACTTTGTCTCTCAACTTGACCATCCAACTACCAAGGCGGTCTCCTCTCTTCTCTCCACGTTTATGTTGAACTTGCATCTCGCTATTGTTGCAGGCTTCTGCAACTTCCTGTTGAGCGTGACATGGTGTGCACCAATGACATTGTATCCACACACGTAATCAGGACAGCTCGTAATGAGTCGTAATAGATATTATTACAGATAACGATCAACTTTTCATCTGAGGTGTTGCAAATAGAGGTATTATTAATTGGCAAACAATTACGTTCTTCAATTTCCTAATTGGAACGGTATAATTTGCATACAGTGACTCAATGGTATCTATAGATACCTTCAATAAATAAATTGGGAAAAATCTTATGCAGGCGTGCATATAAGTGGGTAAGGACTCTCTCCCCCCCCCCCTCATGAACGAAAAAATACGAATTATGTATATACGTCAATTATTTGTTATGGAGGTAAGTACATAGGTAGATACTTTATTTTTTTTTAAAAAAGGAAATTTTATGGGATATTTTACTCAATCAACATTATAGAGTAGGTAAGAGCGGAATGCATAATCCAATATTTCGATCTTAAGGATAAGTTGCCGAAAAGAATGACTTAACTATAGACTAAACTGACTACCTATAGAGTTAAGGAATCCTACATACTTTAATTTAAAAAACAAAGGAAATTTTATGGGATATTTTACTCAATCAACATTATAGAGTTGTCAGGGGATAAGGGTCGTAGCCCAGATGCCCCATACAATATGGATTACCTACACAAAGTAAGTAAGTAAAGTAAGCAGGATATTTTTTAAATTATTACTAATATTACTGCCAAAAGCTGGAAAGTCTAGAAATTATGGAATAATTGCAATTTAAAGTTCGACGTGCCCTCTAAAATCAGGAATAATGCTAATTTATTTGTGCTTCATGTAAATATTCTATATGTCAGACGACCTTCTAGCATAGGAAAATATTTATGTATAGACGCATAATCCATTGTCACAGTGACGTCCTTAGACAAAATGCCGCCCCTAGGCAGCGCCAAAATGCCACCCCATTATTTTATACAGTATTTTTTATCATCCTTCCATGACTCCAATATCTAAGAAATGTGCTGTATGGATACATTACTAACAAAATAAATACTTACCATTAAATCTAATTTAAATGCCATCTCTACTTTTCAATAGACTTGTGAGTCCACGGTTTTCAGATACATTTAAATATAGGTACACCTGACAACTTTCAAAACTCGCGAGTCACTGGGAAAAATATTTGGAAAAAATAATTAGGTAAGTACCTACTTATAATTCAAATATAATTCTCAAATCTGCACGTGTTATTGCTGGTTATCAAGGATGTGACGTCCAAAGAGAACGGGCGTAAACTAGACATCGAAAACCCGACAAAAAATAGACTCCGGTTAAACATACTAATATGTTAATTAATACATTTTGTTTCCAACCAGTTTTTAATGGAGAGATATTTCCGTGATTACTAAGCTTAGGTAGGTATATATTTCTATATACACCTAATGATTCTTCTTGATTTGCCGCCCTTCTAGTAACTGCCGCCCCCAAGCGACGCTCAATCTGCCTACCCCTACGGGACGTCACTGCATTGTCAACTCTAGATCCTTCATTTTCCATTCCAACTTTTGGCAGCAACCCACGATATACCTATAAGATTTTTATAAATACATATTCCATGTACCTAACTCTCCCTACATTGCAATTAGGATGATTCTTACAGGTTTTGACACATGTTTTTTCGTTCTTATATTGTATGGGATGGTGGATGTAGGTAATTGTAGATTTATATCAATGGCTCGATCTGATATAGATTCTACATAGGTATATCATGAATAATTAATAGTGGACATTTCTGGTTTTGATTCTGCACTAATACCAAATATAAATCTCTATATATATAAAAATCTCGTGTCACGATGTTTGTGGTCGAACTCCTCCGAAATGGCTCGACCGATTTTTATGATTTTTTTTATGTAGATTTGTTAGGTATGAGAATAGGTCAACAAGTATATTTCATACCGCTAAGTGATTAGGGTATCTCTATCCAGAAAAATTTTCATTTATTTTTTTGACAATTTTTTTTTTGTATTTTTTTTATTATTTGGCATAAAAAAATACTTATAACCCCAAATTTTCATTCTCCTACCCCCCCCCCCTCCCATTTTTTAATCGCGATTTTATTATTTTTGTAACAAATATAACCGTCGTTCGTATTTTAAACATAACGAAATTATTTATGTTGTTGAATGACAGATGGCGCAACGTCCGAGAAGAATTCAAGAAAAGCGTCGCGTCATTTTGACATTTCATTCGGCATATCACAACGCAGTGCGTGCAAAATTTTGTACGATTTATTTTAATTTGTCTATTTTTATGTGCGTGTACTACAGTGCACTATGCCAGTAAGACGCAAGGGGGGCCATTTGGGCCGTCGAACGAATAAAGCAACAAACATGTGAAATAGTAGAGCAGAAAGAACAGACGAACAAATCCAACAAGATAACAAAAACGTGCGTGTAAGCATGTCGCAGTTGCGTGCATCTCAATCACAAGAGGCACGAGCTGAACGAAATCAACAACGACAATTGGAACAGAGCCAAGCGCGCCGGTTCGTAGTTAACACACGCAGAGCAAATGACCGTCAACGCCAACAAGTACATCAAACATTTACATCCGCTTCGTTCCTTCGTCTCGCATTCGAGTACGAGCTAGATATTGAATATTCCGCTCATCCGAAAGTGCTGATTGTATGGACAAAGAATGTCCCCATTATCATGCGCTCAAATTCAAACATGAGTCAGCCGGGATTTGTTGCGTATCAGGAAAAGTGCAACTACCAGAAATTGAGATACCACCTGAACCATTGAACGGCTTGCTCATCGGCACGGTTCCAGATTCAAACCTGTTCCTGAAGTCCATTCGCACATTCAATTCATGCTTCCAAATGACTTCGTCCGGAGCAACAGAAATAGTTCACAATACTTCGGCAAATGGTCAACAATTCCATTCTACGTTCAAAGTCAAAGGCCAAGTATACCACAAAGTAGGCTAATTGCTGCCAATGCCAAACGAACCACATACATTTTTACAAATCTACTTCATGGGCGCTGCGGTGAGGACATCAATCATGTGGATGCACGTTGCGGCTACAATAGCCTCAATTCTCCTAATGCCAGGCGCATCGTCAGCGAACTGGACGCCCTGTTGAATGAGCACAATGAATTATTGAAATTCTTCAAAGCACACATGCATGAATTGCAAAGTGACAATCACGCTATTGTCATCAATCCTGATAAAACACCAGCTGGAGAGCACGTACGTCGATTCAATGCGACTGTTGTTGACGACATTGCTGGAATCATAGTTGGCGACCGCACATCGACGCAAGAAATCGTGATTCGAAGAAGAAACAATAATCTGGAGTTCATCGCTGACACACACCGTTCATACGACGCTCTCCAATATCCGCTAATTTTCTGGAAGGGACAAGACGGATATTGCATAAACAGTAAAAAACGAGATCCTGTCACAGGTAATTCATTCATTATGAACATCATTACTCATTTTGAATTGAGAAAATGAATGGTTGATGTTTTTTTGTTTTTATCGGCGGTCATCGTCTACAGCGCTCTATTCCTCTTTCTGTCATAGATCCCATTCCCACACACTTACGATACATTCGTTATTTTTTATTTAACAACCAAAATATTCACTAGAAATAATTTATATGGCAGAACAACGTTTGCCGGGTCAGCTAGTAATAATATAATATTTACACATTTATGTAAGTAGGTATCTATTTGAAATTAAACAACAATAAAAGAATATGATGTTAGTCACACATAAATGGCATTTTAGTGTGACGCATAATAAATTATATACAAAACCCTGTAGCCCCCCAATCAAAACAAAACACGGTCAAAAGGAAAAAGTACAAAAAAAGGAAAAAAAATAATAACAAAAGACGACAAAAAACGATTATCTGAAAGAAACACAAGTCTCTCTGGAAACGGATAACATCTTGAAAATCCCGTTTTCGTGTTCCCAGAATGGGATTCGGTTCGATTCTCGGAAAGGTCGTCCGATGCGCGAAATCTTTTGGGAAGACTTTAAAAGTGTAAAATGTAGGACGGTCTTGCATTTAAGAAAATTGATAGAATATGCAAGGCAGTGGCTCCCAATATTTTTATTTATTTATTTATTTGTCTGTTGCGTTTGTTTTATATTTTCTAATAATTGAACGATGGTTTATTGTAAGAAAACCGGAGCAGGTGAAAAACAGGTTGCATGTCGCTGACTGTCACGCGACGTCACAGTAAGCTGCCGCTACGGGAAAAAAGTGTGTAATGTCGTTTTTCTTGGTGTTTAAAATGCTATCAGAACGATTCTCCCATCCGGTAGCACATTTTGAAACTTTAAACCAACCTTGTCAGTTGCCAAAATATGCCGAAATCACCAGAACAACAATGAGGTCACCTCACGTTGAACTGCACTGCATCGAGACCTGCATGACTCAATTCACGTTTTTATCATCTTCTACATGCCTACAGTTTTAGACTGACTGTCATGTCAAAATCAATCAATTTTAGCGGTTTTTCTATAAGAATGTTGTCTATTATCTATGGACTGCAGGTTGGGTTCTGTTTAAAATATTATCTATGGACGTCATGCCATAAGTAATTTTAACGCACCCACACGTGGAAACTGTTAAGATGAATTGAAATTTGCATGAAAAATTATTAATAATTCAAATTACTAATAGGTACATGGTACATTATAGTTGGCACTCTTCATCAGTGTCATTCTTCAGTGAATTTACAGAGATGGTGATCCTTCAAAGTATTCTGCAAAATGACGAAACCATAGAATAAATTTGTCAATCAATTTGATCAGAGATTTAGCGACCATCGACCGCCTCTAAATTTTCAATTTTGCAAACTATATAGGTATACCACCATAAATCGGTGTTCGAATTTAGAACTAAACCCACGACACTATAAAAAGTACCAGTGGCGAAGGGTGGAGGTAGGCTGTTGATATCCGATATAAATAGTGCATAACTGCATACCTAATAAACTTCGTCATTCAAACGTATTTGTTTTCGAACATATATATTTTAGAAAAAACACTTTCTGAGAGAGTATATTATAACCAATAGAAAAAATCTATTTTGAAAAAAGTAAGCCACCCCGGCCGGGAATCGAACCCTGCATCTGCCGGGTATACGCCCCATCCGTCGCATTTAACCAATATGCTACGGCGTGACATACTAATTGCGACAATTTTTAACAATTGGTCAATTTTAATATCTACTCATTAAAATTCAATAAAACCCTGTCTATTCAAGCCATACCTAATAAATAGTCAAAAATATTCGTTTATCTATAAAATATCTAAAATTATGCCATTAACATTAAACCATACATAATTCTAGATAATTTATATATCGAAGAATATTTTTATCGATTATGGTTTGGTTGGGCAATGAAGTTAAAAAAACTAATAAGCTGTAATATTAAACAGATAAGTAAGTATAACTGAAAAAGTGTGCACTCACAGAACTGAGTTCCCTGTGTGCACTATTTTTGTCGGATTGCCCATATAGCATATCTAAACTGTTATGGCTTGGTTTAGGCAGGGTTTAATTGAATTTAAAAAAAATAACCAGCTCCATCTGCAAATAGTATTCTTAGTTCAATGAAAACAAATACGTATAACTGAGAATGTTTAGTGGGCACTATTTATGTCGAATCTTATCACCGTACCTCCCATCTCCACCCTTCGGCACTGCCTAATGGCAACCACGGGGTGTCTTTAACAATCCCTGCCTTCTTTTTAATATAATAAGAGAAATAATAATAATAATTATTGACACATATTATTTTAACCACTTCCTTTTTCGGAGTTTCTTTCTTGATAATTACAACCAGTTCGAAAATCGATGCATTTTTAACAACCGGTTCTCGGTAGACAGACAACCTGCTGAATGACACCATTAGGTATAACAATCAGGTATCAAGTAATACCTTTCCTCTCGGCACGTCGAATTGATTAAGGATTCAAGATTTCGTCCGGACAATATACCACTGGAATAAATACAAAGGTATAGAAGTTTGTATAAAAACCGTGAAAATCGCTCGTTTCGCCGCAGATAGATTTAATCGTCTCGAATGAGTTGGCTGACCTCGACATGTCTTTACAGTTTTCCACAATATTATATCCGACGTTCACTTTGGGTTTTCGTGTCTGGACACATAAACGGAAAAAATCATAACGGATTTCGGGAAAATTCATGAATATAAGGATGATAACCTAACCTAACCTAGCCTAACAAATAATCCAGTATAATATCGGCTATTTTCAAAATTTGTTTGCCGTTGGCTTCGAATATTTTTGGTTCTGGTTTGGTTCAATGACAAATACGTTTGTCTAAGAATGTTTAGTGTGCAATATGTACTTATGTCGAATCATAACAGCCTACCTCCACTCTTCGCCAGTGGTTTTTTGTTTTCATTACTTTCAATTACATATTAAATACTACCTATATTACCATTGATTTCAATTGCCAAAAAATGCCACCAAATGAAATATTCATAATATCTATGTAGAAATTTTCATATCAGAATCCACCAGACATTATGAATTTATGACTCTGCAAAAATCATCATTTTTGCAAAAAATATTTTTTAAATTTTGAAATACTGTTAAAAGTTGTTTTTTGGGGCCCCAATGTATATTAGCCAGGGCCTCCTTCAAGAGTAAATCTGGTCCTTTATATTATATAAATATCTATCAATTCAGTTACATAGTCTGCCTAGAAAATGTTCGTGAAATAATGTTGAAATTATTAGTTAATAAACATGCACCTTTTTTTGTTAGAAATCTTATACTTACATAAAAAGTACCACTTAATCCCAGGATTGCAACATTTTCGATTCTAGTATTACGAGATCAATTAATAAATCGGGCGAGATCCTGGGATTGCAAACCCTAGTGTCCAAGTGAACGCAGCGGACATGGACTAAAAAGAAAAAAACTATCATTTACCACAGTTCAACTGACAGAATTCGTCACTGCAGTATGCTAATCAATTTTAAGGGTAAGCTCTACAGAATTGCCCTTGAGAATTGAAAATATGATTTTTTTATATGTGGTCCGGAATTGTTGGTCTACTAGCAATATACAAAGGTCGCCGACAATGCTTGTGTCAAATGTAAATGGTCTCTTAATTAAATTTAAATCATAAACACGGTCGACGTGAAGACAGAATGGGGTGACCAAAAAATAATATCTTCTAATATAGGTAGGTACGTAAATGTTACTAAATTCAATTTGTTAATCAACTGTTTGGGAGAAAGTATTGAAACCAATATGATGGTGACATTTTCAATTATGTGGTTACCACAATATAAACTTAATAATATATTAATAACTTTTTAACCTGAAATTGTCCGAGAATTAAACATACGAAGGATGTTGAAATGCATATCTACCTACATTTTTATTTCATGTGCTATCCAAAAAACATTAATAATGAATAGTATTTATTTTTAATGTGTAGGACCTACATATTAAAAATAATAGGTACTTATTGCGCAATTTTACTTTTATACAACTAGTGAAACTTAGAGTTTAATTTAGTAGTTTAGAAACTTAGTAATAGATTAATAACTTTTTAACCTGAAATTGTACGAGAACTACACATACGAAGGATTTTGAAACACATTATCTACCTACATTTTTATTTCATGTGCTATCCAAAAAACATAATTAATGAATAGTATTTATTTTTAATGTGTAAGACCTACATAATTATTTTTTTAAAAAAATAGGTGAGTATTGTTTAATTCTAATGCATATTTAAAAAAACGTACAATATTTCTAGTGATGTACCCGAGTTTAGAGACACTTTTACAAACTAGTAAGGCAATTACTTTTATAATATAATATGTACTAGTGAAACAATAGGTACGAGTAGGTACCATTATTGTATTTTGTTGGTTGAGTAAAGCCAATGCACGAAATAATTATTTATAACGCCTAAAAATAAATATTATCGTATAGGCACCCCATATACTGTTATTATTTTTCACATTGTTTCCATTCCGCCGCCTGGCGAGAGCGTTTAAGGCACCTAATAAATCATTGCAAAGAATTGCTCTAGCGACAATAATATTATTATTGTATTTTTAAAATAAAATCTTCGATGACCAGGGATTTTGCTCTAAATTTGATTTAAAATGACGTGGTACTCGCTCTGTGGATTCTCCAAGACTGAAGTATGAATCATACTGCCTCCTGTTATACCCACTCTTAACACCACGACGAATTAAAAAGTATTTAAAATTCCCAAGGCGCTAAATGAGTTAGCACATTCCTCCCACGTCCTACCCCCAGTAAGTGATATTTGTAGAAGTGTGGGTGAACGAGTTATACATTTTATTTTGTTTATTTTTGTACCTACGTCCTTTTTTTATTAATATGTACCCAAGCAGCGTAGAATGCAGCCTGAATAATAATAATATATGTATGCCGATTTGATTCCTCTTGTAAACGAGGTTTTATCAATTAAGTATGTATTCACATTCGCTTGACATCGTAGGAGAAGACTGCGTGTTAGGTGGGAAGTAAGTATAATAAAATAAAACAGTTGTAAAACCTCAATGTTTTAAAATATTAATCGAACTTTGGAAAAGCACATTTTTTATTGGAGTCTTCTTTCAGTAATCAGTACATATCTCTACCATGACTCAATCGTATCAGGTAGCAAACGCCTTGTGAATTGAGCCACGTATGGAGAATGCGTAGTCTAGACAATCTCCTTGCGTACGCCTCTGCTGCTCACTACTTTTCCTTGCATTCTGAGCAGGGGAAATACCTACCAAATATGCAACTCTTTATAAGAGAAATATACTCAGATTGAGTCAAATCAGGGGTTCTTAAGGGGCGATCCTTATACCAGCAGAGGCACCTAGCGGAAAAATACGAAGCATGCAATTTGAGACATTTTTTTGATAATTTACAATTTCAACTGTATTAATTAATAAATATGTATCTGAAAACATTAAAGAGAAAAAAGAAATATTAAGTCAAAGATAAACTTACAATAATTGTAAAAAAAAAATGAATTTGTTACATATTTATGCCCACAGTTGCGTTATTATTAGTATTACACTATATTTTATGGTCATATGTATTATTAAAATTTAGTTTAATAAGTTTTAAATTTTTCATATGTAGATTTTTGACTAATAATTCATCGTTTTAATATTTATTTTAAAAAACATCGATTTTTATAAAAATATAAATGTGTAGGTACCTATAGCTTGAAATCCTTTTTATTTAGGTATATCACATTTTATTTTGGGTAGATATGGTCCCAATATTGAAGCCCGATTTGACAAACTGGCACAAACAAAACTATGCGAAGAGATCTTCACGTTCGCAATAAGACACCACAATTAAAAAAAAAATGTTATTTCACAGTTTACGATTTACGAAATATAAATATATGTATCCATATTGCTGGCGATTTAAAAGTAAATTAATGTATTAATGGAAGACATCTTATAATTTGATCTCCAGCCTTGGTGACGCGCAGACTAAAAAAGACATAAAATTAATGGATCATGTCATATATTTATGTTGAGTTTGTGGATTGCATTTCAAATAATATTTTATTTGCAGTGGTCGTTCTTTGAGCGAGTTGAATCACACATGCAGACATATTCTTTCTTGGCTCATCGAGTATGAATAAATAATGTACTTTTAGCTGCATACTTATTCACTATTTATGTGGCTTTCATACAAGGTTCTTTACATTGGAATAAGCTACCTTCTTGAATCTTTTTTTTTATGATTTTACCGAGGTTTTGACTGCGACTCGGTGTCATATCGCCTCTTCTCTTCTAGAAGGGGGTCCGCCGATCAGGTCCTCACTCCAATTCTGTTAAAGAACTTTACAATTTTGCAAGCACTTCCATCTTACCCACCGCCAGGGTACCATTCAATTTGTCGACATTCCGCAATTCGCAGCTGTACTCTGTGTCGTTCATATTTAGGGCATTTTACTGCTATATGTGCAATGTCCTCCAAAACATAACATTCATCGCAGAGCTGCGAATCGCTCCTTCCCACGAGGACATCAAATCTTTTACCCATTGTGTGTCCTGTTCTTAGCATCAGTATCAGCTTAAGCTCGTTCCTCTTCAAAGGAGACTCTACAAACCAGGGCACCAACAGTGGTGATGATAAAACGGACTTACCCTTATGCCATTATACCTAGTCCAGACATACCTAAAGGTACTTTTTTTTTTTTTTTTACCATGTCCGATCCTAATAGGATCATATGGACCTCCACAGAGTAGAGGTTTGTATTAACAGATTTTGTTTTTTTACGAGAAATGGATGTCAGCCACTTGCTCAACCTATTAGGTCCATACCCTGACTCACACACAAACTGAAAAACAATATGTGTACTTACCAGACCCAGGATTTGAACCTGAGACCCACAGCGTGATAGTCCAACGCTTATGCCGCGCGGCCACCGTGGGTGTTAAAGGTACCTAGGGACGTCAAAAAGTACCTATCGATACTTCTGTTCAGTCAGTTGAGATCTGATATTGTACCTAAGTCATTTAGTCAGTGTTTTAAATATAAAAGTAGTTTATATCAATATCAAATATCATGTTTTTTTAATCTAATAAAATTGGAACAATACTGTCTGCAATGCTCCACGAACAACGCGTCAATTTTTGATCTCAATCCTATACGGCCATCTCTTTCCGGCATAACAGTTCACGGTGAATTGTGATACAGCGAAATATTTTACGTATGATTTACATGTTACCTTATCAAACTCAATGTAGTTTGATCAGTGTTCTTATTCTTAGCGGATGTTCGCTCACCTGTTGTAACATACTGTGAACAGTGGACACCATGCAGGCTGCAGCGCCTCCAATAATGTCGCTCGCCAGCGTTTTACATGGAGCCAGTCTTGGAAGGAGTCCATAGTCAATATTTTTATATTGACTATTAAGTTCGTGGCGGTGTCGAAAAATAGAAAACACATTAGGTGCGATCTTCCTAGGGATCGTGCTCGTGAGTTGTTGGGAACAGGGTTGCCAGATTTCCAAAATCACAGATCGGGACATTCATTATTTTTTCAGAATTTAAAGAATTAATGAATAAATAAGAAAACATCGGTTTGTAGGTACTTATGTACGCGCGTTAGAATTTATACTTCTTTGACATAACAAAACCTGTGATAACCTAGATTCTCCAACTACCTCTTAATTATCTTGTTAAATTACACACTCAAGAAAAAGGGCTGCTTATTGGAGCGCCGTTGGTTTAGTTCTATACACTTTAACTTATGTTATTATGTCTCGTTGTTTTTATTTTAATAGTAACAACTATCAATTTGACGTTTAATCGTTTGTTTACGTAAGGAATTGAAAATAGCCGACAGTAATCAATTCGTTGACTAGGCAACGAAACGATTCTACTATTAAACTTTCGTTTATATACAGCTGACTGATTCGCAGCTAACTTCGTACTGTCGATTACTTTCGTAACGGTGTGCGCGCGCAGCTCTCAATTTCACTCTCTAACAACGCCCAAAAGAAGTATAACTTCAAAAATTCATCATTTTAATTTAATTATAATATATGTAAATAAGTCTGTACATAATAGTATGTAGGTATACAGAATATAGTATACTTGTTTCAAAATATGTTCGCCATCCTTGCTGGATAAAATTTTTCTTAAGTCATTACAATAATAGTTTGATCATTAATCCATAAAAGGTGGTACGCCAGGCTGTCTACAAAAATTAAGTGAGCCTCTTTAACTATATGCGTATCTTTTTGTATATAATATACAACTTTTGTTAAGTCAGGATTTACAGAGGTAATGCGGGACTCGGGATTTGTCTGTTGAACTCGGGACAATCCCACTCAAATAGAGTCGTCTGGCAACCCTGGTTGAGAACCCGTGAACTAGTCCATTTACCTGCGTGTAAAAACAACCATGTAGGTATATGATTAGTGATTACTGATTACTGATTAGTGATTACATAATGAAATTAGTTGGAATTAATAGCAATACGAGAGGCAGAAAACTTATGTATAGATATAGCGTTATAAATTTTATCGTAATTTAATTCATTTTCTAGTCACAGTATATATTGCGTCCAAATTGGTTATTAAACCAATCTGAGCAGATTTTTTTATTATATTTTTATTGCTTACACAAGGATGTAAATAGCCATACATTTTTAATCACCTTTGCCAGTGATGGCGAACCTTTATATACCTACTTACGTGCCAAAAATGCCACGGCTAATATTGATGGGAATTTATCAATAATTAGGTTCGTTATTATGTAGGTACCTATACATATGTTCATTTGATCCAGTGTAAAAAACCAATGGGTTGGACAAAAGCTGACAACTGTTCCTGGTAAAAGTTCTGTTAATTTCTTTTATTTTGTTAACTGTCAATAATTCATGGTGGAACTGCATTGTATTGTTGTTTTTATTTAATAAAACGCATTTTTTTGTAGTACTCAGTCCAGTTTTAATCAAGAGATTAGGACCGGTTTCGTCCGCCTCAAAGGGGCATTTTCATCTCCATTAGATATATGGAAGCTCTAATGCCCCGTTTAGGTTAGGAAATTTACTTATTTATAGAAAAAACACAATTTTGAAATATCTCAGAAACATAATATCTACATATTAGAAAAAAGTGGGACTCAAACTCATGTTTTTAGCTTTCCGACTGAGAGACAACCTTTGGACAAATACCATCATACAGTATTACCCAAGGGACACTACACGATCAGTCTTAAAACCCGCTGGATAGACGAACTTATAAAGTTTAATGTATGTACTTCATGGCCCCCACAAGGGGGGTGGCTGACAGGCCTCTAGCCTGGGGGCCCAGGCTTAGGAGGGGCCCGGCGTGGCAGGTCAACCAGTTAAGCGAGATATACACACACCACAAATTTGCTCTAATAGCATTGATATACTACTGGATGAATCATATGCTTCTTAAAATGACGCCCGATTTTCAGCGAGTCGGCCTTTGTTAAAACTTACTGAGTAAGCCCGGTCTAGCTTGCATCTTACTCTAACTAATAGTCAGCGCATGACGACTTGCTCTGTCTGTTTTGCGTTGCAGCCACCCTTAGGTTCACTATTCCAAGAACGCAAATTTAGTTTTACAGCCAGGGCAATACGGGTGAAATTCGGGAATCCATGTTAACGGTCTTAACGCATTATACCTACAAGGAAATATTATAAGACGATATTCGTTATATCTTTTGTGGTACATTTTTAAAATGACACTTGTATGGGAACTGCTCATCTAGTAGTATATCAATGTCTAATAGTAAAAAAAATTGCGGGCTATTACACGGATAAAATTTTATTTTATGATTACTTTTAGTGTGTTTCCTGACTAATAAAAATGACTATTTATTCAACATGGCGAAGGTTCACATGTTACTTAGCTATCACAAAAGGGGGTCGCTATCAGAGCTTCAAAATATGACGCTGTGTCGACAATTCAAGCGGATTTATTTAAAAATACCAAAAATCGCTAAAAATATACATTTTACCCTTTATTTTACACGGAACCCTGGAGTTTCGCGGGTATGTCGTTTGGAAACACTACTGTAGAACACCACACTGCCTTTAACCTTAGCGATAGGTTGGGGGGCCGCCAAATATCGTGGCCTGGGGGCCCGCTTCAGGATGTGGGGGCCATGATGTGAGAAGAGTGGAAGGAGCTAGGGAAGGCCTTCAGTTAATTGACCCTGGATGATGGTGGTGATGATGACAATTAAATTTGAATACTTCATTACACATAGGTACCTACATAAAAAAATTGAAAATAAATTTTATTTAAATTATTTTTAATGTTTAGTAAAATACGTGACACTACTCATAGCTCAATTTTATAGCGTCAGTGAGCTATTAAAATTTTATCGAATTACTGTGTTCTCATTAGTATGTAACTATTCATTAGTCTTCTTCTTCTTCTTCCACGGCGCTACATCCCGGGGTGGGATTTGGCCTCCTCCACAACCGCGCTCCACTCACTCCGGTCTCTCGCCACACTTCTCCAGTTACCGGTTCTTCCTATATGAAGCCAGTCCACTTCTACGGCATCAGCCCATCTCCTTCTTGGACGGCCTCTGGGTCTCTTCCGTTGGGGTAGCCACTTCGTCATGATCCTTGGTGCTCTAACTTCAGGCATTCTCTCCACATGTCCCGCCCATCGTAGTCTTTGGGACTTACAGTATCTTATGATTGTTTGCTGTTCAATCAGCTCTTCCAACTCGTGGTTCATTTTTATTCTGTAGTTCCCATTTTCCAACGTGGGTCCAAAGATTTTTCGGAGTATTTTGCGCTCGAAGACAGCTAATTTCTTTTCCTCGTTTTGAGTTATGCACTCACAGCCATAAGTAACCACTGGCCTTATAATTGTTTTATATATTAGAAGTTTCCTTCTTCGGCCCAGAATTTTCGACCCCATCAGTCGCTTGTAGGCATGCTAGCGTTTATTCCCGGAGATAAGGCGGATTTTTATCTCCTCTGCTGTTTTATTTTGGGTATTTAGGCTGGATCCGAGATACGTGAACTTGTCCACCCCTTCATAGCATGCTGTCCTATGTCTATATTCTGCAGCGGTACCTGATCGCGTGTGCTGACCATAATACTTAGTTTTTGACTGGTTTATTTGCAGCCCAGCGTTTTCTGCTTTTATAGTGCCACCATGGTCAATTATCCTCTGTTTGGATCTGCTAGTAATTACTATGTCGTCAGCATAAGCGCACATCTGCTCATTAGATGTAATATCGTATTATCTTCTTATTTCCCGTAAGTATACCTGACAAGTGTGCTCTTTTTCTCAGATCTCTACAGCCTACCTCTTTCCAAAAGTCACCCTTTGCCACAGACCTATCGTGTGCCGCAGAATTTTCGCACATGCAGCAGCCTGCACGCGTGCATAGGTTCGCTATCGCTGGCCTATGCTTTCATACTTTAAAATCTTTTTACGACACCATGGAAATTCGTTACTCGGATTCTAATGGCATAAAATTAAAAAACCGCTTATAAATTATATTGTAATTAGTTTAGTTACCCACTCAGGTAGGTGGGTACCTAGCCTAACAGGTGCTTCGATAACTCTACTCTAGGTTGGGCTTTTTTTGACCATATCCGATCCTAATAAGATCCTATGGGGCTTCACAGAGTGGAGGCTTCTATTAACACATTTTTATTTTTACGAGATTGGTATGGATGTAAGCCCACTGCACTGCCACATCGTCGGTGTTTTGTAAAAAGGGCGAATCAACCATTTTGGTGAAATCGAGATTTTAATGAAAATACAGTATGTACCCCACTAGCTTTGTTGTGTAAAAACGGCGAATTTTTATCTCCACAGGAAAGTACTTAAAAACGATAATGGACTAAAGTTGAATTAATTAAAATTACGAAATAAAAAGCAAATGTGACATATTAGGCCTTTTAAAATATTATATAATAATACCTATTATAATGACAGTATTCTTTCTAAGCTTTATTATAAACTTGTTAGATGTTTATAACATCTACAGGTAAAAAACAAATAAAAGTCAAAAATTAAAAATCCTCCTCCTGTAAAGTAGCATTTTGGTTAATTCGCCCTTTTTACAAAACACCGACGATATTTAGTTTAATATAGCCTGGGCATAACTTTTTGCACAAGCAACGAGTGGTCCACTGCCATACTGTTTATTGATAAAAAAAAAACTTGCAAGCATAGCTTGGTATTCTATAATGAATGAAGAGTATAAATAAATTATTAGTTATTGTCGTTTAGAATCGACTGTCACATTGACAAACGTCCTAGTGTATTATGAATTATGTTATTAGTTATTATTATACACAGAAGAAGATTACTTACGTTGATCGTCACTTCCAATTATAAATAACACATAACTACTAAATCAGATGAACTCCAAGGTCTCCAAGATACGTTAAAATAACATGAAACTAAGAATACTCCGACAAGTGAACACGACAGACGCGTCAGATTGAGCACTCTATAGACAATGACAGGTTATCCATAGATAACGGGAGGGGCGGAAAGGTAGGACCAGTCGTGAAATGTATCGGCTTTCCTCTTCAGTCGGCAGTGGTTAGCCACTTGCTCAACCTATTGGGTCCATACTCTCTGATTCAAACACAAATTGAAAAACAATAATATGTGTATTTACCAAATGTTATTTAAAAAACTTTTTGGTAGGTAGTGATACCTACTTACGATATGAAGCCTTCACTAATAGCTTCCGCTTCGACATAGATAAACAAAAAAGTGTGTCGTCGATCTACTTTTTAAGTTAATGGAACATACACATGACAGTGCGTAATGCGTCGGTCGCGAACTACTCGCACCAGTGGCGAAGGGCGGAAGTAAACTGTTAAGATCCACCATAAATAGTGCACATTAAACTTTGTCAGTCATACGTATTTGTTTTCATTGAAATAAGGCTACAATAATTTACAGATGGTGTTGGTTAGTTTTCAATAAAAATCAATACGTATGACTAACAAAGTTTAACGTGCACTATTTATAGCGGATCTTAACACTCAGTGACGTCCCGTGGGGGTAGGCCGATTGAGCGTTGCCTGGGGGCGGCAGTTATTCTAAGGGCGGCAAATCGAGGAGAATCATGAGGTATACTTATCTAGAAATAGCTACCTAAACTTAGTAATAACGGAAATATCTTTCCATTGAAAAAACAGCTCACTGCTTGGAAACAAAATGTAGATATTAATTAACATACAAGGTTTAACAGGACTGTATTTTTGTCGGGCTCGCGATGTCTAGTTTACTTCCGTTTTTTGGAGGTTACGTCATTGATGACCGGCAATGACACGTGCAGATTTTCGAATTATAGGTAGGTACATACGTACCTTAAAATTCATCCAAATATTTTTGCCAGTCACTCGCGAGTTTTGGAAGTTGCCAGGTGTATTTTTAAATGTATCTGAAACCGTGGACTCGCAATATTGTCTATTGAAGCAGAGATGCCATTTAAATTAGATTTAGTGGTAAGTATATATTTTGTTAGTAATGTTTGCCTTCTTCTTCCACGGCGCTGCATCCCGGGGTGGGATTTGGCCTCCACAACCGCTCTCCACTCACTCCGGTCTCTCGCCACACTTCTCCAGTTACCGGGTCTTCCTATATGAATCCAGTCCACTTCTACGGCGTATTAATGTTTGTATGTGTTACGCCGAATGTGCGAAATTGAATATTACATGAAATGGGCAAAATTTTGCCTAAATCATGAAAAATGCAAGCCCGTTGCCTTATTCATGAATTAGACAAAATATCTGAAGAGTGCGTGAATTCGGCAGTAATTTTTCTGCCTAGTTCATGTATTGGACAAATTAGATAGTAGCGCTACGGTGGTATTTTTTGCAACTAAACTAAATGTATCAAATGCTCATGCATTGGTCAAAATGTACATTATATTATCTATGGCAGCGGTTTCCAACCTGGGAGGCGCGATCTATTGCCAGGGGAGGCGCCAAAATTTTTTAATAAATTAATTTTTATACCATAATATCTACAAATAAAATATTTGGAGCGGAGAAATTTAAAAATGGCGCTTTTGCAAACGCTCTGTTTCGGTAATGCACAAAACGACCGCTGGTTGCATGAAAACAATAACCTCAAATTTAAATGTCACTCGTAGCTAAAGTTTCAACTGAAGCGTGTAGGCTGGGTGTGATATTGTTTTTTTAAATTGTTTTTGATGTGATTTCTTTAATATAATATAACAATAATACATGTCTTCACTTGTAAATGATTTCTACGCCAGATATATTGAAGCAAACAAAAATCTATTTCCTGAGTACTTGGTTAGTTTGCTAATGCATTTTTCATATTATTTTATTAATAGTAAAAAAGTCGCCTGCGGCGCTGCTTTGTTTCAGGGCTATTAAATATTTTAAATATATGGGTGAAAGATCCTGGCCTGTGGGCCCTATTCAGTATGTGGAGCCCATGATAGAATCCATTAATTTTTGTCAATGAACGATGATGAATTTGGTTGACTTCTATTAAAATTGATTGTGGTAATAAACAAGCTCATTCGTCGCATGAAAAAAAAAATTAATTAAAAAATGAATTTAATATAAGTAAGTAGTAAAAACTTGTGTGTTAAAAAAGTGTCTGTATTATTTAATGAAATAAAGGGGGGGAGGCGCCAAGATTAGATTTTTTTTAAAGGGAGGCGTAGTAACATAAAGGTTGGAGACCACTGATCTATGGTCAACATAGATGATCGCGCTCCGGTGGTATTTTTTGCAACTAATCAAACTAAACAAATGTGTCAAATAATGTCATTGATTATAATATAAAAATATACCAATCAATAACTACAATGACGTTCATATTATCCATTTACTATGGGCAAAAAAAATCTAGAACTATAATATGATAACGGAAGAATTTTATTGAAAAGTATTTTCGCGATTTGATTCCTACTTGGGTATCAAACGTGCAATGGTCGATTGAATGTTTGTGATAGTTTGTTGACACTTGATAGCTAACCTCAAAATGGACATTCAGTTGAATAATTTAATTCAGAATTACAAAACCTAACCTAACCTAATAATAATAATATTATATTATGTCCAATTATAACTTATAAAACCATCCGTATTAAATTTACTTTTTCTTCTGTCATGTTGACAGTTCAAGAATTCCATACCCTGGCGAATTCATGTACTCTGTAGAAAATTTACCTAATTCATGAATAAGGCAACAGGCTTGACTATTACATGAATTAGCCAAAATTTTGCCCATTTCATGTAATAGTTAATTTCGCACATTCGGTGTAACATATACAACACATTTCTTAGATATTGAAGTCATGAAACTGTATAAAAAATGGAGCGGTATTTTGGCGCTGCCTAGGGGCGGCATTTTGTCAAGGGGCGTCACTGCTTAACAGCCTACCTCCACCCTTCGCTACTGACTCGCACGGCACGTCGCTGATTTTCGGTATCTATCTATTATACAATTGAAAAGAACAAAAAAATAATATAGGTACATAATAAATAAAAGCTGATCGTTGTTCCAATGAAATTGCGATGTTATCATATCAAAACACACGAAATAAAGCTCTCTTGTCGACATAAAGAAGCGATCAAACGGTCACTTCCCGTCAGTCGCCCGGCAATATATATTCAAATAACATAAATTTTATAGTGTGCCCATAAAAGACGACTGCATTAAAACATTCAAGACGATGGTAGGTATTAAATTCTGAGTAACAAAAAAAGGTCATAAAAAACTGCCTATGCAAATTGATTACACGAGAATTTTCACGTTATAATAAAACACAGGGGTCGACAGGGCAGTGTTATTTTACTGTTCAAGCAATCATTCATACCCACAGTGGGTAAATTTACCTTTTACATACTGTTTGTTGCAGGGCTATCCCAAAATAACACGCAACACCGAAATCAATCAGAAAAGTGATAAATATTATTCAACGTACCTATCTACCTATTCCAACAGTTAATTATCTCGAGATACGAACTGTCATTTAACGCGGGCCTGGACAACCGCGTTAAGGTGACGCATCAGTGAAACACCAAATAATTTTCAACTGTACGCGCGACGAAATTTTGTACTCGCTTCGCATTCATTGAGAGAACGGCGAGTCAGACGTACGTCACTTTGCTGCGCGATGGCGACG
Source organism: Rhyacophila brunnea (assembly GCF_057557595.1). Taxonomy (NCBI): domain Eukaryota; kingdom Metazoa; phylum Arthropoda; class Insecta; order Trichoptera; family Rhyacophilidae; genus Rhyacophila; species Rhyacophila brunnea. The sequence goes on along the minus strand of NW_028232848.1, from coordinate 34,982,824 downwards.
GGCCAATTAATTCTAAAATCGTGTAAAGATGACTAAAAACGTTACCCATTTACTTTAAAACGAAAACATGTCAATGAATTTATTATTATTGTTACTAATAGAATAATAAACAGAACATAAAATGGACGTATGTTGGATTTATATGAGAAATAATATTTCGTTTGACAGGCGTCTTTTGCACCCGCGACCCGCAATCCGCACATCGCCTAGCAACGATCTTTTTAGACCGTGCCTCAACTAATGCATGGCCTTAACTGATCAGAGGGAGATAGAGGACGTCATATCTTTTCTCATCGAGAATCATCGTCATCATCATAATCCTGAATCTATCCACTGCAGGGCGAAGATTGAGAGCACCGTTGGCGAAGCTTTAGCATCAATTGAGGCTTGGGGTAGATTAACTAGACTATCATTCGCACCTTCCAAGACAGAAGCCATTGTCCTTAAAGGACCGAGACGACTTAGCTGTTCGAGACTACCCACAGTCCGATTCGGTGACACGAGAGTGAAAGTGTCGAAGATCGTCACCTATCTAGGCGTCAAAATGGACACAATGTTAAATTTCCTACACCATGCCGAAACCCAAGTCCACAAGGCTGGGGCGGCCTTCCAGAGGATCGGCCGCATGGCTGGTGAAGGATGGGGCTTAAAAGTAAGGGCGCTCAAGATCGCCTACGGCGCCATTTTTATGGGAATAGCGGCTTATGGCGCCAGTGCCTGGTGCCCGCGCATTCCCAAGAGTGTCAAACTTAGAATCTCTCTTTTAAGAGGACAGCGCAGCGCGCTCCTGTCCATTACCAAGGCCTACCGTACGACATCAACCGACGCGCTCCCGGTCCTGGCCGGTATTCTCCCACTTGACCTGCACATTCAGGTCAGCGGCGCTTCAGTGTTGCTCCTCAAAGGTGAGGAGGCCGACGTTGGTGATTTTCATCTCGTCCCCCCCCCCCCTCGACGAGCCGGCGAGGGATTAGCACTACTGAAGCGCAAAATTAGACTCATGTCGCTAGATGCGGCCATTAAGACCTGGCAGCGAAAGTGGGACGAATCCACCAAGGGCCGGCACACATACAGCTTTTTTCCAGACATTCAGTGGCGAATGGAGATAACCAAGTATTTGACTCCAGACCATTACACCAGTCAATTTGTGACTGGTCATGGTGGTTTCGCTGGCAGGCTCTTTGAGCTTGGACTTGTAAGCCATCCGACATGTCCATGCGGATGGGAGGTACAGGATGCCAATCACATCCTATGGGAGTGTCTGAGTATGTGCTCCGAACGGGAGGAAATGCTCAGGTCGGTCCAACCAGCTGTTGGACCCATCGGCCCGTCCGACCTGGTTGCTACTAAGGCCAACTATCTTGCATTCAAAAAATTTGCGGCGTCTTACTACGGGCGTGAAGATCTCTTCACATAAATTTTGCTGCCTGTATGATTAGCTTCGTTCTTTGTTATATTAAAATAGTAGCTTCTTTTTCTTTAAAGTAAATTCCATGTGCTTTTTCTCTCCCTGGCACTTTGCATTAGAGTAAACTCAGTCAGAGCTCACTTTGAGCGTAGCAACCTAAGTCTTGGGCATCTTCTCCCAGGACACTCCCAGGCCAATTTTTAGATGCTTCACATCACCAATTGATGGGTCCCGTGATACTCTCGATTAAGACCGAGGGTGGTACGGGGCGGGTTTTGGTGGAGGGAATTTAACTTCAATGCTGGATGAAGGCCGCCTCTCTAAGCTGAATCCACTTCTCTCGGTCCTGTGCGTTGCGTTGCCTCGTACTTCCGCAGAACTTTATCATCTCATCGATCCAGCGGCCTCTTGGTCTACCTTGCGGACGCTTTGTACCTCTCAGATACCACTGGATGACTAAATTTGTCCAACGATTGTCCCTTCTTCGAGCTATGTGTCCAGCCCATCTCCATTTGAGGTTTTTTACGAACTCTATCACATCGCAAACCCTTGTCTGCTTCCTTATCCACTCATTCCTATTCTGTCCTTTCGCGTTATGCCCAGCATGCACCTTTCCATACCACGTTGTGGTACTCTAATTTTGGATCTCTCTTTTACTTAGGGTCATGTCCCCCACATCCTGAAACGGGCCCCCAGGCCAGGATCTTTGCCGGACCCCTACCTATCGCTAAAGTTAAAGGCAGTCTGACGCTCTCCAGTGGCGTTTTCTAAATAGCGTTCGAGGTCGCAAATTGCATAGCACAACCATATATTTTAAAAAGGTAATAACCCCGAACTAAAATAGCGACTTTTTTTACTATTAGACCAAATCTTAGATGTGTGTTTATCTCTTTTATTTGGTCGACGCCCACGACGCGCCCCCCTGACCCCGAGGCCCTAGGCTAGAGCCCTGTCAGCCCCCCTTTTGTGGGGCCATGCTTAGGGGCCATGTTTCACACGCATATGTGATTACGGGAAGCACAAACTGGTTGAACACTTTGCGCTTTAGGCACAGTGGAAGGTCACTTTTGAAGACATAATTCAAGCGGCCAAAATTAACCGCAATACATTATTATCGAAGTAGGAATCACGCACACTCTAGTTGTCTAGTTCACGCCATCCTAGGTCTCGGGAAGTTACTCCTGGGACACTTTCGGCACAACTTTGAAGAGCGCCTAACGTTCGGTACGCCACGGTATACGTCTGCATAACGGGTGTGGAGACGTGGTGGGTGGTGGAGGGAAAAGCAAGTTGTCTTATGCCAATCAGATGAAATGGCCTACGATTTTGGGAACCACTAATCGACCATAGAGACGGGACGCCCTGAAACTTACTGGATGGACAAACTCATAAAGTTCGGTGAATGTAGGTGGCAGCGAATAACTAACTAGGCTAATAAGGCTCTAGCCTGGGAGCCTGTGGCCCGGCGTGGCGGGTCGACCAGCTAAGTGAGATAAACACACATCACAGGTTTGCTCCAATAATACAAAAACGTTTTCACTTTCATACTATTAAGATTCTAAAATATCTGGTTGTGATTGATATAAGTACATTCACGTGAAGAATTTGGGAAACGCTACCGCAGAGGAGGCCTACCAACTATCCTGGCTTGGGGGCCGCTTCGGGATGTGGAGGCCATGAGAAGAAGCTAGGTAAGTCCTTCATCCAGCAGTGGATTGACCTCGGCTAGTGATAACAGTAGCGAAGGGTGGAGGTAGGCTGTTAGGATCCGCCACAAATAGTGCACATTAAACTGTATTAGTCACACGTACATATTTGTTTTTATAACTAAGACGACAATTTAGATAGGTACAGTGATGATGGTGTTGGTTAGTTTTTAAAAATCAATCAAACCCTGCCTAAACCATAATAGTTTTGGTATAATTTGGGTGATACGACAAAATTGTGCACACTTTTTATTGATACTTATTTGTTTTCGTTGGATTAAGAATAGGTACATGTTACACTTCCACATATTGTTGATTCATTTTTTTTAAATTTATTAAGCACTATCTAAACCAAATTATAATAGAATAAAAAATATTATTCTACCTATAAAATATCCAAAGTTATGTATGATTTAATTGCATAATTTAATATATTTTATAGATAGACGAGTATTTTTTGACTATTATCTATTATGGCTTGGCTTTCGCAGGGTTTAATTGAATTTTAAAACTAACCAACACCACCTGTAAATTGTAGTTTTATGTCAATGAAAATAAATACGTATGACTAACAAAGTTTAGTGTGCACTATTTATGGCGGATCTTAACAGCCTACTTCCACCCTTCGCCACCGAAAGAGAGTGTGTATTGTTCAGCTATACGAAGCCGTGTGTCTCGCGTAGAACGCACAGTAGAACCTCAATTTTATTATTATTTACTTAATTATTATGAATCGTCACCTACCATCATGTTGCTTCTCAGCAGGTACGGCTACCAAATTTAAACACAACATAGTTAACCATAATAATATTTTCTACTTAAATAACTAAGTATGAATAATTACTACTGACTAACTTTATATTGGCTTTATAAGGCTGTATTCTGTGAGGACCAAATGTCGTTTGTTTAACGCGTGCGTGCTACCTGTGCTCCTGTATGGCTGTGAGACATGGCATCTTACTAAGCTTCAAGAGTCTCGGCTTTTGAGCTTTGAGAATCGATGTCTCCGCCGAATCTTAGGGGTACATTGGTACGACCGCGTTACAAACATCCGAGTTCGTGAGCAGACACAACAGCCTTCGGTGATTGAAGTTATCACGAAGAGACGAATTACGTGGCTGGGACATGTATTCCGGATGCCGCCAAAGAGTGCGGCACTTCGTACCCTTGTGGCACAGCCTCAAGGGTTCCGTCGCCGTGGCCGGCCCTCCCTCACCCTGCAGCGATGCTACAAAAGCGACCTACGTGCTGCAGGTCTGACATGGCGGGAGGCACAGGAGTTGGCGATGGACCGAGGGAAGTGGCGCCAACTTGTGCTTGCCCTATGCCCCAATGTTGGGACGTGACAGGGTGAAAGAAGAAGAAGAAGAACTTTATATTTTACACAAAAACAATAAATTTAAGCAATACGTACTAACAGTTTTTGAATGAATGGAGTCATTCAAACCAATATTTTTACCGGCGACGTGTACAACAAATATTTAATTCAGCCGTGACGAGTGATAATGATGATGTAAGTCCCTAAAAAACTACACTATTAAATCAACAGTTTAGTGAAAGATAAATAAACTTCGAGCAAAAAGTAAACAACCTAAACTTTCTAATCGAGTTACACCAATGAACAACGACAATAAAAATCCGATATATTTTTATTGTAACATTTTTTTATGTTACAGGTATGTAATGAAAATTGTTTTTTTTTTTTTTTGTTTAGCGTGGGCACAGACACTCCATAATCATCTCCGTACAAAATGACCGCGGCGTATGTAATTTATCGTAACAGCTTCAAAATGTATTTTATTTGTTCGACAGAGGGTCATTATTGCGCGGTCCGATATTACATCTATTAATACTGATTGCACTGAACCGAACACAGCCCGGGGGACCCGGCCTCCTCGCACGCCGACAACTCTCCCATTATAATATAATAATTAATTAAATAATGTAATAATGACTACTTTATCATTAGTAGCAGTGGTGAGGGGTAGACGTGGGCTTTATTCGTGGGACGTGGGCATAGCCCCCACATCATAAAACGGACCCCCCGGCCAGGATCTTTGGCGGGCCCCCTACCTATCGCTAAGTTTAATGGCATGTGTGACGCACAACAGAAGTGTTTTCAAAATTGTGTTAGAGGTAAAAGTAAGGGCCTTCGGTTTATTTTTAGGGATTTTATGTAATTTTAATACATCTACTTGAATAGTTGTCAAGTATCAACACAAAACAAACAAATTGCATCTAACACCTCATTTTTCAAATGAAAAATTCCCTCTTGTGAAATAGCCCCGCAGGCGACTTTTTTACCTACTATTAGAGCAAATTTGTGATGTGTGTTTATCTTAAATATTTGATCGACCCGCCACGCCAGCACCCCTCCCTCTTCAGCCAGTGCCCCTAGACTAGAACCCTGTTAGCCCCCCATTGTGGGGGCCATGGACGTGGGTATTCATTAAATGAAGGATACAATTTGCAGATGGTGCTGGTTAGTTTTTAAAATTTAATTAAACCCTACCCAAACCAAACCATGATAGTTTAGGTATGCTATTGGCGATCCGACAAAAATAACGCACACTTTTTCAGTGATTGTTCTCATTGAATTAAGAATACTCATGTTAAGTTTTTTTTAAATCCATTAAGCCCTGTCTAACCAAACTATAATCGATCAAAAAATATTCTTCTATCCATAAAGTATCTAAAATGATGTGTGGTTTAATGGCGTTATTTTATAGATACACTAACATTACTATTATATACTACGGCTTGGATTAGGCAGAGTATAATTCAATTAAATAAAACAAACAAACACTATCTAGGTACACAGTGCAGTTAGTTCAATGAAAACATATACATTTTTCTATAATCTAAGCATATACATTTGCCCGACAAACCGTAGTGTGTACTACTTATGTCATATCTTAACAGACTACCTCCACCCTCGCCCTGTGGACAAATCACGCATAATGGTATGTAAGACGGAAACGCAAAAAATAGCGGCATTTAACTTAAGTTTTAGGTAGTAAAAATAAATACGTATGACTGACAAAGTATAGTGTGCACTAATGTATGTCGAATCTTAACAGCCCACCTCCACTCCTCGTTACTGGCATGTATCTAACATATTGAGCAAGTGGCTAACACTCAAATCTCGTAAAAACTAAAATTACTTAAAACAACCTCTACAGTCTACTAACTCTACACTGTGGAGGCCCATATGCTCCTCATAGTTAAGTCGGGTGGGAATAGAACTCACATGCTTTATTGTCCGAGTGAGCCTGAGGGCTTGCGCAGACAGAGAGCGGTCGGAGTTCTGCGTTCAACCGACCGTTGACCGCTAACGTTCAGGGACAGCAGACAGGTGGCGGTCAACAATAAGCGTTCCATTTGTTTACAAACGTTGTACTGACACAAGCGCTGCATAATGCGAGACCGCTATATTCCGACTGCGAGTGGAAGTGAGAAAGCACCGCTCTTGCGTACTCACTCCCCCGTGTGGTTTCGCTCTATGTTGTGTGACTGCTCAAATTCCTATGACGGGACTGGACGGGAGGTACGGCGTTCTTTGTAATTCCGGGCATAGAACTCCAGAACTCTAGCGTTCCAATTGACCGGCGCGGTCTGACCGCCGGCTGTGTACCCATACAGTATGAAGTCCATACAGTACAAAGAACGCCGAACTCCGAACGCGGAACGCAGACCGCCTGACCGCGCTCTGTCTGCGCAAGCCCTAAAGTTTAAACTTTTAGCTATCGATCCGTTTATTATGAATGTGTAATTAATTCTAATAACTACGTTATGAACGAGGAGAAATGACAAAACCATTTGTACTTACCATAACATACTATATTATATTATTGTTACGATTTCGTGCACTCTCACATATTTTATGGTGTTTAGTTTACTAAACTGACTGATTTTCTCTTAGGGATGCTTACATACTGTAGCTTAAAATTTAGAAGGGATCTTTATTTAGCTACATATTTTTTCAGACTTATACGCGGCGTAAATGTGAACTCTGCCATTCTTGGTGGTGTTGGATTGTGTGTCTCTGATAATTACCTTAGGAATCGAGGGCATCCGTTGTTTGTTCTCCCACGGTGCAGAACTAACCTGCCATTAGTAATGCCAATTGGGAGGGCAATAACCATGTTTAATGAAATCGCTTCGGATATTGATATATTCCACTTACGTGAGGGTGAATTTAGGTGGACGTTGTTTTTTAATTTCTTAAAATAGGGTCTGCTTAACTCATCCGGTGTACTTCCTTGTACCTATATACTTAATATTTTTTGTATTTACACATTGTGTTATGTACATAAAACTGTTATAATAATATTTCTTTGTTTCTAAATGCCATGTTGTGAACGTCTTAAACTTATAATTTGTAATGTCCACAATATATAAAATAAATAAATTGTAATTGAAATTGAAATTGAAATTGAATTTTGTTGGAGAATTGTTGGGAGTCCATACGAGAGATGTTTCCCTTCCCCCGCCCTCTCGGTCCGCCCTAAGACGCCTCTACAACAGCGCTAAAGGCGTAAAATGTACACAACAATGCGGCGCCAGCAACACTTCTCAAATATTTAAAATTAAATACAATCAAATTAATTAGTATTCACTACATCCAACAAAGTGAATACAAAATTTGACAAGAAGGTGTCTCATATTATACTAGTACAGTAAGTAATACCCTGAAGTTACGCGAAAGGTGGGTCCAGCGAAAATTCGCGTATGTCGGGATACAACTTTGTATATAAACACATAAATTTTTGTTTAATTGGGACCAAGGACTAACAAAAATACTAGTTTAGAAGATTTTTTTTTAATGTTTATATTGTATTTTTAGTTCAATGAAAACAAAAATAAGTACCTACTTACTTATGTCCGACAAAGTTTAGTATGCACTATTTATGTAGGATCTGCATAGTCTGCATCTACCCTTCGCCACTGCCACCTACCTTGTTTAGTTTCACATCTACGCCGTTTCACACGGGACACCGGTGTCCATACGTTGTCCACGGTTAGAATCGATCCTATCAGAGCTTATGAGCCTCCACAGTCCACAGAGTGGAGGTTGTATTACCAGATTTTTATTTTTACTTGAAATAGTTGTTGACCACTTGCTCTACCTATTCCTATTGATTGAGTCCCTACTATTGGTAAAAACAAATAATGAAAACACAACATACGATTTTTCTAAACGCATGATTCAAATTCGAGACCCACGACACACACCCTACCCGGCTGTGCAATGTACCAAACAAATATTTTTAACCATTTATTTAATATTTTTTGTAGATACCTACCTACATACAATACTCAAACATCCCCGCATGACCGTCATAAACGTGGATCGGTTTAAGTTTAGGTACAAATGTAATTGTGGCTTTGTCGTAAATTTCACAGTCACTGAAGTGTCCAGACTCCAGTGTTTAGAGACACCGATGTTTCGTATGAAACGGTTCTAATGTGCGATGCTTTCATATGTAAACAAACTGTCCTAGGTTAAGAGCTTCATATGCATCTAATTAACCTAATCATTGCCTGGCCGATAGTTACGATAATTATCATTGGTAGCCAATTAAAATATAAAATTGAGAGCCAGTTAAGTCATTTATAGTGAGCCGTTTATACTCGAGTTTGATGCTCGTAATATAGCATTGTTGGCAGGTAGGCGAGTCGATCCACGATGCATACTTATTTTATTTTATTATGCCTTCGCATTTATGATGGTGCATATATATGTATACGAAATATATATACATATATGAACGGTTTGTATGGATACGTCGTGTAGGTCGAGTATCTATAATGGATACGTGAATACCTGTCTATTGTATAACATTGGAATATATGGTCGGCCCGTTTGGAAGAGGACTGTCAGGAAAAAAACGGAAAAAGTTACGACGAGGATTGGAATGGAATAGAGAATGTGGCAGTAAAAAAGTATCGTGATTCATATTATATCTATTTATTTATTGTAGAATTATAAATTTGAATAAATAATAAAATCAAAGGTAGGATTGAAATCGGTGAATATCATAATAGGTATACTACCAAAAGTTGTTAAGTCCAAATTCATATTTGGAATAATTGAAATGTGAACTTGACATTTAATTTCAGAGCGTTGGAGCGGAGCTCGGAGCAGGAGCACGTAGCACTGGAGCAATGGGATTTTACCGGGAGCAGGAGCGGAGCCGGAGCACCGAAAATTTGTAGTGCTCCACTGCTCCGGATGTTTTTTTTATTAAGTATGTATTCAATTTCCGTCCTAAAATCAATGAAAATAGTATATTTTGACACTTTGTAGCACTGTAATTATTTGAAATATGGCAACACTGCCGAGTGATAAATAACCTCACTTTTTTGACAGAAGAGGCAAATAATGAGAGACGATTTGCTGTCACCAACTTTGTTAATAGAATTAATAGGTAATGAAAATGGCGATCTTTTTAAAACTACTTATTTTTTTTAATTTACATACAATAATATAATATTTATTAAACTTTTTACCCGGAGCGGAGCCGGAGCAAGTAGGTATTAGGTCCCGGAGCGGTGCTGGAGCGGAGAAACTCAAAAAAGGGTCTGCTCCAACGCTCTATTTTATTTATTTATTTCAGAAAAAAGAGTATTATGGCATTACAGCGATTGGCCAATGCGCCATAATACATAATAAATACAAATTATAAAAATAGCATAATTACAAATAACAACTAAATGTGCTTATGTAGATATTAAAGTAAAATGATAAATGCAATTATAAATTTAACCTATTTAACACGTCCACAAACATCATATAGTTACTAAAAAATAAATCAACTTTACGATTGCATCAAATAAGTTAATCGCACGATACACAGCCTCATGATAGATCACATCTGTCTGCGACGGGGTATCATGAAAACCGTAGAGCAGGGGAGGGCAAACTTTTTGGATGGAGGGCCAAATTCAAGAATTCAAAATGAGCGGCGGGCCGCAAGTAAAATACCATTTTTAGATATACACTATTTATTATCACGAAAAATAAACATTACAAAAAAATGAATGAGAAGAATGAAACTGTTGTACATTTTTTTAAATTCAGGTGTTAATGTTGTAGTTGATATTCTCAAAACTGCTTGTAAATGGGGATCGGAGATATTTGATCGTAAAGAATTTTTATTGAGGTTCATGATCGAAAATGTTTGTTTACATTTATAGGTTGATCCAAAAATAATGAAAATTTTTCGTGCATAATCTTTAAGTCGGTCGAATTTGTCTGAATTAAGGGCATTGTAAAATTTGGAGATTTCTTCACGACGATGCAATTCTCTTAAATCAGTGTCACACTGCAGATCAATAATCTCAAGTTGTAGCTCTGTCGGTACAATATCAATATCTATTGAAAATGGATCGCGTACTATTGCTAAACTAGTCTCAATTTTTCAGAAGTCACCAAATTTTTGTGAAAAGTCGTCATTCAGAGCTTTAATAATTTTACCATATTCTTCAAATTTATATTCTGATATATTCAGCAACTTCAAAGTTGCAAAGTGGTCCACGTTGTTATTCGATATTTGTTGAAGGAATAACTTGAGTTTTAATTGAAATCCATTCAAACTTTTTACCATATCATGGGCATATATTGTTTTGCCTTGCAACGCGGAGTTAAAAGTATTTAAATGTGTCACGATGTTCAACGAGACGCAAGGAAGACGTACTGAGATAATACATTTACGAAACAACAAATTCTTCAAATTTTAATATATTATCAATATTTTTATAAAAAATATATAGAAGTTATTCGTAATCAGAAGTACAATTAATAATGATGGCGGGCCGCAAAAAAATACCCGGCGGGCCGCAGTTTGCCCCCCCCTGCCGTAGAGCTACTTGGTGGGAAGGTTAAAAATTTTAACCTTCCCACCAAGTAATTAACTTAACATTAATATTTGCCAGTAGGTGCATATATCTATACGGATTGTAAATGGACCCAGTAATCACGAAGAATCCCTATGTCCTTAGTAAATAAATATAAAAAATCTATTGTGGACTCGATCCAACTTAATTATGTGGACGGACCTGTTAGGACTCCAAATAATGCTGGCATATTCAAGAATACTCAACACAAATGATACGTATAATGTACGTAGCACTCACAAATCGTCGTTAAAACTACCTAAATTATTGACTTGCCAACTTCTCGCAGCAACAACAATAGTGTAAGGATGAAGAGAGAAAAGAAAAAGAGAATAATAAAAGTATGTAGGTATTAATTTTATTTATGATCGAAATAGAAATGGCGCTTTTAACGTTATTAAATAGAGCATTGATTTAAAAATATATAATCTTATAATGATTATGTAGCGTCCCGTTCAACTCAGTCCATTACAGGCCTCGGGATTGTCAACAACACAGTAACAAGTTGTCTCGCGTTGCAACGCGAACGTTCATAAATTACATGTGTTTCACTCGTCACCCACCAACACCAATCACATAAGTAGGTACCTATTACAAGAGCGTCAGATGAAGTAGTTTCGGGTGACATTGGAAATACTTAGGCTGACATGGTGCATAGCTTGATGTCGCGTAAATCTCTATGGCGAATGGAAATCTACTATTTGGAGTAAGTCTGGTGAGTGTACCTGAGAATGCGATAGTAAGAGAATTTCTCTGCCTTTCGCCGCCACGTACCTACATCCACTAAGCTTGTTAATCTTATCGATCCAGTGGGCTCTTGTTCGCTATTTGCGTAAGTATCTATCTGTGGAACCCATTCGCCATAGACCAAGACTTTGCCTCTACCAATTCTACCTTAATAGCGGTCAGACCATAAAACCATAAAGAAATACAAAACACGCTTTTGTATTTCTTTATTTTGCCCAAGTATTACAAACAATGAATATGAATGCGCGTTTCGTTGACGTGACACGTATTATACTATCCTTTTTACAGTCTTACCCAGAAGGTAACTAATTCCCTTTGACTTTGAAGTTACTCTTGAATATTTTGTTCAGACTTCCAAATGCACTCCATTCCAGCATTGTTAAGACTTAATTAAATTGGCAGACGCGCAGATCCAACCAGATCCAACGATCCACGCCGACCGTCGTGACCAACGTCTTTACACTATAAGCAATTAAGTACACGCAACGATTCGATAGCAGTGGTCCTTGCTTTTCATTCGTTTAAAATAAATATAGATAGTGTTGCTGTTATTAAAAATGTAGGTTAACCGAAAACTATTTCTTCGTTAGATTGGTGGCTACACTAAACAGTTTTCCCTCGTAATTTTACGCCTAAGCTCAGTTGTCAAACCTAACCTCGCAAGCGGGCGGTAGCTTCGGATATTTTCGTACGTTCTCGGCAATCTTTGCTTGAATCTTCGTGAATCGTGGGATTTGTTCCAATTTTCTCACGATCGTTCACGATCCTGAAAACACATAGATAATAGATTTTGGCAATCGTGACAGACGATCGGGCCCGACGCAATCTGTCAATGTAATTTGAGCATTATAAATTTCTTCAATTCCATCAATTAGGAGAGGTATGCATCTGCTCTCCAAGCTTATATGGTTAAGAGCGAGGGCTTAATTTTTAATTAAATAACTAAAAAGTATTAAGTATTTAAAATCAGTCACATTATATTTTGAACGTCGGAGATCACAGGGGGAAGACTCGGGTAAGTTTACCTCTGACGTGGCAGGGGCAAGCTCGCGAACAAATCTATCGCGGCCCCTCAATACAATTCGAGGGGACATTTTTATACTTTGAGGGAAGATGGGGCAAAGGCAAGAAGAGTGTTTAGTTTCATATTTTGTTGAAGAAATCACGCTCTTCCGCGATTGATATAATATGTACATACTAGTTCACATACACTGGCGTCCATATTTCTTATTCTTCTTCGCGATTCTGCCTATTTTAGTACTAATGGAATTAATGTGAACTAATATTTAATGTTTGAGACTTTCACGGTTGTTTTTTATGTATGTATTTATGTACTTATAGGTATGTTTATATCATTGGCATCAAACGGTAAAACATCAGCAAAGGTGTCCGACAAGGTGATACAATCTCACCTAAACTATTTACAGCTACCCTTGAAGACTTATTCAGGCAACTTGACTGGAATGACAAATGAATCCCTATAAATGGAGATACCTGAGTCATCTGCGCTATGTCGATGATATAGTAATTTTTTCACAAAACTCAGAAGACCTCCAAACCAGAATGCAGGAACTCGCTGAAGAAAGCAACAAAGTAGGCTTGAAAATAAATGTAACAAAGACGAAAGTTATGTTCAACTGCTTTACGGGCCAAAAATAGATCCCCATCAATGGCATTCAGCTCGGACAGGTGAAAAACTACATCTATCTGGGACAACAAGTGTCTATAGATGGATGTATGAAATTGTTCGCAGAGTAAAGCTAGGCTGGAGTGCTTTTGGCCGCCTGAATAATGTCTTCAAAAGTGACCGTCCACTGTGCCTAAAGCGCAAAGTGTTCATCCAGTGTGTGCTTCCCATAATCACATATGCGTGTGTAACATGGACCCTAAGTAAAAGAGATATCAAGAAACTTAGAGTAGCACAACGTGGTATGGAGAGGTGCATGCTGGGCATAACGCGATAGGACAAAAAGAGGTATGAGTGGATAAGGAAGCAGACAAGGGTTTGCGATGTGATAGGGTTTGTTAAAAACCTCAAATGGAGATGGGCTGGACACATAGCTCGAGGAAGAGACAATCGTTGGAAAAAACGTCCGCAAAGTAGACCTAGAGACCGCTGGATCGATGAAATGATAACGTTCTTCATCTTTTTCATCCAGCAGTGGATAGATTCAGGCTGATGATGATAATGATGATGATTATATTTAATTACAACAATTTGATAGCGATACAGAAAATTTCTATGTGATGGCAGTATTGAATCTACTTATTGATTGACATGGACTAAATACATTACTTATTGAAGATTGAAGCAAACTGCCTTGGAACTAGTGGGTAACATTTGTGGATCCCCTGATTGTTGCCTCGGTGTCGAAAAATGAATTAATTCAGAAGGGGAAAAGTATTTTTACAATATGTCAGGATTATGTACACGCAATACCTTTGGTCAATACCAGTCATAGACACTTTCTCTAATGTTAAATTTATTGGAATTTTATTAAATGTTAAGCAACAGATATGCAGCCTAGAGACTGGGTACGATTTGATGTAAGTAGTTTTAATTCTTTACCAGGAAATGTCGTGAATAGTTGAAGCTTTCTTTCCTTATTCTGTGACAGATGTTCGTTGGACTAACAGTGTAACAGATGATGACGTCCTCAAACGAATAGAAAAAGAAGAAAAGTACCTACAGCATTACTCATCTCCAAGGAAAGATCAATGGTATGATTATATATGTGATTGGTATGACTGTATCCACTGAACTGTTCCTACGAAAAGGGGAGTTTCAATAAGATTAAAATATTGTTTTTTTAAGTTCGATAGCTAAACTGGTTAGATTATGATACCGACGTTAGGGTACCTACATTTTGATATTTTCTTGTGACCCCCGGTATGTATTAGCCTAGTAACCACAGAACAGTTCAATAAATATAATTCAGATATGCTATACCCCAATTACACTACATTTTAAAGCAGGGGTTTGAATGTGTGAGTGTCCTACGAAAATGAAGCACACATTATAGACGTGCAATAGTATGTGTTGCAATCTTCAAATAGACCAATATCGAATGAGCATCAGTGTATAAAATGAGAGTTGTTGTTAGAACGAAAGACAAGCTTAGAATGACGTATTCTAGCCACGTGTTTAAGCTTATTCCATATTCTTCCATATCAGTTGCTTGTTACTCCACTCCCGTTAGGTATTTCAGTTCCCATTAATTCTGTGTTCCCTGCCAGTAAACCTTCAAGAGTATTATAATCAAAAGCATCTCGCCCAGGATGTAGGTACCGCTGACAAATATAATAGGTATCTATCGATTGATAAGATACGAATACTTTCTCCAGGTGTACATTTTTCTAAGAATTATTTCATTACATGACCAAGATGAAGTAGTCGTCAAGTAATAAATGAATTACTTAACAAATTTGTGCAATATGATTTTGTTGACTACGGCACTGCACAATAATTCGCCTCTATACTTTTTTGTGTGTTTAGTAGGTAGGCAGAATTCCTGTGTATGTAGTCACTTTAGATCAGTGGTGGGGGGAGAGCCGAGGTATAATTAAATGATCGCGTTGTACAATTAAATATTTTTTTACGTCGTACAACTTACAGCATACATTTTTAATAGAGGGATCAGGCTTAAAACCTATTATCGATGTTTAATGCCTCGCAAATTAAATAACTCCGTGTCATAATGAAAGGTGTTGGGCAGATTTTTTTTAAAAAGACGAACTTTTATAAATTATTACTTGTAGGCATGTTGGGATTACATTTTAATATAATTATAGGCATATTTAAAATGTAGATATGTACATAGTGAGGGTTGTGAACTGATATATTATGTGGCTACTTATTAATTAATACAGTTTTTAAATGGCACCCCTGTTTCATTTTCAATAAGTATATTCATACTTCACTCATATATACCTCAATACCAGATTATGAAGAAGTATTTGAAAATCTTCTTTACAGAGAATTAACTGTGTCATTACTAAAATTACAAGTGTTGCCAATAATCTAATTCCAACGTACCAAAGGCTTCCTTGTCCAGATGGCGCGTGTCCCACCTCGCTTTATACTACCCTCGGAATAAGTAGATTTTGTTGAATTATTTCGAATTATTTGAAGAAATCAGCCAATCAGGCGCCTGGCATTTACTAATGCACTAATACGCAGTGCGTATTGCACACAAATCTTGTAACTGTGTACAATTGCAAAGTTACGTAGAGGATACTCTACGCTCGAGTAAAATGTGCTCCGTCCATATAGCGCGTTACATTTGGCAGTGAAGAAGCTAGGTGACGTAATTCATGTTTAAATCGGCATAGAAAAATAAACGCAAGTGCAAGAAAAAAGCCCGACAACTCAATTGTGATAAGACTGATAAGTACCTACCTACTCTGTTTCTATGAAATCGCGCGGTCGTAAATAATTAATAATAAATGATTATAAACGTCGCGTTCTCGAGAGTCTCGCTTGCGCTTGTCGCGCGACAGACGTCTCGCTGTGAGTGCATGTGGACGACTCAATGAGGTCACATGTACCTGGAGACTTGTTGCGCGTCAAATGAACAAGTCCTAAACTAAAGCAATCCTGCGTTGATTTTGTTGCTTCTGTCATTGCTAATCCAGTCTCTGGAAGATGCACTTGCTCTGTGCTGCTCGGGTATCTTCTAATAATGTAGTGAAGACGAAGAATATAAGAATACATTCCTTGGAGGTAGGCGAGAGACATGATTTACGGCAAAATGGTAGTTCACCTTGTGCGGTGTAGAATAGATCATAAATTTGTGTACAAATTAAAACATTTTGTCCTGCTAAACTTCAAAGACCACGAGTTAAAACCACCACACGTGGTTACAAAAAAATGGAGGGGGTGTAGCTACAACATTGTAAATAGTCCAACAATTTTAATATGTGACAATTTTACAAAAAAGATTCACCCCCACGCCGCTACCTCATGACAGGATTTGGCCACCTCCACAACAGCTCTTCATTGACTCGCCATTCTCATCCATTCCCCAGACCTTTCCATGCAGCAAAAAAATAATACAGTGCGGCAGTGCCACCTGTCAACATTTTTGTCGATACGCTATTTAGCTGACAATAATATCATAAGCAAAGCAATACAGGGTACCAATATTCCTAGCTGACGAACGCGTCGATTTGAACAGTAATGTAGATATGTAGGTAGATATCTATTTCGATAAAGCCAGTGTATTTATTGTACGTGAGTTTCATGAGCGAAATGGATAGTAGAGATGTAAATGTAGAGGCAGCTTATGCGTTCTTCTTCTTCTTCTTCCCTGTCACGTCCCTACATTGGGGCATAGGGCAAGCACAAGTTGGCGTCACTTCCCTCGGTCCATCGCCAATTCTTGCGCCTCCCGCCATGTCAGACCTGCAGCACGTAGGTCGTTCTTGTAGCACCGCTGCAGGGTGAGGGAGGGCCGGCTATGGCGACGGAACCCTTGAGGCTGTGCCATAAGGCATCCGGAATACGTGTCCCAGCCACGTAAAGCGTCTCTTCGTGATAACTATACGTTACAGACAGATAAATAAAGACAAATATAAATAATGTAATTTTGTATAACGGTTATTATATTTGGCGAATTTTAACAATTTTTTTACGATAGAATTAAAACATTAATTAAATAATGAGTAAAACAAAAAGATTTCAATACCTATACATTTTTTTGTATGCGTTATTTATTTAAGTAATTTCTCTTGAAATGTGCGACCTATTTTATGAGAGTGATTAATAAAATTATATTTCTGCTTTTTAAATTTAAACGACGCAAGTTTCGGCGAGAAAAAAAATAATAAAAATAAAAAAGTAAATAATATAATCCCATGAAACGATTCGGCGAGCCACCCTAATAACCAGTAGGCGAGCAATGGGGCATGTCTTTAATGTTGGCATCTATGTTCATATCGGTTCCCAAGCGTGTCATTAAAAATTGGCATACTTTTATTTTATATTTATTTTTTTTAATTATTTAATTTTTACAAAGTAATAAAACAATAATAATTTTTCATACAACGAAATTGATTAATGTAATATAGGTATAACATTATTAACAATAAATCAAATTAAATAATCAAATAAACACCTGAGTCTATTTATTATAATATAAAAGTGGAAATGTGTGTTATTTTTTTAATTTTACCACTTTTTCTTCACAGTATGTTGTTACTTGTCATGCTCACCGTTGAGGTCATGACTTGTTTCGGAACAGTTCTGTTACTTTCTACGATTATTTTCATTTTCTTCTTCATTCCGCAGCTATGATGACGATTGGTAATGAATAGCCCCTAATGTCCTTCGCCTGGTTATTCCAGGGTGACGGGTTCTTTTCCCGTACTTAGACTTTTATGGTGACTCAGGCTCTTCAGTCTATTACTTACCATACCATATTATATTTGTATGCATTCTGCTATCATAGGTATATTCATCAGCTAGTGTCAATCCACTGTTAAAGGCCTCCCCTAGCTGCTTCCACTCATGTTGCAATCTGAATTAGGTGTGTTTCTCGATCCGGCGAGTTTTATGACGTTGAATATCCCTTGGGTCCCACTGTAAGACCGCATTAATTGTCCAGCAGCTGCCCACTCGCCGAGCTACATGTCTAACCCATTGCCATTTCATCAGCTTAGTGACCTCTATCAGATAGAGCCTTTAAACTTGCAATTTAAAATCATACACATGTTGAATATAAAATATATTATACTTAATTAAAACATGACTATTCTCAACTAATCACAAAAATATTGGAACCTTATATTTTATTTTTGGTAATAGATTAAGATAAAATCGTCTATTCAATTTTAAACTATCCTATATGCCAAATCATAAAATGTGCAGGAAAGCGAAATTTAGAAATTATGAACCTATAATTAATTCGATTTAGTTCTGTAATATCGAAATATTGAAAAATCATTTGTTGTGTTTCAAATTACAATAAATTTTGGGGAATGTTTTCCAATTTAAATTTTATGAAAAATTTAATACGTTGGCAAATAATGTCACATAGGATACTTAAGAAGTGGCATGAAAATAATTTATTCTTAAATTCAATATAATCCTATGTATTTAGGTTCATACAGAAATGTTGGAAATTTCATTGAGAAAAAACGTATATTTCGAAAAATTGGCGTTTAGGATAGTTTAGAATTGAATGGACGAAATGAGTAAGTTAATAAGTAAGTAATAAGATAAAATAAGCATAAATAGTAGTATCTTCTTTAAGAATAATTATTCGAACTGAACTAGGAATGCCAGGATCTTTAATTGGTAATGAGTAATAATCAAATCTACAAGTACCTATCTACCTCCTTATCCATTGGTTTCGTTTCCACGTTGTGCCTAACATGCCTATAACATACATATATCAATTATTTTGGCGATATCTGACTTTTCTACGCAATCTCTTTACAATATAATAGCCACAAATTGGATTGATTAATTATTAACACCTAGGCGAGTCTGATTAACTGGTTAAGGACGAATGCAATCGCGTTTGTTCCTTGGCTTAACTTGGCCGCAAACGCTAAGCAACTTATCTCAAGAATACATTGTCTAATAAATACCTATAACTACTTAGATATAGGTCTATCTGTATCTACTGCACTGCAAAACAGTGTCGTAACATATTATAATGGAGGTACATAATATTAAATAAATAAAGTAACTTATCCAAACCTGTGTATCAGTTGAAATAACACACAATATCGTAGGTAGATCGAATGATTTATTTTTAATTCTATTAGACGACGTTCACAGGACCATTGGCACCAGAAATTCTAAATTTTAACAACCATCAGGATTATAATTGACTTAAGTTTCGTATTATTCTAATTAAGTTATTTTTGAGATCCGGGTTTCGTCTTTTAGTATCTTCAGGCTGTAGATATGATAAATGTATGTGTCAATGTGCCATCTAAAATAGAAATACTATGAAAATATTATCTTTGTATACTTTTGCGTACCTAATTAGTTACCTACTTACTTTAAATACCTACACAGATCTGCAACTCATATTATAATTAAATATATCCATTAAATACCTAAGGTATACGAACAGATAGGTACCTACTACTGAATGTGCCTATTTTTAGGAAAGTTGTTTAAAGAAGATTTATTATTGATCCTGCAGAAGAAGTGGATATATATTATAATAGGTGTCTAAATCAGTGTGAGTTGCAGTTTACTTTTAACTAGTAATATTATAAGATTTTTTGAGAGATTGTGAATCTCTGGACGCCACTGATGGCTAGACTGTTTTATATAATTGTGGTTTATACGTGCAGTATGCACATGATAAAAGTTATCAACACGTTCCCGAGAACAAACGCGAAGTTTATCGAATATATTAGGTATATAAGTAGGTATACTTTGTCTCTACATGTGGATGATCTACATTGCATTTAATTTTCTTTAGCTGATTAGCAAGCAAACATAATAGTATAAAGAATAGTAAGCATATTATAATATTTGGGCATGGGTGGCAGTGCCACCTGTCACCATTCTTGAGTGTGGATTAGTTCTGCATCATTAATTATTTGAATTTAAATCATATTTAGATTTTATTCTTACTGCCTTATATATTTTCTGTTAATCTGTCACAAATTAATTTTAATGTCGCTTAATACATTCTATAAATACTAGTATTGCATTGAAGTATGTACTAAGTAATATACACCTACATAACAATCTGTCAAACTATCGTGAGAGAATCCAATCATTTTTTTGTCAATTAAAATAAACGACTGCTGTATTTTCGTTTATTTTTCAAATTTAGAATTTGAGTTTGTGTATTTTTTATTTCACTTTACATAATTTAATATTTTAATACGAATACGTACGTCTTCTCCCTGTCTCGCTCTCCCCTACACATTTACATTTTTTGTTTTCGCTCATGCGTTACAGATAAATCAAGGCAAATGCCTATATAGATATAGGATATATGATTAACTATTGACACTTTACAGGAAGCCAGCGGCAAACAAATTTTGACAATAGCCGATATACCTACGGGATTATTTGTTAGGTTAGGTTACGTTTTCATTCTTGAAGTCTTGAATTTAGCCAAAATCGACAATGAAAACAACCGCAGACTTGTACCACCACATAAATTTATGGTGATTATTTGATAGTAGATATTGAAATATAATAAAATTAATATTTTTATATTTACTGTTAATTATTTATAATATGGCGGATAAAATAAAAATGACCATTCCTGTGTGAGATTCGGTGGAAACCGCAGAGAAAAAAAATGGCAAAAGAAAATATAAAAATGTGTACCAAAAAGAAAGGACAAGAAGATCAGCTCGTGAAACTCTATTCCCCTTTGCCGGCTTGTGCGAAGCCCACTAGATTTTATCTCTACTCGAAAAATGTACATAAACATGCACACACAAAAACCGTTGCACACAGGTACAATAGTATAACGCTGCGAGTATAACATTTACTACACGGCGAGCCGCGCGTACACATGTATGAGTTCGTACATGTACAGTCACTCGCCGCGTTTATTTTTTTACTGTCGCCCATTTTTGCCGGTAACCTATACAAATTTATGTTTGATGCCCGCGCGCAGACACCAGCACACGCTTTGCTCCACTGTACGCTCTTACAGCGCTTCCAACCCGAGTCCACGCGGACCGATTCAAAAACGACGTAGAATAAAAGAATACACTCTCATTGGTCACATCTACGCGTTTTCATTGGCCTAAAAACGAAGAACGCTTATTAAAGGCGTGGTTTATACGTTTTGCAAGATTTCATTGGGTAAGAGACCGTTGTAGCATCTCGCGGTTGGTTTGGCAGATTTTTGTAAGAGATGCAGTCCGCGTGGACTCGTTTATCTATTCGTGTTGGGTTTGAAGATTGGGGTGAGGCGGAAGGGAGTATACGGGCAATCAGTATATTTATGTGTGTGTGAATGTAGCGCTTTGTGGTATGGGTGTATAGAGCACAACCATATTTATAAGGGTTCCGGGGGTGCAATCACGAATGTGCGAGTGAGAACGAGACAGGGCACCTTCGCGGGTTATTCATTAAAAAGAGACGCACAGTGCATATTCGCTTGGCAGCCATTTTGAGGGCTTTTTTATTTTATTTTTTCGTTGGGTTGGTTGATAGGTATGTAGCTCTGGTAGGAAAAACGCGGTACGTCCGGTTTGCGCGCTGTGAAACGATTCGATCTTATTTATTGTGCGGTGGTATACTTTCGTGCTCGCGTATGAATGCTTTTTCATATCAGATGTATCGAACTAATATCAATGATAAATTGTAAACACATTGTGGTTTGCGCTTAGGGATATAAAGAAGAGTTCACCAATCAAATCATACACATACAATGTTGTTATTATTACAATTCAACCATTATCTAAATTAAATATTCTAAAGAAATAATGTACTTACCTATTTAAGTTAGATTAATGTATGAAATCGTTAGCTATGGATCCAATTATTATTCATAATGAAAGTCCTAAGTCACATAAATTTATAATAATCAACCAACCCCCTTATTGGTTTAGTGATTTTAGTCATTAGTGGAATATGCATCATAACCAGTGTTGCCAACTTTAATTCGTAAAATTTGCCAGATAAGGTCAGAAAATACGCTGGTAGGTAGATGGCAGAAAATTTGCTAGATTTTCTCAAAAAAAAAATATGAGAAATTCGCATTTAAAAACAATGAATGGAAAATTTTATTACTTTCAAAAATCAAGGAACAAAAATAATAAGTTTGGTCATCACTTACCTAACTACTTATTGTATATTAAGCATTATAAAGGCCAACACTTTGATTTATGGGAAACTTGCTACTTGCGTAGATCGCCCTTATAGTATTTTTTTACGAAAAGCACCAGTATCGAGAGTGAGCGGCATTTGGTTTTGACCGAGCACAATCGTGAATCCCAGACACTCCGCATTGAGTTGAATGTTGCTCCAGCTATTCCCATTCGGATAGCGAGCTCTCTCTGCAAAATACTATCTCCTGTGATGTGAGTACCCCCAGGTATTTGAAGGAGTTGTCGAATAGGACAGCGTCATCGGCGTATTCCCTGGTTAACTATTTCATAATATTGTTGTATTGTATATAAACCAGTGGCGAAGGGTGGAGGTAGGCTGTTAAGATCCGCTATAAATAGTGCACACTAAACTTTGATAGTTATACGTATTTGTTTTCACTGAAATAAGACTACAATTTATAGATGGTGTCGGTTAGTTTTTAAAATGTAATTAAACCCTGCGAAAACAAAGCCATAATAGATAATAATAGTCAAAAAATACTCGTCTATCTATAAAATATCTAAAATTATGCAATTAAATCATAAATAACTTTGGATATTTTATAGATGAAATAATATGTTTTATCTATTAGAGTTTGGTTAGGCAAGGTTTAATGAATTAAAAAAATGAACCAACAATATGTGTAATATGTATTCTTAATCCAACGAAAACAAATAAGTATGGAATGATAAAGTTTGCACAATTTTGTCGTTCTCTCAAATTATACCAAAACTGTTATGGTTTGGTTTAGGCAGGGTTTAATTGATTTTTAAAAACTAACCAACACCATCTGTAAATTGCAGTATTGGTTCAATTAAAACATACGTACGACTAACAAAGTTTAATGTGTACTATTTATGGAGTGCTTTCGGACGTCTGAATAGTATCTTCAAGAGTGACCTACCATTATGTCTTAAGCGTAGGGTGTTTAACCAATGTGTACTACCCGTGCTCACGTATGGCTGCGAGACGTGGACCCTCAACACGAGAGATGTCCAAAGGCTAAGAGTCACACAGCGAGGCATGGAGAGGTGCATGTTGGGCATCACGCGAAAGGACCGTAAGACCGTAAGATCGTAAACGAATGGGTTAGGAAGCAGACAAGAGTACGCGATGTAATAGACGTTGCCAAACAGCTGAAATGGAGATGGGCGGGGCACATTGCTCGCCGAAAGGACGGCCGCTGGAAAAATGCCGTCATCCAATGGTACCCAAGGGGTACGAAACGGCCACAGGGTCGCCCTAAAAGCCGCCGGATTGACGAACTGGTAAAGTTCGGCGGAAATACGTGGCAGCGAACGACACAGGACCGAGAGAGTTGGAGAAAGCTTGGGGAGGCCTTCATCCAGCAGTGGATTGACCCCGGCTGATGATGATTTATGGCGGATCTTAACAGCCTACCTCCACCCTTCGCTACTGATATAAACGCTACATCTGCTTATTTTATTATTTAATCTGAGACTACACTACTGTTTCATTACACTATTATAGGGTTATTTTAAAGTATCAAAAGCTATTTTATAAAGACAAAATGAGTCCGCTAATACGCTAAACTCCCCATTTCCGACAGACGTCAGGAGTAGGTACCTACCTACCACATACATACTTTAATTTTATAGTACCCATATCCCGTTGCGGCGCAGTAGGTATGTACGGGAGTTTTTGTTGCACATTTTTTGTTCATCTGGCCGAGCACTTTTGTGTGTGCGTCAGTGTGAATGTAAATAAATAATAATGCTCTCATGCTTTGTGTGTGTGAATGAACGCGGCCACTGTGGATGTTTTTGGTAAAATCGAATCTTTTCCGAATAAATTCATAATTTATTTGGTGTTTTTGTGTTTCTCTCTTCTTGGTCGTTTTCTCGTGTCTGAAGACGGTGCACTGCTTCTCTCAGGGCAGAATGAAGGTTGCCCCAAGTAAGTTAGGTAGCTAGGGCCGCAGTAGCGCACCCAGGGGGGGGGCCAAGGGGCCTTGGCCCCCCCCAAAAAACATTGACACCACCCAAACATGAAAATTATCAGAATGATTTTAACCATTGAAATTGAAAACCAATAAACCTTTGGGCTTAAACAAATAAAAACACTGGCAAAAAAATGATTTGTAATTCTCCAGCACCCTTTTTAGAACAATTTCTTAGATTTTAATTTCTAACACAAAAATTTCGAAACACTAATGTCAAGTTTTTTTAGAAACCCAATCCCTAATGGAACTGTCAAAAAAATTCTCGGTGTCCACTCGAATTCCGGAGTGGTGTAGGTCATGGATAGGGAGGGCTGACAGGGCTCTAGCCTGGGGGCCCGGGCTGTGGAGGGCCCGGCGGGTCGGGTTGACCAGATAAGTGAGATAAACACACATCACAAATAATTAGCTTTAATAGTAAAAAAAGTCGCCTGCGGCGCCGCTATTATATTTCATAACCATGAAAATTTTCAATTACTTATATAATTGTGCAATATATTTTTTGATTATTATGTGTCGATACTTGACAGCTTCATTATTAATGTGGATGTATTTAAAATCGCCAATAATTCACTGTGTAACTACCCTTAATTTCAACTAAAACACAATTTGAAAAACGTTAATGTAGTGTTTCACACTGCCTTTAATCTTAGCGGTAGGTAGGGGGCCCGCCAAATATCCTAGCCTGAGGGCCCGTTTCAGGATGTGGGGACCATGGTGTAGGTACACCAAGTGCAATAGACAACGAGAAATTAGGCTGTGAAGAAGAAAAAGAGCCTATGGGACTAATTTACTTTCTCCTCCTTGGGCCCCCCCCAATATTAAATCCTGGGTGCGCCACTGGCTAGGGGCGGCAGGTTATATGAAATTATTGTGAAGCAGGCAAGTATTGTGAGGCAGGCTGGTAATCAATTTGCGGCAAAATTTCCACGTTTACATTACGCGAGTGGAGAACTACAAGGTTCTAAGTGTTTGTCCTTGGAGAAACAAAAATAACAATGAGGCATCTTAGAATACTACTTCTTTGTTGGGTTTGTTTTTTCAAGGACGAACACTTAGAACCTTGTAGTATAAGCGATGGTGCCCACAGAACGCGTCGAGCGGGCGAAGTCCGCGTATGCAGTGTTTATTCATAACCATAATCACACGTCTCTCGCCGCGCATTACCCTTCACCTATGTAGTAAGCGGCCCAAGCAGCACAAAACAATTATTTTTACAGCGTCTCTCATAACAAAGCAATAAAAATATTGGCCGACTTCGCCCGCTCGACGCGTTATATGAGCGCTATCGCTTAGGCTCAGGATTATATTATATGGGTACGTTATAATGACCAAAGTAAATCCTCCGTGATGGCCTGCATTTTTTTTTACCGCGTTTAATAATAAAAATATAATTCCGATAGGCTATAAGTAATCCAAATTCCAATACAGGAAATTTTGACGCAGGGTTTTGAATGTGTCCTACGAAAATCAACCACGCATTATATAGACGTGCAATAGTGTGCGTAATACGCGTAATACACGTAATACACCAATATTAAATAAGCGTTATATATAAACCGAGGGCAGTTGTCAGTATTCGACGTATGACGTATTCTTGACAAGTGTTTAAGTTTATCTCGTATTCTTCCTTACTCGAGATCGGTTGCCTGCTTCTCCTAACCCGTTAGGTATTTCAGTTCCCAATTCCCATTATATCTGAGTCACCTGGTTTTGAATGTGTAAGTGTACCTACAGACGAAAATGAACCACGCATTACTGTAGACGTGCAATACTGTGTGTTGCAACCTTCAATACACCAATAAGTATTAAATGAGCATCAATGCCATCAAAGCATAAACAGAGAGCAGTTGTCAGTATTCGACATATAACGTATTCTTGACAAGTGTTTAAGTTTATCCCGTACTCTTCCTTACTCGAGATCGGTTGAATGCTTCTGCTTACCCGTTATGCCGGGGCCACACCGGCAACAAGTCGCGCGACAACTCGTTAAATTTTACGATAATTATCATAATTGCTTAAGAAATTTTACGATAATTATCATGCTTATCGTAAAATTTAACGAGTTGTCGCGCGACTTGTTTTCGGTGTAGCCGCACTTTTAGGTATTTCAGTTCCCACTATTTCTGAGTTCCCGGTTTTTCTATAATCTAAAAGTGGGGCCACACCGGCAACAAGTCGCGCGACAACTCGTTAAATTTTACGATAATAATCATAATTGCTTAAGAAATTTTACGATAATTATCATGCTTATCGTAAAATTTAACGAGTTGTCGCGCGACTTGTTTTCGGTGTGGACCCGGCATAAGGTTCCCGGGTTTTACACATAACTCGTATTCACTCTACTGCCAATACCACTCGTATTTTTTTTTCACTTCAATTAGTATCTAATTATTACATTTCAGTTGGAATATTATGTTTCAATGTATGACTGTCATAATAACATAATATCCATACACAGAAATGACGCAGTGGTTTAGTCGATTTATTCTTTCGTAACAATTCCGAATTCAAACGCCACAGTTTATGTGGCCCACCAATCACAGTAAGCGTAATTAACCGTGTAAAAGTATCCTGTTGATTGTCGAATTGGAGCTAACAAAGTAATTTGTCGGATCACGACAGTGGCGCGCTACACGTCGAATTGAAAACATACTAACAAATAAATGCGATAGGTAGACAATTATTATTGGTAGGTTTCTATTCTATTATCTACTTACTATAGTAGAAACAAGATTACAGTAGACTCCCGATTATCCGGGCCAATGGTTGGGAAAGGCGGTACGGATGAACGAAAAACCCGGATAATCCGAACTATGGTTTTTTTCTTTTTAATACACTACATAATATTATACATTTTTAAAGCTTACAGTTGTTTTAACGTGTTTAATACTCATTATTTATTACCTAAGAAAATCTATGATTTTGGTTTGTTTGTAGAAATCTTTCTAATACCTATTTGTTCAAATTTGCGTGAGCAAGCGGTTTTTTTTTAAATTTAAATTCATGCACGGATAATCGGGAGTTTACTATATTTTAGACGAA
Organism: Rhyacophila brunnea; assembly: GCF_057557595.1. Taxonomy (NCBI): domain Eukaryota; kingdom Metazoa; phylum Arthropoda; class Insecta; order Trichoptera; family Rhyacophilidae; genus Rhyacophila; species Rhyacophila brunnea. Next base: position 34,955,252 of record NW_028232848.1, on the reverse strand, counting down.
ATTTGATAGAGAGAATAAGAACTTGGGTAGGCAAAATAAAACGCGGCTGTTTGAGAGGAGTTTCGTAGAAATGCTCTGATCAGTCTGATCCTCAGTAAATGATATGTAGGCACCTACGTATTTTTTCAAGATTTTTCACTTTAAAGTAGTAAAATTCGTAGGTTATGTATCCGCATATCAAACCATTTTGTAGACAATTTGAGACTAACTATGAAAGGGGACGTTACTGTATGAATAGGAGAGAGAGAGAGAGGACAGAGCTTCAAACCTACATTTTTCCTGCAGATTATACAGGTTTTCATGTCACCCAATTTTTTTTGAATCCATGTAATTTACAGTATTTTAAAATCATCATTTATTTTGGCATTTATTTTAGTGTACAGATTGTTACAATAAAATACTTAGTAAAAAAATATATTTCCTGGTTCCACAGAAATTTAAAAAAAATAAGAATCATGTGCTAAGACAAAAAACGTTTGCCTTAAGGTGACGCATCAGTGAAACGCCAAATAATTTTCAACTGTAGGCGCGACGAAATTTTGGACTCGCTCGCATTCAGTGAGAGAATGTCGAGCCAGAAACACGTCACTTTGCTGCGTGATGGCGACGGGTCAATTAATTCTAAAATCGTGTAAAGATGACTAAAAACGTTACCCATTTACTTTAAAAAGAAAACATGTCAATGAATATATTATTATTGTTACTAATAGAACAATAAACAGAACATAAAATGGACGTATGTTGGATTTATATGACAAATAATATTTCGTTTGACAGGCGTCATTTGCACCCGCGACCCGCAATCCGCGCATCGCCTAGCAACGATCTTTTTAGACCGTGCCTCAACTAATGCATGGCCTTAATGAAATGGTATTACTTACTTACTTTATATTGGTTGTAAAATAAAACATTTGGTTATTAACAGGCATACCTAATCCCATGGCACCCACAAGGAGGGGGCTGATAGGGCTCTAGCCTGGGAGCAAGGGCTCTGGGGGGTCCGGCGTGGCGTGTCTACCTTATAAGTGAGATAAACACAAATTTGCTCAAATGGTATTTGCCTGCGGCACTATTTTACTTGAAGAATATTAACATTTAAAAATATGTGGTTCTGTGATGCAAATTTTGATTATTGTAATACTTATATCGATATTCGACAACTCTGTAATTCAAGTAGATGAATTCAAGAATACAAAAAATCGCTAAAACTACACTGAATAACTATCATTAATTTGAACTGGAACACCATTTGGAAAATACTTCTGAAGAGCGTCACACTGTTTTTAATCCCGCGATAGGTAGTGGGGCCGCCAATGATCCTGGCCTGGGGCCCACTTGAGGATGTGGGGGCCATGCCTAATCCAGTTATCATAGTATTATTAACAATTGGTTCCCAATGAAAATGGCCTGAGTTCAAATTGCCCAAATCTGACCACCCCACCCTGCCCTACTTATTGGCACTTCACTGAAAATTAAAGGGATCACTGAAGCTGACAAATTGACAAAAAAAAAACTGGAAATGAAGTATTGATTGTTTTAAAAAAGAATCAACGTGACTGGGCAAAAAATATGTCATTCCAATTTCCAATACTCATTTCGTCGGATTTAAAAGACATTTTAACGTGCAAGGAATTTCTAGAATGATAATATCACTATTATGATAATAGATATAGGAACGCAAGACAATGTTCCCCTACTTTTAGAACTATAAATCATTTCCAGATATTCAGGCAAAAAACGACAGCCTCTTAACAAAAAATTAGCTACGCCAGTAGACTAACAATGTAAATTCGATATTCTTCTCGGGCCATTGTGTTAAGGAAGTCTCTTTTTTTTAAGAGCGGAAAAGACAAAAACCTTCGACGAATTTCGATTTCGAAAATGACTATTGCCACGGGACGCCTTTGGTTTTTGTTCGAATAATAATTTACTTTTGCTCGGCTAGGTACTCTATTTTGTATTCTATAAGTACATATAGTAATACCTATAAGATACCTGAAAAAAATCTTTCGATAATTCATAGATTAAGGTTATATTATATACTTCAGTTGAGGCATGGTTTATGTTATGATTTTCGGTCAAAGTTAAAATACAAAATAGACATAACCGTGAAGTGCATGATAATTAATAATTTGGTTTTTATTTTTTATTTTTTATTCCAAATCTGGTATTATTTATTGAGTTAATCAAGGCTATATGAGGCATGGTCTAATAAAAAGATCGTGGCTAGGCTTTGCGCTGATTGCGCAAATGACGCGTGCCGAACGAAATATAATTTGTCATAAAAATCCAACATGCGTCCATTTAATGTTATGTTTATTGTTATATTACTAATAATAATAGTATATTCATTGACATGTTTTCTTTTTTAAGTACATACATAAAGTTTTTTAGTCATCTTTATTTACCTTTACACGATTTAAGAATATTTTCATCCGACGCCATGACAAAATAAATCGAAGTGCAGACACCTCGACTGTCGGTCTCTGATTGGCGACTAGTGAGAAATTTCGTCGCACCTACTGTTGAAAATTATTTGCCGTTTCACTGAAGTACGCTCTTAAAGGTTTGGAATCACTGACGTAGACAAATAAAATTTCGTTTACAATTTTTACATCAGCTGCTAACCCTAGACCTGGATAATATTATGTATTATTAAAGTGGAAGATATTATACGGGTGGCTGTCGATAAATGCAAATTTTTCTTCCTACCGCCAGGTGGATAAATTAACTTTTACGTCTTCCTTGTCGTATCTGCCCTAATGTGAATATTACTTTATAAAAAGGGTTTAATTGTACCCTTTTTATAAGGTGCATTGTAGTTCGTTTATTGGGCACCTCTTAATGGCTATAAAATGCCTGGAGGTATGCGGTTCGATCCAAAGACCCTCTGACAAAAATGTCTTCGCAAGTTTATTTGAATCGTTTTAAATCTTACAGGCCCATAAACGCTGGGAAACGAACTTAATTTATTTACCTACTTTAGGTTTAAATGCCTGGTGGAATTTTTATAATAGGCAGGTCGAATTCAACCGCGGACCTAAGCTTCGTGATCAATGTTCATTGACTTTAGAAATTATTGTACCTACTATTAATTCACGTCTTCTTTGTTCAACTCCCGCAGCCTAGTAGGTATGTCGATCTCCAAGTAGAGTATCCTCAAGATAACCTTGCCATTGTACACAGTGACAAGGATTTGTGTGTATACGCAACCGTATAATTGTAGCAGACTTGAGAGTGGGTCCATCGTTTGGGCCCCGCATCAGTTGAAGTACGGCCTTATGGTGGAGAGTCCAAAAGAAATTTTTGAGACTCCTTTACTTTCGGCTGTATGGATATTATCCGTGGCTCTATCCGACTGACTTTCTCATAGGTATGCTTACATACAGTAGTTTAAAATTTAGAAGGGATCTTTATTTAGCTACATATTTTTTCAGACTTATACGCGGCGTAAATGTGAACTCTGCCATTCTTGGTGGTGTTGGCTTGTATGTCTCTGATAATTACCTTAGGAATCGAGGGCATCCGTTGTTTGTTCTCCCAATGTGCAGAACCAATCTGCCATTAATAATACCAATTGGGAGGGCAATAACCATGTTTAATGAAATCGCTTCGGATATCGATATATTCCACTTACGTAAGAGTGAATTTAGGTGGGCGTATTTTATAGGTTTTTAAGATGGGGTCTATCGAAGTTCACTTTGTGTGCTTCCATCTACTTTTATTTTTGTTATTTTATTTTATTTCTTTTCTTATTTTATTACTTATTGTATTATTAACTCATATTTCTCTGTATTTTTATTTTAATAATTGTTAACACTTATTTTATGTCATGTCGTGAACGCTTTATATTTATAATTTGTTATGTTCATTATAATGTAAAATAAATAAATTTGAATTTGCATTGTATTAGTAAAAGCCAGGCACTTGATTGGTTTACTCACGTACGCCATATAATTGTATAAGTAAATTCCAAGCACTTGATTGGTTTACTCACGTTTTAATTTAAAAAAAATCTATTCCAAATGGCAAGGTTGGTGGCGGCCACTCTATCTTTGTCGCTTACAAGCCTGTTTGCGTCTTCCCAGGCCAGCATCTCTTAGCAACACAAACACAGACCCCTCCAAACCATCACGAAGCCCTTTGGGTTAAGCATCAGCGGTTTTTTACGCCTGCTAATGTCTCAGGAGCAGATACCCAAGACTGAGGTCGCCATGCTCTCAAATGCGCATTTATTATCATCATCGTCATCGATCTACTGCCGGATGAAGGCCTTCCCTAGCTCTCTTCACTCGTCTCAGTCCCTAATTCTTTGCTGCCACTTACATCAAACGAACATTATGAGCTCGTCTATCCAGCGGGTTTTAGGGCGTCCCTGTGGGCATTTGGTGCCCCTTGGGTACCATTGTATGACGGCATTTGTCTATTTGCCGAGTGACATGTCCGGCTCATTGCCATTTCATCTACTTAGCTACCTCTATCATATCGCGTACTCTTTCTTATCCATTGGTTTATTTTGTGATCTTTACGCGTTATACCTACCTACCCAATATGCACCTTTCCATGTCACGTTGCGCTACGCGTAATTATTGGATTTCTCTTACATTAAGAGTCCATGTTTCACATTCATACGTGAGCATTGGTAGCACACATTGGTAGAACACTTTACGATTAAGACATAATGGGAAATCACTTTTGAAGATAGGTAGATACTAAGTATTTACGCGCCCAAATGCACTGCATGCCAGTTTGATTCTGTGAGCAATTTCGTCGTACATACTACCGTCAATTGACATTTGTTGCCAAGATAGACGTAGTTGTTGACTCGCTCTATTTGAGTGCCATTGATGAGGATTGTATTTGGTTCGACAAAGCCGTATAGGTACAGTAATAGTTGTACCTATATGGTATTACTGTTACATGTAAATTGTACGTAAGTAGCACAGTTCATCGTGAGCTGTCTTACCGAAAAGAGACGGCTGTATAGCATTGATATTTAAAAAACGCGTTGTTCGTGGTGCAGACAGTTCACATAATATTATTATTAGATTCAATAAAAACATTAATTTGATATAGGTAGATATCAAATTATCATAATATATTTGATATGTATAACTCGATAATTACGAGTAGGTATATGCCAGTTTGGAGTCGCATGGAGGTCAAGGCTGTATTCTGTGAGGACCAAATGTCGTTTGTTTAACGCGTGCGTGCTACCTGTGCTCCTGTATGGCTGTGAGACTGCGAGAGAGGGCATCTTACTAAGCTTCAAGAGTCTCGGCTTTTGAGCTTTGAGAATCGATGTCTCCGCCGAATCTTAGGGGTACATTGGTACGACCGCGTTACAAACACCCGAGTTCGTGAGCAGACACAACAGCTTTCCGTGATTGAAGTTATCACGAAGAGACGATTTACGTGGCTGGGACACGTATTCCGGATGCCGCCAAAGAGTGCGGCACTTCGTACCCTTGTGGCACAGCCTCAAGGGTTCCGTCGCCGTCGCCGTGGCCGGCCCTCCCTCACCCTGCAGCGGTGCTGCAAAAGCGACCTACGTGCTGCAGGTCTGACATGGCGGGAGGCGCAGGAGTTGGCGATGGACCGAGGGAAGTGGCGCCAACTTTACACATGAGTTTTATCTTAATACGGTACCTATATATAGATATCTATAGTCTAAGAAGGTACCTACCTATCTGATAAAATAGCTTACAATGAATTGTGATATTATAGTCAACTGCAAACGTACAAATTTCCGGATACGTTTGCCCTTACTTGCCTACCTACCCTTCCTTAACTTTTAACACTTCAAGAGTTCAAGCAATAACTGCCAATATTTGATTTTTGTTGGTTTTATACTGTTCACTTACTAAATTATAAACGATTTTTCAGTTAAATATTAAATAATAATGCAAAATTATCGTATTTGGTAATGGTTGCTACTTTAACTGTTCCATAATTAAAATAAATCTCACAGTAAAAAATATTTAAATGAACCTGCTATGCTAGCCAGTTGTAGCTTGTAGACATCAATGCTTGTAGCTAACCTAATCTATACAGGGGAGGGGTTGTATCTTTAGTCTAAGACATAAAGTCCACTAAAGCAGGCTTGCGGGGGCTCGCGAATTTTCTATGTGAATCATCGAAAATACAACGTAATCAAATACGCCAGCGCACACTGGATTTGGCGACGCATTGTGCCCGCCTGCCCCATGAGTCACCGTTTTTCGCTTCTCAGCGATACGAATTAACGAAAATACAACGTAGTCCATTCATTGAACACGGCAAGCAAAACCACGCTCCTCGAAGCGTCGTCGATAGACGGGCGAGAAGCCATTATTTAAGAACAGTGAACTCTTTGTTTAGTTATTGCGTGTCCGATATTAATTACAAGCCCCGAGAAAATTAATAATATTTTTATTGCTTTGTTATGAGAGACGCTGATAATAATAATTATTTTGTGCTCCTTGAGCCGCTTATTACATAGGTGAAGGGTAATGCGCGGGTGGGAGGGTGCCTACTCAGTAGTGAGCGCACCGAACGCTTTTTTGGTGGGCTTTATGCCTAAGGGAGGGGTCCTTTTTGGTTCTATTTCATATGTCTGAGATTAATGTACCTACGTTTTATCAAATTATCGTTGTCCGATTTGTTTTTATAGTCTATCAATTTGTAATTTTTTCTTGTTATTGAAAGTATATTGTGAAGTGCCACTAAAGCTATGACCGACGTATTCTCATTTCTCAATCGGGCCACTTGTCTGCCACCAGTGAACCTCACAATAGCGATTCAAAAACCTGACCAGCCAACCTGTACCGCTTTACAATGCCTACGATAATGAAGCGAGTCAGTTTCGACCGATTAGGCTGCACCGATTGAATTTAGAATTTACCACCGAATGGCGATACACACAAATTGTAAACGCCTGTAATCGAAGCGTGTCGGTCACGTAAATGCCGAATTACAAATGGTTCGCTGCTGCGGACTGTGGGTTTTCCTGTTTCCAGTCCTTCCGACACGCTGTTGAGACGCGATTCACAATTCGTTCAACGCGCCGATCAACGCTTTGATTTTATTTTCTTACCATGCTCTCAACAACCTTAACAAGGACTGGAATACCTGACAATACCTGTATTGCGATTAAGTAGTTACATTTCTAGCACAATTCCTCCTCGACCACATCACTTGTTTACATACCTACCTAGTGTGTTTTATAACCTAAATACAGTCGAACTTGGTTATTACGATCACGGAAATAGCGAGATCTCGGATGTAATGAGGAAACATTCGTTGACATTTTAGTTTATGATTTTCTTAATACATTTATTCACTTTTACGTCAAAGACATAGCTTATAATCAGTATCTTTAGAATTATCTTCAAACGTGTTAATCGTACCAATTTTTTGAATAATAAAATGCCTAATTCTTCTCAAATTTGCGATCACCGTGATTATAAAATATAATTTTGTATCGTAAATATTGCACTATACCTATAATGTTATAAATGCGTTTAAAAATTAATAAATCTAAAAAAAAATAATACCGCTGCACATGAAATATGACTATATTCTAAAACATTAGATCGAGAGGTTTAAAAGAATACTATTTTATGTAGTAAAAATACTTTATGCAGTCATCAAATGTTTAAAATAATTATAAAGGATAATAAGGCTTCAAAATTATATAACTACAACGTTTAAGGAATGTCCGGGGTTATGCTCTGAAATACCATAAAATTTCCATTTTGACCTACGTTGGGCATGTGGGCCCTAAAACCAAACCATAATAAAAATTCTAATGGATTTAAATTCAAGTTCCATCAAGTACCTTTGTTCGATAGTATTAATATCAAACGATAATAGTTCTGGTATAGGGGAAAGTATGCTATATCGTACCGTTAGATAAATCGTACCACCTCAATATCTCTAAAACTAGCCAACATTTTTAAGACTAGTAGCATTCGGCGATGCGTAGCCAAGTTCTGAGTTGACCTGTCATGTTTGATTTATGTTTAATGCACGCGTGCGTTTGTTATTGAGTAATTTCGCTTTTTTGCATTCTTCATCTAACTTTTTCAGATATTGCGTAAGGTAATTTCGTAGGTGAAGGTAAGTCTTTTAATTTTTTCTCAAACAAAGTTTTGCTAACATGTTCATACAGTTTAATATTGAGTCACGGTAAAAATGTTTTAAATATATAGGTTATGTTTTGGTGATATTAATTTTACAAAACTCAGAGTTGGATAAATCGTACCATCCACGATTTGGTAAGTCGTACCGGTACGATTTACCTTACCACAATAAAACCATTAGTTGTTTTGTGACAAACTGTTTTCATGTTATCATTTCAGATGACATCGACAAGAAAATACACCAATGGTATTTTGCCAATTATGGCCAAAAATATTTTATTTTCCTGTTTGCAAATTTGAAATGTTGAACCTAGGTACGATTTACCGAAGATGTGGTACGATTTATCCTACCAGTTCGTCAAATCGTACCGAAAGACTTCTTTTTTTTAACTTGATATTTTAATATGTTCCAGTTATTAAAAAGTTTTTTTTTTAATAAAATATTATCTGAAATTAGATAAACTTTCATTTAAATCGTCTTTCACTTTCCAGACTCTTTTCAATCGATAAATAAAGGGAGTTAAGTACGAAGTGGTACGATATAGCATACTTTCCCCATATTTTTGGTGAAACGACACAATTTTGCACACTTTTTCATTCATATACTTATTTGATTTTGTTGGATTAAAAATACACATATTGTTGGTTCTTTTTTATAATTCATAAAGCCCTGCCCGAACCAAACTATAATAGATAAAATATTAATCTATCTATAAAATATCCGAAGTTATGTACTTACCTATGATTTAATTGCATAATTTTAGATATTTTATAGATAGAGAAGTATTTTTTGACTATTACCCATCTGTTATGGTATGGTTTTCGCAGGGTTTAATTGAATTTTAAAAACTAACCAACACTATCTGTAAATTATAGAATTATTTCAATTAAAACAAATACGTATAACTGATAAAGCTTAATGTGCACTATTTATGACAGATTTTAACCGCCTACCTCCACCTTCGCCACTGCCTCGTACCTTGTACCGCCACTGGCTGATCCCTATCACTGCAGTAGGTACCTAACTAATTACGCAAAGGCTCCGTTAATGGCCGAGAAGCTTAAGAGACGTTCACATATTATTGCCGAGTGATCAAGCAGTCAAGACACCGCGCTGGGTCTAATTATAGCAAGCGAGATGCGATGGTGCGGCCGGAAGACAGCTATCCGTCGCCGTGGTGTTCACTGTTTATTTTGGTGAGGCGTCTCCTCCATAAAATTGTGCTGACGATCGGTAGTTGCCCCCTGATACTTGACAGGCGCTCTGAACTCATTCAAACTTTGTGTTTTCAGAAATCGAAACCAGTTTAAGGCCAAGATGCATAATCTAAATATTGTCGAAAGTGATGCACACTTAATGTGACCATTTATTTTTTGAAGTTATACTTCTTTTGGCGCGTTTGGGAAGAGAGTGTATTTTTGGCGTGTAAGTTGCTATCTATTATTATGATTATATTCATTTCGGTCTCAAGGGTACATGCGCATGCACATAGTGTCATTTAGTTAGTCGTTCAATACAATCAAGTAAAGAGCACGTGCTATAAACATAACCGACATTGTGTCATAATAAATATACCTATATGTTTATAAACAAATTTCTGGGGACTAACATTCTACACTGTTAATTTATATTCATAAAACTTTATTTATATTGGAGTGCATATTTATTTTTCATTGTAAAGATTGTGTATCAAGATTTGAGGCTATATTTGTGTAAGTATTATTTACGAGTGAAATTATATATCAATAAATAAATACATTTTGTGAATGTTGGGTTGGTAAATAATTCAAAAAAATATATTAAAATTTGATTTTTCATTAATTTCTCATGGGCACTTCTGAATCGATTACAGCCGCTGGCTGTATGGCAAAGATGAGTTTTGGTCCAATTAAATTACAATTATCATGCGCTATATGAGACACAGATGAATCGAGTACATTTTCGTCAACCTAATCCAATGTAATATTAATAGACTCAGGTAACGGCTTATTTTGCTTTGTTATGCCAAAGAAGTATAACTTCTAACGCGTGTACCTACATACATATTTTTATTTATTAATGAAAAGAACAAGAATGAACACGTGAACATAAATAATTTATTCTGTTTTCTGAAGAACAAAGCATATTTGGTTTTGATTTCAAATAAGAATGAAATTCTTGGCAGGACTTCTTAAAATTTAGATACTTTGGTAATTATTAACATTGCGACTTGCAAATCATGACCTATAAATTGTGATTTTTTCATCTTTATTATTTACACAACACAAAACATGTAAAGAAACCAGATACGTACGTTATCAATGTGATCATTGACTATTATATTATTTATTATTATAGTTCAAGTTCCAATTAATATATTATGTACCTACATAATATACCTACGTCATTTAACTACACGTTACAATCGTAGTTAGAATAGTATTCTAATCATTAAATAGACAATCTGTTATTTTCCCACACGTAAAATTCTACTGTTATTATTAGTACATAGCTTGTTTTGAAACTGTGAGACATGTTTGATTGAGTTGGGCATGTACTTGTGTTATGTTTACACAGTTGTAAAGCGTATTATTGATGGCTGGTGTCACTACACGTTGCACTACTACAGTGTGAGCGTTTAAACACACAATAATTAACATTGGTCTCTATCATAGTATGTTAGTGTGTTTATAAAATAACTAAGTACCTAGCTGTTATAAAATGGATCTATCAATTGGAATTCGTCCTAAATATTGTTGTAACCTCAGAGTAATAATATAAAAAGAGAAGTGGCGAAGGGTGGAGGTAGGCTGTTAGGATCCGACATAAATAGTGCACATAAACTTTGTCAGTCATACGTATTTTGTTTTCATTGAACTTATATTACAATAAAATTTACAGATGGTGTTGGTTAGTTTTTTAAATTCAATTAAACCCTCCGAAAACAAAGCCATTAAAGTATAGATAATAGTAAAAAAATATTCATTTATCTATTTTTTCTTTCGACCATGTCCGATCGTAATAGGATCATATCGTCACTGTTCTGGCAGAAGACACTAATTCGAAAAAATGACATATTGAGTTAGTTATACCAAAATGTTCCTCATTTCAAACTTTAGATACCGTTTGGAAACCTTCTTAATAAATAAACAGTCTTTATTTTAAAGTCATCCTTTAACGATTACTTAATAAACTCACATGATAGACCATTTCAAACATTTTAACAACTTCAAAGTCAAATTACTCAAAACTAGTATTCTCCAGTTAGTGTGTTCTGCCAGAACAGAGACGATATGGGCCTCCACATAGTGGAGTTTTGTCTTAACAGATTGTATTTGTACGAGAAATGGATGTCAGCCACTTGCTCAACCTATTAGGTCCATACTCTGACTCATACACAAATTGAAAAACCATATGTGTCTTGCCAGACCCAGGATTCGAACCTGGGACCCTCGACAGTATAGACCGGCGCGGGTGTATTTATCTATACAATATCTAAAATTATGTCATTAAACCATACATTATTTTAGATATTTTATACCTAGATAGAAGAATATTTTTTATCGATTATGGTTTGGAAATATAGGGCTTAATGAATTTTAAAAAAAGCTAACCAACATCATTGAAGTTCAACGAAAACAAACAAAATATATTATGACTGAAAAAGTGTGCATTATTTTTGTGACATCGCCCATAGCATACCTAAACCATTATTACTACTATAACTAGTATTATCCACTATGGCTAGGATTAGGCAAAGTTTAATTGAATTTTAAAAACTAACAAACACTATCTACATACTTATTGTAGTCTTAGTTAAATGAAACCTAATCTAATTAAATTTGACTGACAAAGTTTAGTGTGCACTATTTATGTCGAATTTTAACAGCCTATCTCTACCCTTCGCCTCTGCTATATTACAATATATATTATTATAATTACCAATCAAAATAAACACTAGGTACTGATCTAGTTAAAATTGAGGAAACGCTGACAATTATTATTATTGCTCTCAGTGGCGCACCCAGGATTTAATATTGGGGGGGCCCAAGGAGAAGAATGCAAATTAGTCCCATAGGCTCTTTTTCTTCATCATATAATTATTTTTACATATATTTGTACAGTTTCTCCTAGTTTTTATTAAATTGGAGGCATAGTGGCGGTAACCGTTGGGCGTGTCATCGGCGACTGGCGGATTGGAAGTGACTAACAGCGACCATGCTGGACATGTTCATCAAGTATGCTAAAACATTACTCAAATCATATCGGCTGTGCTACCCGCTTGGTCTACAGCACTGGTCTAGAGAGCTACAATATTTATGCCGAATTCCACTGAAAAAAAAATTTTCTTTTGATTTACACCACCACCGACTGTAGTGGGTGTAGTCGTTCTTTTCGCCGAATGTTTATCGTAGATTTTTGGTTTTTTAATATAGAGGTTCCAAAATATTAATTGAAAATGGACAAAAAAAAGTATTATTGCATTTAACTTACACAAACCTACTAAACAAAACACAGCCTAATTTCTCGTTTATCGGTCTTTTGTCTATAGCACTCCGTGTACCTACACCATGGCCCCCACATCCTGAAACGGGCCCTCAGGCTAGGATATTTGGCGGACCCCCTACCTCCCGCTTAGATTAAAGGCAGTGTGAAACAGTACTTTAACGTTTTTCAAATTGTGTTTTAGTTCCATTACAGTACAGGTATTTGTACAGAGAATTATTGGCGATTTTCAATACGTCTACTTTAATAATGGAGCTGTCGAGTATCGACACATAATAATCAGAAAATATATTGCACAATTATGTAATTTAAAATGTTTATGGCCATGAAGTATAATAGCGCCGCAGGCGACTTTTTTTACTGTTAAAGCTAATTTCTGATGTGTGCTTATCTCACTTATCTGGTCAACCCGACACGCCGGGCCCCCCACAGCCCGGGCCCCTAGGCTAGAGCCCTGTCAGCCCTCCCCAGCCATGACCTACACCACTCCGGAATTCGGATGGACACCGAGAATTTTTTGACAGTTCCATTAGGGATTGGGTTTCTTCAGGGCTCGAAATGGACCGGAACGCACCGGAGCGCCGTTCCGGTTCATAAAATCACCAAAATTATCGCTCCGTCTCGTGGACATGTTAATTTGACAGTGAGCTAGATTTGCCATTTAACGTAAAAATCTAAAAGTTTTGTCCACACTGGTAACCTCATTAAATTTCACGATAATTATCAAAATTTGTTTGACCAAAAATTATTTTAATCGAAATTTAATGAGGTTGCCAGCAACTTGTTGCCAATGTGGACACGGCATAACAAAAATACACAAGCAATTAGATAACTATGTTAACATTTTCATAAAATATTGAGCGCTCCGGTTCGAAATTTTTGTGTTAGAAATTAAAATCTAAGAAATTTTTCTAAAATGGTGCTGGAGAATTACAAATCATATTTTTTGCCGTGCTTTTATTTGTCTAAGCCAAAGGTATAGTTTATTGGCTTTCAGTGTTTTAAATCATTCTGATAATTTTTATTTTGGGGAGGGGGCAGGGCCCCTTGCCCCCCTCCCCTGGGTGCGCCACTGATTGCTCTAATGTTTTGTTTTAACAACAAAATCTACATAATATTAAAGTGTGTCATTCATTTTTTAATGGTGAGTAGTATGGTGATGTAAGTAACAAAATATTATGGTCCAGGGTCAATATACTATAATAATAATGAGTGATGACTGATGTATAACAATAATATGTATTTCTTTTGTTGTTTTTATTTAATAAAACGCAATTTTTTATAGTACTTATTCCACTTTTAATTAATATATTAGGGCCGGTTTCGTCGGTACACCGGTCCTAATATATTAATTAAAAGTGGAATAAGTACTATAAAAAATTGCGTTTTATTAAATAAAAACAACAATACAATGCAGTTCCACCATGAATTGACAGTTAACAAAATAAAGGAAATGTATTTCTTTGGAAAGTATTTTAGTCACCAAAGAACCAGACCTAAATAATTCATTTGTTTTATTACTATTTCAATAGACCATGAGAGAGTGATTGCAACCAAAGCGATTGGGAATTATTACGCTAAGATTTTGTTAGGGTTAACCGCAGAAAATAATACTTACTTCATATTTTTTTTTTGTTAGAACACTATTGACTGAAATTGAAAAACAATTTTTGTGGTCGCCTTCCAGACCAAACACCCGGACGAGTAAAACAGACATTTTCGCATACCACATCATACCTAATATTTATTTTCTCTTTCGAGCAAATAGTATAAATATGTATTTGACTTGTGCAAATAATTGATACGGTTCGTAACGTTGTTCGCGGTAAAATTACACATACGTATACCATAATACTTATACCTATGTATTACGTTTATATATTTAAGTAAATCTTATTTAGAACTGTAATTTGGTATTTTTAAATCGCCCGAAGCAGAGTAATGGGAGACCAAAATTCATCACGATAAATGATAAAGTATCAAAGCAGCATAATTTGTGAGCAGTGACGTCCCGTGGGGGTAGGCAGATTGAGCGTCGCTTGGGGGCGGCAGTTACTCGAAGGGCGGCAAATCGAGGATAATATATTATAAAGTATAGTACAATAACAGTACCAAAGTATATATAGAAATAGCTACCTACTTAAACTTAGTAATAACGAAAATATCTTTCCATTAAAAATTCAGCTCACTGGTTGGAAACAAAATGTATTAATTAACATAAAAGGTTTAACAGGACTGTATTTTTTTCGACTTATACGAGGTATAAATGAGAACTCTGCCATTCTGGGCAGTGTTGACCTGTGTGTCCCTGATAACTATCTTAGAAATAGAGACCATCAGTTGTTTATTCTCCCAAGGTGCAGAACCAACCTGCCACTGGTAATGCCAATTGGGAGAGCGATAACTATGTTCAACGAAATTGCTTCGGGTGTTGATATATTTCACCTACGTGAGAATGAGTTTAGGTCGATGTTGTTTTATAAATTCTTAAAATAAGGTCTGCTTAACTCATCCGGTGTACCTACTTCCTTGTACCTATCTAATTTATCTACTGATATATCTCTTTTTTATGTAATAGGTACTGTTATATTTATATATCTTTGTTTCTAAATGTCATGTTGTGAACGTCTTAAACTTATAATTTGTAATGTCCACAATATGTTAAAAAAAAAAAATTGAAAATTAAATTGAAAATGTCTAGTTTACTTCCGTTGCCCTTCGACGTCTTTGGTGATCAGAAACGACAGGTTCGCGGGTGATGAAAAATACTGTATAAAAAAATGTGGCGGCACTTTGGCGCTGTCCAGGGGCGGCATTTTATCTAGGGACGTCACTGTTTGTGAGGACTGTGAGGAGGTATTCGATTTGATTCGATTTGAATGAATCCTAATAATATCAGCAGTAGAACGATAATGGCGAACCTGCCGGTAAAAAAACGAACTACTCATTTTGAGGTTAACCGATTTTAAATACGTCCTGTCAAATAGTACTATAAAACGACAACATCGCGTCTCGCTTATACCCCGTGTACACGTGCATGGATTTATTGTTCACAGTAAGACAATGATGTATGGGTAAACATGTATTATCCTGCAGTTGGCAAGATCGCATGCATGAATTAAACAAGTTTGGAAGCTTCTGAATTTAATGCGCAAGTAAAGCGCGACCCAAATTGAGGTGCATGACACGGTACATATCGCCTACTGTCACGGGCTGCCGTTACGGGAAAAAGTGTGTAATGTCGTTGTTCTTGGTGTTTAAAATGTTATCAGACTGGTGCTCCCATCACGTAGCACATTTTGAACCTAAACGAACATTGTCAATTTGCAAAATCATCCGTAATCACTAAAACAAAATGAGGGCACTTCACGTTGAACTGCACTGCGTCGGCACCTGCATGACGTTTTGAACGTTACCCCAATGACGTTACACGACAAAGTACCTATGCACAATTTTTGCCGGATCTCCACAGCCTCCCTCCACGCTTCGCCACCGCTATCATACACATAATAATAATATGTACGATTGTAATCCGGTTACGTATATTAGAAATCTATCTGATAATATGCTTACTTAATTATACATATTTTCGTATATTTAAGTAATCAGATTCATATAATACGATATTCATATCTCGTAATTTGCGTTATTCATACAGACATGTAATGTACATAATACTAATTTATGTGGTGAATAATATGCATATTGTTAACAGTGTTCTAAAGTAAATCACGAAATTGTTACCTACTAATACACACGCAATGAAATAATTATAATACGGTAATAGTTAATTAAACTCCAATGATGTTCCACATAGGCAATTACCGAAATAAATATATAAACATAATTAAATACCTAATTATTATTCAGTTTCCTATAGGTACCTACTTAATCTACTTACCGCAGTAATTATAAATAAATACCTATACAATAATGCTTCAAAACTGTGTTTAGGTTTATATGGTGGGTCATGAATAGGGAATCCAATGCCGAGCTAAAATTCTGATACCGGGATTTAGGATTACAATTCGACAATTCCTGGATTGGCATTTTTTCCATTGTTATTATAAAATTTTTGTATTTACAAATAACATTTGATAAAATCGGTCAAAAATAAATCTATTATAATTTATACTATTTAAGACATTTATTGTTAATATTGTATAATATCTATGTTCAATCTTGGAAATACATAAGTTTAATGGAGTTTATAATATTGTAATATAAATAATAATGTGAATTTAATATGAGATTGCTGTTTCTGATAGTAAAGACTTAATGAATGGGTTAGCGAGATTTAAAATAGTAAAACAAATCGTGGTGTATGGCCTTTCCGCTTCATAAATCTAATTAGTCAGCCAAATATGAAACTGCCGTAAAACGTATGAGATCATGGTGGAATTACTTTGTTAATAGTGCTAAGCATTGTTTTTTCCAATCTTTCTCATTTTTATTAATTTATGTGAAAAAATAAAATGAATCGGCAACTTACACATGGGTATAAATCAAACTTCATTTAAATTCAGTTTATTTTTTATTTCTAATTTAGTTATTTGTTATTAAAAGTATTTTTTCTGTTATAGGTATTTTCGTTTTTATTTTATTTTCCATAAAAATTGATAAAAAAATCAATCCCGAAAGTTTCGGGATTATGTTTATCAATCCCGGGATTCATAGGTATCGAAAATAGCTCAGGATCCCGGGATTAAAAATGCTGGAGAACGTACCTACCCATGGCCCCCACATCCTGAAATGCCCCCCCAGGCTAAAATCTCCGTTGGCCTCCCTACCTATCGGTAAGAAGGCAATGTGCCGCTATACAAGCATTTTCAAATGATGTTCAAGGTAAAATTATGAGTATTAAATGTAATTTTAGCGATTTTTTGTATTGTTGAAAACATCTACTTGAATTATAGAGTTATCGAGTATCGGCACGCAATATAGACGTGCAATAGTGTGTGTTGCAATCTTCAAAAGCACCAATATTCAATGAGCGTCAGTGCATGCATAAATCGAGATCAATTGTCAGAACGAAGGATAACGGTATTCTTGACATGTGTTTAAGTTTATCCCAAATTCTTCCAAACTCGAGATCGGTTGTTTATTACTCCAGACCCGTTAGGTATTTCAGTTCCCATTTATTCTGTATTCCCTAATGTCGATTCACTCTCATTCAATTAGCTAATTTCTGTTTGATTATCATCAATCATTATATTTTATCAGTAGCGAAGGGTGGAGGTAGGCTATTGATAACCGACATAAATTGTGGACATTAAACTTCGTTAGTCATACGTATTTGTTTTTATTGAACTAAGACTACAATTTGCAGACGGAATTGGTTAGTTTTAAAAAAATAATTAAATCATACCTAAATAGTAAATATACCATATAAGTTTAAGTTTACTTAGGGCGATATGATAAAATTGTGCACATTTTTTCATTCACACTTATTTGTTTTCGTTGGAGTAAGATTAGGATATTACTAGTTGGTGCATTTATTTAAATTCATTAAATCCTACCTAAAACCAAACTATAATAGATACAAAATATTATTCTATCTATAAAATATCGAAAATTATTTATTAATTTATAAATAGACGAGTATTTTTTTTACTATTATCTATTATGGCTTGGTTTTCCCAGTGTTTAATTGAATTTTAAAAACCAACCAACACCATCTGTAAATTGTAGTCTTTGTTCAATGAAAACAAATACCTACCTATGGTTGACTAAGTTCGGTATGCAATATTTATGGCGGATCAACAGACTATCTCCATCCTTCGCCTCTGCATTTTATCTATTCTCTTGAAGATTCATTTTTATTTATACTGATTGTATTGACCTAACTAACGTGTTTATTTGTGGATATTTATCGCTTGTTTCAATATTTCATTAATTTTATGCTGAAAGTTTTTTAGAAATTATTTAAAAAAGAAAGAAATTTTATGTACAGTGTGCCTAATTAGTGCAATTTTGTGTTGTGTGTTTATCTCTCTAGGCTGGTCGATCTGCCATGCCGGGCCCCCAGGCTAGAGCCCTATCAGCCCCCCCTTGTGGGGGCCATGTCCATGATACTGATAATAAATTGAAAATAAAAGCTCCACTTATGATGTTGGAATTAATAAACGTCCTCGTATATGATAAGAATAGCACCCTTAACGGTTGTGTCGTCACGGCGGTGTGGGTATCGCATCATATCATTTACCCATTGACGCGAAACCTTTTACGTACGTTAGCGGCGCGGGTTGACGTTTACGGTCGGCTTCCGTGACACCCGACCCTCCCCGCCACCCTCAACTGCTCAATTCTGCCACCCCAGCGCCTGGCAGGGTGGGAGTCTTGAGTGTTAGCTATTATCTCGCTGGAGTATTTTAATATTAACAATATATATACCAGGGAACTCAGAAATAATGTGAACTGAAATACCTAACGGGTTTAGAGTAACAAGCAGCCGATCTTGAGTGTGGAAGTATATGGGATAAACTTAAGCACGTGTTAAGAAAATGCTTGTTCTTCGTTCTGATAACTGGTCTCGATTTATGCACTGACGCTCAATCATAATTGGTGTATTAAATTCACACATTCAATACCTTGCATGTATTGGGAAATAGCCTATTGGAGTTATATTTATTAATCTGTTATGTGGTTGAACTCCATACGACTCCAAGTTGGTTGAACGCAACCGTACCTATGCGGATTCTAATTTCATTTGAAAATCTGCCATCGTCAGCAACCATGTCACCTGAAGATTAAACGCTTTAAAGTTTAAGCCGAAGCGTAAAGTGGGGGTAGGCAGATTGAGCGTCGCTTGGGGGCGGCAGTCACTCGAAGGGCGGCAAATCGAGGAGAATCATTCGTTACTTATATATAGAAATAGCTACCTAAACTTAGTAACAACGCGAATATCTTTTATTAAAAATTTAAGCTCACTGGTTGGAAACAAAATGTATTAGTTAGCATTAAAGGTTTAACGGGACTGTAACTTTTTTATCGGGTTCGCGTTATTTAGTTTACTTCCGTTGCTTTTCGGCGACCTTGGTGACCGTAACCGACACGTGCATATTTGCGAATAATTATAGTCTGAATTATTAACCAGTGCGCACGGAAGTTCCGTTATCGAAGAGTCGCTCGTCATTATGTCGATTATCGCTTTAATATTGCCCAAACCTTTTAGATCTCAGCCTAAAAATATTATTACAAATATTGCCGTATTTGTATATTGAGTATGAAGTATGAAGAAGACAGCCACTGGATTACCAACAACGTCAAAAAAATCCCTACATCTGGGGAAAAAAATATGTAAGTAAGTATAAATTTAATTTTGTATATTTTAGTGGTAAAAAATACTGTATAAAAAAATGGGGTGGCATTTTGTCTAGGGACGTCACTGGAGGCGTAGTTTCCTTTACTGTCGTATAGTAGGGAGATAGTTTGACAATGAGTGCTCAAAAGAAAACCAAAACTTATAATTTTCACGACGAAAGAAAAATTGAGTAGGTAGTATGTAATGCTTTCTGTTGTAAAAGAAAGTGTTGTTTGTTCTTCACCAAATTTAATATAATACGTGTGTACCTACATGTTGAAGAATGACAATGAGAGAGTATGAGAGATTTTATATATTTTATGTAAGTAGGTATATGTCGCGATAACTGTCAAGATGTAATCTTGCCATTAATAACCTAGTTGTAAGTAATTTATTTTGGAATGCACATAAAAACGCCGCGTTGTCGAGAATCCGGCGATCGCTTGCGCTTCTAGCGCGACAGACATCACGCCGTGAATGCATGTAGTCGGCTCAATGAGGTCACATGTACCTGGAATGCGCGCGAGTTTTTTGCATGCTGGCGGTATTGCAACGGTTTGAGTTCCAGAAACGACCACGATGACGAGTGGGTATGTCTCGATATAGAAGCCGCAATCTATCTCTTAATTATTTATATAGTGCTATTTCCATACTTTTACCATTATTGGCAAGTGTTTATTTAAGTAGGTACTTACTTGATATTTCATATTTCAGAGCGGAATGCACAATCTAAGATTTCGTTCCTAAGGATAAGTCGCTGAAAAGCATGACTTAACTATAGACAATCCTGAGTATAGAGTTAAGGAATCCTTAACCATAGACTACTTTTGTTATGAACACGCCCCCTTCTGTATTACCATTTACCACTGACAGCTGCTGTCAAAATAAATTCGCATGTCTATAACACAGTCCATACACTCAAATTCATTTAACAATGTATCTCAATATGGATATTGATAGTGTTAATTCGTTTGGCATGTACTTGCAGAATATTATTTTATTTTTATACGCCAGCCCGCAGAAATACAAAATACCAGATGAAGAATGACACTTGATGCTAGTGTTACCATGTTAAAAAAATATCTTGTGGTGCCTGTGGAATCACGTATAATGACTTATAACGGAAACATAAGAGTATTATAATTAAATATTAATATGTATTTATAGTTATTGCATTTATAAAATGCAGTTGTCATATTTTTGTCATCGTTTAATAATTATAAAATAATTTACCTAATTTACCTAACGAGAATTTTTAAATATGGTATTATTTTCAATAAAAATGATCTTAACTAAGGACAGTGTTTCTGCATAGTGTTATCTGCTAAGGAAATTTTAGTTATGACAAATGTTTCTGCATTCCGCTCTCAGTCAATATGAAGTAAAATTAATTTAACTGGTCACTATAACAGGCCAATCACAAAAACGCCAAGGTTTCCAGGTAATCAGATAAATGTATTGTGACTAGGGACGAGCTATTTTCGATACCAAGAATCCCGGGATTGATAAAAATAAACCCGAAACTTTCGGGATTGATTTTTTTTATCAATTTTTATGGAAAATAAAATAAAAACGAAAATATAACAGAAAAAATACCATTCATAACAAATAATTACATACTGAGTTTGATTTATACCTATGTGTTTCATATTTTTTCACATAAATTAATAAAAATAAAAAAGATTGGAAAAAAACAATGCTTAGCACTATTAACAAAGTAATTCCACCATTATCTCATATGTTTTACGACAGTTTCATATTTGGCTGACTAATTAGATTTATGAAGCGGAAAGGCCATAAGTACACGATGATTTGCTTTACTATTTTAAATCTTGCTAACCCATTCATTAAGTCTTTACTATCAGAAACAGCAATCTCACATTAATTCACATTATTATTTATATTACAATATTATATTTTAATCCATTAAACTTATGTATTTCCAAGATTGAACGTATACAATATTAACAATAAATGTCTTAAATAGTATCTACAAATTATACTAGATTTATTTTTGACCGATTTTATCAATGTTATTTGTAAATATCAAAATTTTATATTAACAATGGAAAAACATGCCAATCCCGGGACCAGTCCCGACTCCCGGGATCTTGGGATTGTCAAATTGTAATCCCGAAATCCAGAATTTTGGCTCAGGATTGGATTTCCTAATTGTGACCTCATCATGAAACGAACCCTCCGAATGATAAGCCAGTACTTTACGCATTGAATGAGTGTCAAAGTGCCCGTATCTGGATCAGTGTGTATTGATTCGATGCCCGCATCAGTCCAAAATCACATGTAGGTATAATTTCTCTACAAATATAACTTTCCTTTGAAATATGTACTGAATTAATCATTCTCAAACATTTACTTAAATAAAACAATAAAACTTGTCATTTTCGACAAGCAAACACTAACACTCTTCCCTCAGAAGCCCCATTGAAAACATTTCACTTGAAATGTGTACTAGACCTCCTCCACTGTCTCGGATACATCGGTGGTGCGTTGCTGGTTTTACGTCCGGGGTGGGCACTGGGTAGGTCGGGCTCGAGCCACCCTCCGCCCCATCCCCAGCAGGCAGCAGCCTAGCAACCCACTGGCAAGTCTTCGTCTCCCCAGGGTCGCGCCCTAACTACACCAGACCGCCGCCGACGTGACGTTTAACCCTTTCACGGTTCGAGATATGCAAACACACACTCCTGCGAGTCGTCGTGGCGTGCGCGGAGTGTTAAGGTATTTTGCGGCGACAGGAATATAAACGCTTCACTAGTTTTGTCCAACTACCTATACGAGATTCTAGCAGATATACCTACTTATCTACCTAGGTAGGTACTTACCTAATATGTCATAATTTATTATAATAAATTTACCTAGATGGATAGGTAAGTATCTATATATAGTAGGGACAATATAAAATTATCTTCATTAAGTACCAGTGGCGAAGGGTGGAGGCAAACTATTAAGATCTGACATAAATATTACACACTAAACATTGTCAGTCAAACGTATTTGTTTTCATTAAACTAAGAGTACAATGTGTGGATCAAGGCCTGAACAAAAACGATGCATGAGTGCGAGTGAGAAAGTATTCGGCACCCTTACAATCTCTGCGACACGCGCTAGAGTAAGATAAAAGGTCTACTAGCTACAAGCCAGTTTCCAAAAGTATCGCCATCAAATCGGGGCGAAACGCTTCAGATAGCGTCGATAACTTGAGAGCTCGTGTTGCTAAAATTGATATTTTTTGTGTTAAACATAAAGTCAGTGGTAAATATTTTTGGTTAATTAAGTAGAAAAGATGGTTCTGTGTGTTGTCTTAAAATGTGGTAGCCGTACTGATAAGCAAGAAGATGGTATTACGTTTCATAAGTAAGTTGATACATGTTCGTGATAATTTATTTGTATTTTATTATATATTTTAATATCAGTGACCTAGTATTTCTTTAAAATAACTTAAATTATGGATATCTTTATCTAATGGTTGCATTTTGACCGCTTAAAAATACTATATAACATAAAAAAATAGAAAATTATATTTTAATTCTGAGCGTCTAGTGCGAGCACTTTGGGCGAGCACTAGCGAAGTGTCTATGGTCTCGAACATTTGTAGACGAATGCGTTCGCTCGCTAACAAACCAAACGCAAGGCACGCGGCTTCATTTAGCAATGCAACGGGTGGCGTCTAGATGTATCTATAGTCTAAGGTGTGGATAGTGTTGAGACGAAGAATTATTAAAAATAAATGATTATACTCGTAATTAATTTACATATATTGATTGAAGATAACTTTATATTGTCCCTGCCAGTAGCGAAGGGTGGAGATAGGCTGTTAAGATCCGCCATAAATAGTGCACATTAAACTTTGTTAGTCATACGTATTTGTTTTTATTGAACTAAGACTACAATTTTCAGATGGTGTTGATTAGTTTAAAAAAAATTATATTATTAGTATATTTTTTATATATGTAATTAATATTAATTTCTGTACTTACCTAATAAAATATATAATACCTACAGTAAGTATAGATAAAAAATACATCTGCTTCCTGGATTTTTTGCACTCTATATTCCCCTGTAGGTTCTTACTAAAAGTTGCACAGCTATCTATTATATTTGTCATTTCACATAATGTGCAAAGAACTATTATGGTCATGTCCCCCACATCCTGAAGCCGGCCCCCAGGCCAGGATCTTTGCCGGGCCCCCTACCTATCGCTAAGGTTAAAGGCAGTCTAACGCTCTACAGTAGCGTTTTCCAAATGGTGTTCGAGGTCAAATAAAATTCAGTTTATTTTTAGCGATTTTTTAACACATCTAATTATGAAGTTGTCAAGTATCAACAACACATCAACCAAAAATTGCATCGCTCAATCATATATTTATCAAATCAAATTTATTTATTTTACATATAATGAACATAACAAATTACAAATTCAAAACGTTCACGACATGACATAAAATAAGTGTTAATACATAATTTTTAGCTAACCGGCAACCGTGGAGTTTCCACTCTCGACACCCATTCTTTTATGAATGAGTGAAGTGGCCAGTTATCCGCCCTCAAAACAGTGTCCGTGACATCAGAAGGGATACCTACCTTGAAGGATGCGTAGTCCCCCCTTGATTTAATTTTCACGACTGTGAAATCAGCGGTACATAACTTATTTAAATAGGTTAAAACATCAGCCGTTGTTGTATCTCTGTGAAGCGGGCAGATGTGATACTGCTTCACAACAGTTTTCGCTCGTCCAGCGAGGCTTCCTCGAACCGCGACACGCCGCTTCCGTGCAACGGTGGCCCATCCATCAACAATCCTAGGCGTAGGTAAATCTTCAGCTGGTTTCGGTTTTTATGACTTTTTTACTATTATAGCAAATTAAAGATGTGTGTTGGTCTCATTTATCTGGTCGACCCGTCCCTCCGGGCCTCCTCTGACCCCGGGCCCCTAGGCTAGAGCCCTGTCAGCCATACCCTTGTGGGGGCCATGATTATGGTACATATAAGTACATACATGCATAATATAATATCATTTTTTAACACTACAGAGGCTATGCGGTTTCTATGCCAGTAGTGTAACGTAACAGAAGTGCAGTAAAAGAAACGATTGAAGCGAAACTGTCACGTCATAAAGACCCTGACTTTGAGAAAACATAAATATTATATAGTGACCTCACCGGTGATCGAACCTGGAGCTCTCGGTTGAGAACCAAGTTCTTTACGCACTGAACCACGAAGGCCGATGGTTATCATTTCCTCACAATAGTCAGTCTATCTATTAATTTATATACTATACTATATAATATTTGCGTGCATGAACTTTTAAATTTATAAAACTTTTTATTAATGTAGGTAAGATTAAATAATACACAATCTTAAGCATAAATTTTGTGTAGTTGTACCTATACATAAATTCCTTCAAATGATTGGCAGGTTTTTTTGACCCACAGGTGATTTTTATTATTTTATTAGTATACCACAATCTTTTGAGGTGAGTTTTAGACCACAAAATCTATCAAAAGAAATTATACCTGTTCACCTGGGTACCTACTTACCTCTTCAAAAATGGTTTAGCATTAAAAATGTACTCAGGACAATACAGTTATTATTTCCTAAATTGCCTAGGTACAAAAAAAAATGTGAACACACCAATAAATTTAATGTTCCCAGTTGACAAAATTTGTGCATGCAAATTTAGACAATAATATTATAGGTAGTCGACCGGCCAATGCTTGACAATTTCATTATTTTTTCAATTTGTAAATAATATATACCAACTTACATATCTACTTATAACATATTTTTTACTCTACAGCAGGCAATGACGGTAGTGTATTTAGTAATAAAAGAAAAACAACACAAACACCCAGACTTTGAGAAAATCACATACTTAAATATATTGTGAGTTGTGTCCTCACCGAAAATCGAACTCGGAACCCCTGGTTGAAATACCAGCGCCTTACACACTGGGCTCCGAGATTCGCCAATAGTCCATATTTTTCATTAGTTCACAGAACAGATTAATAAATACTCCAATACACTACATCTTAACGCAGGGTTTTGAATGTGTGAGTTTCCTGCGAAATTGAACCACACATTATAGACGTGCAATAGTGTGTGTATTGCAACCTTCAAATACACTCATATTGAATGAGCGTCAGTGTATATATAAACATAAATCCAGAGCAGTTGTCAGGCGAAGAACAAGCTTATTCTTGAAACGTGTTTAAGTTTATCCCACATAATTTCAACACTCGAGATCGGTTGTCTGTTACTCCATACCCGTTAGGTATTTCAGTTCCCATTATTTCTGAGTTCCCTGTTTCATATAAGTATTATTTTCTTTCATTGGCTCTACAATCAGGTGTGGATCTTGGTCCCCCCACGAAGTTAATATTGTCTATGGTCAGGGTCACAGCCGTAGTGGTAGTTATTGATTGTCTTTAAATGCAATGCGGTAACCTGTTGGCAATAAATGAAGATTTTCAATTGCATATTTCGTTAAAATTATTACCATTTATTTTAATGTGCAACAATCAATGATAATGTCATTGGCAACAATCAACATCATTTTCTACAAACAGTTTTAAAATATTGCATTCTATATTCAATATTTGAGAACAGTCGGCGCACTTTGTGTCCCTTGATTTTGTGTAGGTACTAAAATAATTCAATTCATTTTTTTCTTAAAACATATTGTGGACATTACAAATTATAAGTTTCAGACGTTCACAGCATGACATGGAATGTTATTATAAAGAAAAAAGTAATAAAAGCGATATAAAAAGAGAACATAATATAAACATACAAAAGCAGTAAAAATACAATAATTATACCTATATAGGTATATAGAAGTTCAAAGAAGTACACCGAGTTTGCTAAGGAGACCCTATTTTAAGAATTTATAAAATAGCGTCCGCCTAAACTCACCTCACGCAAGTGGAATATATCAACACCCGAAGGAAATTGGTTGAACATAGTTATCGCCCTCCCAATTGGCATTACAAGTGGCAGGTTGGTTCTGCACCTTGGGAGAATAAACAACTGGTGCTCTCTCATTTCTAAGATAGTTATCAGGGACACTCAGGTCAACACTGTCCAGAATGGCAGAGTTCTCATTTATAGGTAGGTAGGTACCTTGTATAAGTCGAAAAAAATACGTAGCTAAATAAAGTGAACCCAGCTTCAAAACTGCTAAAACATCCTCGATAAGGTAAACCAGTTCCCATTGATGTGGTCTCTAGATATTGTTATTCAATTTGGCTATCGTGAAAAGAAAGATAGCGCATCACTGCAGTGTGAATGATACTCTGGATACTATTTATAAGTACCTATAGAATATAGATTCATCAAATTCAAACGTCGTTTTCAAAATAATAAAATAATATAGAAGCAATTCACGTCACTTTGTGTAAGCACTAAGCATATTTTCAAGAAGCCCGACTTTCGTCTGTCTTTTTAATAGAAGAAAAAAAATATTCCTACAGAAGACACCGAGGTAAGTATGAGAAGCACGGCGAGAAGGCTGTGAACATTTGGACAATGTGGTAGAGTGAGAAGGAAGTAAGGGTATGTTAGCGGTTTGGGTAGGTACAACTTACTGGGGTCTTGGATTTGTACCGCGATCATGAACACACAAACACATTGATACTTGTCTAGTTGTATCGAGCATGAATGAGCTATGAATGTATAATAATAATTAATAATTAATTAATTTTAGTAGGCAATCGGTATATTTTTTTCAGGCTATGATTCCTGTGGGTCTATTCTTTACTTATCGACCGCTAAAGTGATAAATATTATCAAACTTAGGGTAGGTTTGTATCAAAGTATTAGCACTTATTGTAACAATTACAATAAGTTGGTTGTAATTGTTGCAATAAATGCTATATTTTAACAGCACCTCTCTTGGCTGTGATAAAATTTGGAGGGAGATAGACAGTTTTGACTGTTTAGACCAGCGTTTCCCAAACTTTTTTGGCTCGCGTACCACTTGGTAGTAGATCACGCTTAATTGTACCACTTCGTAAAATGATTGTATTTCGAGAAATTTGTTATTCTATTTGCATTATAAATTTTATAGGGTGACTATATTTCCCAGAACTCAATTTATTTAAGTTTAAAAAAATACCATTTTTTTTGATAAAAATGAGACATTTGAACTTTACATATCACAATGTTTTTTTTTTAATAAAAGGTGCCGAAGCTCATTTCTTGTAGAAATTCAAAACCAGGAATTTAAAGAAGTTTTATTTTTAACAACTAATTTTTAAGATTCAAATTTTGCATAACTTTATTTGAAAATGAAATAGATGAGTAAAAAATAGTATTTTTAAATTATATCAATGATCCCAGTCCCAGCAAAAAAAAAATTACTTACATAGAATTAAATAAAATTATTTGTATTAAAAAAAATTATATGCGCCACGGGCAATTTTTTCCAAAAATTACCGATATTAATAGAAAATATATGTATATCATCATCATCTTCATCATCAGCCTGAATCTATCCACTGCTGGATGAAGGCCTCTTCAAGTTGCTTCCACTTCTCTCGGTCCTGTGCATTGCGTTGCCACGTACTTCCGCAGAACTTTATCATGTCATCGATCCAGCGGCCTCTAGGTCTACCTTGTGGACGTTTTGTACTTCTTGGATACCACTGGATGACTAGATTTGGCCAACGATTGTCTCTTCTTCGAGCTGTGTCCAGCCCATCTCCATTTAAGGCTTTTAATAAACTCTATTACATCGCAAACCCTTGTCTGCTTCCTTATCCACTCATTCCTCTTTTTGTCCTTTCGCGTTATGCCCAGCATGCACTAAAGCGCAAAGTGTTCAACCACTGTGTGCTTCCCGTGATGACATATGCGTGTGAAACATGGACCCTAAGTAAAAGAGAGATCCAGAAACTTAGAGTAGCGCAAAGTGGTAGGTATATGTATATAAAATTAATTAAACACGGTAAATGTAAAAATTCTTCTGATGAAAACGAGACAATTCACACTTTCATTTTTACAAATTTACAGCAACGCCGCAGGCGAAATTTTTGTTTTAAATATAATAATATTAATGAAATTGGATTTAAAAATATTTTTATTACCGAAATTTTCTATTTATTATCGAAAATAATAGTTATGAAAGTGTTGCTTAAGATTATAATACATTGTTATCAAGTTATAAGTTTAATTTTTAAACAAATTTTACGAAAATATAAGCACAATAATATAAACAAAATAAATTTAATGAGATCTTTGTGCTTGTTTTGTTTCGAAGAACATATTTTTTTTGAAATTTGGTTCAAAAGATGTGACTGTACATATTAACAACTGTACTGTATATTATTAATTAAAATTATGAATTATAGAAAAAAAACAATAGTTTAAATGTTATTTTTATCACTGATTTTTTTTTACTTTTTATGTCCGCCATTACTGATTATTTTTCGCGTGCCACCAACTATCCACTCGCGTACCACCGGTTCGGAACCGCTGGTTTAGACCATAGAGGTATTAAATAAAAATAGGGGCAAAGAATCTGCTTTCTCATACAACTGAATGAAGCAGGCCGAAAATAACCGACAACTTACGAGAAATAGCGACAAGATAAAAAAAATGCAGGGCATCATGGAGGATTTACTTTGGTCATTATAACGTACCCATATAATATAATGGAGGACGTTCTACAGAATTGGCCTTGAGAATTGAAAATATGATTTTTTAACATGTGGTCCATAATATCTGGTCTACTAGTTAATATAAAAAGGTCGTGTCAAAGTTGTTTGTGTTAATAAATTTGCTCTGTGACTGATCCGACTCATATTTCACATTCATTTCATCAGGGCTGTCGAAGACATAAATCATAATATATATTTATAATTTTAAATTTTTATTTATAATATATATTATTTAAGTTTTGTGCATCTAATGCCGGGTCCACACTGGCAACAAGTTAATTTGCTGGCAACCTCGTTAGATTTTACGATAATTATTGTAAAATTTCTTAAGCAATTATGGTAAGTATCGTAAAATTTAATGAGGTTGCCAGCAACTTGTTGCCAGTGTGGAAATGGCTTAATATCCACTGTGGTTCACGTAGTGGCATGGAACTGGGGTTAGCTAATTCAGGAAGTCAACACCCATGATAGAATTTTTTCCAGTTTTGGTTGCATTATATTCCAAAACTCTTCTGTAAAAATCGTTTCCGAGTTTATAAATGGAAATTTCTCGGTGTA
Source organism: Rhyacophila brunnea (assembly GCF_057557595.1). Taxonomy (NCBI): domain Eukaryota; kingdom Metazoa; phylum Arthropoda; class Insecta; order Trichoptera; family Rhyacophilidae; genus Rhyacophila; species Rhyacophila brunnea. The sequence goes on along the minus strand of NW_028232848.1, from coordinate 34,925,109 downwards.
CATAGTAAACAAACCTACGAATAAAAAAAGACAAAAAGGAACATACTGATTCATCGCAGTAAAATCTGGTAATCAAATTCGCCATTTTGAAAAGCGACGATTTTGCGTAAACAAATATCACGTGGTCTGTACGTGTGCGGCAAACTTCGAATGTGTTTGTAATTTTGTGCAAAGTGCGAATGTAATGTTTTCAAATAATTGATATGGATTAATTATACCATCGTATTATTTTCTCGAAATCATAAACATACTATAATAGTATTTGAGTATCAACCTATGTTCAATTTGAATTGGGTTATAATAATAATATACCCGTATATATATCAATAGTATGTTTGCTACAAAATCCACCCAAGTTATCAGTACGTACTTGCACAGGTTTGATTAAAAACCATGATGAAATTAACATTTAAAAAATATGAATGCTTAATATTATTTTGACAGCCCTGTTTTCTGATCGGCTTCATCTCGCAGGCGTTCATAAAATAATAATAATTTTTCGCGCGGCAGAAATTATCAGTAATAATAATAATATTTCTTGAAATAAAATCTCCGATGATTAGTGATTTTTGCGAAAAGATCGATTTAAATTGACGTAGTTACGACGCCGAGGTCCTTTTTATACTAAATTATATTTGAACGGCGGGCTCTTCAGCGGGCCCTTAACGTGGAAATTTTGCCCCAAATTGATTACCAGCCTGCCTCACCATACTCGCCTGCTTCACCATACTTTCATATAACCTTCCGCCCCTAGGTTTAGACGGTTAATTTATTGTAAAAATTATAATACCTCAATACAAATATGTAATAAATACTATCAGTTTATCACTTTAGCGGTCAATAGTCGCCTTGTGTATAGAATAGACCCTCTAGATCAGTTCTGCAATTTAAATGTTGTCTTTTTGGTTTAAAAGATCTCCATGCCATAAAAAGCGGCCAAGTAGGTATCCGTGGCGAAGGGTGGAGGCAGGCAGTAAAGATTCGACCTAAATAGTGCACATTAAACTTTGTCAGTCATTCGTATTTGGTTTTATTGAACTAAGACTACAATTTACAGATGGTGTTGGTTAGTTTTTTAAAATAAATTAAACCCTGACTAAACCAAACAATTGGGATTTTTTTTTTGCGATACGATAAAATTGTGAACACTTTTCATTCATAATTATTTTTGTTTTCGTTGGATTAAGAATACTTATTATTACACATTATTGGTTGAATGATAACCTCCAATTGGGTACAATTGACTATCCACACAATTCTCAGCGTCCCCATCGTCCTTCAGCATCACATTTCAAAAGCAACACTGTCTTGCATTTAGCGTATAAGCCTCAGAGACATATATTATAATATTATATAGAAGATAAGAACTCGTACTAGACGCATTTTAATCGACGTAACATTTTTGGCCATAACGATTTTTTTATATCAGTCTCGCGTACACATTTTTCAGATATGCTCGACCCCGAGATAAAGAATATATTCACTACCAATCTCGATAACTTTTAGCAGCAGGCTGGGCTTCGATTATTATCCATAAAAAATATATTATCAATTCTAATGGATTTAAGTTTTGTAATATTCCATTTTAGTCATTTTTTGCGACCCGGGTTTTGCCTTTCGGCATCTTCCGGCACTGTATACACTACACACTGACACAGTACACACATAATAGACGACTTTAAACCTCTTGAGTATAGTATGTTTATTGTTTATAATTACTAATCATCTATTAGGTTTGACGATTTATTATACGCTTAGGTATGGGTTTTTTAAAAATACTTTAAAAAACTATTCATAATTTGTTTGTTATACCTATTTTTTATTGGATCCTTGACTTAATAGGTAGGGAGGTGAAAACTTTTTACCAAATTTATTGTATTGATTTGTTGTATAAGTTAGAGCTAATAGTGTTCGTTGTCAGTGTGTGTTTGCCTTTTGGTGAGTGTACACAGTGCCTGAAGTAGCCGTTAGGCGAAACCAGAGTCGCAAAAAACGACTCAAATAAAATAGTCTTCTTCTTCGGCCATATCCGCCCCTTAGTTGGAGCCTATGGACACCACGAGGCGCCTCCAAGAATCCTTGTCGCTCGCCAGTCTTCTTGCACCGTTCCGTGTGAAACCAGCATCCCGTAGCTCGGGCGTATACGTATACTATACACTCTATAGATAGTATTTAGCGGCCTTCCAGGACGCCGGAATCCGGTTGGTTTAAAGACTAGGCAAGCCAGGTTAAAATTCTATCCTGGCATCCGCAGCATGTGGCCGAGCCAGGTCCAACGTCGCCTCTTCACCCTCAGCGTAAATCGTGTTGAGAGGCTGCTTGGTGCTTTCCCTTAGCTCCTCGTTGTTGTTGTATCCGTCGCAAACATCTGTTTTCGAAGCTCAGCTCCATAAGAATTTAAATTCAAATACCATTAAGGCCATGCATTAGTTGAGGCACGGTCTAAAAAGATCGTCGCTAGGCGATGCGCGGATTGCGGGTGGCGGGTGAAAATGACGCCTGTCAAACGAAATATTAATTGTCATATAAATCCAACATACGTCCATTTTATGTTCTGTTTATTGTTCTATTAGTAACAATAATAATATATTCATTGACATGTTTTCTTTTTAAAGTAAATGAGTAACGTTTTTAGTCATCTTTACACGATTTTAGAATTAATTGACCCGTCGCCATCACGCAGCAAAGTGACGTGTTCCTGGGTCAACTTTCTCTCAGTGAATGGCAGCGAGTCCAAAATTTCGTCGCCCGTACAGTTGAAAATTATTTGGCGTTTCACTGATGCGTCACCTTAAGTATCTTTGGTTGATAGTATTTATATTATTAAGGCGATACTTCAGTAAAACTGTAAATAATTTTCAACTATATGCGCGACGAAATTTTGGACTCGCTGGCAGTCTGAGAGCGAACGTCGAGGTGTCAATACGTAAATTTGCTTCGTGATGGCGACGGGGATATTAATTCTTAAATCGTGTAAAGATGACTAAAAACGTTACCCATTTACTTTAAAAAGAAAACACGTCAATGAATATATTATTAATGTTACTAATAGAACAATAAACAGAACATTAAATGGACGCATGTTGGATTTATATGATAAATTATATTTCAGACGGCATGCGTCATTTGCACCCGCGATCCGCGATCCGCGCATCGCTAGCCACGATATTTTTAGACCATGCCTCAACTGAGGTAGGTATAGCCTTAATATAATATCATTAATACCAACTTGGTCACATCTCATCGCTTGTCAACGCGACTATACCAAAGAACACAACACTGTGTACGGATCTATTGTTTGTAATATCGTTGTTCAACAGAAGAAAAAAAAACTAAATAAAAAAAACATGTTACGTATTTCTTTCTATCTTGCTAGGCAAAACGAGAGATTCCTTCGGGCAATATCACGATGATCAAATGTGTGCAAAGTGATAAAATATATATTATGTACCTATATGAAAAGTTGTACCTAGTAGGTACACTGTTGTATTTTTAATAGTAACATATTGGTGGATATTATATATTAGGTACGAGTATTATCGGCTTGTATCGACTTACCAACTTGATTTTGATATTACAAAAAAATAATCGAGGCCTTGAGGGGTTAAGCTATGACTTATTGTAACATAACTAGAGTTGTCATATTTTTTTTATCTAAAATGTACAAACAAAGTATGTAGGTACACATTATTAATATAAATAAGTAAGTATTTTATATTATACCTATGTATATGTTTATTATTTCGTATTTATTGAATAGGTACATACCTATTAACATCTTTCAAACTTTAAACATAAACTGTGTTTATATCAATGACATTATTAATGGACAACGCACTCAATACAGTAGATAGCAAGTAAATTCGCGCTTAGCGATATTCGCACGTGTATAAGTAGACGTCTCGCAATTTCCAATATGCGATATCACGCATCGGGAATTTATAGCAATATCACCTTTATTGTTGCGTTAGAACAGTGTTTCCGGTGTCAATGTTCATTTGAGCGAGCCCGTTCGAACCGAACCATTCGGCAGACCCGACAACAACTATTGGGAATTTATAGCAATATCACCTTTATTGTAATGGCGTTAGAACAGATTATGCCATTCGGCAGACCCGACAAAAAAGTGAGTGTCATTATTTTTTCCAGATGATTCGTCCATATTAATGTCATTGGTTTATATACATAACTATAAAGATGTCTTTAAGACACGTGACGATAATTGTTATAAAATAACAACACTCAAACTTAAATTTAGTTACTTATTCATACCCATAGTTCGCCATATGAGCGATATATCTACCTATCGTAAAACAATATATTTTAGGTATAATAAGTATGTGGTGAATACCTACCATGTTACCATTGTTACCTGATAAACGAATTTTATGAATTATCATGAATTTTATTACCAATAACTAAACGTTGAATATCTTAAAAGAGAATAATACGTCGAGCCAAAAACATTGGTTGGGCCAATTATGGTCGCCTTTTACACCTACCTCAAATCCCCAGATATTGTCGCAAGTCAGGACGACCAGCAGTTGCGGGTCATCAGTCGACCGTAATTGTAGAACAAGAACTCGAGTTACATTCAGTCACTCCAAGACAGCAGACGTCCGTCGCGTCGTGATCTGATACGATACGACCGAAGCCGCGTTAAAAACAGAGTGAGTCATCCAAAATGCATCGTTGCGCTAAATCTGATATGGTTCGAGCGAACGTCGTGTCTATCATCCATCCTGAACTTGTCATCATTATTTATCCCAAAATCCAAGTGAAACCGCGAAAGTGACATTCCGAACCGTCTGTTTATCAGTGCGTGAGTGCGTGAACGCAGAACTAGCTCCAGCGCGCCAGCCCTCTCAACATAAAATTTTACTGCCTGGATTGAATCACTCTTTAAACTTAAACCCTCCCCCATTGATCCGTAATCCACGAGCATCTTCAAATTACAGTACACTGTGAAAAGCGTAACAAAAATTATTCATAAAAACATGCAAGTTAAATACCTATTTAGGTATAATGTTATCTTATTCTCCTGCATCTGTGGCCGTTACGTATGTGAACCATATAGTAGTGGAACTGGTACTACCATGGCACCCACAAGCTGACAGTGCCCTAGCCTGGGGGCCCGGGCTCAGGAGGGCCCCGGCGAGGCGAGTCGACCAGATAAGTGAGATAAACACACATTACAAATTCGCTTCACTAGTAAAACAAGTCGCCTGCGGGACTATTTTTCTTCAATAATATTATTATTTAAAATTGTGTGGTTGTACGACACAATTTTTAATTGTGTATTTGTACTCGACAACTCCGTTATTCAAATGGATGTATTAAAATATACAAAACAATACTAAATATATTAATTTTACCGCGTACACCATTTGGAAAACGCTACTGTAGAGCGTCACACTGACTTTATCCTTAGCGATAGGTAGGGGGGCCCGCTTCAGGATGTGGTGGCCATGGGTACTACATAGACAGCTATAAATTTCACTGATAAAATTATTGATCGGTTATGTTATGATTGCATTGATATTGTATAATATATGCGAGCTTGCTTATGCCTATTCCAGGCCAAGGTATAAGTATATGTACATCGGTGAGTGTACAAAGAATATTATATTTTTTATATGTACATAAAGTTATTTCGAATATGTATTTAAAATGTGATGTTTTTATTTATATTCTGCCGTGGGTGGAAAACATTGTTTATGTACAGATGTTCATTGATAAGTTAGACTAGGCATTAGGAAAAAAATATTAGTCTGTGAAATCATAAATACGCACGCCCCTGACATCAATGTCCTATCAAGAAAGAAAATATTTAGTAGGTTAATGAAAGTGTAACAAATATATACTTACCTACCTATATTTTTTTTACACGGATACGATAAAAATGTAAATGGAACGCCAGTTGACTATGGTAAGCAAATATGTAAATGTCTAATAAAAGGTTTTTATGCCACAAAGTTTTTGATAAGGTAACACCGCGAGATAATAACATGTCGATGTGTGTATGCGATGTTTTATTACTTATTAGTTATTATGGTTAGGTCGATTATGTTAGATAAGAAATAAACCGCAATATTTTCCATTCACCGTTTTTATGTCGGTAGGTATGTCTATAAACCAGGACGTGTACCTACCACATGGGCCCCACAAGGGGGGTGGTTGACAGGGCCCTAGCCTGGGGGCCCGGGCTCAGGAAGGGCCCGGAGAGGCGAGTCGCCAGATAAGTTAGCTAAACACACAGCACAACTTTGCTTCACTAGTAAAAAAGATTATTAAAAATTATGTGGTTGTACGATACAATTTTTAATTGTGTATTCAATACTCGACAACTCCATAATTCAAATGGATGTATTAAACCATACAAAAAAAACACTAAATATACACATTAATTTTACCGCGTACACCGTTTGGAAAACGCTACTGTAGAGCATCACAATCCCTTTATCCTTAGCGATAGGTAGGGGGGCCGCCAAAGATTCTAGCCTGGGGGGCCGCTTCAGGATGTGGGGGCCATGACCTACCACCTAAGTATATAGGTACATACACACTACGTCAACTATTCTTTATTGTTTAGAATAATGCACAAACTAAATATAAATAAATATTATTACCTATGTTATGAGGGTAAACTGAAAAGTGTAGTCTAGAATGTGACAAGTTTAACTTGAGGTTCGGCGTCAGCGTGTTGGTATCGAATAATTGTGAGAGTATTGCAATTATAGTATTGGAAGACATTATTCCCAACTTCCTTGTTCTAAGCGGAATATCTAATATAATGACAAACGTATTATTTCCTCATTGACTGTCATGACTTTGTTTATGAATAGGGTCTTTTTGTCGTTTTTCTTCTTCGCAGTACGACTTAAAATATTCCTACCAGTACCTTTCAAAACTTTTTGCATTATTAACACATCTAAATGAGAGGGGGGATTTTAGTACACCAAGCTGCCGTACCTACTCAAGTTAATTTTTTCCAATTCTTGAGGATGTATTTACATTTTTTTGACGTTACTATTTATTAATAAAAATTAACGAAAATATGACGTGTGTAATAGATTACTTTTGTAATCCCGGGATTCTTCTCGTTTTATTGATCTCAAAATCCGGAAATCTAAATGATGGATTCAGAAATTTCGGGATTAGTGTTTGTATGATTTTTAAGAATGGCATATTATTTTTGTCATGTAAAGTCTAACTAAAGAACGGTTTGTTTACAAATAAAATATACTAATTAACATCTTAGAAAAAATATACCTACATAGCCATGGAGTTTATTACTTATACGTTACCTACGTAGGTATATACCTAAAACTTAAGTATCAAAATCAACTGAGGAAGTGTTCCCACTTATGTGAATATTTTTACTGATTTTAGTCAAAGGATTCCGGGATTGTGACAATTCCAATCACGGGATAGTAAACCCTAATAGATATTAGATACAGACTGCATTTTAATTATTTAGGATAAATAATTAAATAATTTAAATATACATTATATGTACCTACAATGTCATGTGTTTATTTAAACTTATATTATTTAAACTCTGAATTATTCCAAAATGAAATTGGATAGTCTCTATTGAGAAACACAATATGTACCTATGCAGTAATGTCTTACATTAATGAATGCATTAGTTAGTACATATTTACCAGATTGAATTATATTTTACACGATGATAATATAAATTAAGTATATTTTGTATTAAATAAATAGAGAATTATTAAATTATAATATACCTATGTATTGGTAGATTAATAATAGATAATAATACCTACTTAATAAAAGAGTGTAACAAAATAAGTGAGAACAGTTGTAACATTAAACGATATATTACATAATTATAAACCAATAAAATAATAATTATAAAACTATTAATATCCTAGGTTTCCCCTAGTAAATAAAATACCTCATCCAGTTCCCTGTATACCTCAAGAGTACCTAAAACACCGACTGCATTTTACCACTTTGGATTACGATCCTTATTCGCTGTCTCGGGTACTCACCTGTTTTATCAGTCAAGCTACGACCGATCTCAGCCCCCCAGGGTCCTAATGTCTCGAAACCCGAGCGACAGGCGATATAATTTGGTGACAGACAGAAATTCTACAGCTTATTATTTTATAAGTCGATAGCTGTGCTATATAATAATTGATAAGACTGTGCTTGTTAATTGTGTTGTAATCGAAAATGTTACCCACTAATAAAACACGTGTAGAATTAAATATAATTTATTAATATAGCTCACAGTTTGAAGTATACTGAAAGAATTACTACAAAATACAACGTGTGCGACAGAGATCGACACGAATCAAGCGCTTGCTGGTTTTCGGAAAGCGGGGGGTGGCGAGAGGGAAACAGAAAATCACCAGTACGCGGTTAACTCTTGAGGTGTGTGCACGTCCGTTGATTTAACTGAAAGTCTGGCGTATCTGATCGCGACGTTGTGAATGTGTTTCTAGTACAACAACCTTTTGGAATAATTATAAAAAAAAAACAGTGATCTTTGTGACTACCATTTCGTGTATTTCAACGTGTGTTAATCATATTTATTATATTATATCCTGGAATATTTTAAATGGTTTGTGAATTCGTATTTTTAAAAATTGTTTTTAAGCATGATTGTTTTGTGTTTTTTTTTCCAAAGTACTTGTGCAGTGAATACTGAATGCAGCGTGAAACGCTGCAAAAAATATCTAACCATTTTGGATACTGTGCGAGGCTGTTTTTTTTGTTCCCTTGGGACTATTTCGGATACCTATAGATACTACCTGCGCATATTATGCAGAGAGAAAAAAAATAAGGAACACTCAACAAACGTCGTAATGCGGTTTGGTTTTGAAATTTTCTGTTTTTATCTGAAATTTTATTACATTATACTTTTCACTAATGTCTTGTTGTTTTGGAGAATTTTTCAAGTGTTTTAGGTTAGGTACCTACCTACACAGGCGTATAAACTTATGTGTTTTCGTTATGTTTTGGATTAATGTTTAAACACAGAACAGATTAATAAAATAGGTATAAACTATTGTGTGAAATCCTGTCGTCATGGACCAATGCTCTGAAGCTAGACGTTTTTTATTACTTTTTGACACAATAAATAAAGCTAGGCTAAAGAGTATCCTCAAGTATTACCAATATTGAATGCGCGTTTAGATTAAATACGTGACAAACTTCAATGCTTCTTAGGTACAATACAGATCTAATTATTATTGAAAATAACATATTTTTAACACGTGTATAAGTTTATCTACCTATCTCATTTTCGCACTTGATAACTAGGTATACCTACCTACCTTCTTATACCCCATACACAGAAGGTAAATCCACTTCCCTTATTCTTGTGTTCTCTGTTTGGTACCTATGTCGATGATGATTTTACCTAAATAACGTCGGTACTTACCTATCTATTATTGCAACAGACTGAAAATGGTTTACTATGGCACTGGAACAGTCGCGGTTGGTTCGAATCCCGCGTATGGCAAAAGTAACATGTTTATTTATTTATTTAAGAAAACAAATCAATGTGGACATACCAAATCTAAATTCAAGACGTTCCACATGAGATTTACATTATAACATAATGTTGATATAATGATAATGTGTATTTGATTAGTTATCTAGGTATAAGCCATCTAAAATGCAAATATTTATGATATTTTATAGTGGGAAGAATATTTTTTAATTTATTATGGTTTGGTTTAGGCAATTTTAAACGCTAATCAACACCATCTGCAATTTATATTCTTAGTACAATGAAAACTATTACGTATCTACTTATGACTGACAAAGTTTAATGTGCATGTCGAATATCCACAGCCTACCTCTACCCTTCGGTACTGTATTATTGTCAACCGTACAATCATGGTACAATAAGCAGTTTCGTGCGTATTATTGAAAAAAATGTTGTAAAAAAACTTTCTTATATTTTGTAGAATATGTAGGTACCTAGATGGAAACTGAAGATAATAATATGAAAATGGACCTCTTTAGTCTACTGATTGCGTTAGCTCCAATTGACTTCGCATTGTAGATTCATTTCAAAGCAACTTCACTTATGAGATTTATTTGCCACAATGCATAGATAATCAGCCAATAATACAACACTTCGTCATTATTATATTTTAATTGACAAGTTGAGTAAAATCGTTTATAAAATGCACGTGAGTAATCGAATCGTGAATATCAAACCAAAATTGACAGTCATTAGATAATGTTTTGAGTTAAGAAATTGGAAATGCCAACACAGCGATGTTAATACTTACCTAGTATTTTGCATTTTACCAACTTAAGCCGCGTTGACACGGTCCAAGTACGATCCAAGTAGACTTGGATAGGAATAATTAGTATGAAGATGTCTCATCCAAGTGACAGCTTCATACTATTTATTCCTATCCAAGTGAACTCGTATGTGACATCTTCATACTAATTATTCCTATCCTAGCTACTTGGACCGCGTCCTACGCATCCAAGTTAACTTGGATAGGAATAAATAGTATGAAGCTGTCACTTGGATGAGACAACTTCATACTAATTATTCCTATCCAAGTCTACTTGGATCGTACTTGGACCGTGTCAACGCGGCTTTAACAATGCTTCATTCGTTCGATAAAAGCATTCAAATGCCATACTTACATAAATCTACATCCAATATATCTGATATTATTTATGCAAACAATATAATATTATGTAGATATAATAATATCGTTATAATAAAACATGATACCTAATAATGCATTTTTCGTATGGCTTGTTCTATAGCATAATTGCGCCTGTACACGTGCATGGATTTACTGGCAGCAATAGTGAGTATTTTAAACTATCGTGACAATAACTGCTTACACGTAAAAGTGCTGACTGTCTCGCCAATCTCACTCTTTAAGATTGAGCGAGACGCGATGTTGCCATTTTATAGTACTATTGACAGGACGTACTGAAAATCGGTTAACCTCAAAATGAGTAGTTCGTTCGCCGTTATCGTTATACTGCGCAAATCGTACTTGCGCATTAAAATTCAGAAGCTTGTTTGATTCATGCATTCAATCTTGTCAACTGCAGGATAACACATGTTTACCTATACATTTTCTAATGACCCCCACATCTTGAAGCGGGCCCCCAGGCTAGGATCTTTGGCGGGCCTCCCTACCTATCGCTAAATATAAAGGCAGTGTGACGCAGGTGTACCAAACGGTGGACGCGGTAAAATTAATGTCTATATTTAGTGTTTTTTTTTGTATATTTTCATACATCCATTTGAATCATGGAGTTGTCGAGTATACGTACACAATTAAGAATTAAATCGTACAACCACATAATTTTGAAGAACAATAGCGCCGCAGGCGACTTTTTTACCATTAAAGAGAATTTGTGATGTTCATTATATCACGTATCTGGTCGACGCGCCACGCCGGGCCGTTCCTGAGCCCGGGCCCCCAGGCTAGAGCCCTGCCAGCCCCCCCTTTGTGGGGGCCATGCATTTTCTTACTGTGAACAGTAAATCCATGTACGTGTGTTATTAACATGGTATCTATTATAGCGCCTGTATTCACACATTCAAAACCCTTCATCAAAATCGTAATTCTATTTATTATCTGTTCTGTCTCCCTCTTATTATTACAATCCTAATATTATTGTTTTGTGGTAATGTTTGGTACAGCCAGCGTTCGAAATGGAAAATTTTACGAACCGGAGCGCCCGACAATTTTCTGAAGATAATTATTTACATAGTCGTTATCAAATTCTATGTGTATTTTGGTGTGCTAGATTTTCTATTATATGGCCTATCTAGATGCTCAGACGGTCAAATTATTTTTTCCACGAGACAGAACGATAATTTTCATTAAGGTGACGCATCAGTGAAACGCCAAATAATGTTCAACTGTACGCGCGACGAAAATTTGTACTCGCTTCGCATTCCTTGAGAGAACGTGGAGTCGGACGCACGTCACTTTGCTGGGTGATGGCGACGGGCCAATTAATTCTAAAATCGTGTAAAGATGACTAAAAACTTTACCCATTTACTTTAAAAAGCAAACATGTCAATGAATATATTATTATTGATACTAATAGAATAATAAACAGAACATAAAATGGACGTATGTTGGATTTATATGAGAAATAATATTTCGTTTGACAGGCGTCATTTTCACCCGCGACCCGCAATCCGCACATCGCCTAGCAACGATCTTTTTAGACCGTGCCTCAACTAATGCATGGCCTTAACAGGAACGGCGCTCCGGTCCATTTCGAGCCCTGATTACAGCCTACCTCCACATTATACACCCAATAGTGAATAGGACTTTTGTATTTTGATTATAATTCACACTAGTGTAAAAAAAATGTTCGAAATTCAAAACGTCGAATAACTCTGAAACCTATTAGCGAGATAAGTTGTGTTTGCACATTTTTTATTACGGAAAATAAATAGCAAAATGTTTGTCGGTATTTAGAGCGCCGATTGTTCCCGACGTACATAATTGATACGTTTGTAATTTACATTGATGTGTCATCGTGTGTAGACAATGTACATTGTACAGAATATAATATTATGTTGCCTTGTATTTTTTTCTCTCTCGGGAATCCGTCGAGTGGGCGTCTGGGGCCATCGGCGTGGGAGCGGTGTTGTATGTCGTAAAACTAAGATTGGGCCGCTTACCGTCGGCTAATTGCCGCCAAAACATCTGCCAAAGTCGCTTGCCGGATTAATTTGCTACACAAACACAAAGCGTTACATCAATTTAATATAAACAGCGTTAGGACGTTAGGTAGGTGCTTGATCTGAGTTTTGAATGGACATTCGTAGTATCGACACAGCTTGAGTTATTTTGTAAGTCGTCATCAGCGGCGAAGGGTGGAGGTGGGCTGTTAGGATTCGCCATAAATAGTGCACATTAATCTTTGTTAGTCATACGTATAAAACAAATTTTGTTTTTATTAAACTAAGACTGCAAATTACAGATGGTGTTGGTTAGTTTTGAAAAATCATTATACCATGCCTAAACTAAACCACAATGGTTTTGTATACATTGGGAGATATGACAAAATTGTGCACACCTTTTCATTCATACTTATTTGTTTTCATTGGATTCAGAATACAATTACTAAATATATTTATTGTTGGTTCATTTTTTTAAAATTCATTAAGCCCTGCCTAACCAAGCCATAATTCTATTTATATAAAAATATTATTCTATCGACTTAATGTCATACTTATTTAGACAGTATTTTTTGACTATCACCTATTGTGGCTTAGTTTTTGCAGGGTTTAATTGAATTTGAATTATAACCTAACCAAACCAGAGTTGATAAAAATTATTCTTCTATCTATAATCCTAAATTATGTATGATTTAAACATTTAACGTCATAATTATATATATTTTATAGATAAACGAATACTTTATGACTATTATTTCCTATGGGTTGGATTAAGTAGGGTTTAATAAATAAATTATAAAATAATACACTATCTACAGATACACATTGTAGTCTTAGTTCAATGAAGACAAATACGTTTGACTGACAACGTTTAGAATGCACAATTTCTGTCAGATCTTAACAGCCCACCTCCACTCTTCGCCACTGCGAGTTTGTGCTTACGCACAAACATGTTGAATGAAGATGCTGTTTACGCCTTATTAACATCCTTAATTGTCGAAATAAATGTATGGTATATATGTACCTACCGATTACATCTATCTATATTCTATAACAATATGGCTAATAAAAATATTTTGGTTCGTAAATATGTCACAAGAATCTACATTCAAAGGCACTTTCTCCATCGTATACCTACCTACCTGGTTTCATTTAGAAATGAATAATGTTTGATTTTGAAACCGCAAGAAACAACTAATAAATTATTTCATAATAATTTTTCACTAAGCATATTGTAAACTTTACGAGGTCTTTGTTAACATTATTAATCGTCATTAAAAAAATCATCTATTGTTTCGGTTTGTCTTTGGTATTGTAATGTTACTTTCTTATTTTTCTTATTAGACTTTGGTTGCCTCCACTGACGTATTCCTCGTCAGTCCTTCCATTTTGTCTTCATCCAGACAGTCATCCAACTTCATGTTTAGTCTACCTTCAGGTAGATACTTCCGCTGGCGTGGGTTCCAACATGATAAGGATCTTTTGTGCCCTGTCGTTAAGCATTCTCTCAATATAACCAATCATCGTACGAAGACGCGGTCATCGGCTGCCAGGCATTTATCACGGCTCCCCATATGCAAGCACACTATCGACCGACCGCATTATTGTTTCGTTTTTACTGTACTTATTTACATTCTATAAATTATGTTTACTTTGTAGTTTCGGATAGTGTATATATTATTTTCCTTCTACACCTAATTCGTGGTAAGTAAGGTATTGTATTCCATTTTTGAATTGATGAATTTAAAAGGATTCGAACAATGATGGTGCCTGTGTTTTGTTCGCGGTTGCACAGATGTCGCGCGAGTCAATGATCCGTTGACACCTTTTCGCGGTAAAACTGTTTCGCGCGGTTGTCAAAGCGCGTCCGCCATTAATTTTCCTTGTCCGGTCCACGTGGACTGCGTTCTGCGCGAAGACATCGCGGCTTCTAAATATAGCCACTGGCGCATCTTGGGCTCGCATAAATAAGTATCTATAAACTACCAAACATTCTTGAATATCTTTCCCGCATTATTATTCTTTTAAGTCTTTTGTCTGCCCACTTTACGCAGAGATTAGGCGAGGTGATTGGTTGGGTTTTTCTAATTTGTTTATGTAAAGCAAATTAATTGACTGATTATATAATCGAGTTGCAAAATACGCTCTAGATAAATTTCAAAATCCGTATATCGCTGCCTACAAGAGTACACTATTTGACAAAATGTCAGTTTTTACTTTTGCGGGTCTATTCTATACACAAGTGATAGTAGGTATCTATTACATTTGTATTGAGGTATTATAATTGTTATAATAATTTAGCCGTCTAAACAGTCAAAACTGCCTGCCTATCTCGCTCTAAATTTTATCACAGCGAAGCGAGGTGCTGTTAAAATATTGCAACTCTTGCAATTATTATTGCAACAATTACAACCAATTTTTATTCATACACATCTATTTTCTCAAAATTTTATTGTTTTTGTCAGTTGTTTCGGGTGATTAATCCGTCTTCAGAACGATCGTCAGTTCCATTACGTAATATTTATGTACCCATTGTCCGACAACAAGAAATCGTCGATAACAGAAAGTAGAAATAACAGTAAGTAACATGTAGAAGACAGTGACGTACCTGGCATGGAGGCAACGCGTGTTAGAGTCGTGTTTAAATAATGTCTCGACTATCCTTTTAGATGCGACTCCTTTTCTTCTTCACAATAAACCAAAAGTTTACTAATAATAATTCTAACATCACTCCCGATCGTTTTAGACATATTTTTTATTATAAAAAGCTTTAAATTAAGTAAATTGACAAATCCGTACACCACGGGACCGTGAATTTAAATGATAAATCCGGGGGTGTTTCTGAAGTGCGATTAGCTGCACTGGAGGGGATTGTTAGCTCTACCACGTCGACAAGAAATTCTTGTTCGATAGTAGGTAATTACCAATAATTCATGGTATGATCTTAACTTCCTATAGATTTTACATTAAAATTATTGAGTTACCTTATAAACTTTAATGAGATCTCAATATGTTGTGTTTATAAAATTACAAAAATTATGTCGTAAGGTCCGTGGGTCGTTACTGTAACTTCCCTGTTTTAAAATAATACACATTTGAATTATTAATTATTCATACAATATAATTGCCTGATAACTAAACAAATGTGTTGGCAATCATGTAACCGGAATTGGTATTTAAATATTTTATTATGTTAATTTATTTTATTCGACTAATCTACATCTATGGATTTCATTTAGGCATATAGAATATAATATATAATCATATTATATTATATTGTACTAATATGCATATTATGTTGACGATGCATATTACTTATATACTTTTACAGTTAAACAAGAATTCGAACAGGTATTTAGCTATTTTCCAAAGAAATACATATTATTATTGTTATACATCACTCATTATTTATGTATATTGACCCTGGACCATAATATTTTGGTACTTACATCACCATACTACTCACCATTAAAAAATGAATGACACACTTTAATATGTAGATTTTGTTGTTCAAACAAAACATTTGTTTCCTCAATCATAACTAGATCAGTACCTAGTGTTTTGTAATTATAATAATATATATCATGCCCCCTACATCCTAAAGCGGGCCCCCAAGCTAGGATTTTTGACGGGCCCCCTACCTAAAGATAAAGGCAGTGTGACGCTCTACAGTAGCGTTTTCCAAATGGTGTACGCGGTAAAATTAATGTGTACCTATATTTAGTGTTTTTGTATATTTAAATTCATCTATTTGAATTATGGAGTTGTCGAGTATCGATACACAATCACAAATTGTGTCGTACAACCACATAATTTTAAATAATACTAATATTGAAGATAAATAGCGCCTTTTTTTACTATTCGAGAGAATTTGTGATGTGGTCGATTCACGCCGGGCCCTTCCTGAGCCCGGGCCCCCAGGCTAGAGCCCTGTCAGCCCACCTTCCTTGTGGGGGGGCATGATATATATTGTAATATAGGTAGGTACCTATTTACTGCATTAGTTTAAATAATAATGACAATCTATGAATCCTCACTCAACTCATCGAGTGCGTCACGAGAAGTACTACTATTGTCGCGAGTTCTTCACTCGACATAGTACCTACATCCGTTATTCCACTCGAATTAAGTTTCTCAGTTCATTAATATAACTAATTTTTTGATCATATCGATCTCACCAGTATATCATTATTCGCGATTATAATCTCACGTTATTATCATTATTATTGTATTCAGTGATTCAGATATATATTTTAGCGTTCCTGTGTAGTTTCTTTTCTTAAATACTACATAGTAAACACTAAATATATTATATATTACTAAAATAATGTCGTTAAAACGTAAATCAAGGAATACTTAACGTTTTTGTGTGTTTGTAAAGTTTGTGATTCGACAAAAATAAATAAATTACTCATTCAAAGAGATAAACAATTTTTAAAAAGCGGGTGTTTAAATGGCTACCGGATGTGCCCAGACGTGGGTTGCGTGATAGTGATTTTATTACCAACATATTATATTGACGACTCCGGAGTCCGGAATGGAATACGATTAAGTATTTTACTTACCTTGCACGCGTGTCGCCGGAAGTCAATGTGTTAACAGCTTTTGTTAATAATATACTGTCGCTAGGTAAGTACTATATATACCTACGTATAGTATATAATTACCTACTTTGAAATTAATGATTTTCAAAAGTTGTCTAGCAAACATTATGTACCTACCTATAGATATTTAATAATTTTACGTACATAGTCATGCAGTCAACGTTTTACAAATTTTATATGAAAACTATCGTAATGTCTTATATAAAGGACTTTCTCGTAAATGCCATGAACATGAAACACAAAATATGGGAACTGAAATACCAAACGGGTGTGGAGTAACAGGCAACCGATCTCGAGTATGGAAAAACACGACGTGTTAATAATACGCTTGTCCTTCGTTCTGCCAAATGGTCTCGCTTATGCACTGACGCTCATTCAATGTTGTTGTAGGCATGCCCCCCACATCCTGAAGCGGGCCCCATGGCTAGGATCTTTGTCGGGCCCCCTGCCTATCTCCAAGGTAGTGTGCCAAGCTAAAGGCAGTGTGATGCTCTACAGTAGCATTTTCCAAATGATGTTCACGCTAAAATTAAGGGTATTTAGTGTACTTTTAATATTTACATCCACTTGAATTAAGGAGTTATCAAGTATATGATGACACAATTAGAAAATATATCGCACAACCACGTAAAGGAAAATAGCGCCGCAGGCACCTTTTTTTACTATTAGGTACCTATTTTAAATGTGTGATGTGTGTTTATCTCACTAATTTGGTCGACTCGCCACGCCGGGCCCCCCATAAGCCCAGGACCTCAGGCTAGAGCCCTGTTAGCCCCCCCCTTGTGGGGGCCATAGTTGTAGGTATTTGAAGGTTGCAACACACACTATTGCACGTCTATACCTAATGTGTGTTTCGGTTTCGTAGGACACTCGCACATTTAAAACTCTGCTTTAAAATGTCGTCTATGCCTGAATTCTATTTATTAATCTGTTCTGTGGCTATAAACCTGGGGTAGTCAAAAAAGATTTTTTATCGGTACTTCCATACTTTCTTTCGAAGCCACATAACACCATATGATCCACGCCGCCAATTTGAGCTATAAGCACTATACCTACATAACAATGTAACATTGTTTCAAGAAAATTCATTTTTTGGATTGATTCTAACTAAATAATAATATATAGGTACGTATGCAGCTATTAGCAGTCGTCTCGTGCAGTTGAAACTATTTATGCATTAAATGGTGTACTTTTATTGTATGCAAATGATACACTTGAATTCCTTGACCCAGTACATAGTCAGTAACTGGAATTGTTTTGGCAAGCAATGCATGTCCAGTCACTGTACATTTTCCCATCGGTGCATTTTAATTTAATTTTATCGCTAGCTGAAAACAATGTTGCGGTCATTTCATATAAGACAGACATGTATTAAAATAATATTAATATGCAAGCGATTTAATTTATGTTTTTAGGCCTTAGGACAGTTCACACTAGTTTATTAATATTTTTTTCGATTTTACTTTCCATATGAGTGTGTATCATAATGGAAAATGATTATACTAATCATGCTGATATAACCAAAATGCAAATATGTACATGTCAGCATTTTTCCGGAGCCACGTGGTTTTAATATAGGATTTGTCTCAATATCATTAGAAGTTAATACTTATATGGCTCTCATGGCGCAGTGCGTGATGCCGTGTCCACACTGGCGACAAGTTGCAGACAACCTCGTTAAATTTTACGATAATTATGATAATCATCGTAAAATTTCTTAAGCAATTATGATAATTATCGTAAAATTTAATGAGGTTGCCAGCAACTTGTTACCAGTGTGGACACGGCATAAGGCGCTGGCCTTTCATCCGGGAGCTCCGGGTTTGATTGACGGTGAGGTCGCACTATATTTATGTGATTTTCTCAAAGCCTGCGTGTTTGTGATTGTTTCACTTCTATTACTAAACACAGAGCTGTTTCACTACACTACTCTCAATGAGCCTCTTGGTTGTGGTGTTATAAAGAATATTATTAGAGGTAAGTGTGTATATTTTTAATTAGGTAGGTATATTATATCATCATTACCAGCTGGGGTCCATCCACTGCTGGATGAAGGCCTCCCCTAGCTCTCTCAACTCTCTCGGTCACTAGTTCTTTGCTGCCTGCCACGTACATCCACCGAATTTTATGAGTTCGTCTATCCAGCGGGTTTTGGGTCGTCCTTTTAGGCGTTTGGTGCCCCTTGGGTACCACTGTATGACAGTTTTTCTGCTCTGCTAAGTAAAAAGAAGTTTTTGGTTTTAGTGA
Source organism: Rhyacophila brunnea (assembly GCF_057557595.1). Lineage (NCBI taxonomy): Eukaryota > Metazoa > Arthropoda > Insecta > Trichoptera > Rhyacophilidae > Rhyacophila > Rhyacophila brunnea. Next base: position 34,905,588 of record NW_028232848.1, on the reverse strand, counting down.
AATTTTTGTAGTAGATTTAAACTACCCTTTTCCCTATATTATATAAAATTATTGAATTGTTTTGACGTTATCTCTAAACAGACACTTCACTAAAACCAAAAACACTGTATTTTTACTTTTTTTACGGTTGTCTACTCGCCGAGTGACATGTCCAGCCCATTGCTATATTTCATCTGCAGCGAACCATCGCATCGCGTGGTCTTGTCTGCTTCCCTATCCATTGGTTTCTTTTTGTGATCTTTACGCGTTATGCCTAACTGCACCATTGTTTATATTTGTCGATAGATTTTAACCACGACTTTTTATTAGTTTTAATGACGTTAATAAGATTATATTTCGCTCTCTGCCTGTTCATTAATATGTTTGCAAGAAGAAAATATTATATTTGCAGTCGTACTAAATGTGTTTGACGTTTTTTTGCGATTATCTCAAAATGGCAGAATCAGGAGGATACCGACTTTGAAACTACTTAATAGCCTCATTTATAAAATATCAAATCCTGCACCTTATTAGTTAAATTGAATAAACCGGTTACAACTATGGTTATATTCATCAGTCGCAATTTTTAATATCCTACTATTAACTTTAAACATGTTTTTTTTTTTATTAATTTTTATGATGTTAATCAGCTATTGAGCTAATCGATTTTAGATACTAATTGTTAACTAATTAATATGTTTCAAAAAAGAAAATGTTCTATTTTTGTAATCGTAAATGTGCTTGACGGTTTTTTGCGATTATCTCAAAATGGCGGTATACGGACGTTTTGATTGTAACAGTCTCAGTTTTAATGTCAATGCGGGCAAGCTAGCTATAATAATATAGTTTTAGCTCCAGAACACTGGTACGAATCAAGTTTATGGGGGAATTTATATTGCAAAAATATGTGTTTTATTGCCCATTTTTATTGCGAAGCGTTTGTAGCAGGAAGGCAGTAGAAGTAGATGGACAGTGGCATAGTTGTGAATTAGTGTGGCCCCCTTCTGTTTACGAGCGCGGAGCCTTTCTTTACTGCCTAAGCTGTGGAGTAATTTACTTCTTTTCGCTGATAAGTGGGTTATAGGAATAATGGGTGTTTTAATGGTTAAATGCTTTCACAACTTTCTGCAGTAAATTGTCTTTTAGGTATATACTTACATACCTATGAAATTATTTGTTGTTATTTATGTACTTATAAACTAATAATTTATTCATTCATTAAACACATCACCTGCGATGGCATAGCACGCGATGGCTTATACTGTCGTGGGTCATAGGTTCGAGTACCTACACACTGGGAAATACAATTTTTGTTTGCAGTCAGAGTATGAACCTAAGAAATGGCTAACATCAATTTCTCGTAAAAAAACTGTATGTGATAAAAGAGGACCAAAACTATACCCCTGAGGGTTGCCAAAAACAATATTACCTACTGCTAAATTGGAATATTCGACAATTGGAGTGTTATAGATTTTACACCATTTAAATTGTAGATAATAGATATTAACATGACCTCAGAGAATGTTCAGTGAGATTTGTTATCTCGCTCGACATTGAGGTTAATGCTTCAATGTTCGAATCCGGTGAATGTATGTTTTTTATGATAAGCCTATCATATTGTAATAATTATTGTAAATAATTTATATTTGATATACCTACCTAGTTTGAACCGCAACGAAACAGATAAGGAAACGAATATACCCAATTTAATAAATATATTGTATATATAATACATATTTAGGTATCTATATATATATATATATAAACATCTACCATTGAAGTCAGTTATAAATTTTGTTGTATAATTATTTTTTTTCTATATAAATATGGGCAATAAATCAATTTAAATGTAGAACGCTTTTAATTATTGGTAGCATTAACACAGCATATTATTTACATAATCTCTGTACCTAAGTATATGTGTTGTGTTGTGTGTTTCTATAAATTAAACAACATAGCTTTAACCAGTGGTTTTCAACGTATTTTTAAATAATAGCACCCAAATACAAATTAGTGGGATGAGGGATTTTGTTGTTAATCACACAAGTTTCTTAAGTCTTGCAATTAAATAACATAAAATAATAATTATTAATGTAAACACATTTTTTATCAGGCTGAAATCATAAAATTAAGAAGCTGTCCATAGTGTGGTTTTGAACTGTGTTTTGTATAAAACTTCTCGTTTCAGTTCAAGGTGATAATCACTGCATCTGACCATGTCCGTTTATTAGGTGGGTACTGTTTAGGTATATATATATTTACCAAGGAACTCAGAAGTAATGGGAACTGAAATACCTAACGGGTGTGGAGTAAAAGGCAACCGATCGCGTGTGTGGAAGAATATGGGATAAACTTAAACACGACGTGTCAAGAATACGTCATTCTAAGCTTTTCCCTCGTCTGACAACTGCTCTCGGTTGATGCACTGAGGCTCATTCAACGTTGGTGTATTTGAAGGTTGCAACACACTATTGCACGTCTATAATGTTCATTCAAAACCCTGCTTCAAAATGTTGTGTATTGCGGTATAGCCTATAGGAATTATATTTATTAATCTATTCGGTGATATTTACACTTGCTTGTATAGGTAGGTGTACGGTAGGTATAAGTGAAAATCATATATTTCCATGAACAGAAATCACAAGTTTAGTATGGCACACGGTTGAAAACTACACAGGGTTTTAATCTATGGATAGCCTCTTGCACACAATTCATATTATTAATTGTTGATTAATTTCTAAATAATTAAATATTGTTTATACAAAATATTCTTAGATGAGCATTATAATTAAGTAAGTATATAATTTTATATATCAGTCGACAAAGAGAATACATTTAAAAGTTGTGAGGGAGAAAAGTTGTTCTGCTGTTTTAAATTTCATAGCAACCAAAAAAAAATACGATTTGAAAATGATTTTCTGACATACTTACGCGAACAAATTGTCACATAAAAGTAGATTGTATTCAAGTGACAGTAGATGAAAAGTTCAATTGTTTTTGAAGTTTGCATAACATGAGTATCAGATTTTTGGAATAATTAATTTTAAAATTGGAATAACGGAAATGGGAAAATACCCCTTAAAAGTGTAGTATTTTTTATTGTAATAAAAGCGAAAGGCGCAACAACTATAAGCATTTACTGAAAAATATTCTTTTAATAAAATGATTAAGTATACCTTGTGCACTCTCACCAAAGAAAATATATTTAGTTAGGTAACCCACACACTAGCGCCATTTATTTTTGGCAAATCGCTTTCACACTTGTAGAGAATGTCGTGTCTGTGGCCTGCCAATGTGTTGCCAATCATGATGCCATAATGATGTATTGTTTTCTAGGAAATAATTAGTTGTTGGTTAGTATAATATTTTAAGTTCAAACGATTTGTAAAGTAACACATAATTCGAACAGTCATTAGAAGTTGTCAATCATTAGTATCAGATATAATTATTAGGGCCTACAATTGCGGTTCATATTTTAATACCGGTATTGAAAATTTTGTAATCCCGGGATGTAGTTTTTATATTCTGTGTCATTGTGTCAAATTAAACCTACTTATACGTATTCCAAGAAACTGGTTATAAATGATCAAACCGATAGCCAACATTATAACGCAATTCGGTTAAGCATTTTCATGTAACCAACTACTAGTTTAAATCGTAGTAATTTAGTAAGATGTCCGTAGCTTAATTGGAAAAGCATACTGTCGCGAATCCAGCAGATACAGGTTCAAGTCCCGTCGGGTGTCGTATTTTTTTTTTCTACAAAATGATTTTTTGTAGTGTGTATATTATATGCATGAGATGTTTTCAAATTATTATGTTCGATAAAAAGTTTCACAACATTTTATGGGATTTATATATGTATTTTTAAGATTATACGAGACAGTTATAAGAAATTTTAACATACCTTGTGGGGTAAGAGCCACCGTGATGGGCTGATGGGCTGCTTTTTATATTATTATCTTACTTAACTATGAGGTAGGTACTATTTTAATAGAAAAATAACATAATTATATATTAGGTTAGGTGTCACATATTCGAAGTTATTCGGGAGAAATAATAAAATAATTTAACTGTTTAGTCACAACATGGCTAGATGGTCAAATTTTTGGATTTTCTCTAAGGATTTTCTCTCTCTTTGGTATTCTATTTTCTTGTCACTAACATAATATTATCATTTTATTGTAATTGCATATTTTTTAAGTTTTTATGTAAGTATCTGGAGTATACGGCATAGTGTGCGGAAATTTCTACGTATGCAGTTCGCCTAATCTAATGGCCATTTGATGGCCAACGCAAGAGTTGCGTTGGACGCAGCGAACCTCTTTGGGTCGTGAGGTACTGATATTCTATACTAAAATTCATGCGTAAATAAAATACGATTATTATCAGTTTACACAGCGGCAAACAAATTTTGAAAATAGCTGATATTGGATTATTAATTTGTTAGGTTAGGTTTTCATTCTTGAACGAACATTATTGTCTGAAATGCTCAACGAACAAGGCGTAATTTTTTCATCTCGGTGCTATAAAGATGACCGTACCTATTGTATACGTAGAGGACTGTGCTACGGTGAAATGTACCTAATACGTACAATTTAAATGTAACCATACAACAGCACATGTCTTCAAAATTATGGAACTTTGGACATCCGACTTTATACAAAATTTATTATAGAGAATCTATTATTTTAGTAATGTGTACGTAGACAAAAGTGACTGCCATTTCGAGAAATCCCGGATCTCGAGAATCTTTTCTCAGGATTCGGGATTTCTTTATTATCAAATATTAATTGAAAAAAAAACGATTTTTCTATATGAAAGAAGTGGACAGAAAATACAAAACGTTCAAAGACACGACAAATCAGGGAATTTTGTGTCTCAAAAGCGTGCGCGATTGTCAGACGCAGCGATTGACTATATTTTTTGAAATTCTATTTTAATAAGTAATGTTTTGAATTATTTTTGTTTTCCTACTGAATTTGTCTGTTTTACACTGATTTTAGTCTTTTTTTACATGTTTTTTTTTAAATTTCCCGATATCGAGAATTCAAACTTTCATCATTTCGGGAAATCCCGAATCTCGAGATTGAGATTTTCTCGGGAAATACCCAACTCTACACATACACTCCTACAGATATGTTTTCGCCAATACCGGGATTGCACCACCACCATTTATTTATTCATTTCATTATTCATTATGAATGCAAGGGCTTGAATTTAGAAACGGCGCGGAAAAGCTACGGACATAATAGCTTATTTAATTAACGTTTTTACCTAATAAATGTTGTCTCTCGCGGCTATGCGTACAGCAGTGGCGAATGGTGTCTGTTGAAGGTAAGGCCCGTTTCAGACGGGACACCGGTGTCGCGCATGATATAATATAGGAGGCCTTTGTGTTCGAATAAAGAGGCCTTTGTATTATATTTATGAACGCCCCATCGAGTATACGACAACCGATAGATGGTACCAAACATGGCCCCCACAAGGGCGGGTCTAAAAGGGCTCTAGCCTGGGAACCCTGGCTCAGGAGGGGCCCGGTATGCCAAGTCAACAAGATAAGTGAGATAAATACACATCACAAATTTGGTTTAATATTTTAAAAAAGTCGACTGCGGTACTATTTTACTTCAATAAAGTTAATATGTTTAGATATGTGGTTGTGCGATGCAATGTGTGTTGATACTCGACAACTCCATAATTCCAATGGATGTATTAAAAATCGCTAAAAATACACATTTCTTTTACCTTGTTCATATTTGGACAAAGCTACTGTAAAGCGTCACACTGCCTTTATCCTTAACGGTAGGTAAGGGGCCCCGCCAAAGACCCTAGTCTGGGGGCCCGCTTCAGGATGTGGGGGCCATGGTACCAAAAGTCGCAGGCCTTGTGTTCATTGGGGATACTTTGGACACACTTGGTAGGATTTCATACGAGGGTGCCACTCCTGCAGTACACATATGAGGTTCAATAATTCACATTCTTCCCATACTCTCTCATTGGTTGAAATTGACTTTGTGATATTTGCAACCCAGTTTATCGTCTGGGAGCAGAGTTTTTTTTGGGTTAATTCTACTTTGAGTTATTTATGTTGACATGTGTTTATTTAACCGTTTCGAAATGGGTTTATAGCCCGAAATAGTTGTCAACATAAATAACTCCGATGTCGTAGAATTAATACTATTTCAAAACCATTACCGTATTTCTAGCCGAAGGCATATCTTTTATTCTTCAAATATTTTTTTCCTTGTTTTCAAATTACTCAAAGAGATCGTGGACGCATTTAAACCACTTTTCTTTCATATTATTAAGTTCTCTGTCACTGAACGGTTTTCCATTTTTAGAGATTATGTTTGAGGTAAAATAACAAGCAGTTATTATATTTGAGTAACTGCCGAAAATTAATTTCATAAGGTTTGTTGATTGTATATTTTTATTTCCAATTCCCCGATCTTACGGACCGACCTATGTAATCGTATATTTACATTAAACGTAATGATTATTTTTTTAAATGATTTAATTTAAATTAAATTAAAATTTTTTATACAATGCGATATGTCATTATTTATACATGAATTTCGTCGTTTCCGTTTCCGCATCGATTGGTAGGTACCTAAACATAATATCGTCTCTGTTCTGGCAGAACACACTAACTGGAGAATACTAGTTTTGAGTAATTTGACTTTGAAGTTGTTAAAATGTTTGAAATGGTCTATCATGTGAGTTTATTAAGTAATCGTAAAAAGGATGACCTTAAAATAAAGACTGTTTATTTATTAAGAAGGTTTCCAGACGGTAAAGTTTGAAATAAGGAACATTTTTGTATAACTAACTCAATATGTCATTTTGTCGAATTAGTATCTTTTGACAGAACAGTGACGATATGAAACGCCGAAGAAAATACGCATGACTGTGTCGTCAATATTTTTAGTACCTAAGTACTTTGCTACTTTATATTTATTTGCAACTTTTTTTATAAAAAAAATACATTTTTTTTTAAATATATATAGCATATTATCTAATATTTCTTTTGTCTTCAAAATTAAACATTCGCGTGCCATGCAAAATCATCTCGCGTGCCATAGGTTCGCCATCCCTATAATAGAGTTATACCTACCACGTAAACGCCAGTTCAATTAATTAATGAGCTGTTATCACTGAGGTGTTTAAACCTCCAATATGACAAAATTAAAAATTCACCAGAGATATAAAAAGTTCTTTGCAAACACAAATAAAGTCTCTGATAAACATGTATAGAGTGAGGGACTCATTATAATCGAGGTTTCGTAATAGCTCCGATGTAGGGATTCCAATCCCGGGATCCCGAGCTATTTTCGATACCTATGAATCCCGGGATTGATAAACATAATCCCGAAACTTTCGGGATTGACTTTTTAATCAATTTTTATGGATCATAAAATAAAAACGAAAATATAACAGAAAAAATACTTCTAATAACAAATAACTACATTATAAATAAACTGATTTTGAATGAAGTTTGATTTATACCTATGTGTAAGTTTCCGATTCATTTTATTTTTTGACATCAATTTAAAAAAACAAAGTAATTCCACCATGATCTCATACGTTTTACGGCAGTTTCATATTTTGCTGACTAATTAGATTTATGAAGCGGAAACGCCATAAGTACACCATGATTGTTTGCTTTACTATTTTAAATCTCGCTAATCCGTTCATTAAGTCTCTACTATCAGAAACAGCAATCTCATATTAAATTCACATTATTATTTATATTACAATATTATTTATTCCATTAAATTCATGTATTTCCGAGATTGAACCTAGATATACAATATTAACAATAAATGTCTTAAATAGTATAAATTATACTAGATTTATTTTTGACCGATTTTAGCAGTGTTATTTGTAAATATAAAAATTTTATATTAACATTGGAAAAAATGGCCATCCCGGGATCAGAATTTTGGCTCGGGATTGGATTCCCTACTCCGATCTAATGGCTACGTACATTTGCGGTATTACCATTTTTCTTATACTCACTAATTAATTATTTTTTTGTTTTATACAACTGTATCTATAATAAAGAAATCAAATTTGACAAGATTATAAAATCGTAGGCTTTAATATTTATCAGCTCAACGACGTTTTTTCTATCGTTATTTAAAAAATACACGGAATAAATAAACAACTATCTAAAATAGCCGAAAATATTTACGATGTGTTTGGTTCTAGTTGCATTTGATTCTAATAGCTTTTTACGTACTTACATTACTTTAAGCCAATTATAATCAGCTGAAAAAAAATATAAGAAAAAGTTTATAAGTATGTACAACGGTAGCTAAGTCCACTCACCATATGTTGACCACTTAACAGCTTCACGCAATTATCTCCAATCACTCGTAAGTAGGCAATGAATGTGCTTAAAAAATTCGCTATTATTAATCACTGTACTTATTTTTTAAAAATCTTATTCAACTTTTTGTTCGAATAATAAATTTTGCCGTTCTCTTTGTGATTTTAATTTGATTTGATTCCGTAGTGAGTATCATAACATTTATTTTTGTAACACATTGACTTTTGACTAATTCTGAGATTAATAATTCTCTTCTCTCACTGATGATAATTGTGGGGATACGTCTTGATATTTCAAATCTGTTTATTTGTATGAGTGAATGTTACAAATTGCAAGTTCAAAATGTTTACAATATGACATAAAACATATTATATGAGGCCATATTATTCATACATAGTTGTATTTATTTAAATCAGTCGGCGTTATATACTTACAAGTCAGCCGATTTTCGGTGGTGCAGTGCGTAAGGCGCTTGCCTTCCGCCCGAGACTTCTGCGTTCGATTCCCGGTCAGGACACAATATTTATGTGTTTTTCTCAAAGCCTGGGTGTTTTTGATTGTTCAAAAATTACTAACAACCATCTTGTACGAAAAAGCAAGGACATGGTTATTAATATTTCTTAAAAAAAAAACAAAAATAGTAAATATTATTTCGGACGAAGCTAGATTGCATTTAGTTCAGATTATATAGGCAAACACCAACTAATCAGGGATGCATCGTTTGCAAGCCTTTACGAAACCAGAACTAGACTTGTCCGTCCAACCCACAATTATTCAGTTCTGAGATAATTAAGTAGTACCTATAGATTCATTGAAAAACACTCTGTTTTAATATTTTTTTTTATTAGAAAATGTTTCTTTGATATGTTTTTTGTTTTGTATTCACTGTTATCTGTTGAAAAATCTTCTTCTGTTTCTTCCAGCATTTCACGAATGTCAGACTTGTCCGCCATTTTTATGTGGAATAGATAAATATGGCATTTATTTGGCAGAATATTTATATATCTAACTCAGTTTTTTCGTTTTTGTGGGTTGGACATGTCTGGTTCTGATCCACACAATTATCGATTGGTTTCCTTTGTGACATTTTCTTGTCATGCCCAACATGCACATTGTTATCTTAATTTTCTGATTAACTCTAACAATAAAAATCATCACATCACCCAATACGACGGCTAGCTGGCGCAATTCCAAGCAACGGCTAGCGGGTTAGCATGAGCACACGCAGTCATAGAGATGAAGCACGAGTATAATACCGATGCAGAATTAATAAGGCGCGGTGAGGTACGGTACGCACGTGAGTAAGACGGGATCACGTTGGATCGAGTGTAGCGACTGGCCATCTAATGGGCGCGCAGGATTAGGGTCAACGCTTTGGGCATAATGCGAGTTCACATTCAATGATGCTATTCAGGCAGAAGAGAACCAATACTTGCGATAATATTATAGTAAATTATATGCTTAAGTGATTAATGACAATTATATAAACTCAATAAATTAGCATCCATGTCTTGTACGCGGATGGAAAGGTAGCTTGACTTGTCAATTAATCAATTGTGAGGCGTGAGCTTTGTGATTTGTGATTGTGATGCGAAAGTATAATAAAATAACACTGCTTTGAAATGCTATTCCGAGTCAGCAACACTCGAGTTGGTGTATTTCATCCAGTGGTTCTAATGTCAAATTCTTTCAAAATTATAGTTTAAACAAAAATATTTGTTACAAGCCTGTTTACTGGAAGCCAGGCGGGAACAGCGGCAATTTTCATAGCCGATTTCTGCAACATTCATGAATTCAAGAATGATAACCTAACCCTAACCCATTGGTCGGTAAACCGCGGCTCGTGAGCCACATGTGGCTCTTTGGCCTCTTGGGTGTGGCTCTGCCACAAATGACCACGAACGGGCTAAAACAGTGAAAGATAGAACACTCAACATGTCTTCGAATATAACCAACCAGCAAGTCGAAGATCTTAAATTGTTTTCAGCTTTGTCGATAGCAGTTGACGAGTCTTGGTGACATAAATGATACCACAAATTTGTACGATGTATTTCATATATCTATCTATCTATCTTTGTCAGTCATTGTCATGATTTAATTAAATGGATACCTTACTTACAATTTAAATTTTATCAATAAATAAGATCATTATTAAGAATGATATCACGTTGACAGTATACCTACCTATATTGTAAGTTTGAGAAATTTGGCTCTCGAAAGAAATCTTATTCGTTGTACTGTTGATATTTGGCTCTGTTGACTAATGAGTTTGCCGACCACTGCCATAACCTAACAAATAATCCATTATATCGGCTATTTTCAAAATTTGTTTGCCGCTGGCATCCATTAAATAGACAAGGACCAAAATATTTAAATATTATCACGTTTGTAGAACTATAATCAAACTTCTTGTAGATCTATTCTTTCGATTGATAGTATGTACTTGAGATACTTGGGTGCTCATTAAATTTTTCAGCATCTCCAATATTTGGGGTCAATTATTCACTCTCCAAGTAACTTTTGTTGCTTGCCAGCAGGTACTTAGATTACTTCCTAATCCTTTATTTAAAGCCTGCTTTAATAAATACATTAATAAAAATAAATTATATATTACGTTATGTCAGGAACAGACCAACAAAGACATGTTTAATCCAATGTAATTTAATACATAGTAAGTGGTCGCAATGTATCTGCATGTAGATAAGTCATGCATGTGTTTCCAATAATCATGCGTTCAAAGGCAGTAATAATCCGTACGGCAATTTCACACGATTTGTATGGAATATGACGTGACATGTACCGGTGAATTAACGTAGCAGTTCGGACAAATATCTACATTTAATGTAATTTGATAGTTGTGGCAATCTACGAGTGTGCTAAGTCGTGTATGTATTTCCAATAAGCATGTCTTCAGAGGTTGTAGTAATCATTACAGCAATTTTACACAATTTGTATCGAATATGACGTGACATCTAACGGAAAATTATCGAAAATTGTACAAGAGTTGAAGGCTTTTGATTATCAGCCTACAAGTAAATAATTGAAACCACACATTCACTGCTGACCAGTTAATTACCACAACCCGGTCACTGCTAAAGACACGCCAGGCGTGTAGCAATTAGCATGGTAATTAAATGTGGTTATTAACTGGTCAGCTGTGAAAGTATGTATATGTATTTAATGACCACACACCAGGCGTGTCTTTAGCAGTGAAAGAGTTTTAAGTCATAATTATAGGATATAAACAATTAAAATTGAATTTTAATCCACCTATTTCCTTAATTATTCTGCGTTGAGATTAATGTGGTATGCACTAATATTTATAATTTATATTGTAGTTAATATGGCTGACAAGTTATTCTGCACTATTTTTTCGAATTCCAATCGCATACCTTCTTCCAAAAGTCACACTTCGCCACTGCTAGGCAAAGATTGAGCAATGTCGTGAATTGCGATTGAGTTTTCAATAGTCATATAGGTGTAGTGGCGTTTTCAGAAGTTTCACTTGAAAATTAATCACACCAATCTTACTATTTTCACCTGCATTATTAATTGAGAAGCAGTGGCGCGGAGTCGTTCTCACGTGTAGTAATACTAATTCCATGAACATTTAGCAAGCGCAGTTCGTGTTAGAAATTTGGCCGAAATAACGGCCGCGGAGGAGGCGAGGGGGTCGACGACCGTGTTGTTTTGGCAACACTGTGCTAACACGGCGCGGGAACATATTTTAATTATTTTCAACAAATTAATCTTAATTATGAGCCGTGTAGTTTTTCTTCGGCTGCGAAATGACACGCTTGCCTGCCCGCGCTGAGCACCGTGATTTAAAATTCGCCATTTGTAATAATTGATTTTTAATTGCACGCCATTGTTGTTTGGGAAGAGTTGCCCAATTGCAGATCAGGCACGAATTCGGTATTAATAGCAGCTCGCAGAGAACCGTTAGTTCAGGGATGGCGAACCTATGGCACGCGAGATGATTTGATTTTGCATGGCACGCGAATGTTTTGCATTGAAGAGAAAAAAAAATAGATACCTAAGTAGGTATATAATTTAAAATATATATTTTTTTTTTACAAAAAGTTTTACAAATGCCTAAATATACATTATATAATATTAAAAATGCGTATTTTCTCCGATTTTTAATAATATTTTTACCAATAATATTTATCAATCGTTGCGCAAACGGAAACGACAAATTCATGCATAAATGACAGATCGCATTGTATAAAAAATAACAGGCAGCTGACTATTGAAGCATAAGCATTTTAATTAATTTAAATTGCATAGATGGGTCCTTATATGTTATGCGTCACACATAGTATTATTATAGCACTGACCTCATCAGGTGGCGGGGTAAGCCTTGCAATTTGTTCGTAAAGAACCAAACTAAGTAGGTATTATAGTAATAATAGCCAAGAACTCAATTGCTTATAATTTTGATCTTTTTTAATAGAATTCTTATAACTATTTTTTTCCTGCTCGATCTACTCGAAAAACTGATCGGCACGTCAGACAGTCAACAAAACAATATTTGGGAAATTTTTGCACTCGTAGGTACGTAAATAGGTTCGCCATCCCTGCGTTAGTTCGTCATGTACCCCAGTGTATCAACCTATCTATCTAGTCTATCAACAAATAATCCAGTATATCGGCTATTTTCTAAAATTTGGGTACAAGTCGGTTTCCGGGAAGCCAGCTGGGAACAGCGCTAATTTGCATAGCCGATTTTGGCAAAATTCATGAATTCAAGAATGAAAACCTAACCTAACCTAACCTAGAAAATTATCCAGCAGGTATATCGGCTTTTTCAAAATTTGTTTGTCGCTGGCTATCACTAAATAGACAAGAACCGAAATCTTTTACTAAAGACAGATGCCTCTATAGATAACATTACAATGACATCGTCTGTACGACTCTGTCAACAAACGCAAGTATTTATTGCAAGTCTTATAAAGACTAACCAATATTTTTTCTCTCAAAATAAGATAATATTATTATAAAATTGATTTAATCTAAAAAATATTTGCGTGCCAGCAGAATTTTCGGATGTGGTACGCGTGCCATAGGTTCGCCAACGCTTTAACATACTAAAACCATATCTATATAATTATTAAACTTTATAAGTCAAGGAACTTTACCTGGCTCTTATACAATAAGTAACCACTTGACATTTTTATCATTTAATAAATATATTTCAATACAGACATACAATAGAGTTGTACATAATGTTAGTAAATTAATTTGATTGCTGTCAAACTATCTACTGCACATAGTACAATCTAGATTCTGCGTATCATAAAATTATGTCGAAGTATGATACTTAAATAATATACAAACACTTGTAATATCAACAGGTTTAATTAGATATCAAAGATCACACCTCACACCTAGGCTTACGTCATATAGATACATACTTTACCTGAGAGTGGTTATGTGTTGTAATGTAAGTACCCATGTACCTACTTATTATATTTATTATCTGCCTGTGATGATATAATGCTTTTTTATCAGTGGATAGGTACGTGTTATTAAATTTATCGCTTCCATGTTGAATGTACATACGTTTTATAGCTCTAAGCGATAGCGCTCATAGAACGCGTCGAGCGGGCGAAGTCGGCGAATGCAGTGTTTATTCATAACCATAATCACACGTCTCTTCCCGCGCATTACCCTTCACCTATGTAATAAGCGGCCCAAGCAGCACAAAACAATTATTTTTACAGTGTCTCTCATAACAAAGCAATAAAAATATTATATTATTTCGGGCTTGTCATTAATATTTACGACGACATTATTCAACCAGCGATAAACTGAACACGCAATAAAATTAAACAATGACTTCTCTGTAATTAAATAATTGCTTTTCGCCCGTCGATCGACGAGGCCTCAAGCAGCGTAATTTTGGTAGTCGTGTTCAATGAATGGACTCCATTGTATTTTCTTTCATTCGTATCGCCGAGAAGCGGTGATTCGCGAAAAAACGATGATTCATGCGGCGGGCGCGTATAATGCGTCGTGAAATCCAGTGGGCGATGGCGTATTTGATTACGTTGTATTTTCGTTGATTTTCGCGCCACTTGTAGAAATTTTGCGCGAGCGCCGCACTCGCTGCGTCAATGGGTTTTATGCCTTGCTGGGTCGCACATCTGAACTCGTCTCAACTTCAACGAATTTAATTTTTATGGTCAAATAATAACGCAATTTGATGATAAGCATTTCATGTACTTAATACCTACTAGTTTAAATTATTGTAATTAGGTAGGAGGCCTGTAGTTTGTAGGATAAAGCATATTGGCGCACTACCCCAGATCCCGTCAGCCGTCGATTTTTTTTTCAAATGATTAGCCCAATTTGAAAAACGCTTCAAAGTATTAAAATCCATTTGCTAAAGTTTGTCGCAATTACTAAGTAAGTCGTCTTTGTGGTCCATGTGCATGCGGTGTCTTACTTTTTTCAAAAAAGATTTTTTCTATTGGTTATAATATATTTTCTCAGAAGTGTTTTCAAAATTATGTACCTACCAATTAGAATGTTATATTCTTAAATATTGTGAATTATGCGTTGAATAAAAAAAATAGTAAATTTTACATTTATATTTATTAATAGTTCTGTGGTATGGAAAGACACTTCTTCGAGAATTTTATGTTGGCAGCTAACATCCACGGTGGCCGCGCGGTATAAGCGTTGGACTATAAAGCCGTGGGTCCCAGGTTCGAACCTGGGTCTGGCAAGTACACATATTGTTTTTCAATTTGTGTGTGCCAGGGTATGGATATAATAGGTTGAGCAAGTGGCTGACATCCATTTCTCGTAAAAAACAAAATCTGTCAACACAAACCTCCACTCTGTGGAGGACCATATCGTCACCGTTCAGGCAAAAGTCACCAACCCTGAAAATGGCAGTTTTGAGTTGAGTATGTCACCCGAAGCGTAAAATTATGTTCTTTAAGATGCAAAACTCACCTCGGTACATTAGTTAGTAAAATTTTGCTTAAATCCGAATTATTTGTTTTTCACTAAATGACTTTCGATAAAATCTTAACAAGCAAAAGTCATTATAGGTGAATAGACATTATTGACTCTATAAAAAAAAATCCTTCATTATAAATATACAAGCAAAAGTCACTATACTATGGATGGTGAGTTTTACTGATGCTTCTTTTGGCTAACATTGTTCAGATTATTAACAAGCAAAAGTCACCAAACCATAATTTGAGCTACCTTGCCTCCGTTAAAACCGTCCAGATGTTTTAATTAGCATCAAAAAGTAAAAGTACCTTAAAGAAATTATTAAGAAGATATGAGAAAATAATTTAATTGCGATATCTCAAAACTATGTTTTTAGGGTTGGTGACTTTTGCCTGAACGGTGACGATATGATCCTATCAGGATCGGAATGGTCGAAAAAAAAATCAATACATTGACTATTATTTTTATGATGAATTATCACGTAAAACACCGAAGAATGTGTACGTAGGTTATGTAAATCCGCCATTTTGTTTTCGGCATTGCCAATAGAAGAAGAAAAATAAATAACGTGTTACCAATATAACCACACGTATGATCGTTCAATTTGAAAATCGAACTGCCTTCAAAATTCCTACTATGGAATGCGTATAAACTTCTAGCTAGAGTTCAAATGCGATGCTCTTTTCAACAAATTGAATACGAATTATTGTTTGTAGGTACAATTACTTCCATCATAGTTCCTAAAATAATTAAAATAATGAAGTCAATGAAGAAACTAAGTAATCCTATCACATTATTCTTTTTTAAAGAAAAGTTATTAGACATCTCATTATTTGGTGTAGAGAAAAGTGTATCCGGAAATTTGTACGTAAGCAGTTCACCGCAGGACACTTATTCGTGCGCCGCAGTACGTGAAACGCGAGTTCGTGTAACATTTAATCAAATGACGAGTTCTTCGTTGAATATTTTCACCGTGGATTATATTTGTACGTATGCTACAACATGTGGAGATGTCTTTACTAGGTTAGGTTAGGGTTAATCTAATTGGAACAGTACTATTTGAAAACTATCGCCGCATTTTGTAAGATACGTACAAATGTATTCCACGGTGAAATGTTCAACGAAGAACTCGTCGTTTGATAAAATGTTATACTAAGTCATGTTTCACGTACTGCGGTGCACGAATAAGTGTCCCACGATGAACTGCATACGTACAACTTACATGTAACCGTAGAGAAGTATGTACTTACCTATAGATATGTGATACTTATGTATAATGTAGATATGTTATTTCTTTGAAGGAAAAAAACATAATTACACGATACCTTATCACTGTGTAAATATTATTTTTGATTGAAATCGAACAAAGTCCCTCGTAAGATTATAGTACTTATAACAAATTCGGAATACCAATCTATTAGTAGATACATAATACTTTGGAGATAAATGAATTAACAAGAAATTTAATTAGCCATGCATGATGAATTCAATAAGTATGCCGATTGTATTGATTGATGAAATATTGGCAAATCATCCGTGAAATATTTTGTCATTGATTTTATCTTTGGCGAAATTAATACGCAGGATGGTAAGTACCTACCTGTCAGTGGCGAAGGGTATACTAAACTTTGTCAGTTATACGTATTTGTTTTCATTGAAATAAGACTACATTGTACGATGGTGATGTTAGTTTTTTAAATTCAATTAAACCATGCGGAAACCAAGCCATAATACCTAGATAATAGTAGAAAATACTCGTCTATCTATAAAATATTTAAAATTATGCAATTAAATCATACGTAACTTTGGATATTTTATAGATAGAATAATATTTTTTATCTGTTATAGTCAATGACGTTATTATGGACAACGCAGTCAATACAGTAGCAAGCAAGTAAATTCGCGCATAGCGACATTCACACATGTATAGGTAGACGTCACGCAATTTCCATTATGCGATATAACGCATCGGGAATTTATAGCAATATGACCTTTATTGTAATGGCGTTAGAACAGTGTTTCCAGTGTCAATGTTCATTAAATGAAATCAATTTTGAGCGAACTCGTTCGAACCGAACCATTCGGCAGACTCGACAAAAAGCATCGGAAATTTATAGCAATATCACCTTTATTGTAATAACGTTAGAACAGATTATGCCATTCGGCAGACCCGACAAAAGGTGTCATTTTCTTTTTTCCAGATGCTTCGTCCATATTAATGTCATTGGTTATAGTTTGGTAAATGAATTAAAAAAAAAATGAAGCGACAATATTTGTAATATGATTTATTATTATTAATCTAACGAAAACAAGTAAGTAGGTATGAATAAAAAAATGTGCACAATTTTGTCGTATCGCCTAAAATATACCAAAACTATTATGGTTTGGTTAGGCAGGGTTTAATTGATGTTTAAAAATTAACCAATGCCGTCCGTAAATTGTAGTCTTTGTGTATGACTGTCAAAGTTAGTATGAACGGCGTATCTTAACAGCCTACCTCCACCCTTCGATACCGCTACCTATATATTGTGATTCTGCAATCATCCAATTTAAAGAAATATTAATACATACTATACGATTTAGTGTAGTTATCAGTAAACACCTACTATAACTTCGGCTGAACATAATATTTATGACATCAGTATTAATTCTTACCTATTATAGAAAAAAAATCTTTGATTTTTCGTAGGTTACCTACATTTAATTTTTAAAATTTATAATAATATACGTTTATTACTTTGTATATTATATCTACCACATGTAAAAACTACTTAACGACACGTGTTTCGCTCACATCGTTTATAAATTATAATGAATTAAGTAATTCATGTTTATTAATTTAATAATCAATTACTAAATGATTAATGATGTTAACTATCAATTCTTGATGAAAGAATATTGTATTAATTAATTTAAATTATGTAGGGCTTATTCCATATATTTTAATTATTATCAGGACCGGTTTTATCCGCTTCAGTAGGACTGTCAACTTATCAAATCAACAAGATAATATTATTATATTACAGTTATTTATTCAATATAAGGACAGTGTTATTTTTAAGAAATTCACTGTTCAGGGGCCTTATGTTAGAACTTACGAGTTGTAGTCGCCCGGTCGATATGACGTCATATGACATCATTGTGATGTACTACCGGAGTGATAATAGCATTCGAAAAAATAACGCTAGTCAAATGCTGGCGTTATTCATTGTCCCCATACACAAATAGGTGTTTCAGCGTAATAATATCTATGGTGAGCAGTGTGTGTTGGGCGGCTTGCCTCGAGTGTGTATTGGCTGACGTCACAATTACGTCTTGTCGTCGGGTGACTTGATATCACTAGTTAGAACATAGGGCTGCAGGTGCTATAATATTATCGTTAGCTTTATGGTAGGACGACAATGTCCCGCCACAGTAAACTAAGTTACCCGAGTAACGAGTAAGCAATATAGTAATTAGGTACCTACAAGATATTTACAGGGCAGGGATTATGTTTACCTATTATGAGTAGAACTAAACGGCTTTCAAGGAATGAAGGGAAAAATAACGGCGACCAAAAATATGTTATCAAACAAAATAACCGTTTGGCCTATCTCCATAAGCCGGCTCACACATCTAAACTCGCCTCGTCTGCCGCACAGCCATAAATCAAACCTTCCAAGAACGGCGATCCGGTGCTGCATATGCAGACCGCGCAGAACTACCTAGCGACAGTCGCACCTAGCCTTTTAAACGTATAGATATTTGAATGCGGCGATCGACAAGCCGGTATAAGAATGACCAATTCGTAAATGTTTGTATGCCACCTGGCGTCATCGACTGACTGACTCGAGAAGCATACAACTTATCGATTGCATTAGCAGATGTTTTTTATTTCAAACTAAACAGTCGCATTCGACCAATCTGCGGAGCTCCATTTGGCGACGTGTGTTTTGTGAATAACGATGACGTCACATCGACGTATTCGACACGTAGGCGAGACGAGTTTTGATGTGAGAGACGGATAAGACTAGAAAGGAAAAAGGACGTAACCCACACAAATCAAATTTTACAGGAGGTACCACAACGATTTTTGTTATGATTTTCAGTTAAAGTTACTTATACAATATTTATATATGCATGACTATAATTTTATTATTTTCGTGTTTTATCCAATCTGATATTAATTATTGTGGTAATTTTTTTTTTTATTAAAAATGTTGGTTGATTCTTTTTTCCCCACTTGACTTCTTTAGAAAAACAAATATAAGCCCAATTTAGAGAATAATTCGGCATTGCAGTTAATAAATTTTCTTTGGGCACAGAATGTATTTTCGAAAAAACTGTGGGTTACTTCCTTTTTAGTTTCTATAGTCGATTATAGGAAGAAACTAATTCATTGTTTGATTCTTTGAGAGCATCGATTAAACCTCTATCTAGTCATGGTTAGTATATTTTTTCTAGTCAATATTGTGTCGTGAGATCGATAGCGGTTTATTGTTTATTAATTCATCGCCGGGAATTAATTTAATACTTACCGACCGTAATGCAAACAGAGTAGATAGATAAACGGCTTGATAGTGCGCGTTTGTATTTTATGGCATGTCATCGAGTATGTGGACATTGCATACTGATGTAGGCTGACACCGATTAGTCATGTCGTGTTTGTTAGCTGGTTCTAGCGTCGACGAAGAAACGCGCAAGATGAACGCTCACAGTGATTGCAATGCGACATCAACTTGATTGCCATAGAAAGCATGCCGCATTTGGCCCTCACATTCTAAAGCGGGCCCCCTTACCCGTCGTTAACCCATCGGAAACAATCGGCGCTGCTTTTGGCGCCGCTGTTACAGGATGCAGGACATATATTTCGAATTTAAAAAAAAATTAAATTACTTAATAATTTATAGCTACCATTTTATGATGTTGGTTATATCATCAGCCGGGGTCAATCCACTGCTATAATTATTAATAACCATGTCCTTGCTATTTCGTACAAGGTGGTTGTTAGTAATTTTGAACCATCACGAACACCCAGACTTTGAGAAAAACACATAAATATTGTGTCCTCACCGGTATCGAACCCAGAACTCTCGGGTTGAAGGCCAGTGCCTTACCCACTGCACCTCGAGAGCCGCCTTAGTGTTGATCGCCACCATTGATAAATTATTCCGGTTGATAAACTGAAGTTCAATTGCAATCAATAAGGTATTAAACCACTATATTCTGAATAAGAAATTTTGTGATAATTCTCAGATTAGGGAACGTTCTCGAAAATATTACATCCCTAAGTATAACACAAATTTGTGTGTAATTAGTACTTTTTTTCACAACATAGTTTCTATTTTTTTGTATTATTGACAAACGGATGGTGCAGAAATGAAATTAAATATGTATTATTTATTGAATTTTAACTGTAAGTACGGTCGGCGCTGTTTAAGTTTGTCGATTATTATGTTTATCGAGGTTTGTTGTATTAGTTTTTTTGACATTGCCGAGTCGAATTGCATCAAAACTGTGTGAGCGGTCCCTAACTAGCCAACACGCACTACGCTCGGAGCAATGGACATTTTGAATAATTTCTTATGCAAACCACTTACACGAATTAAATTCTATGAATTTGTTTTGTATCAACAATCGATAATTCGGGCCGTTATGTTGACAATTAGACACGTCAAAAATTTGTGACATGTAAATAAACATTCTATTTTTATTGGCTCAAAAGGAATCAATAACACGGCACGACACCCAATTTATTATTCTGTTGTTTGACAGTTGCGGCGGGTGTATTTATGTTATAAAAGTGGAACAGTGGAAGGTCACTGTAAAATTATTTTATGGCTTAATTAGGGATAATAACGGTGTACTAAATTCAGTATGTCAGGCGACGAATAATACACAAATAATTGAAGAGTGACATTCCAAACCGGCCTAAGTCTAAAAATCTGATTTTGAGATAATCATATTTTTGTGATTTGCAATTTACCTCTTAACTTTTCGGTACTATAATGTTTGGCAATTTTATAGAAAATTCAAAGACTCGAAAACATAGTATATAAATAACTTTAAAAAGTATAGTAAAACTCCAAAAAAATTCATTCAAAAACTGACTTTTTTTTCAAAATGGCCCTAAGTCTGTACTAAGTACAGTTTGGGACACAATAAAATAAAGTTTAGTGTCTTTTGTGTATACAATTATGATTGTGTAATAAAATGTGGTCATGGACAGTTCTGTTGGGATGATTAATGAATAAAAATTATATAAAATTTCTTTCACTTTGATGCATTTTTTGATAAAAAGGTAAACATTGTAACTTTTACAGCATAATAATATATTATATAATAATACTACAATGTAGGATCATTTTCAATAAAAAAATAGTTTACTGATGTGCACATGAACTTATAAAACACAAATTCTCTAATATTTCGTCTGACATTTCTAATCTGACGTGTTACAATATTATATTATGGCCGCTTGAAGCGTAAATGTAGCAAAAAGAGTTCAACTGCGCATGCGCATATATCCTTAGGCCAGTTTGGAAAGAATCAACCGTTACCTTAGTGCTGTTTTGAGAAAAAAAAGGCAAATAATACTACAATGTAGGATCATTTTCAATAAAAATGTGCACATGAACTTATAAAACACAAATTCTCTAATATTTCGTCTGACATTTCTAATCTGACGTGTTACAATATTATATTATGGCCGCTTGAAGCGTAAATGTAGCAAAAAGAGTTCAACTGCGCATGCGCATATATCCTTAGGCCAGTTTGGAAAGAATCAACCGTTACCTTAGTGCTGTTTTGAGAAAAAAGGCACATTTCGACATCAAATTTAAGAGACTTAGGATTTTTTGTAAAATATAAGTTTTAGTGAGAATATAGATCTCAACACACTCTATCGGATTCCATCAAAACATGAAAATTTGTAATTTTGGACTAAGGCCGGTTTGGAATGTCACTCTTCAATTGCCATTGGAACTAGAATGCTTGGAGCTATGGATTTATACTTGTTCGATTGAATACCATATCGCGACTGTGTTTAGGAAAAGAGCAATAACCCTCGATTTTTCGAAAAGTTCTTTTATTAGATATTAACAATGTATGTATACAACTAAATACACGATATGTAAAAAGGAAGTAAGCCACAAATGCCGAATTATTATCTAAATTCAGGTTTTAATTGATCTTTAATTAAGTTTTAATTAAAGGAAAAAAGCATTTACCCTCAATTTAATGATTTTTCTGTAATAACTTCTTTAATTATTACTAGATCGAAAAGATATTACACCAAATCATCAATCATCATGCACCCAGTGTCTTTGCCTATTTTACAACGTTTTTATTAGCTCGTATTCTTGTTTGTCCGGTGGTTTTTTGTCCAGTACAAATCTTGCAATCGATTTTTAACTAACTTCCCGACTAGCTAGACATTTGAAACTTTTAGAATATATCAGAACACGATGCCAATGCATTCTTTTAATACTTTTAGCCATCTTTAAGCAGAATTGAATTCATCTTCAGTTAATTCTGTTTTGCATGGAAAGTTATTTCAGAAAAATCCGTAAAAAGTAAGACTATTATTGGTTGCTAAGGGGGTGGTCCTAGCAACTAAATTATTAATATATACGTGCGTTACTATAGAAATCAAAATGACATTTCAGTATTCTATATTTGTTTGTTTTTTATTTACTTCATATCAAGTACAAGTTTGAGCATATTGAGCATAATAATTCAACAGACAATTTAAATACGTTTATAAAAGGTTCTTTTTTATCTTGTAATTATTTCTTTTAATATTGAACCAAAATCATTCAAAAATTGTTTTTCCCCTCCTGTAAAATTTGTTCTGTGAGGGTTACGCCCTTTTTCTTAAACACGGTCGACATGAAGACGTGTTCACCGATAAACATGATAGCCAAACATAAACAGAGACTGATACGTTATTAATTTATTATTGACCGTACTGATTTGAAGACATTAGGTAGGTAGGTATTGACACCGCCTCCAATATTTTGTCATTCTCACACCTGTGTTCTGAACAGTGCAAGTTTTCACGAAATTCTATGATAAATTCTAATGATTTATCTCGTGGATGTTTTCTTGTCATTGACCGCGTAAATAACTGGGGACAATTAATTTTATACCCAAGGCCTGAATAAAAATGAACCATAAGTGCGTGTGAGTAAATATTCCGCAACCTTATATCTCCGCAATATGCGTTGTAGTAAGATATTATAATTTCTACTGCTGAAATTAATATTTTTTGTACACGTCGCTGGTAAATATTGATTTGAATGACTACAGTTATTTAAAAACTGCGAGCACGTGTTGCTGAAATTTATTGTTTTTGTGTTACATATCCAGTTAATTGTAATTATTTTTAGTTAATTCAGTAGAAAATATGGTTAACTATGTTGTGCTTAAATTTGGTTACCGTACTGAGAAGCAACGTGATGGTAAACGTTTCATAATAAAGTTAATAATACAAGATAATAACAATATAATTGAGATTCTACTGTGTGTTATACGCAAGAAACACTGCTTCATTTTGCCGAAAAATACCCACTCTCTTTATATTATTACTCTGATGTTCTACCTGTATGAGTCATTTTTGTTTTGAAGTCGTTTTATGTCTGTTAGCCCAGTCGCACATTGAAAATCGTCTCGACTGGGATATAGTCATAAATCAAGACTGAGCCATGCCGGGATAATGTCGACACGCGGCTAGCCAACATAAATGACAAAGTGCGACATTTTAGTATTATATCTGCGCCATATGTCCGATGAAATTTGTTGTATGCGGCACCAGCTGGTTTTTTACAATTAAAATGTTGCAATTGCGTGGTGCAATATATAACAATAATAATATGAATAATATGAACAAACATTTGTGTGTTATAAAGTGGTGATTTGTTTTGTTTGAACGTAAGAAACGTTGCATTTCAAATAGTTTTTTTTTATCATTTTTGACTTAGGTACTATATCTACCTACGTGGTGGACGATAATGAAATAAGATTTGTGTTAGTACGAAAAAGTTTAGGAAACTTTGTTTGTTTGACCATCGAATCTTAAAGTGCGGCCACACCGAAAACAAGTCGCGCGACAACTCGTTAAATTTTACGATAAGCATGATAATTATCGTAAAATTTCTTAAGCAATTATGATAATTATCGTAAAATTTAACGAGTTGTCGCGCGACTTGTTGCTGGTGTGGCCCCTGCATTAGGTTTTGTTTGCAAATTAATTGTATCTGTCACTGAACACTCTTCACAGGTTGTGTAATTATTATTCCACAGTGTGTTGGTAGGATAAGTGAGGTTAGGTGAAAAATGAACATGATATATCTAATTTACCCTATTGATCGCAAAATGTCTATTTTTGTTGTATACATTATTACTAATTAATATTTTTCTTTTGTTTTACAGATAATACAGCCACCGTTGGAAGAGTGTTGCATCTGTTGGATTTCAACTATTTGCTATAGTTCGTGTCTTGTCAGAACTAAATGATTTTTAAATAATTTCCAAAGCGGGGTAAGATTGTGCCGGATTATCTCACCTGCTATCGAATGAAGCTTTGATTTCCGGTCGGTATTATAATACCTAAATAATTATCAAGTGAAGTGTTCTTTAGTGAAAGTGAAACCGCTTTATCGTTCTGATATTATGTTGGCACTCGTGAAACCTGCCGCCACGTTCGACACTGTTAATAATAATAAATAATCAGCTATTCTGAGTGCGCATTAACTATATTAAAGCGCGTAAACTTAGGTTTTAAAGAGAGCGTGGAATATCGTGATACATAAAACGAATTACTGTCTTAGATTGCATTCAATTGCGGTGAAATCTAATTTAGTACCGACCTCTAAATATGTTCTGCGGTTAGTGTAGGTTTATTGTTTGTGTTTTTGTTTTTGTTGTGGTGATTCACGGATCGTGCGTAAGGTGGCACTCAAGATACGAAGTAAAATTCAGTGGTTTTTGTGGTACTCTCGAGTGAAGTGCAGTGTTTTGTAGTGCAGTGTCGATGTGGGTGAAGTAGGTAGCTTTAAGTTGTGGGTCCAGGTTCAGCACCCGGGATCGAGGGGGATGTATCCCAGCGCCGGAGCGATGAACGCTGCGGCGGCCGCGGCGGCCGTCGCAGCGGCGAGGCATCCGGTGAGTGTTTCTTTCATATTTTATTCTAAACATATATATTTTGTCCGTATATAATTAAGATGTCAAGAGTAATAGCACATGTACCTTCATGTGCATGGATTTACTGACAGCAATAGTGCGTATTTTAAACTATCGTGACTATAACTGTTTACACGTAAAAGTGCCGACCGTCTCTCCACAATCTTATTCTTCAAGAGTAAGCTAAACGTGATGTTGTCATTTTATGGTACTATTTGACAGGTAGTAAAAATCGGTTAACCTCAAAATGAGTATAGTCCGGTTTTTTGCCGCCAGGTTCGCCACTATCGTTCTACTGCGAAGATATGCTTAGATCGAAAATACAGAAGCTTCCAAACTTTTTTGATTCATGCATGCAAACTTGCAACTGCAGGATAATACATGTTTACCCATACATTATCTTGTTATTCTCACGATAATACTTACTGTCAATAGTAAATCCATGCACGTGTGAACGGGTATTAGTAGATATTTAGTCAATGTTCGGTTTTATATAACTGAGATTAGGTAAGTACTACATCGACAGGGCAAAAAGCTTCTACCAAGGTACCACAGTATTGTATTTCATGTTGAAACGGATTGAGAACCATTGCTGTTAACGCGTAACGTTTTTAGCAAAACTTGCAATTCGATACATTTACTGATAACTTTAATTAAAATTTTTTTTTTTTAGTAAATGCTTATTCCACTTTTGGACAGTTGAAAATGTCTCTCTGAGGCGAACGAAACCGGTCCAGATTTATTTCTTAACAGTGGAATAAGTACTAATATTGCGTTTTATTAAATTAATCAATAGGTTATCAATACGCATGCAAGAAAATTAAAATATAGTTTAAAAATATGTGCGTTTTTCGGATGACCGATTATTATTTTAGTAAACACCTAGATAGATAGGTACATCATATTTTTTTAATATTTTAATATACATTAAACTGTGTGTACATTTCATACTTTAAACCTGCCTTCCCAATGAATGCACATTTTATATAGTTTTAAAAAACATGTAAATTGTAACTTTATTTATTAAAAAATATTTTTTCCAAGTATAGGTAAATCATTATACAGTGGCCCCATAGGCGATTCTCGCGTGTATTGAATTGCTTGCGACAATGCCTGTTTCAATGCTAGCAAACAATACCACCACAACTGCAACCCGCATTTGCCGTACCCATGGTGCCCCCTGTAAAACGATTTACCTATACTCATTAGATACGTATTATTTACCTATTTAAAATGAAAATTATCAATCACATTACTTCTTACATTGAATTTGTCAAATTCATCCGCAATGGCATTGCTTGTCAAATTGCATCCTAAATGAATAATCGAATTTTTTTCGCTGCTAAACAGCCATTGTAGCAAACACTATGGATTTAATACATCTTCAAATCGCTGCAAATTGTGTCGAGGTATTTATTGATTCATAGTACTTAGCAAACTGTAATACAGATAATGTTTACAGTATCGTCCCTAGACAAAATGTCGCCCCTAGGCAGTGCCAAAATGCCCTAGACAAAATGTCGCCCATAGGCAGTGCCAAAATGCCGCCACATTTTTTTTATACAGTACTTTTTATCATCTCTTCATGAATTAAATATCTAAGAAATGTGTTGTATGGATACGTAACTAACAAGATTTAAATTTAAATGCCATCTCTGCTTCAATAGGCAATATTGCGAGCATGGCCCCTACATCCTGAAGTGGCCCCCCATACCAGGATCTTTATCGGGCCCCCCTACCTAGCGCTAGGGTTAAAAGCAGTGTGACGCTCTATAGAAACGTTTTCCAAATGGTGTTCCAGGTAAAATTAAGGGTGGTATTCAGTGTATTTTTAGCGTTTTTTTTGTAGTTTTCAATAAATCCACTTGAGTTATGAAGTTTTCGAATATCGTCACACAATAAGCAAAATTTGCATCACACAGTCACATATTTAAAAAATTAAAATTTTTAAAAGAAAATAGTGCCGCAGGCGACTTTTTTCCCATTAGAGGAAATATGCGATATGTGTTTATATCACTTATAAGATAGGCGCGCCACGCGGGCCCCCCTCAGAGCCCCGGGCCCCTAGGCTAGAGCCCCGTTAGCCCCCACCTTGTGGGGGCTATGATTGCGAGTATA
Source organism: Rhyacophila brunnea (assembly GCF_057557595.1). Lineage (NCBI taxonomy): Eukaryota > Metazoa > Arthropoda > Insecta > Trichoptera > Rhyacophilidae > Rhyacophila > Rhyacophila brunnea. Next base: position 34,878,023 of record NW_028232848.1, on the reverse strand, counting down.
CAGGTTCAGATATGTACATTTAAAAATACTCTCACAACTTCCAAAACTTCCAATGTTTACCCAGTATGCATTGGATGCCGCGACCGTCATATCAGAAATACTATGCGCTAACCGTTTCTCCACGGTGGGCTGCAGTTTAATATAAATAAATTAAAGTGTTAAAACAATAATTTAATTAGCAGTGTTTTTAGTTTATAATTTAAATAAATAAATTACCAACTAATTCATATTCCGTTTGTGTAATTTTGAGTAGGTACACATTCAATAATAATTATAATGATTTAATTTACATAAATTTTAATAACGCGGATAGGTAGGTATAATGTTAAAATAATTATGGAACCTATTAAAATCAGTGATAAACCCACTTAACACATTGTGACGACACAGAAAAGAATTCATTAAGTACGAAGTAGTGGGCTCATATAAAATAAAATTAAAAACCGATGTAGGCAGTAGCTAAGTGATTCTTTTGACACCGCTTTGTTAAGGCATTCTATGCCCAACCGGTTTTTTTAGAAATTAATAACGAGCTATAGAAATTTATTGAACAGTCTTGCCGGTGCGCCGATCACTTAATGGTATGCATAAACGTTTCTAAACACATAATAATATCTTTAAATAAAATAATATTTACATATTAATTGGGTAATCGTAAACAAGTTGCGAAGCCTTTGTTCATTATATGCAGATTAGGTTTTATGATTACTACATTATTTTATTATGTGAAGATTAAATATATTATATAACGGTTAAGTATTAATGTTAATTCTTCTATTAATATTAATGATTATGATACGTGGGGTTGCTGCCAAAAGTTGTTAAGTCTATAATTAAGGTATTTAGAGTTAATAAAAGATTATGAGCGGAATGCAGAAACATTTGTCATAATAACTAAAATTTCCTTAGCAGAAAACACTATGCAGAAACATTGTCCTTTGTTAAGATCATTTCTATTGAAAATAATACCATATTTAAAAATTCTCTTTCCTATAGTTTAGGTAAATTATTTTATAATTGTTAATCGATGACAAAAATATGACAACTGCATTTTATAAATGCAATAACTATAAATACATATTAATATTTAATTATAATACTCTTATGTTTCCGTTATAAGTCATTATACGTGATTCCACAGGCACCATAAGATATTTTTTTAACATGGTAACACTAGCGTCAAGTGTCATTCTTCACCTGGCATTTTGTATTTCTGCGGGCTGGCGTATAAAAGTAAAATAAAATTCTGCGAGTACATGCCAAACGAATTAACACTATCAATATCCATATTGAGATACATTGTTAAATGCATTTGAGTGTATGGACTGTTTTATAGACATGCGAATGTATTTTGACAGCAGCTGTCAGTGGTAAATGGTAATACAGAAGGGGGCGTGTTCATAACAAAAGTAGTCTATGGTTAAGCATTCCTTAACTCTATACTCAGGATTGTCTATAGTTAAGTCATGCTTTTCGGCGACTTATCCTTAGGATCGAAATCTTAGATTGTGCATTCCGCTCTATGTATATAGGTACGTTGCGAACTACCTACATCACTACAGACGCTTAAAGAACCATTATAAAATCTAATACAAAATAACTAAATAAAATCTTTTAGAACATACCTAATTTTGTAAACACTTCTGAGAAAATATAATATTATAACCACTAGAAAACATCTTTCTGAATTGCAAAGTGCAGAGTAGCTTCTGCACTAGAACTATTTGAGTATTGGCAGAACAAACCTTTTGCACCCAATTTAATAGGCAGTAAAATACCGGAATTTTGGATATTATTTAAAATCAGTATGTATTTCGATATCGGTAAATACTGGAATGCCGGTTTTAAAATACCGGTATTGCAATCCCTAATTCTATCGTGTGCTACCCGGAAGACTTCGGTGAATAAAAAAAACAGTGAAATACAAAATAATTGTTATCTTGCATAGTTTGGTAGAGTAAGTGTCTATATATATTTTTTACCAACAAATGTAATATTAAATATGTTTATACATTAGGTACCTATAATTTATATTCTCTACATCAGTGACGAAGGTTGGAGATAGGCTGTTAAGATCCAATATAAATAGTGCATACTAAACTTTGTCAGTTATATGTATTTAATTTCATTGAACTAAACTACAATTTACAGAGGTTGTTAACTAGTTTTCAAAATTCAATTAAAAACTGCGAAACCAAACCATAATGGATAATAAGCAAAAAATACTCATCTATCTATAAAATGTTTATAATTATGACATTAAATCATACATATTTTTGGATATTTTATATATATAATAATATTTTTACAACGTTTTTCTTACCTCGTATTCTTATTTGTCCGGTACGCAATCGATTTTTAAGAAAAAAAAAACTTTGAGACTAGCTAGACATTTGAAACTTTTAGAATATATCAGAACGATGCCAATGCATTTTTTAAAAATACTTTTAGCCATCTTTAAGTAGAATTCATTTTCAGTTAATTCTATTTTGTATAAAAAGTTATTTCGACACCATTATTGGTTGCTAGGGGTCTGGGGTCGTAGCAACTAAATTATTAATATATACGTGCGTTACTATGGAAATCAATATGACACGTCAAAATGACATTTCAGTATTATTTCTATCAAGTACAATTTTTTTTGATCGTTTAAGTTAGTCAAGTCAAGTTTATATCATTCAATAGAAAATTTAAAAACGTATATAAAAAGTTCTTTTTATCTTGTAATTATTGTATTCTTAATTCAACGAAAACAAATAAGTATGAATGAAAAAGTGTACACAATTTTGTCGGATCCCACAAAGCATACTAAAACTATCATGGGTAGGATTAGGTTGGGTTTAATTGATTTTTTTAAATTAACCAACTCCATCTGTAAATAAAATTGTAGTCTTAGTTCCAATAGGATCTTAACAGTCTACTTCCACCCCTCGCCACTGCTCTACAGTAGGAACAGAGTACAGACCTACAAACTTATCTAAATAACGGTCGAAAATGGAACTACGGACTAAGTACCATATGGACGCCAATTTGAAAACATCAGATTCTGTCAAGATGCGAGTCTTGATTGGGTAGTTTTCGACAGTGGCTCCCCTATCCATTCTTTAGGTGAGTTTGTAGGTCTGTACACGAATGTGACAGCCTAGTCTGGTTTTTCTGGCTTTTAATATGGATTGCATTTGTACAGTGCCACGCAGTCTGCCATACTATGTGTTTGTGATGTAATAACAATTTACCTAATCTATAAATAATTGAAAATAATAAATTGTAGAACCAGTTCTTGTGCAACGACCGGGCATCACTAATTACCAGTTTAGTAATTTTATCTAGTCGTATATTGTATTAAATTTAATAGCTGTGTTATTCGGTTGATTGATTTTATAACCCGAAGCAAGTTTTCCATCGGGATTCTCCATATTAAATATGCATTAGAGCTCGCGACCTGTTCTCACATTAAACAAGTTCCTAATGGTTTTGTTTCAAGCAATGCGACGTGATTGGTGATTACTTATTACCTCTCTGCAGCGAACACTTAACCAGTTGCTTGATAGAGAATGACGTGTCGAGAATTAATTTCTGAGACTGTATGAAAATATAGGTGACCGGACAAAACGGAACAAGACAAAATAGAACATGACAAAACAGCCAGGGGAAAAATGAAACATTAATTTTTGTGGAATCTATTTAGGTTAGGTTAGGTTAGGTCATTCCAATCATTTTGAACATATTATATATTGATTAAGATGAGATATCCTAAGCTTGCCGGCAAAGTCCCGTTTATTTGAGGCTTTCTAGCGATTAGGAATGCAGAAATTAGGTATATAATTTGATTTATTATGGCGTATTGAAAATCTGTGCTATTAAAAATCTATCAATATAACAGAGATAGGACAATTTCAATATAAAATTTATATTTTTCCTGAAAAGTCATAGTTATATTTATCGTTGTTCTCTTTTGTCATGTTCTGTTTGATCGTGTTCTGTTTTGTCATGGAACCGAAAATATAACCACTTGGGCATGCGATAAGTCTCAGTTGAGCATCCCACCAGTGGTTTTAGTCTTAGGTCCTGCGTGTCTATTCTATACAAAAGGCGACTATCGACCGCTAACGTGCTAACGTGATAATGTGCTAGTATTTGTTACATACATTTTATATTGAAATATTATAATTGTAATTGTATTGTAATCAGTTAATCAGTTGAAACTGTCTCTCTCTCGCTCTCTCTCTATCGCTCATGCTCTAAATTTTAGCACAGGCGTTAAAATATATCATTTATTGCAACAATTAATTGTTACAATACGTGTTAATAATTTGATACAAACATACCCTAGTTAGCGGTTTTAGCGGACGAAAGCAGCCTTTTGTATAGAATAGACCCGCTGTAATCGTTAATTGAATCAGCATTTCCAAAATGATAATAAATATTTATGGGGGTAAACAACTTACTCAATCCGTGTCAGCATATTGATCGGCGATATTAAATACGTTACCGCAATTACAATTTTTTAACATCCATTTCCCGTAGTATCCAATTATGACAAACTCAGTAAATAGCTTACTGCAATTATTATTTCCGCGATATCCATTTTTCCACATAGTCAGCTACCATCCATATCCGATGACGCAAACTCCATATATTAGTTGACTCGATTATAATAATTATTTCCTAAATATGTATTCTTTTCAAGATAATATTTTGATTGTGAGTACGTCAATAAATAGCGGATCATAATTATTCATTGGACATGTCACTTGAATATAAGTTCACGGTCTGTTAGTACTTATCTAAGTCTGTATCGCTCTGTAAAACATCTCATTCTACCGAGATTCGGACCTCGGAATAGTACCTATCATAATTATTTAACTGTTGACGCTGCAAATAAAACTTGCTCCTCCACCCATCGGAGCATCCACCAAATCTCGACTTCTACATCCACATACCGGATTCCTACATAAATTATATTAAATTCTATAGGTAACTCTCTTAACTCTTCTGTTGTAACACCATTATCAAGACTCGTATTAATTTAACATGATCACTCACTGCCAGAGCCGAGTTAATTCGTCAAAGCATGTATGTCGCGTCAGGCCATGAGCGAGTTAACGTGTGCGTTCTTATAAACGTCATAACTTCTGAATAAACGGTTGGTGTATATTTTCTAAACAATATTTATCATTTTAGTGTGAAAATATTCACGATAAACTCGAGAAACATGTTGATTTAGTAAGTTTTCACAAATATTTGTCTTTATGTTCCTATTTCATATTTGTAAGGGATTTATTTTATTCCAAAAATAACTGGCTTACAAGACGTGTCCACATAGTAAAAATTGGCTGGCAGTGAAAAGGTGACAATAATTATTAATTTAGTTTGGTGTTAGTACGTACTGGTACCCACTAACCTATAATCGACCATCTAATGAGAATTTCCACGAAACCTACTCTTAAACAGCGATGGTTTTAGGTACGTGGAGGTCTTTGGCATCGACAGGTTTGGAGACACCCCTATGGAATTGTTCCCCGTGCGATATACAGCAATTACAATAAAACAATCGGTATCTATATTTTGTATGTTTATATTTTTGATTCTTGTCTGTTTAGTGGAAGCCAGCGGCAAACAAATTTTGAAAATAGTCGATATACTGGATTATTTGTAGGTCAGCTTAGGTTTATCATTCTTGAATTCATGAATTTTGCTGAACTCGGCTATGAAAATGGCCGCTGTTCCCGCCTGGCTTCCAGTAAACAGACTTGTACCAGATTTTTTTTTAAACTGAAATGTCAATACTTTCCAATGCAGCGAACGTATCATCTGTCCTATATTATAATGTGCCACCCCTATCCAACGTATGACATGCCAACTCCCACCATTTGCGATGAATACGTTTGATGCATGTCAGCCCTAATTTTATAGCATCCCACCACTTTCATACGCAATTAAATAAGATATCCAGCAATGTTTCAATTAACTATTGAGTGGATAAATATAATCATTATAATGACGGTAAATTCAATCATTTCTTCAACACCATTCCTCCTAGTTATAATATAATCATCCGTTGATATCTTTTTAATGACTTTTTTCTCGAAAGATCTTGCTGATTGCAGTTTCATTATGCGTGCTCATTCTTAACTAATATATCATACTGCTTATGAGTATTTAATGAATGTAATACAAAACCAACTAAAATGATAAAAAAAAGAGTTCCCATAGCAGAACATGATACCGCAAACCGAAAATGTTGTAAGTGTCTGCATTAGATTTGGTCTGAGATATCACACTAAGTACCTAGGTACACTTCGCGGCTTTTCCTTGAATATTTATACTGTCTTTATCTTTTTGGGCGCAGTGGCGTGTTGAGTTGTGGGGGTGAGTCTATTATTAATTAATTATTCTCCCCTTATCTTGACACTGTGGTTATGGTAGTAATATAACTAGACAGCTAAGTTTTACTTAAACTTTAAAACGTTATTGTGATTTTAGATCTAACTACAGTGTTGAAGAAAATAGTGATGGGGCGATGTGCTTTCGTATTTAACTACACAACTTTTAATCTAAACCTGTAACAGAATGTTTGAATTGAATAGAGTGTACTTGGAGACAGCACATTCTATTATTACTAATAGATGCTGGTATCTTTCCGGAAGCGTGGAAGATGTCAAAGGTTTAGATCAATGAAAACTTATAGAGCGGAAGTAGTTCTGCACTAGTTCTAGCAGAAGTTCTTGAGATGACCATGCACAGCATGATTTCTCCTAGAATTTAGAGTCATTTATTATAAATCTTCAGCACGGAATGGATTCAGAGCTACACTTTCAATAGAAAATTTTGTTTCTTAATTTATTATTATAAATACTTAGCTGTAATCGTTTTTCTAACATTGACACCTCGTATCTAACATTTAATCGATAGGGGGTATTGAAATGTTATAAAAAATCAGATAATCAAGTTAAAGAAAAACAAAAATACAGTTACTTTAAAAAATAAACTAAATTATTTTTGCACTAGGCGTATTTTTGTTTTTATTTAATTTAATTTCATAGTTTTGTATAAGATTTTAAGTCCCCCTGTCAAAACTATTGAATGTCAGATATGAGGTGTCAAATGTTAGACCATCATAATGTTGTGTCAGTTGACAATGTCCCATTGAAGCGAACGAAAGAGGTCCTAAGTATTATTATATTATGTGGCATAAGTACCCAGTACCCACTACATGTTGTGTTTTATTCAATTTAATACAATGTCCTTACAACAAGAATTGACAGTTATTTAAATTAAAAAAAAATAAACAACACTTGTGAACAACTGACACACTCAATCCACAAATTGATATGCCATACGCACAGAACAGATTAATAAATATAAAATATTAAGCCAGTCGCCATAGATAGACCAATAATTTGAAGCGAGATTTGCTTTATTATGACAATGATAGAATTTTATTAAATATTACCAATATTGATGGCGCATTTCGTTTACGTGACAAACTTTAATGCATATAAATGAGTAACCATTGGAAATAACAAATTAAACTGACTACAATTTACAGATGGTGTTAGTTAGTTTTTAAAAATCAATTAAATCTTGTCTCAACCAAACCACAATAGTTTTGGTATGTTATGGGCGATACAACAAAATTGTTCACACTCTTTCATTCATACTTATTTGTTTTCGTTGGATTAAGAATACAGATTTCCCATATTGTTGGTTAATTTTTTTAAATTCATTAAGCCCTGCCTAACCAAACTTTAATAGATAAAAAATATTATTCTATCTATAAAATATACACAGTTATGTTTAATTGAATTTCAAAAATTAACCAATAACATTTGTAAATTTTAGTCTTATTTCAATGAAAACAAATACGCATGACTGACAAAGTTTAATGTGCACTATTTATGGCGGATCTCGACAGCCTACCTCCACCCTTCGCCACTGGCTCATACGGATACGAAAGAAATTCCATTTCAATCAACTGTGTCCTGTGCTATGGAGACAACCGAATACGTACGACTGTAAATCCTATCAGTAAACTAAGTTGTGCACGCCAATGTGGTTACTATTTTGTGTGTGTAATGTTTCAGACGGCGCAGTAATTACGATAATTAGTGACCCCTTTATCTCACAAGCTGTGTAACTTTTTTCCGTTCTTGTTCCGTCTGCGACTAGCTTTCTTTTGTTTCTTAATGATAAGTTTGCGTAATTGATATGGTCGTCTGCGTCGGGCTTAATTAAAAGTAATTAATGAATTTTAAACCGGCATTTGATAATTTGGTCTAGTGCTGACACTGGTGTGAATGAAGTTTACTGACGTGATAACAATATACGACTAAAATTAAGCTAAATAATTATTTAGGCTATACTTCAGCTGTGGCATGGTCTAAAAAGATCGTGACTACGCGACGTGCAGATTGTACAAACGACGCGTGACGAACAAAACATAATTTTCCATAAAAATTAAACATGCGTCCATTTAATGACGTCATGTTTATTGTTATATTAGTAATAATAATATATTCATTGAAATGTTTTCTGTTTTGAGTACTTAAGTACATGCGTAACGTTTTTTTGTCATCTTTACACGATATAAGAATATATTCCGCCGACGCCATCACAAAACAAATTGACCTGCTCACATCTCGACTACCGGTCTCCGATTGGTAACGAGTGTGAAATTTCGTCCCACCTATTGTTGAAAATTATTTGCCGTTTCACTCGTATGCTCTTTACTCATAGAAAAAAAATCTCAACAAAAATATTTAGTTTAGTAATTTATTATCAGGACCGGTTTCGTCTGCTTCAATGAGACATCGTCAACTGATACAGTAAACAGCTTAAATATTTAATAAACTTATAATTATTGTTTGCTGCCAAAAGTGGGTAAGTCTTTAATTTAGATGTTTAGAGTTAACATCGGATTATGTGTAAGTAGGTATATATAAGTATAAATATGTATGCTAGAAAAAAATCAAAGGTCATCCGATATATAGAACATGCACACAAAGCACAAATAAATTAGCATTATGCCTGATTTTATAGGGCATGTTAAAGTTCAAATAGCAATTATTACTCCATAACATTATTTCAAGACTTCACAATTTTTGGCAGTATCTATACATTGTTGATAAAGGGCGTATGCACATTGTACATAAAAATATAAAAACTATGTATAGGAAAATGTGTATGTATGACATAAGTTAATTGTGTAGTTTCATACTTTTGTAATTACTACTTATGTGATGTGAAAACGGCTCCTGATTATTTTGTAAATTGTCATTTGTAGTCTTTTAATATAAATGGTTCTTATTTTATTATAATGTCCATTAAGTTTTGATTGCACAGGCGATTTCAAAACATTGTATTTGCTCTTCTTGTAAATAGATAACCATTTGCGCAGTTTTATAAGTTGGTAAATAAATAAAATATTATTTATAGCACTATAAATAACACCTGTCATTATTTCATTAGGCACTGAACAAACGCATTCAAATAATATCTCGATGAGTGCGATAGCGCAGCGCCCCCACCCTTTGCGGGTCTTATCAAAGAGCTACGGCGGCCGCGCACGTGACCGGAAGTAGCAGACACGTGGAGGCTCTCGCGGTCGCCCCTCGCAGCCTTAAGCGAGGGTGGCTGTCAACCCTGTCTGCAGACACGAGACTCGGGTGGGGTGGATAGCGTTCTAGTCGACGATAAAAACAAAAAGACATACGTTTTCGAGTAAAATAGCGTGAGCGAAGAAACTATCAGGGCTTCAGTAGACAATAGATATTGATATATGCATTTAAAACGTATTGTGTACATTAAAGACATTCACAACATGGCATTTAAATAACAATATTTAAGTATACAGTTTTCATGAAAACACTATGACGTGTAGAATATATTTTTTGTTTTTAACTATTATTATTACTCTATTATTAATTATTATTAGGAAAAAACATTTAAAGATGGGAGGTTAGGTATTTACTTTTATTAGAGTGAATATGGTATAACTCATACCATTTGCGAAGACTGCCTGTTGAACGAAGGTAAACGAATTAAACGGAAATAAAATAAGAATACATTCACATATTAATGCAAGTGTATCTATAACTAACTACCTATCTGCGATAGTGCAGGCAACGTTCATCATTGTTGGGACAATCGAACCGCCATTATTATATATACCTATAACCGGATATTTAAATGAATAATCACAAAAGGCGCATGTCACACTTAGTCTAGTAGCTTCCAAAGTGTCACGAATCACTGCACATGTACTAGCTCAAACAGTAAAGCTTAACACCCGGAATGCGATGGTTATGTCACATTAGGTGGAAGTATTCTAATTCTAATGTGAAGCTACTGTTACCATCGTAATAATAAATATCGGTAACACAATATGTAAACCGGTGTATTATTGCAGTGCTGATTTACCAAAGTAGAGCCAGTTTGATTTTTGTTTGTTATTCATGCCTTTTTAGCAAGATGCGCTGCTCGTCACCGGAAACGTTGACCCAAGCGCTTTTTAATTATTATAACTGATAATTTGTCAGTTTTTTTTGGGTCATGCTAGCAAGAGACCAATTCAAGATGTAACTGCTCATGTCATTTTTTCAAGGGCGAAAGAGTGTGTTGTAATCCTGAACCTCTTTCAATAAATTAAAAAAAAAAAACATTTTTTAGCCGTGTATAATTCATGATATGACGTGCTATAATATAATAAATAAATATATTCAGTCGGATTCAGTCATAAATGAAGTACTAAATTATCAATTACCAGCCCCTCGAATCGAAATTATGTCGAGGTTTCTGCCATTTACCGTAAACTAACATAGCCCATTGTCATAGCAACATGTTTAATATAATAATGCGAAAAAAATATGTATAGTCAATAAAGTTTGCTTGCTACATTCTTAAGTCGTATGTAGTCTAGAAGTACTGAATGTCAAAATGAAAATAGTTACCCAAGAGGACGGCTATATCCAAACAAACCAAAACAATGCCAACATTTGCTTATGTATATTATAACATTCAATGTTGTAATATATAATATGTAGTATATATACCTATTCCCGGCCATATTTTCTGCAATGTGACGTATAATTTACTCCAATTCATAATGCAGGTGAGTGTAGAGAGGGCAGCAGAAGAGTATGTGGAAATGAATATTTCTTGGCTCCGTAAATCGCTCTATGTCCAATGCGTTAGCGTTCCAATGATACGACTGTCCTAGGATTAGGAGGTGTACCTTCTGCAAGCTGGTCGCCAATTATCGTAGAAGACTGTACCAAAAGAAGAAGAAGAATATGAATACTCCAAGTAACGAGCAGCACTTTGTTCTATCAAATTCGTCTTAAGAGTGAAACGGAAAATAATTTTCAACTATAGGTGCGACGAAATTTCGGAGAGCGAAAGTCGAGCTGTGAACACGTCAATTTGTTTCGTGGTGGCGACGGGGGTATTAATTCTTAAATCGTGTAAAGATGACTAAAAAACGTTACCCATTTACTTGAAAAAGAAAACATGTCAATGAATATATTATTATTGTTACTAATAGAGCATTAAATGGACGCATGTTGAATTTTTATGACAAATTGTATTTCGTTCGGCTCGCGTCATTTGCACAATCCGCGCATCGCCTAGTCACGATCTTTTTAGACCATGCCTCAACTGACGTATAGCCTTAACAATCGCATTCATTATTCGTATATATTTATTAATGACATTTGTATGAAGTAGCTCTTTAATTGTTCACAAGTTGTGTCCAACGTGTGTAAAAAAAAAACGAATAAGTACTTAACAATATGGAAGAAATCACATTGTTGAAATTAGCATACCCACCCTTCGTAATTTATTCAGACGCTTCATCCCTGTATAATTCGAAAAGAACACGTGTATTGAAAATAAATCAACCCTTTTAATCTGATAAAAATCGAATTCGTAATCCGGCAATACAGATTCCGCGTGTTTAGATCAAAATATTGCTGTGTTGGATGTTTTCGTTTTTTAATAAAATGTATGGCAACCCCATCGCAAACAAGGGCGGCCGCTTAAATAAATAATCGCTTCCCGGCCCACCTATCTCCCCCCGGTAAAGTACACAAGGGCGGATTTTGTGCGTTATAAAAAGATTATGTTTTCTGTTGGATGTCTGGTTGATTTTTGTTAGGGAGTTATCTTTGTAGGTTATTATTTATTTTGTTTTATCAGCCAAATACTCAAAAAGATATATAAAAGTTAGTAGAATCTTCTCAATACTAGCACGAATGTCTAGATGAGTGATTTGAAAACCTTTCCCAGTAACTTCCTTCTTGTCCCGAACGTCTTCAAATCCATTATGGTGTAGTCCAGTCACTCGGTCTCAGCCGTCCAGGCATTCTCTTGCCCTCATGTTACGTAGGGGTTCTCCGCCTAGCTGGTAGCTCCTACGGTATTCTATTTACGATCTTTTCGATCAATACCATTTTCTTCAATGAATCATTCCCAAAGATTCTTCTCAAATACGCGTCTCATTTTCCACCATCACTTAGCCGGTTGTCACATCTAAACTCGTCCGTTTGCAACGTGTGGAATACGTAGATGTGACGTCATTGTTATTCACAAACCACACGTTATCTTATGGACCTTCGCACACTGCTAGAATAAAACGTTTTGAATGTGTGAGTGTCTTACGAAAATGAACCACGCATTATAGACGTGCCATAGTGTGTGTAATACACCAATATTAAATGAGCGTCAATGCATAAAACGAGAGCAATAAATTGTCAATATTCGATGAGTGACGTATTCTTGACATGTGTTTAAATTTATCCCGTATTCATCCTTACTCGAGATCGGTTACCTGCTTCTCCTTACCCGTTAGGTATTTCAGTTCTCATTATTTCTGAGTGCCCCGTCAAATCATGAGGTTCTGACGACGAAGAAGAAGCGCGACTAAATTATTTGTGATTTTTTCCGTTTCTGGCGGTGCCAAAACCAAATGCCGCCTATTCGATGCTTGCATTCTGACCGTGCTGCTTTACGGTAGCGAATCATGGAACCTTACAAAGGCTCAGAGCAACCGTATACTGAGCTTCGAAAACAGATGTTTGCGACAGATACTGGGTGTGCGGGCGGTATGACTTTAGGAGCAACGAGGAGATAAGAGAACGCACAAAACAGATTCTCATCACGCTGAGAGTGAAGAGGCGACGATGGACCTGGCTTGCCTGTTCTTCAAGCCGACCGGATTCCGGTGTCCTGGAAGGCCGCTAAATACTATCTACAGAGTGTATACGGCGGAGCTACGGGATGCTGGTTTGAACTGGAACGAAGCAAGAAGACTGGTGAGCGTCAGGGATTCTTGGAGGCGCCGCGTGGTGTCCATATGTTCCAATTAAGGGGCGGATATGGCCAAATAAGGACGTGGGGGGGGACTGACTCGAAAACTCCACCACCCCCTTATGTACGCGCCTGCATGTATCATTAATAAGGCGCAAAATTCAGCAGTCCAAGTGCGAGCCAAATTGCGTATGCCATTATGTACCCTGCAAATAATGCTCGCTCCTCACAACAAACAAAAAAAAAATAGGGTGCCCAAAGGCCACGATAAATTTCGCGACCGGCGGGGCTTTAAATGGATTAAAATGGACCGAAAAAATCGTCGGCCCCGATGAGAAACCCAAATTGGCCGGGGCGAGGGCGGCGCGCGATGGTGTGCGTTGACACTTTTGGGACACTGATTTGTATACTGGGGTTGCCCGTGCCCTTTTTTGTTGCTTTTTGTTGCTTTTACCCCCGGGCTTGATTGTGCACCGCTTGTAGTAACATACTTACATATTTTACAATGTAAGCATCGAAATATTATGTTTTTAATGCGTTGCTATGGTTTTTGGACATGTTTTTTTTGTAATATATTTTCGTATATTCGGTTTCTAGTTGTTGTAACGACGAATGCCGTCATACATCACCTACGTATCTAGTAACCATCCACAAAAATGACTACTTTTAGGGGATTACACCAGAACTGACAGCTAGTAGTCCTATAACTAGGAGTTTTCTTAAATTTAATGTATTATAATAAATTAAGATGTGTGTTTGTATTATTTATGCATCTGCAAAAATTTGTAAAATAGCCATTCGGACTATTATGATCAAAAAGTTGGAGAATCTGAATCGGAAATCAATTCAATCAATGTAGGTATACCAAAGATACCTTTATAAATACATTTATGATTAGGTACACCGGTGGCGAAGGGTGGAGGTAGACTGTAAAGATCCGCCATAAATAGTGCACTTTAAATTTACTTTATCTGTCATACATATTTGTTTTCATTGAAATAATACTACAATTATTTTCAGATGGTGTTGGTTAGTTTTTGTTTTTTAATTCAATTGAACCCTGCTAAAACCAAGCCATAATAGATAAGAATCAATAAATACTCATCTATCTACAAAATACCTAAAATCATGCAATTAAATCACTTTGAATATTTTATAGATATAATAATATTTTGTATCTGTTTTAGTTTGGTTTAGGCACGGGTTAATGATTTAAAAAAAAATGAACCAACAATATGTGTAATATGTATTCTTAATCCAACGAAAACAAATAAGTATGAATGAAAAAGTGTGCACAATTGTGTCGTATCACCCAAAATATGCCATAACTATTATGGTTTGGTTTAGGCAGGGTTTACTTAATTGATTTTTAAAAACTATCCTATACCATCTGTAAATTGTAGTCTTAGTTAAAAACAAATACGTATGATTAACAAAGTTTAATTTGCACTATTTATGGCGGAACTTAACAGCTTAACTCCACCCTTCGCTATTGATATGCTTACAATGATTGAAAACGAGGCATCTTTTAATTTATGCCAACTGCACTGACTAGCAGAGCCATACCTATGACCACAGAATAGATTAATAAATGGAATTTCTATAGGCTGTGCCCCAGAACGCTACATTTTGACGCAGGGTTTTGAATGTGTGAGTGTCCTACGAAAATCAACCACACATGGACGTGCAATATTGTGTGTACCTTCAAATACACCAATTTTGAATGAGCGTCAGTGCATAAACCGGGAGTAGTTGTCAGAATGAAGGACAAACGCATTCTTAACACGTGTTTAAGTTTATCTCATATTCTTCCACACTCGAGATCGGTTGCATGTTACTCCACACCCGTTAAGTATTTCAGTTTCCATTAATTCTGTGTTCTTGAATATGACTAATGGTCCGTTATGAAAAGTGGCACTATGACGTGTTGCCAACAGCCTAACTCCACCCTTCGCTTCTGAGGTACACATTGTAATACATAATATATATATATGTTTAATTCATTTTTTTGTGTAAATAGTTACAGATATCGCAGTAGGTACATGTAACATTATTTTGATGTAAAATTTCACGCTTTACTGGTGCGTTGAGCCAACAATGCGTTGCTTGCTCACCGAGTCGATTAGGCATTTGCTTAATTAGTATTTTCATTGAATTGCTAACAGTTTTCTTCTCGCTCAAACTTTTGCGCGAGAGAATATTAGATGCTGGGAACCTTTTGTATTGAATATTATATTGATACGTTTATAAAGTATCCACTACATCTATATCTATTAGGCATTAATTGTGACGAAATCAACGGTATTTGGTTTTGTTGATATATTTATTATTAAGTAATATCACTTAGCCGTTAGCGCAATAATTCTATATACAAAGCCGCTATCGGCGGTTATCGAGGGTAGTTTATCATATGTTTGTATTGCGGTATTATAATTGTTAAAAAAATTTAGCCGTTTAAACAGTCATAACTGTCTATCTCGCTCTAAAAGTTAGCACAGCTAAAAGAGGGACTGTTAAAACATAGCACTTATTGTAACAATTACAATTAACTTATTGTAAAAATTATAATACTTCAATACCAAAATATGAATAACTACCCTCGATAGCCGCCGATAGCGGCCTTGTATATAGAATAGATGCGCTGATTGTATAATAGATAGGTATTAAATCCTACCCAACGGCGTTGAAATAAGCTTTCTCTATTAGACAGTGCTTAAGTGTAGCTGTAACAGGAGTTTGTAGCTGTAACTTATTTATATTATAATTATTTGTACGTTTGTAAATGTGTTCGTAGCAAGCTTCACACTATTCGTCGAAAACCACAAGCATTTCAACACAATTTCATATATTAATTTAACTGGCGTTTACGTGTTAAGTAGGTACAACTCCACCACAAATGAAATAGTACAAAACTTAAATGCATTAGAATTTAAATTCAAATTCCATCAAGTACCTTCCGTCGATAGAATTAATATTCCATTATAATGGTTTGAAACAAAGTTTTTTTTTGGTATTTCTACGATATTATCTCAGTTATTTATGTTGACAGCTATTCCCAACTACATCCATTTAGTAAATTCCATAAATTTTCTTAAATGTCTTTAAAACTTGCATTTCTGAAGAATGGATGTTTATTAATTATATCTTCGACTTGTACCGGAACTCCAACATTCACATTATTATGCAAATTTATTTTATACATAGTACCTACAACAGCTAGGTAGCGGCATACGCTGAAAAATACTTATTACAATATTAATGATCAGAATT
Organism: Rhyacophila brunnea; assembly: GCF_057557595.1. Lineage (NCBI taxonomy): Eukaryota > Metazoa > Arthropoda > Insecta > Trichoptera > Rhyacophilidae > Rhyacophila > Rhyacophila brunnea. Next base: position 34,861,445 of record NW_028232848.1, on the reverse strand, counting down.
AAATTTATAAAATACTCATTCCTATAAGTGGGCAACTAAAAGATTTCTTCCGTTAAAACGTGCATTTTTATAAAAATATAAATAAATACCAGTCCCCTTAACTAAGTAACAAAAGTACCTACTTTAAATCGTGTATCGATTTGGTTCGGACCATTACAATAACCGTTATCTTCGCTCCTCCAATAAACACGTCAATAAAAGGTTTCCCACCTCTATCATTGACGGCGTAGGGGAGGGCGGCCCCGCTCACCCCATCCGCTGTCAAATTTAAAAGCCCGTATATTTTCATTTGCCACCCCCGAGGGTTGTTTTTTCTGTCTATGGGACGTTACAAATAAATTGGCTCTGTGAATTTATATAACAATTTCCTGGGATTTCAGCCATTCCAGCGGATTAGCGAGGAAAATAACGGATGGCCGGCCCCTGTGTTATTTTATTTAATCTGTTTTTTTTGTACTCTGCAAAATGCAAATGGTATTTTGCTAAGTGGACATATTATATTGTATTGAATATATGCGATGTCCACCGTGTTCACACGATCGTCAACTCCAGGGCAGAACCTTTTAAGTTAACATTCGCTCATTAATCTACTATCAATAGTATCACATATATAATAGTTATAGTAAGTATGTAATACAGTGGAAGCACAAAGTACCTATTTATTATAAAATTAGGTAAATTGAATTTAGAACATAATATATGCGCAGACCAATTGCTGGAACATAATATTTACACTATACAATTATTGATACAGTCAAACAATATTTAGTATCTACCTATCTACCATTTAAGTACTAACACATTTTTTATTATTACTGTAAGTAATAAACTATTTTTTCATTCAACGAATAATTTAGGTACTAGATTTGACAATGTAACACTGTTTTATTGACCAATTACGAAAAATGGGCTTTACCAATTGAGCCATGTGCGTCTTATCTAATTACGACGAAATTAACTAGTAGTTTTTACACCTCGACATGCTTAAAACAATAATTGCTTTAATTCTTGTGTACTTATTAGTTTTTGTGTTTTAAAGTAATGTTTCAATTACCCCTATTTCCTGCGTCAGGAGCTCTTTAAATTTTAGTTATAACGTACTTGCACTCAGTAATAATTTAAATTTAAAAAAATCTAAGGTAGGTCTTGTTCCAGCAGTAGATCGAACTTGGCTGATAATGGTAATAATTATTGGCGTGTGTGGCTAATTAACAATTCTCTCCTTGTCTGCTACATTATTAATTATCATTTATTATTATCGTATAACATTACCTGAGTAGTAAATCTTGTACAAAAATATATTATGTGTGCGAATATTCACAATTCTGCTTGAATAAATGAACTCGTCAAATTATTATACACAATTGCATTGAAGAGAGATTTGCAACATTGAATGTTTCCCTCATTTACACAATATCAAAATGTTTGCAGTGAAAGGGGTGTTTTTACATTTATTTAAACCACGACATTTGTCATGTAATTTTTTTGTGTGAAGAAAGTGCAAAAGTGTTACGTGTATTTAGTCCAAAATCTGGCATCGCACACTACAAAAATTCTGCGTGTGGAGGTTGGAAAAGTTAGGGACAGTTTTTTTTTTAAATATAAATGTGCACGCATAGGGAACCTTGGCCGAGGGGATATCAGTACCTACTTCCCGAAGTTATGTATTCTTATTCAAGTCCAAACAAGGTCTCCCCCTTCAAATATTTGCACTTTACAACTTTAAGATTAAAACAAATATTTGAGTAGGTCCCTCAGTCTCGCCTGATGACCTTTCTTGACTTTTTTACGCCTACATTTTTATGAACGGAAGCTGTGATAAAAGTCTCGTATTATGTGACACCGTTTAAAGCAGCGATTTCCAAACTGGGGGGCGTGCCTCCCTGGGGAGGAGCGAACTGATACAAAGGGAGGCGCGAAAAGTTTAACACAATAATGTAGACATAGCGTCGCTATAGGATTGGTTTCCCGAATATCCGTTTTTGTCGAAATCGACCTTTTAATGCAGAATGTTTTTTTGTATCTAATTGGACTAGAACCATCCCTTTCTTTAAATTACTTTGTAATGGTAATGAATACATCATTCATATGCTGTAAAAATAACAATTTTAATATCTCCATGTATTTAAATATACGATTTTGAAATTTATTTTTCGTCTCCTGAACATTTGGTCTATTCGGGAAACCAATCCTACAGCGACGATAGGTTTACAGTGTGCAAGTGCATAGTTTATAAAATGGCAGCTAGTTATAAACTACATAAAACACAGTCCTATAAAAGTTAGGGTGTTTGCAAACCTGTATGAAGATATGGAGACTAATTTTATTATACCTCATTTTTATACTATTGTGCATGGCCCCCACAAGAGGGGGGCTGACAGGGCTCCAGTCTGGGGGCCCGGTGTCTCGGATCGACCAGTTAAGTGAGATAAACACATACCACAAATTCGTTCTATTAGTAAAAAAAGTCGCCTGCGGCTCTATTTCGGTTACAGCATATTAACATTTTATAATATACCTATGTGTCTGTGTGACATTTGATGTGATTGTGTGATGTGTGCGATTGATGATAATTCACACGTAGAATTTTATTTTATAATTATTTGTAGTGTATTTCCTGACTAATAAAAATGGCTATATGGAAACAAAAACCTTTGTTCAATTTTCGTTGAATCGAACTGATGAATAATATAATACTTTGTCAAGTAAAGCAAGTAGGAACTTCTACCATTCATAACATCATATTTATGTGAAACGGAATTTTCTGCATTAGATGCAATGAAATCCATATATCGAGCCCGCTAAGTCGAAAAAAATCACTCTGTGTAAAAATGTATTTAATGAAATTAAAGGGGGGGAGGCGCCAAGATTAGATTGTTTTAAAAGGGAGGTGTAGTAACGTAATAGTAAAGATAATAAATCGGCGTTTCCAGCTTACATCGTTTGGACTCAAGGTGTATTTAGTCGTGTACAATTGATCGAATACAACCGATTATGAAAAAAATTAGGGTTATGTCCATTTTCCTTTCTAAAGTCGACTATGACTAGGGAATCCAATCCCGAGCCAAAATTCTGATCCCGGGATTTCGGGATTACAATTTGACAATCCCGGGATCCCGGGACTGGTCCCGGGATTAGCATTTTTTTCATTGTTAATATAATTTTTTTATATTTACAAATAACATTGATAAAATCGGTCAAAAATAAATCTAGTATAATTTATACTATTTAAGACATTTATTGTTAATATTGTATACGTCCAAACTTGGAAATACACAAGTTTCATAAAGTAAATAATATTTTAATATAAATAATAATGTGAATTTAATATGAAATTGCTGTTTCTGATAGTAAAGACATAATGAATGGATTAGCGAGATTTAAAATAGTAAAGCAAATAATCAAGGCGTACTTACGGCCTTTCCGCTTCACAAATCTAATTAGTCAGCCAAATATGAAACTGCCGTAAAACGTATGATATCATGGTAGAATTACTTTGTTAAAGGTGCGAAGCATTGTTTTTTTCCAATCTTTCTCATTTTTTAATAATTCATGTGAAAAAATAAAATGAATCGGATACCTACACATGGGTATAAATCAAACTTCATTCAAACTCAGTTTATTTCTAATGTAGCTATTTTTTATTAAAAGTATTTTTTCTGTTTTATTTTCGCTTTTATTTTATTTTCCATAAAAATTGATAAAAAAATCAATCCCGAAATCCCGGGATTATGTTTATCAATCCCGGGATTCATAGGTATCGAAAATAGCTCGGGATCTCGGGATTCGGGATCCCGGGATTGGAATCCCTAATTATGACGTATTGTGTTAATTAATGAATCACTCGACGAAGGATAAACAGTTTTTTCAATATCGAATCATGAAAAGAGTTATTTTTGTGGTCAGGCATTTCATATCTTAGTTAATCCAGCGAAGGCAATAATTTATCTTATAAAAATTATAGTTACCAAAATGGCAATGTATTTTATTTTCGCTCCGTTAAGATCGCGACGGCCGGTATTTGCGACGGCATTGTTTGTCCGTTTGCGGTTCGTCTCGGACGGAGTACTCCGTGCGGAGAGAATGCGGCTTTTCCGGACGCTAATCGATTATCAACACGGCAACGCGGATCGGCGGTTTACGCTCCATGACCCACATACAATGATTGCGGTTGATCGGACGCCGCTGGAACGTTTTTGCGGGCTGCCGCAGGAGAAAATTTTGTAACAATGGATATAATTCGAGGGCTTAGTGTCAAACAACACTATCTACAAAAGTGCAACTTTACAGGAGAGCCAAAAATCGTTATTTTAGATTCTTGTAACTCAACAAGGGAAATTTTTATTTATAACCTAATGTTAATATTTTATAATTTATTGTGTATTGTACATTTATCTTGCTTATGATGATGTTAAAATTTATAGGGATAGTTTAAAAAAAATATGAAAACAAGGATAACTTATGTAGTTAGCGTTAAACTTTACTGACGATTTAATAAGAAATTAGAAAAGATTGACATAACGTTGTTTGACTATCATGTAGCCATAAATGTAAAATAACGTTATCTCAAAAAAAAAAAAAAAACACTTTTTTGTAGATAGCGTTGTCTGACTTTAAGCACTCGAATTTAGCTAAACAATACGTACACATTATATTAAAAACAAGGCTTTTCAACAAAACAAAACAACACAACGTAACGTTATAGCATTTTTGAAGAGTTTGGAATCGAATATGACTGCTTACTCGATACATTAGCCAAGTGGGATATAGTCATAAATAAAAACTGGGCGCAACATGCAATTTTCCTCCGTGTGCATAGACGAGGCCATGTCGGGACAGTGACACAACACGGCAAGTCAAAAGTCAAACTAAAAAGTTGCAACGTTGCGGTGTGCGGCTGTAAATTTAGTGTGTTCTGCAAATGCCAACAGAATCACACCGATATATTGGTACGACGTGGTGCAGTCGAGACGAGCATGGATGTGCGAGGCGGCCTATTCTTTATTGAGACATTATAGATGGAATTAAATCGAATCGATTTACTGTAGAAAATGGCAAAATGTATTCTCTGGGAAATACAAAATAACAATACAAATTTAAATGTTACACATATAATATCATGACACACCCACGTTGGTCTTTTTAGTTGGTAGAGCGGCTGTCGTAAGCTGATTCCACTTCAATCCTGTGCGTTGCGTTACCACGTACTTCCGCAAGACTTTATTTCATCGATCCAGCGGCCTCTAGGTCTACCTTACGGACGTTTTCTACCTCTTGGATACCACTGGTTGATTACCCCTCCTCCCTCCCTTCTTCGAGCTATGTGTCCAGCCCATTTCCTGCGAATACATACCAACTATAATACACGTTGCAGAATATTACATTAATACTGATGTAAAAACATAAAAGCAATAACCATCATAGTTCCCTCAATTTAAATCTTTTTTTTTTTTTTACGACTGTTGTCCATGTGACAGCAACACATCTCAAACTGTGTGGCATGTCATCAACGACTGCCCTATACTAGAAAGGGAGCGATGGACTCTCAGGACTCGATGTAGACAACATAATCACGAAATTGACCTCCAAAAGCCTCACGAAGCACTAAATAATAGAACAACACAAGAACACTACACAAAATATTTAATCCTGGCCATAAAGAAAATTAAAGATATAAATGGAGGCACCTAATTAGCCCCACATCAATGCAACTAACCCACCCAACCACCTTGTACGAAAAAGCAAGGGTATTGTTATTATTAAAAAAAACTATCATAGTTCCAACGTATGTTAAGTTATTTTTTAAACTGCATTCAACAATTGTATTTACTTATCTGTTTATAAAATAATGACATTTGTGTGTGCAGATTTAGATGTCCATGAGCAGGGTCTTTCACGTGGGCCCTATTATTCTTCAGATGTTACAACGGTTAATAATTTTATGGTCACAAGTGTAACATTGTAATATTATTGAAATGTGAATATTTAATTTATTATTGGAGAAATACTCGATTATAAAATAAATACTAACGCTTGCGTGTGAGTGTGTACAAGACTTTGGCAAACATTATTTAATGGCTTGCCTTAAAGCGCTTATTTACTTTTACACACATCTGTGTACATAAGTGCTCATACGAAATGAGAACATAAAGACAAAAAATACAATACGTTTATATTTGCTTAGTAGCTGTCTGGCTGTTCAAACATTGTGATCTTGGAAAACGCCGAGTCATAAAGGCTGCGAGGCCCGGAATGGAAATATTGTGTACGCTATATTGCCGGAGTATACATTTTTGATTGTTTACATAAGAATACATTTTTTGTGTAATGTAAAATATTATACGTGTCAGAATTAACCATTGTTACCCTAAAAGCGAAATTATTTCTCAATACTCCATTGGTTCAACACCTTTCGGAGTTTTACGACAACATTTTGTATATTAAAATTTTAATGGATTTGAATTTTGTACTATTTCATTCGAGTCGTTTTTTGCACCCGGGTTTCGCCTTTCGGCATCTTCAGACACCAGAGGCGAAGGGTGAAGGTAGGCTGTTATGATCAACAAGATTTGAAAAGTTTTTACGAAACTTTCGGGATTGATTTTTTATCATTTTTATGGAAAATTAAATAAAAATGAAAATATACAGAAAAAAATACTTTTAATAACAAATAACTACATTAGAAATAAACTGAGTTTGAATGAAGTTTGATTTATGACCCATGTGTAAGTTGCCAATTCATTTTATTTTTTCACATAAATTAATAAAAATGAGAAAGAGTGGAAAAAAACAAATCTCGCACTTTTAACAAAGTGATTCCACCATGATCTCACGTTTTACGGCAGTTTCATATTTGGCTGACTTATTACATTTATGAAGCGGAAAGGCCGTCATACGCCATGATTTTATTTACTATTTTAAATCTCGCTAACCCATTCCTTATGTAAACACTAAACATAATATTGATTTTACGAAATATTATAAATAAAAATCGTTTAGATTTGTAAATAGTTTAACATAAATTTCAGATTTCAAATCATAAATAACGCACACTAAAGTTTGTCAGTCATACCTATTTGTTTTCATTGAAATGAGACTACAATTTACAGATGGTTTTGGTTAATTTTTAAAATTCAATTAAACCTTGTGAAAACCAAGCCATGATAGGTAATAGTCAAAGATACTCGTCTATCTATAAAATATCTAAAAAGTTTGGCAACAGTAGGGCTTAATGAATTAAAACTAATAATAATATGTATTCTCAATCCAACGAAAACAAATAAGTATGCATGAAAAAGTATCGCCCAAAATATACCAAAACTATTATCGTTAAAAACTAACCAACACCATCTATAAATTGTAGTATTAATTCAATAATAACAAATACGTTTGACTGACAATGTTTAGTCTGCACTATTTATGTCAGATCCTAGCCTATCTTCACCCGTCGCCACTGGTAGGTAGGTAGAGGTACCATTTAAAACTTGTCTGCCTCATTGTTATTAAATATATTTATTTGTGTGTAGATTTTAGTTTAGTTTTTGCAGTCATTATCTCAATATACGATATTACTATGCGGGTACATAAAGTAATATGAAAATTAATACGGGTTTTGATTGATTGTGTTTATACAAACGCTTGAGTGAATGACACGACTCACTTAAGTAAACATTAATATAAGTAAATAGTGCAATAGTTAAATAAACAGTAATTATTTATTTGCTATTAATGTGTCAATGGATTTATAATACTCGTATTATAACGAGCTTCGTTGCAGCTGTTGATCTAACAATGTAGCTAAGTAATTTTAGTAAGTATTATTTATTGCATTACGGTGGGTACTTAATGGTATGTAATTTTGTCATCTGATTCCGTTAACTGTGTTCTGAACAGTGGTGAGAGGTGGAGGTAGGCTTTGGAGATTTGAATTAAATAGTGGACACTAAACTTTGTCAGTCATACTTATTTGTTTTCATTTAACTATGAATACGATTTGCGTATGTGATCGGTTAGTTTTTAAAATTCAATTAAACCATGCTTAAACTAAATCATAATAGATAAAAACATGTTTGGTTGATTGTCTATTTTTACTTGGCCACAACTGACATCTCAATCTACCATCAGGTCTATGTACGTGAACGCCGCGCTAGGTGTGTCGAAAAGGGTTATCTTTAGCTGTCAGTGAACGACATTTGTATAATATACAAATCAGTGTGCGAAGGCTGTAGAAATCAGACATAAATAGTAAACAGTAAACTTTGTCAGTCATAGGTAGTGATTTGTTTTCATTGAACTAAGAATACAAATTGCAGATGGCATTAGATAGTGTTTAAAATTCAATTTAACCTCGCATAACAAAACCACAATAGATAAAAAATTTATAATTTAATGGCATAATTTTTAATATTTTATAGATACCTATAGATTAATTTCTATTATGGTTTGCTTTAGATAGGGTTTAATTGACTTTTAAAAACAAACCATTACCATCTGCAATTTGTATTATTAGTTCAATGAAAACAAATGATTATGACTGACAAAATTTACTGTGCACTACATAATATGTCCGATATCCACAGCCTACCTCCACCCCTCGTTAGTGGAATGCGGTAACTTGTTCACAGTAAATGAATATTTTCGATTGCATATTTTATACATACCTACGCACGAATGAATACTGTAGTAATGGTTTGCCTGTTTGTCATCGGCGATGTCCTCATACCTATATTTATTCCAAAATAGGGAAACCTTTTTTATGTGCATGATAAACTAATCATTTCAAATTTACGGAAAATCCCATGCAAAATAATATGACGGTATTTTTTGTTATCATGGCATATTGGCGTAACCCTAGACTACGTAGGAGTAAGTAGACATGGTTTGCAGGTGATAATATTGTTATGGATCATCCATCGATGGTGTATTGTTTGTATTTTCCGCCTTATTTGTTTTACGATTGATTAGTTTCCTGGTACAATTGATTTATGATCGTATTACCTTTGAATTGATGGGCATCAAGACAACGTTGAGATTTACATACTTGTCGAAAGTATTGAGTGAGTTGATTCATGTTTCGCTCCCATGGATTTCCTGCTGATGTGAATGCTCGCTACTGATGCAAATTCTGCATAGTACCTAGGTAGTACTTACTCTTATACCTATATTAGGTTCAAAGATAAACGTCGTACCTATTGTAAAGTCTGTTCATTATTAAATCGTCTAAATACAAGATATGAAGTGTTAACTTGAATTAATTATGATTGAGTTCCAAAACTAAATAATAATTACATTCAAAAGAAGTTATTAAAATTGTAGATGGAATGATAATATTATGACATTTTTGTATTACAACATTTGACAGTGATTCCATGACGTCATAATTGATAACTAGATAATAGTTAATTACCCCTGCATTGGCAGCATTCCGTGTATTGTTGTTCACAATACGAAACCCATTTAAAAGTGGAAAAGTACACACAATACTAACATAGTTAGTTTTGGTTATTTCATTAAATTTCATTAGTTGTGTTTTTAATACCCACATATGCAGTGACGCCCCTAGGCATCGTCAAAATGCCACGCCATTATACAGTATTTTTTATTATCCTTTCATGACTTCAATATCTAAGAAATACATTATTAACAAAATATATACCACAAAATTTAATTTAAATGTCATCTCTACTTCAATAGACAATATTGCGAGTCCACAGTTTCGGATATATTTAAAAATACACCTGACATCTTTCAAAACTCGCGGATGACTGGCAAAAATATTTAGATAAATTAATTAGGTACCTAAGTATGTACCTACCTATAATTCAAATATAATTCGCAAATCTGCACGTGTCATTGCTGGTCATCGAGGAGTGATATCAACGACAACGGAAGTAAACTAGACATCGCGAACCCGGCGAAAAAATAGAGTGAGCTGAATTTTTTAATGGATAGATATTTCCGTTATTACTAAGTTTAGGTACCTATTCCCATATATATTTAATGATTCTCCTCGATTTGCCGCCCTTCGAGTAACTGCCGCCCCCAAGCGACGCTCAATCTGCCTATTCCCACGTGACGTCACTGCACATAAGTATAATATTGTCTGATAATTATATCATTCTCCTGCGGGATCAATTAATCAACTAGGTGTCACCACGTGTTAGGTGGAATAGAACTGAATATGAAGAGGTCCTATATAAATAGCCTGATCAAATAAATCCGATTAGTTTATTGTATTATTAAATTTTGCCGTATTCTGATATTGATAGCTAATTTAAACACTTACTTAGTAACATAACATGTTAGTAACGTGATATACATCCCCAGGCTTTAAAATAAATTGCCATAATGGCCGAAACCGGTACATCGAACTATTGTAACTCACATTTAAATATTTTACAGAAGTGTTCTTTCAAACATCCTATTTAAGTTATTTATTTAATGCCTAATGGGCGAAATTGACTTATTACATGAAATGGGTAAATTATCTGCTGAGTTCGTGAATTCGCCAGGGTATGGAATTATTAAACTATCAACATGACAGTAGAAAAAGTAAATTTAATACGGATGGTTTTATTACTTATAATTGGATATAATATAATATTATTATTAGGTTGGGTTACGTTAGGTTTTGTAATTCTGAATTCAACTGAATATCCATTTTGAGGTTAGCTAACAAGCGTCAACAAACTATCAAATCATACCTACTATCACAAACAAATAATCGACCATTGCACGATTGATACCCAAGCACGAATCAAATCGCGAAAATACCTTTTAATAAAATTCTTCCGTTATCATATCGACCTTGTTTAGGAAAAAGGGCTTAACCCTCACAGAACAAATTTTACAGAAGAGGCAAAAAACGTTTTTTGAGAGATTTTAGTTTAATATTAAAAAAAAAAATAGGCACAGACATTGGGTGTATGATGATTGATGATTTGGTGTAATATATTTTCGATCTAATAATAATTAAAGAAGTTATTACAGAAAAATCATTAAAATTGAGGATAAATGCTTTTTTCCATAAATTAAAAATTGATTAATCTCAATTAAAACCTGAATTTAGATAATAATTCGGCATTTGCGGCTTACTTCCTTTTTATAGAACGTGTAGGTATTTAGTTGTATACATTATTAATATCTAATAAAAGCACTTTTCGAAAAATGGAGGGTTACACCCTTTTTCCTAAACACAGTCGATATTATAGTTCTAGATTTTTTTGGGCATAGTAAATGGATATGAACGTTATATTATAATCAACGACATTTGACACATTTGGTTAGTTTGATTAGTTGGAAAAAACACCACCTGAGCGCGACCATCTATTTTGACCAATGCATGATCATTTGACACATTTGGTTTAGTTGCAAAAAACACCACCGTAGCGCTACTATCTTATTTGCCCAATGCATGAACTAGGCAGAAAATTTACTGCCGAATCCACGCACTTGGCAGATATTTTGCCTAATTCATGAATAAGGCAACGGGCTTGCATTTTTCATGGTTTAGGCAAAATTTTGCCCATTTCATGTAATAGTGAATTTCGCACATTCGGCGTAACATATACACATTTATGCATCATTATTTTTGTCAATTGTCCTACTAAAATATGATGTATACATTTATCTACACAAATAATAAATAATTTAACTATTTTGTTTCAAAGAACTCCATTAGAAAATATTTCAAATGTGAGTTAGAATTAATAGTAAGTTCTACATTCAGCTGACGATATAATATTGAATTATTTAATCAATACAATTGTGTTATTTATTTAAAATTAACAAAATAATATATTTGGGAATAAGAAATTACGTTTTAGAATAGTTTAACCTGTATTAATGCTCAGTTGAGTTTTCCGAATAAATAATGAACCGACTATACGAATAATATACCTGATGCATTTTGCATCGATGATTGCGTTCCCTGCACTGAACTTCGCGGAATGCACGTGGGAACTGCAATAAACTTGCGGATGATTGGATATGCAAGTAGCTCAACAAATTGACTTATCTCCTTTTAAAGCTTGTATTTTAACAACTCCCCATTTACGGCAACGTTAAAATGCCATTTTAGCATAGGTATTTATAAAAGTTATTATAAATGTTTTTATGTAACCTTTCACAGGATTGAATCTTGTAGGTATGTGGTGAAAATCGAATTCAAATACCTATACTATAAAATTGATGGTGGAAAACAGATCATTCAGGACAAAAAAAATTAACTGATAAATATTCGTGTAGCGAGATCACAGTTCTCGGCGATTTATTTTTAAAGGTTATATTATATATTACAATTATTGTATCATTATTCCTACAATACAATTCCTACAATAATTTTGTCATGTCCTGTTTTGTCACCGTTCTGTTTTGTAATGTCCTGTTTTGTCACTGTTCTGTTTTGTCCGGTTATTAAGTAGGTACTTCTCGTCTTAAGTACTTCTTTAATGACGCTAGAGCAGTCAAACTAGTGCAAGTCTTGACGCTTTATAGTCTGAAGATAACTGAATTGTTTATAACATGAATGTACGCACAACAGTGATTGTGGGAGGTAGGTTAGGAATTTGTATGGGATTAGCGCTACCATAATTGGCCTAGACATATATGTATATATATTATTGTATATGATCAATTGGGTACTGTCCTTTGCTAGATTGAGAATCATAGTAACATTTACTGTGGGTATTCTTATTCATATAAGTGGCAGAGTTGTTCTCACTTTATATGTAGGTATTATTAAAAAATATGGTACGAGTATGTGTACTTAGTAAATATTTCCTAAAATGGCGTCTATGTATCAACAATAGTAAGTAATTAAGAAAAAATAATCTTTTTATAAACCTTTTGCAAATAAGAGTTGCGAGCATGTATTTACTTCGCAGCATTTTACGCGGATGAATTGATCGATATAATTCGACATAGCAGAGCGATGCAAAACAATATATAAGTACCTACTTATATAATTATATATAATATTTAAAAGAAAACCTGACACATAACATAATAATTATAACTCTTTGGAATATGAATCTACGGTTAGGAAGGGCATAGTTGGTTCTCGTAGTAAGCAGTTGTTGCAGTAACTATTGTACATATGTATTTATTTTATTACGGTAAACAACCCTTTGGAGTGCTACAAATACATTGTAGAAATTAACTATCGTGACAATAACTGTTTACACGTAAAAGTTCTGACTGTCTCTCCAATCTCATTATTCAAGATTAAGCAAGACGTGGTGTTGTCATTTTATGGTACTATTTGACAGTCGAAAAAGCGGCTAACCTCTGCGTGGTGTAGTTCGCTTTATTCCGGCAGGTTCGCCGCTATCGTTCTACTGGGCAGGCGCGGATATCGAACAAATCCAACTGTCACGTGAAAATTCAGAAACTTCCGAATTGTTTTGATTGATTCATGCAATCTTGCAACTTACGAATTTACATGTTTACACGTGCATTTTTTGTTATGTACGCGATAATACGTATCTACTGTAAGCAGTACATCCAAGCACGTGTAAACGGGGTATTATGTCGATCAGCCCCCATTCCATTTTTTTGTTTGACCGCCTGATTGCAAACAAATTTAAATATTTATCGTAATGCACTACGCACTCTAGGCTTATTTAAAATTTTGTCAAAAAAATGTTTACAATACCTATACATTAAGAGAATTAATAATAAGAATTTAAAAAAAATCTTTGTTATAATACTTATTATAAACTTTGTTGTAGAATTATTTTTCCCAGCCCTAGTGATACTATGAATTCAATTACATAATTTTGTGTTAGGCCCTTTTTTAAGTTACAAAATGATGTCAATAGTGTAAATCAACTTTACTTCACTGACACTTAGGCCGTTTCTTCTCAACATATGTTTAACATTATTTTTATAATGTACCTATATAGTGCTTTTTTTTAAAGCTGAATTTGTGAAAAACTATTAAACTTTTTTTTAATAAAAAAAAATATGTCATGTTCACAGAACAGATAATAAATATATTACCGATAGGCTATATTCAATACGCCGCATAGCAGGCAATAAGTAGGCTTTTGAATGTGTGAGTGTCCTACGAAAATGAAGCACGCACTATGCACGTGCAATAGTGTGTGTAATACACCAACATTAAATGAGCGTAAATGCATAAACCGAGAGCAGTTTTCAGTATTCGACGTAAAACGTATTCTAGACACGTGTGTAAGTTTAACCCGGATTTTTCCTTACTCGAGTCGGTTACCTGTTATCGCCTTACCCGTTGTGTATTTCAGTTCCCATTATTTCTGAGTTTCCTGATCATGTTACTTCATTCTATGTGTATTTTTTAAACACGTTTTTTCTAGAAAATGATTTTGGCGCTTAGGCCTTTATTTATTGCAAAGCTGCATTATTTGTAATACGTTAAAAGCACTGCATCCGGAAAGTGAAATACGTGTATGAAAAATGATTAAAAAAACATTTTATCCGTCAAGAATATTATAGGTATATCAAGTTTCGTGAGCAGCGTACGCAAGCAAACATGCACACATATGTTCAAAATGAAAACACTTAAACAAACATAATGCTCCGTGTAAATATTAAACCTTAGCACACACACTGGGGCAGCTATTTCGTGTGTGTACACAAGCTAGTTATTGTGTGCACATCGCATACCTCCTTGCAGAGTGGCTCGCGGTGCCGTTACGTTTGTTTGCATTGTCAGAATGTGTTCACGTGTGTGCGTGCATCGCCATGCGTCGTCAACCAGTTTCTGAATAGTGCGACACATTACAGCCGGCTGTCGGAAATTAGACACGGTGTTTGCACAGTGAAATCGTCCATTTGCGAAACCGCCACAGTTTTAAAATCAATAAAACTTCGAGTGATTGCTTACTTAAGACTTATGAGCATACATCAGTGAAACGGCAAATAATTTTCAACAATAGGTGGGATGACATTTCGCACTCGTTGCCAATCGTAGAGCGATAGTCGAGCTGTGAGCACGTCAATTTATTATCAGTGAAACGGAAAATAATTTTCAATAATAGATGGGACGACATTTCGCACTCGTTGCCAATCGTAGAGCGATAGTCGAGCTGTGAGCACGTCAATTTGTTTTGTGATGGCATCGGAGGCATATATTCTTAAATCGTGTAAAGATGACTAAAAAACGTTACGCAGTTACTCAAAAAAGAAAACATGTCAATGAATATATTATTACTAATATAACAATAAACATAACATTAAATGGACGCATTTTGAATTTTTATTACAAATTATGTTTTGTTCTGCACGCGCCGTTTGCACAATCTGCGCGTCGCGTAGTCACGACCTTTTTAGACCATGCCTCAAATGAAGTATATATAGCCTTAAATGTACCCTTTGTAATTCATGTGAAGTAGAAGAAATCGCAATTTGTGCAATTTTAATGTAAATCTTTTCCAATATAAACTGAAAAAAGGCCCTGTGGTAGATTGACAAAAAATATAATATGTATATCAAACAGAATAATAAAATTGTCTATTACACACGTTCCAGACCTCTGTTCTACGGCGTATGCCGTATGGTATGTAAATATTTGATTAACTAGAAAACAAAACTTTTCTTCGAGTCCAGAAAATACGAAGCGATCGCGTGATTCGAACCTAACAAGCTACAATTTCAAATTACGTGCCAGGGAAACGTTGCTTTTATTATTTTCATTTCATTTTTATTATTTGTACAGTTAGTTACACGGGATATTATTTTCCGAACCATAAATAAAGAAAATTGGGCTCGTAATTTATAATTTTCGCGATGTAATTTAATTTTTTTTTGCAAACGCTGCCCGATTACGTGTGTGTAATTGCGAGAAATCACCTTCGATCGCCGTAGTTGCAAGATGGCCGCCGAAAATTAAATGGAACTACGTACTATGTTTTATTTTTTGGTTTTGAAAAAAAACTAATTTGCCAATTTTCACGCGAATTGCGTTGCGCGTTGCTACATGAATACTACATGTCGGACAGATGTAAACATTTATAACAAGCGAACATAAAATATCAATACAATCCAATGCCGTATATAATCAGGCCGCGGCACTAAAGCTTTTAAAGTTTCGTTTCTAGTGCTGTTTATGTTACTAGTCTGTTTACTGGAAGGCAGACGGGCACAGCAGCAATTTTCATTGCCGATTTCGCCAAAATTCATGAATTCACGAATGATAACCAAACCTAACCTAACAAATAATCCAGTATAACGGCTATTTTCAAAATTTGTTTTGTTAATTAATTTTTGACAGGCCATGGTTGATTCGCTGCCAAAATCTACGGGCTTGGACTTGTTACCCAACATATATAAGATATTTAAGAGCATATAAGTGAAACGGCAAAT
Source organism: Rhyacophila brunnea (assembly GCF_057557595.1). Taxonomy (NCBI): domain Eukaryota; kingdom Metazoa; phylum Arthropoda; class Insecta; order Trichoptera; family Rhyacophilidae; genus Rhyacophila; species Rhyacophila brunnea. The sequence continues at coordinate 34,845,101 of NW_028232848.1, read as the reverse complement.
AATTTTCAACAATAGGTGGGACGAAATTTCGGCCAATCGCCGAGCGGCATTTGAGGTGGCAGTACGTCGATTTTTTTTGTGATGGCGTCGTAAGAATATATTCATATTATATCGTGTAAAGATGACTAAAAAACGTTATTCCGGTACTCGAAAAAGAAAACGTGTCAATAAATTTAGTATATTATTATTATTACTAATATAACAATAAACATAACACTAAATGGACGCATGTTGAATGTTTATGACCAATTATGTTCCGTGTGGCACGCCTCATTAGTTCAATCCGCGCGTCGCCTAGCCACGATCTTTTTAGACTATGCCCCAGCTGAGGTATAAGTAATTTATAATCCTCCGTTCTGAAGAGACCCATATTATGATTTTCTTACGATCGGACATGGTCAAAATAAATCCTAATCAATAATTCGGGTTAATTTCAATTATTATTATACCAAAACGAAATATGTATCATGATGCACCGCTTTCTTGGCATGCTGTGTTATTTACACAGGTAACTCCGTAACGGAAAAGAAAAACAATTGTATTTGTCTTCACTCTTGAGTGCGCTCTAAAAGGACAGGTAGGTGGGTATTATATCTACCTGTTTGTATAATGCACACTTCACGGTGTGCACGGAACTGGAATGACAAGTCGGTGTAACATAGCGGCAGGTAGACCAGCATCTTAATGCCTCGCCCGCCTGCTTACCTGGGGCGACTAGCTCTCGCCTCGTGTGTGCTCAGAGTCGTATGTTAATTCGGTAGTTAACACCCGGTGACTCGGAAAGTGGCGGTCTGCGCTTGTAGTATTACACTAATAAATTGAAAATGCCAACGCATCTGGAAATGCAACCAGTTTACGATTGCGTTTTAGTAGGATATTCGTTTTTATTAAGGCGATACATCAGTGAAACAGCAAATAATTTTCAACCAATACCACGTATTTTTCCACACTTTGTTAAAAATTCGATATGTTAATATACATAATGATAAATAAGGTCAGTTTCTACGGTAGTGTTCGCCAAGTGGTTTCCACGGAACCCCAGGGTTAAGGTGATTCGTCAGTGAAACGGCAAATAATTTTCAACCATAGGCGCGATGAAATTTTGCACTCGATGCCATTCGCAGAGAGAACGTCGAGCTGGAAACACGTCAATTTGTTTCGTGATGGTGACCGGGCTATTAATTCTTAAATCGTGTAAAGATGACTAAAAACGTTACCCGTTTACTTTAAAAAGGAAACATTTGAATGCATATATTATTATTGTTACTAATAGAACAATAAACAGAACATTAAATTGACGCATTTTGTATTTATATGACAAATTATATTTCGTTTGGGCTATACTTCAGTTGAGGCAGGAACATTACATGGACTCATGTTTAATTTTTATGACAATTTATGTTTTGTTCTGCACGCGCCGTTTGCACAATCTGCGCGTCGCGTAGTCACGATCTTTTTAGACCATGCCTCAGTTGAAGCCTTAATAGGCCGTATTAACAACTGCTACCTCGATGTTATCAATCTTGGATGAAAGCTTCGACCTGGGCACTGAATAGCGAGTTATGATGGTAGTGCTAATTATTGATTATCTTTGATTGCAATGCGGTAACCTTGTATTATTCTTTCGACCATGTCCGATCCTAATAGGATCATATGGACCTCCACAGAGTGAGATTTTGTTTTTACGAGAAATGGATGTCAGCCACTTGCTCAACCTATTAGTTCCATACTCTGACTCATACACAAATTGAAAAACAATATGACATGTAGGTACTTGTCAGACCCAGGATTCGAATCCGGGACCCCCGACACTATAGTTTAAGCCGCGCGGCCATCGTTGGAGTATTATATTATACATACACTAAACTACTCGTTTTATGCATTGACGTTCATTTAATATAGGTGTATTTGAAGGTGGCAACTAACATCATTGGTTGCAAGATACTGACGCTGACTAAGAATCAAGCCCAGAACAGATTAATAAATAGAATTCAGATGTTGTAACACACTATTTTACGTCTATGATGCGTGATTCATTTTCGTAGGACACTGATACATTCAAAACCCTTCGTCAAATTTTTTTTTCGGATATAGCCTATCTGAATTATAATATTTATTAATCTGTTCTGGGCTTGATTCTTAGTCAGCGTCAGTATCTCTCCAATTTTTCTAGGTAGTAGGTAGGCAAATTTCCGAAGTGTTATATATAATCATCTATTATGTAAAACAAGCTTGATTGGTTGGTCAAAGAGTCCATAAGTTGGACGCAGTGTCAGCAATCAGATTTAGGTATAACATTCTTTTCACAAAAATATAATCCTATCAGTGAACAATTCCATGTAGAGTTAGTTAAAAATAATAAAACAATAGTTTTTTTTTGTCGTGTTTCAAAAAACATTAATGCGGGACATTGGTTCTAATAGTTTCATTATTTACACATCGGAATCAATTCCTTCCAAATTCAAATAATTTGCACTATACCTACCTAGAGGATCCGGTTAGTTAAAAGTTTAAACTTAGTCATGCTGGATAGGGCATGACGCAGTAGAGATGCATCCAATTGTGTCGTGAGATTTTCAATTTCAATGGTGCGTTCGCTTTGATTGACTTAGCGCGACCGCAGTTTTTGATGTTGCCGCCGACCGCAGCAGCCAGATCGCGTGCGGTCAGCGACGGCCGCAAATATACGCCATTGACAACAGTGACGACAGAATAAATTGGCAAATCCGCTTCGGCTGTAGTGGGCATATATAGAGTAATCATGATTATTACACCGCGTCACGAACACGGAAGCCGATTGTGCATCCATTTGAGTTTTCGTCTGCAATCTGTCAATGAGTACAGTCTTCAAGACGAAAGCTTGCAGTTGCTCACTGAAAATATGATTTACTTCTCATTGATTACTGATTCTAACGCGTGCCATGCAAAATCATCTCGCGTGCCATAGGCTCGCCATTAGTGCTGTAGAGATTCTACATAAATAGTGCACAATAAACTTTGTCAGTAATATACTCCTTTGTTTTAATTGGACTAAGAACACAAATTGCAGATTGTTTTGACTAGTTTTTAAAATTAAATTAAACTCTTCCTAGACTGAACCAACAATGATTGTATTGGTTACCTCATTGGTTCCCAAATTTGACTGGGCTCCGACCAATCTAACAAAAATTTCCAATCTTGGGACCCACCTCTTAGCTGTCTTAGAGAAAAGAGGGCATACATATTGGTAATGCTCAGATTCCCTAGTGGCGAGTCGTGGAACTACTTAATGTTGTCTTATTTGTTCTAATTGAAATAAAAAAAATATTTTTTATAAGTGTTACCAATATGAATGAAAGACTGTTGAAATAAGAAACACAACTTAAAAATAAAAAAAATATTACTGAAATATCTATACCTGCAAGGTTTTTTTACAAAGTTATTTCAATGGGAAGGATGTATTTGTTTCTTATTTTTCTTCATTACAGTTTTAGCATCAACTTCAATTTCAGTTACTTTTAATCGCAGTGAGTTTGATATATCAAATTTATTTCGGTATTTAGTTTTAATGTTAACCATAGCCGAAAATCCGACCTCACATAGATATGAGGTAGTAAAGAGGAGGAGGACTTTCATAGCTTCATCGAACAGGCAAGGATAATTATCATCAACTGAGAGCCAGAATTTCGTTAACTGTTTACCATTGAAACTATTTTTCAGTGACGTATCTTCTGATAAAGCTAATGAGATACGAGGCATATATACCATTTTCACTAATATTAAGGCCATGCATTAGTTGAGGCACGGTCTAAAAAGATCGTTGCTAGGCGATGCGCGGATTGCGGGTCGCGGGTGCAAAAGACGCCTGTCAAACGAAATATTATTTCTCATATAAATCCAACATACGTCCATTTTATGTTCTGTTTATTATTCTATTAGTAACAATAATAATATATTCATTGACATGTTTTCTTTTTAAAGTAAATGGGTAACGTTTTTAGTCATCTTTACACGATTTTAGAATTAATTGGCCCGTCGCCATCACGCAGCAAAGTGACGTATGTCTGACTCGACGTTCTCTCAATGAATGCGAAGCGAGTACAAAATTTCGTCGCGCGTACAGTTGAAAATTATTTGGCGTTTCACTGATGCGTCACCTTAACGAAATGGGAAACAATATTTGTTGAAGATTTCATATTCAGCAATTGTGCCGCCATCTGTAGTGCATTGGCAATTCAAATTATTATTATTTTATCACAATATTTTCCGTAACTTAAGTTCATTTCATTTTTTAGGAATTATGAATACATAGCTGAATGAAATATCAAATTTATCACGTCCTATTTTTTTAAATTCATGTATACAGTGGCGAGGGCCCACTCAATGTTTGCTCGCGACCCACTGGTGGGTCGCGATCCATAGTTTTAGAAACCATGGGTTACCTAGTAAAGTTGCTACTTCATGCACTCCGGCTCTAGGATGTCAATGATGATATATTTCTAAAAATATGTTTTTTACATAATATATTAAGTATCTATTTATTTATTACAACATTTATTAATATAAGTGAATCGATTTTTATGCGAGATAATCGTCAAAGAGACGTATCAGTGTAGTAAAAAGTGAAAAAATAGTACAAAGTTGTAAAACGTACATTTCTACCTATGACTACAAAAATAATATTGACGTTAATAATACTTCGCCTATTCTTTACAGTCTTCACACAGTAAGTTGTGTGGTGAAAATAAGTTGTATTGCACTTCTGGGAATAAAATATGCTACTCGACCGACGTGTATGTTCGCGATAGAGGATATAGCCAGATATTCTGAGTGCACTAAAAATAAAGCCAGTGGAGTTCATATTAAATTGCATTATAAGTATCAGTAAGTATATTATATTAAAATTATTAAGTATTATATTGGACTACATAGTTTGGACTAAATCTCTGAGGGAGTCATAATGAGCCTTTCAAGTGTACAGCAGCGGTACAGCAAATTCTCCTGGACCACCGCCACCTTTAGATTAATAAAGCGTGAGCATAACTTTTTGCACAAGCAACGAGTGGTCCACTTTTCAGCTGTCAAAATCAGCTTCACATTCGCCCTTTCTCGTTTCTAATTGAATTATAAAAAAATCTCAAATCAAATATATTAATAAATTAAGTATAAATAATATACATTCCTGTTATTCATCAGCTGTCAATGTCAGACTAGTCCTTACACAAAAACCGGTGGTAATATCGATTTCCAAAAAATATGTAACATTGGCATATGCATTACATTTTTCTAGGTGTGTTAATGCTAGTGTATTATTTATCATGTAACTTATCTGTTCAAATCAAACCATTCCCTGTCTGAACACGATAGACGCGTCAGTATGAGCACTTTATAGAACAATGATAGTACATACATAGACCACAACGGGATGGGCTTGAAAAGTAGGACCAGTCTTTGTGAATGTATCGGCTTTCTACTTGAGTCGGTGATGCCTGGACTCATGATTTCTATGGGTATTTGAATATGTGAATCTTATTGGAAGTAAGTAAATATGGGATGGTTTACAGCAGAGGTAGTCAACCTTTTTATACCTACCGCCCACTTTTGTATCTCTGTTAGTAGTAAAATTTTCTAACCGCCCACCGGTTCCACAGTAATGGTGATTTATAAAGTAGGGAAGTAATTTTATTTTATAAAATTTATGATGCAGAGTTACGGCAAGTTAACGCATATAATAACAAATACTTTATGTCAGACTCTCGCTAAGTTTGGCAGAATAAATCTTTCTAAAACAACTTACTGTAGTTAAATCTGTCTTTCTATTTATACTTTGCATACCGTCGTTGCGCCTGCAAAATCCGACAAACATTTTTTTTGCGTTTTTACATTTTTACGCTATGTGATAGAACGAGACGTGACGGACGGGCCTGTAAAACCCGTTTTCCAATATCAACGCTAGTTTAGAAAAAATGCAAAATAAGCTATGTAATTTTACTTAAAAATGGTTTGCAAAATACGCTATGAATATTCCGGTCACATATTGTATTTTAATGTAAAAAAAGTTACTATTAATTGCGCCTGTTAATGACACATGACGGAGTTTGCACTGACCTTTACTTCAGAATGCGCCTTTTACTACCAGCGCTAGTGCACATAGCGGATTATTTACGTTTGTCGACAAATAATATTTAAACAATAAAAAAGTGTAAAATTACATTACATCGCACGATTATTTGTGTTTACTTAAAGAAAAGTATTAATTTTAAAAGCCCAGTAAGTAGATAGGTGATACAACTGTTTATTATAATCTAATGTAACTTTCTTGATGTGCTATAATAAAATTGTTTAATTATTTATCCATCCTACTCTGGATATTTTTATTTCCCCTTCACTCGATAATTATTACTTATTTATATGTCAAATTTTGGCTGGGAAGATAAAGGTTTGTTAGATACAGACTATTGGCTTGGTTAAAGATGTTTTACGCATATAATTAATATCATTAAATTATGCAATTATCATATTTTTCCCGGGGCAGAATCCGCTATGTCTAAAATACGCGTTAATTTAAATACGCTATGTGTTGCCTCAACCACAAAACGGATTTAAAGACCCAAATAAAACAAGCTATGTGCCTTTTACCCACAAAAAAAAATTATTACGACTAAAGTGTTAAATATTGTATTCTAAAATATCATTTATACTGAATCCGAAGTAATTATCTAATTTTCGGTTTATTTGCTTTGTAAAAAACGTGAGGCATTGTTGAGTAAATCAGTTTTTTCCTTCTCCTGAAAAGTTGTGTTTTATTACATAGCGGATTTTGCAAGCGCAACGACGATACATAAAAGCATGGAGTCTGATGAAATTACATTTAATTAATTAAATTATTAATGAGATCCCTGAGGTTGATGCTGCGAAACTAAATACCTACTGCATATCTGGTTCACTAGCCATTTAGTTTCACTTATGTAACGTGAACTAAACTTATGCGAGGGCGGTGCAAATAGTATATTTTCTGAAATTTAAATTGTCAAGAGGAATTTTGTGAAATGAAAATGTTTTTAAAACTCCTACCGCCCACCATGAAAGCTGGAACGCCCACTAGTGGGCGGTAGGGAAGAGGTTGACTACCCCTGGCTTACAGTGTTTGCACTTTCAGTGATGCCCATAATTCCTTGACAGTTACCATACATTGACCACAACTTGGTAGTCTTTTTGTTTAGATTATATTTCATAATATATGCATATATAAATATCAGTGGCGAGGGTGACTTTTGGAAAGAGGTAGGCTGTGGAGATCTGATAAAAAGAGCACACTTGTCAGGTATACTTACGAGAAATAAGAAGTTAATACGATATTACTAGTATTACTACTAATGAATAGGTGCACACTAATAAAAATGACAACGACAACACTAATTCAATGAAACTTCAAAAACTCACTGTGTTTAAATTACTTTTTTTTCAAAAATCATTAGATAAAATTTCTTTTTATTTTTGAAAAACGATCTATAAGTATGAACTTATTTATTAATATTCGATTAAACGCCGTAGAAATTATTTTTTTAAATTATCTAATTAATAATTTTTGACAAAGTGCAGTCATGACAACAATATTATGC